>NC_083318.1:16309375-17744694 GCF_963455315.2 Globicephala melas | reverse complement strand
GTTGCACATTGGCCTAAACACTTTTTAAAAAACAGCTTCATTGAGGTATAATTGACATATAACAATCTGTACATGTTCAAAGTGTACAATGTGATATGTTTTGACATGTCTATACCTGTGAAACCAGTACCTTATTCAGGATTATGAACATATCCATCCTTACCAAAAGTCTGTTTGTGCCCCTTTGGAATCCCTCCCTATCCCCACCTGTTCCCAGGTAACCACTGATCTGAGATTAGTTTCCATTTTCTAGAATTTTATATAAATAATATCATACAATAAGTACCCTTTTTCGGTCTGGTTTCTTTTAATTAGTGTAATGATTTTGAGATTCATCCATGTTGTATGTGTCAATAGTTCACTGTTTTTACTGCCGAGTAGCATTTCAATGTAAACCACAGTTTTGTTATCTTTTCACCGACTATCAACATGTAGCTCTTACTATGTTCTAGGTATTGTTCTAGAAATTTATATATATTTACTTTTCACTGAAACTCTAAGAGATAGGATTATTATTATTCTCATTTTATTTTATTTTATTTCATTTAGATACATGCACCCTAATGTTCATTGCAGCACTGTTTACAATAGCCAGGACATGGAAGCAAACTAAATGTCCATCAACAGATGAATGGATAAAGAAGATCTGGTATATATATATATATACAATGGAATATTACTCAGCCATGAAAAAGAATGAAATAATGCCATTTGCAGCAACATGGATGGACCTAGAGATTGTCATACAGAGTGAAGTAAGTCAGACAGACAAAGACAAATATCATATGATATTGCTTACATGTGGAATCTAAAAAAATGGTACAAATGAACTTATTTACAAAACAGAAAAAGAGTCACAGATGTAGATAACAAACTTATGGTTACCAAGGGAGAAAGGGTGGGGGAGGGATAAATTGGGAGACTGGGATTGACATGTGCACACTACTATATATAAAATAGATAACTAATAAGGAATTACTGTATAGCATAGGGAACTCTACTCAATACTCTGTGATACCTATATGGGAAAAGAATCTAAAAAAGTGGATATATGTATAACTGATTCTCTTTGCTATATAGCAGAAACTAACACAACATTGTAAATCAACTATACTCCAATAAAAATTAATTTTTAAAAATTCCCATTTTATAAATGAAGAGTTAGAGTCTCAGAGAATTGAGGAACTTGTACAGGGTCATGTGGACAGCCAGTGGTGGAGCTGTGGTCTGAACTGGGGCAGTCTGGCTTTAGACTTCGTGCTTTTTTTTTTTGACTCGTAGTTTTTTATTATATATTTTACTTACTATATTCATAAAATATTCATACCCATGTATCACTCTACAGGTATTCTAATTGTAAGATTATATAGAGAACTTTATTGGCAAATTCAGAGATGTTCAGGATCATTTTGAGCATGCTTGATTCCATCCTTAGCAGAGCCCTTAAAACCCACCCACCTTCTGAGCTGTGACTCTACTGTACCTCAGTGGAAACCCTGAGATTGTTGGGCAAAGGAGAACCATTTTAAGTATTTGAGCATGAGAATGATGACATGATAAATCCACGGCTGGTCAGTTTAGTCTGGTAATAGGGAACAAGAGATAGTACATTCACATAAATATACACGGTCAATCAACAGTGAAATTCACATAAAGAATTTTAAAAAAAAGTTTGTGAGCCATTCCCCATTCTTTTAAAACAACTAAAATAGTAAGAGCTTGAGGTCATAAATATTTATAATCAACTCTATTATAAAATCTAAAAGAAAAAATGTTAACACATGGGCTTATTCTGACTAAAGGGTTATCATTTTCTTACATTTTCCAAAGAGTATTTAAAAAGAACACCAAGTTAAGAAAAAATCATTTTAAAATTTTGCAGTAATTTTACTCTATATACATTAATACCAATCATTTAACCCTGAAAACATTCTTCACTTGTACAATGTAAAAAAATTTTGACAGTATGTGACTAGAAATACTCCATTACCATAAAGCTACAAACAGATTTATGTTCCTAAGAGCAAAGTTAGAAAAGCAAAAGTAATATTAAAGTGGTGATAAGCACGAAGACAGAACTTGTTTGCACTTAGGGCCTGATTGGTTGTATTTAAACATAATCTCTACCAACAAAGGACCAAAATGACACCTTTTTTGGCAAAAACAAAGAAAAGAAAAGGATAAAAATATACATACAGAGGTCTGGAAACTGAAGAATGCCCACTTTAAAACAAGAAAATCAATCATACCTGTTTTTTAACTAATGTGACATTTGCAAAATATATCCATGTCACTTTTCTTCCTCTTTAGTTCACTTTAAACAATTTGACTGCTCCATTTTTGTTAATGTGTTGTCACACTAGTGTAAATAAATATTATGAATTATAGGAGTTTGCTGTAAGGAACCCAGACCATTAGAGCCAGACCCAGTAGTTCAAACAATCTTAGCTGCAACTCATTCCAACTAGTGAAACAGATTATCTGCGTAATTTTAAAAAACCTTAGCCTCTCTTAGATGAGATATCGTGTGTGTGTGTGTGTGTGTGTGTGTGTGTGTGTGTGTGTGTACCCATACAAGTTTGCCAGGGCAGTGTGAGAGTGAGTGCATCCCAAAGAGGAGAGTGATACACAAACAATCGTACACAATGGACCGAAAGACTTGGGTAGCCAGACACTGAATTTCCCCCCAAACAAACCTGAGGCTGAGCGATGGGGGAATTAAGGGATCTGTCCTCACAATGTGGAATCAGTGACAAGTTCGGAAAACGAAGGCTAAGGTAGGATGCCTCTGCCACAACATTCCTGTGACACTGGAGGGTGCGAAGCAGCTACAGGGATCAGGGATTGACTCTGGCTGCCCTTGGAGGGATTACCTGGGTCTGCAGCTGAGGATCCTTGGACCTTTCCCAAAGGGCATTTGCAGTGGCCCAGGCAGTGACCCTCCACCTCTTAGCGAGGACGTCTCAGGGATCCCAGGGTCTGAGCCTGGGTATCCCTGCCTCCCGGTCTCAAAGCTTCTCTCAATACGGGTACTATCCCTTCTAGAGGCTTGGCCAAAACCCATCACTACCTTCCACTGCCAACTCAGTCTTAAAAAGGGGTTCTCCTCTGTCCCTGGGGAGTCCCTGACTTTGAGGTAATGCCAACGTACCGTACGCTGTATAGCAGTGACCAAGTCAGGCAGTCCACTGGAAAACTCAAGCAATCTAGATTCAATACATTAGCCGGTTTTTGTTATCTCAGTAATAGTTTTTAGTGAGATGGTTTCTCCACACAACTTATAATGTGTGGGGTAAAGGAAAAAAATATTGCTAGAATATGATAGAAAGATTTTAAAAGTTCAGCATTGGAGCCCATTCCTTAGGGAAGGAAAAGTAGACATATTATGTTTCCACTCTCCGTTTTCCCATCCTTGGCTTTGAGGTAAAAGAGCACCACAGTCCTGTAAAGCTAGTTAAAGGTTCTCCCGGTCCCTCCACCGACACAATAGACTCTGTGCTTTTAACTGCTACGATGTCATGCTGCACCTTTTGTTTCCTTTTTCCTGTGCTGTGCTGTGCTCTGACATGAGAGAAATGCTCAGTAGGGATTCCTCATATTTCCTCTGAACATGTTCTGTTTGGCACCAGCATCTTGGTTCTATCTTTTCCTACATGCTACTTAAACTTCTTTAAAAATACTGCTTTTTATCATTAAAAAAATTTTTAAATATTAAATGGACTCTAATCCTGTTTTCTGTTTGTCACTCACTTCCCATAAATTATTTTATTTTAACATGTTTATTGGAGTATAATTGCTTTACAATGGTGTGTTAGTTTCTGCTTTTTTTTTTTTTTTCGGTACGCGGGCCTCTCACTGCTGTGGCCTCTCCCGTTGCGGAGCACAGGCTCCGGACGCGCAGGCCCAGCAGCCATGGCTCACGGGCCCAGCTACTCCGTGGCATGTGGGGTCCTCCCGGACCAGGGCACGAACCCGCATCCCCTGCATCGGCAGGCGGCCTCTCAACCACTGCGCCACCAGGGAAGCCCAGTTTCTGCTTTATAACAGAGTGAATCAGTTATACATACACATATGTTCCCATATCTCTTCCCTCTTGTGTCTCCCATGAATTATTAACTGGTAATAAATATTGAAGGGCGAAGCCATCTCTACTGAAGAAGTAAATGTGGAAATGAACTTCAACTATTCTACTCTCATTGGTAAGACATTCTCTATTGTGAGTTAGATGGATCAGGACATGTTTTCCTGTTGCCACTAACCATTAGATTTTAGAACTGTCTTTGTTCTACGTCATGATCATCACTTGTAATTTTTTTGGCTTTTTGTTTAGGAAGATTGGGTCAGGTCACCCTGCTCTCTGCCTAGGGAAAGAGGATGCCACACTGACATCAGGGTATTACAGTTCATGTTGCAGTTACTTATCATCATAAACTAATTTTAAAAGTACCTGATGATGATATAAATTTCCAAGTAGGTGTGCCTAATTACAAAAATTATAATAGTAACCAAGCCATGGGTTGTTGTGAGGACTGAGGGAGTTAATCTATGTGAAGTGCTAGGCAGTGTGTGACATAGTAAACACTCAACCAGTAGTGTCATTAACATTGCTGTTGTTGTAGGGAGACTGGCTGGTCCAGTGACTTTGAGTGTGTTGGTACCTTTGGCAGCTTTTTGTTTTCTTTTTTAACCATGCAATGTATACATTGCTATTCTGGCTTTTTAAAAAAATATTTTAAAATAATTTAATTTTTATAGTAGTATATAGGCGTATGTTCTACATAGGTTATTAAGATCTATTAAGACCTGGGTATGTCGTTGCAGACATTTCAATAACACTGGGGAAAGATATAACAAACTCATATGAACAATAAATACTGTACGAAAGAGTATATAATTAAATTATCTATTGTAGTCCAAGGATTGTGTGGTGTTCAGAAGAGATAAAGCTCAATTGAGGTTGTAAACTTTGTAAAGACCTTAGTCACGGTAGTGCTAGCACATTAGGTTCTCTTGAAAGAAAAGGGACGATCTAGAAGAGAAGGAAAAGCATTGGCATAAATATCTACATAGAAATAAGTGTGGTATATACTTGTGGAATATTTGTAATATTAACTGGTAAATCATCATTGATTCTTATGCCTTTTTATTCTTTGCTTATAACAGGCACCAGGCAAAACTTTTTCCCATGTATGAGAACATAATTTTCAAACAAATCCCAGATCATTGTTTCTGTCAGAGTCAATGTTACTTTCTAAGTAAATACTGAAACTAATGGCTTTATAATGATATTTTTACAGACTTTACTTATTTAAATAATCTCATGGCTATTAAATTACTACATTGGATCTGGCAGATGAAAGTATCTGTGTTTTGCTTTACAAATTTGTTTATATCAAAGGCTGCCTCTTCAGAAAAGAACAATGACCTTAGGGTGGGCGGTCATGTCATCCTATTCTTAATAGGTCTATGTTTCTCACATACAAATTGAAAGGGCAGGGTTATGGGCTTAAATGCAGAAAAAGTCATAATTCATTCTGAAACATCTAGGCTAGCATTCATTGGGAAAGTATACAGGGAAAAAACCCACACTGAAACATTTACAAATGAGAGGAGTGCGTATACAGAGCGGTAGTGGAGGTAGGTACAGACAGATTTACACCTTCTTCCCTTTCTCCTTCTCCAATCCCTCTTCCTCCTCTTTGCTCCCTCCTCCTTCTCTTGTCTTTCTTCTTTGTGTCTAATCTAAGTTCCTATTATCTGAACATCCACTAGTTTTATTGTTGTCAGAGGTTGACCCCACAAAATATCCCCCTGTTAGATCTGAGAATTCTTCAGGCTGTGGCTATCTGTGCTCAAAAACAGACTTCCAACCTGCTGTGCTCCTGCCATCTTGCCTTACCATTCTTTCAGGTAGCCAACTGGAAAAGCTATCTTCCATCGTTAATCACCAGAGTGACTACCATCTTGGTTTTAGAGAAAGAAGCACTGTTATCCCCTGGAATAGTCCCCTTTTCTGTAATTTCCCACACATTGAGACCAGATCTAATTTTTAACAGGGTTTATGGAAGGTTAAGTGATAGTAGAGAGAAGCTATATTAAGGCAATAACTTATAGGCCCAGAGCCATGTCTTGCCACCAAACTCTCTCCATGTGAGAGGGGCTGCTCACCTCGCATGCATGGGACTAGTTCAAGAAAATAGTGGTAGGCAATTGGGTCCAGGATAGCCCATGCCAATCTCAGTCTAGTGTCTTTTCCATCTTTATTTACCAAAGGTTGAAACAACCCTGGTTTCTAGACTCATATACTTAAAGTTACTTAATACATGTTTGTATACCACTGGATTCCATATAGAATTTGAGGCCACTTAAAAACCGTATGGGCAATCTAAAGCAAAATTTAAAAATCAGGCTAGAGAAAACAATGATAGAAATAGGAAATGAATGAGAGCAATGGGAAAAATAGTACACAGATATACACACTGTAACTTCCCAAGGTTGAGCCACTAAGTTGGCCATGAGCTTTCTCTTAGGCAAAGAAAAAATGGAAACACAATTGTAAGTTATTGAAGTCTTAAAGAGTTTACTTCCATGGACATTCCTAAAGAGAACCCTGAGTAACAGAGGAGTAACACATAGAATGCAGGAAATTATGTCTTTTTAAAAATATTTTATTTATTCATTTTTGGCTGCGTTGGGTCTTCGTTGCTGCACGCTGGCTTCTCTCTAGTTGCGGCGAGTGGGGGCTGCTCTTCGTTGCGGTGCGCGGGCTTCTCATTGCGGTGGCTTCTCTTGTTGCGGAACACGGGCTCTAGGTGCACAGGCTTCAGTAGTTGTGGCTCGCGGACTCTAGAGCACAGGCTCAGTAGTTGTGACGCACAGGCTTAGTTGCTCCGCGGCATGTGGGATCTTCCCGGACCCGGGCTCGAACCCGTGTCCCCTGCATTGGCAGGCGGATTCTTAACCACTGCGCCACCAGGGAAGCCCAATGAAATTGTGTCTTTATTAACATCCTTAAAATAAAGTTACCATTTCCCATCTCCTCCTCCAGCAACACTCTAGTCCTAGACTCCTCCATCTCATACCTGGATTACATAACCTGTCTCCCTTTGTCTACTCTTATAATTCATTATTTATAAAGCAGCTTTTTAATAGTGTCTTTTTCAAAACTTCAATTAGATCTCATCAGTTCTGTATTTAATGGGAAAACTTTCTGATGGCTTTCCACTGTGAGAAGAATGGAATCCAAACTCTTTACATTGCCTCAAATACCCCTTATGATCTAATCCCACTTACCTCTCCAGCACCATCTCCAACTCCATCCCCTCCACCCACTCTGTTATGGCTACGCTGTGCTTTATTCAGTTGCTGGAACATGCTAAACTTGCCTATCCTGAAACACTAAGTTCCTGTATTTACACAGCATGCCCCCAAACCAAGGATACATACTTTAGGTTTTTATTATGATAGCACCCATATTTGGGTACAAAAACTTTCCAATTATCTACTGCTGCATAATCAACCCCCCCAAATTAGTAGTTTAAAACAACAGTCGTTTATTTAGCTCAGGAATATGCAGTATGAGCAGGTTTTAGCGAGGAAGGCTTGTCACTGTTCCATGCAGTATAGCAGAAAAAAGTTGTGACAAAATTCAATAACAATTTTACAGTGAAAAATGTTCAGCCAACAAGGGAAGGAGTTAAAGGAGCCTCCTTACCTTGATAAAGGGCATCTGCGAAAAAAAATATGTCTAACATATACTTAATATTGAAATAGTAAAACCTTTTCCTCAAGGATCAGGTAGTCGACAAGGATATCCATTCTCACCACTCCCATTCAACACTGCAGTTTTAGAAAGTAGAGTAGGGCAAGAAAAAGAAAGAAAAGACATGACAATAGGAAAAGATGAAGTAGAATTGTGTTATTTGCTGATAGCATGATTGCTTACATAGAAACCGCTACGGAATCTACAAGAAAAGTGCTAGAACTAATAAGTGAATACAGAAAGTTCACAGAATATAAGTTCTAAAACCAAAAATCAATGATATTTGTACATATTTGTAACAAAAAATTAGAAAATGAAATCTTAAAAATCATTTTCTATTGGATCAGAAATTATACAATGCTCAAGAATAAATGTAATGTAAGATCTCGTGACAGACAAAACCTAAGTTGACCCCAATGTGCTGTGCCCTGTATAATTCCCTCCCTTTGAGTGTGGGCAGAAACCATGACTGGCTCCTTAGGTCACTCTGTCTTGCCTGCATATACTAGAATGATTCTCCTACTGGTCTTAGGCAAGCAAACAGCCATGCCATGAACTGCCTATGGAGAGGGCCATGTGGAAGGGAACTAGAAGCAGCTTCTAAGACTTGATCTAAAATAGTAAGAACAAGTTTGACAAATAAAACACAGAGTTAGAGTACTTACCCTATTTGATTTTAAAACCTACCATATTCCTATATTAATCAGTACAGTGTTGTATTGGCACCAAGATAGAGACCAGAAATCAACTCCCACATAGGTAGTCAACTGACTTTTGGGAAAAGGTACCAGGGAAATTGAATTAAAAGGATAATATTTTCAACAAAATTGCTAGAACAACTGGATATCAATATGGAAACATAAATCTTAACTACTATCTAACTTTTACCCTCCAAATTTTTGAGGTGGTTCATAGATCTAAACATAAAATTCACAACCATAAAACTTACAGAAGAAAATGTAGGAGAGTATCTTTGTGACCTTGGGAAAGGCAAATATTTCTTCAAAAAACAAACAAACAAAACCCAAAGCCACTAACTGTTATAAAAAAGATAAATTGAAAAATTATGCTCAACAAAAACATCACTAAGAAAATCAATAGACATGCCACAGATGGGAAAAATATTAACAGCACATGTATCAATAACTGAAGAAATAGTACATCCACAATATATTAATCACACCTACAAGTCAACACATAAAATAATCCAATTTAAAATATGTAAAATATTTGAATAGATATTCTATAAAAGAATATGTGTGATGGACAATAAACATGAAACAGTGGCCACCACGACTAGTCATCAGGAAAATTAAAATTAAAATTACAACGAGCACTTCCTCTTCTTTTCCCTTCTTGAAAACATTAGCCCTAAAGCCATTAGATCAGGAAAAGCACAGAAGGCATCCAAACCAGCAGAGACTGGGGAGAGCCACAGTATCCCAGAGCAGGGGTCAGAGCCCAGGCAGGGTGATGAGGCACTCATGTAGTAGGGTGACCTGGCATAAGAACCCAAGCAGGGTGAAGAGGGCATCTACAAGAAGGGAGGCATGGCTGGAGAGAATGCAGCATGAGTGTGGTGACCATATGCAGGTACCCTTTGCGTTTTGGGAGCTGGGAGCCCAAATGAGGTGAGGAGGGCATCTCTGTGAGCGAAGAGGTTGGCAGATGGATGAATGGTTACATACAGGGGCATTACTCAAATAAGGAAGTTTATTAAGGAAATGGGAGCCAGGTTTCTCGCTGTTGGAGGAGGGATTTGCAAATATGGATCGTGGCTATGAATGTGTATATACAATTTTAAAATTAATTGAATGGAGCAATTAAGATCTTTTTTATTTTGTTTGTATCTTAATTTTACCCCACTGATTTTTTTTTTTTTGGTAAATATTTAAGTCAAAGCATGTGAGTGAGCTAGGGAAGTCTAAAGTAGGCTATCTATACTTTCTCCAGCTGAAGTAGTCATGTGTGTTGGGAAAGGCCTGTCAGAGATTATAGAGAAGTATTTTCAGTAGAATATTGTAATGCTAATTAATGCAATTATATAATGTTAAGTAGTTTATTCTGTAAAGACTTTTTGAAATGGATAAATTAACAATTATTATAACTGGATAAAATTTATATTTCCCTGTTATTTACAAAATAAGAATGAACAGTCAAAACACAAGATCATGTCATAACATGCCCTAAATTAAAAAACCCAAAGAAGAATACTCTTCTGTTCTCTTAAAGGCTTAGTTGGTAATGTAGAAAGAAACAGCTGAGTCTAGAATTCAGGAAGATGACTTTAAAATTTTTCAATGATCTTAATTAGATAGCAAAAGCTATTATTATTAATAAATACTAATTTCATACCAAAGACCTGTTTTAGGGCTTAGTGTGGACTTCGTTTCAGAAAACAGGAATGTGAAATGATTATCAAATAAATCAAGCAACCAGACTTGGGAGATCTTCAAGTTTAGGATCCAAGTAACTTGTCATGCATGTTTTAGTGTTAGTCCTAAATGGAAGCCAGACAAAGGACGATGGCCAGCACCACTCACCTCCCAGCACCTCTCTGCTTGTTTCCTATTTGCTACACCATGGGGCTCTTGGTACAAGTGCCTGTGACTTCCACTATCATGTGGGATAATGTTCAGGAGCACCCAGTGTTTGGTACGGTGGGTGCTCTGTTACTTACCATCCTCAGATGCTCTGAACAGAGACTCACTCATTACTGCAGGCCCAACAAAACAACCTGGAGCTGGGAGCATATTAGACACTTAGTAAATACTTGTGGAGTGAGTGGCTGAAAAAAATGCATATTAATAAATAAATAATAATGAAAGGTAGTGACTTTTGAAAAGAAGTTGTAATTACATTACTATTTTATTTTACTTTTAAAAATATTTATTTATTTACTCATTTGGCTGCGCCAGGTCTTAGTTGCCGCACGTGGGATCTTTGCCGTGGCACGTGGGGTCTTTAGTTGCGGCATGTGAACTCTTAGTTGCGGCATGTGGGATCTAGTTGGAATTAGATCCCACATGCATTACTATTTTAAAACAGAGCTATTTGAATATTAGTTATTGTTAATAATTTGAGAGCTTTATTGCAGTTCTGCCACCGGCTTGCAGTATTATCTCACATAAGACATCAAACTCGGACAAGAAAGAGAGCTATAGTGGATTATTTTTTGTTTGTTTGTTTTTTATTATCTTTATTTTTCCTTGCAGTTCTAAAATTTTACAGCTCTTTTCCCTCATTTGGCCTCCTTTTGGGAATTTTACTATGTATAGCTTTAAAGGCTTACTTACTCTGTCCTTAGATAGATAAGAACTAATATAATGATCTTGTCATTTTACATTTATAAAAACAGAGAAGTTAAATGACTTGACTAGATTAATCATGGTGAAAAGAAACAAAACCAGACATCAGGGTGGCCATATATCTGACAAGTACTTGGTGTTGTTCTGTGGTTTTTCTAGCTTTCTTCTCTTACTTTCGGAAAAGAGCATTTTTACAATTTTCTAATTAATAAAGTAATATATGTTAAGTTCAGAAAACAAAAAACACAACTGAAAATGTATTTATACTTCCACTACACACAAATAACTACTTTTAAGGACTTTACTGTATCTTTTCTTAGCCTCTTTCTATCTTTGCAAATATTTATAAAGTGTATATTTTTGCACATAGAATTTGCTAATTTTGTTTAGTTAGAATATGTCAGCAATGTTTTCATGTTATCAGATATTTAAAGATTAGTAAATCTGATTTTTAAATAATTCAATTAATAGTATTTAGTTATAATAAATTATAAAGATTATAATAATCCACTTAAGTAAACCTCCTACTTTTGAACATTCAGGTTGCTTTTAAGTTTTCATCATCATAAATTATTATTGCATTTGGAAACTGATTTCCTTCACATAAGAGATTATTTTTAAAATCTTGATAGTAATTCACAGGTATACATATTGGGGGTGTACCAAAGTTCCCCCCTTCAACTTCTGTATTTTGCCAAAATTTGATTTTTATTTTTGGAAGGCCAGATTTCCAAATGCTTCTCTCAACATCATTTGTGGTCTATCCGAACTTGGGCATAAGCAGTGATCTCATAGATTACAACTACATCTTCATGTTCTCCTTTCTTTTTGGCTTAGAAAATTACTTATTGAGGAACTGGGCTTGGCACTGCCAAACAGCAAAATAATCACAAATGTAACCCCTGCCCTGGGTACCAGTTACTCCCAACCATTGCTGGTTATTTCTACCCATTTCAGTTAACTTGAGAATAATTTTGCCTTAGTTCCCAAAATAGGCCATTTGGAACTTTTATTAAAATTATATTCCATGGGGATGTAATGTACAGCATGGTGACTATAGTAAAAAATAGTGTATTGCAGACTTGAAAGTTGCTAAGAGAGTAGATCTTAAAAGTTCTCATCATAAGAAAAAAGATTATAAAAGTATGGTGATGGATGTTACCTATACTTACTACTTATATAGTGATCATTTCACAATATGTACAAATTTCGAATTACTGTGTTGCACACCTGAAACTAATATAATGCTATATGTCAATTATACCTCAATACAAAATTATATAAATGTGTTATTTCAAATAGGAAATATTCCTATGTATTCCTGGGCCTATTTACAAACACATTAAATACCACCTGTAAACATCTATCTACATAATATCCGTAAACGTGGAATTTCTAAATATATTCAAGTCATTTAAGTCCTTTAGGAAAATGTTACCATTTCCTTTTTATAGGCTTTATAAATCAATTGCTGACAATTTTCAACTATACTATCAACTACTCAGTGATTACTAGATGTCAAACACTGTGCTGAGTATTTTACATGAATGATCTAACCTAATCCTCTCAACAGCCATATAAAGAGGGATCAGTCATTATCCAGAGATGCAGACATGGGGAAACTGAGGCTTGAAGAGGCTTTATATCTTGCCCAGGGCAATACATCTAGTAAGTGGTGGAAGATTTTGAAACAAAGTCATTTGGAGATTTTTAAGTAATTTTAAAAAATTAAGTCTAACATATGTAGAGAAGTGTGCAAAATAATACATGTACAGCTCAATGAATTTCTACAAAATAAATACACTCAGGTGATGTGCATCCAGATAAAGATAGAGAATATTACCAGGACCCCAGATGCCTCTCCCAGGCCCCCTTCTAGTCATTAAGTCCCTCTAGGGTAACCACTATTCTAACTTTTCTCACTGTAAACTAGATTGCCTGATTTTGAAGGTCGTGTAGCTGGAATCAGAGAGCATGCATATATCTAAGTCTGGCTTCTTGTGCCCAACCTTATATTTCTGCTTTGTTGTCAGGTTCAGCTATAGTTCTTTCTAATTGTTATACAGAATTCTAGTTTATGTATAAACCAGTTTACTCGTTCTACAGTAGGTGGCATTTGGATTGTTTTCAGTTTGGTTGCTCTGAACATACTTTTATATGTTGCTTGGTGTATAGTTTTCTGTTAGCTCTGTATTTAAGAGTGGAATTGCTGGGAATGTGTATGCTCACCTTCACACATATCCTAGATTTCCAAAGTGATTTTACCATTTTCCACATTTAACTACAATTTATAAGAGTTCCTGTTGGGCTTCCCTGGTGGTGCAGTGGTTGGGGATCTGCCTGCCGATGCAGGGGGCGCGGGTCCGTGCCCCGGTCCGGGAGGATCCCGCGTGCCGCGGAGCAGTTGCGCCCGTGAGCCATGGCCGCTGAGCCTGCGCGTCCGGAGCCTGTGCTCCGCGATGGGAGAAGCCGCGGTGGTGAGAGGCCCGCGTACCGCAAAAAAAAAAAAAAAAAAAAAGATTTCCTGTTGCTCTGCACCTTTTTTTGCCCTTGCGTTTTTAAACTGACAATTGCTAGTAGAATAGAAAACTATTTTTTCCCTCTATTTGTTCATTTTATATATATATATATACACACACATATATATGTATATATATATAAAATATATATTTCTATATGTATTATATATATAATATATATATTATATATATAAAATATGTATTTCTATATATATTTTATATATATATATTTTGCTACATACCTCTTATAACTTAAAAAAATGCTCTACAGCCCTAGTTATACCTCCGTTTTTATTTCTAATTTCAGAGTCATACATTTTTATTACTATTACACTAATAGTTTTGTCTATTACTGGTTTGATTCCTAGCAAAATGTATATGGGTATTATTTTTCGGTCTGTTTTTTGCAGTTTAAAAAAATCAATACTTTCTTCTTTCGTCTTTATTAATTCTTAGTCTTTCTTATGTTTATTTTGTTTTATTTTCCTAACTTTATTAGCAGAATGTTTATTTTTGTTTTATAATAGTAAGTTGTTTCTGCTGATGGAATGAACAAGTTGAAGAGAATTCTGCTGGAGGGATTTTGATTATAAAAGATTTTTTCAGTCAAAAAGAAAAAAGAGAGAGATGAATAAGGAATTAATTATACTTTTCCTTTCCCAGGACATTGCCATGTCTGCATGTGTGGATGATAAGTGTGATTTTAATCTTGCAACCAGGAGGGGATTTAGCCACAGGGAAAATTGCAGAATAGAAGATTAAAGATACCTTGGTCTCTTCTGACATCACAGAGTCATTGCATGTCTTTCAAACTTCCTCTTATTAAAGACCAAGAAAAAAGAAATAAAGAAATGTTTTTCCTGATTTTTAAACTGTTTTGAGTTCTGCTTTCTGTTATTGGCCAAAGTATCCTGATTCTCTACCCACATCTTTATTCATTTTTGTTTTGCTTGAGATAACAGGGACTGAGAGTTATGATGAAGTGTCCTACTAGTGTTGTTATTTTCATTTCTTTTTTGAAACCAATTTTTGATTTGTATAATCCTGTATATTAGTATTCAGCTTGAAGTTTTATGAGTTATAATTTCATGTGATAAACTTATATTGTTCTCTCCTATTATATCCTTTAAAAATATAATCTATGATTTTGTTCCCAGCTTCTTAAAGTATTATTTTCATATTATGTGATGGCTCAATGACTTTTCTTTCAAATATTGTTAAAATGTACATTCTAATACATTTTGTTATGTTTTGATGTTTAATAAATGTAATACTCGCTTCTGTTCTTACACCATCATTTCCCTTTCCTGTGTACAGAAATATCTTGATAGAACCCTTTCTTGAGCAGTTTGGCTGTTCTTTTCCAGGACAAACATGTGGATGATATCCTTTCATTACTTTTACACGTGAAGCAAAACCTGAGTATAATAGTAACTTGGGTGAATATAGAATATGAAGTATTCATATAACTTGGGTATAACAGTAACTTGGGTGAATATAGAATATGAAGCTTAAAGTTTGTTTCCCTGATGCATTTGTAGTTATGTTCTCCCATTTCTTCTGCATTTAATATAGTACAGAAGGGGTCCTAGTTCAGTTTAATTGCTATTCATTGTGGGTTGCATTATTTTTCCCAGCCTCTAGTCTGTTGTCTTCTTACTCTTTCCACCAGGGTGTATCTACATGTTGGTATTTTACCCTTCAGATGTTACCTCTTTCAATATTTAGATTCAACTCCATTTTTTCTACTAATGCTTCTTTTCAGTATTTTTTCTGTTCTCTTTTAAAGAATGATTTATCAAATTTGGGTCCCACTGTGCTGTCCTCCAATTTAATACATCCTCTGTTATTTCATCTTCATTTTCTTTCTTCTGCAGCCTGGTAGAGAGCTTCGAAGTGGTTCACTTAATTTTCTACATTAACAAGTTTTCCTTGTATTCTTATAATTAATATTAAATTAGTTTTATAACATTTATAATTATAGCATTTTTTTCTTTTTCAGCTCCATTTTTATTTCCCCTGTTTGCCAGCACTTCTTTTTCTTCTTCCTTTGAACATATACTAACCACATACTGAAAAAGCATTAATAGAAACAAAATTTCAAACTAAAGATTTAAAGAGGTTACATATAAAGAGTAAGACACCGACATCTGGATATACCCTGGTGAAAAGAGAAGGAAGACAATCTCTTTTCTCTTCTGCCTTTTGTTTTGGACCTAGGTTACTTTAATCTTGTTGAAAGAAATTTGATAGATTGTATTATTGTTCTCAATTCTTCACCCCTTCTTGCATCTTTTCCCTTGCCATGGCCTCATTGTCATGGATGGCATGTACTTCCTCCATCTCATCTGTAGGCTTAGCTTGCTGACCTACTTTGGCCAATGATATATGGATGAAAGTCACAGTGTGTATTTTAAGAACAGGCCTTGAAGACCTCACATGTTTCTGCTTTTTCTCTTCCATCTCTGCCAATGTCATGAAAAGAATACATCATGGATATTCTTGGATAGCCTGTTGGTCCCCTGAGGGGGATAAAAGAAAGATGTGGAGCACAGGCACTCCAGCTAAATAATAGACATATAGTGACAAAAAAAGCTTCCCAGCTGAGCCCAGTTTAGGCCAGTCAGATTCCAGTGGATTTGCAGATGCATGGACAATAAAAATATATTACTCTTATTGGGATAATTTGTTTAACAGCAATAGCTAACCAATACAATAATTTTTCTTTTATTTCCTCCAGTGAATCATTTTAAAAGTAACACAAATAAATGTTGGCAAAGATGTGGAGAAAAGGGAAACCACATACACTGTTGGTGGGAATGTAAATTGGTGCAGCCGCTATGGAAAATAATATGGAGGTTTCTCAGAAAACTAAAAGTAGAACTAACATATGACCCAGCAATTCCATTCCTGGGTATATATCTATAAAAACCAAAACCACTAATTCAAAAAGATATGTGCACCCCAATGTTCACAGCAGCATTATTTTGCAATTGCCAAGATATGGAAATAACCTGTGTCCATTAACAGATGAGTGGATAAAGAAGATGTGAGATATATATATATATCACAATGGAATAATATTCAGCCATTTAAAAAGAATGAAAATTTCCTATTTCCAACAACATGGATAGGCTTGGAGGGTATTATGCTAAGTAAGTCAGTCAGACAGAGAAAGACAAATGCTGTATGGTATCACTTATATGTGCAATCTAAAAAAATAAAACAAACTAGTGAATATAAGAAAAAGCAAAACAGACTCACAAATATAGAAAACAAACTAGTGGTTACCAGTGGAGAGAGGGAAGGAGGGAGGGTCAAGAAAGGGGTAGGGGATTAAGAGGTACAAACTACTATATATAAAATAAGCTATAAGGACATATTGTACAACACAGGGAACATAGCCAATATTTTACAACAACTATAAATGGTATGACCTTTAAAAATTGTGAATCACTGTGCTGTGCACCTGAAACTTATATAATATAGTACATCAACTATACTTCAAAAAATTCAACAAAATAATTCTGTCCTTCTTGCTTAATATTTTTTCATAAATCGTACTTACAAAATATATTCCTTATTGCCTAGGATTCTTTATTGATAAGAAAGTTAATAGATTTTTCCTAAATTGTCTCCCTTTTACTGTAGGTGAGGCCTGCTCTCTTAGACCTCAAGTGAGAAGATTAGATGCTTTCTTAGAATTCTGGCAACCTAGAGAGAATGTGGAGCAAGCAACACCCTAATCAATAGAACTTCACCCTTGCATAGTTTCTTCTGCTTGTTTGCAAACCTGCTCTGCTAGTAAACAGATCCAAGCGTGGCAATGTCTTCTAGTGCCTCCTCTTCGTGCTCTCCAGGAAGACACTCTTTAGGTTTTTGTTTTGTGCTTGGACTCTTCAAAAGCAAATGCCCTGTTTCTAACTGGACTCATTACTGGTTCTGCTACCTGCTCTCCTAAAGAACAACTCTGCTGCTTTGGGGAAAGCCCTCAGCACTGCCGCCAATCATCTTACTTGCTCCACCTCTGTGGAAGAGACTGGCTCTCTGCTCACAAATCTCACTTTGTCTCCCCGTTGGACCTCCTGCTAGACTATATTTATCAAGTTCCTTTGTCTGTGGCCACATGTTTGGTTTCTTGGGAACAGAATGTGGATAGAAGTGATATTGTCACTTCTAGGTCTGGCTTACAAAATGTTTCCTTTTTTTTTTTTTTTTTTTGCCGTACGCGGGCCTCTCACTGTTGTGGCCTCTCCCGTTGCGGAGCACAGGCTCCGGACGCGCAAGCTCAGCGACCATGGCTCGCGGGCCCAGCCGCTCCGCGGCATGTGGGATCTTCCCGGACCAGGGCACGAACCCGTGTCCCCTGCATCAGCAGGCGGACTCTCAACCACTGTGCCACCAGGGAAGCCCAAAATGTTTCCATTTCTAATTCCTCCTGTTCTTCCTCCTTCTACCAGCTGGGTGCATAGGATTCTAGTGGCCTCAATGAGTACAGATCCACAAAATGGAAGGAGTCTTGGTCCCTATGTGGCCATCAGCAAGGCTGCCCACTGAGCAGAAACAACCAATGTGACTGCATAGGAGTGAGAAATAAACTATTATGCAGAGTTTAGGAGATCATCTGTAACAGCGTTAGTGTCACTTACCTTAACTAATTCAGAAATCGGTAGCTTGAAGTGGAGTGCTAGAATAATAAAAACTCTAAAATTTGTAGTATTGGATTAGTTGTCAGGTTCCAAAGATAAAAATGTAGCAAGCAGGATTGCTTGAGAATGCTCTGAGGCCATGGCAAAACATGTGGTAAAACTGATGCCTGTGGATAACCTGGAAGACAGAACACGTGCCTGATAGGAGATCCGATTTGTAATAGTTATAGTAATGCCTATTGTTGGCTGCCTTTGGTGATTTGTGAAAAGAAGGAATTGGCTGATTTTCAAATAGAGATTAAAGAAAATGGAGATGGTCCAGTGGTCAAGGATTGCTTCTGACCCACTATAGTAAGAAATAAACTTTAAAAATTATTAAAAGAAAGATTCAGTAAGATTTTTCAGTTAAACAAAGTGAGTATCCTTGCTGTAAAGATCAGATTAAGGGAGGTCTAGAGGTTTACTGGTTATAGCAGGAAGTATGTATCACTTAACCCTAACTAATATGCCCAGTGTACATTAGGTTTTTCAACATAATATCCTTGAATTTAACTGAGATGTCTCCATTTTCTGCTGGCTGTTACATCAAGGTAGTTCCTGTTACTTTTGTGGAATGTGCCTCCCATTACCCACACTCCTACATCACGCACTGAGTTCAGGTCCCAATGTCTTTGGATTCCTGTTAAAGAGGGTGGGTAAACGGGTTTGGGCAGAGGAAAAAGTACAACTGTGATGCACCCAAATGGCAAGGTGTTCAGGAGTAAGAATTGCTATGCAGACACTCTCCCTTCTGGAGCCAAAATGGCTGGGCCTTTGTCCCCTGTTGGGCTGAATATTATGCCTTTGTATTTTTGCCTCATTCAGTCATCCCAGCGGCTGCTCCGAAATGGGAGTGATCATGCCCAAGGCAGGTCTTGACAGCTGAATAAGATTGTACAGATGCCAACAGATGGAAGCCATCTGCTGACCTCACTCCTAGGGACTGGGCAGTGACTTCCACCAAATTCATCTCCTTAAATCGCCATATCCTCACACACACCTTTTTCTTTCCCTTTCTCAATCTTTCCTACCTTCTAATATGCCGATTTTCCCTCCTGTAATATCTAGTATGACTCCAAACAGTTCTGTTTTCCCTTTCATTGAAAGAAGCTGGCAGTGCTCAAAGTCTGTACAGAGTAGAAGAGGTGCCTTGGGACAAATAGCTTTTGATCATCAAGTAATTATTTAAGGGGTTGGTTCCCTTTAGTTGTCAAATTTCATTGGCATACCTAACGTATTAGACATCTGAAGTGAATCATTTGTTCACATCCCCTCCTCTATTTAATAAAATTACCTTTAATAAATTTTACAAATGAAATAAATCATAATTTTTTTTTTTTTTGCGGTACGCGGGCCTCTCACTGTTGTGCCTCTCCCGTTGTGGAGCACAGGCTCCGGACGCACAGGCTCAGTGGCCATGGCTCATGGGACCAGCCGCTCCGTGGCATGTGGGATCTTCCTGGACCGGGGCACGAACCCATGTCCCCTGCATCGGCAGGCGGACTCTCAACCACTGCGCCACCAGGGAAGCCCAATAATAATAGATTTTAATTTTCACTTTTTAAGTTTGAAATATAGCTGATGTGCAATATTATGTTAGTTTCAGATGTTCTACATAGTGATTTGACATTTGCATACATTATGAAATGGCCACCATGATATGTCTAATAGTCCTCATTAATGGACAGTTTTAAATTGAATTTCATATGTATAAACATGACGGCTTAAAATATAACTTAAAAATAAAATAATTAAAGATAAACCAAAACAAAGGAAAAATAAAAATATGAGGAAAAACAAACATAAATAAATAACTTATAAAGTATAAAAAAGAACAAAGGCAAATTAATTCAATAGTTTTCATAGTTACAAAGCAGTTTGAACTTTAAACTTTTATTTACAGTCATAATAATTGTTTGGTAAGTAATAAATGAGTTATAATAAAAAATTATAATAAAAAATTTCTAAAATATAGGCAACTGCTAAGTCATACCCCTGATGTAACATTTCATTTTTATGATTTTGAAAACAAACAGTACAGTTTCTTTAAAAGTTAAAAAAAAAATTAAATATAAATATGACCCAGCAATTCCACTCCTAGGTATTTCAAAAATGAAAACATATGTCCAACCAAAGACTTGTACACAAATGTTCATAGCAGAATTATTCATAGTAGCCAAAGAGTAGAAACAATCTAATGCCCATCAACTGGTGAATGGATGAACAAAACTTGGTATGTCATACATGGACCATTATTTGACAATAAGAAAAAAGTGATGTACCAATGCATGCTACAACATGGATCAACTTCCAAAAGATTATGCTAAGTGAAAGAAGCCAGATGCAAAATACTACCTAGTGTATAATTCCACTTATATAAAAAGTCCAGAAAGGCAAATCTTTAGAGTTGGAATGCAGATAAATAGTGGCCTGGGACTGGGGGTGGAAATGGAAATTGATTGCAAATGGGCACAAGAGAGCTTTTAAAGGTGACGGGGATGTTCTAAAATGAGATTGTGATGGTTACACACCTCTGTAAATTAAAAAAAATAACATTGTATACTTAAAATGGGTCATTTTTATGCTGTGGAAATTATATCTCAATAAAACTATTAAAAAAGCACACAGACACCAAATAAAAATAAATGAATTAAAAATTTAAGTAATTAAATTTCATAACTTAAGTAATTAAATTTCATTTTTACAGTCACTGTGCTATCATTACTGATTTTGAATCTACTATTGAAACACAGAAATATGCAGCCAAGGAACTGAAGACATAACTGGCAGCTGAAATGAGCATAGATGGTTCTGGACCGTTTGAACTTAAGCTTTAAATGAATGCAGGATGCTGAACCTGCCTGTGTCCAGTAAACTCTATTACTGACATTTCTCTGACTTAAACTTCTTGTAGAGCACAATGTTTATCAAATGACAGATAATTAAAATGTGCTCATTTAAAACTTACATTATTAAAACACAACAGTTTTCACAGCAAATGGTTTATAACTTACAGTACATCATATTAATAGATAAAAAGAGAAAGAAAACATTTCAAAAAGAATTCAGAATATCATTTTTAAATTGAATTTGGTACCCTGATTTTAATATGTAGTATAATAGGAAATATATGGACATGACTTTAATATAAAAAATAGTTTTGCCTCAAAAGGAAAGTCAACATTTAATGCTCATTCACTGAAAGAACCATTATTTTAACTTTTGTGATGATACTAGGAAATGCAATTGAAAAAAATAAAAGAACAAAAGTATAAGGTCTATCTGCATATATATTATATAAGCTAGTATTATTTCTAGATCACAGAATTGGATTGTTAACCAGAAAATCTAAGAAAATCAACAAAATAGTCACTGGGAAAGTTCAGAGTGACAGCTATTTTCAAAATTGTTAATCAAGAAAAAGAGTTTCTCTATATGCAAATAATAGCCTAGTAGAAAATATAATTGGAAGAATTTTCCCTTTACAGTTCAAACCCCAAACACAAAATACCTAGAAATATGCCAAACATGCAATGTGTAATACCTAAATGAAGTAAAGGTAAAATCTTTTCTGAGAGACATAAAGGATCACTGAAAGAGATACAAAGATACTCTATATTCTTGAGTAGGAAGAATCAGTATTGTAAGACATCAGTATGCTTAAATTTATTTATTAATTTAATATGATCCCAAGTATCAATATAATTCTTATATGGTATTTTACTGATAATCTAATGTAAAACTCATCTGGAGGAATTGACATGAAAGAATATTCAGAATTCTGAAAAAAGGAGGGCTTCCCTGGTAGTGCAGTGGTTGAGAGTCTGCCTGCCGATGCAGGGGAAACGGGTTCGTGCCCCGATCCGGGAAGATCCCACATGCCGCGGAGCGGCTGGGCCCATGAGTCATGGCCGCTGAGGCTGCGCGTCCGGAGCCTGTGCTCCGCAGCGGGAGAGACCACAACAGTGAGAGGCCCGTGTACCACACACACACACACACACAAAAAAAAAAAAAAAAAAAAAAAGAATTCTGTAAAAGGAAACTAATAACAAGGAACTAGGCTTACTGTTTCTAAAACATGTACAATACAGCAACAAAAGTTAAAATTTCTTAGTCCTTATGAATAAATAGCAGCAAAACACAATCCAGGAATAGTTCCAAGCACATATGGAAATTTAAATTTATTACAAGTGACTAAGTATTTAGAAAAAACATTAAGTAAACCTGGATATTTATCTCATTCCTCATACCAAATATTTAAACATTTAAAATAAAAACACAAAATTTCTAGAAGAAAACAATGATAACTTTATTATTTTAGAGCAAGAAGGGACTTCTTACATGTTCTTGAACCTAGAATTCATAAAGTGTCCATGAGAATCCAAAGAAAATCATTCATTTAAACAAACTTCTGTCTGATGAAAAGAATTGTCAACAAAGAAAACACAACTGACATTTTGGGGGGAAAAACTGCAACACATATGGCAGAAAAACACAGTCTAATTTCCTTGATTTATAAAGCCCTCAAACAAATGTCATCATTGCAATCAAATTCAGATCACTTAAGTGAGCAATAAGTGAGTGGTATGCATTCAATAAAAAAATAATGGACCATGACAAAAGAAGGTCCCTAAAACTGTTAATAATGATCATTTTCATTGTTCTCCCTTTAGTATTCTGCATTCTGCACCAAAAATTTTACTCTTCACCTCAGACTGCTTCCTTTAAAATGTCCCTGCTTCCTTAATTTTTTGAGTTGGTACTTTCTCATTTTTGTTGCTGATTACAAAACAACTGAAGGATAAGAAACACATTTTCTCTACGACTGTTTTTAATTAAACTTTTGGTAAAACAGAAATGATTGTAATTACTCCTTCATTATCTTTAAGAATCTTCTCAAGCTTCCTCAGTTTCTCAGATCATTCCTGGGCAGCAGATGAACAATTTTTTGCGGTATGCAGGCCTCTCACTGTTGTGGTCTCTCCCGTTGCAGAACACAGGCTCCGGACGCGCAGGCTCAGCGGCCATGGCTCACGGGCCCAGCCGCTCCGCGGCATGTGGGATCTTCCCGGACCGGGGCACGAACCCGTGTCCCCTGCATCGGCAGGCGGACGCTCAACCACTGCACCACCAGGGAAGGCCAAGAAAGAGGAACTTTATTAGCTGATGGCTGGCTGTCTGATTAGGAGCTGCCTGGGCTCTATCTGGAGGGGATTGTTTAAAGAACAGATTCAAATCCTTTATTTTCAAAGAAACTTCCACAGTCTATTTGCCATGGGCTTATCTTCTTCATATTCCATCTCTGAAATCTGCACCCGTACAGTAAGGAGTATGTACTTATAGAGACTCATAGATGTCCTTCAGGAGACCCAGTACCCCACAATTTTATGTAAACATTTGGTGCTCTTTTTTTCTTGTTCATTTCTTTTCCCCAGGGGAAAGGAATCTGATGCTTTCATCAGTTTCTTAAAGTTGTCTTTCACACTCCCCTCTCCAGCCCCCAAATATCAATATATTTAAGAACGCTACTTAAAAGTTTGAATCAGAAATTTGGCTCCAGATTGTGTTAATACCTTGCAGGCCGCTGGGTCTTACCTAGGGAAATTAAAGTCTCCACAGTGGGAATTTGGAAACTTTGGAAGAGTTTTTTTTCCCCCCTTGACACAGTGTTTAGTGGGGTGCTACGGGCAGTTATTAGATGGGGTCCTGGAATACTAACCATCCTGCAGTGAGAGGGATAGTCTACATGAGAAAGAATTATCATATGTTCTGACTGACACTCAAAAGTCCCACTGGATATTATTGTAGGTGAAAACACTGTTTGTAATGATCTGAACCTCTACCTGTGTTTTGCATATAGACATAAATTAATTTTTAAAATTATACATTGAATATATGAAGAATGTAACTGTATTTATTTGTTATTGCTGCACAACAAGTTGCCATACACTTAGCAGCTCATAACACATATATTTATTATCTCACATAATAAAGTGAGATAATAACTATATTTTCCAGGTCATGGGTCAAAAGTCTGGCCACATTTAGCAGAGTCCTCTGCTCAGGCTCTCACAAGCCGGCAATTAAGATGTCAACCCATCTAAAAATTGGATCCTCTTCCAAACTCACATGGTTGGTGGCAGAATTCATATCCTTGCAGCTGTAAGTCGTAGCCACTGACTTCTTCAAGGCTAGAAATAGAATCGCCGCTGCTTTGCGTCTCTCTGATCTCTAAATTCATTTGAAGGGCTCCCCTGATGAGGTTATTCAAGATAATTTCTCTTTTGATGAACTCTAAATTAACTGATTAGGGATTTTAATTACATCTACAAATTCCCTTCATCTCAGCCACCTGGTGAAACATAATCAACAGATTGATATCTCATCACTTTTGTTGTATCTATTGCTTAGTAGCAGGAAGGTCACTCAGGTTCTATCCACTTTCAAGGGGAGGGGATTGCACAGGGTTATGACTTCGGTGTGTCTGCTGCAGCAACCAATGTATAAATCAGAAAAAGACTGGACTCTTGTTTTGTTTGAAACTTTACTACATTTGTTGGCCATTGTGAAGAATGATACTGGAGAAGCAGTACCCACCTCTAGCGGTCTGCACTCACAGATGCTCTAGTTACCATGATTCCGCAGCTGACTGCTTCACTATGTCTTCTAGAGCACACAACTTTCTATAAACTTTAGGTAAATTATTGTCTCTTATTTTCTTTATATCATGCTTAATGCATTGTATAGACTTTAAAAATCGTGTGTAAGTAGTTTGTGTTGCCTATGAAGTTAATTTTTGAACAATAAAAGCAGCATTACAAAATACATGTTTAAAAAGGAAAGGGTGCATCTAATAGGGTTGAAATTCACTGTGACACATAGTTATAGTTTAAAATCTTCTTTTTTACATGATTGAACTGAGACTCTTTCAGCCATAACCTTAACCCATTAGTACAGAATCATTTATCAGATTAATTTGAAGGCATGGAAGTTCTGCCCTTGAATGGATGCCCTTAAATCCAGTGAATGTCCCTAAATAAAAGAGCTAAATTTTGGAACTGGGAAACGAAGAGAGTATGCACAACTAGATAAGGATGGCAAGAGAGCCCAGGCAGCCGTGGGCTTCTCTGCCAGGTAAGATAGAGGAAGCCGGGCAGTGGACCCCGAATGTGGGACTTGCAGGCAGATACGGCGTCCTTGCAAAAGACAAAATAGTGGACTTTGTTGTTTTGGCTTAGGATGACTCCAATTAAAACAAGACTACTTCTGCAGTATGCAATGTTGTATTTATTGAATTTTTTTGATAACCAACTTATTCTGAAACTAAACAGATTACGTGCATACTGATGCTAATTGACTGGGATTATTACAAGGTTATTTCCCCCCAAATAACAAAGAATCTCTCTTTCCCTCTCTCTCTCCCACCCCCTCCTCCATTTCTGGAAAGAAATCAACAGAGAGTAGCCAACAAGTTGACATTCAGACCACATCAGGGACAGCACACTACTTGCATAACAGGACTGTCAATGATTTGCCCAGTGGGCAGACAGAATAACTAGGGGTGTCTCTCTGAAAGAAGCAGTTACTCATTACTGTGTTGCTTTAGTGCTCATCTCCATCTGCCCAAAGTTCCGGGGAGCCCAAGGGAGTGGTTCCTCTTTACTCGGTTGAGAGATGCGTGTTTCTGGACCTTGGTGCTGCCTGCCTCACTTGTTGAGGACACTGGATTTGTATGGGGAAAAAGCTTGGTTATTCTTATGTAGAGAAAGGGGTTCAATACTTGAGGAAGAAGTAGGTTCATTAACTTCAGGATCAAAGTAAGGGTTGGGAAAGTTTCAAAAGTAAGAGAGAACCCTGGGAGTTTTCTGTCACAAATTCTGACATTTAACTTTAACAACCTAAGCAAGGGTGACAAGATGGTAGTAAGCTTTAGAAATAGACATTCAAATCTCATTTCTTGAGATTTGGGTAGCTTATCAAAAAGTAATTAATATGATAGTGGAGAGAATAGCTGAATTTGGCCATGACATGTGGCCTATTGGTTAGAGGATTCTGCACTGGAATAGCCTTCTTAGTGGCATTTTATATATTTAAAAGGCTAACAACTTCGTACAAAACCAAACGTTCTAGTCACTTTTGAAACATAAGCTTAGGCTCTGAATGCAAAAATTTACATTTATAAATTCACATTTATAAATATAAATGTCATAAGTTTGGGAAGGAGAATTCAAGGCAACTGCATTTGAAATAATTATTTTTGTCTATAAGCAATTTTGATACTAGGAAAATGCATTGCAGCTGAACATGAATGTCCTAGCCCCCAACTTCTCCTAACAGCTTCTTTTTTCTCTGCTCTTTATCTTCCTACAAGGAATACTTTGCAAGGTAAAAAAGAGACATATATGTTACAGGGGATTTTCTGTACTACAGCTTGTTGATGGTGGGTTTTGGCCTGGCTTATAATTCTCTGTCTGCATGTGGCACTGAGCTTGGCTGCAGTTGTGGGTACAACCATCTGACCTATTAGATCTACTAAGCATCTTTGGCAATAGGATCAAATGATAAAAGACATTCTATGTGATGATAAATTCAAAGATTGGAAAATTGATTGTGTAAAGTAAGTCAGCAACAGTACTGGCAGAAACCTATGGGAATCAGGATAGGTAGTTGTGTGTGTGTGTGTGTGTGTGTGTGTGTGTGTATACATCTCACTCATAGAACTTAAGCGGTTCTCAGAGGCCACACGCTCTTTGAAGCTCCTCAGAATAAAGAAGCTGGAGGGATATCAGCATGGTTAGCCATGACCCTCATGTGTAACAGCACCCAATCTGGCCTGTGGCATTTAGATCTAGATTAACTCACCAAAAGCCCAGTCACCAAATGACCAAGCTCCAATTCACACTCCTTTCTTAAGTGATCTGGCCTCTCATTACCTCTCTGACCTAATTGCTCTGCTCTAGCGTTCCCAGCCTCCTCTCGCCTCCTGACACACACACACCAGGCACATTCCATCTTCGAAGACTCTGCACTTCTGTTTTCCCTGCCTGAAATGTTCTCTCTCAAGACACCTACATATTTTAACACCCTCACCTTCACCTCTTTTCTAAAACGTCATTTTCTCAGGGAGAACCTCTCTGATGATCTTGTTTATATTTGTCACCCTTGACCCTACATTCCCTACTCCCTTCTGTGCTTAATTTTTTCTCCTTAGCATCGTTGTAATTGTATCTAATGCCAATATAACCTCTTTATGTATCGAACATCTATGCCTGTCTGTCTGTCTGTATCTATCTACATCTGTCTAGTTTATTGTGTGACTTCCTCAGAAGAGTGAAAGCTCCTTGAGAAGGTATTTATTTAGTTGTTTATTTCTATATAACCAGAGCCTAGAATAGTCCCTGGCTCATAAATGCCCAATTACCCTTCATTAAAGGAAGAAATTGCTAAAACATCTATTGGCAGCCCTGTGTTGGATTGAAGTAGTTTCTCAGCTCACCATTGCTTTCCATGAAACAGGACTCTCAACTTCCCTTTTTCTTTCTCTCTCTTTTCAGAATCAATTCCTTTACTTGGCTTAAGCAAAGCAGTTTAGAGATCATTTTGTGGCTTGAGGATTCCCTTGGATTCTCACCCCCAACTCCAAGTACGTTTTTCAAGTTTTTCTTCAAAGCAAAGATCGTATCTCCCTAAGAAAGGTAAACCTTCTCTACTTTCATAGTATGAAATATTAAATATAAATAGCTAGTTAAGTAAGCTGAACCAAGGCAAAGAATAGTGAGAAGTAAGGATTATATTAATTTCCAGATTCCAGATTAGGCCTCTAAATAAATTCCTTTTTCCAAAAAGTTTTTCTGTGTATGTATTTCAGAAAAGCATGGAATAGCCCTTTACAACATTTTGTCTCCTGGGAACAGCATATAAAATGAGATCATGTTGAATAACTTTAACCATGGTACTTTAAAATAGAATGACTAGGGGGAGATATTTCAAGAGAATATCGGGACTCATCCACAGTGACTATATTATGCAAAAATATTATTAGAATGGTTTGAGGGAAGATAAGGTAGCACGTAAGTGGATTTAACAAACGGTATTAAATTGTGTGGTGTTGTAAACATCACACAAGTCAGAGACCTAAGGCAAATGGATTTTAGAGAACTAGAATACAGACAGGAAATTTATACTCCAACGTGGACAAAATGCAGATAAAACTAAAGGGATAAAAGTCATACAGATGTCATCTATTTAAAAATTAATTCATAGAATATGTTAATTCCAGGGGCGTCTTAAAATGATAACATTATCGTGGACTAGAAGTGAATTTTCAATGAAAGTGTTGTGTATAGTGGGAAAAAAGGACAGTTCTGCCTACAAAACAAAAAAGAAACTTTTCATATATATGTATTGAAATGCAAGCTAATAGAATTTTAAAAATTTAGTAAATATGACCTTGGATTATGAACTTTATTCAGTGCAAGAAAAACATCACTTTGACTTCTCAAGTCTTCAAAGGCTAAAATGAAGAGAATGCCATGGTGATTGTCAGTCTTTTAAATGGAAATTGTGGGAAAAGATCTAGATTTACTTTACTGAACATGTTTTTCATAATTAAAATTATGTTTCTAGACGGCTACAAATGTATTTTCTGAAAAGATAACAGAGTGATAATTATTCCAGTGGCCTCAATTCTGTTCTTTTATTAGAGTAAAAATTCTTTCTAAATGTCCTAATAATAAATTGGATTCAATTTTGGACCAGAATAAATGTGGGAAGAACTACACATTTAGGTGGAAAATCAGGCAATCTGTATTATATAAACCAATATTTATCCATTAGTCTGAAAACAATTGCAGGAACAATGTACTTAGAATAAACCTTGTCGCAAAGTAATTCTGGGCAAGAAGAGCCTTTTCTTCATAGAAACCCAAACCACAAGAATTCCTAGTTCCAAATTCTTTTTCTTTTGTGGCTAATACTAATTGAAGAAGTCCAAGGAATGCAGAAAATGCTATTTCCTGAATAGACTTATTTCTTTTTTATTTTAAAGAAATATTTATTTTTTTATGTAGATACATATCTGGAAGATCAGAAAAAAGAGTTTTAAAGATGGATTATTAACAGCAAATGTGACTTTTTTGCCTCTGATTTCAAATAGGAGATGCAGACGAATGACACCAAAATACGGTATTGTTAAGTTCAGGGGTATATTCTGAGGATGTCTTTTGAAAGATTGTTCTTTACATATGACTTCTAAATGTGATGTTTTTCACACCACAATACACAATTTACCTTCCTTCACACTTAACTAGAAATTTATTGTGTTTGACTATTTAACATAATAACATTAAAAGACATTGTTCTTTCTTTGCCCCACATTTAGGACACAATTAATGATTATTTAATCCATGGCAGCACTTGAGCTCTTAGGTTCATTTAGAAAAGACTGAATCTCATAACCATATTAATATCTGGCGAATGTGCCTTATCAGAGTATGTCTGCGTTTTTCCTGTTCATTTCCTTGTGATAAGATTCCTGGGCAGAGCAAGTCTTCGGAAGTAAGCCCACAGGGCTGCCTGGCAAGTTTATTTTGGGAAGGAAATAATCAATTTAGAGCTATTACTGCAAGAGTCCTTATCGAGCTCATTTCCTCATCTAATGCTTCACAAGCTAATATTACATGTTTTGTAGCAACTTCAAAGGAACAGAACTGTGCTTTGTAGGTTTTATTAATGTGAAATTTCTCTGAGGGCACCAAGTGTTTGCCATTAACGTGACTACAATCCACAGACTTGCAAGCATAGGTCATAAAAGCTGTACCAAAAACTTGTGCTGCTGTAGCCCAGGACACTATTAATGCGGTTCTGTTATTGTTAAATTACAAGGGTTTGGGTTGGGGGGCATAGTACTGTGCCCACAGTCGTGATTTTTCTGCACTCCTTCTCCATTATGGTTCAGTGTGTTGAAAATAGGGATTTAGCCTAAAAACAATATCGTCAAAACAATGTACTGAGAATGTCTAGTCTACACCCAGGTAACAATAGCGGAATTGTTTTTTCATTTGTTTGGTTTTGTGTGACACATTGAAATGTAAGCTCTTAGCCACACAGAGAAGCATTTAATGTTCCACAGTAGAATAGCAAGAAAGCAAAGCAAACATTTAGGCATGGCACGTAAGGCACTTGAAAGAAGAAAAGAAGAGAGCTAGCTTCAAGGAGACAGCCCTCATCCTCCCGAAAATTCTTAATTAGAAACATGAGTGATTATATATATCTGCCAAATCAAGATATCTTGGTGCCCATTTCGAGACATTGCAGTATAATTGCCTTTTGACCCTAAATTTGAAAATATTTTCCTTTGTTACATATTTGACTAGGCCCTTAGAGCAGACTAATCTCTTTGTCAGCCAATAGTAAACCCCAGTTGGACAGAAGGAGATCATTTAATTAAATGTTATCTTTACTTGTCTTATCTAATTACCTACTTGAACACAACTTGGTTTCCATTTCAAACTACTACCATTCTGTTCCCTTACAACTACCTCAGGAGGGTTTTTTATTTATTTTTATTTTTTATTTTTTATCATATGCTGACTAAATGAGTTTCAGAAAAGTCACGGAAAAGAAGTGCCCATTGTCAGGGCGGTTGAGCTGTGTGGGCACGCCTGAGGCAAATGAACTGCAGCTGCACATGCTAGAACTCGTCCTAATGGCCAGAGTGAGGGAACCAAAACATCCCCTGGAATTTGGCTAGCGCTTTAGGAAAAGCAGGATAAAAATACGGAAATTATAGGAAAATCATTAGCAGTTGTTTGGTTATTTTTCTGTGTCAATAGACTTTTGTTTAATATTTTAGATATTTGAGCGGTACTGTAAGAGCCTTTGTTTAGTTTCCTTCACATTAAAAATAGCAAGTTGAGTAGCCAATTTTTCAGTGTAGGGTTATAAATTAGGAAGAGAGAAGAAAATGATATGGAAACTCTAAGTTAAATAAATTCTCTTATCCAATTTAAAGTTTGTAAAGGGAAGAGATACATTATAAGGGAGACTTTTTCTTTGTCTTGCAGCTAGCTATCGAAATACCTCTGTAATTAATATTTGTTTGGAACCCAAAACCTTCTTAAAAGGGGAATATTTTTAGAGGGGAATCTTCCTTCCAATTAAAACAAAAATTGCAAAATCCTAAATAGAATCTATGACAGGAAATTAAAGATAGGAAAGCATTTTTTTTTTTTTTTTTACAAATCGTTTTAATTTCCACATGATACTTTGAAGGAGGTGTTTGGGGATAGTTGTTCTGGAACTCAGATGCCATAGAACTCTAGTATTTTATGAACTAGGTCAAGTTATTGTTACTGTAAAAAATCAAGTAAAGGGCAATTATTGAGTAGGAAATATCAAAAATGAAGTTATGTTTTTCAATAACTTTTTTCATTTCACTACACTCAAATCTAATGCAATATTTGATTTAGCACAGACAGGCTTTTATTTAAGCTTAATAATTATTTGGTTTAATAATCCACATTTTATGGTGTTCTATAAAATGGCTCACAACAATCCAGGTGCTCTTTCACCTGAATGCAACTAGGAAATGAGTGCATATGCTCATCTCTCAGACTATTTCTTGGACTCCATTATATTTTGTTTTTGTTTTTGTTTTTGATTTTTTACGGTACGCGGGCCTCTCACTGTTGTGGCCTCTCCCGTTGCGGAGCACAGGCTCCGGACGCGCAGGCTCAGCGACCATGGCTCACGGGCCCAGCCGCTCCGCGGCATGTGGGATCTTCCCGGGCCGGGGCACGAACCCGTGTCCCCTGCATCGGCAGGCGGACTCTCAACCACTGCACCACCAGGGAAGCCCCGGACTCCATTATATTTTAATCTCATGGGGCTTGTAAAGAAATAATAGCCTTGAATCACAAACCTTCAAATCCTCTAGGGACAAGCAGAGAGCAGTTTGAAAAGAATCACCACCTAAGAGCTCGGGTTTGATCCTAAATGTTCCCCAATTCTTTCAAAATTTTTGACTTCTTCTTGAGTTTACTTTAAATCTTAATATCACCACCCCTCATGAGCTCTTCCTTTCTTATAGTTTTTAAAACTTACATATTTTTTAAGATGTAGTTATTTTTCAGAAACTCTTCCTCTGATGTTCTTATTCCTCTTTTCATCCTTTTCTCTATTTTTATCTCTGACTCTTTTTCTTAGCTCTAGTAAAATGCATATAACTCTTATCCTATGTTTTCATTGAATGAGAGATTTATCCCCACCTAGTGCTTCCATGGGTGCTAGGTATGGGAGAGATGATACACATTTTCCACCAAATATAGAAATAATTAACATATAATTTTCAGAAGCGGGTATGAAGGTCATTTTCTAAATTTGTTAAACGCACTGCAGGGGATATTAGGCTGCTATAAAAGTTTCCTTTTTTAGGGAAAAAATAGCCAAATATTGCCAGTTTCCCCAGGCTCATTAATTATAATATCACATCTGCATTTATCACAGATGCTATATTGATTTCAATTGTTTTTCAATTCAACAAAATCAAAAAACATAAGCATCCATTTTGAAACAAATATACTTAGAATCCTCCCCATCCTAGCTTCCTGAAAAAACACACTAAATATAACTAACATCGCTTTAGATGTTTAATTCCCTGATGTGCCATTCCACAATTGCATATGTTTTTTCTAAAACTTCAATTGCTTTCAGTTTTTACCCTAAATGGTTGGAAATTCATAACATCACTTGCTAATTTTAGCTAAAGTTTAGTATACAGATACTTGAAAAGAAAGTGTATATATTTTACAATGAGATAACTGTGAATGCTTTAGCATCATAGACTGGCTGTCTGATGATGCCACATTTCAGGAACTTAATGAGAAAAATCCAGTTTTCTCCCCTATGGTTCTGATGATTCATAGGTTCTTCCTGCCACTGGATCAAGACCATATTTTACCAGGAGTCCTGTTATACCTTCCCTTCTTCAGTAGTGAATCTTTCCCAGCAATATTCTTTCTTCCTGATAACACCTGTACCAAGCTGTTGGGGAAATAGTTTACAAAACAATCCTTGAAAAAAGATTCTTGTCTCTTTACCTGAATGGAAGGAACATTTCATCCAAAGTGGAAAGACACTGCTTATAAAGCCAAACCTACTCATTATCTCATCTACATATTTAATTTTAGTTATATTAGTAAGATGAGTTACTCACTATAGTGAAAAATTTTCATGTGCATAGCACACTGAGAATTGAACCCATGGCTCAGTATATCTTATATCTATGTCATTTATCACAATATATTCATGAGTCCATACATTTCCAACTCTTGAAAGAAAAAATAATTTAAAATATTTTTGTATTTGTATCTGTATTTGTAGTGCCAGATTATTCTGAATAACTTCATCTTGGAGAATGGTCAAAAGTAATTTGTGAAAGTATACTAGATCCATCCATCCACCTATCTGTCCTGTCCATCCTTCATCCATCCTTTATTGTGATTTTCTCTATGTGGAGATATTTGACACAGAGGATCTGAAGGGAACACATCACATTTTCTGCAGAGTTGAAGAAAAGACAAGGAGGTTGGCATTAGACTGGGAAATGGAGGTTGGAACATAATTCTACATTGGTCTCTTGAAGGATGTTGTCGTTAAAACTCAGGAAAAGGGGAAACAGGATAAAACACATCATTTGTTGAAGGAAAGCCCACTTAATAATGAGAATTACTGCAATTTTACTTTTACAAACAGATGTGAAATGCATCACAGAGGTACTCAATAATTATTTCCCTCCAGAAATAGTCAGTATGCAAGACAGAAGCCCACTGACATCTGTCTCTGCTTTTCTAATAGGAAATAAATCTTAGTAACAGCTGAGAGATAAAGGAGGAATTATCAGAAGAGACTAAATACCCAAATCAAGGTCTATAGAATAAAAAAATAAATACACAAAAACTAAGAAGATTCTCTGGCAAAAAGAAAGAAAACAGATGGAAGAAGCAGCCCACATTTTAAAATGACAATAAATATGACATTGATTCAAGAAGGAATAATATAGAATTTGGACTTAGAACTGGATAAGAAATGTCTAACTTGGTCTACATTTGTACACTCAGTTAAACTATTTAAATGTATTCTAACATACTTATTTTCAGTTGTCAAGTGGACCTAAATGTTTTCTTGTGAAGTAAATGAGATAATGCATGAAAAGTAATTAGGATTTTGTCTGAAAAGGCACTCACTGTTTATTAGATTTCTTCCTCATATTATTTTTGGTGAGACTCTCAGGACTCCTAGTAAACTTTAGTCAACATGATTGAACTGGTAAGCACTCTTCATAACATTATTGAATCTTCGGGTTTGGATTGCCACCTAAGTTCATACTTTCAAAGACAAATTCAAGTACACCGATAACTTCCTTCCCTAACTTCTTTCCCAGTCAGCTTTTCCAATTAAGGGTATATATGTTTATGTCGGACAAAGGATAAGAATTCAGAGTACTTTCTCTTCTTGCATTCCTCATTTTGTTCAGAGTGGAAAAGAGAGGCAGGAGGAGGAATTTGAGAGAATTCTTGCTTGAAACCTCAAATGGAGGCTGGCTAAGGGAAATCTAAGATTTTAACATCTTCCCTTTAAACTCAGCCCTGGAACTGAGTCAGAGAGAGCAGAATAGAAGCTTTAAAATCCTTGGTCCCCTCTTGTTCCCACTTCCTCTTTACCTCAAGTCCCAGTTCATCTCTGGCTGTGGATTGTGATGCTTTTCTGATCACACCTTTCTCTATTTTTTCCCAACTCAAACGCTACTGATTACTGCAACACATGTTTTTTGCTTTATTTATAAATTTAATTGTCTAGTACATTTTATATTTATGAAAATTATTTTCCTAAATAAACAGAAAGAATGTCTTTCCAGGCTTCATCCATACAGCATTCAGTACATTGTATGAAAATGTAAATGTTATTCATGGTCTATTTATTCATTCTTACTTGACAATATAAATATATACACCTTTTTCTCATTTTCATTTTAATTTGGATTTTCTTTCTTGATCATATTTGGCATTTTATTACTTTATTTTTTTAAGAATCAACACTTTAGATTTATACATATTTCTGCTTTACAATTTACCAATATTTTCTTTAATTCATTATTTCTATTGTCCTACTTCCCTGAAGATTGCTCATTGTTTCTTTTAAAATTTCTAAAATTGATTGCTGGTATACATATGTTCATTCTTTCTCTTTTAATCATGAAAGATTTTAAAACTATGGCTTTGTCTTTAAGACCAGCTGGGCCCAGTCCCCTTAAGTTTCCTAAAAGTATTCTCACTTTTAGGTTTTAGCTTTAGTTTTCTCCTTTATTTATTTAGTTTTGGTTTTGTCATTTATTGCATTGTGGCCAGAGGAGAAAGCCTGTGCGAATTCCACTTTAGGTCATTTATTTGAGATTACTTTTCTGTCCTCCATGTGTATTTTCTATCTGTGCATATACTGTACTGTCCATATTCACCAGATTCTTGGCATTCTCTTATTCAATGTTTATGGTGTTGACATTTATGAGTGACCCTGCAGTTACATACTATATAGTATTCTTCAATTTTTCTGAGACCTAAATTTGAGCTTAATGTGTTATAAAATTAGAGGGCAGGGAAAGGGAAATTAGGAAGTAAATAGACCTAGTTGTCCACCGAATATCCTGACTTCAACAGAGGTGGTAGCTTTCCGAGGGCTGTCGGGTTTGTGAAGTTCTTACTCCAGAGAGTAAGAACACTCTCGAACTTGTGTGTTTGTAAAATAAATCTTATCAATTTCTTATAAGTTTTTAAGTTTATATTTGACTTTTTATTTGCTCTACAATGCTTTAGATATTTCAGACCTCTCTCAACCAAGAGTACTACTGTCAATTTTTCCTTATTTTAAAATTCTTTTTGTTTCATGGATAAGGACCGGTATGATGCATAAATGCACATATACAATTTGTTGTTACTTGACACATTGCTTCCTGATTCACAATTTTTTTTTGAGGATTATGCCCTTAAACAACATAAAATAACTCTTTTATTCTAGATTTTGGAATTTGGCCTTAAATTCTACTTTGTCTGATTTAATACTGCCTCGTGTTTTTATTTTTTTAACCTCATAAATATACTAGTGTGCTTTTCTTGGTAATGATTTGTATTTATTTTCAAAATATAGTTATTTTAAATAATTGATAGTTGGATTTTGTTTTAAAGATTAATCTGGGGCTTCCCTGGGTGGCGCAGTGGTTGAGAGTCCGTCTGCCGATGCAGGGGATGCGGGTTCGTGCCCCAGTCCGGGAAGATCCCACATGCTGTGGAGCGGCTGGGCCTGTGAGCCATGGCCGCTGAGCCTGCGCGTCCGGAGCCTGTGCTCTGCAACGGGAGAGGCCACAACAGTGAGAGGCCCGCGTACCGCAAAAAAACAAAAAAACAAACAAAAAAAGATTAATCTGAGTGTTCATTTTTAATTTTAAATTAAAATATTTTAAATGAGTGATGCATTCAAATGGCACAAAATCTTAAAGGTACACAGTGGTAGCCAGTGAAGAAAGAGCCTTCCTTTTAATACTACCTTCTGGATCCAGTTTTCCCTTGTTAATGCATGGTTATCAATTTCCCTTGTTATCAATTTCTTGTGTATCTCTTCAGAGATAAATTATGACTATATAAGCCAATGTACAGACATACAGTATTTTGCACACACACTATTCTGGGCCTTGTTTTTTTTTTACTTAAAATAAACCTTATAGATTGTTCCACATCAGTACATAATGAGTTTCTTCATTCTTTTAAATAGAATTCTGTTTTGTATGCAGGCACAATTTATTCACCATTCCACGGATGTACCTTAGGTTCTTTTCAATTTTTGATATTACAATTTTGCAGTGAATAACCTTGTATACACTCCCATATATATGGCTAATATATCTATAAAATCCGAGAACTGGAATTGCAAGATCAGTGGGCATTTATAATTTATTTTTTAAAGAATGTATTTTATTTTTTCCATTCTTGAGTAGGTAATACATCACACATTATAGAACTCAAAGGAAACAACAATGTAGGCAGAATAATTGTCCCTCCTCTACCTCCCCAAAAGATGTCCACATCCTTATCTCAAAAATCTGTGAATGGGCTTCCCTGGTGGCGCAGTGGTTAAGAATCTGCAACAAGAGAAGCCACGGCAATGAGAAGCCCGTGCACAGCAACGAAAAGTAGCCCCTGCTCGCTGCAACTAGAGAAAGCTGCGCATAGCAACAAAGAACCAAAAAGCAGCCAAAAGTTAATAAGTAAAAATAAATAAATTTATTAAAAAAAAGCAAACCTCTGAATATGCAACTTTACATGGAAAAAGGAACTTTTCAGATGTGACTAAGGTTAAGGAATGGGCCTGATCTAATCACATAAATCCTTAAACTGGGCAGCACTTCTTGGCTAGAGTTAGAGACTTGGAATGTCAGAGAGATGTGATGTTACTGTCTTTGAAGATGGAGAAAGGGGGCCACAAGCCAAGGAATACATGTGGCCTTTACAAGCTGGAAAAGGCAAGGAAACAGATTCTCCCCTAGAGCCTGCTGAAAGGTAAGCAGCCCTCCTGACACCTTGCTCTTAACTCAGTGAGACCCTTCTCAGACTTCTGACCTACAATATTGTAGGATAATAAGCCTGTGTTGTTTTAAACCCCTAAATTGGTGGTAATTTGTTAAAGTAGCACAGAAAAGTAATAAAGGGGAAAAGAGGAGTACTTCACATGCTCTCTCTCTTAAGTAAACTAGCTCATTCCTCTCACTAGATGGAACCATCAACTTTTTAACCATTTATGCACCATGTCATGGGTTCTAAGGTGCACATTTTTTAGGTGTGAAATTGGGGTGTATCTTACAATCAAGCGTTCTTAAAACTGAGTTCTTCTGGAGAGGACTTATATTCGCTTCTGCCAGTCACCTGAGGTGCTACCAACCTGCAACTACTCCAAGTTAAATTATCTAGGTTAAAACGCTTCAGTTTTTTGAACCACATGAATGATGTGAACTCAATTCACAAACCTTGCATGAGTACTGGCTTGTGGTTCAGATTTCAGGAGGAGATTATTTTTCTCTCTCCCACTAGTGTCAAGTTTGAGACAAGCTAGTTTTCCTGCTATTTCTCTGCCTAGTTGGTTTACTTTTCACTTACCCTTTAGCGAGGATGTAGCAATTTGGTGACTCAGCTGTATGTGTGTGTCATCAGTTAGATTCTCAGTCTTGGTTGTTTATCCTTCCTCCTTATATGAACTGCAAATTGCAATTGACAGCTCTTAGATTTGATGAAGTGTGCAATATTAGAATTTCATTCAAAAGGAAGATTTGTGTGTTCTTCTGTGTTGTAGTCTTTCGGGATCAAAAGGTTTGCCAAGTTGTTGGTTAAAAGAGAGATAGCAGGCATCACTGCAACAATTCACGTTAGGAACATTCTTTATTCTCCACCATTTAATCTCAGATATAGGCCATCACCAGTATGAATCTCAATGACAATGAGGACTATTGCCTTCCATGTGCTTGAATGTTGGCACATATGAAAAGAGCGGGAGGCTTTGCCATGAAATTGGACTTGCTACCCTCTTCAGAATCCTCCAGGGCATTCTCTTCCCATAGCTTTCTTCCTGTTTTGAATCCATGTTTACCATTGCTCTTGTATTTCTCTTTTGTGCTCAACTTCATTTTGGCAGACCATCCTGCTGATGCTTATTGGGAGAGGAAGGTAAGACCTTTCAAAGATAATTTAAGGCTCAGCATGTCTTTACTGTATTCTGATCTTCCTCTATTTGACTGATATTTTGAATGAGTATAGGAATCTAGAATGGAAATAAATTTCCTTCTGTATGTTGAGAGTATTGCTGCATTGTTGTTAGTTCCTGGTGGTGATGGTAGAGTGTAGAAGCCATTTGGATTATTGATCCTTTAAATGAGACCGCTTTTTTGTTTGCTAGTTGTTTTTTTCTTTTTTCTCTGTAAGCTATTAAGTACTTGTCTGCATTTTTGTACAGTTTTACAGTGATGTGCTTTGCTTTGCTCTGCTTGATTGTATTGTGTTGGAGACTAAGTGGAAACTTCCATTTCAAACTCATGTCCTTCGATATTGTGGCATTAAATTATTTTATTAATGATTTTCTCCCTCACATCACGCTGTTTTTCTACATTCCCTTGCTTACTTTGCAACCCCTATTCAGGTGTTGAACCTCATCCCAATTTTCTTGTCTTCCTCTTGATTTTTTCTAATCTCTGTGTCCTTTTGCTCTACGTTCTAGGATAATTTCCTTAACCTTATATTATTTACTTATTTTTAAATATAAGAATTTTTTAAATTTTATGCTGTTTTGTTTATATATTTTATTTTAAAATATTTTTTCTATGGTGCTTTACATTTTAAGAGCTTGTTTTTGTTCTCTAAACATTTCTTGGAGGTTGTGCATCTTGCTTCATGGATATAATTTAGTATCTTATCTCTCGGCTAACATCAAAAATAGTTATTTTTAAAAGAACTATCTTAAAAATATTCCTGCATAATTTCCATTCCTTCAAAACTTATTTTATTCTTTTTGGTTGGTTTGGTCTCTATCTTACATAGGAAAAGCTCTACTAAGATGGTAATTCCAGGATCTCTGGTCATGATTATGAACGGGGGCGTAAAAAGTAATTGGAAGCGTTGGACATGCGCATGAGACTGCCAGCTTCAAACTTCATTGCAGGGTGAACTAGGAAGTCTAATGGCAGTTTGCATGTCACATAATTCTATATTTTCATTATGTACTCAAGTGTTTATACCTGGAATCCTCCTTTCCAGATAATTTTTTTTTTTTTTTTTTTTGCGATATGCGAGCCTCTCACTGTTGTGGCCTCTCCCGTTGCGGAGCACAGGCTCCAGACGCGCAGGCTCAGCAGCCATGGCTCACGGGCCCAGCCGCTCCACGGCATGTGGGATCTTCCCGGACCGGGGCACGAACCCGTGTCCCCTGCATCGGCAGGCGGACTCTCAATCGCCTATTGAATAATAGTGGTGAGAGTGGGCATCCTTGTCTTGTTCCTGATTTTAGAGGAAATGGTTTCACTATTGCGAATGATGTTGGCTGTTGGTTTGTCATATATGGCCTTTACTATGTTGATGTAAGTTCCCTCTATGCCTACTTTCTGGAGAGTTTTTATCACAAATGGGTGTTGAACTTTGTTGAAAGCTTTTTCTGCAGCTATTGAGATTGTCATATGTCTTTTATCCTTCAGTTTGTTAATATGGTGTATCACATTGTTTGATTTGAGTATATTGAAGAATCCTTGCATTCCTGGGATAAACCCCACTTGATCATGGTGTATGATCCTTTTAATGTGCTGTTGGATTCTATTAGATAGTATTTTGTGTAGGATTTTTGTGTCTATGTTCATCAGTGATATTGGTCTGTAGTTTTCTTTTTTTGTGTGACATCTTTGTCTGGTTTTGGTATCAGGGTGATGGTGGCCTCGTAGAATGAGTTAGGGAGTGTTCCTCCCTCTGCTATATTTTGGAAGAGTTTGAGAAGGATAGGGGTTAGCTCTTCTCTAAATGTTTGATAGAATTTGCCTGTGAAGCCACCTGGTCCTGGGCTTTTGTTTGTTGGAAGATTTTTAATCACAGTTTCAATTTCAGTGCTTGTGATTGGTTTGTTTAGTTCTTCCTGGTTCAGTCTCAGAAGGTTGTGCTTTTCTAAGAATTTTTCCATTTCTTCCAGGTTGTCCATTTTATTGTCATATGGCTGCTTGTAGTAATCCCTCATGATTCTTTGTATTTCTGCAGGGTCAGTTGTTACTTCTCCTTTTTCATTTCTAAATCTGTTGATTTGAGCCTTCTCCCTTCCCCCCACCTTTTTTTTTTCCTTGATGAGTCTGGCTAGTGGTTTATCACTTTTATTTATCTTCTCAAAGAACCAGCTTTTTGTTTTATTGATCTTTCATTTCTTTTTCATTTATTTCTGATCTGATCTTTATGATTTCTTTCCTTCTGCTAACTTTGGGGTTTTTTTGTTCTTCTTTCCCTAGCTGCTTTATGTGTAAGGTTAGGTTGTTTATTTGAGATATTTCTTGTTTCTTGAGGTAGGATTTTATTGCTATAAACTTCCCTCTTAGAACTGCTTTTGCTGCATCCCATAGGTTTTGGGTAATTATGTTTTCATTGTCATTTGTTTCTAGGTACTTTTTGAGTTCCTCTTTGATTTCTTCAGTGATTTCTTGGTTATTTAGTAGTGAATTGTTTAGCCTCCATGTGTTTGTACTTTTTACAGATTTTTACCTGTAATTGACATCTAGTCTCATAGTGTTGTGGTCAGAAAAGATACTTGATACAATTTCAATTTTCTTAAATTTACCAAGGTTTGATTTGTGATCCAAGATATGATCTATCCTGGAGAATATTCCATGAGCACTTGAGAAGAAAGTGTATTCTGTTGTTTTTGGATGGAATGTCCTATTAATATTTATTAAGTCCATCTTTTGTAATGCGTCATTTAAAGCTTGTATTTCCTTATTTATTTCCATTGGAGATGATCTGTCCGTTGGTGAACGTGGGGTGTTAAAGTCCCCTACTATGATTGTGTTACTGTCAATTTCCCCTTTTATGGCTGTTAGCATTTGCCTTATGTATTGAGGTGCTCCTATGTTGGGTGCATAAATATTTACAATTGCTATATCTTCTTCTTGGATTGATCCCTTGATCATTATGTAGTGTCCTTCTTTGTCTCTTGTAACAGTCTTTGTTTTAAAGTCTATTTTGTCTGATATGAGAATTACTACTCCAACTTTCTTTTGATTTCCATTTGCATATTTTTCCATCCCCTCACTTTCAGTCTGTATGTGTCCCTAGGTCTGAAGTGGGTCTCTTGTAGAGAGCATATATACAGGTCTTGTTTTTGTATCTTGTTTTTGTATTCAGCTAGTCTATGTCTTTTGGTTGAGGCATTTAATCCATTTACATTTAAGGTAGTTATGGATATGTATGTTTCTATTACCATTTTCTTTATTGTTTTGGGTTTGTTATTGTAGATCTTTTCCTTCTCTTGTGTTTCCTGCCTAGAGAAGTTCCTTTAGCATTTGTTGTAAAGCTGGTTTGGTGGTGCTGTATTCTCTTAGCTTTTGCTTGTCTGTAAAGCTTTTAATTTCTCTGTCAAATCTGAATGAGATCCTTGTTGGGTAGAGTACTCTTTGTTGTAGGTTTTTCCCTTTCATCACTTTAAATATGTCCTGCTACTCCCTTCTGGCTTGCAGAATTTCTGCTGAAAGATCAGGTGTCATCCTTATGGGGATTCCCTTGTGTGTTATTTGTTGCTTTCCCCTTGATGCTTTTAATATTTTTTCTTTGTATTTATTTATTTATTTATTTATTTTTGTGGTATGTGGGCCTCTCACTGTTGTGGCCTCTCCCGTTGTAGAGCACAGGCTCCGGACACGCAGGCTCAGCGGCCATGGCTCATGGGCCTCGCCGCTCTGTGGCATGTGGGATCTTCCCAGACCAGGGCACGAACCTGTGTCCCCCTGCATCGGCAGACGGACTCTCAACCACTGCACCACTAGGGAAGCCCTGTATTTAATTTTTGATAGTTTGATTAATATGTGTCTTGGTGTGTTTCTCCTTGGATTTATCCTGTATGGGACTCTCTGCTGCGCTTGTGGACTTGATTGACTATTTCCTTTCCCATGTTAGGGTAGTTTTTGACTGTAATCTCTTCAATTATTTTCTCAGACCCTTTCTTTTTCTCATCTTCTTCTGGGACCCCTAAAATTCGAATGTTGTTGCATTTAATGTTGTCCAAGAGGTCTCTGAGACTGTTCTCAATTCTTTTCATTCTTTTTTTCTTTATTCTGCTCCGTGGTAGTTATTTCCACTGTTTTATCTTCTAGGTCACTTATCTGTTCTTCTGCCTCAGTTTTTCTGCTATTGATTCCTTCCAGAGGATTTTTCATTTCATTTATTGTGTTGTTCATCATTGTTTGTTTGCTCTTTAGTTCTTCTACGTCCTTGTTAAATGTTTCTTGTATTTTCTCCATTCTTTTCCCAAGATTTTGGATCTTTACTATCATTATTCTGAATTCTTTTTCAGGTAGACTGCCTATTTCCGCTTCATTTGTCTGGTCTGGTGGGTTTTTACCTTGCTCCTTCATCTGCTGCATATTTCTCTGTCTTCTCATTTTGCTTAACTTACTGTGTTTGGGGTCTCCTTTTCACAGGCTGCAGGTTCATAGTTCCCATCGTTTTTGGTGTCTGCCCCCAGTGTGTAAGGTTGGGTAGTGGCTTGTGTCGTCTTCCTGGTGGAGGGGACTGGTGCCTGTGTTCTGGTGGTAGGGCTGGATCTTGTCTTTCTGGTGGGCAGGGCTGCGTCCGGTGGTGTGTCTGTGAACTTAGTATGATTTTAGGCAGCCTCTCCACTAATGATGGGGTTGTGTTCCTGTCTTGCTATTTGTTTGGCATGGGGCATCCAGCACTGCAGCTTGCTGGCTGTTTGGTGGAGCTGGGTCTTAGCATCTGGGAGAGCTCTCGCCGATTGTTATTATGTGGGGCTGGGCGGTTTCTGGTGGTCCAATATCCTGACCTTGACTCTCCCACCTCAGAGGCTCAGGCCTGACACCAGGCCAGAGAACCAAGACCCTGTCAGCCACATGCCAGTTGAGTGGTTTATTACTGAGGATATTAAAGCACAGGAACCACAGTCAGATGAAGAGATTCATAGGGTGGGGTCGAGAACAAGAAAAAAAACTCCACCAATTTTTGTTTCTTTATTGACAGCTTATAATTTTATATCATCCTGGATGCTTGAGAAGTTTTTCTTAATCTTCAAAATCTAAGCATTTTGGTTTTTTCCTCTGTAGTTTGGAAGGACTTTTCAATTTTGTCCTCCATTTCACTGATTCAAATTTTTACAAAACAAATTTAGACTCCAATACTCATTTTATCTGAATATTGATTTTTTCAGCTTTACTGAGATATAATCCACATATGACAGTAGATAAGTTTAAGGTATACAATATGTTGCTCTGATACACTTATGTGTTTCAGAATGATTATTACCATAGCGCTAGCTAACACCTGCATCATGTCACATAATTACCATTCCTTTTTTATGGTGAGAATATTTAAGGTCTACTCTCTTAGCAACTCTCAAGTATACAATACAGTATTATTAGCTATAATCACTATGCTGCACATTAAATCCCCAGAACTTATTCATCTTAGAGCTGAAAGTTTGGACTCTTTGACCAACATCCTTCCCTTTCCCTCAACCCTCCCAGCCTTTCTAGTCTCTGCTTCTATGAGTTTGGATTCCACATGTAAGTGATATCCACATGTAACTGATATCATACAGTAGTTGTCTTTCTCTATTTGATGTATTTCACTTAGTGTAATGCCCATAAGATTCATCCACGTTGTCACAAATGGCAGGATTTCCTTCCTTTTTTTAAGGCAGAATGATATTCCATTGTATATATATCATATCTTTATTCATTCATCTGCTGATGGACACTTAGTTTGTTTCCACAGCTTGGCTACAGTGAATAATGTTGCAATAAGCGTGGGAGTACAGATATCTCTTTGAGATTCTATTTTCATTTCCTTTGGGTACATACCCAGAAATAGGATTGGTGGATCATATAGTAGTTCTATTTTAATTTTTTTGAGGAACCTCCATATCATTTTCCATAATAGCTACACCAATTTACTTCCCACCAACAGTGTGCAAGGGTTGCCTTTTCACCACATTGTCATCAATGCTTGTTATCTCTTGCTTTTTGATGATAGCCAGTCTAACAGGTGTGAGGTGATAGCCTATTGTGGATTTGATTTGCATGCATTTTCCTGATGATTAGTGGTATTGAGCACCTTCTCATGTACCTGTTGGCCATTTGTATGTCTTCTGTGGAAAAATGTTTTTTCAGTACCTCTGCCCATTTTTTGATTTTTGCTATTGAGTTGTATGAATTCTTTACCTATTTTGAGTATTAACTCTTTATCAGATATATGATTTGCAAATATTTTCTCCCATTACATAGGTTGCCTTTTCATCTTGTTGATGGTTTTCTTTGCTGTGCAGAAGCTTTTTAGTTTGATGTAGTTTCACTTATTTATTTTTACTTTTATTGCACTTGCTTTTGGTGTCATATCCAAGACATATGGTCAAGACCAATGTCAAGGAGCATACTCTTTATGTTTTATTCTAGGACGTTTATGGTTTCAGGTCTTATGTTCAAGTCTTTAATCCAGTCTGAGTTTCTTTTTGTGATATAAGATACAAGTCCAGTTTCATTCTTTTGCACGTCGCTGTCGTTTTCCCAACTTGCTGAAGAGACTATTCTTTCCCATTTTTAAATATTGCATTTTTTGGGTTTTTTTGCAATCTCTTCTCACCCCATTCTCTTTAATATCTCCTAATTTCTCCTTATTCTCTTCTCATAGTATTTTCATTTCAATCTGTCTCTCTATAGTTTTATGCATTTGTCACATAGCAGTTATTATATTTTCTTGTTTCCTACTGGGATTGAATAAAATTCTCTAACATTTTTTATTGGTTTGGGTTCCTTCAGTTAGTAATTTTCAGAGTTTTGCTAATCTTTTTATATTTTCTTCTCCTCATCAATTTTTCCATTATCCTCAAGTACATATTTTATTTTTATTCTTTCTCAAATAACATATGGCAGTCTTAATTTGCCATCAAAGAGTATGTATGTCTATTCTTGGTCTTATTCACTTTTCTTTTGAGTGTAGGTTGTGTCATCTTTTACCATCCATAAATGGATGATATGCTCCAAGATTAATTACCCATACTTAAACTCTAGAGTTTAACAGTGTTTGTCAAATAGATGGGGGTTCCTGAACCCTCCCTGCTGTGCTTTCTAACTCTGGACAAAGTTAGTATGAAAAAAGCATAATCACATCATCAGAACTCTTCCTTTCTCTGTTCCTCTGGATAGCTAGCTCTTCAACGGCAAGATCTGCACATCATTGTCAATGTGCCATTGACACACATTGTGTCTAACTTCTTACCCTGTTACTCTTTGGGTTTTCAGCCTCTTATGAAAGAGATGTAAAGGAGGAGATAGTCAAGATGGTATGCGATAGAAGTACTCTATCAATCTCAAAAAGCAAGACGCATCCCTGCATTTTTTGTTTAGTTCAGCTATTGCCTTTCTGATTCAAAGGATTGAGAGTGTGGTAAGGATGAAGGATTTTCTACTACTTTCAGCCATATATAGGCTAAGTGGGCAGTATTATTATTTTTTCAATCTATTTCTATCAAGCTTATGAGAAGAAATTCTTCTTAGAATCTGGTAACCATTCGATTGCTGGTCCTAGGTTTTGATTAATTCCATTAATTTCATAGTACACAAAAATAATTTAATGAGAAGTTGGGAGATGTTGTACCAGGACCTGGCAAATAAATTCTATAATAAATAGGTAATTAGGATCCTTATATATGCATAAGTTAATAAAATCACATACTTTTCCCCTGATTCTGTCACTACTTCATGCCTCTAACAGGAGCATATCCCTCATATAAGTGGACACATGGAATGTACTGGTACAGAATTAAAGTGAACCCCAACTAGGAGGCTTGTCAACATTCCAGAAATAAATAATGATGTATAGTGTGGTCTCAGATGTTCCCAGCCCCTTTGCTATTGAATCATTGAACTACGGAAAAATAGATTTGAGGCACACCCTTGTTTTATCAATACATAAACTGAGGTTAAGAGAGTTTAAAAGAAAGATGGAAGGAAGGTGTTTTAGCCAGTTTGATATGGAAGAGACTGGAAGTTAGAGCTCTTCACTGCCTATCTAATATTCCTTTCACAGTGCCATGGTGTTCTTTGTAAGGTGGGAAGCAGAGGAGGGAAAGCCTTCCTTGAGGTTTCTTTGCAATTGAAGCAGAGACTTCTTACCCATTAACTAACCCAGCATGGGATTTTCTTTTCAAGTGGATGAGTGATGACTAGAAGATGACAGTCCATGGCTTGAGACCTCTTTACTGAAGAAGGGAAACCTAAGGGCCTTAAACTCTTTTCCAGTGGGAACCACTCTAAGACAATTCAGGGATGCCTGGTGCATGTCTAAGAGAAAAGTTATGGGGGCTCAGCTTATGGATCTCCATGTTGAAAAGTTATCTCATATTTTTCCCTTTTACTCTGCCATCTAATTGACATATTCAGAGCATTGTAAATGACATCATGCTTTGCTCAAAACACCATGAGTCTTCCAGTCTGAACCCCTACTCCTAAATTCTCAGTTGAGCTTCAATATATTGTTTGTGAAAGAAAATCAGTTCTAATTTACCCTGATTTACCTTTGAATAAACTTCAAAATTGCCAAAGCAAACTTAACGATAATTTTACTATAGATCACTCATGGAGATTTGCTAAGAGATAAGGTCTAAATATTAGATACATCCAGCTCGATTTGTGCATGTTTGTTTTGTTATCATGACCATCTGCCCATCATGTTCAAGATTTAGAAATAAGAATTGATTCCTCTTTCAGGAGAGGAAAAAATTAAAAAGGATGCAGTTAGATTCTATAATTTAGGGAAAGGGAATAGAATAAGTAATTACCAGAAAATAGAACTGAAAGATAACAGTTTTAGCATTTCTGTTGCTGTTATTTGTTTGTTTGCTTTAACCTGAAGGCCATTTGACTGGATGGAAAAGGTCTGCAGATCTGAATGACCGAAAAATAAATTTGGCAAATACAATTTTAAGTGAAGTCGTTTAACTCATTCTGTTTTCCTCCATATGTTATTTTCCAAGGCCTTGCTTATAAAGCCATTCAGCAGTCTATGGATTATAACAGGCCAAATCTTGATTCCATTCCATTCATAGTTTTTAATTAGAAATGTGCATTCTTACATTCATTTTAACAAACCTGTATCCTGATGGAGTACATCATCATACGGGCCGTATGCTTTTCTCAGCATATAAATTTGGCTAATATATACCTCCTTCCTGAACAAATTTATAGTCCAGCTAGGGAGACAACAGATGAACAGATATTATGATATGCACAGAAATTTATCTGTTCTGTTACAACTTCAATTGTACATCACAGAAAGTGACTTAAGTGCAAAATGTCATTTTTGGGGGCTAATGTAAATGAAATGTTCTAAGGTGTGTCTCCTTTTCATGCGGCACAGATGCATTCACATGAGGTCACCATCTTTTGGTCCCACAGAGTAGTCTGGTTTTTCCAGGCTCACATCATCATCACAGGACATCCATAGGAAAGTAGATACTCTGCTTTCCCTGTAGCCCAAACAGCAACCAAATATCATCATCTTGAATTGATTTGATTTGTTTTATGAATGCCTCTGTTAACCTAGCGCCTCAGTTGTTGTGCCTAAGCACTGTAATAATACTGTAATAATACTGGTATGTCTTGAATGAGTTGTATGTGTGCTGGGGTATCAAATCTCTTCTGCCTTACAGTGTAGTCAGGCAGGACCTGAGCAGCCAGAGACCCAGGTTAGTCATCTCTGGCCATGAGTAGCTTCATTTTTTATCTCAATGTGGCATGCTAATATTATTTTTTTTTATGAACCACACTGTGGACAAAGATTGGGAAGCGATGACTTGAGTTTTTATCATTAGAGACATAACGGCACTTTGCTCAGCCCATCCTGAAACTGGATGATGTCAATTTTATGTAAATTCTGTGGGTGGAGAGTAGGGAAAAGGGTATGATTCCTCTAGGACACATTTGACAGGTTGTGAGAAGAATTAGGGAGCATAAAACAACAAATGGCCACTTAATGCAGTGGTAGAGATCTGATTCTATGTTTCACTGTCAGGAAATTGGAGCTTTTCTTGCGCTCTAGAAATAAAATACCACACAGCTTAAGTCTGAAGTGTTTCTCAATGCATATGTTGGCAAAACATTTGGAAGACTGCTGTCTTTTTAACATTACAGTAATTAGATCTTAGGACAGTCTTCAAGAAAATATGAGTTATTAACTTGCAAAAAAATCACCAATTTGTGTTAAAAAAAATAAAGGGAAGATAAAGAGCATGAGAGCTGGATGTGGAGTTTTTCAATGAAAGGTCACCCCTGTGTGCAGGCCTCTGCTCCATGGGCATGACAAATACCTCATGATTTCTGCATTGCCCTCATTTACAGGCCTGGGACATGCTTTTAACTACCTGAGGGACTGCTAAGAAATTGGTTCCTTAGGGTTATTGCAAATAAGAAGATCTGATCAGTCACTTATCCCTTTGTCTGGAAGAGGCCATTAAATTTGATGAAGGAAGCTGTCAATGCATTAAAAGGTACGACTGAGTGAAAGGTGAGAACAAATGCTGACAAGTATGGTAAACATAGGACACACCTGACAAGGCACAGGACAAGCTGAGCAAATGGCTCATAAAGCTGATTTAGCAGAAGGACAGTAAAATCCTTCCTTTCATGTGATTTGACTTTTTACTAAGCATTTGTATGGAGACAGGGTCTACTAAGGAAGATGGACGACATGTTTTGACCAGATTTTGCAGACATCAGTCTTGTATAATCATTCTTTATTGCAGCACTAAATCTATTAAATTCTTATAGTCTTTTTTCCTTTACATAAATATTTTTTCCTACTAAAATCAGATATTCACTCCTCTCAACCCCAATAATTGTTTCTGACAGGTTCTCTTCTATATCTCTTTTAAAAGTCATGCAGAATTGAGTTTCTGTTGTAGTGAAGGCTGGCATAAGGTAATGATTTAGAAACCACGACGAAGAGACGGTGGCCTGAGAAAGACCCAACAACTTCCCCCTCTACTAAGAAATTTTATAGCTACTGCTTTATAACTCCTCTTGTTATAGATGATTTCATCCCATAACCACTCTAGGAATAGTCCTTATTAACACAAAGGCCTCAAGAGGGTTAGAGATTTATTTTGTTTTTAAATAAGCGCCCAGACATTTAGATGTTTATTCAAAGTTTATCTGAACTTCATTGGTCTGGAACATGCTTAAATTTGTGAATATTTAGTAGCTTCTTGTAAGATTTGTAGCTTCGGATTTCGTTAGAAGACACTAAAACCAAGCTTCTTGGTAACTTTTCACAGTAGTCTGATACTTTCTCATCATACCGTCTAATGAGACATCTACATGCCCATTGTTTTTTTAAGGCTGTGTTCAAATGTTGAGTTATTCCTTGTGGCTTGGCCATCATTGTGACTGGGCAAGGGCTGCTCTCTAATTTATACCCTTTTATTAGTAACGTAATGCTAGCTGCTGAAACAAATAAAGCCCAGATTCTTTGTGGCTTAACATAATAGAAATTTATTTCTCACTCATATCAGCTCTAAGTGGCTTCAGGGGATCTATTCCCTGCAGCACGTAGGGACCAGGCTTAGGAAACAGTGGGTGTCCACGGTCACGCTCAGCCTCAAATCCAGCCTACAGGCAGGAGGAGGGAGAGAGTGCAGGATCTCATGGCAGATTTTTTTTTTTTTAATATTGCTTTGGCCACTTTCTACTTGCTGGAACTGAGTCTCAGGGCCTCACCCAAAGTAAAAGGTGTTGGAAAATGTAGTTTCCTACTGGACAGGGGCTTCTCAGACACAACTGCACACAAGAGAAGAAAAAGTACAGATATTGGGTGGGCAGGTAGCAGTCTTTCCACAACTTGTGCAGGGCACAACTCTGGAGCCATGGATACTTATGACGTATGTGTCTGAATGACAAACTGCCTTGGAAATAAATCTTCCCAACCTTCAGTTTAGAGAGCCAGAAAACGTCCCCCCCAAATTCTTTTTATTCCCCAAATTTAGGTACAGTGAAAAGAAAATCTTCAAATTCCCAATTGCTTAATGGTCTTAGGATTCTATACAGCCTCTGAAAACATTCCATCCTTCGTACTGACCGACCTATATGGCGATGACCACGGTCCCAGTCCACGAGATGGTTCACCCACTGCTTGGGAGTGCTTTGGGGTTTTTCACTGACCCGAAGGTCTCCCTGAATTCGTGCTCTTGGCCGGCATGTGCTGAAGATCTATGTTAAAGAAATTACTTTTGGCAAACAAAACTAACACCGTAGATTTTAAAATTGAAAATGTTCCTGAGCCATGGAGTGAGATTTGTGTTTCTTCTGTGTGTGTATAAGCCACGTGACTATTTTCTAAGCTCACTCAGTAATAAGACTAATATTATTAATGGTAGTAGTATGACCATTTACCCAGGGCCCTGCTCAAAGTGCGTTAGAAGTATTAAATAATTTAGTCCTCACTACCAAGCTGACACTGGGCTTCTTTTCCCTTGTTTCCTTTATAAGCTGGTTAGATCAAACTCATTGTTATAGTGAACATTTGTTTTCTATTTTATGTGAAAAAATAAGTGTGCTGAGCTGGGCCCCATGATTAATAGAAGGCACTAATATTTTACTCTGGGGCCATAATTATGGTTTAAAGGATTTGGTGGGAATCTGGGACTGGAAGTTGCTCATTGGACATTTGGCTGGAGATAGGCAAGATGATGTCAATATACTGTCAGGAAAGGTCAGCTAAAATATATGTGCGTATACAATCTAAACAAAACAATCATTGGCAGGATGCTATAATTCCCTAAAGTTAAGGTAAGGCTGAGAGTACATGATTCTCATCCCCACGGCACCAGCCCTTTACATCAGTTGGATCACAGCCTACCTATCCCCTCTCTGTCCCTTTATCCACACCTTACCATGGAATATCTGTCTTTCTTTTTCTCTCCCTGCTTTTCAGTCTAGCCCCTTCACAAAGTACTCTGGTGCATTTAGGTGTCTCTTTCTGTTGAACACCTCTATGATTTATTTAGAAACTATTATTCAGATGTTATTGTCTAAAAAATATAAATGTTCATGTTATTTCTCTCAATCTAGATTCTAAATGCACTGAGGGTTGTGAATACATCTTTTATTTCCTTTTTAATCTTCCTACTTCACTTAGTGGGATACTTCATTCCTATGTTAATGAAAACCATGATTAAATCTATTTACAGAGGTCCATGTAGCGTGAAAAACCTTACCTGGGTTTGACCCCTATAAAGATGTTAGTTTACCTGTCAGTTCTTTCTAAAATTCTTCCTGGATTATAGTTTCCCTTGATTCAGTATTATCAGTGCCTTTCTCAGATGCCTGAACCTAGAAAAGCACACAACTCAGACCAAAATGTTTTCTAAGTCAAATTGCTTCACCACTGTTTACTCTGTTGACTGGAAAATGTTCTGATTCAACCATGAGGGCATCTCTAATTGTCACAGCTGTTAGAAGCAGAATAAATGAATAAGATCAAGATGCTTGGAACTTTTGCAGGATCTTGGAGAGGACAGGGCACAGCAGATCAGTGCCTGAGTGACCACATGTGTGCTGGGAGGTCTTGGGCACTCCCTGCCACACGGAAAGTGGTGTGACCGAGTAATCACTGCCAGCCTTGTCCCCACTTCTCCAAACTTGGGATGAGATTCAAACACTTGTTTAAAATTATAGTAGATTGTCCTATTTAAATTTATATTTTATACTTACATTTCAGAATGTTATTTGACATGGAAAATAGCTGTATATGTGTATATATATAATTTATATATATAGATTTTAGTCAAGCAAACAATAAAAAAAGGTGCAACACCCTGGAAAACATCTGTGAGTGTGTTTTTCCTGCTGGGTGGTTATAGGACACAAAGCCAGTGTACTTATTACAGTGATTATCTAGAGAATGTTCTGGAAATGCTATACTGATAGAGTCAATTACTCATCTACTAATCTAGGACTTATCAGATAACAATTATTCTGGGAAACCTGGGACACTATTTGGGGGATTTGTCACTTGACACATTTACAACATCATTGGTTATACACATCCTGAACCACTTTCTTCAGCTTTTTGATAGCATGGGATTCTGAAACAGGACTACCCATTGATATATGTCACAATTCCTTAAGAAATGTTCATCTTCTTCCACAAGTTTTATTTTATATTTGGAAGTTAAAGAACTATAAAAAATGTCAATATTGTTTATTTTTAGAAATTATTTCCGGGAACATTTTTGCATGTATATTTCCAAAATTATTTGCAACTCTATAAATCAGAAAGTTAAGTCAAGAGTTATTTGGACAACAAAAATTCAATTTGCTTAAAACTCTAAGGTCGTTTTTTTTTTCCCCAAAGGGTGGGCTTTTCCCACACATTCATTCATTCATTCACTTGATAAAACAAATATTTATCAAGTTCCTACCATGTGCTAGGAACTGTTCTAGTTACATGGGGTACATCACTGGAAAAGCAAAGGCCTCAGTCCTTGCTGGGTTGATCTGGTAGCAAGGAGAGATTGGCGATAAACGACAAGCATTATCAATCGTAAATTGTGGAGTCTGTTAGAGGGTGATAAGTGGTATGGAAAAAAATGAGTGGAGCAGGTAAGAGGAATCAAGAGTGAATTGCTAGGCGAGCAGTGTTACAATTTTAATAGGGAAGAGTGCTCTAAGCAGAGGTTTTATGCAGGAGCTTGCCTGGCAAGTTCAAAGGGCAGCAAGAAGTTCTTTGTGGCTGGGACCAAGTGAGGAGAGAGAAAGGTTGGAGCGGTAACAGGGAGGGTTGTGAGGGAGAGAGCAGCTCAGGAAGGGCCTTGTCAAGCACTGTGAGGACCTGCTTTGGTTCTAAGTGAAGTGGGCAGCCAAGGCAGTTCTCCTATTAGCTTCACACGGCCGCCTGGTGTAGGTGTATGAAGTATCACTTCGTCTTATGGATGAAGAGATGAGATGCTGAAAGTTGAGGTAACATGTAAAATAATCTGCTCTCAATAATTTGATTTCTTATAGAAAATAAAGGAAAACATTTGCAGAAGGCCACTTTCGGACAGACATTATTCTTTGAGCCTGCCACTTTTCCAATTTTCATTTCCTTTTAATTCTTACAAATAATCATATAAAATAGATATATATCCTGTTCAGTAAGTGAAAAAAATGGAGGTTTAGAAGGTGTGTAAGTTTTAGAAAGTTCACACAGCTAGTGAACATAGATTCAAGGTTAAGTCTCTGAATCCTAACACAAAATGTTTTGTAAAGTTATATTAAAATGGTTTTAAAATGTTGACTAAGAATTATTTCAAACACAGAAAATAAGACAAAATATAAAAGCATCCACAGACACTTCCAAGAATCAAAGGATATTAACCTTTTCCCATGTTTACTATAGGTCACATTATTTTTTGAATTTAGAAAATAAAACAGGATTTTTTCCCATTTGATGGAGGTAAAATGCTATGTTGTTATTATATTAATTGGGATTTCTTTGATTATTAGTGGAGTTAAAAATGTTTAGGTGTTTTTATTAACCACTCAGTTTACCTAATATTTTGTGAATCACCGGTTTATATTCTTAGCCTATATTTCTATTTATTAGTTTTCCCTTATTCACTTGAAGCGCTCTTTGTATTCAATATACTGTATTCTACTTACTATTCATTCATCTGTTCTAGTCCTTGCAAATATGTTCATGCAGTCTACGGCTGATTTTTTTCACCAGTTATTATAAAATGCACATGTATGCTTAAGTCATTCTCCTGATCACAAAGGCAATATTTCCATTTTTCCTCATTAGAATATATTACTTTTAGGTATCTGGTAAATGGCGTTTATTATACTAAGAAAGTTTCTAAAAGTGGATGTTACATATTATCAAATGTATTTTTTGCTTTTATGGAGGTGCTTAATACATTGATATGGTGAATTATACTAATTGATTTTCTAATGTTCCAACAATTTAGCATTCCTGGGATAAACCCAAGTTGCTAATTATTGTTTTAATACATTTTTCTATTATTTTTTTTACTTTGTTTGTTTTTTTAGTATTCTGCATCAATGTTCCTGAATGAGATGGCTAGTAATTTTCTCCTAACTTCCTTTTCAGATTTCTTATCATGAAATAATTTGGGGGGCATTCCTTCTGTTCTTGTTCTCTGGAAGTATTTGTGTAATACTGGAATTAGTTGATCCTTCTTTGTTTGGTGAAACTTGCTGTTCAGTCCAGCTGGACCTGGAGTTTTATTTATGGGGAGGTTTGCGACTATTATTTAATTTTTTAAAATGGACATTCTGGTTTTTCGTTTCTTCATGACTCCATGTTGGTAAGTTATATTTTTTTAGGGATTAGTTTACTTTGTTGAAATATTCCACATTTTGGGGCATGAATTTGTTCATAATATCATCTCATCTTTTTAATGTGCATATCAATAATAATAATGTTCACTTTTATATTATTGATATTGTTTCGTGCCTTCTATGTTTTACTTGATTAATCTTGTCAGAAGTTTGTTAATTTTTTAAAAATCAACTTTTAGCTTTATTGATCCTCTCTAGAGCATGCTTATTTTTTATTTCATTAACTTTTGCTTTTTACTTCTTTATTATCCTTTATTTATATTTATTTATTTATTTATATCTGTTACATTAGCCTTTTCCTACTTCACTGAGAAGACAGTTAATTCATTAATTTTCATTCTCCTGTGTTGTTTTTTTTAACGTATAGTATCTATCGATTTTTCTTTAAGTTCTGCTTTGGGTGTAGTCCTAAGGTTGACTTGTATTTCTGTTCAAAATTTTCTAACTTTAATATGAGCTTTAGGGTGAGTTAAAAAGGAAATGTGTTTCCTAATTTCCAACATTAGGGATATTTCTAGGTTTGTTTGGTTTTTCATTGATGTTTAATTTCTAGTCATAGAAAATGGCTTGTGTGATTTAAATTCTTTGAAATTTGTTGAGCATACTTTTTAGCCCAGGATACGGTCAGTTTTTATAAATGTGCACATTGCATTCTAAGGTTGTTGAATGGAATGGTCTATAAAAATCTATGAGATCAAAATTTTTTGAGACTGAAATTTTAAATTGAGCTATTCAAGTTTTCTATGTCCTTATTTTTTTCTTTTTTTATTATATCCTTATAAAGAAAATTATGTTAAATCTCTGACTCTGAGTTTTGATTTGTATTTTTATTCTTCTAGTTTTATCAATTTGTTTTTATTACATACAGTAAAGTTTAAATTTTTATAACCTCTTCATGACCCGTAATAGACATATTTTCTCATTGTGAAGTGACCCTTTTGAAATACCATGTTTTTCTGCTGTAACATCTCTTTTTTTCTTGATATTGCTGGAAAGTCTCATTTTTGAGGGGGATTAATATTTATGAGGTATATCTCTTTCCAACTTTTAAATTTTTATTCTTTCTGCATTCCTATTTTTAGTATGCATCTTTAATAAAAAGTGTTTATTTGATTTTTAATCTATTTTATCTTTGCCCTTTAATTATGGCTCATTCATATTTGAAATAATTACTGATATTAAATTTTACTATCTTTGTGCTATTTGTACAACCTATTTTATATTACTTTTTCTTATTTTTTTTGCTTTCTTTTGTGATTGTGTTATTTCTTGTTGCTGCATTTTTTCTATCCTCTAGTTGGAATTTATAACTTTTTATTCTTTAGTGGCTGCTGTACAAAAACATAGCACTTCATTTAACAAATACAAAATTATTGAATACATTTTCTTCTGAGGGAGACGTGGGATTAAAAATCAGATCGCCTCCAGAGTCTATTCTTCTACCACCTACATGGCAGATTGAGAAGTAAGTTCACATCTTACAGCTGAAGTTGAACTCCACTTTTCTGATACCCTAGGTCAGGTACATTCCTAATTAAACTAGAACTTACCCCAGAAACCTCACAAAACCGTGAGACTAAAATCCATAACTTTGGGTATCAAGAGGTTCAAAATCTCTTATTTGATTCGTTATAGAATTACTTCAGAATCCCATATGTTGTTTTGTTTGAGTAAAATCTGAAATATATTAAAAAAATACCTACTGCTGTGTTGCCTATTTGCTTTACTCTTTTTAAAAGTCCTATTGAGAAGTGCTGCAGAAATTTTGTCCTGACATGCGGGGGCCCAACTATTTCCTGCCACACTCAGCTTGGGGGACATAGCCTCTGGGTTATACTGTTTTGAAATTGTCCTGCTGAAGTGCATGTTTTGATTTTTGGATTTTCCAGATGCCTCATAAGCAGGTCCCATGTGTTAAAATTTGTGGAAATTCACCCTGTTTCTGAATGTGAAGCATCTAAGTAGTTCACAAACTTAGGGCAGTTAGTCTATTAGCTGTGATGAGAGGGTTGCTATTTAATTTTATTTCATTCTATTGTTTACATATTATATGTTTATTCTATGCTTTATTTTTCATTTTGTCTGTGTTTTTAAAAGTCTCTACATTTAACATTTTGAGCAATTTGATTTTTACATATAATTATACCCTCTGGCTACTTAAATTGAAGACACATTATAAATATAAAGCAAATTAAGATGAATAAATGCACAATACATTCACTTCTGACAGAAGCTTATCCCTATGTTAAGATTTTCTGTTTAAGTCTCAGAATTATAGCAACACATAATGTTAAAACTGGAAAGAAATTTAGATACCATGTCCACAGACTTTTTCACTTAACTGATGAGGAAACTGAGACCAAGAATGTTTAACAGATGGGTAATAGCTGAATTAGTCCTAGAACCCAAATTTCCTCATTCCGGATATCAATCCCAGAAACACATGTCACATGTCTTAAACATAATGGTTTCAAGCATTAATGAAGTGTGATTCTAAAATATCATGATGTTCATATAAATCTAAAATTTTAGTCTTTGCTTAGCTATTCAAACGGTAATCTTGTTGTCTTAAAGTTTCTTACTGGGGCTAAAGCTCTTGCCGGTCACTTTGAGAGGCACCAGGGATTTAATGGTGAGAAAAACAGATGTGATCTCAACCTTCAAAAAAGTAACGAATCTTAGAAATAAATGTGAAATTGCAACTGATGCAAATATTCACCCTCTCTCCCTCACTCATTCCAGTTACCTCTTACAGATCTTTCAAACCTCAGCCTGAATTTCCTTTCTTGAGAGAACCTTTCAGACTAGGCTAAGTCTCTAGCCACCCACCCTCCTGTTACTGTACCTGTTTTTGCTCACTCTTCGGGAGGCCACATATATTTGAAGTGTGTGAACTAGACCATGGAGGACGTTGTAGGCCATAGTAAGGACTTGGGTTTTTATTGTTACATAATTGAAAACTTTTCAAAGGCTTTAATAATATCTATGTGTTAAAAAAAAAATTGCTTGGCTGTGTTCTTGTAAGGCAGAAAGCACAGTTAAAGGGAATCTAGTTAGAAAGCTGCCACAGGAGTCCCATGGGAGATGATGGTAGTTTATTCTGAGGAATCTCCGTAAAGAAAGAAATGGATGAGTTTGAGAGATATTCAGGTATTACATAGAAAGAACATGGGTAGAGAAATATTGTGTGTGTGGTAAATAGCAAAATAGTGACAATATTTGTAAGTTTTCCCAATAAGAAGTGAAGCCTTTCTTTCTTCACTCTATTGAATGTGGACTGGCCTTGTGACCAGCTTTGGTCAATGGGACACCAGCAAACAGAGGGTTAAAAAGCATTCGAATATTGGGGAATCTCTCTCAGTGAGCTTAAAACTGTACCACGTGGACAATCAGGCTGACCTGCTGGAGGATGAGAAACCATGTAGCAAGAGGGTCCAGTTGATCCAGATGTGCCAGCCAAGACCCTTGAAGGAGCTTAGCTGAGAACAGTCAACCTGGATCATACCAGAAGGATGCCAGGCTGAACACAACCCAAACTACTGGCTGAATGATTTTTGAGCTAAAAAAAATGGTTGTTGCCTGAATAAACTAAGTGGCAGAGTTGTTTGTTACATGGCAAATGCTAACTGGTCCTGTGTAAGAGAGAAGTCTATGAAATGAATGGTACTGATATTTTAAAAGAGATGCATATTATATGAGGATTCCTAAAGTATAAGCTCTATCTCCTCTCATCCTTGTTTGAGTAGTTCAAATTTAACAGATCCATCTAGTTAACAGCCCATCTTATATAAATCAATTCCAGAAGCCTAACAAGTTTTTCTTCAAAGGTTTATTTTCTAATTCATCTTTTATTTGTTGCAATTTTTTCCCCGGAATACAGGATTTTCTTTTTTTGTATTCTTAGTTGGTGGTTAGAAACCATTAAAAAAATCAGATGTAAATATCAATGACTGGAAATATGGAAACTGCTTTCAAATGTAAATAATATACATGTCTAATTAGCAAGGGGTTTTATTATTGAAAAGCTTGGATGTGGGAATCCTTGATACATATTGTTGCTAATTAAAAACATCTATTTATAAATCTGAATGATGGAATACAACTGCTTGACATGATTGGAACTTCTGAAAATGTTAGGGATGCTTTATGTATCTAAATGTAAGAAAAGGCATTGTGCTCATATTAGCTTTCAAATTACTTTTAGATCCCACATGAAGAACAGAGAAAATTTTGTCCTCTGAAATATATTCTTTGCAGATCTGGGATAATATCGGTCAGTTGTTATGTCTGAGACAAATGAATGGTTTATCATCATACGTAATAAGATTTAGCAGGAGAAAATATTAGATACCAAAATTAGTATTTTTATTTAAAAAGATGTTATTATTTTTGTGTTAGGTAGGAAAATTCTCTTCATCGCCTTAGAAAGCCAACCTGATTATTTTGGGACACATCAAAAAGTTATCAAATTGCTATTTCTTTTTAGTGAAGTGTAGATTTTTCAGCCCTTCATAGAAAAAAAGAATTTTGGAAAGGAATCTAGGTATCAACCCTTAACTTCTTTGTGATTTTGCAAGGTCGGTGATATTGACCTCGTTGATAATCTCATAGTATTAAGAAAATATATGTATATATGTATGTGTATATATATATACACATACATATATACATATATATACATATATAGGGATTTCCCTGGCAGTCCAGTGGTTAAGACTCCGCACTTCCACTGCAGGCAGCGCGGGTTTGATCCCTGCAGGGCACTAAGATCCTGTATTTCTCGGGGTGCGGCCAAAAATTTAAAAAAAAGAATATATATATATATATATATGTGTATGTATATGTGTGTGTATATATATATATATATATAACTGAATCACTTTGCTGTACACTTGAAACTAACAAAACTTTGTAATTTAACTATACTTCAATTAAAAAAAATCTAATTGCAAAATCCATCAAAGTTTTAAAAATTTTCTTTGGCTCCAATGCAGTGTATAATTTACCTCCTCACTCCAGAAATGGTTAAACTAAAATATGCATTTAATGCAGATTTCAATAATGTGACAATACTTACCTCACCTTGAAATGACAAGACAACTTCAGAGTGTTATTTATTAAAATTGGTTTTAAAATTGCTAACTGGCCAAGTTTGAATTATATGTGGGGTCTGGTTATTCTGAATTCAAGAACACATTCTTGAAGTTCTTAAGGTCATTCTGTTCAAAAAATGGTCTGTGAACCTACCTTCCATATAGATACTTTCATGAAAAAAATTCACATCATGCATCATATTAAAGTTTGAATTTCGGGAGTTATGTTGTTTTGAAAGCAAACAGCGATAACAATAGTTACCATTTACTGAACACATATACCTTATGCACTGTTGCTAATATATATATATATTTTTAATTTCACAACTATAAGGTGGATTCTACTATTATAGATGAGGCACTTGTTGGCCAAGAAGCCTGTTTGAAGTGACATAGCCAGTGAGTAGTGTAGGTGGAAGCACACCCAGGCATGCTGACACCTTAGCATGGTTCTCACCTTAAAAGATCATTACAACTTATAGTAAGTGACACTATAGTCTCTGTCCAGTCCCGAGTTGAAGAAATGAGAGGCATGTGAAGTTTTTACTTTGCTGTATGGTATATATATTTTTTATGCACATATTTAAGCTCCATTATAACAAAAATAGTTTAAATCAACACGGGGGGGTGGGTGTGTGAGCTTAAATAACTTTTTCCTTTAAGAGTGCCCATATATTACTCAGTTTTCACACACACTGTACTGGTCCCATCCAAGTTCAATATTCTATGATTATGTGATTTTGTTGGCTGTGGGTTTTGGTCTTATAGGAACCATTTCAAATTACTTCAATGGATGTTGTGTAATCCTACTCTACTAGGAAAGAGTTATGCTCTTTATACACCGGAGACTGGGTTTATTAAACCCATCCACACCCTGTGGTGTGTTTTTATGCACACTCCCTTTGTCTTCTGAAGGAAGTTTCTGCATGTGGGAGAAGGGTGTAAAGGAAAACAAAATCCTGGACTCTGTCTGTATGATGATTACAACTGAGACACAAAAACATCTGCTAGGTTAAAGGCACCAGCTGTTGGCCATGCAGAGTAATCACATTCACTGCCGTTGGTCAGGAAATTAAGAAAACCATGGTGTCAGTGGATCAAACTGTGAAGAATCTTGGAAAGACTAAATATTGCTATACACACTGACATTTGACCAAAACAAAGGGCTTAAATAAAATGTACTTATTTTAAGACAATTTCCCTCTCATTCTCTCTATTTTTATCACTGATTTTAGATAATTTTGAGTCATTCTCAGAAAGGAATGAGCTTATTGCTGTGTTAAAACCCTGACCTGCAATGAAAGAGGGGCTTTGTATCTTTAATTCACCGGTGTTTTTCTTATCATCCCCAAAGAAGGTTTGCTGATATCTCACATAAGAAAACACTTTTGAAACTTGTTTAACTTTTAACTCATAGCTATTGATCATCCCGTCCTACTTTCTTTTTATCTGTAGCTCTGATTAATGACAACACAAAGTCTAAATTTCAAAAAAGATATATACGCACCTATTTATTTTTAGAACTTATCAATAGTATTTTAGTAATGTTGTATTGACAGAATACCTATGTCCCTGAAGGGTTGTCCTGTAATGTGCCATCATGGTAATTCACATTTGATTGATGACTCAGCGTGGAACAACTCTTATAACTCCTTGCAATATGGAAGGCTTACATTTTATAAAATAAAGGAACGATTCTGAATTTATTGTATGTGATGTATTATTTGTGTTTAAGTACAAATATCTAGAGCAGAGAAAACTATTATAATTGGACAAATTCACTTAGCTTTAAGCCTCTTAGAAGCTCTGGAAAGGGCAAAAATATAAGAGATTATAGAACTAATTCTCTAATTAGTCAAAAGCAAAGAAACACTTTTTTATGTGTCCTAAGTATTTGGGTAGAAATACTAACCTCTGAAGCCTAATATTTTTATCCATTTGGAGAAACCTCCATTAGTGTAACACTCCTGGTCCCTCAGCCCACCCTTACTTCTCCCAGGGAAGTAAAAGGGATTGCCTGATTGGCGGGCATATGTCATTGGTGCACTGCTTCTTGGTTCGATGGAGCTAATCTATTAAATTCTTGCAAATGGGGGCCTGGTATCTTATTTCTCCTTCTCATTCCACCAAGTTCAGAGAGAGGCAATGACTTGGGTAAGTTTGTTTGCTCTGCAAATTTCAAAATCTCCTTTGCGTAAGTTTTCCAAGACTGAAGCAGTTAAGTTGCCTTACCAAGTGACCTCCTGCAGCTTAACATGTGTAAGACGAGAGTTTGGGTCTTCATCAGCAGATTCTTTTGGTTTATTTCACAATGGGCACAGAACCTAAGTGGATGAGAAGGATGCTCTTCATTAGGTTACCTTCACCTCCATCTTGGCGTATTTGTTTCATTCTTTGGGAACTTTGTGAAATAGAAGTCAAGGCATGTTATTTTCAGACAAAAACACATATGAAGAGACCCAGGGAAGGGTCAGGGATTTGGGCCTTGGATTTTAGTAGGAGACTCTGTGTGCCTTTAATGTGGACAGCATACTGTGGTCTATGTCGTGGAGTGTGGCTGGGTTTTTGGGTGGTTTTAGGATTTAGGCTTAAGCCTTGTGAGATTTTCCCCTGAAAGATCATTGCAGTTTATGGTAAGTGATACTTTTTTACAAGCAAATTTTGCCTCATTTTCTACAGAGGTGGCGGACCTTAAGTGAAGGAGCAGATGTTAGTGAAGGCATAAGACTTTGCAAACATAGGTGGGCTTTAAGAGCTTCAGCACACAAAACATTGGCTGGGCAGACTGGGATAGCCTGTGAAAATATGCAAGGACCATTGAGACCTTAGCCAGGATTTCAACTTGGTTTCAAATGCTATGTATGTGATGATCTATGAAAAGGCATGGGATATATAAGAGAGTTTTCATGTACAGGCAGTCAGGGGTAGAGCCACTGTTGGCTGTGTTTGCCATGTTTTTCAATCATACATGCGGGACACTTCTAGTGCCGGCTCTAGGCAGGAGGCACTGTTTACCATTGCTTTGACTTGTCTTTGAGCCAAGAGAGGGAACAGGGAAAGAATAACCTGGGATTCAGGAGACCTGTACTAACCCAAGAATCACTTCCTACTCCAAGGTCCCACATTGCTCTGGATTTGTTACTTACATAAGCTCCAACCATTTCAGGAGATTTTTCAAGACCCAAATAATGACTTCTCTCAACTAAGAGTGATATATTTTATTATTAACTCAATAAACGAAGAGGAACCTTTATCATAATTTAGAGATTTAATCCATTTTAGAGCTTCCTAGTGGCAAATTCTCCACTGACCACCAGAGCTTCTGGAGGACATCCAATGCAGCAGGGCTTTATATTAAGGGAGAGACTTCATGAAGATAGGAGTAAGAGTGTCCTGATCTCAAGTTTTATCTTTAGTATTTAATTTTGTTTCACATAAAATGCCTTATATTTTGTCAATAATTATGTGAAAGCATCAACTGTTTGCATAATAAGTTGCATAATAAGATTAACAGCCTATAGATTCCTGTTTTTTTAAAATTATTATTTTGACCCCTTTATTGAAGAGACCCACATCATATTACTGTTTCCAGATACGACCTGAATTTTGATTTACATTTTAGAGGGAGGTGTGTATTAACATTTGGAACTGAATTCTTTCTTTTGTGATGTGACTGAATTTATCCCACGTCTGCAAACAATAACTTAAGTCCCCAAAGTGCCTTTGGGTGAAAGAGGACAAGACTTGATGAACTTTGCGGCCTTGCAGAATAACAAAAGAATTTTAAGGCATTGTTCCCCAGCTACAGGAGGGCCTATTAGTGTACTCTGCTTTGAGAGGCCCTAACAATAGTGGTGCTATTCCAGTCCAGAGTTTCCAGTCCTGAGTTTCCTTAGCAGGGACACCAAAGCCAAAAGGCACTAATGACCTGTGCCATCTGGCTTGTCAACAACCAGCTTCAGTGAAGTGTTAAGAAATGCAGTCATTATTTATGTATCTTGGTTCTATTATTCTTTTTGATATATTTTCCCAATGTTTCCACTGATTAGTCAATATCAAGATCCTGCCTGAGTCTTCTTGAACATGTCATTTCTGTGAAGGTTTTAGCTGAAGATCATTTTGTAGTTCATTTGAGTAGAAGATTCTTTGCCTATGAAACAAATGATGTCTTTTCAGTAATCTGGTGAGCTATTTTAAAATGAGCTACTTAAATTATTTCATAAAGTCCTACTGTGGTTAGGATAATGTGTGGATTTAAGATTGGAAATATTTGGAAGCAGGAATAATACAAAATGCTAACGTGGCCTATTTATTTTGTACTTTCTAAATTGTACTCAAGCTTTGGTGTGATTGGGATTGATAATCACTTCCTTCTAGATATCTAAAAGCAGTCTGAGAATTCACCCTTCTTTTGAAAATTACAGTCTCATTCTTAGGGCTGGAATGAATCTAATCAGAAGGTAGGAGCTTTTTCTTAGGCCCACCCATTGTTTTAGAAATAGACTGATCTGAAAACTATCATTGGCTCCTCCTAGATTTCCTTTGCTGGGTACTTCTCTACTAAACTGCCTTTAAACTTGAGATTTTTCAAGGGGGCAGATCCTCATTTCACATTTCACTATGAAGAAATAGAGGAACAAAGAGGGTAAGCTACTTGCTCAATGTCACACAGCTATTAAGTAGCAGAAGTCAGATTTGAATTGAGGCTTCATGAGGTTCCAGTCTTTGATGCCATAATTTCCCACAAGCCTAGACCCTTTTGAAAGATTCTTATTCAGTAAGTCCGAGTAGGGCTGGGCAATCTGGTTTTTAAACAAATAACCCAAATGAGATGATTTTCCTCATCAGCAAAGTTCAGGAAACTTACTCCAATAAATAAACGTAAATGCACATCTTAGATACAGCAAAAAATTTTAACAATTTTGGTTTTGCTTAGAAATGAGGATATACCTATGCAAACTATGTATGTTCTATTCTAGGTTCCAGATTCTTACACAGCTCTTTCTTATGAATAATCTGAAAAGTTGTTTTTCATAACAGTTCAGGAAAATAACCTGAGACTAATAAAAACAGCCTAATAGAAATGAGGCAGTAGGTCTGAAAAAACTGGCCAAGGGCAGCTTTGTAAGACATCACGGAAAAAGGAACCAGCCAAGTTAAAAGGATAGAGATTTCTTCCTTTGTTTAGAAGCTTCTGTGACCTGCTGGACTGAGCCAAGAACAGGAAATAGGAGTCTCTGTTTTCTTCCAGGACTCTCTTTGGCCCACTGGATACACAGGAAGTGGTAAAAAGCTGTATGGTGGCTCTGTAGGAACTGAAAGTTCTTGGGCAAATCAATCAGACCTGACTCTCCACATCAGCAAGTCAGGATATATTGGTTAAACTTATTTGAATCCCATCTGGCTTTACTTACTGGCAAGTGTAAAGTGTTTTCAAAATACCAAATAGTATACAGGGCATCCAAGCAGCTTCAATTTCAGCAGCCCCATCCTCTCCCTTCCTGCACTTCAGTGTACATTGCTCAGTGTGATGGGATATAGTAAAACCCCAAATCACTGGGCTCCCAAGCCAGTGCCTGACACTGTCCTTACATGCTGCTCCTGCTGGCCAAGCCTGCTTTCGGCCACCTACTCTCTATTGACTTCCAACAACTACTTTGGCAATCCTAAAGAAAATTTTGTTTTCAGCCTCGCTGATATCAGAATAAAAGCAAACAAATACTCTGAAAATACAAAAAATTACAATTGCTACTGAAAAATTTTAACCTTCCCAGTACACAGTTGGGAACTATTCCCCACCCTCCAAAGCCTAGGCCTGTCAGACCATGCTAATTAGGATACTTGAGAAATAGGTGTGCCTCTCCTGTTTTAATTTGGTGGGCATTACAAATCACATAACTGATCTTAGATCCCTCTTTGCACTGACTGCTAGGAGAGTCAGGGCTACATGTGTGGCTTACATGGGGACTTGATACACACTTATTTGGCTTGTATATTTCAATCCCAGCTTCCTCTTTTATTTCCTACTTTGCAGTTCCTTTTTCTCATTCAATTAATATTAACATTGTGTTTAATGTGTCTTCATGTTGCCTTAAACACTTTCAGGAATAAAAAGCATGGTTGAAGAAGAATTTACTTTAAAAAACTTCTTGGTTGGGCTTCCCTGGTGGTGCAGTGGTTGAGAATCCGCTTGCCAATGCAGGGGACATGGGTTCGATCCCTGGTCCGGGAAGATTCCCACATGCCACGGAGCAACTAAGCCCGTGCACCACAACTACTGAGCCTGTGCTCTAGAGCCCGAGAGCCACAACTACTGAGCCCACGTGCCACAACTACTGAGGCCTGTGCACCTAGAGCCCGAGCTTCACAACAAGAGAAGCCACCGCAATGAGTAGCCCCTGCTCACCGCAACTAGAGAAAGGCTGTGTGCAGCAACAAAGACCCAATGCAGCCAAAGATAAATAAATAAACAAATTCATAAAACAAAACACAACAAAAAAAAACTTCTTGGCAAATCCTTACATCCATCCTCTGGATGCATAAAAATATTTAAAGACTATCTCTAGTTTTCTTACTATGTGTATTTTTTCACCATATAACACAGAAATCCTTATTTCTCTACTCTTTCTGAATATGTAGTATATCTGAGAAAAGCAACTTTGTGCATTTGTAATAAATGTCCTCAGATTTTGTCTTCTTGGGACATTTCAAACCTTTTACATGGAATTTCTCATGTTGATGGACTCAAAATACACTTGATTTCTATTCTCTGGGAGCACTTCTCCTAAGCAGAAGAGCAAAGGTAAAGAAACACTGATTTTCTAAAAAAAGCAAGTGAATACAGGTTGAGGAAAATTCTACTTTATGAAGTTCCTCCATTTCATTGCCTCATTCTCAGAGCCTATTCACTACTTGGAAAAATTCATAACCTGGCAAAATAAGAGCATTCAGTCTCCTCCAGGCTATAAGCCAAATCAAACCATTCTTTTTAATTACAGGTGAATAATAACACCCTTAAATTTCTTAAAAATAACGTCAGCCTCTTTTTGCTTTTTGACTGATGGAAGGTGATGAATGAAGACCTTTTAATTCAGCACAGCTGGATGTCTTTTGTTGCACTTCCTCTCAAAGGTTGCTGTGCAGATCTGGCCTATTTTGTCAGATGTGCTAAAAACAACCTGCCTGACTGGAGGTGGAAACAGACTTCAGACAGAAGACATTTGCTTGATTGAATACCCTGTCGGGACAGCAGCTGTGGCAGTCAACCAATGAAGTGGAAGATATGCCATTTGTTTGAGGGCATGTGCTTGTGTGAGCAAGTGTGTTTCGATTTGATGGTTCTCCCAGGACTAGAGAAGGTCCCTCTCGTCAACCTTTGGAGCTGGTATGAAAGTGACTTTTGTACTGCTGCCAATTTTGAGGCTGCCCTGTAAAATACAGGGCTTACTGCCTGGACCTAAAGTCTTTGTTCCTGTATAGATCTCAGAATACCCAGTAAACCAAGCCTTCCTTGAGCAATTCAGGAGGTCTGTGAGCTGTAGGACTTGGTGACATCTGGATAAGGAGTTGACTTGCTGCAGGTTGCAGTTTATCCAACCTCTTCCAAGAATGAACTCAATGCATTTCCCTGGGAAGATGGGGAAAGATTCAGTGGCCACTCTTTACCATTGCCATTGCTCACTGTAGGTTTAATTGAAATTAGTGAACTGTGACAGAGTGCATCTGGACCTTATCTCAATAGTGTTGATCTATGTCTCCAGAGGCATGAGTTCAATTGCCTGTAATAGACAGCTCAGCACAGGCTTTGGTTTACTAGGCTTCAGTTTACTATCCTTCATGCACAGGAGCCAAGTCACAGGGCCAGTAAACTACATTTCCAAGGTAGTACAAAGCCTTGGACTGGCTAAATTCTTTCTTCTGTCCTAGACTAGGTAGAAGGTGTTTCTTAACTACCTTATGAAATAGGTATTATCTCCATTTTACAGACTAAAAAACAAAAAGATAATATGAGGCTTGGAAGAGAGCTGGGAGGACAAGTGTGAATTTAAGAAGTGATAGATACAGAGATTCACATCCAGGTTTAATTTGAAATTCTGTGCTCTTTTCTCAAGTTTACTTCATTATCATTTTTATCAGAGTGTCTTATAAAGCTGATAGAGATCATTTGAAAAAGGAAAGCATACATTGTAGAAATGTGTAATAATTTTGTGCAAAAGTGTTTAAATTATTAGGATTTAATTAATACGCAAGCATAATTTGCTAGATTTGCATGAGTCTACTCTTCCTAAACAAAGATAACCCAACAATGATTACTTGGATGATATTTTCACACCAGGAGAGAAAGAAGAAAAAGAAGACAGTTGGTAATGGAGATTCCTTTGTTTGGAACTCTGGATTCTTTCCATTTGCCTTTAAAGTCCTCATGTGAAATCACATAACATAAATCACTCAGCAAACTCAGTGATTGATCATGAGCTAATAAATACCTTGTATGAGCTTAGAGAGTTTAAAACTTTAAGTCTGAATATAAAAGTTGTGTTTGGAGGAACTTTGAATATGGTAAAGGAATGTCCTTAATTAGCTGAAACTCTAAGCAACCAAAGTAAGCCCTATATGTTTAAACTTCAGTGCCATAGCCCTATAGATATTTTGCAATGGATAATTATTTGTGTTGGGGGACTGTCCTGTACAGTGTAAGATTTTCAGCAGCATCTTTGGCCTCTATCCTCTAGTTGTCAGCTGCACTGCTCTCACAGTTGTGAAAATAAAAAATATCTCTAGATATTGTTAAATGTGTCCTGGGAGTCAAAACTGCCCTTGATGGAGGACAACTTCTTTAAAAGATGTATGACCATATAAAACAAAAATTAAATTTATTTTGGATATATAGGTCTACTGGTATGTATATAGATAAATAGATAGATGGATATAGATATAGATACTTGTATATATATCCAAAAAAGCACAGAGAATATGGGGTGGTAAATTGAATTACATTCTTACAAGGCTCCTGTATATTTTATATGAAATAGTTCAATATTGACTCTATGTAGTTTGTAATAACTTAAAGATAGATACTGTAAATCCTAAAAAAAATTGCAAGGAGATATGTTGAAAAGCCAGTAGAGAAATCAAAATGGAATACTAAAAATGGATTAACTCAAAAGAAGGCAGGGAAGAAGAAAGGAAAGGATAAGGATAAGGAAAAACAAGAACAACAACAAAATCATATGAGGGGGGAAAAATAGGGCACAAAATGGCACACCTAGATCTAGCTGTATCAAGAGTTACATTAAATGTAAATGGACTATATTTTCCAATTAAAAAGCAAACAGTGTTGATCTTTATAAAGCAGCAAGATCCAACTATATGCTGTCCCTAAAAGATGCATTTTAACTAAAAAGGCACAAAGAGCTTGCAAGTATAAAGGATGAAAAATTACATATCATACAAATACTATCCATAATAGAGCTGAATTGCTATCTAACAAGGGTGAATACATCAGGCAGAATTAATTTCAATGTGTATGTGCTTAAAAACTGAGTTTTGACAAAAATGAAGCAACAACTGATACATAAAAAGAGAGATATAGGCAAAAACAAAATCACAATCATATTTTAACACATCTGTCCCAGTAGTTATAATAAGTAAACAAAAATAATCACAGTAAGAAATGAAAAGTTGTAACTAATACTATTTTATTAATAGGGTTCTCCAGAGAAACAGAACCAATAGAATACACATATATGTGTGTGTGTATATATATAGGAGGAGATTTATTATAGGAATTGGTTCACATGATAATGGAGACCAAGAAGTCCTACAGTCTGTTATCATAAGCCAGAGAACTTGTAAAGCTGGTGTTGTAATTCAGTGCAAGTACAAAGGCCTGAGAATGGGTGGGAGGGGAGTTGGGGGTGATTGTGGCTGATGGTGTAAGTTCCTGTCTGAGGCCCAAAGCCTGAGAACCAAGAGCCCAGATGTTTCAGGGCAGGAGAAGATGGGTGTCTGAGCTCAAGCAGAGACAGCAAATCAAGCTTTCCTCAACCTTTTTGTTCTATTCAAGTTCCCAAAGGATTGATTGATGCCCACCTGCATTGGTGAGGATGATCTTTTTTACTCAGTTTACTGATTCAGGGCTAATCTCTTCCTAAGACACCTTCACAGATGTGCTCAAAAACAATGTTTTACCAATCAAGTTGACCCATAAAATTAACCATCGACCATCTCTACCTCACAGACAGTCATACAACATTTAACACAAGTTCATAATGTACATTCTTTAAAAGTGTACATGAACTATGATCCAGGATAAATCATAGTGAGCTATAAAATAAGTGTCAATGAAGTTCAAAGGACTAGACAGTATTAGTAATTATATTCTCTGACTATATGAAATTAAGTTGTAAATCACTAAGATATCTAGAAAACTTCTAAATTCTGAATAACACATCGATCAAGGAGTAAATCATTAATTAGAAAATATTTTGAACCAAATGCTGATGAATATACAACATATCAAAATTGGTGGCATGCAGCTAATATAGTACACAGAAGGAAATTTATACCATTAAATGCTCATATTAGAAAGAGAGAAAGGCTTACCATTAATAATCTAAATTTCTACCTTAAGGAGCCATTGTGATTACCTTAAAGTTATCATAAGATTATTTTAAGAACCTCGAAAAAGATAAAAATTAAATTTCATAGATGGAAGATATAAGAGCAGAAATCAAAGAAATAGAAAAGAGACACAACCGAAAAATTTTGCAAAACCAGGAGTTCATTTTTTTAAAAGGTTAACAGAATTTATAAACTCTAGCAAGAGTAATGAACATAAAAAGAGAAAAATCACAAAATTCTAATATTAGGATTGAAAAATAGGATATTACTCCAGATCCTACAGAAATTAAAAGGATTTTAGATGCTATGAACAACTTTATATGAATGAATCTGGCTTGGTGGATAAAAGTGACAAATTCCTTAAAAACACACAACTTACCAAGTATGATACCAGATGAAATAGGAAATATAAATGCCTTATATTCATCAGAAAGAAAATACTCTGCCTAGCTTTTTTTTTTTTTTTTTTTTTTTTTTTTTTGCAGACCTCTCACTGTGGTGGCCCCTCCTGCTGCGGAGCACAGGCTCCAGACGCGCAGGCTCAGAGGCCATGGCTCACGGGCCCAGCCGCTCCGCGACACGCGGGATCCTCCCGGACCGGGGCACGAACCCGTGTCCCCTACATCGGCAGGCGGACTCTCAACCACTGCGCCACCAGGGAAGCCCGCCTAGATGGTTTTAATGGTGAATTCTCTCAAATTTAAGGAAGACATAATATCAATCATACACAATTTTTTTTTTCCAAAAAATAGATGAAGCACACTTCCCTACTGGTTTTATGAGGGCACCACAACTGTGATGTCTGACAAAGACACTGCAAGAAAAGAAAATCATGAACCAATCTCTATCATAAAAATCCTTAAGAAAATATTTGCACACCAAATTCCACAATAAAAACATAATACATAATGACCAGCCAGGTATTAATTATCTAGGCTATGTTACTTACTTCATGGACTCAGCTTAAATTATTGCTTAGTCTTTTACTATTTCAAATTTCCTGGTGCCTGGTTAGGTACCTCATGCAACTTTGTCATTGCCAGTAATTCGTAGTGTTATTCTCTGCTCTTTTAATCCCTTTTTGGTCCATGGTGGAACATCTGTTTTTTGTATAAAGTCAAGCTCAGGGAAAATAAAAATGTTTACTAGCTTTATTTTTTTTTTCTATTCAAAATGAATAAACCTTTTAAAACATTTTTCACTCCAGGAGAATGTCTTCTTCCACCATGTGGACTGTCTACTTTATTCAACAGAAAAATTCCATGGCAAGGCTTTCAAGCATCATAATGTATTTCAGCATTTTATTTGAGAATAAAAACATGAACATAACTTCCTACTATTCATCCCTCACATTCCTAAAATGCTGTTTCGATGATAAAACAACCCATTTTCTCCTTGAAGCTTCCTCTTGAGGCAGGCATTATTTTCATCCACACTATATGGCGGAAGAAAGTGAGGTTCAGAACAGGGTAAAGGAAGCTCACAGAGGGTTACAAAGAAGGCAAATGACATATTTGCCAAGGACCTATTGTGTATTCAGAACTGCACTAGTCTCTGTGAAAGTAAACATCTGTAAGATGCCATGGAATCATGCTGTATTTTCTCTAAACCTTTGAATTTATTTTTCTAAAACCAATTCTCCAATTGAATCATCATTCCCTTTCTTGTTTATTGATTCTAAAATCATATGAATTTCCCCTCTGGATGACTATTACTTTATTGAAACAACCAGGACAAATCCAGATTCAGAGTAACATGATTGTCAACAACAGAAGAAAAAAACAAAAGGAAAAATATGATTGTCAGATTCAAGGAGAAAATATAGTTAAAAATAAATATGAACCATTTATAATCTTATAACTCAAAGAAATGCAACTTAACTAATACCAAGAACAATTTTTGAAACATAGTAGATAGTCAATAAATATTGATTAAATTAACAAATGAGTAGAACAACAGTGAGACAAAATTTTGCCTATCAAATTATAGGTATATAATGTAAAGATAGATATAAAGAAATATAGAGAGAGGCAACATGACCCAGTGCTCTTAAGGATATATCGAAAATAGCATTCCTGTTTGTTGTCCTTGGCATCGTGAATTCAAATAATCATTTTAGAATGAATAAAAAGAGTACTAATGATGTCATGTGCTTTAAATGAGTAGGTTTATTGTGGGTAATATATCCAAAGGTAACCATCCAAAATAAGGAGGAATTATATCACCTCACACCTGTCAGAATGGCTATCATCAAAAGGAACACAAGTAACATATGTTGGTGAGGATGTGGAGAAGAGGAAACACTTGTGCACTGTTGCTGGGAATGTAAACTGGTGCAGTCACAGTGGAGAACAGTATGAAGATTTCTCAAAAAATTAATAATAGAACTACCATATGACCCAGCAATTCTATGCCTGAGTATATATCCCCCAAAGCCCCAAAACACTAATTTGAAAATATACATTCACTCCAATGTTCATAGCAGCTTTATTTACAATCACCCTAATGTTCATAACAGCATTATTTACAATAGCCAAGATATGGAAGCAACCTAAGTGTCCATCAAAAGATGAATGGATAAAGAAGATGTGGTATATGTATACAATGGAATACTATTCAGCCATAAAAAAGAATGAAATTTTGTCATTTGCAACAATGTGGATGGACTTGGAGGGTATTATGCTTAGTGAAATAAGTCAGACAGAGAAAGACAAATACTGTATGATATCACTTACATGTGGAACCTAAAAAAATGAAACAGACTAGTGAATATAACAAAAAAGAAACAGACTCCCAGATATAGAGAACAAGCTAGTGGTTACCAGTGGGGAAAGGAAAAGGGGGAGGGGCAAGATAGGGACAGGGCATTAAGAGGTACAAACTACTATGTACAAAATAAATAAGGTGCAAGGATATATTGTACAGCACAGGGAATATAGTCAATATTTTATAATAACTATGAATGGAGTATAACCTTTAAAAATTGTGAATCACTATGATGAACACCTGAAACTTATATGATACTGTACATCAACTATACCTTAATAAAAAATTTAAACAAACAAACTAAAAAACAAGCAAGCAAAAAGCTTTGAAACGATAAAACCTATACAGATACATCATTACTATTCTTGGAATTGTATTATTCTGTTTTTATCCTTTTTGCATATGGGCAGCTAAAATAAAAATCTTAATAGTATAAAAAATAGAGTTATCAGTTTATAGAAAAGTGTTCAGAGTAGCATAATTTATAATAGATAAAAACTGAAAACAGCTCTTTCTCTTCACTTGGTTTCCTATCTGTAATTATCTCCCTTCTCTTTAAATTTAATTTTAAAGCTTTGAGTTCAGGTCAGCTGGAGGGGCGTCAGCCAAACATGATCTTCATAGGTCTTGTCGGATGGTCTTTATTCCCTGCTAAGAAGGCATTGCTCTAGTTTCTTAAAGCACTGCCCACAAATCCAATTCTTTCTCTTCAGAATCAGTTACTAGCTTTCCATCTCTTTATTTTCTTTCCAAAGAAATCAATTCCGGGTGAAGAGAGTGAGAACACCCTGTCTTTTTCTCTAATCCATCCACTTTCTTACTCAGTTTTTCTAAGTTGCTAGAGCTAAATTTCACATTTCATTTTGCGCTGCCATGTAAATGAGCAAAAATGCGTGGTTTTTTGTCCAAAACTATGTGGTATGAATTATCATGAGGGTTTATACAAAAAGAATAGTGGTGAGCGGAAGCTGTCTATTATGAATGTATCTATTGCTCAGTAGGACAAATTGCTTACCACTATTTGATAGAAAAGGTTTACCTGTTACACAGTGGGTGTTGTTTTCACCGGGTTTTGGTTCCAAATGAGAGATGGGTCAATCTTTATGAAGGGAAGTGTTAAGTAGATCAGACGTTTAAAAAATGGACTTCATTATTTAGGGCAGTTTTAGGTTCACAGCAAAACTGAGCAGAACGTGCAGAGAGGCCCCAATATATCCCCTGTCCCCACATACACAAGCCTCTGCCCCTATTAACATCCTTCACCTCAGTGGTTCATGTGTTACAAGTGATGAACCTAAATTGACACATCGTTGTCACCCAGTCTTTAGTCACACTAGGGTTCACTCTTAGTGTGGTACATTCTATGGGTTTTGACAAACATATGAGGACATGTAACTACCATTATCAGGTCCTACAGAATAGTTTCACTACCTTAAAAATCAGTATCCCATTGAGCAAGCAATGAGAGTGGACAGGATGCAGACTGACCATAGGGCATGATGTCCAGTTCTGATTACTAACAGCCTCTAGTGCAGTGATGACATTTTGAGGAGCATGTCTATGGAAAACAAATATCAATATATTAGGCCCATTCTCAATTATTCCTGTCACCAATTGTCCAGTATCCCTCTTTCCAATTTCCTAGTCGTTTGCCAAACTGTTAGCCAATTGTTTATGACTCAGTATGGAACTGCACCTTATGCCATTTCTCCTTTTCCAGGAAAAAAGGACAATGAGATGTGGTGTTTTATGTTTCCACCTGCAGGGGAAGATTTCTCCCCACCACCGTCCTTTAGGGCCACCCTGAGTGGGCCGTAACACCATTAACAGTTCACTTGTTGCTGGTAAGAACCATCTGGAAATCGGGCTTGTATTTTTCCCTTCTCAGTCAACTTGTCCTAGGGCATTTTCTGTGAGAACATAGATGTGGGCTGATGAGAGGTAAGTGTGTGTGGGGAGCAGGGGTAGAGGGTGGTAGGTAGTACGGCAAGAATTTGATGGTAGATTGGCTTTACTGCGCAAGTGTGGGCGAGTGGATCTAAGTTTGGTTCAGTAAGGAAAGATGGAGGGTAAAAGATGTATGCCACCAATTCACTCAGCAATTAATGATAAATTAGTCTTTTTTTTTTTAATCAAGAAAACAATAGCTTTCCTGAAACCCCCACCTAGTATTCTACTTTCGTCTCATTGGCCATAATTTTGCACCTGGGCCATATCAACATGCTAGAGAATCCAGGGAAGTGATTAGTTGTAAGTGGGCACATTGCCATGCTGACAAGTATCGAGGTTTTATTAGAAGGGAAGAGGGAGAAATAGATGTTGGTTGGCACCAAGTAGTATTATCAAAGCTACCTCCCTGAAATAAAGAAACTGCTACAACTCTGAGATGGTAAAAATCCTCCATATCTATTTCATTAAAAATAAGCAGTAAGAAGTGGCAATAAAAATACTGCAACCATTGTTTTGAAATATTGTAAAAGAGTAAACTAAAGGAAGAATTTTAAACTTGGAGCTAGGCACTAATTAGGCACTTTTTTTCTCTTTCCTTCTAAAATTATAAATGTTTACAGTCTCTTTTTATTGCCTAGTGCATTGTTTGTCAAACTGTGTTTGAGGCATCCTCAGCGCTTGCCACAGGGAAGCTGGACCCACAGCTAGGGCTCTGAGAGTGACTCTGCTTCAATCACAGCAGCTCTGCTATGTGCGCATTTCATTCAAGGTACTTTGAACAATTGTTGTATGGATAAAATAATTGAAAAACCACCAATTCAAGTCTAACTCTCTAATTGTACAGAAAAAGAAACCAAGCAAAAGTTAAGAAAATTGACCAAAGGCCCAAAGGAACATCAGAGGTGAAGCCTTGCTTTTATTTATTTTTCTTAATATTTCCACCAGTCATCTTCTAACTCATCTTTAGCAGGTTGTTAAAAAGTTATCATCGTGATTGTTATTTAAAGAGATGGGCCTTTTAAGGGGCTGGGAATAGAAATTCACCCCCTGAATTTTTGTCCAATTATTTGCCATATAATTAATATTTAGTAAAAAAAATATTCTCACAACAGACTCATTATTTCAGATTGTGGTTTTGCTTATGCAAAAAGAAATAATATGTGCCTACATTTGACCCATTTCTCCAAGAATCCCTGCACATTCAAATTAGGGTGTGTGATTTATGTATGTAACAATACGTATTGCAATACTATATGAGTAGACACTGTGTTAGGTATTTGTGGCCTCTGCTCGGTGAGCTCACAAACTTCTTTTGTGCCTAAGACGGTACAGTATCAAATACCTGGTCATCTAATCAGAAAACATTTTTCTGCGTTTTCACTAATTCTCTTCAGGATTTTGGGCTGAAGTACTGAAGATTTTGTTATGAGGCACTATAATAATGATGGCACTGGTAGGGATATTCTCCTCTAAGAAGAAAATAATTGCATTCACTATTTTTAAATCTGCACTGGCCAAAACAATTTCTGCTTAAAACCACAATGATGAAGTTAGGTAGTATGACATTTTCAATATCTCTACCAAAATCAGTTTATAATCTTGTTTTGAATTTGATATGTCTTTTTAGGATGAAATTCTTGATGGTTTTAATTTATTTGGCTTACGATTTTAATTATATATTCATTTTTATAACAGCTTGTAACTGTTTAGAATTTTGTCAGAATGGAAAGCAAGAATATGTGTATCCCTTAATAACATTTGCTCTGAATTCTTTGTTTATTATTTTTAATAACTTCTTGAAAATCTTAATCAGAAAGGAGTTATAGAACAAAGAACTCCAGCCTTGACCATAATGTGAGGAACTGATTTTAGCACTCTGAAAATATGCTCAAGGATGAGACCAGCAAAAATAGGGTGGTGCTTCCACAGACTCCCTTCTCTAAAAACAACAGCTGGATGTGCCTGTTGCCACTGGTGGGGGGAGGGTAAGGATGGAAGAAACACTTTTTTTTTTAGTGTTGGAAAGTTTTCAGTGAAATCATGATGTCACCAGGATATGTTTTGTCTGTGACTATAATTTGCATAAATTCCTTCCCATGGAACTATGTAACATACAAAGGAATGTTTTATGGTACATTCTATGTCCATGGTGCCAATACTTTTAAGGGTTCCTGAAGGGGATGCCATGTATGAAGAATTTGTTTTGTAAATTCTCTCAAAGGAAGAACTAATGAGAAAGAATAGAAACAGGGCTTGCAATTAATACAACTTCACATTGTACTCATAGAAAGACTGGGATTGTTTTGCATTCCTGATCATTGACTAATATTTTAACTTTGTACTACATACTTTTGAGAAGAGGATCCTCATTTGCTTTCATACTTATGGCATGAGATAGCTACTCATTTTATTATTCTGCCTCTTATAATTACCTCAGACATTTTGTCAAGTTCCTGTCTTTGAAAGATTTTAATCATCAAGCAAAATGTATTTGGGACGCATTTTTAGAGATTTATTTTGATATCACGTTAAGGAATGTCTTGCTATAGAGCAGAGATATTCAAGTATCAAATAAAATGTCTGGAAATGAAGAGCTATTGAGTTTTTAGCATTCCACACAGGAATTTTAATTCCCAAAACACCACTTGAACGTTGTGTACATTGTTCAATTTGGCTCATCAGTCCCCATGTAAATCAGAGGATACAAATAAAATAATGTGGAGAGGGGTGAAGGCAGGTGAAGTGGGTAAGTATTGATATGCCAGGTACATCCATCTCTAACCCCCTCAATACTTTTGCAGATTTAATATTGAAAATATTTTCTTTTACATATATTGGTGATCTTAATTTTTGGTAATATGACTGATAGTTATTTGAGCAAATACTCCAACTGTAAACAAGTTAAATGTTGGGTAAAATATTTTTTAAAAAATCCTTAAAAGAATCAAATAACCAAAAACATAAGAAGACTTCTCAGGACAACTTCCAACCAAAAGCAGGAACCTGGAGCAGTAAGGCCGTGACTGAAGCTACTTTTATCCTGAAGACCTTTGCTGAATGAGGTGAACTTGACCTTCAGTTTTGAGGTCTGCACTGAGATATAAAAGGCTGAATTCAAGGCTCAGGGTCTGCCTAGAGTGAGGAGTCAGGAGCAGCCAGTCCTGGAAGCGGCAGCAGCCGAAAGCTGTATCCTCAGGATAAGAGTGAAGGGGAATTAGGCCAACCCCTTTCCTCTTTACCCCCAGAAGAATGCAAAGAAATGTGCCTCAACCCCGAGCCAAGCTAGAAGGAAAAACAACTTCCTGAGAAGTTGTAACCAAATGTCAACTCTCTCATGAATCTGTAGCATTAGTTAATACTACCTGTATTATCATACACATCTTAAATTGTGAATTTGATTTTAAATGATTCTTTAAGCATTAAAGTGATTGGTAGTATTCTCCATTACCTGGCAGGAACTATAGTGAATACTTACTGGAGGAATCTACCTTTGTCTTAGGCTTTAAAAATTGTCATAAGTTTTCAAAAAAAAAAAAAGCATGTTCCAAAATCAAAAATAAGCATATGCGGAAAAAAATTCACATGAGCAGAACAAACGGAAAGAACAGACAACACAAAGATACCCACCAAAAAACCACTCCTATTTTTGAAGCAAATATGAGGAAAAAAAGAGTGTTCTGAGTCTTACTCTTCTTATACTCTCTGGCAGAATATAATATTATATTCTGTAATATACAGTATTACTCCTTTCCGTCACTTTGTTTACTTGTTTCTTGGTTTACAAAGATCCTCCAGTCCTGGAAGAAGAAGACTGACTAAGGGCCTCATTATTTTCTCCTTGAGAAAACTAGTGGGACAAGAAGAGATATTGGGAGACTTTTGAATTTATAATACAGGAATTCAACTGATTTGTGAAATAGGAACTATTAGATTGAACCATATAAAATTGCCATTTTTTCCGAGGTCAACAACTATTGAATGAACATCAACAATTTCAGATGGTTCAGCCTAATATATTAGTTGAGTAAGCCGTTGTTTCAAAGGGACCTTAAATACAGGGGATGAAACACTATCATTTAATTTTCTCACAGTTAAGTCCAGATGTGATCAGCCTGTGATCATTGGAGTGACTTTCTCATTTTCAACATGTCTTTCAAGTTTGCTCTAATTTTCCCCATATCCTAGCCATCAAGCAGAGAAAAAGATGAGGCCCGGGACAGGTACCTTTCTACAAAAAAGGAGAACACAGAAGTTGAGCACATCTCATTTGCTTGAAATCCCAGTGGCCTGAAATTAGTCAAACATGGCCACTCAATTTTAAAATTCATGTTCTCAGTAATTCTCTCATCTTCTGTTCTCCTTTCTTAAAGTTTCTATTCTGGTTAATTTTTTGTTTGGTTAGAATTCTTCGTCTAGTAATTGCCTCCAATGGAGCACACCCCTTTTATATTTTTTGAATCCTTGCATATCCACACATATCTTTTTTTTTTTTTGACACTGGTAAATGATCAATTCTCTTCTTAACTCCTGTGTAGCACATAAGAAGTTCAATGCTAAATGTCTTTGTTTTTCCCTGCAAATAACCACTTCTTCTATTTGGAAGCTTATTAAGATGTGTCCTTGGAACTCAGGAATTTTATCAGGATAGAAGTAGTGTTAACATGTGTCTTTTCTGATAAGCCCTTCCTGGAACTCACTGAGCCCTTCTAGTCTGAAAATTCAAGTCTTTTCTCTATTGAGAGAATTTTTTAAATGTTAGTGGCTTAATGATTTCCTTTCTGGCATTTGTTGCTTTTCCTCTTTTCTGGAACTCCTACTTTCCTGTTTTTGGTTTCCTTGCAGGAGGATGGGTCCTGTAGCTAGAGCTTCCTATAAACCCCTGGGAAACTGCACAGCATTTGAGAAGGTAATTATATCAAGCCGTGTTAGGTTGTGCAGGTTGTGAACATGCCTGAGAAGCTGTTTCAAGCCAGAGTATTGAGTATGGACCTGTAGCAATCATATCATGCATTGTGTACCTCAAGATTAATGAGGTGCACTTGACCCAGGTGGGGAGGTCTCCAGCAGGTTTTCAGGCAAGGCTCCACCCTGGAGCACTCTAGGCTTATGTGTATCAGGCCAGCCTTAGAAGAGGACAGGTACGCTCTCAGACAGTCTGACGTGAACTTGAGTGACTTGGATGCTATTAACTGCAACTGTGTAGGCTTTACTAAGACCTTTGGAAGAAAGGAGATTTGAATCTTCCTCAGAGAATTTTGATCTCTCTTTTGTGTCCTCTGACTCTTTTAATGTTCTACTGAATCCTTTAGACAAGCACGACTTGTTTGATTTACCCAAGCAGTTATGGCTCTGTGCCTGATCTTTCGGTCAATGATACTACTTGTGGATATTTATCTCTAGAGTAGTCGTGTTCTGCTGAATCTCTCATCCACTTCTTGTATATTCTTTCATATTTTTGCCATATATTTGTATTTCTTCCTCTGTATTATTAGATCTCTCCTCCACTTGATCATTCAATTTTATTGTAATTGTTCCCTCTTTAATTCACCACCACTTTTTTTAAAATTAAAAAAACATGTTGTTGTTTCCTAAGTCCCAGAAAGGTTGTAGTGTTTGTTTGCGTGTGTGTGTTCACGTGCTATCATTAAGTTTTCTTATATGTTTTGTGTTTTTGTTATTATTTTATGGACCAATTGGTTTCTCTTTCCTCCAACAGTTCAGCGGTTCTTCCAATGGTATGAGCACCATTCTGGTGCATGTTCTTATTCTGAACCCTGTGCCTGTTCTTCCTCTAGCTGGCTACTGCGTCCCCTTAGGTGCATCACAATTGTTCTTTGCCTGTTCACCAGGCATAATGCTGGAACCAGAAGTAGCAGCCAGCTTGCAAATAGTGGTAAATGTGGCAGCCTTTTCTAATGGGGGCAGATGACGTATTGGACAAGGAAGAACATCGAAAGGTGTGAAGTCACTTTTCTAAAGTCATATAGTTGGTAATAACTCATTTGGGACCAGAATTCAACTTTTTACACTCCAGATCTCACTTCAAAAAAAATAAAAACCATTCTGCTTCTTTACTTTTTTTTCTCTTGGCTAACAGTCCAACTAATCTAAATAATACCCATAGCTCACCCAGACAAGACTCTAAAAACTAGAACATTATAACAAAAATGATAGCCTTTTCTGGCCCTAATGACTGAAATCAACACATTCAGGGTTTAGACTTTAAAAACTAAATTAACCATAGGAGAAATTCAATATAGATGATAAGCTACAATGACTTATTTCTAAAAAAATTCTACAAGTGTTAACAATCAAACTCCAGTGACAAATGACTACTACCCTTAGGAAGGGAAGGTCTTTTAAAACTCAGCAAAAGTAAAAAGTTTTATGACCACTACAGCACCATTTATTAGCAGATTGCTCACAGCAATACCAAGGTTAGTTGTGGTTGCATACAGTTAAGGAATTGTTTCTTTAGCGCAGTGTTATTTTTATGATAAATGTCTCATGCTATTCATTCACTGAATATTTTAAACAGTATTTTACTGCCCTATAATCCTTCTCCATTCAGCCTTGTTTTAAGATACTTTAAAGGAAGTGACAACACAAATCTCATTCCTGTCTTGTAGCTGAATACCCTTTCCATTCTTTCCTTTCTGTGCATAAAATTTCTTAGGTAAATACAACTGAGAGGAAATAGGTATATCAAAGGGGCCTAATTCTGCTAGTTTGGGGTCTTTTGCAAAGGAAGGTTGCTCTCTTTGAAAAAGAGTGTCTGGAAGACAAGAAGCTTTAGGCTAGGCCACTTGCTGGGTAGGACACACAGGGAACAGCCTGACAGTTTCCCGTCTCCAGTGGCTCCCAGAAAAAAGCATTTCCTACCCAGCTGCCCTCCCTTTGTTACAGCTCTTCAAATGGTAGTGCAACTATGGTTTCAATAATGCCTATAGCTTGAAAAACATACCCATACTTCAAAACAGAAATTTGGTACCTAAGACCCTATGTTGAAAAAATATATCTTAAAGATTTCAAAGAAAAATGATAGCCAAGGCTTTGAGATATATGAGAAATTTGGATGAAATGCTGGTTTGCCAATATTGGTTAAAGTTAACACAAATCCCTGACTACTACATTTTTATGCCATAGATATCTCTATACTGAGAAGTGTCAAAAGATTTATCCAAGGTAAAGACTAATTACCAGACAGTGAATCTAAACCCCCAAAAGGGAACCCAATTTTAATGTTTATGCTACCAATCAGTTTTCTCTTATTAATTTCAAATACATTTTAAATGTTGGTGGGAGTATTCATTTTCTAGTGCTGCTATAGCAAAATTCCAGGTGGGTGATTTAAACAACAGATTTTTATCTTCTCCCAGTTCTGGAGGCTGGAAGTTCAAGATCTAGGTGTCAGCAGGTTTGGTTTCTCCTGAGTCCTCTCTCGTTGGCTTGCAGATGGCTACTATCTCACTGCATCCTCGCATGGTCTTTCCTCTGTACATGCACATCCTTGGTAACTCTCTCTCTTCTTATAAGGACACCAGTCATATTGGGCTAGGGACCCTCCCTCATGGGCTCATCTAACCCTAATTACCTCCTTCAAGGCTTTATCTTCAAATACAGTCACATTAGGGCTCAGGTCTTCAATATACTAATCTGGGGAGGACATAATTCAATCTGTAAGAGTGGGCTATTTTTGCTCACTGGCCTATCAGAAGAGATAAATCTCATGTGGTGCTAAAATTTCTTCAGCGGTTATTTTTGTTAGGAGATATTTTACTGAGTTTTTCTGTCAAGGAAAACATGAAAGGATCTAGCCTACTGACTGGGAGATGCACGTATGCTTTTCCTCCCATCATTCTCTTTCATGTAATTAACACTAAAAGAGATTCATTGACACTTGGAATTTCCATTTGTAGATTTTTGTACTTGAAGTAAACCTTTTGTCATTGCCTTACCTCACAGATAATAATTTTGAATCTTGGAGCTTTATTTTTGTTTGTAGGTTTTGTTGGTTTAAATGCTAAATTGTATACAGTACATAAAAAAAAATATTTTCTGGTTGTGGTGCCTGGTTTCTAAGATGGCTCCCAATGATTTCTGCCTCCTAGTTCCATGCTTGTGTGTAATCCTCCATATTAAATCAGGTTTGTTCCTATGTAACCAGTAAAAAGCAGTGAAAGTGATGGTGTGACTTCTGAAATTTGATCATAAAAGTCACGGCAGCTTTTGCTCTGGCCTCTTGGATTGCTTGCTCTTGGGGAAGCCAGCCACACTGTCACCAGCCAGACATATTCAGACAAGTAATGGAGAGGCTCTTGTGGAGAAATGGGGTCCCTAGCCAACAACCAGTACCAATTACCAGCAATGACAGTCAGCCAGCTTGGAAATGGAGCTTCCGGCCCCAGACAAGTTTTGGGACGACTGCTGTTCCAGCTGACTGCAGTTGATAGCCCTCCAAGCAGATCCCCTCAGCCAAGCTCTTACAGATTCCTGACCCACAGAATCTGTGAGCGTAACAGACGGTTGCTTGTTGCCATTAACTTTGGGGTAATTTTCTGCATAACATTAGATAACTGAAACAGGTTGAATGTTGTAAATATAGTTGAGCTTCATGATTTTTTAAAGTTATGATCATTACTTTATTAATTTAAAATTTATTAAATGTTATTTCTGTGCTTTAAGGGCATTGAGTTTATTATACCCTGAGTATTTCCCCTGCATTTTAATTCTCAGTATGTCTGAAAATATTCTTTTCTCACCTTTCTTTTCCCCTTTGTCACTTTCTCTCCTTCCTTTTTCTTTGTTCTCTTTCCTTCCTTTACTAATTCTTTTCTTTGTTCTACAAGTATTGATTTAACATCTATGATGATTAAGAATGAGCACAGATTTACTGCAATTCCTCCCATCAAGAGGTAGAGTCTATTTCCCCACCTCCTTAAATCTGGGCTGGCCTTAAATCTTGCACTGACAGATAGAATGATGTGGAAATGAAATGCCAGTTCTGAGTCGAGGATTTTGAGAGGCCTCGTAGCTTCTATTTTTGCTCTCTTGCTGCTTTGAGGTCACCATGGGAGGAAGCCTAGGCTAGCCTTTTGGAGAATGAAGTTGGGAGATGGGTCACCCCTGCTCAGACCCCTAGACCAACCAGCCCCAGACAACCCACAACTGACTCTAGCTTTGAGTGACCTCATTAATTAGCCAAAAAAGACTTAAAAAATAACTTTCCAGTTGAGCTCACTGAATTACGAGCAAATAGAATTGTGGATTATTTTAAACTCACCATGTTTTGGGATGATTTGCTCTGCAGTAATAGAAAAATAATACTCATGCAAGTCATTGCTGGTATTCAATCCCAACATCCATACTTTGTTCTTCCTGAGTAAAAGAATTTCAACTTTTTTCTGGGCACTGACTGCTATCTAGAATAGAAGGTCCTGCAAAAACTGCCAGAAGCCATAGCATTAGGGGAAAGAATAGGGAAGATTCAGTATGTCATGGTGGTTGCCTTGAAGCATTTAGCAAAGTGCTACAGAGAGAAAGGAACTCAAGTTAGAGTAATCACTCAACAAGCAGAAACAGAGGACATGTGATTTTGCAGGAGGGAGGCAATTATCTGCCTCTGCTTGATGTCTAAATTGCCCAAGTGTCCTGTAATGTGAAATCTTGTTGGGTCAAAAAAATTCAACTGTTTTTGTACCCCAAATTGAAGCAGTTATAAGCAGCGAGTGTAAAACTATGGAGATAAATGTAAGCTGTAAACAATCTACTGGCAGAGATGAAATTAACTGCACTGCCTTTCCAGGCAAAACCATTATTTCAGACAGCCTCGAATCAGTAGTGGTTATGTGGAGCGGCTGGGAGAATGAGAGGACACAGTCCATTAAGTGAAAGACAAGAGACTTTGTGTGTTAATTCCACTTCCAGAAAGACACTTGGCTGTGGTTATTCAAACATGGAACCGAGTTGAAGCCAATTTAAAAGAAGTGTACTGAACTTTAGAGAGAATTACGGTGCCAAACAAAACAACCAAACAAAAACAACAAACAAGCCTGGAGCCTGGCTGAGAGTAGCTGGGCTCCAAGCGTAGAGCTGCAGCAAGGAGGTTTAGGAGGTGAACAGCCTCCAGACCCTCAGCTTCACCCAATCCACACCTCAGTGTGGACAAGCAAGAATCTTCCTTAGGGCAGAGCCACTGGTCTCAAGAACAATTAATAAAGGAGATAGTATTAGTTTTCAATGGTGTATAACAAATTGTTGCAAACTTAGTGACTTAAAGCAACATACATGTATTACTCACAGTTTCTATGAATCAGGGGACCAGGTGTGACTTAGCTGATCCATGGCTCTGAGTCTCCAAAGGGGTTGGCAGGACTGTGTCATCTGGAGACTTGACTTGGGGACAATCTGCTTCTGAGCTCCCTCAGATTGTTGGCAGAATTCATTTCTCTGTGGCTGCAAGACTGATGGTTTCAGTTTATTGCTGAAGCCAGTCCTCACTTCCTAGAGGCTGCTCATGATTTCTTGACATGTGGGCTTCTCCCAAGTTGCCATTTATTTCATGACAGCTAGCAGTGTAGAGAGAGAGAATAGAGAGAACAAGTCAGTCTGCTAGCAAGAGGCAGTCATATATAAAGTAATGTAATTACAGGAATGACATTCCATCACATTTGCCATATTCTTTTTGTTCGAATCAAGTTGCAGGTCCTACCCACACTCAAGGGATAAGGATTATATAAGGGTGTTACCACCCAGATGTGGGATCATGGGGGCCACTTTGAAGCTTATTTGCCATAGAGAAACTTTCCAGAGAAAGTAACCAGGGCTTCTAGATGGGCTAAGGAGTTTACTTCACCATTAGTGGTTGGAGTCTTTGCTTTCCTGCCTAGCAAAATTTGATAATTGTTATGGATCAGAAACTGTTGCACCTACTACTTTATTGAATTTAGACAGTGTCTTTACTAAGATTATTTTGTTCTTTCTCCAGTGTTTTGTAGTGGGTATAATTGGATACAGATACCTTGCATTTTAGTTTATAAATCATCAAAACACAAGAAGCACTTTAGGACTGGAGATCTCTGAATTGGAGTTGAATGCAGACACTGGATAGACTTCAGGGTTGTTTCTTGGGCATGGAAGGGGAGTGTTCCATGGATGAGAAGAATATAAATGTCTGTTTGGGTAGCCAAAGAGGCAGGTTTTGTCAAAGAATATTAGTTCTATGCCATCAGATCCATTCTCATCACTCTTTCCTCTCAAGTTTTTAGCTGGGCCCGTAGAATTTGTCATGAAGACAATGAGTAGTCAATACAGGATATTAATCAGGGTTTGCTACACGTCCTGCAAACACAGGGCTGTACTGCAAAACAAAAAGTTGTCCCATAACACTCATGACTTTCAAACGTCTCCCCCTGCATTCGTGTATATGAAAAGATCCAAGCCTAATATCTAGCCCTAGCTAAAAATAATCTCGAATATTTTTCCATGTCTTTGATATACTATGTGTTATCCAGAAATGCAACAACTGTGTAAACTGAGAAATGACTGCATTTTGTTGTGTTTAGAACTTTACCAAGAGTAGATTATTATTTCAGAAAATCACATCACTGACATTGGGGCCCCTTTTGCATTAAGGTTGCCAGCACTGCTTCAGTGGGTACTTCTACCTGATGCATTCATACTATTATAAGCGTAGAAACAAGCATTTGACTGTTTCATCATGTTTCCTAGTGTAGCCATAATCATATTGACATCTATAATATGGACTATTCTTCACATTACAGGTTGCATTGAAATTATTTATGAAGATAGATTATAAGATTATATTATTTAGGAAGTTCACTTCAGGATAGAAAATGTATTATAAAGTGTTTGTTATAAAAAGGGAATATTAGGCCTGACAGAGTTGAACTGCCTTAAGTAAAATGACAGCCCAAATGCTTGTGGTATTTATCTCCACGGGCATCTGGAACAAGATAATCTTTTGGAAAAAACAAGGCAGAATCCCTGTAAAAACAAAAGTAGCAACATAGCTCTAGGGCACACTTTGTGTTGGGTACTCTGCTTTACACACATTGTCTCAAGCAATCCTTACCCCAACTTGTTAGAAGGTATGTGGCACTGAGCTACTAATCAAAAGACTCAGGTGTAAGTCCTGGTTCTGCCACTTACTGTCTATCACTTAGGGAAGTAATTTCTTTTCTAAGCCTAATTTTTTGTTGTTGATAAAATGGAGGAAAATAATAAATGTAACTCGAATGGAGGAAAACAATAAATTGATTGATATGAGGATTAAATGAGATGCCACTTTGAAGATGGCATATCTTGTGGGGTTTTTTAGATATGATATTTTAGGTATTTAAGATAAATTGAAAGGTACCATATAACATACCTAGATATATCTACTATTGTCCAACAAATCCTTATTTCTCAAAGTACTATTTGAAATCTCTGGCCTTGAAAATGAATATTTAAAAATTTCACAGAGTTTCTAAAAATTTGAAATGAATAATATTTAAGAAAATTGGAAAAGATTGTAACTATCTTATTACTTTAGTATTGAGATATTATTGCTAGTAAGATATAAATCTATTGGCTAGTATCTTTGGGGGGAAATGAAATAATATATTAAGAATACACTTGGATTAAACAACTTAGTTATGACTAACTTACAGGTTACAGATGATTACACAATTGAAATTTAAAAATAACTTTGAACTGAATGATCATGAAAATACCACATGTTGAAATTTATGGGAATAGCTAAAGCAGTAATTAGAGGGAAGTGTGAAGCTTTAGATTCTTCTAAAGAGCAAGGTTTAAAACAATTAGTTAAGCTTTCACTTCAAGAAGCTGGAAAAGGAAGAATAAACCAAAGGTAGATGTAGATAGATGAAGTTAGATATACACAGAAGATATTAATAAGAGTAAAGGCAGAAACCAATGATGTAGAATACAGATATGCAATAAGAAAATCAACAAAGTCAAGTGCTTGTTTTTTGAAAAGATTTATAAAATTGATAAATCCAAAGCAAAGGTGAGCAAGAAAATAAGAGGAAAAAACCTTCCAGAATTTACCAAAAAAATTAGTGCGATAATGACATTATTCCAAATCCTAAATACATAGGTAATATGAGGCTATTATGAGCAACTTTATGTTACTGCCCGGCAACTGACATAACATTTGAAGATTTCTTTGAGAAATATTTATTAAAACTGACCCAAGAATAAACATAAAATCTAAGTAGATGTATATGTATTATAGAAATCAAATCCATAATTAAAAACTTTCCTACAGTAAAACCCTCTAGGCACAAGTGGCTTCACAGGTTAATTCTAATATACATTTACAGAAAAAATAATAATCTCATTTAAACTTGTTGAAAGAAAAAAAGGGAGGGAATATTTCTAGTTCATTTAATTAGGCCAGTATAAACCCAATACCAAAATCAGGCAAGGATATTACAAAAAGGGGAAAATGCATACCAATACCCATCATAGACACATATAGAAAAACATTAAATAAGATATTAATAAATCAGGTCCAATTATATTAAAAGAGCAGAAGTACATCGTGATGAAGTGGGTTTTATCCAGTGGTATGATGCTAAATACTTAATGACTAGCTTTCTAAATTCAAAAACAGAATATATGGTTATATGGAGATAAATATATATATATATACACACACACACACACACACACACACAAGTTCATTATAAATTTACTGATATAAAGGATATTTACTACATGATCTACAAATAATAATAAAATATATATTACTTTTTATTGTAAATTCCATATAGCTAATTAGTCTCATTGACTTTATTGACTTTTACTGAACTACATTTGTACATAACCTATGGTCGCAATTGATGAGTAAATGCAGTTTCAATATCAGTGTTGGTTAATACTTTGGTTTATGTTAATGAGTAAGACAAAAGTGAAACAACAAAGAGGTGTAGTAGGACTTCACTCAGTCATAAATAATATGAGCAACTTCTTTGCTGAATCAGTTAATGGTTTTCAAAAACTGGAAGTTAGTTTAATAGGTTTTGTCTTATTCACAATATAGTAAAGATAGGCTACAAACAAACACGCTTTTAAGTTAAATCAGCATTATTAGCTTTTTCTCCCTCACTTTTGTTAAGTATAGACGATCAATAAAACAATAAATCAAGCTTTGATTTGTAGCGTTTGCTAATTTTCATGGTATAAATACTCCCAGCATGAGAGTTTAAGCTATCATTGTGATAGATCACGGAACCAGAACAGGAAAGCAGACTATTACATAGCATTTCCATCATACAGATAAAATCGATTATGAATAACCTCAAGAGCATAGGTAATAGTAAAATGTAATAAAGTAATTAGGAAGTGATGAGCTTTGAGTATTTAGTTCCTATGCTTTTAATATACTCTCTTTATAAGTTTATATAATTTAATAGTTAACAATGTCCATGTTTTAAAACTGGCTAGTAGAATTCCTGAAAATTGAACAATCGGCCCTTAGTGGTTGTAAGGGCCCTTACTGGCCCTTACATGCTGACTCTAGCACAACACTGGTTTTATCCTAGGAATGCAAGACGAATATAACATTAAAAATTGAGGACTGTAATACACAGCATTAGTAGAATAAAGAAGAAAAGTTATATAGTCTTCAATAAATTAGTAAAAGCATTTGATACAATTCAATACTCATTGATAATAAAACCTCTCAGCTATCCAATATTTGAAAGTACCTTCGTCAATTTGATAAAAGGTATCTATAAAACCCCTACATGATAACATCATAGTCAGGGATGAAAATCGTGATGAGATATGGATAAGACATGGGTAAGTTTGCAATAATACTAACTGACCAGGCCAATATGGCATAAGAGCAGAACAAAGAGTTAGTTGACAGCAGTCATACAATAATCTAAAGTTACAGCAACACTTAGGAAGCCTCAAGCCTCATAAAATTAAAATTTATGTGAAAGGCATGGACTTAGAAGTCCTATGGGGTAGCACTAGAAACTTCCTTATAAAACAAGATGCTGCTTAAGAGCTAGAGGCTCAGATGTGAATCACCTCAGACTGTGTAGTCAACTTTCTGCTCCAACCAAGTAGCAACAGGGTGGCATTTCAGATTCTGTAACATCAGCTAGTCTGAGATGGTATTACTTTTCTTTTGAGTCTGGTAGAATTACTGCATTGTTAGGAAGGTAACTCCAGGAAATTGTAAAAAGCAAAAGTTAGCAAGAAGAATTAAAATGATGCAAAAGAAAATGAAATCCATAACATTAATAAATTTGTAATTTCTATGTAATAATACTTTTGTTTTTTTTCTTCTAATTATAGTGTTTAAAGCATTTTAATAAAAAATGGATATGCTGGATTTAAAGTTTTAATTGGAGGTTTTGAAGGAGTTTACTAAGTAGTTTTGCAGACAATGGGGAAATTTAATTTGTTAAATCCATGAATTTTTATTTGTAATTGCATAAATATCATGGCTATTTAGAGGAATGTTACTCATTTAATGTTAAACAAATGTAATGTTTAAGTAATAAAATAAATGTATTATGCATTAAATAAGAAAGGTGGTGGTAAATGACCATATCAATGCACAGAAATTAATTCAGACATTGACAATTCCCTTGAGAATATGGACAAATGTTTAAATTCAAGGATGCTCATCCAGAATTATTCATAATAGAAAATATTATCTAAAGATCTAATTGAGGACTCTGGTTAAGCAGATTATCACATGGTCATTAGATATGAATAAAATAATTTATAGAAATGATATACAAAATATTCAGCATAAAGAACTGTGCGAAAAGAACAGAGGAGAAAATAGTGTGTATAATATTTAAATTTTTATTATATACAGATGTTCAAACAAATTTTTATTTCTCAGTTTAAAGACCAGCATCCTTTGTAAGAATCTGTCAACTCAGAGAATAGACTATAAAAATCTAATAACACGAAGTTTTCTATTTGTAATTTTGAAAAGCCTATATTCCAGACAGAAGTCTGGAAATAACTGAGAAGTGCGAAATTCATTTATTAAAAAATTTTTTAACTTGAAAATATTTGTTTATGGTATAAACTCCCCCAAAGTAAACTTTCTTATAATTATATGTTATGTATGTGTGCATAAACCTATATACGTACACTATACATACATACTGTAGTATATACTATATACAGTATATACATATAGTGCATATGCATAGTATGCAAGCACATAAATAATGAAAGATCATATGAAAAATATTAATGGAAATTATTTTGGATTTTGGGAATAAATATGATTGAAATATTTTTGTTTATGTCTTTTAATTTTTCTTCAGTGTGAATTTTTCTTTTGTAATTAAAAAGAAAAATATGGTTTATTAAAATCAATCAAAGCAAAAAAGTTATGATTTTTTTGCAATTTTATTCAGGTATAGAAATCTACTGAAGTATAGAAAAACACTGGGAAAGAATCTTAAAAATCCAATAATAAAGGATTTAATAAATTTTGACAAAACTTTGTGCTATTATTAAAATGATAATTAAAATGCTAATGATATACTTTTAAGTGAAAATGGTGAATTCACCATTATCAATATTTCATGATTTTAATTTTATAAAAATTATGTTTTCATTACCTTTAATTGTGTGTATTATCCAGAATGTGCACGAATATAATACTTATACTGATTTTTAGTGTTTTGAAGATCTATTTTAGAATTAGGACTTTGTATTAACCTCAAGTATTTTTCTTATTTTCTCTGAAAAAGAGTCAGCTTCCTACTTACTTCAGATTCTCTAGCAGGTGTTCCAAATGTACTTGGCTTTTCACATATGTACAGTTCTATTAACATAGTGTTCATTTATATCACTATGCATTGAATAGAAAGATAAGACAGAATCACCGAGATCTTGGGAAATGTACTAATACTCAATTATATATTATTTGATTGTCAGGTCTGTTAGGCAAAATGATAAATATTTCACTGAGGATTATCATGGTACATGTCTAACCCTTGGATAAGAATTTAGGGGACTTTTGAACTGAGGGAAGGACAAACTTACTTTGGGGTATGAAGGTTTAAACTCTAAGGCATGTGGGTCACCTACATCTCTAGGGTTCAGTATCCTGAACTATAAATTGAGAGGGGCTATATCAAATAATCTATAACATCTCTATCTCCTCAAACTCTCCAAGACTTTACTACATAGATTGACAGCTAAATGGATAAAAACATAGGAAAACATCATTTGTACAATAATTATATATTTCTATTATTAGCTCTGTCTTCATCAACAGGCAGGTATAAATATGACCAAGAAGTTGAAAATAGCCTTACTATACTGAACAGGCGATTCCTACATTTTTTCTTGTATAAATTTATGTATTTTATTTTATTTACTTTATTTTTGGCTGCTTTGGGTCTTCGTTGCTGCATGCAGGCTTGTCTCTGGTTGTGGCGAGCAGGGGCTACTCTTCATTGTGGTACGCAGGCTTCTCATTGTGGTGGCTTCTTTTGCTGGGAGCACGGGCTCTAGGCTCATGGGCTTCAGTAGTTGTGGCACGTGGGCTCAGTAGTTGCGGCTTGCAGGCTCCAGAGCGCAGGCTTAGTAGTTGTGGCGCACAGGCTTAGTTGCTCCGCGGCACGTGGGATCTTCCCGGACCAGGGCTCGAACCCATGTCTCCTGCCTTGGCAGGCGGATTCTTAACCACTGCGCCACCAGGGAAGCCCCATCCAATTACATTTTTAATATGATTTTTCTCTTTTCCTTTTCCTTCCTGCCTCCCTCCATCCCTCCCTTCCTTCCTTCCTTCCTTCCTTTCATTCTTCCCATCCTACCATCTTTACTTTGGATTACATTTTGGTTGTCATTCATTAAATCCATTAGTTAGGTAGTACATAATAAGATGTTAAGTTTTCTGTACAAAGAATATTTGTATAGACTTTAGAAAATATTCTTAATAAAATATATGTTGCATATATTTATTTCCAGACTGACACTTCTCCTATGAATACAGAATTTTACAATTTAAAATTATGTAAGCATGATTTGAATATCTGTACTCTTGTTCATTGTACTATTGTACTGGTATATTATCACAGCCTTTTCTCTGACATGACAAGATTCAATAGGTACCTATTTTCTTTTAGTTTGTTTTTTTTTTTTAAACCACTGAATAACAATCACTTTTAAAATCTGGTCTGTCTTGAGTGAATCACTCACTGGCCAGCAAAGGCTCTACTGCTTTAGTTCTGATTTATGTGTTAGAGAGATTCTGAGGCTTTTCATTTTATTTATTTAAACTCACCTGAAGTATTTCAGCCTTAGGAATTGGTTTTACTTTCCAAAAACTAATTGAATTGTAAACACTTTAAGAAGGTCTAGGAGAGAAAATAAGACCATTAAAAGTGATGCCTTCCTGCCCTCTGTCCCCATAATCATGTCCTTCCAGCCACAATAAACTAACCTTTTCTAAAGTTGCTCCTAACAACTGGCTTGTAATTGCATATTATGGGTCTTTTCGCTAGTTGAATGTCAATTCCCCCATCTAGACTATAAGATTCATGACAGCAGAGACTGTTTCAGCAGCAGTGTATAGCCTGCACCTAGCACAATTTTTGTCACACAGGAGGAAATCAAACTATTTGTTAAACCAATGAAAGAAAACATGAAAATATTTAGACAAGATTCTTTTTTGAAGAAATGGGAAAAGGTATGGTTATAACAACTGGAAAAGACTGAAAGAAGTCATTGTATTAATTTAAAAGTAAATTAATAGTAAAAGTTATTAGATACTTGATGTATTGTTGGCTAACTTTGGGGGTGTTATAATTTGTTTTATTTAATTCTCACAAAGGCTTTTCAATGTTCACTTTTACTGTTTCCACTTTAAAGAATAAGAACTAAAGCTAAGGGAGTTGGACAGCTTGCCTGAAGTCACAGAGCCAGGAGGAATTCGAATGTTTGACTACAGAAGTGTTAAGGACTACATTGCATCTCCTAAAATTCATAGGTTGAAGCCTAATCCCCAGTGAGACTGTATTTGGAGATAGAGCCTTTAGGAGGTAACTTCGGTTGAATAAGGTCACAGGGGTGAGACCCTGATCTGATAAAACTGGTGTTCTTAAAAGAAGAGGAAGAGACATCAGAGTTCTCGCTCTCCTCTCTCTCTCTCTCTCTCTCTCTCACACACACACACACACACACATACACACACACACGCATGCACACACATGAGAGGCCATGTGAGGACACAGCAAGAAGTTAGTCATCTACAAGCCAAGAAAAGAGGTTTCACCAGAAACCAACACTGACAGCACCTTGATCTTGGACTTCTAGGCTCCAGGGCTTTGAGAAAATAAATTTCTGCTGTTTAAGCCACCAGTCTGTGGTATTTTGTTATGGCAGCCTGAGCAGGTTAATACAAGTGGAGAGAGAGAAAGCGGGTGGGGGGTAGGGGGAGAAGAAAGAAATAAAGGAGAGAAAGAGAAAGAAGAATAGAATTTAAGCTAGCAGCAAGAAATAAGTTCTTTATATGAATTTGGAGACAGAAAAATGTGGAATCTCTTCCTTTGGACAATTTTAAGAATAGGCTAGGCTATTATTTATCTTGTATGGTTTAGATTTTCTTCTTCTTGGAGAGAGTGGCATGAATTAGATCATCCATTAAGATAAATGCTGGTCTATGTTTCCAGAGACTCAAAAAAATTTTTTTAAATGATACTAATGAGAATCAGACGTCAATCTTAGAGGAAAGACACTTTATTTTTCTTCTTTTTTTTCTCCCACTCTTTGTCTCCCATCCAGTCTGTTCCTCACCTTTCTAAAACCCTTTCTTGGTGATGAAATTCTGCCACAGCAAAACTAGCAAGAAGTTTTGCTGAATAAAAAATATTTCATGAGAATAAAAAAAGCTTGTAATGAGGGAGAAAAGAACTAAGATAATTCAAATGTGGGCAATCTAAAAGGAAATGATAATGATCGAATTCTCCAGCCCTTGGACTTTGAAGAATTGTTCTGAGTGCCTTTGGAGTTCCCAAAACTCTTAGGAATATGTGGCCACTGGAGCTTTACAATGGGTTAATTATTATCTTAGTTGAGGAGTGGGGGTGTTTAGAGGATTAAGCTTCTTCTAGCCCCACTTGGGTATTTCCATTATTAATCAGAAAACTAACTTGAGCATAGTGGAAAAAATGGTTTTAGCAATATGGTGTACTTGGCTCCCTGGCCATAGACAGAAAGGAGGCATCTTAACAAAGCCATATATATCTAGCAGTTGTCTCTCAGGTTTTCGCTAGGCTACCTTAGACCAAAGTTCATGTGATGCTTCAAGTCCCTTATAAAGGCCACAATAAGTAGCATAATCATTCGTTCACTGATTATTGTACTTATGTGCTCATTTAAGAAATATATTTTTGCATACCTACTGTACCTACTATGCATTAGACATGTACTGGACAGTGGGAATACAGAGATTAATTAACAAGAAGATAGAGGCTCTGCCATCATGCAGCTTCCTTTCTTGTAGGGAAAAGAGGAGAGAGAAAAGTAAATACATTCAAGTCTAAATAATTACAGATTAGAAAGAAGAAAAGGGGGTATTACATAGAAGATAATGCCAAGAGTTTTCTCAAGTTAGGTAGGATAGAGTTTTGAGAAAACATCTTAGAAAAGCCAAATACTTCAACATTCTAGCAAGTCTAGACATCAGGCTTGGTGGACACATTGTATGAATCACAAATAATTATAAGTAGTCATTTAAACAACTACTCCACCACCACATTCTTTCAGATAACACCTGAAAAATTTTTCCTTGCAAATCAAGCATTTTGATCATTTGATCTGTGATAAATTTTGCTCATCTTGAAAAAGGTGGGTTTGGTAAACTCTTACTAGATATGTAGAGCATGGTACCAAAATAATCCAAGGTTGCCATTGTCTTCCATGTTTGAGATCTTCACTTCATCCCACCATGTATCAACTCAGCCATTTTCATATTTTAGGGTCTTCCATTAGCAGTAGCAGAATTCAATGACTGTTTTCAATATTTGGGCACTGTATTAGAATAAGCCAGGATTTGTTACGATAACAAAACAAACCCCCAAATCTCAGAGACTTAACAAAGTTTCATGTCTCACTTAAGTCACCTCCAATTCAAGCCGTTGGTCATTACCCTTTAAGTAGTGACTCTAGCATCCATCTTCTTCCTTGTGATGATGTCACTAGTTTAATTATGTGTTCCCAAAGTTTCCCAAAGAAGGATAAGAAAGAACATGCAAAAAGACACATGCACTCCTATGTTCACTGCAGCACTATTTACAATAGCCAGGTCATGCAAGCAACCTAAATACCCATCGACAGACGAATGAATAAAGAAGATGTGGTACATATATACAATGAAATATTACTCAGCCATAAAAAGGAACGAAATTGGGTCATTTGTAGAGACGTGGATGGACTTGGAGACAGTCATACAGCGTGAAGTAAGTCAGAAAGAGAAAAACAAATATCGTATATTAACGCATATATGTGGAACCTAGAAAAATGGTACAGATGAACTGGTTTGCAGGGTAGAAATAAAGACACAGATGTAGAGAACAAACGTATGGACACCAAGGGGGGAAAGTGGCAGGTGGGGTTGGTGGTGGGATGAACTGGGAGATTGGGATTGACATATATACACTAATATGTATAAAATAGATAACTAATAAAAACCTGCTGTATAAAAAATAAAATTCAAAAATTCAAAAAAAAAGAAAGAACATGAATGGAGTTTTATGACCAGGACAGAAAGAGATGTACTTCTTTTCTGTTCATGTCCCATTGGCCAGAACTGTAATACAGCCCTGATAAACCTGGAAAGGAGGCTCAGAAATGTAGCCTTCCCATGTTCCCTGGAGGAGAAATGGAATCAGTGTGTATTTAGTCAGCTTCTACTACAGTTCCCCCTGCAGATCATCAAATAACCATTTCACTTTCCCTCCCATACCTAGAAGGCATATTGACCCTTTTGTAAAGAGGGACAACTCAAAGTACTATCCAGTTACTAAATCCAACAGAAAGTTTCAGGTGTATTAGTCAGGATTCTCCAGAGAAACAGAGTTGTGCATATATTTCTAGAGAGAGATTTATTTTAAGGAATTGGCTCACATGATTGTGGAGGTTTGGTGAGTCTAAAATCTGATGGGGAAGTCCAGGAGGCTGGAGACTCAAGGAAGAGTTCAGTCTGAGTCCAAAAGCTGTCTGCTGGCAAAATTCCTTCTTGCTTAGGGGAGGTCAATTTTTATTCTATTAAGGCCTTCAACTGCTTGGATGAGGTTGATCCATATTATGAAGGTAATCTGTTTTCTTCCAAATCCACAGATTTAAATGTTAATCTCATTTAAAGAACACCTTCACAGAAACATTTAGAAAAATTTTTGATCAAATACCTGGGTACTGTTGCCTAGCCAAGTTGACACATGAAATTAAGTAACATTTCAAGCAGTAAATTATTCTGTTATTGGGTTGAGAGATGCTGCCTTTCAATGCAGTCACCTAGAAATTAAAAGACAAGCTATTAAGCTCATTTCTTTGCTTTTTTTGGCCTCTAAGCGTCTCTCTTTCAACTTAAGGACAGCTACTTCAGCCTATCTAGAAACAAAATAGTTAGAGGACAGCATACCCTTAATTTCATCTTTTCCTTGGTTCACTTTATTCATTTGAGAAGTTTTTTACTGGACCATTGTTGCATATAGCCTCTGTAAAATCCACTTCCCATCCCTTTGAGTTTAGAAGCAGCTAGATTTTTCCAAACGTGCAGTGTCCCAAGCCCTTTTCCCTAAGACAATCATTTGCAAACTAGACAATTCTTTTCTAAACTCATCCTTTTCCTGTAATAACTTGTTAAACACAGCCAATAATAGTCAAAACACACTAATATGGTATTTTCCAGGCTTTCCCCCAGAGCTTTTCACTCAGCAGGCACATGGTCTGCCTCTCAAGTTATTGCACGAGACAGCTTATCCAAATATTTTGCCACTGTGCAGCACAGATTGTCAACTGTTAAGCCTCTTGTATCAGCTCCTCTGCTTTTCACCTGTGTGCTAAGTCAATGCCCTGTATTTTAGGTTTGTTATGTCAGCACTCTACTTCAGGTATCAATTTTTGGAATAGACATGATAGAATAGGCCGAGTTGCAATAACAAACAAATCCCCCAATCTTGGTAGCTTAATACAATAAAGGTTTACTGCTTGCTCATTTCACAGTTTGAAGTGGCTCAGGAAGTTCTCTTTGGCAGCTCTCCTCTAAGCAGTGACTCCAGGCTTCCTCTATCTTGAAGCGTTGCCATCTTAAACATACAGCTTTCAAGGTTGCCACAGGGTGGGAAGACAGAGTGCAACAGAGGGAGAGAGAGAGAAAGAGAGAGAGAGAGAGAGATAGGGACAGGAGAGAGAATAGAATTTTCTCTAATTTTTAAGTCTCTTCTGAAGTTTTAAATGGAAGGTGTGTGCTAAGTGCCCAAATACGTTAAAGAAAGTGATGGACACATCCCCACCAGACCAATGATAGGGTAATCTGGTCGCTTGGCTATCCATCTCCATCATGCACTGTCAGTCTGAATGACAAAAATTTAGAGATCCTTGACAAGATTATACGAAGAGATTTGTGGGAAGAGGGCACTGTGATGGAGCAGAGTGGGCACACTTTTCATCCCATGCTTCAAGCCAAGGGAATATAATCACAGGAGAATTCCTTGGAAAGATCTGGGGAGACTGGCATTTCACTTCCTGACTGCCTGCTTGCTGAGCCGCAAATGCTTGTGGGCTTGCTGTGGAGCAGGGCCGTGGAGCAGTTGGCTTTCTTCTTGTGGGATACAGAGGCAGATATTGACCTCTGCCTGGAAATGTCACAGATGGCAGGATGACTGCAGCTCACAATGGCAGAGTGAGGAGAGAGGGGAGCTGTGGGATCAGCCTGCAGGTTTCTAGTCTGGCAAGTTTAGGATGCATGAATTGTCCTGGGACCACATGGAGGCTAGAAGACAGGGCTCATTTTGAGAAAGTGACAGTTGCCAAAGGAGTCAGGGAAAGGCATAGTACTGAGGGCCGCTTAGAAGGGAACATGAAGGAGACTCAACCAAAGCATCCCACGTGCGCACACGAGAGCAGACCAATGGCTAGAAGCCTGGCATGGCAAAGGGCTTCGGAGAGTCAGAGGCACTATAGACTCCGTTGGCCAAGTAAAGGTCCATTGTCCCCTTCACCTCTCACCCTTCCTTCTTCTCTCTCTGGCCTCCAGAAGGTCCAAAAGTGGCCCAGTGAGCTTGGAGGTGGTGGAGCAGGGGCTGGGAATAGCACACGTGCTGCTCTGCCCATGCCCATAACCGTCTTGTGGAATCACTGCTCAGGCTGCAGCTGGGAACGAGGAGATAATGGATGTTTTGATTTATATCAGGCAGGAGTACTTCATATACAAAAATGAGGCTCTGCCAATATGTGAAACTGACTGGAGAAGCTGTGGGTTTTCCTTGATATGGTGTCCAGGAGTACTATTAGACGATCCAGGAAAGCATATTTGAAGGCAGAAGTGAAAAACCAAATTCACTTGTGGCCACTTCAAATTATTTTTAAAAATAATTGAAAATGCAATCATCAATAAAATGATTACATTTTTGATTATTTTATATTGAAGTAAAGATATATTTGACATATAAATCAATGAAAGGTGTGAAGGAAACTGAATCCTCTGTAAACTCTCTTTCACGAAATTATTCAAAATTTCTTCTTTGGAAATGAATTAAATGAAGAAAAAGAACTTAAATTGTAGAAAGTAAAATTTTCATGAGTGTAGTTTCACTGTTGTCTTAATTATGTCAATGATTGCAATGATAAAGACAGGAATTTTTCAAACAGCAGACTCTTCTCCTGAGCATCTCTTTTACATATGACAGGCATATTTAGGAGGCAAATCCATTCTTCCAGGCTGGTAGATCTTCCTTTAAAACACTTTCCTAAAGCCCCTAGTGTGATCTGAAACAGAGTAGAACTCAAAGCTTAACGTTTCTCAGCAAGTTTCAGAGAGATCACTCAGGACTCCCCATCAGAAATGCCCTTGACATAATGTCTCTCAGTCGGCTGCATCCCCTCAAAATCACAGTGGGGTACTTTTTGGAATTATATTAATTTGCAGGCTACTCTGAGCAGAAGTGGCACCTTTACGACATAGGTATTCTGACACAGGAACATAACATGCGCCTCCATTTAATCGGCAAAGCCAGACGGACATGGTTTAAGAAATGCCTCTAATGTTTCACCCTTAAATATCATATTCTCTGCTGGGTTTTGGTAAACACTTATTTGCAAGTTAAGAACATTGACTTGCTAAGAGTCTTTAAATCCTAACTTGCTAAGGATCTGTTATGCAGGACAAACACTGCATTTTACTAACTGTCATTTCAGCATCCACTGATAAGCTTTTCTCCATGAATCCAGCTATTCTTACACATTATTATCAGTTGTTTCTTAGTGCATAAAGACTCATGAATGTTCTCCTTCCAGTTAGAAAAAGTAATATTATGTCTTGTAATATTATTAAGGCCCAGATTTATCTATCTATCTCTACCTATCTATTTATCTCTCTATATATCTATCTACCTATTTTTTTTTCCCTTGAGTTTGACCATGGCAGGTTCTTAGCAGGTCTCTGGTTCTGAACACATGAATCCACGCATTGACTTCCTCCCAGCTGTAGAGAGGAGGTAGGGATGTATGGACAGGTGAACCTGATTTTGGATTGCACAAGCAGGAAACAAGATGACAATACAGAGACCCCTTCAAGTCCTTCCCTACTTGTTCTGGAGATAAAGAGATTTAGTGAATTTTACTATTCTGCTGGGTCTCTTTCCTTTTTGATTTTTATTTTCTTCTTCATCATTGGATCCATTATAGTTGTCTGCAGAATATTTTTGCTCTCCTCTCTGGCCTCACACTAAGAATCTTCACGGTGGCTCTCCCACTCTACTTTGAGCTCTTCCTCTAATTGAAGCGGATGCTGTGGCTGGATGCTTCACATACGCTGAGGTTGGTAGAGGAATCATTATACTAGGGCACTGTCAGCCCCATGGCCTACATGCATTTCCAGCCTCTGCATGTTTGCATTCCAATTTTTTTTTACAGGACTTGAATAGAAAGAAAATTTATGATAGTCTACTCTTTTGAAGTTCCTTTGCTCACAAGATTATTCCAGTTGTTTTTTGTTTGTTTGTTTTGTTGTTAATTTGATCCCATCTGCTGTATATCTTCCAGAAATCCCACTAATGGATCACTTCTTATTTTCTAGCACTAATATTAATTTACTCTTATTTTTTGATTTCCATTTGATATTAAGAATGAAGTTAAGTAAACATATGGGTTCAGGCTTTCATCTTAGACTCTTTATTATTTTTCACTTTTTTTTGGATATCAAGTGCACAGAGGTAAGTTAATCACATACCTCAATTCAAGGCCAAGTTATCATTTTCTGTGCAAGGTTCCTTTCATTTGTGTGTGTGTGTGTGTGTTATTTATATGTGTATGTTATTCTTCCCCTTCATGTGAAAGCCCACTTCCATTTTATACCTCTTTCATTGCTGGTACTCACCAGAATTTTCTTTTCTTTCTTTTTTTTCTTTTGGGGGGGGGAGGGGATTTTATTGTCATGATTTATTAACTTCTCTCTTGCATTTCTGACTCTTCTAGAACTGGGTCTTAGGGAAAGGGCCATGGTATTTTATTTTATAAGAAACTGCAGATAAGAAAAATATTTACATCAGTATAAATAGCTATATAACTTAATTATTTTGACCCTGAGCTTGCTATAGTGCTGCTTCCCTAAAGATATAGCTTATTCAAACGTGTGTCTCCAGACATGTTTAAGAAAAATATATTTTTTCTTTATTAGACTGATAGTCATTTACTTGATATGTTCTGAAGAAGGATCTCGAAAACAAATTTTAATAACTTTGATCTAGCTTATGAGAGAAAAGATTCAAAGAAGTGACAACTTGATGATTACTAGGGAAACACATTGTCTGAGGCTGTCACCATTCTGGATGCATGTAGAACAAAAGATGTTTGGAAGTCTTAATCGACTTTCGTAATTTTAGCTCTGTATTTTCAAAAACTGTGTAGACACTATTTGACACAAATTTAAACCTCACACATGGTTGGTGTTGGCATTTTGTGTTTTATGAGCTCAGAGACGATTACATGAAGGATGCTTAACTCTATTCTTGATGAGCCAAACAGTCTAACTACAGGGTCCTTCACGTGAGGTATTACATTATGAAAGGCTACAGCAGCAATTTACTAAATAGTGCCTAAGGGACCTAAATAAATGTATCTCTCGAGTGACTAATTTGCTAATCCAAATAAACCAAACTCTATCTACACTAGGCAAATACTATGTGTCTGGAGCCCTGAAGTGACTTGTTTGATTCTGCTATCTATAGAGCCAAAGAGAATTATTCCATAGAATTTGTTCATTAGCTTCAGTTAGAAAAGTACATGTAAAACTGAAAAGCCTGTTAACAATTCTGATTAGGTATTCTAAAATTTCTACTTGAAATAACAGCAACTGCGTATTTCTCTAGCTTATACGTGATCTTCAGGCTGACAGAATTTCTAGAAACTTTGCTTTTGTCTGGATTGGGCTGATCAATAAGTCCATTCAAATACTGCAATATGAATTCACAGTATTCATAAGTACTTAATATATGATGACCTTGGATATCAGGCAGAAAAATAAATCTATCCCCAGAACTATAAGGTGATTTTCTTCTCAGCATTGGGATTACTTTTCTTATTGTTTCATGGCACTCTCACAGTAACAACAAAAAAGGACAGCCCTTGAATAGACTAATCAGCAAAATTATTGGTTTGAATCACCACAGTCAATTCACCTTTAAGGTTTCTTACAGTCTATGGAATCTATCAACTTGCTTTATATACTTTCTGCTCTTTTCCATTAGCCACCTTCCTTCTTTTAAGATAAACACTACAATATAGGCATATAGAATTTGTGATTGACACAAATTTTATGTATTTTATGATGGTATTTTAACACCATCAGAGTTAAGTAACAAACATGAATTCAGAAAGAACATAGACTAGCTTTTCTTTTTCCCCTTCCCTTGCTTTCTTCTGTGTTCTCCCTTTTCTTTTGTTTTTTTCCTATCTTCCTTCCTCCTTCCCTTCCTTTTTTTCCTTTATCTCTTCCTCCTCTCTCTTTTCCTTTTTCTCCCCCCTCTTCCTCTATTTCTTCTTTTTTTTTTTAAATAAAAAAGTACCCCCAAAGCCGTGTCAGCTGTCCTGGTGGTCCTGGCACAAGCACGTCCATTGCCCTCGTCAGCATTGCTTGGGGAGGAGCTGATGTTCTTCATGATTTGTATCTGCTACAGGGTCCCTTACTGGAGGCTGCAGCTCCTGGGGCAAAGGACATGGTGGAGGTTGGAGCAAACCAGGAGTTCACTTAATGGCCTGAGCCTGGTGGTGACCTCACAGTTTCAGAGAGAAATTGGGAGGAACTGTGCTGTCAACAACAGGAAGTTGGTGAAAAATGAAAGATGCCCTTGGGGAGTGAAATGAAGAGCAGATGGCTTTAATTGTTAGCCTTACTGTGACAACTGACAAGAGAAATTCTGCTCTCTTGACATTTAAAAGATACCAGACATACCAGTGACCACATTCCATGGCTTCTTGAAGGTTTCCATGTCAGGGAATTCAAACTCCTCTCTATTTTTATTACTGAACAGTCCATAAAAACTGCAGGTGATAAGATGCCTGATGGGCTAACCCTCTAATAGTTTGATAAGTCACTGAAATGCACACAAGGTAAGGGAGTAGGAAGTCGTAGGTGAAAGGAGGCACCCAGGCAGGGAAGTTCTGAGGAATTTATATGCTGCTGCAAGGAAAAACAAGCCCACAACTCAGGTGCAAAACAAGATCCATCTCTATAAGCCCAAGGGATCTTTTTATTCCTATGACTATTTGTAGAACTCCAGTTAATTTTTTTATTTGTCATATTCTGGAAGAGTCCTCCTTCCGAAAAAGAAGTAAAAGATTTCTGTGGAACCTCTGAACAAAAGAGGTAAAATAAAAATGAATGTTAGCTCAGATATTATTTTCACAGTCAATTTCTATGTAAGAATGAGAATGCTGAAGTGTAGAAGATGGCGAGTGTAGCCCCAGGTAGAAGCCATCTTCAGAAACAGAAAGATAAATAAATACACTCAATCCTGAGAAGTAGAGACTGTTAACATCAATATACAATTATTGGATTGAAGGTTCCTGATGCATTCTCAGTATTAATAAATCTCTTTCTTCCCTAGTGATATGAAATAAGAACATTTAACCATGACTGAAATCTTATTGTAAGGGCTATTTAAAATAAGATTTACATGTGAAAAATAAGTATTTATTTTTCAGGCAGATGCTATGGCATCTCTATGACAACTACAACAACTTGATTTTCTAATTTTTCATTGGGATTTGGTGTATAAATCTCCCAGCAACCCCAGCCCTGGGTAGAATAACACTAAAGCATCCTTTCCACACTGGCTCGCAGAGAGCCCCAGCAGAATTCAGCTCCAGTTACCCACACTGATAACTGGCTTGAAAATTAATACTTTATTGGCCCCCCTCTCTTTCCTGTCTCAATTCCCTATTCCCCTGCTTGTATTTACTGACCTCAAACCCTACTTGGACTGGAATCTTTGTGTTAGGCCTGATTCTGGAAGAATCCAAAATAAAACACCTTCCCTGATATACACACCCTCCCATGCTTTTTCACCCATGCTTTTTCACTGTGTTCCCACATACCCTGGGAGATCATTCCCATCACGCTCTGTTTTAATCATTTGTTGATTTGTTCTCGTTTTTTTATCCCACTTTTTGAAGTTAAGAATTGTAATTTAACTCTCCATATTTGGATCCAAGCAATGGCTGGCGTATAGATAGTGTTTATAAATGTTGTTGAATGAGTGCAAAGTTTTTCCAACTCTGTTGTGCTTCTGATCTACTTAGTTATGAGTCTTGGCATTTCTGCTTTCATATCTCCTGCCCAAACTTTCCATGCGTTCACCATCACCCCAGCTCAGGCTCTTATCATTTTTTGCATAGACTATTGCAATTGTTTCCTACCTGATCTCCTAGACTCAGATGTCAGGTGTCTTTATTTTACAACACACTCTAAACCACAGGACAACAATCATTCTGAAAATGCCAGTTTCACTTTGTCCCTCCTTTCCATAAAACATCTAGTAGTTCCCACCAGCCTTTTATGTTAGTCTAGCATTTTGTTAAGGTTCTCATTCATTGTATTTTCTCTCTATTTAGATAAACATTATATGCTGGAGACGCAGCATCACAGTGGTTAAGAGCAAAGGCTCTAGAGGCAGGCTCTTCAAATCCTAGATTTGAAATCCCAGATCTAAGCCTGTGTTGGAGAGAATGATGGCCCCTAAAAGATATTGGTTCCCAATCAAAGGAACCTGTGATGGTTACCTAATATCATGGACTTTTTGCAGACGTGATTAAATTAAAACCTTGAGATAAAGAAATTATACTGGATTATCTGGATGGGTCCTAAATGCCATGACAAGTGAACATTTTTAGAGAGATGCAGAGGAAGATTAGATACATAGAGAGGAGAAAGTATTGTGAAGATGGAACAATGAGAGATTTGAAGATGCTGGCCTTGAAGATTGGAGTGCAGTGTCCCTGAGCCAGGGAATGTTAAGAGCCACCAGAAACTGAGTCAAGGAAGGGATTCTCCTGAAGAATCTCTGGAGGGAGCACAGGTCTGAGAACACCTCAATTTCAGCCCAGTGATGCTTAATTCAGATTTCTGGAACTGTGAGAGAAGACATGTTTGTTGTTTTAAGCCACCAGATTTGTGAAAATTTCTTATATCAGCTACAGGAGGATAATACACATCCCTTAAGACAGCAGTCCCCAACCATTTTAGCACCAGGGACTGGTTTTTTCTTTTTTCTCTAAATATCAATGAATTGACCAAATTTGTACGTTTGAAATATTTTCATCCTTGCCAAAAGGAAAACAAACATTTTATTTAGTCTTCTTTTATTTGTGGAAATTCTACAGTATAGAGGTATAAGGAAGATCAGGCAAATTTATCAATTATGCTGCAATTTCCTCTTTAGTGGCCTGTGTCCACCATTGGAGGTGATCTTCAGGGCAGGGCTTCACGCTGGTCTGAGCACAGGGCATGGTGTACCCTAGCATTTAATATTTATTGTATGAACAATGCTCTTCAGTACCTCTGTGTGGGTGTGCTATAACTTTTTAGACCCTGGCCAAAGAATACCAATGGTAGATGCAGTTGTCCCAAGTGGATTTTAATGAAATTCATGCTTTCCTATTTATTGCTTGGTGGGCCTTTTGATACTACACGCAAAGTTTAAAAACAATAACTTTGAGGAAAGAGAAGTTGAGGATCCTAGTTCTGACATAGAAACACTATGCCCTAGCATTCCTAAAGTTTAATGTTGGTGACTATTAGGAAAGCAAATATTTCACGCAAGGGTAAGCCCTCTAATTGCATTTGTGTTGAATGCCTGCCAGATCCACGTGTAGAGGGTTCTATAGGTATTTTTCTGATTTCACCCTCCCATCTGAGGCCATTTCAAAAGTGCTGTGGGTGGAAGGAAAGAGAAGGAAAGTCAAAAACACAGGAAGAAAGGCGAGGGGGTCGAGGGAATGGAGGCAAGAAAGGGAACAAGTGAAACCCTCTTGGGAAGGGAAGCTGTGTTTCATTTCAGTTGCTTGGTTTGGAAGGAAGCCTGTAGAATATTGAATAACATAAGAAAACACACTGCAGCCCTCTCTTCTCAGTTTCTCTGAATTTATGTAGAATTGTATTAGTAAAACCAAAAATTAAAACTCTTGTGAAATTGTATTGTTTAATACTATATTTAATTATTTGTAATTTGTGACGAAATTTAATTAAAAAGCCGTATAACTTCATCTCTGGGAAATGAAGTACTAAATTGATTTTAATTTGTTAGCAAAGATTCACTTACGTTAGTTGTTTGCTAGTAATTTCTCTTCCTTACTTTTTGTCAGTATATTAGATAAGGATTTGTAAAAACACATTTTCATAAAAAGAAAAAAAGTAAGAATATTGTTCATGTATCTCTTAAGTTTCCACTACTATAAGATAATAACAACAAAGAATAAGTGGTGAGAAAATGCTTTAATCCATGGACAGTTTTAAATGAAGTCTCCAAATCCTGCTTGATAACTGGATAATATGAACTTACACATGATTATTTGCTAAGCCTCATCTTTCTTATTGCCAAACTGAGAGTAAAAATTGTACCAATTTTATAAAGTTTTTGTGAGCATTAAGCATACATAATGTGCAGGCACATAGTAAGTATTCAACAAATATTAGCCTCATCCATTATCTTTGAATGGCTTCAACCTAACTAGGAAAAAAACCATCAAAAGTAAAGACAAACAGCAAATATTACAGATTTAGTTATCCATATAAATTATATGTATATCTGATGGACAAGCAACAGGTTTTTGAGATAAATGTCTCAGTCATGAATTCAATAAATTAATTCAACATTTATTGAGCAACTATTATATGCTGAGCATTTTTCTAGGGGCTCAAGTTCTGGTGAGAGATAAAATAGAAACACCTCCACTTTCACAGAGCTAACATTTCAGTGCTGGAACACAATGACTCAGTAAAAAAATGAATGAAAAATGTAATACCAGACTGCATGGTAAGTACAAAGAAGACAAAAATAGGATAAGGGACTAGTTGGGAGAGGTGTGTTATAGTGTGGGAGAGATAGATTTAGCACAGTGGAAAAAATTACAAGACTCTGAGTTAAATTTGATTTTCAAATAAATACCAAATACTTTTTAGGATAAGTACGGCATATTGCACTAAAAATTCTTTGCTGTTTAATGTGAAATTCAAATTTAGCTGGGCATCCTCTATTTTTATCTGGCAACCCTATAGAGGAGTGAGGATCTGAAGATGAGACTGATTTTATTTTTCTTCCAGGTTTATTGAAATAAAATTTATTTTATTTAAATATATTTAAAGTGTATAATGTGATGATTTGATATATGTATTCTTTATGACATGATTCCCACAATAAGTTAATTAATATATAATTAACTTCATCAACTCACATAGTTATCTATTTTTTTTTTTTCCGGTAAGCCACTGAAGATCTATTCTCTGAGCGAAATTCAAGTATACAATATAGTGTTATTAATTATAGTCACCAGTCTATACATTAGATCCTCAGAACTTATTCATCTCATGAGTGAAAATTTATAGATATTTTAACACAGATCTGCCTTTCATCCAGTTTTCTGTGTAGGGGTTGAGGTGTGCACTTCAGCTCTCACGATTTCCCGTTGTTCACATCTAAGGAAAGTGATGCTGTGCCATGGTCCTAGAAATTCAGTCCTATTTTTTCCTTAATAGTATAGCTGAAGTGTAAAGAAAAAATTCCATGTTGTCAGGCAATAAACGCAGACCCTATGTCTTCCTATACTGAAAAATACAGCATGCTACTGAAGGAAAAATCTAAAAATGTTTTTTGAAAGTTTAAAGATTTCTATGAAGATTTTCCTTTTTTTTTTTGCCAGGACTAACACCATTTCATGGAGATGGCCTATATTAGAAGCCATTGCCAGTCACAACACTGTTAAAGGTATAAGTTTTGCTATATTTGAGTTTCTCTGGTTTGAAAAATAAAATAACTTTCAGTGAAATGCACATAGCATCAGCCTGGACTGAGTCTGGAACTCTTAACACTCCCCATGCAATCTGCTCAGTTCATTATTCCAGTGAATGGTTAAGTCTCCATGCACCAGATTCTGGAGAAGCCTCGGAAAGGCCTAATACACTGAGACCTGGAATAGGGCTGGATTTGTGTCATTGTGGCCTGAAATCTGTGCTTCTAAATGTGGAGAAAAAGCCAACTGAGGAGGCCTGGCAGGCAGAAGAGCTAGGATAAAATTTGCACCTATGTAGTTTGGGACTTAGGGTTGTTTTGTTTTGTTTCTTTCTCCCTCTTTAAATTCTAACAGAAATACTACAATATGAACATCTTTGTTTTGAGGAAATGCAGGCTGTTTTCACCTCTTACAGGATACAAGCGGTGGGGAGAGAGAAAAAGAAGAAAGTAAGCAGGTAGGGGGAAGGGATGAAGAGGAGAAAGGGAAAGAAGAAATGGGAGAAGAGAAAGAGTGGAAAGAAGAAGGAAGGAAGACATAAAGGGGAACAATAATAAATTACATTTGAGTGCCCATTAAAATATTTAAAATGAGGCTGCTAATGACGTTATTTTAAATTGGAATTTTCTCATAGTAAAGGACAGGAAGACAATGGAGAGCAAAATAAGTAATCAAAAGTGGTGTCTAGGGGCAGGTGAGGGGAAATTCCAGGCAAACTGGCAAACTTTATTTTTATTTTTTTTTAATTTGGTTGCACCAGGTCTTATTTGCAGCACGTGGGCTCCTTAGCTGCAGCATGTAAACTCTTAGTTGCGGCACGTGGGATCTAGTTCCCTGACCAGGGATCAAACCGGGGCCCCCTGCATTGTAAGGCAAAGTCTTAACCACTGGACTGCCAGGGAGGTCCCCAAACTGGCAAACTTTAAATTCTGCTTTATTTTGCTTAATATAAATAAGTTCCTTCAGGAGTTCAAGCATTTTATTTTTGCAGTAGCTTTTAGAATCTACTTTACTATGTTACAATCTCTTTTTGTTTTACTTTATTTTTGAAAGACAGCAGATTCTGATGGATTTCCTTTAGAAAAGAATACATTTAAGTTCGTTGCCAGTGTCTCATATCTACCCCACTTACATTCAAATATTCAGATTTAAAAAAAAAAAAGAATTATTCCTTCCTGCAGCAGTCTTCTAATTATTTTCAAATCTCACCATTGTCACCGTTCATTATTGCCATCATCCTTACCATTATCATCCAGTCTTCTTCTCAAAACTCCACTGGATGCATGACACTGTGACAGGAGATATGCCAGGGAGCTCTTTGGCTGAGTGGATGACCCCACCACAACTTCCTCTCCCAAGATGGACTTTTATGTTTCTCAGGCTGACTATTAGGAGACTGGATTGGTCAGTTGCTGTCGATGTTAACATCCAAAAACTGTCTTTCTCAGGCTAGAACCTAGGTTGGTTTCAAAACTCTTTACAATATCACAGCTTGGTGACAGGAAAGCCTGTTTTCCAGCAGCCTCTGCCCTTTACTTATTTCTTTCACTCCCACCAATTTATCTTTGCAGTTCTAGGGAATATTGCCAAGTCCCCTCTAGATGGGGGTAGGCACTGTAAATCCCTAATTCCCAAACTAATCTTATAGCAGGGGACATGTTCTGGGCAGCCTTCCCATTCTGCTAACACCACACGTATTTTTTTTCTTTCTGAAGTGTGTTCTATATCCTGCATGCTTTCTTATCCAAAAGTTAATTATCAAATTTACTGCATACTTTTAAAAATTCAGAACACCTGAACCTGGGACAGCACACATTACTTTTATTATATGAACTGAGAAATCAGCTTGAATTCTTACTTAACCAGTAGAGTTTAAGTTTCCCTAAAACTGGAGACCATTTGAAAGAGTTGGTTTTAGTGTGCTCAAAGACAAATAAGTCCCTCTAGATTATTCAGAAAACGTCGTGGACATGTGCCAACCCTCAGTTATTCAGAAATAGATGATCCAGGGTTTTGCTTTTTTAGAATTTTCTTTTGTGTCTAGTTGTTTTATTTTTGACCACTTGCTGATGGTTATAGTCTCTATCAAAAGAACGGGGAAAAAGAAGGTAATATTCAAATACTAGTGTATTACCATATGATGCATTGGCCAGTACTTGTAGAAACAAAGAACAAATTTCCTCATAATTTGGACAAGAAGTATAATTTTTAAAAAAACACAATAAAAAAGTCACCTTGTACCAAAACCAGACAAAGATATCACAAAAAAAGGAAATTACTGGCCAATATCACTGATGAACATAGACGCAAAAATCCTCAACAAAATACTAGCAAACTGAATCCAACAATACATTAAAAGGATCATACACCATGATCAAGTGGGATTTATCTCAGGGATGCAAGGATTTTTCAATATCCACAAATCAATCAATATGATACACCACATTAAAAAACTGAATTATAAAAACCATATGATCATCTCAATAGATGCATAAAAAGCTTTTGACAAAAATCAACACCTATTTATGATAAAAAAAACCCTCCAGAAAGTGGGCATAGAGGGAACATATCTCAACATAATAAAGCCCATTTATGACAAAACTACAGCTAATATTATACTCAATGGTGAAAAGCTGAAAGCATTCCCTCTAAGATCAGGAACAAGACAAGGATGCCCACTCTCACCATTTTTATTCAACATCACTTTGGAAGTCCTGGCCACAGTGATCAGAAAATAAAAAGAAACAAAAACAATCCAAATTTGAGAGGAAGAAGTAAAACTGTCACTGTTGCAGATGAAATGATAATATACATAGAAAAACCTAAAGATGCCACCAGAAAACTACTAGACCTCATCAATGAATTTGGTAAAGTTGCAGGATATAAAATTAATATATAGAAATCTATTGCATTCTATACACTAACAATGGAATATCAGAAAGAGAAATTAAGGAAACAATTCTATTTACCATCACATCAAAAAGAATAAAATATCTAGGAATAAACCTATGTAAGGCAAAAGACCTATACTCCAAAAACTATAAGACACTGATGAAAGAAACTGAAGACCACACAAACAGATGAAAAGATATACCGTGTTCTTGGATTGGAAGAATCAATATTGTTAAAATGACAATACTACCCAAGGCGATCTAGTCAATTCAATGCAGTTCCTATCAAATTACTCACAGCATTTTTCATAGAACTAGAACAAATAATTTTAAAATTTGTATGGAAACACAAAAGGCCCTGAATAGCCAAAACAATTTTGAGAAAGAACACAGCTCGAGAAATCAGGCTTCTGACTTCAGACTATACTACAAAGCTACAGTAATCAAAACAGTATGGTACTGGCACAGAAACAGACACATAGATTAATGGAACAGGTTAGAAAGCCCAGAAATAAACCCATACACTTATGGTCAATTAATCTATGACAAAGAAGCAAGAATATACAGTGGAGAAAAGACAGTCTCTTCAATAAGTGGTGCTGGAAAAACAGGACAGCTACTTGTAAAAGAATGAAATTAGAACATTCTCTAACATCATATACAAAAATAAACTCAAAATGGATTAAAGACCTAAACGTAAGAACAGATACTATAAAACTCCAAAAGAAAGTATATGCAGAACACTCTTTGACATAAATTGCAGCAATATATTTTTGGACCCATCTCTTAGAGTAAAAATAAACAAATGGCACCTAATTAGACTTAAAAGCTTTTGCACAGCAAAGGAAACCATAAACAAAATGACAAGACAACCTAAGGAATGGGAGAAAATATTTGCAAATGATGTGACCAACCAACAAGGGCTTAATTTCCAAAATATACAAACAGCTCATACAGCTCAACATCAAAAAACAAACAACCCAATCAAAAAATGGGCAGGAAGAAACAGAGACACAGATGTAGAGAACAAGTGTATGGACACCAAGGGGGGAAGGGGGGTGGGATGAATTGGTAGATTGAGATTGACATATATACACTACTATGTATAAAATAGATAACTAATGAGAACCTACTGTATAGCACAGGGACCTCTACTCAATGCTCTGTGGTGACCTAAATGGGAAGGAAATCCAAAAAAAGAGGGGATATACGTATACAATAGCTGATTTACTTTGCTGTACAGCAGAAACTGACACAACATTGTAAAGCAACTATACTCCAATAAAAATTAATTTAAAAATGGGCAGAAGACCTAAATAGACACTTCTCCAAAGAAGACATGCAGATGGCCAAAAGGCACATGAAAAGATGCTGAACATCACTAATTATTAGAGAAATGCAAATCAAAACTACAATGAGAAATTGATTTTGATTTGAGAAATGCAAGTCAAAACCTCACTCCAGTCAGAATGGCCTTCATCAAAAAGTCTACAAATAATAAATGCTGAAGAGGGTATGGAGAAAAGGGAACCATCCTACACAGTTTTGGAAATGTAAATTGGTGCAGCCACTATGGAGAACAGTATGAAGGTTCCATAAAAAACTGAAAGTAGAGTTACTACATGATCCAGCAATCCTACTCCTGTGCCTATATCTAGAAAAGACAAAAACTCTAATTTGAAAAGATACCTGCACCCTAATGTTCATTGCAGCACTGCTTACAATAGCCAAGACATGGAAGCAACCTGAAGGTCCACTGACAGAGGAACAGCTAAGAAAAATAAATAATGCCATTTGTAGCAACATGGATAGACCTAGAGATTATCTTACTAAATGAAGTCGAACAAAGAAAGATAAATATCATATGATATCACTTATATGTGGAATCTAAAAAAATGATACAAATGAACTTATTTACAAAACAGAAATACACTCACAGACATTGAAAACAAACTTATGATTACTAAAGGGGAAAGGCTGGAGGAGAGATAAATTAGGCATTTGGGATTAACAGATACACACTACTATATATAAAATAGATAAAGATCTTCTGTATAACACTGGGGACTAAATTCAATATCTTATAATAACCAATAATAGAAAAGAATCTGAAAAAGAATATATATATACATATGTGTATACATATATAACTGAATCACTTTGCTGTACACCTGAAACTAACATGACATTGTAAGTAAACTATATTTCAATAAAAATAAACAAACAAAAAATTTTAAAAAGCTGTGAAATTTTGATGGGCTCTGAAAAATTGCAGTCTTATCACTGTTTATACATATATTTAAATGTTTTTAAGCAGAAATCATTTTCTTTTTCTGTATCATATTCCTATACTATTACTAGTACTATGAAGTATTGATCAAGTTTATCTAATTATACAAATATGTTGTTAAATATTGCAATTATTGTTATTATGACTATTTTCTGGCATTTACAACAGGAACTTAAAACTTTTTTGTTACTACTAAAAATGAAGGTTTTGGTTTATAATTCAGAAATTTTATTTTAAGTGATATTTGGGAGATAACATTAGGCACACCATAATAATTTGAAAATGACATGGTATTCTGAGAATTAAAATTTAAATAATAGATTAGAACAGAACAGATCTATATAAAGTCATTAAAAAGACAAAGAACAAGAAGAATCGTTTCTAGGATAGAAGGGCTAGAAAGAACATGTGTTCTCTAAAAAGATGGGATGTCAATCAGAATGGTTTTTGTCAGCCATAGAAGACTTGAAAAAAAAAGCCAGACCGCCATAGAGACATAGATGGCTATGCCTATCTGAAAAGAATAACGCCTTGTGAGACCAATTTGGATGTATTGGTCATGCTGTTATAAGGGAACCATCTAGCATTCATTATATAGTGATGACTCTCATTATATGATGGGATCGAGGAATCACCACCACCCCCATCTTGTTCTGATATTTCTGACCACACTGTGACCAAACAGCTTTGGGAAAGTGACGACAGAGCCTGGTTGCTGGATGGTGATATTTCTCATTACATAAATGAATCAGTCTTCTGCTTTTATAAATCATTCTCTGTTTGAAAATGTCCATCCAAGACTAAATACTGTGCAGTGAGAGTTCTTTCAGTTGAAGCTTAGCCTGTGTCTTCAAATAATGACACAAATTTGGGAACTGATAGTTTGCTCACTATTGGGGAAAAAAAGGTTGGTAACAAGTGATAAAACTTTTGAATTCTAAAGTAGGTACCTACTCACAGGTCTCTTGCTTGATAGACAATAACAATTAAAGTATCAAGCCAATTGGGAAAAATCCCTGTAGGTAATCCTTTTTCTTTTCACTCTTCTCTCAATCTTTCTCTTTCTCTTTTCTTTCCTCCTTCCCTCTTCTGTCTTCTACACAGTATTCTATAACAAATTACTTTATTAATAGACACTGTTCCTTGCCCACCAAAATTAAAGAAAAGCATATTCTGTATGCAAAACAGAATAAATATCGTGCAGTCTTCCATAAAGAAGAATATTATCTAAAGTGAGAATTCCATTCATGAAAATAAGTACTATTGTTCATATTCACACTTACATATATGTATTTATTTCCACATAATAAATGAAAGTCTGGGAATATTGTATATATTATATTATTTATAACATATAAGATATATAGAACTTAATAACAGTAATATACAAACAGCTGTAAGAAATTATTAAGAACAAAAGAAAACAATAGAATAAAATACACAGGGTTTGAACAGGCAATTTCCCAAGCAGATAAATACAAACAGTCACTAACATTTAAAAAATTTTCTAATTTGACTAAAAATCAAGTAAATGCAATAAAATTAAACAAAAAATATCATATTTTACTCATGAGATTAGAAAAAATTAATACCCAGTGATGGAAAAAGTATAGTGAAATTAGCATGTTTATGATTCACATATCTAAATGAATAATGCAGTTCTATTTTATAGACATGCAAAATATTGAATGAAATAAAAGGTTATAAAACAGTCTGTACAATATAGATGCTTTATCATCATAAAATCTCTATCAGGCTTTTTATCTGTCTATGTACCTATAACACTGATAAGATAGATATAGATAAATATGCCTAGACTGGATATAGAGTGAAGTCTAGATAGATGTTTTCTCAAATTTTTTTTTGTTTATTTCTTGGTGATAGTGTTTCAGGTATTTTTCCTTTTTAACTTCTCTGTATTGTATAAATTTTTACATTGAACACCCATTTTTTAAACTATGATTTAAAATATAAAACAAAAGTAAATATGCACACAAATACATGGGAAGAAGGTGGGGAACGGGTGCTTACTTCAAGGAGAACCTGGGTCTGGTGTTCTTCATTCTGTGTAAGACACTCAAACAGATTAATCTCTAGATTAATATAAAAGAATATCCTCCTTTTCTTCAAACAATGATTTTATACTTGCTATTTTTTATGACATATGAGTGTTTTCTTTTGTGATACCCTGTCTCTCTTTTCAAAATGCCTTCTTTTAGAGATGGAAACTAGTTAAGCTTGAGTCAGCAGAAATTACCTTAAAATGCTTATAAAAGTTTAACTTCTATTTTAAATAAACAAAACTTTGCATATATTGAGATTAGATACAGTTTTATCATAAAAGAAAATTCTGAGAATATGGCATTTTTCTGAAGAATTTGTTGAAACAAAGGTAAATAAAGTGTTCAGTCATGAATTATGAATTCAACTCAATTTTGGTAGAATGAGTCACTTGTCTGAAGAATGAGTCACTTGTCTGTTTGAAGAGAGAATTAAAATGACCCAAACCGACTTCACAGAATTAGTCCTACACTTGCTCCCCCAACAGGAATCAGTTTTTTACGTGTCAGGTCAACCGTGCAATGAGAGTTGAACACATGCTTAACTCCTTTCCTTTCTCAGTTAGTTGAGTTTAACTGTCCAAACGCTTAAGCCACTGGAAAATTTTCCTACTGGCAGATCCTCTGTTAAGTTTCTTGGTTGCATTATTTCATCCCCACATGTTCTGAGGACTTTCTCAGAGCCTCTGTTTTTCTTAGCATTCAAAACAAGCAGGTGCTAGCCTTTTGCATCTTCTATGGGGAATGGGCTAGAAGTAACTAACTAATTGAAGAGTTCTACTGGGAAATTCATCCAGTCAGCAGCTGTGGAATGGAAACCCACTGTAATGTGCAGTCCTTCTGTCAGCAGGGTCTAGAAGAGTGTGGTGAGGACCCGCTTTCCCAGATGGTCTGCATTCTACGATGACACCATAACTGCATGACACCTCTGCTCTGAAGATGGGACATTTGGCCTTTGGATAAATATCATTCCCTGAACTTTGAGAAGACAAAACTACTTTTATTGCACAGAATGTTTTTCTTATCTGTAATTAGGCAAGAACAAAAGAGGCTTGACCATACTTCTTAACATAGCACTCACTTAAACATTAATGTCAGAATAAACTGTTTTCAAATTGTATAATATCAAATATTGCTTTTACTTGTGTAAATACAATGGAGGAGGTGGGGAGCAAGAAGGAAGCAGGGTAGGAAACAGAAAGATAAAGAGAAAAGTATGTATATTCTGAATGTCAGACATGTTCCTTTTTTTCCCAGCTCTTTAGTCTGTCAATGCCGTCCTTAAAATTCGTTAAGGATTGCAAGGCAGGACATTGATGGTTGAGACATTGTTTTGGGCTGCCGTAATCCTGTGCTCATGGTTGTTGGTATTTCTCAGATTATTAACCATGATTCCCCATCAGCAGTGGCCCAGGGATATCTCTGATATTGGTCAGAATTCTCTCATCTTTATCAGAACTGGGCTACTGCCATATAGCTGTGGAATATAAAGCTACTCATTGAGTTATACTCAAGTTCCAGGTTATATGACACATTATATAGATTAGATTACCCAGTCCTCAAACTCCATTACTCATTCTATAGATATTTTCCAAATATCTACCAAGTGTCAGTTTGCTGTGTGGGAACATAATGATGATTCTTAGTAGATTATTCCTTGTTCTCTTTTTTAACTCATCGGAAGATCCCTCTCTTTTCAAATTCCCCTGCATTCTGACCAGATTATGCATATTACATATTATTTTCAGTTGATTTATCTACAATATGTAACTTGTTTGTGCCAAACCTAGTTTTTAATATCACCATGATGCTTAACATCTTACTAGACACGTAGGAAATATTTGACAAAAACATTAAATTGAGAAAAGTTCTTAAGTACCTTCATTGAAAGTAGCTTTGTATGAAAAGTCTAAACAAGAAAAAGAAAATTAAAAATTGCCATATCATATACATCTAGTGTTGATTCAAAACCTATTTATCAATATTTTGGGTATTATCTTAAAATTGAGCACATATAAAAATTTATGTTAGTGAAAGTCAGACAGAAAGAAGTGGTAAAAATTGCCTGATCATCTTTTTATCATTTGCTCCTCATTAAAGGAAACTGAACATGGGCTTTCCTTGGGAGCTCCTTCACCTATTATAAGACTATGTTTATGTTTTTATAGTACCAAACATTTGGATTAAAAAGTGAGAAATTGCGCGGATCCCTTAATTAAACATTTGGGTAATTGGTACACTCAGATCATGGACTAGACTTTTCCTTTTTCCTTTAGAGCTAACCTAAAAATACCTTGGGACTGGTAGGAATTAGTGGAAGTTCCCATAAAAATATACTCTTAGAGTGGTCCCTTTTGAACTCTTGTGAGAAGGGAAAAGAGACTTTTAGTTAGAAAAAATAATGCATGCACGTATAATCTAGTTTCTTCACATATTGCCCTTCAGGCAATAGAAGAAAACTAAATTTTACTTGAGTCACTTTAATAACGCTTCTTAGCTATACATTTTGTTTCTAAACTTTCTGTTCTTTTGGAAAATATGCTTTAAAATTTCTCTGCAATGGAAATTTAATCGTGACAGTACTCTTGCCAAATTTATGGTAAGTTTTATATATATATATATATATATATCTTTATTGATGGCAAATTATTCTGCTGAACTAGGGAAAATACAGTAAAATGTCTGCTTGCTTATAACAAAATTTTACTTGCAAGTAAAATGTCTGCTTGATTATAACAAAAATGGTCAACTCTTGCAAGACTACATCTTACTTATAACAGGCAACAGATATTATGTATTGCCATTTACTTGTTATTGGCTGGTATTTTGACTTTTAAGACAAATTCAGAGCCTCAAATGAAAAATTTTTTTCTAAACTGTCTACTACTTAGGATATGACAAGATTTTTCTTGGAAATTCGTTTGGGTGTTAGGTGAGCTAATTTTTTCTCTAACCAAATCCTTTTTACCTAGTCCATTAACAGGATTCAAAGTGACTGATTTTTCTTTGTTCTTTTCCAGAACAAAGATATTTTGGTGGAAAACCACTTGGCAGTGAAATTGTCAAAATTTTAGCAGGAAGAAAAAATATGTAAGTAAAACAAAGAGAAAGCAGAGGCCTGTTTAATTTTCAAATTTAATAATAGTCTGTGGATAATTGAGAGTTGGCAGATATAATGTTTCCAGTCAAGCCTTGCCATCTAGAGAGAAGTATTTCATATCTACAACACCTACAAAGCACAAATACTGTCCAGGGATGCTGCATGGAATTCATCTCTTTCCAGGATTTCAAAAGTACATAAATCCATAGTGTTTTGAACGGCTATGCTTATATTGAATTTTCCCTTCCCTTTTCTTTCTAGAGGAGAGTCAATCAACCCTATCTTCATTCTTTGTCTTCATTCTTGGCTAGAGTATGAGTCAAAACCAAAATATGCACTTAAGTAATTATCTGTGATCTCAGAATATGTTTATTTTAAGAACGAAAGGAGAAAACATAAAAAAGTCAGAAAAAAAGTGGAAAATAGAAACACTTCATGGTGAATAATAAACACCTTTTTCCTCACTGGAGATGCTTTAACTCAAACACTTCTACCTAATAATTGTTAAAAATCATATTTAACTGAGTAAATATTATACCCATAACATGTATTTAACAAATAAAATTATGCATCTAGCACCATGCAGATTGAATCTGTTGTCCTCGCACTGAATTTAAATAAAATAGGCACAGCAGTTGTACCTAATTTTAAGGTTGTTTAAAGGAAAAAAATCAATTTTGTAAACTGCTTTGCACAGCTGCTACCTGTAATAAAGAGCTCAATAATGTTAGTTTAAATGTCTTATAAAATCAGTTGTCTTGATTGTTTCATGTTTGTTCAATAAAATTATACTTCCAACTAACCCAGAGGTTGCTTATTATGATCAGACTGTATGTACTCTGTATATTATTATTTTTCTTTATAGAGTGTTATATGTTGAATTTTTAATATCACTGAATAAAACATAGAAAAATAGTTTTTAATAAAGACTATATGCTTAAAAACATACAGTGAAATAGTGTTATATTGCAAGTGTTATATTGCAATGATTAAATTGAGAAATATGCCAAGAAACACATGAAAAGATGCTCACCATCGCTAATTATTAGAGAAATGCAAATCAAAACTACAATGGGGTATCGCCTCACACCAGTCAGAAGGGCCATCATTAAAAAATCTACAAACAGGGCTTCCCTGGTGGTGCAGTGGTTGAGAGTCCGCCTGCCAATGCAGGGGACACGGGTTCGTGCCCCAGTCTGTGAAGATCCCACATGCCGCGGAGCAGCTAGGCCCGTGAGCCATGGCCGCTGAGCCTGCACGTCCGGGGGCTGTGCTCCGCAACGGGAGAGGCCACAACAGTGAGAGGCCCGCGTACTGCAAAAAAAATCTACAAACAGTAAATGCTGGAGAGGGTGTGGAGAAAAGAGAACCCTCTTGCACTGTTGGTAGGAATATAAATTGATACAGCCACTATGGAGAACAGTATGGAGGTTCCTTAAAAAGCTAAAAATAGAATTACCATATGACCCAGCAATCCCACTCCTGGGCATATACCCTAAGAAGAATGTAATTCCAAAAGACACATGCACCCCGATGTTCACCACAGACTATTTACAATAGCGAGGACATGGAAGCAACTTAAATGTCCATCGACAGATGAATGGATAAAGAAGATGTGGTACTCAGCCATTAAAAGGAAGGAAATTGGGTCATTTGTAGAGACATGGATGGACCTAGAGACTGTCATACAGAGTGAAGTAAGTCAGAAAGGAAAAACAAATATAGTATATTAATGCATATTTGTGGAATCTAGAAAAATGGTATAGATGATCTTATTTGCAAAGCAGAAATAGAGCCACAGACGTAGAAAACAAACATATAGATACAAGGGGGAAAGCAGGGATGGGATGAATTGTGAGGTTGGGATTGACATATATACACTATTGACACGATGTATAAAATAGATAACTAATGAGAACCTACTGTATAGCACAGGGAACTCTACTTAATGCTCTGTGGTGAACTAAATGGGAAGGAAATCCAAAAAAGAGGGGACATATGTATATGTAGAGCTGATTCACTTTGCGGTACAGTAGAAACTAACACAATATTGTAAAGCAACTATACTCCAATAAAAATTAATTTAAAAAGAGAAATATGTGCATTCACAATATTATAGTACAAATAAGGCATAATGCATATTTAACTTTCCAACATGTATTTTTTTTTATGTTAACAGTATGTGGATTTTGTTTGCTTCAACACAACAAAAACCTGGTGATATTCTGTAAAACTAATCGACAAAATATTGATACATTGAAAATATTTCAAGATGCAGTTATTTTATGTGTTTGTTGTTGTTATTGCTGTTTAGAAGAAAGATCAAAATCTGATTGCCAAATCAGATGTCTTTGGTTAATAACTAAATATTCTAATATAATTTTCTTAATCAGTTAAATGAGAAGTATGTATGGTAGACCGTTACCTCTTTGGTTCTAACTATACAGAATTATCAGGGCTACTGTAACTGCTCCCCACGAAGAGGAATTAAACGTGTTGTGGTCTCTTCTTGGGTGCTCCCTTGAATGGTGCCCGCTTTTAGTGAGGCATTGTTATTGTGCTTTACTCTGAAAACAGTTATCTGGGTTTTCCCTTCCATCTATACTCATGTTTGGTTTTTTGAATCTAGTTTTTCATTTATCCAGTGTAGTATTTACTTACAGACACTTAAATTTTTATTATGCTATTTTATAGTGGAAGGATATAATTTCTTTTTTGAAGAATAATATAGAATAAATTTTTGACGAAAAAAATTGGCATTGAGAGAAACCACCAGTGCCAGAATCTGGTAACTGAGAAACTGTATCCTACAACTCTACAGGACACTCACTCCATTTGGTGCTGAACCTTACACTGTATAGACCCCTTCTAATGGCATTGTGTTACAAGTGGCTTTTCATGTAAGTGTCCTGGGTGCCAAGGTGACTTGTCATACAACAGCCTGGGGAGCAGCATGTACAATGCAACACACAGGCATTTCAGTAATCCTGTGATTGATTATAATGCTTAGAAATCAGCATCCTAATATTTGGCACACAGTAGTTTACTCAAAATATATTAGATTAATTGTACAGCCATCAAAACCTGGAAAGCTATGCATATAAACAAGGCGTGAATGTCAGCAGCATAAAACTACACTGTTTTCAGTCTTCATGAGTTTATAGGTATAGCTTTAGGCATTTAACTGCTTAATAACTCTGAAGAAAAATTTTCATAGAATTGTCATTATGGTAAAGTGGGTAGTGCTAAAATCTAAAGAGTGATTACATATGAATGTATATAAACGATATAATTGTTAAAACATGTAGAATTTAGATTTGATATTAAAAAAAGAGAGATACTAAACCTTCAGTGGGGAAGAAGATGTAATCAATTGTGAGCTCTTTCAGGAAAGGTTAGAACAAAATTACAATTCATTTCCCGTACCTTGTATGCTATGCAAAAGTAAATGATGTGAGTGAATATTAGCTTGTAGATCATTTTGATTCTGATAAGATCATGCTAAAATATTGTCAGCAATATTGTACCCTCATCTGTTAAAAGGAGCAGCCAGTTGGTGGGACAGTTGAGAAAAACTGTGAACAATTAAGGCAATGTGAAGGTACTGAAATATTAGACAAATTTCAAACAAACGAATTTCTTCAGGCAATCAAATATGAATGGTGAGGCCTCACAAAAACCAGATCCCATTTTCCAGCAAAGAAACTATGACTGAAAATAGCAACAACACTTGGTACATTCTGTACAATTAAGCACATATGCAAACTAAAGTGAAACTGCTGGCAAAAAGTGTCTTGTGTCTGTCTATATCCAGCTTGTTTCTGGAAGAGTGACTGGGGGAAGAAATAATTGATAAACTAAATATCTAATATGTAAACAGATTTAAAATGCTTCTGTTTCTTGATTTATCAGACAGGGTACCAAAGAGGGGAGTGAAAGGCTAAGCTTTCACTGTTTACAGTGGATTTAATATTATACAGTAAGAGGAAACAAAGGATATTCTTGGAATAGTCTGTTAAAAAAAGTTTTCAATGAGAATTCCAGAGCAGCCATGATGTTAAACAGATGTATTATTTTCCAGACTTAAAGTAAGAAGGAACAACAATCATTGTACATATATACAGAATACTTTCTTAATATTTATTGTTTTCCCAGTAAAAATACAGAAATAAAGCACTGTGGTAACACTATGTTTGAGATGATAGAGTGGTCAGCAGTTTATTAAACTTTAAATATTGAGTTCTGACTAAATTATTCTATTTAATAAGTTTTTAAAATGTCATTTTCAGAAATGACAATTCCTAATAAATTTTTGATGAGTCAGACTGAAAGCAAATTTGTCTTATGTCTAGTTAATCTCTCTTCAAAATCCATTTATTTTCCATGGAGATGGATATACTATAGACTTTTGGTTTCAACATTAACTCTGAATTAACTAATCCACATAGTAATTTACAGTGTTGTAATTTCAGAATAGAATGAATATGGGAGTGCAGATATCTCTCTGATATCCTGATTTAAATTCTTTTGGATATATGTATATATATGCAGAAATAGGATTGCTGGATCATATGGTAGTTTTATTTTTAATTTTTTGAAGAACTTCCATATTGTTTTCCATAGCACTACACTATTTTATAACAACCATGAAAATGTATACCAGCTGGATTTTCCCCAAGCTGTTTGATTTAAGGAATTGTCACATTTGCCCATTCTTTGCTCCAAGATTTGTTAAGTATATTGAACAAGCATACAACAGTTTTAATTTAGTGACTAGGCAAATTTCTTTTGCTTTAGGTTGCCAAATTCCACACACCCCCTCACTGGAGGTGGGATATTTATTTTTTTAATTAAATTTTTTTTTATTGAGGCATAGTTGATGTACAATATTATATGTTTCAGGCATACAACACGGTTCACAATTTTTAAAGGTTATACTCCATTTATAGTTATTATAAAATATTGGCTATATTCCCTGTGCTGTACAATATATCCTTGTAGCTTATTTATTTTATATATAGTAGTTTGTACCTCTTAATTCCCTACCCCTATCTTGCCCCTCCCCGCTTCCCTTTTCCCACTGGTAACTACTAGTTTGTTCTCTATATCTGAGAGTCTGTTTCTTTTTGTTATATTCACTAGTGTGTTGTATTTGTATTCCACATATAAGTGATACCATTCAGTATTTGTCTGATTTATTTCACTAAGCATAATACCCTCCAAGTCCATCCATATTGCTGCAAAAGGCAAAATTTCATTCTTTTTTTATGGCTGAGTAGTATTCCATTGTGTGTGTGTGTGTATATATATATATATTTCACATCTTCTTTATCCATTCACCTGCTGATGAGCACTTAAGTTGCTTCCATACTTTGGCTATTGTAATTAATGCTGCTATGAACATTTGGGTGCAAGGTTTTCTCTGCATATATATATACCCAGGAGAGGAATTGCTAGATCATATGGTAGTTCTATTCTTATTTTTTTGAGGAACCTCCCTACTGTTTTTCATAGTGGCTGCACTAATTTACATTCCCACCAACAGTGTACAAGGGTTCCCTTTTCTCCACATCCTTGCCAACATTTGTTATTTGTGTTCTTTTTGATGATAGTCGTTATGATAGGTGTGTGGTAATATCTCATTGTGGTTTTGATTTGCATTTCTCTGATGATTAAAGATGTTGATCATCTTTTCATGTTGACCATCTGTATGTCTTCTTTGGAAAAATGTCTATTCAGTTCTTCTGCCCGTTTTTTAATCGAGTTGTTTGTTGTTTTGATGTTGAGTTGTATGAGCTGTTTATATATTTTGGATATTAACCACTTATTGGTCGTATCATTTGCAAATATTTTCTCCCATTCAGTAGCTTGTCTTTTTGTTTCGTCCACGGTTTACTCTGCTGTGCAAAAGCTTAATTAGGTCCCATTTGTTTATTTTTGCTTGTGTTTCCTTTGCCTTAGGAGACAGATCCAAAAAAATATTGCTACGATTTATGTCAAAGAGAGTTCTGCCTTTGTTTTCTTCTAGGAATTTTATGTTTCCGTTCTTACATTTAGGTCTTTAATCCATTTTGAGTTTATTTTTGTATATGGTATTAGAAAATGTTCTAATTTTACTCTTTTACATGTAGCTGTCCAGTTTTCTCAGCACCACTTGCTGAAGAGACTATCTTTTCTCCATTGTACGTTCTTGCCTCCTTTGCCGTAGATTAATTGACCATATGAGTGTCGGTTTATTTCTGGGTTCTCTATTCTGTTCCATTGATCTATGTGTCTGTTTTAGTGTCCCAGGTTGCCAAATTTTTGATGATTTTTATATGGTCTGTTACTTTTATATGGCTGAATAGGGGAGTGACAGTGCTTTGGAAGGGCAGCCTGAAGAAAGGGTATTTCCCTCTAGGCTTTTGCAATGTATTCCTTCCTAAATGTCTTATTGTTGTCCCATGTGGTTACTCTTTTCATTTTGTTGACAACTCTGCAATTACTGCCAAACTTTGCAATTTCATCAGGGGGTGCATAAGTTTTCTCTTTCTAATTATCATTTTCTTTCTCTCCTTCCATGGTGTCTACCTTACATGCTGACCTGCCATCAATATCACATCCAGCATCCTGTGGAAGCCCCCCCACCCTAAGCTTACCATCTACAATGCACGTTTATTAATTTTCTGTTCACTGTCTTATCATCAAGAAAATTTCCTAAGAGCATCTTTGGATTGTGTGTGTACATGTGTTCATTTGTTTGCTTTAACAACTTTGGACACCAAAGTGGTCTATGCTGTTGGTAACTAGTGTTTAACTTGCCAAATAAAATAGGAAAAATAAAATGATGACAATTACTTTGAAATATTAAGCAAAGCCTTAGACTTACAGAAAATGTAGTTTGGCAAGTGAAGTGACTTAGGCCATCCTGTGCGTGTCTACGCTCAGGCCACACACCTGAGATTTCACTGTACACAGCAACATCACTGGAACAGAAGGTTCAGGAGAACAAATTACTCTTAAATAAAACCTTTTTTATACTTCCAAACAAATTTGTGCCTTTAGTAAGGGGTGCACATTAAGAGATCGTGTTCATAGCGTAATCCATTCATCTCCAGCAGAAACACAAAGTGGCATTCTTGACCTACTTCTCTTTTGGTTAATTCTGTTACTTATGATCCATAAGCTTCTAAAGATCACTAGTTATTGTTCTGTGATTAAGCTATGACTCCAAAGTCAGAAATAAGATTTGCTAATGAAAAATTCCTGATCGTCTATTGTACATTGAGGATATATAGACACCTTGGTGTTGCTGAGATGCATGAAAATCAAAAGAAATAATTGCTCTCTTTGAAAAATCTATAATTGTTATGATAATAAAATTAAATAATAATATAGGAAGAATTAGTTACAAACGTGTATAGCCAATGGTTAAGAAAACAAAGAAAAGGAAATTCTTCTGACATAGTTAATCCTGTTCCCACTATTGGATGACAAAAAGGAAATTAAAGTTTTTCTGGTTGGTATTTAACTCTTCATTTTGCTTCCACATTATCTCTGAAGGCACATCCAAGGATGCCTTGGAGTGCCTGGAGTAAACCAATGTTGGATGATGTGATTCTGTTTGTGATTAGAGAATGCCGTCCACTTTTTTCATCTCCTTAGGTTCTCTATATTAACCTAGAATGATAACCCTCCATGAGGCATACCCCGGTTGGAACAGGCTTTGTTTAGGTTCTGTTTTTTAAGTGTTGCTGCCTAATTGGTCTATCTACCTTGGCTACTAGAATAATGATAGCAAACGTCAGTTGAATTCACTTAATTAAGCTACCTTTCCTTAATCTTACAAAAGATGAACTATTAAATCAAGACTTATAAAAACAACAAAAGACCTGATTGACAATGTGTGCCCACTTTATGGAATAAGTGTGGTTTATCACATAACTAATAAGCATAAACAAATATGTGACCCAGAGTTCTCCAGCCATTATAGATCACTGACACTTTTCAAATTGTGATTTGAGGTCCCATTCGATATTGAGAAGTAGGTTGTTGTGGGTTTTTTTCCCCCAAGCTTCTCCTCTGGAAGTGTTACATGCTCCATAAATCCAAGCTGTTCCTGACCCCAGCTGTGCCAAAGTTCTGCTGAGGTTCTTTCTTCTGCCCATGAGCAACTTCTCCAGAAAGTTTCACTATTCCCGTATCATTTCACTACGAGCATGGATACAGCTAAATCTTTCAATTCCTCAAGGCAAAAAACAAAAACAAAAACTGCTGTAAAGGTAAATTAAAGTCTTTATTTCTAGAGAAAATAAATGATATTTTCCTAGATTCTTGGACAAAGAAGCAAAGTTCCTTTCAGAACTTTCCTTCTCATAATATACTTTTTATAATTGCAAACTGTATACAGCTACACGGTAATATTGGCATTTATTATCAATTTTTCCACCACCAGAGTACTGCTGAAATCTTTGGTTAGATATGTTTAACAGAACTATCTTTATCTTAGTTCTGCCTAAATATTTTATTTGTTTCATTTTCCTTATTCTCTGATATCTACCAATTCCTTTGTCTGAGGAATTCCTTGCTAACTCATGTGGAGTATTCATGAATACCAACAAATACTGTAAGAAATTCTCTATCGCTCTATCAGCAGGTGCTCAAATTTCAGCCTTTATGATACAGAGATGACATCAACTACACTTTAATTCATGTTGCTATTTCTTCTGTACCCACTGAATGCAACCTGCAGGTTGAGTTGGTGCAATGCCTCTCAGAATGTGTACTCTACAATGGAGCCCAATTCAGAATGTGTACTCTACAATGGAGCCCAGGGATAAATCTTTTCTCCATGATAGAAGCCAGGGAAAGAAGGAAAAAGAGAGAAAGTCATCAAATTCCTTAGCTTGTGATTTCAAAAAAGTTTCAAAAAGTAAAAATCCTATATAGAGAACCTTATTTTGTGATGATTTCTTGATCCACATCATCCAATTTCACCCTAAACTTGTGTGGTCTGAGGCTTTGCTCGCTGACATTTTATAGTCATTACACAGGACCCAAGATAATATCTGTCAACAGCAGCCTTTCATACAGGGCTAGGTAGCTAATAATTCTGTATATTAATTAGAGCCAAAGTAACTTTTGCAAAGTAATTTTAAAATTTCATATTTTAGTTGTCTTATTGGGACAAAAAAAGTCCTTGAACTAAATATGTAACATTGGAAAGACTACACAGATTTTCTTCTTAATTATAATAATAATAATTGAATATCCAAGCTGTTGCTCTAATAGAGTTAAAACTGGTTTCCATTTATTCATTTATTAAATAAAAGTTTAGTGAGTGTGTTTTATACAATGTCCTGCTGGGTTTTATGGACACAGAAAACAGAACCAGGTCTTTCTCTTCAGAGACCTAAGAGTCTAGTGGAAAAGAAAGACTTAAAAACCAAGAGTTACTATTTATAGATATTATACTAGAGTAGTTATTCTTACCCAGGGATGCACAACAAAAACACATAGGTATTTCTATTATCATTTTTTTCAAAACACATATGCGTGGCTGTGCCCTTTAGGTATATGAGTTTTAAAATGCATTATTTTGATTCTGACTTGCATGTTTATTAGAGTCACAGAAAGAAGATGCTAGCATTTAGCAGAGGGAATGATTAACTCAGGCTGGGAGGCAACATTTGGTCTAGAGCAACTTTTAATCTGGATCTTGAGGATTATGTGAGAATTCAGTAGGCAGAGAAAATGGGAAGGGCAGTAGAGTCAGAGAAACAGAAAAAGAAAAGCATATAGGCGTGCTTATAAATAGAAGGAAGACATAACATTTAAGGATAGCATGGCAGGGCAATGACTTCTGAAAATCTGTGGCAAAAAACCCCACAAAACCTTAGACCTATGTTGACCAATCACAAAATAAAGTGACTTTAGAAGTAAACATGTCAACAAGAATATGAATCAAAGTCAAAGCCTGTGTCTGTGTAAAAGCAAACTTCATTTTCTGTCAAGGAAGGAACCAGTGCATATGATTGTGGGCAAGGATGACAGCATGAGAACTGGTTCCACCCTTTGAAAAAATGTTGTTTCAAAACATTTGTTCTCCAGGCAATCTCCTCCTGAATGCATGTCATAAATGAAATTCTGCCTTTTCTTGATTAGCATTCTTTCTAGTTCTTAAGAGAATAGAAATGAGGTAGGAATAGGCACGTGAGGTCAACAAGTCTATGAGATAATAGCTCTTTATATGTGCCACGCATTGTGCTAAGCATTTGTAAAACATTGCTTTGTTTAATCTTCACCACGATAGAATTTATTAACCCCATTTTGCTGGTGAGAAAGCTAAGGCTTCGACAGTTGAATAACTTGTCTAAGATAACTCGGTATTCAAACTCAGACAGACTCTAAAGTCTGGCTTCTAAAGACTCTGCTGGACAGTCTTATTCTATGGGTTAGAAACATTTTTCTAATAAATACTCAGCTCGTAAGAAGGAATGTGGTGGAAAGCACTTCTTAGTGCCACAGAACAAAGTACAGTGTACTGTATGTATGACAGAGAAAGAACTGTCAAGCAATAAAGTGTTCACATGCAAGCATACATTACTTTCAAGTGTCACCTTGAGAATGTAAAGAATTGATAACTTCCATGACTTATTAGCCAAAGTTTGAGTGAATTTTCTTCAAATTGAACATTTAGATGAAACATACTCTATACCAGGAGGAAATCTTTAAATGGAACTTAAAGGAGAGATCAGCAACGCTCTTAAGTGTTTATTGCTCCTTCTTCCCCAGGTTGGGAAATAGGATTGATGTCCTCCTTTCTCACATGTTTACAAGGTAAGACCTTTTTTGTTTTTTCATGAGTATTTAAACCTTCCCGTACCATACAGCTCAAACGTCAGCTATATTACTCTCTCATCATTCTGGGATCTATGATCTACTAAACCATCAATCCTTCCCATTCACTGAAGAATTTGACATAATTTTCCTCTACACCCCAAATTTTGTACATTGTCAAGATGGCTTCATCATTTATTGAATTAACCAATATTCTAACTTTTCATTTCTGTGTCTCCTTTACTCCAATCTTGAAATCTGGACTCACAGGTCCAAATTCCCAACCTCACCACTTCAACTTTCCAATCTTATCATTCCATTGAAAATGGAGTGACCTCCTCCTCACCAAGCAAACAAACATTATTCTGTTCTCCTTAATTCGTTTGTTTGGCAATATCCTCATCTTCGGAAGGCTCTTTTCTATAAGCTTCTATGAAACCACACTATCCTTGCTTTTTTTTTTTAATCTTTCTAACTGCTCCTTTTTAAATCCTCTGCATGAGTTCATTGTTCTCATTGTCAGTGTTCTATAGATTTTCATGCACAACCTCTTCTTACTGCAAACACATCTATGAGTAATCTCATCTGTAGCCATGGTTTATAAACCCACTTTCTTCCTGGATGACTCCAGCTTAGATTCATCTCCTGGACACTTTGGAGATGTATATATCCAGTCACCCCCTAAACATTTTATTTTGGAGAAGTATTTTCAGGCAGAGAGAATCTATGCAGCAGACAGAAGCAACAGTGAATTTAGAGAATCTAAGAATGTTTAATTTTGAGTAAACTGGAGAATGACAAATGAGACTGGAGAGAAATGACAGATATTATTCATGGAGATTTTATAAAACGTACTAAGAAGTGTGGATTTTACTTTAAGAGAAATATGGAGCAATTTAAATTTTCTAATCATGGTAGTGACACTGTGATTAGAAAGATTACTCTGAAAATAAGATAGAAAACTGATGATTAAAGAAAAGGCAGTGGAAAGTGACAAGTTGGCAGACTTTTATACTAACCCAGGTGAGAATTTGTGGGAGTCTGAAATAAAATAAAGTAAATGGAGAGAAATATTTAATAAATGTCTACTAAAATAAAGAATCTTTTGGTTAGTAAGTATTAGTGCTTCAGTTGATATGGAATAAACTCCTTTCATGTTAAAATAAATTTAGTAGAGTGCCTGAAAATCATATTTGGGAATGTGACCAGGGAAATATTTTAAGTGGATATATGTAGCTAAAATTTATCAGTTGTAAAATTAAATATGTAAAATTTATTAACTAAATGAAGACATCTGAAAAACAAACAAGTAAAAAAAAAAAAAAGAAAAGAAACCAAAACCAGCAACAAAAAGATGGATTATCTGTCAGTGTATTGTCAGTAAAAAAGATTGTTTTCTGCTGACTAAATTAATTGCAGTTGAGTTTAAATTTGTTGGTCTTATTTTTTAAATGAGTTTATATGGTGCTTTAAATCATCTCAATGCTAAACTAATTTTTCCCCAGGAAACTTTTTCACTTATTTAACAAGATATGGAAAAATTATCAATCAACTTTTGCAGTATTATTTTAATTTTGTACACACATTCTCCTATGCTCTATTAGGTAAAATGTGTGGTTCAGAGAGCTTTTGGGGGCATTTATATTATTTTTTTATTTTCAGTTTTATATTAAAAAAACTTTTTTTTTTTTTGCGGTACGCGGGCTTCTCACTGTTGTGGCCTCTCCCATTGCGGAACACAGGCTCCGGACGCACAGGCTCAGCGGCCATGGCTCACGGGCCCAGCCGCTCCTCCCCGACCGGGGCACGAACCCGTGTCCCCTGCATCGACAGGTGGACTCTCAACCACTGCGCCACCAGGGAAGCCCTAAAAAAACTTTTTTGTTGGTTTCTTTAGGGTGACGTGGCAGAAAAAAAATTTGACATGTTATGCTATTATCATTATCTAGATTGAGATATTCTGAAGGTAATAGTACTTTATATTTAAATAAGACTGTCTTTAAATGTTCTTATTCTTTTCTGAAACACTGTGGCATAAACAGGGACAACATTTTCTCAAAATACAATGGTGAGTATCAGACTTTGGATAAGTGATATATGGAGCTCTCAGGATGCTTATTCTACTGTACTAGTAGGTCACAACCATGTAGAGTATACCAGTTTCCTATGATTGCTGTAAAAAAGGACTACATCCTGAGCAGCTTAAATCAGCACAGATTTATTTTCTTAAAGTTCTGGAGGTCAGAGATCCTAAATGGATTTCACTGGGCTGAAATCAAAGTGTGAACAGCACCAGATTCCCTCCAGAGTTTCTGGGAGAAAATCTGTTTGCTTGCCTTTTTCAGCTTCTCCAGGACTCTGCATTCTTGGATTATGGCCTCTGCTTTGTTCTTCAAAGCCAGCGGTGTAGATTCTTCTCTTTCTGCCTCCATTGACCTTGGCTTTCACTATATACAGGGCCTTCTAATCTTCTAGCTATAGTCTAATCACCATTTACCTCCCTCTTAAAAGGATAATTCTAAGGATTCTTCTTCAGGTAATTCAAGATTCCAAGATTTTTAATCATACCAGCAAGCTCTCATTAGCCATGTAAGCTAACGTTCACAGTTTCCAGAAATTAAGACCTGGCTACTTTGGGGACCATTATTAAACTTACACATATAATAATACTACAATATCAGCATTAATTATTTTCTTCCTTGGGCATTTTATTTTCACCTTTCCCAGTGCTGGAAGCAGAGTAAGAGATGAGTTTTTTCATGCCCAGATCCACTGCATTACTACATTTTATGTAGTGGATATCCACTATATCCACTACATTATATTTTTGTGTTGGGGCTCCGGATAGAGGAAGCAGGTAATAAAGTTGCATTAGAACAATGGTTCTCCATCAAGGTTCCTTTCCGTGTTGTTATTCTTGCTTCTGTAACTTCCCACTAAAGATATGTACAATATGGTGAATTTGTTTTCCTCAGCTGAACAGATAAGGCAGAAATATGGCAGCCCTGGTAACTAGAATACATGTGCCCTAATGGGGAACAAAGAGAACTCTCTTCTCCCTTTTCCCAAGAAGACAGACTCTCCTCTCCTTTCTGGCTTTAACTGAGAGAATAGAACCCTGTAAGGCACATAGAATCAATATTTATAATGGAGACGCATGGAGGGAGGATGTTCTGATCATCTTATTATACGTGCTGATATTTCTGATCTTTAAAAAAATCTAAGGCACTTTGCTCAGAAAAAGCATATTTTTAATCCTGGTGGCCTAAACCACTTAGGCCAAATTCCAACTACTTAATTACATTCTGTCTAGAGTATCCTTCCAAGTGTTCCAGAACTCACAGTGGTTTTCATTTCCTATCCTAAGCTGCTCCGTTATGCTATTGTTATTATTTAACATTCCTGAGAGTAGACAGATGAGCTGTTTGAAACAGGAATATATATTTCCTATTGAATAAGCTAATAGTCTAAAATATTGTTGCCATATTCCATCTCCAAATTGAATAAAAGAAATGCATTAAAGGAAACATAATAAAAGGAAACAGTGAAAGAAAATACAAGACAAGGCCTCTGTCCTGGTTAAAACCCAAACCAGCTGATGTGGAGAATAGGCCACTTTGTGACTTTGGGTCTGGCTAAATGTTCTCATTTTTGCAAAAACAACAAAACACTTGTGCTTATGTTGTAAATGGACAGGGCTATTAATTTCTAATAAAAAGACTTAACTATGTTTAAAGGAAGGATCACAGGAGGATGGGGCATTTTTGTACAGCAAGAGCATTCCATTTAAAATAACTATTATACATTATAACTCTCCATTTTTCCCACCCTCATTTCCTTCAAATCATCTTATAAAGCATTCACATTTCTTAACATTGTAATTCACTCATTGTTAGAATCATACAACTATAACAAAAAAATCACAGACAGAAAATTTTGACAGCAAAAGGGAGGCAGTGTAGCAATGATTGATTATTATAAGCCCCTAGCCCTTCTCTTCTATTTCAATAGAAGAGCTCTCTCTCCTTTTAAGACAAATCCCTTTACTTGTGCTTTGAAACGATACCCTCTGCTTTGGGCAATTCAACCTACCAATTGGCTCTCTCTGGTCTGACTTCAGCCTACTCTTCTGTACTTGCCTTTTATATATAAGCATGCCAAGTCTCTTTTATGTAGAATGATAGGAATATGTTTATTTTTATTTTATTTATTTATTTTGCGGTACGCAGGCCTCTCACTGTTGTGGCCCCTCCCGCTGCGGAGCACAGGCTCTGGAAGCGCAGGCTCAGCGGCCATGGCTCACGGACCCAGCCACTTTGCGGCATGTGGGATCTTCCCGGACCGGGGCACGAACCCGTGTCCCCTGCATCGGCAGGCGGACTCTCAACCACTGCGCCACCAGGGAAGCCCTAATAGCAATATTTTTAAAAGAGCTGAATATTCTTTTCTCTTTTGCATTTCCTGAGTAGGATTCTCCCCCAGTTCTGCTAGAGTCATCTGTTTGCCGTGAGGAAGATTGAAATTGTGGAAGCTGGATTGCATTGAGTCAGAGGCAGTCACTGTTCAGCTTTTGACATCCGAAATAAAATATGTGAGTTGACTACAAGACTGAAGTTTTGAAAGCCAGGTTTGGATGAGAGCAGTTTTTTTTCCTAAAACCCTCTAGCTTCCACTAACGCCCTAATGTATTAAATATTTGGCTTGTCATGCTAGATCATAGATATTTTCTACTTACCAAGGATATAGAAAAGTCAGAATATGTCATGAAGAAAGTCCACCATAAAGGGAGGTAGGGAAGCCTTCCCACTCTTATTACCAGGCCAGGGGTGGGTGAAGTATATGATGAAACCCATATATCTTCATTACCCCTCTTTATACCATGGTTCCAAATGTGACATGCTGTTAAGTATGAAGAAAAGCCAAGAGTGAAGTGAAGTTGATACCACTTCCTGTTGAGAACCTTTGGGAGGAGGCACATATGCAAGTTCCTTCCATATCCAAGACCCTCCCCAGGCTTCCTCCACTGGAAATCAGTATGGGGGTAAGCATGAGGCCTGAGGGACTCTTTTGCCCAGCTCCATGAGGGATATGCTTTCCGCGAGCCCAAATAACATCTTATGAAGGAAGAAGGGAATGTGAATAACCGTTCTGATGGGAAATTGGACTTTCAGCTGATTCTTTATCCACAAGACTGTTTTATATAAAAAGAAACTATTTAAACCACATAATGCTGAGGCACATTTTTCTAGTAAGTTGAGGTAAGTTTTCGCCTCCACTTACCAGAGGGGAGAAGTAGTGGATATTTATCAGATAGTTTTGAATGCCAAGTATCTGTGAAACACCCTTCATGTATCTGGAGAGTTTGCCACAGAGTACAGCCTTTGCTAAAGAGAAGCCAGAGTTTATTCCCCCAATCTTTCTTGTTACTGATGTGCAGACTCATATGCTCAAGATGACTTTGATTTGAAAATAAGCAAAGTGTCGCAAACAAGGTGGCACTAGCATCTGGCTTCTGACTTAGGCCCTACTCTTATTAGCATGAACTGTGAGTCTCCAACGACATCGGTGTAAATGGCTTTGTCATTATCAGTGCTGAGTAATAATGGCAGAGTATTTTCACTGGAGTAACCTTAATTGTAGTTGGTTATTGGTCCTTGGTGTGTGGCTTCCATTCTTGACTCTCTGACCAGAGATTCTAGGTGCTACCTACCATGCTTTATTAAACTCCTTTTCTGATTAAACTAGTTGTTGATCGCTAGGAACCATAGCCAGTGACAGTTAAATTTCCTGAGTGCTTACTCTGTACCATACACTGGTTTAAGCACTTTGCATATTTTATTTATCTCATGTAATTCCTCTCAACAATATTAATAAAAATAGATACTATTATTATCTACATTTTACAGATGAGACAACTTAGAGGGGCATTCAATAACTTGTCCAAAGTTGTTTGTTAACCAGTGAGGTTCAAGTTCAGCCAGTCTAGCCTCATAGCCCATATTTCTATCTCTACACTTTAGACCTCATAATATGTATATAGTATTTATATATATATATCTTTATCTATTATAAATATATATATCTTTATCTCTCTCTATATATATTATATATAGGCCTATTTATATAGTGCAAGAGTAAATCTCTAGCTATGTATTTACATTGTACATATCTTGAGAAAATCCTGTACCTCATTCTGTTTATAAACACTGCTTTATTTCCCAACCTTGTCCTTGCTGGATGTGTTGAAAGCATGGCTTTCACTTGCTTTTCCCACTTCATCCCCTATCTTCCACTTTCAGTCCTCTAAAATACAGCTTCCTCTCCTATTGTTCTCTGTAACTGCTTCTCACTGAGGTCACTGAAGGTGTTATCAACAGTCTCTTTTTTGGTCTTTATTCTTACTCTATTTCTCTACAGCATTTGGTATGTGATTCCTTACTTCTTTCTTGATTCTTTTTAACTATTTGGTTTCTGTGATATTTTTGTGACCTGGTTTTTATCCTAGAGCTCTGGCCAGTGTCTCTCAGGGCCCTTCATGGGCTCTATTTCTTCTGACATACCTTAAATACCACTTTAAATTCTCAGTCTTCTTCCACTTTCCCTGGATGAACTTATAGACATTCTAGATAAAGAAACATTGATGAATCTCTAATATGTATGTCAGCAAACATATTTATCCTAAGATCTATAATTACACATCATATTGTCTGCGGGAAATCTCCCTTAGTACGTTCCAAAGATATTTCAAGTTCAAACTTAATATTTCCCAATTAAACTCATCTTTCCTTTCCTTCTCAAATTTCTCCTCCTTCATTCCCATTATCAGTTAATGAAAGAACCATCAGCTCACTCCATCAAAAAGCCCACAGGTCATCTGTTACTTCTTTTTCATCTTCATACTCCACCTCAGTTCGCTAAGTGCACTAGCTCTGTCACAGTGCACATCACCCATCCTCACCATCCCTACCAGCTCTGCTTTTACCTTTTTGTACTGCTTACTCCAACGGCCTTCTAAATCCATCTATATGGGATTTCCTCTTTATATTTTCCACCTCCTGCAGAACTGGCTTTAAAAAGCATAAAAGTAATTATTTCACTTCTCATTTAACATCTTTCAGTTACTCCCCATTACTCAGGATACAGTCTGAGCTTCTCAGCCACTACTTATTTGATCTGGCCTGTGCTTATCTAGATACTTTATTATCATACAACTCTCTGTCTACAGACCACATTCCACCCAACTGATTTATTTGCAGTTTCCTCTAATACTCGCGCTCTCTTGTGCACCTGTCTGAGGTTGCTATTAACTTCATGTGACACAGTTGGCTTACGCCCACTCATCCATCAAAACACATCTCCGATTTTACACTTTCCGTGTCTTCCTGTGTGCTCCTCTTAGTGATAACAGTGTTAACTCTGTGATATTCTCTCACCCACTAGACTGTGAACTTTCAAAAGAGATTTACTATGTCTTTGGTCTCAGAATATTCAGGCCTCCCATGAAGATTGGATTATTGTAGAAACTAAATATTATTTTGCAAATGAACTGGTATCAAAAGTATACGTATTTACTTGAAAGTTGAGTGAACGAAGGCCTGGAGAGGTTAAGTGATTTGTCCATTGTCACACTGCTAGTAAAGACAAAGATGTAACTATTCATTATTCTTTAACTGACACTCTCAGAACTTAAAAAAAATGCCTGAAGGGCTTCCCTGGTGGCGTAGTGGTTGAGAGTCCGCCTGCCGATGCAGGGGACACGGGTTCGTGCCCCGGTCCGGGAAGATCCCACATGCCGCAAAGTGGCTGGGTCCGTGAGCCATGGCCGCTGAGCCTGCGCTTCCAGAGCCTGTGCTCCGCAGCGGGAGGGGCCACAACAGCGAGAGGCCCGCGTACCGCAAAAAAAAAAAAAAAAAAAAATGCCTGAAATACAGAAGACAATATATACTTGTTCAATGAATGAATGAAAAAGGAAAAGAAAACTATCTCATTTTCTATAACAAAAATGTTAAAAATAGTGAATTTCAAAATAGTGCCGAAGAGGGAAGTTAAAATACACCACTTTTGGTGCTGGGAAAACTGGACAGGTACATGTAAAAGTATGAGATTAGATCACTCCCTAACACCGTACACAAAAATAAGCTCAAAATGGATTAAAGACCTAAATGTTAAGGCCAGAAACTATCAAACTCTTAGAGGAAAACATAGGCAGAACACTCTATGACATAAATCACAGCAAGATCCTTTCTGACCCACCTCCTAGAGTAATGGAAATAAAAACAAAAATAAACAAATGGGACCTAATGAAACTTCAAAGCTTTTGCACAGCAAAGGAAACCATAAACAAGACCAAAAGACAACCCTCAGAATGGGAGAAAATATTTGCAAATGAAGCAACTGACAAAGGATTAATCTCCAAAATTTACAAGCAGCTCATGCAGCTCAATAACAAAAAACAAACAACCCAATCCAAAAATGGGCAGAAGACCTAAATAGACATTTCTCCAAAGAAGATATACAGACTGCCAACAAACACATGAAAGAATGCTCAACATCATTAATCATTAGAGAAATGCAAATCAAAATTACAATGAGATATCATCTCACACCAGTCAGAATGGCCATCATCAAAAAATCTAGAAACAATAAATGCTGGAGAGGGTGTGGAGAAAAGGGAACACTCTTGCACTGCTGGTGGGAATGTGAACTGGTTCAGCCACTATGGAGAACAGTATGGAGGTTCCTTAAAAAACTACAAATAGAACTACCATATGACCCAGCAATCCCGCTACTGGGCATATACACTGAGAAAACCAAAATTCAAAAAGAGTCATGGCTCTATTTACAATAGCCCAGAGATGGAAACAATCTAAGTGCCCATCATCGGATGAATGGATAAAGAAGATGTGGCACATATATACAATGGAATATTACTCATCCATAAAAAGAAACGAAATTGAGCTATTTGTAATGAGGTGGATAGACCTAGAGTCTGTCATACAGAGTGAAGTAAGTCAGAAAGAAAAAGACAAATACCGTATGCTAACACATATATATGGAATTTAAGAAAAAAAAATGTCATGAAGAACCTAGGGGTAAGACAGGAATAAAGTCGCAGACCTACTGGAGAACGGACTTGAGGATATGGGGAGGGGGAAGGGTGAGATGTGACAGGGCGAGAGAGAGTCATGGACATATACACACTAACAAACGTAGTAAGGTAGATAGCTAGTGGGAAGCAGCCGCATGGCACAGGGATATTGGCTCGGTGCTTTGTGACAGCCTGGAGTGTGGGATAGGGAGGGTGGGAGGGAGGGAGACGCAAGAGGGAAGACATATGGGAACATATGTATATGTATAACTGATTCACTTTGTTATAAAGCAGAAACTAACGCACCATTGTAAAGCAATTATACCCCAATAAAGATGTTTAAAAAAAAGAGTAAATAAACACAGCAAATAATGCCTTAATAAAAATGGAATAATAATAGGAAATTTTTAAAAAAATAGAAAAAGGAGAAGAAAAAGGGGGAAAAGTATTTGAGAAAAACCCATAAGTATTGAAGATAGGCAAAGATGTTTCAACATGTGGGTCATAGGAGTCCCTGAAGAAGAAAACCTAAGAGAACAGAGCAAATAGTAAAAGGTATAATTTTTATAAGATTTCCTGAAATAAAAATATTTGAAATAAGTATTGAAAGAGTACATTGAATATTTGAGAACACTGACTTAGAATAACTATGACCAAGTCATATTCTGGTAAAATTGCTGAAGTTTAAAGAACAAGGGCTTCCCTGGTGGCACAGTGGTTAAGAATCCGCCTGCCAATGCAGGGGACATGGGTTCAAGCCCTGGTCCAGGAAGATCCCACATGCTATGGAGCAACCAAGCCCATGCACCACAACAACTGACCCCGCACTCTAGAGCCCACATGCCACAACTACTGAAGCCCGTGTGCCTAGAGCCCATGCTCTGCAACAAGAGAAGTCACCACAATGAGAAGCCCACGCACCACAAGGAAGAGTAGCCCCCGATCGCCGCGACTAGAGAAAGCCCGCGAGGAGCAATGAAGACCCAATGCAGCCAGAGATAAATAAATAAATAAATATTTTTTAAAAATTAAAAAAATAAAAAATTTTTTCATCTAGGGAAAAAAATAGCATGTGATGTATAAGAGAAAGAAAATCATATTATCATCAGACATTTTGACCACAGTAATCTATTCCGAAGGAACTTAAGTAACACATTTTAGATATTCAGTGAAAGAAAATGTGAATTGAGGCTTTTATATCCAACAAAATTGACCATCAAGTATGAAGGGCATAAACTGTTAGCAACATGCAAGGATTTAGAGAATATTGTTTTCCTGAGCTTTCCCTGAGTAATCTACTAAAGAACAACTTACCAACCAAAATGATATGAAAGACCCTATCATATCATTGTACTGGTGGTAGGCATCAAATATACTGTATGGTTAGTTCTAGAACTAACATGTGAATATTTAAAAAGTTTAATCATTAAAAATGATTACCTGATCATAGAATGTAGACATGGTACAAGTATTTAAAAAGGAGAAAAGTATGGTAGCATATGCAAAAGTTTTTCAAATGGTTTTCAGAAATCATAATGATTGGTTATAGTATTGGAGTTGTTTTCTGAGACTGTTGTGTGTTTATGTGGAATAAAGCAAATGACTAATTAATGGATATTTAATTTTGTTGTCTCTGTCTCTGAGGACTAAGATTCTTCATGTAGTTGAAAAGAATAAGATTTAATATAAAAGAATTTAAATAAAAATCTTTAATCCTGAAAAAAAAAATACACCACTTTTGTTTTAAAAGTGTTCTTATTAAATATTTGAAGAAAATATTTTCAGTGTGATTTCCTGATCTTATAGGGAGCCAAATTATATCTGTACCTTCTGCTCTCTAAATGGGCATGTAGTTGGTTATACTGAATAATTTAAAATTATTAAAATTAAGGATGCCAGTAAATTTAATATGAAAAAGCAAGTTAACATCACCCAGATTTATAATAATACTTTGAATGCCTGAAATCACTTTTAATAAGAGTGTCCTTCTACATTAGTAAAATAGTAGTGTGGGAGGCCGAATGCAAAGATTGCCCCCATGACCTCCATCCTCTGTTGTTAAATCCTAGGTAATCCCCTCTCTGTGAGGGCTGAGTGGGACCTGTGATTTGCTTTTAGCCAACAGAATATGGAAAAGGTGATGGGACACCACGCCCATGATTGCACTGTAGACTTCCTTTAACAGACTAGAGTGAGGGCATCTCTCTTGCTGGCTTTGAAGAAATAAGATGCCAAGTTCTGAGAGGGTCACCTGACAGGGAACCATGGTGGCCTCTAGTAGCTGAGCAGCACCTAGCCAGAGAGACAACAGTGAACCCAGTTCTCCAACCAGAAATAATTGAATTCTGCCAACAATCAGTGTGAGCTTGGGATAGACGCTGAGTTTTGGAAAAACTGTAGCCCAGCCTACACCTCACCTATGGTAACTATGAGATCATAAATATGTGCTGTTTTAAGCTGCTCAGTTTGTGGTAATTTGTTACATTGTTTAAAACTATATACATTATGTATAAAATAGGTAACTAATGAGAACATACTGTATAGCACAGGGAACTCTACTTAATGCACTGTGGTGACCTAAATGGGAAGGCAATCCAAAAGAGAGGGGATATATGTATATGTAGAGCTGATTCATTTTGCTGTACAGTAGAAACTAAAACTATTGTAAAGCAGCTACACTCCAACAAAAATTAATTAAAAACAACCTAATATACTACAGGTTACTCCTACGTATATTTAACATAACAAAACCTGTTATATAACCTTCAAAATTGCAAGAACAAATAAATATGTTAGTGAAAAGCAAAGTCTCAAAGCATTAAAGGAAAAGAAAATCTAATGGTACCTGAATTATAATTCAGGTTTCAAAACATGATAATTAAGCTGTATGAGAAAAATACATGATAAACCAATTGAGAATGAATAGTAAAGTCTTATATCAATTTTAATAGAAAGGAAAGGAAAACCCAACCACATGTTTTTCTTGGGTTTACATCAATATTTATCCACAACTTTCTGTTTTAGAGTATTTTGTGGCTATTATTTTGCAAACTATAACAGGTCAATTTCTGTTTTATTTAGGAAAGTAAAACTATGTCAAAAATACTTAAACATTGTACAAAATAAGCAATATTTTTAATAAAAATTTAAAAATTTTCAAATAGTTTAAGATTATTTATCATCAAATATCAATAATCTACTTCTCTGCAATAATTGTGTCTCATAAGCTGGTCCTTTCTCAAACTCTTTCTCTTCCTTCACATGATATAAAACATGTGACTTTGTCACTATCAAAATTAATTTTAACCTTTTTTACTTTAAAAAATTTCACCTTAAGTTTTAAGAATATAGCAGATAAAGCTTAAAGAAAAATGTTTAAACAACCAAAATTTTGGAAGTTTTAATTCCTGATCTCCAAAACTAATGTGGGAGTAAAATACAAATGACCTATACATATTTTAGACTGTCATATTTAATTTTAAAGTTCAGCAAAGACAGAAACTTAGTCTGGAAATTTGGTAGATAACATCTGGCAGGGTTTATCACAACCTGGACAGGAGAACCAGACATTGTTAACTACGCTTTGGACTTTGAGCATTCTATTTATTAAACGAACAAACAAAAAAGTGAAGAGTTTAAATGCTTAATATTTGCTATTTTAAAACATATGAAACTCAAGTAATGACTTTTATGGCTGCCTAGCTACCTCTCATTTGTAATTTAAAATATTAAAACTAAGAATCTGAAAAATACTTAAATGATACCCTAAAAATTTCCTTTCCAGCTGTGTGAAAAATACAATAGTTTTATGTTACTGTAACATGTACTGTTTTCTTGTCTTAGCAAAGACTTTGTTATTTCCAAATTCTTAAGTGTTCCAAGTTTTAATGACATTATCATTTTCTATTTGTGATAGGATGACTAGTCTTAGGTAGCTCATAGAAATTGTTATTCACTTCTTGCTTCATAACATTCTGGGTACAATATGTACTAACAATTTTTTCTCTGTTTTCCTTCCTGAAGCTGATCTGATATTAAAGCGCTAGCTTTAATAAGTTTCCACTTCAGTCTAAAAGAGATAATTTAAGAAATCCAGAAAGCAGAGGCTGCCAAAGCTCACTGCTTCCTAAAACCAGATTGCTATTCTACTTCTTCCATTGTGACAAAACCCAGGCCTACAGAACCTGCCCCACCTCTTCCTCAGAGTAAATAGCTCTCTGATCCAGTGACTTCACTGAGGAAGTGCTCCGTGTCAAAGGCTATCATTCAATTTCATTTCTTATTTTATTGTTTGTTTTTTTGTTCAAATTTTATTGCTTTCACATCTGGATGGCACAGCTTTCATGTGGTATTAAAAGTATGTGTCCAAAAATGTGTCCCAGATGAACATCCTGTTTGTCTTTTGATTTAAATTTCTGTTTAGTAAACCTCTGTGGTTTGGATACAGTGAGTTTCAGCCCAACTCCCTACCCACTTCCTCAAAAGTAACAACTCCCCTGTCTTTTCCTCCCTTACTCACCTTTCCTCTGCTAAATTAATATTGTCTATCAAACACATTCTTAGGAATATTTAAGAACATTACCTCGTCTCTCAATGATAAAATCTATGTTTAAAGCATTAATGTTCTGGAAGCTCTTTCCACAAAATGTTTGTTTTACATGCTACGCCATTAGCAAATATGAAAATGTTCCCATCAGGCCCTGGTAGAAAAATAACCAATTTTTGAATTATGAGATACTTGCTTTAGAGAAACAAATAAGTGCTTTTTCAAAAATAGTTTAGCAACTGTATTTTTCTGTTCAAAACCAGGAAAGAAATATGGTTAAAGTATTTTTTAAGTCTTCCCTTCAAATTGGTCATAGAAATCCTATCACTGATGAACAGATTTACTTGACATATTGCATAAAATTATTTTTTTTAAATAACTATTGTTTAAGCCACATTTTTTGAAGCAAAGAAATCTGGTTGTTCTTGGCATTTCTTAATTTGCTTACTTGGGGGTATGTTCTTCCCAAATCCACACATATAATTTCCATTGCCTTTGAAAGGGGTTATGAACACACATCTGAAGGAGAATTGACCACTCAGTTTTTGATGTTCTAAAGCCAACTAAAGCATGAACCTCTTGCTTCCTTTCTGATCCCAGCCCTTTTCAATGAGAACAATGCTTATGCAAGATTTCCTAGGGGGATTTTGTGGTTTGAGGTTTTAATAATCTAGGCTAAAATTCAAATAGGAACCACAGCTGCTTGGATAAGATTCTTAGACCTTTTTATTTGAACTGCAGTGAACTTACCAGAATTTTTAAATATTCTGAGCAGTATCTGATATGTAAGAGTGACATGTGGTAGCCTTCTTTCAGATATAAGAATATCTATATACCTACAAATATTATGAAAATAAAAAGGACATGTACTTTCCTTAACCATTTGCAAATATGTTTAAAAACAGATTTGGCTCTTTTAAAAAGTAATAAGCATTACTCTTCTAAATCAATAAAAGAAACCTATTGAGAATACTTTATATTTTCTATCTTTTTGGTTGAAATTCTCACTTTGTTCATGCATTGTTCTTCTGACCTTGGTGTGAATATTTATGATTGTTAGTTTGAACCCTCTATCAGGTAAATCACTTATCTCCATTTCGTTAAGATCTGTTTCTGGGGATTTATCTTGTTCTTTTGTTTGGAACATATTCCTCTATTTCTTCATTTTCCTTGACTCTCTTTGCTGGTTTCTGCACATTAGATGAAACAGTCTTGACAGAGTGGCCTTGTTAGGAGATGAACCTTATTGATCAGCCTGGCCTGAACGCCTAGTTGTCTCTCAAACTTTTATGATTGTACAAGCCTCCTTCTTTGTTCTTAGTGGCTCCCAGTAGTTGAGGCTGTGCCAATACCTGTCAGTGTCCCAAGGGGGAGGATCACAGTCAGCACCTAGCTGCAAGCTGATGAGAAGCTGGACCCTCAGGCACACCTGGGAAAGTATGTGGTTAAGCTCTTTCCAGGAGAAACTGAGAGACTGGTATTTTTACCTGCTTCCTCTGCGCTGGGTTCAGGTATGTAACTGCTAGAGGTTGTCGCTGTGTCCATTAAAAACTGTTTCTTTGTTTGCTACAGTCCTGTGGGACTTGTGAATGCAAGCCCGTTTGGTTACCAGTGCCCGGTAATCCAGAGATCCATCCCTTGGGTGGCTGCTGAAAAAGCTGCGGCCCCAGATGTGTGTACAAGCTCCTTCCAGGGAGCTACCGGTGACTTGGAGTGGGTTGGAAGGAGAAAGCAAGAGTAGTGTCTTCCAGCTTCCCTGGTCTCTGGGGAGGATCCCAGCTAGCCCCTAAGGTGCTAACTTAGCAGTTTGACCCTCAGGTAGCTTTGAAAGTATGCAGATAAACTCCTTCAGGGAAAGACAGAGGTAGGCGATTTTGCTTGCTGCCTCTGCCTTGAACCCTGGGGGGGATAGCCACGGCAAGTATTCTCACTACTCAAGAATCACTTTTTTGTTTACTATAGTCTGTGGGACTTGGGGATGAGAGCCCCATTGGCTTTCATAGCTAGGTGTTTTGGGAACCCTTCCCTCCAGTGGGAGTCTTAAAAAGTTGGGGCACTAGATGTGGGATCTAAACTCTTCCATCCTCAGAGAGAAGCTGAGAGTTGAGGGTTCTGTCCCAATTGTATGGCTCTGTGTCAGGAGTGAGGTTTATGTTAAGAGTATATCTGGCCTTTCCTACCTGCTGAGATGTAGGTATTGTCTCATTCATGCAATGTGTAGGAGTTACTTAGTTTATAGATCTCTCTGAGAGAGAACTGATTGCTCATTTGTAGCTGTGCATTCAGCTCATCTGTGGGAGGAAGAGAGCTCAGGAGCCGCCTATATCACATCTTTATTCCATTTATGGTTGTGTTTCTTTCCTCTGCTTCTGCTCAGCCCAAGTACTCTTGAGAATGTTTTAAAAATTAGATCTTTGGCACCATTGAAGTAGAATCTGTTTATTTTCTGGAATAATAAGCTATGTCTTCATTCTATTACCCATTTGGAGACACTTTTTTTTTAATTGATTTTTGTATACTTCTAGAATAGTATTGAGTTTAAAAGGTAAGATCTAGCACTATTTACAATAGCCAGGACATGGACGCAACCTAAGTGTCCGTCGACAGATGAATGGATAAAGAAGATGTGGCACATATATACAATGGAATATTACTCAGCCATAAAAAGGAACGAAATTGAGTTATTTGTAGTGAGGTGGATGGACCTAGAGTCTGTCGTACAGAGTGAAGTCAGAAACAGCAAAACAAATACCGTATCCTAACACATATATATGGAATCTTAAAAAAAAAAAAAAAGGTTCTGATGAACCTAGGGGCAGGACAGGAATAAAGATGCAGACGTAGAGAATGGACTTGAGGCCATGGGGGTTGGGGAAGGGTAAGCTGGGATGAAGTGAGAGAGTAGCATTGACATATATACACTACCAAACGAAAGACAGATAGCTAATGGGAAGCAGCCGCATAGCACAGCACAGGGAGATCAGCTCGGTGCTTTTGACCACCTAGGGGGTGGGATAGGGAGGGTGGGAGGGAAGCTCAAGAGGGAAGAGATATGGGGATATATGTATACGTATAGCTGATTCACTTTGTTATACAGCAGAAACTAACACACTGTTGTAAAGCAATTATACTCCAATAAAGATGTAAAAAGAAAAAGAATAAATGTAGAAGAAATGATGAAATTAGAAAATCAACATGACAAGCATCATAGTAATAATTATTTCAAGCAAGATTCATCAATGGATACTGCAAACAGTGAGTGAAAGTTTAGGGACTAAACTGATAGTTATATAGTCTTAAATTATTTCATCACAAATTATATACTAATTGCAAAGAACAAAGTACTAACTTTACAGTGGAGAAAACTGGCAGATGCCACTTTAACCAAGTGAAAAAAGTAACTATTGCCAGCTATGACAATTAGTAGCATGTGCCTACTGATGTGAAAAGCACTGCACAAAACAGCCTCATGTTGTATTTTCACAGCCACATGCGCATAACCTGAATCTATCCATGAGAAAATATCACACAAGCCAAAATTAAGAGATATTCTATAAAAGAACTGTCCTTTCTGTTCAAAAAAAGTCAGTTATGAAATACAAAGATGGACTCAGGAACTGTTCTAGATTAAAGCAGACTAAGGAGACACGACCATAAAAGAAGTTATTAGAATAAATGATGAAATCAGAATAGGGCCTGCAGATGTATTGATGGTAATTTCCTGATTTTGATGATTGTTCTGTGATTAATTCAGATCATTTTTGTTTTAAGGGAATACACACTGAATTATTTAGGAGTAAACTGGCATCTTGCATTATGTCTGCAACTTAATCTTAAATGGTGCAGAGGGAAAAAATGAGAAAGATATGGGGGTGGGGGCAAATATAGTGAAATAAAAACATTTGGAGGATTCTGGAATAAAAAATAAATCATTTCCTATTTCTCACTTTTATAATCAACACTCTGGATAGCATGTTTCACATAATAATTTTGGGTCCATTCTGGAGTAGTTGTGAATTGCTTGTTCCATGTCCTTTAACCATTTATCTCTTGAGGGTTCTAGTGTCTTTCTTACTAATTTATATAATAAAGATATAAATCTTTTAAGATAAAAAAAAATGTAAGACCTGCTGAAGGGTCTGTTCATAAGGTTCCTGAATCCCAAGGTATGATAAATAACAGCCTTTAAGGATATGTAAATGAGGCCCCAATAGTCACATAAAGGGTAGAAATTTCAGAGTCTATCACAGGGTTATAATTTTATTTAAATGTTTATTTAACCAATTAATGACCCTATAGTAAGGGATTTGCAAGGAGAGAATATAATGGAACAGAACATCTATAAATGATCTGACACTAAATTTAGGTAAAGGACTTACTCCAAAGACAGGAAACTTTTTGAGCTGGAAGACTTTAGATAGCTTTGAGGCTCATTTTGGGTGCCATGAGACCCACAGTTTCTGGGCCTGCTGGCTGATGAGCATTTTTCTGGGTAAATATATCCTGGGAAGAATACCAGTCCTGAAGGCCTCTGCTCTTGGTGGGCTGATCCCCACAAGCCCTTGTGCACAATCACATTCAGGGTCTCTCATCTCATCCGGCAGATTTCAAAGTTCTCCACAGAATCCTGTGAATTTACAGAGTTGTATAATGGACTTCCAGAAGGAGAGAGGTGCTTCCCATTGGTGGCAACTGAGCTCTGGACATGTCCTTCAACTTCTGCCAGATCTGCTTAATATTTCATCTGCTTTATATTAATATTCTGGTTAAGATTTAGTTTACACCCATCTGCTAAATTTTTTTTTTTAAAAAGGAAAATTTAGTTCCATGCATTGCATAGGATATTTAAGAGCCTCAGTATGTTAAACATTTCCCATGAATTCTAACGATTTGAATGTAAATGGTTAGTAGATGGCTTGTGCTGTATTGGGCTAAGGCAAACTCTGTGATGCAGAGGACAAAAGCTGTTTTCCAACATTTCAGAATTGGGTATTGACACTAAACTGAGGGCAAGTATCTGCTCAAGGAAAATTCAGTTGATAACAAGTACAGGTGATAATGGCTTCTTGAAAAGAAATGAACTAAAATATTAGAATTTATTGTCCTGGCAGCTACAGATAAAATCAAAGCATATCTTCTGTGACTTTGGTCACATATAGGCCCTCTGCATGGAATTGCCTTCTCTCTGCTGGTCGGTTTACTAACGCTTACTTACGTTCAAGGCTTAGGCGGACCATTTACTGAGAATTCAGTAAAACAGTGTTTTATAAAAAAATATGAAATCAGTTGTTTCATCATCTAGGTATGGCTCCTGAAGGTAAGCGGGAGTCTCTGTTCCCTCCGAAATATGCTTCTTAGAATGACAGGCATTGATAATAGCATTCTCACCATTCTCTAGTTTGTGAAACCAGAGACAAATGAGAAACAGCGTTTCCAGGAATTAGTCATCTCTGAGGGGTAATTTTGAAGACTGCAAAAACTCTTGGCAGGGACACTCCATTGAAACTCCTGCACTAAAAGACCTGACCAAGCTTTAACATGGCTTCTAGCAGCCAAAGGCCAAGCTCCTGGGAAGACTCAGCCTATTTGAGTTTCTGTCTGAAAACACTTAGGACTGTCAAAGAATTCACTGTTCTAGCCAGCACCTGACCACAGGCCCCTGACCTTCCTTTCTTAGAGCACATTTACTAAAAAAGGCTTACAATTTTGAATTCTTCCTCTGTCCTTTTAAGAGGTAATGTACCTCCTACAGTTCAGGAGTGTCTTGCTTAAGTTCTTAAAAGCCATTCCTTTGAAATGCAGTCTTCAGGAATGATAGGGCCAGTGTCTGGTGGGGAATAGAATCCTAACTTCTATAATTGCCAGCTAGCTAATACAGCTGGCCTAATCAAATTTACACTGATCAATAACTACTAATTGTTCATTTTCCTGACCTGTTTGAGCCCTTGCTCACTCCCTCTACCTACCCCCTTATTTTCCCTTTAAAATACCGAGTTACTTCTGTGCAAATTGGAATGGACCTCAGTTCTTTCCCTTACTGTTAGTGGTTATTGAATAAAATCTGATTTCACTGTTTTAACTTTGACAGTTTTAAACCAGGAAACAGTGAGCTGGCTCCTGAGGGAGGTATGGAGAACAGTCTATGAGGAAACTGAAGCTTAGCATGGAGAGCACTTGGTTCTCAGAAGACCACAAGCAGTGCTGGCGAGTAGTTCAGCAAGTGGGGGAGGTGATGGGGCCATATGTGGTAAGCATCCAAAGAATGTATAACTTGATTCAAAGACTAGACACATAGAATTAGAATCTTGAACTACAAAAGAAAGGAGGCCTGCTGAGTAAATAACCAAGAATAAGTCAGCACTTCACATCTACAAGAACTGATTACTTTGAGACTTGTTAAGACAGTTTAGCCATATTTTGCTCACTTGGACAAGCGCTTAAGGCCCCAGAGGGAACTGGAGACCTTAATCTCTAAGTAGCTCTGAAAGCATCAACCCTGGAAATCCTCTGTGAGGTAGGCTAGGTGAATCAAGTTATAGAATCCACCATTCAGTCAACATAAAGAATGACATGATTGCATGGAAATCTCTGAAAAACAATCATAGATAAAGCTTAACAAAATAGCAAGAAAGAATTGGATTTTTAAATATCTAAATCAGCAATATCTGTTGAGAAAAACAAAAAGAAAATGTCTCTTTCAGATATTATGTCCCATAGGTTACAGCTTGTCAATTCTCCTTTAATTTCAGGCAAAAAATAATTCATACTCTTGAAAAGTTTTTTCTAGAAGTTCATGCCCAATATTGTACTTCTTTTAGTAAGTTGTTTCAGTGTGGATTAGAAGAAATGTAATGTGAAACACTGGGTATGTGAAACATGAACAATATTTCTTTGATGGATAAATACTGCTGTTGGGATTTTACTGGATTGGTACTGAACACTGAATTACAGTTATTGCAATGGTTTGGAAAAGGAAGATGCAGTCATAAATTTTGTAGAAACAGCTAAACTCTTCTGAGAAGCAAACTTTTGTGGCTTAATTTCAGAACAATTTAACAAGACTATGTAAATATGTAGAGTAAAATAAGGACCAGATACCTGAAGTAAGTGAAAATACTACATTCATTTCTTTATGTAATTATACAAAAATTCAATTATAGAACTTTATTCAGATTAAATATATAATACATTCAAATTTAATATCTATAAATCTATGTTTTATTATATATTTTATGTGTGCATATGTATATATATGTGTATATATATCCATATATATTTGCAAATTGTAATTGAATGTTACAATTGTAAAAAAAAGTTACAATTGAATGTTACAAATGTTAAATTGTAAATTTTTAAAAAATTTTTTTTACAGAGTTGGAATTGGTTCCTTTATGGAAAAACTGAAAGTAATTGTAATTGAATGTAATTACAAAATGGATAATAATTAGCCTTACTTTGCCAAATCTATCATGCAAAAAGAGACATTGCTAACTACAAATACCCATTTTGAGACCAAATGGGAGAAACAGTTATCAGCCAGGACCCTGAAATTTATAAGGACGCTCAAGATAGAGAGTAGAGATGAACAACACTGTAATTTAGGAAAGTCCAAGCTTAAGCCATTAATTATCTCAGTTGCATCTTCTTGTAGCTTTCAGTATTTCCTCTTTCTTGAAGCTCTCCTCTTCCCTGTTCACTACGTGACAGCTGACAGCGTTTGTTTGGTTCTTCTTTTCCTTTCCAATCACTGGGCTCCTTTGTTTTGCTGACTCCTTTTTTCCCCTTACTTGCCTAAGTGGGCTGTTCCCTGAGGTTCTGTTTTCAGTTTTTTCTTCCACTACAGGCTTTTCTTTGACTATTTTATTTATTCATTACATTAAATGCATTAAAGTGAATGCATTCAAACTCTGGCACTGTTGCTAGCACATAGTGTGGGTCATTGGACGATAGCAAATATTATTCTCCCTCTGATATTTTTTCTACTACTACTGTAACGACCACAGCAGCTGTTGTCAAATAGCCTACTTATCTCCTAAATATCTCAGATAGACAAAAGAAGGCAGAAATATGACATAATATCTGTGATGTATAGGTCATTCAATATAGGTATAGGTCAATCAATACTACCGTTTACTGTTATTGAGACATATTATCTTATTTACTTCTCAAAACAACCCTACGAAGTATTTCAATAATTTTTGTAAATAAGAAAATAAAGGCCCAGAATGACAAGTAATCTGTAGAAAATCTCATAGCTGTTAATTTTCAAAGTCAGGATTAGAGCTCATTCTTGTCTCAAAAATCCATGTAAAACCCATATTCTTTCCATTGTACTGTATGTTATGGACCAATTCTTATCTGCCCCCAAAATTTTATGTTAGGAAGACTTTAATGAGAATAGGGAAGCACATATTACAGCTATATATTACTTTTCTAAATCAGTGATAAACCTATTTTCCTAGATACTGAGACTCAGAGGGAAACATTTTTTAGAAAGTATCTTTAAAAGGGATATTGAACTAGTACCATTACTAGAAAACTGATTTTTTTAAGAGCTGATCACTTATCAAACTAAATGCTGTTTCTTTATATATGCTATTTTATCTAATGTGAGATTTTCATGCTTGTCTGAAGGTCTTAACGACTAGACTGAGGGAGTGCAATAAATAAGGTGGTTGGGTCTTAAAAATTCCTTTCCACCTTCCATCTAGTTAGCCTCTGACTCTCATTCCTTCAGCTCTTCCAATGATATTGTAAACATTTAATTTCCTGGATTAAGTCCCTTATTTTTTGAAATTACTATGGTATTTTCTCTTTCATACAGACTTGACTGATAAAGGAAGCATCACACTTTGTTAGTAAAAGGTAAGTCAAGTTGAAGCCTAAACCCAAACTCTAACTTTTGGTGAATGCCAAGCTTAGACCTGTGCTAAATATGCCTTCATAACTTTTAATCTGTTTTCCCCAAGTCTTCTCAACCTATCCAAGAGCAAAGAAATTTCTTGAAATACAGAATTAATGTGCACTATTCTCAGAATACCAGTGGTTGAAGAAAATGAGAAAAAAAACGGAAGGATTAGAAGATCAATTATGTACAAAAGCTAGTAACTCAATCAAAAGTTTCCAATCTGTCATATTTAGAAATAAATTTCATTCATGATAAATACAAATTTTGGAAGAGAAATAATCAAAATAGTTTACAACCTATATTCTTCTATTTTCTGGCTTATATTTTGTGACAGTCAAGAAAAGTATCAGAAAACTAACATGATGCTTTCTGTCTGTACAAAATTCTAGTCTCATTTTACTTGAAACATTTTAGATATAATTGACTATTGTATTTCAGGAGATCCATATTAGTGATATAAATTGTCTATACAGGCAAACAGATTGGACGGTTGGGGTTTTATATAAACAGATTAAAAGACTAAAACTAGGAAGATGAAGAGTGAACAAAATATGATAGAAAATCATAAATTAACATGGTTCCTGAATTCAATAAATGTAGTTACTGTTATTCTTTAAAAAGTAATAAAGAGCTAATACTAAGCTCTTCCCAAAACTGAAATACCAGTATAAGAGGGTAATGTGAAAGCCGACTTAACTGTGAAAAAAGACTTAAATGTTAAAAACTTTTGTAGGTTACTAATCTCAATCAATACAATATATATATTGTCAATGCCTCTCCACATGAACTTTATATTTTTATACGAGTTTGTGAAGAAAAAATAATATTCCACTAAAAGTAAATGTATATGTGATTTTTAAAACAATAGATATTTATATGTTCCATGTATTTAATCGATTTTCAAACTTCAAATTTTTTACGTGTTTTTGGAGTAGAACACATCCTGAGTATTGCCTTTCTAGACAAGTTTCTTACTGCAGTTCTGCTAATGGCATTCGCACGTGTAAACAGCTCACCTTCTTAGAAGCAGCCTGCTTTAAGATTGAAAAAATGACCAAGCGTGGTCAAAATAAAACTGTGAATGATCCAGTTATTACCTAATTAAATTTCAGTGTTTCAAAGTCAAGTGCTAGAAAATGGCAGAGGAACTAAGGTGGGCAGCTGAGATGTCAAAGTTTGCTCAATTTCAAACTTTCCATTAAGTGGGAAATAAAGACTCCATACATTTACTGCTTTGAAAAAAGATCAAAAATGACATTTAATGACATTCTTGAGGAAGATTTGCAACTGCATGGAATTCCTTGGAAAATAAACTTTAATTTTTTTTTTGCACATAACTTTCTTTTTGCAATTCAACATGAATTCAAACTTTTAAAATCCAGATGGACAGTACTTGACAAATATGGGTAACCTCAGCCAATGAAACAAAATGTATTTGTTTCCACCCTATTTATTGTGTTACTTCCTCCAAGTAACAATAGAAATCTAACAGTTTTTTAAAGAAATAAATAAATCAAAAAAATTAAATGGGGGATAAATTCCCTTTAAAAGTTATGATTATTTTCATTAATATTATATCTAGCATCAGTGATATTTAACAGGAATTCTGGAAATAGATAGATTTAATGTCTAACTGAAATTATTGTCAAGTTTTAATTAGCTATTCTGATTCCAGAAAGAGCATGAATAATTATATCTCACAGAAAATTCTTAAGCTTTATTTAACTTTAATCACTCTGTCTCCAAGATTTAAGAAGAGCTTCTAAATGTAAAGCTGATGTGGAAGCAGTGAATTCAGATGGGGTTCAGCAGGATTACAGAGGGTATGTAATGTATTCAGAGAATCTATTAGCTAAAGAATACATTTTAAAAATACAAGTAAAAAGAAGATATGTGTTCTATGACCAAATTCATTTGACATTATGGTATTGCTTTACTGTTGTAAAGGAGTTCCTTCTCTCCACATCTTTTATTTTTTTTGTACATAAATGGTATTTTATTGTAGACAATAGTCTTATTTACAAATTTTAATACATTTAAGGTAAACACTGTCACCACAAACATTAAAATTTCAATATGCAAAATTCAAATTTACAACAAGAAAATAAGCACAGAAACTTATTTTTGGATGATATGGTTATTGCAGCACTACCTTTATAATTTCTTACCCAGAGTCCAAAAATGTAGGCAAGCCCTAAACTTGTAGCAAAAACATTTTGGCACATTGGTATCTATAATCTACTTTGTGCAGAAATGTTTCCATGGGACTCACAGAGTACTCTTTGGAAGAAAGAGGCAAGGACTGGTCATTTGGTTGCCCTTTGGAAATGTGAGCTTTCTGGGAGTTCGGAAACAGCCACAACATAGAGTATAATGAGATACAGCTCTGGCTGGGAAAAATGTGTCTTCCATCACAAAAGGACCTCCAATTCCTGGGGGATATCCAACTTCCATCGTCTACAATATGTCATTTCCAGCAATCACACATTTAATTTCCAAGAGTTCTTTGTTGATCTCTGAGATTTTTCTATTCATCTCATCTCTTGGTATGTCACAGATTAAACCTCTTTTCTTATATAGCTGATGATGTTAATTGTAGAATTTTTAAAGTATTTTTTCTACTTCTACAATTTTTTTCATGTTCTCTTCTATTTGTTTATTTTGGTCTCTAGTTTTGTTGCAGGCTTTTCTCAAATGATACCTTGTTCTTCATTGATATTAAACAGGGAGCTCTAGAAAGAGATTGGACACTGTGTGTCTGGGTGGGCTTGTGAATGGGAATCTTTTTTACAGGATGACCAGACAAGTAAACTGGCTTTTTGGGGGGAGATTCCGTATGTCAATGTCTAGACATCATTTTTCTGGAATCCTGATGTCTCTCCAGAGAAGAATCATCTCTTCTGCCTGGAGTTATTTTCCTCAGCAGTTCACATTGTGAGAGAAGGGTTGAGGGAGGTGGATGGAGGTCCCAGTGTCAATTTTAAAGACTTTATCATGATCTCCCATTTATCATTGTGGCACTTTACCAGTATTCTCTGTGCCTTCTGTCCCTAAGTTTGGAAAGTCCTGGTTCAATTTCTACAAACAACAGACTGATGACCTCCTGAGGTCATGGCTAGGGGAGAGGTGAAGGGTGTGTGTGTGCCTTGGGGTGGGGGAGTGCTGCGAGAGAATGGTCACCTAGCTCTACACATTGGGGAATGTGATGGGTGTGCCTGCGTGTTTGTGTGTGTGCCGGGGAAGTAGTGGTGGCAATTATTCCATACACAAATTTTTGAAGCAGTTCCCCCATTTTCAAGTCTGCACCTTATCTTGTGTTCTTTGGAATTTATTAACTCCAAGCACAGAGTTCTTTAGGAGAAAATCATCTCCTTTCTTTTTGATACTCCTCTCTGCAGGCACTCAGTTTGTAACTTCTCTGATAAGATAATTATCCTTCTATGAGCTTTCCATCTTTCAAAAAATAGTTAATTGAAATTGCTAGTCTATGTTTGGCCCCTCTTCTGCTTTCTTCTGCCTGCCTGTCTCTCTTCCTTGCTTTCTCATTTCCTCTCTCTCATTTTTTCCTGCCCCCTTCCCCCTCTTCTTTTCCCCTCCCTTTCCATCTCCTTCTCTTTCTCTCTGCTAACTTCATAAGTTTCGAGAAGAAAAAAGTGATAAATACACATGGCTGCCTTGATGTTTAACCAGACACCCAGACTGAGGATCCCAATATGCTCCCTGCTCTATGCAGAATTGGCTCAGACTAAGCAGCTCTGAGGCTGTAGGTTAAAGGCCTGAATGATTACAGCTGAGCAGCATGAGTGCAGTAGGGGCTGACATTTCCACTCAATTGCTTGATTAAATACTGCACTTTTATTAAAAAAAAGAATCATAATTTTTTTTTCTGTTTGAGTCATATCATTGATGTAACTGTGGGTTTCCCATTTCTTTGGCAGTACATTTTCTGGTCTCTACGATTTAGTTGATTTCAGCTTCTATTTTAAATCTATTGGTATTTATCATGTCAAAGAAACATAGAGGTAGACACAGCTTTCCTGCAAATCCCTTCCAGACTTTTCTCTGGTTTACATTGTTGACTTACCATTCTGCTATGTCCTATTTATTGCTTCAAGTACAAATACCTCTATACTCCTTCTGTATGTTTTTCAAGGCTTTCCATTATGTAATCCCAACTAATCAACACCATTTTCTGTCATTCTTAAGACCTCTTTATCTGGCCAGGTGAATTTTCTATATGTCCACCAAAACAAAAAGTTCTCCTATCCCACACCCATGGTATCCTGACCCTTCTTCTCCAGAACTCCTGTTCCCAGATACAATTGATGCGCCTGCCTGGCACCACATTTATGACTACCTTTGTCTTCCCTGCGATGTTCACTTCACTACTGTCCATCTTCTAAAACCTTATCTCATCCTCAAACTTCAATTCAATTTCCTACTTCCTTGCACAACTTAAGTACTTCCTGGTTTTTGTCTTGTTTAGTTAATTGTGTTTTTCCAAAGCCAGTCTTATCTCCCTGAAATGGATTTTAAACTCTGAGAACAGGGGCCATTTTTAATTTCTTTCCAAGCCTCACAACACAGATCTTCTTTCTGAGTACTCATCAATTGACTGACTAGCCATCAACTGATGACTAGTATTGTCTCTGTCACTTTTCAGTTAGTGGTTTCATAAGTCAGTTTTATTTCCTGATGATATATTATGCAAACTAGATTCTGAGACTTGGGAAGTTTAAGAGTTTTCTTTAGTTGGATCAGCTAGGTGAGGGAGGAAACTTTTGCTCTCTGTTTATGATATATTATAGTGCTACGTTCTGGAGTATAACTAAAAACCAGTTGGATTTACTATTGCTTATTTCAATTTTTAAGTTTGTTTGTGAGAGGATAAATTAGGTACGGATATCATCCACCCATTTTTGAATCCTCATTTCCCTAAATTTTCTCAATTTCTCTTTACATTTCTCTCCCAAGTGTTCTAGAGTTTTAAAAATTATTTTTTGATATCTTTGTAGAGATTTTATTTTTTAATTTGTTTTGTTTTGTATTTCCATCTGGTATATTTAATTAAAAAAAGTAAAGTAATTTTCTTAAAGTTTGTTCTTAGTTTATCCCATGTTTAGTTAGACTAAGTGCCAAGCTATGTTTGGCAAACTTGAGAAGGTAACTGCTAATTAAGCAGAGTTTATTTAATGATAAAAAGAAAGCAAGAGCAATCCTTTAAACTAGGCATGAGAAACTGTTTCCAGAATGTTGAGTACTGCCAAAGTGTTGCAGAATCCTCAGTTAATGATTTAATTAGTAGCAAACTGTCATCAGCCTAAGTAAATGTCTTAACACCTGCTTCTTTTAGTCAGTCCCTAGTGACTTAGACCTATAACTTCTGAGTCATTAATGTTTTGCTGTTATTAGAGTATGTTAACATAAGACTTCATTTGGTTGGTTTTAGAGTATCTATAAAAGTAAGCTCTTTTCCCCTCTTTACTTCTCATTAACTAACCATCACATTTTTTTTTTTTTTTTTTTTGCGGTACGTGGGCCTCTCACTGTTGTGGCCTCTCCCTTTGCCGGAGCACAGGCTCCAGACGCGCTGGCTCAGTGGCCATGGCTCACAGGCACAGCCGCTCCGCAGCATGTGGGATCTTCCTGGACTGGGGCACGAACCTGTGTCCCCTGCATCGGCAGGCGGACTCTCAACCACTGCGCCACCAGGGAAGCCCTAACCATCACATTTTTATATGAGTTTCCTTGCCATTGGTGGGAAACTCTAGTGCTTCACTTATAAATATTACTGTAATGGGTTAGTGTTTTGGCCACCCAACACCATAGTTTGATTTGCAGATCAACCTCCCTTGTTGAAAGTCACCTTGGTGGGACGTGAAATCCGTGTGCCTATCCTCCTCTTCAAAAGGAGCCTTCAGTTCACTGGACATTCTTTTCGCATTTCCCCACACTGGCAAGGCCAGGGACTCTGAAGCTGAAGCAGTGTAAAGCAATGCTGAAAGAATGAGGTGGACTTTGTCCATTCCCCAGGAAGACTGTCAAGCAAGACTTGCTACCGAGACTGGTTCTGGACAGTTGAGAAGCTGTTCATCTGCAGCCTTCCCTCTAATCTTCTGAGCCCCCTCATGGCCTTCAAAGGGAGTCACTCTTTGTAAAGTCAACCTGGAGTCAGTTTGTGTTCTTGTTTACAAACAAAACAATCGATGTGATATACTCACCATTACTGTTACTTTCTCTTTCTGTGTATGGTAATATATAGCTACAGAACAAAAATACATTACACTTTTTATTATTAATTAGAATTTTTTATTTTTATTATTTAACATGTGTTAAGCACAAAAAGAAAAAAATCTACCCAAAACCTCTCTAATGTTGTGCCAGGTGTACTGGTATCTGGAAAACCTGACTCAGATGAATATGAGAACTTCAGAATGCCGGAATATTCAGGAGCAAGAAAACGATGAGTGACCATGAAAACAGAGTCTGTCACATTTGGAGGATGAGATAGTTATGAAATAGTGAGAAAGAGAAGGAATATAAAGGTATTTTATTTTTTAATTAAGTGTCTACTGCTCTGACAAGAATATAGTCAGATTATTCATTAAAAATTTGAAGTAGTGAGTAGAAATGTAAATTAAAATACCATTTAATTAATGTAATTTAAAAAAAAGACAAAAAAACAAAAAAACTAAAATTTTCTCCATATATTTAGAAAAAATGGTATATACTTGACAGAGTTATAAAATGTCTTTGATGAATAAAACAAATTATAGTCTGAGACAAGTCATATAATGTAAAGGGACCTTTGAGATCATTAAATAGAGTGTCCTTAAGTCGCTGATCATGTCTGATAGTACTTTAAGTCTAACAGAGTTGATTCCTAGCTCAAAAACAACAAACAACAACAAAAACCAGTGTCACATACTATCCCGGTGGTTTGGGTTATCTGTTTCCACTAAGCCTAACTGTAAATCTTGACCACTCTCTACCTCCTCAGTGACCCAATGATGACATATCATCACTTTGGACCCAAATAATGTCTACTTCCACAACTTTGTAACCTTTTCTCTTCTTTCACAGAACACTAAAGATTTTGAGGAAAACAGATCCTCTTCTGGTATCCTCATCTCTTTGATCTTTTTTCACAGATGAAATTATGGACTTAAAGGAAATTACATTAGCATCTTATTCTTCTTAAAAAATTAATCTATAAAAAAATGCCTTAGAAAACACATTATTTGTATACACCGTAATTTCACTGCAATTCTACCATATGAGACATCTGAGTTTTAATATAGATTTCAATACATTTTCTTAGAGACAACTATAGTGGCTTAAGGTAAGTTCAGCTGAACTTACAATTAAATTTTCTATTCATTGACTTCCTCCCACTCCTACCTTCTGTGTCTAGGCAGAACATAATACATAATACAAGACTGATTAAATTTCCATTCCTTTTTCAACTGAACTTGAGTTTTTAGTTTCAAATTTTAGTTTGAGTTTGTTTTAATAAGCATTTTGGAAAGGAGTTTCTCTCAGAAAAGTATGTGACCCATGTCTCATAAAATTGTTTCTATACTTGGTACTTCATTGTTTTCCCTGTTTCAGATCCAAACCCAGTGAAAGATTTGCTGATACATTTCACTTAGTTCTCAATGAAAAGAGGATATTATGAATTTCTTTGGATTTTATTTCTTGGAGATATATTTTCCATGTGCAGTCTGCCATTAGGAAAAATAAAACACCATCTAAAAGTATTATGATTAAAAAGAAAAGGATGACAGACTTATTCTTAACATAAAACAAATCAGTCCAGCTACTGCAAAAACTCTTTGTTTCAATCAATACTACTCATAGTACTATTGCATAAATGTCACTTTTTAAAAAACATAACACACAAGAGATATAAAAGGAACATCAGCTAAGGTGAAATAAAAAGTGAGAAATTCAGCTCACTACGTGTTAGATTTTCATACTGATCTTTGTGGTTATGATAATTGTAGATTTACATGTAGGCATTCCACTGAGAAAAGTGTATGTGTAATGTTAAATATCCTGATATTTCAACAAGAAATTATGCATCATAGAGCTCTTTCCTTGCCAAAGATGTTACAAACACATATAGCCACACACACAAAAAGCACTAATTTAGAACATCTATATACAGGGTGGTTGGGTATAACTTGGATGAGTTGGAAGATAGCAGTTAACACAGAATAGACGTTCTCAAACCCAAATGAATGTCTTTAGAAGGTAAATGAAAAGAAAAGGTTAGAGGAAAGAAAAATCAAAAGAGTGAAATGAACATCAGAGAATGGAACTATCAGCTGGTGAAATAATCTTTCCTAGCAGTCAACTTTTCATTTTTTTCTCCTAGTCTTTTATTTGCTTGCTGATTAGCCAGAGATAAAGTTGTAGGCCTTTTTTTTTTTAACTCAATAAAGGAACAAATCCAGAACATTTCATTAATTTGTTTTATTTCAAAGTTCTTTATGATCTGGATTCTAGAGGCTTCTAATGTATAATAATGTAATATAACATAATATGATATGATTTGATATATTATTATATAGGTATATTAGTTGTTGCTTTCAAATGCACTGGTTCTTTGGTGATTCTTAATTGTATATACGTAGTTGTCCCTTTCAATCTCATTGAAAGCATGCTTTATATTTTCAGTCAAGATAGGCCTTTTTCTTGGAATATTTATGTGAAAACGGAAACACTCTGAATAGCTCAAATGTAGTGCAAAGATTCAGACCAAGAAAAAAGTTTGAATTTTATTACCAGGCAAAGAATTGACCTGTGGAAATAGGGAAGTGGGACACAGAGATATTCTGCCTCTAAGGCCGGTACTTCTTAAAAAAAATTTATTCATTGCTTTTAAAAAATGAATAGAAAAAAGTAGCTGAATAACTTCTGGTTGGCTAAATGCCGGTATTATTTTTATTGGCAAGAGCCTCTGAGTGGCTGAAAGGTGGCCATTAACACTCTGACAGAAAGTGCTGACAGGGTGATTATAAGATTAACACCCTATGTTATATTAAGAGTGTCAAAACCTCACTCTTACCTGTCAGTGGAAAATAACAGCATGAGCGGAAACATTACAGAAACAGAACTATTTCTAATGTTGAAACACCACGCTTTGGTGTGTCTAAACTTTTTAAAATGCTCATGTTAGCTACTGAATTTAGCTGATGGTTGAAGGCATTCTTCTTTTACTCAATAAGCCGATTTTAGGAGTGAAATATTTATAAGAACTATATATTATAGTAGTTCTCCTTTGGAATGAAAGTCTCATGTATGATTCAATCAGAACAAACTAATTATGAATACCATTTCTTTTATAAAACCAAATTGATTTTTTAAAAACAATTCTTTACCTCATTTATGAAGAAAATGTAACAAGCAAGCTATTTTCCAAAATGCCCCTATAATGCTTTGTAGCCCGAAGTTGAAAAAATCCCTAATATTCTGGCCCCAAAATCACATAATCAGGAAGTTTCCCTTCAAGAGGATGTTTGTTTGTTTGTTCATTCTTAATCAGAGGGACTCAAAGTATTCCTCTTCTTCCTCACACACAAAACTCTATTAAATGTATGTAAATATAAAATATCAGCATCATTAAACCATAAAAACCTCTAGCATTTCTTGTCTAGAAACGACTGTTCAGTGTGTTGAGCTGATTACTCTTTTGAAAGAGCTCTGCTTGGGAAAAAGGTAAAAGTCAAGAATCGCAGGACAAGGGACATTTTGGGGAGATGCTTAACCTGGAGGTGCTGAGTCAGAGAAGCGAGGGTTTGAGGAGAGAAGATGATCTATCCCAGATCCCTAGGGAGCCTAACCAAGTCAGTCCCATTTGGGGTTCTAATAGATCTAGACACTGTCCAGAAGTCCTGGGCTCACCCTCAGTTTCCACCGTACCCTGCCCCAGAAGACCTATCCATAGAATGAAGATTGGTTCAGGACAGAGCCGAGGACTCCTGAAGTCTCAGGGCTGAAAGAGCAATCCTCAGAGAGCAGGGGAAGGTAGATGGGAGGACAGGGACTCAGGCATGGTTATGGGCCTAGCTTGACTTACAACCTTAAAATACTTGATATATATAAAGTTTTGCCCTGTGCTTGTGCCCCATAAAGTTAGGGTTGGGCCTGACAGGAGACTATTCATACATAAATAGTTCTTTTTCTCATCCATGTAAATAATTCTCAAATAGCCTTATATTATAAATTTGATCATTAAGTCATATATTTTATAGGTAGAATATTTATTCATGATTCTTTTCACAAAGGCTAGTAACTTCTATTTCAATCATTGCTTAGCTAAAATAATTAATAGGCCCAAGAAAGCTCCTGAATTTGTGTTACTGGCTTGGTGATCAGAGAAGGTCTGAGCCATTTTGTATAGATATTGTAGAACTCCACTAAAGGTAATGGACTTATTCCCATGATTTATGCTAAAATCCATCACAGAATCATTCAACCTGGACAGATGGTTTCCCAAAGAAACAATAAAGAAGAGTAGTTATAAAGACAATAGTGGAAGAAGACCTAGATACTCAGAATCAGGACACTGAAATCTAGGGCAGCAGCTTTGCCTTTAACTATAGCTCTGAAAAAATTTACTCTCTGAGCTTCAGTTTTCTCAGTTGTAAATTGAGGAAGCTGGAACTGGTGAAGTCCTTATGGCCCCAAGCAACCTCTCAGGACCTGTATAGGAATAGGGTGAGTAGTACTCAGGGACTCTTACACAGGTTCAATGTAACAACTTCCTTTAAATTATTTTTTTGTATAAGATGTGTCTTTAACAAATAATTTTGCTGTGAAAACAGTAACAGTTTTCAAACCACAGACTAGATAATAAAAAAAGTCCATTCCAGCTAAATAACCTCTATGGCTTTAATTATGTGGAAAAACAAAGAAAGGCTTTGGGTAATCAGACCTAGCTAAAACTCTTCTTCTTTGACATTAAGATAAAAAGAATGAAAAAATCTAACAAATTGCTTTGGGATACTTATTTTCCCACATGACAGAATCCCAACTTGACTGACACTTAATTTTCAATTGCAGAAGGGCTGATTTTTCTCAATGCATATTCTCTGTTGAATTTGTCAGCATTCCCACTTGAATAGACAAGTTTGGTAAGAATGAACAGATGACAGGTTTTGGTCACTGAGGAACTGAAAGGCAAAGATGAAAAAAATAAGGATGGGAAATTGCTGAGGGATTTTTAAAGAGAAGAGCAACCTGAACTGAATGACAAGGAATGAAGATAACATGAGTAGGAGAGTGTTTGATTGGAGCGTAGAAATGCAGGAAGCAGGGGTTGTTAGGAGGAAAGGTAAGGGTAGTCCAGCTGTGAGATGACCAGGGCCCAGATTTGGCACATGGGACCAGGCAAGAGGGAGGACCTGCATATAACTTGCCAAAGGAGACAAGTCAAGTAAGTGTCAGAATGGGAAAGGAGCCAGTATCCCTAGGCGTCCCATCTACAGTCTCCATTCACTTGAACACAATTTCTCTTTTGGGAAAGTAACCTTTGTCCTTTATCCTAAGTACTTTCTAATCATCCACATCCTACTATAAGGTTACATTTTAATGGAAGTCAACTTGGAGACTTCTCCAGTGACATGAAACTGTTTTCTTTCACTCTGTGGTTTGACAGTTTCTCCACAGTAACAGGGCAGTCTTTTTATTACCAGAAACATGGACCTTATTTGTGGTCTTTAGCCATGGCAAAACTCCCACTAAAGCCAATGGGAGTTGTGGCTAAGTAAACCTTAGTAAATAATATTCATTTTTATAAGGTTTGAAATATGAAGCAATCAGAATTGTTATTTGCTTATTATGTGTTGCCTTTAGTTCCCATGAAAGCATGACCACAAATAGGATGTAGGATTAAGGCTTCCTTTAGGTACACAATACAAATCTTGAAATCTTGAAATCTTGAACAGAAGCCATACATTCTTCAGGAAGGAAATATATGTAATTTTAACTAGCTCTTGATTATTGATTTATATATTCTCTTTTCTTTGTCCAGCTTGGTTTAACACTCGCAAGTATTTTTACAGTATATTGTTTCTAGCATTTTTTCATTCTTTTACAACTCCTAACAAATTCTCTGAGTCCCATTCCACCAGGAAAAATAAGAAGTGAGGGGAATGTAGTTTCAGGAAAAAAAGCAACATCATTTTGGGAATGCTTCAGAAAAAATATGATACAGTTCTTAAATAATTTTATGAGAGTTTACACCAGATAATTAATAGCGCTGTTTGTATTGCAAATTTTCTTTTTGCAGGTCTGTGATCTGATGTGAAACAGAATCACAAAATAGGCACCAGCCAATTGGACCTCATCATATCAGTATCTGATCACTCTATAATAGTCACCATGGCAGCATCCTGTCATACTACACATCTGCACACTACCCCCACTCTTCATCCTCCTAATTTTGATCTTATGTGGTCAACACTGGAGGAAGAACACTCTTGTAATCCACTCACTGAGCACAACTAAAAGTACTACTTTAAATATTTTTTCTATTTTGGATTATCCTAGAAAATATAAGTTCCACTCGCCTGACGGAATCATTCACTCCCTGATGAAGTTACTTTGGCACACTTAAAACATGGAGCGCCAGTGACCACTCCTTTCTCCTGGAAATGCTATCTTTCCTTTTCCATGACCCAGATCTTTGCTGATTAATTCCCTACACGTCTGACAACTCTCTTCCAGTGTTTTTGATGATTTCCTCTTTCCCAACCTTCCACAAAAAAACTGTATTCCCTCTTTAAATTTATTTTTTCTGGGTGAACTTCGCCTGATTCACATCTTCAAGCATCACTTCAACTACAGGTTCCCGGGCTGACCACCTGTTTTGCAAATTAAGTTTTACTGGAGTAAAGCCAGGCTCATTCATTGTTATGCTGCTTTCTCACTGCAATGGCAGAGCTGAGTAGTTGTGACAGAGAACACGTGGCAGGCCACACCTAAAACATTTACTATAGGGTTCTTTAACAAAACGTTTGCCGACACTGACCTAGAACATGATTGACTCTCCATAAAGCTGCAGCAGAAGGTTGAAAATTCAACATGTCCAAAACCAAATTTATTAATGCTATTTTGTTTCATTGAATATGTGAAAAGTGTATTATGTACCTTTACCTTTTTTTTTTTTTTGCGGCACACGGGCCTCTCACTGTTGTGGCCTCTCCCTTTGCCGGAGCACAGGCTCCGGACGCGCAGGCCCAGCGGCCATGGCTCACGGGCCCAACCACTCTGCGGCATGTGGGATCTTCCCGGACCGGGGCACGAACCCGTGTCCCCTGCATCGGCAGGCGGACTCTCAACCACTGCGCCACCAGGGAAGCCCTCTATCTTTACTTTTATAGTTCCATATCTAGTTGTTCACAACAGTGATAATCTGTTTCGAGGCTGAACTCATCACCTGTTCTACTTATTGATCTTACCCATCTCTTACCTGAATATTTTCGTATCTAATTTCATCTTCAGCATCTACTCCTCTAAATATATTGCATACTCTGTCGCCAGTAATCTTAAATGTCCATCTGTTCATGTGTTTATTGTTTAAATTTCATTGGTACCTCTCATTACCTCATGACAAAGTCCAAATCCTTGGCATGTCATTCAAGTCCATTTACTGTACATTCCCATCTTACTGCTACAAGTACTCTCCATGTTTTCAAGACACTATTTCCCAAGCATTTGACAACCTTTCTATCTCACTCATGTCTCTGTTCATTACTGTCTCTCTGCTTGAAATGCTTTTCTGACTTTTCTTCTCTAATCCTACTCAATTTTTTTTTCCAGGTTCAACTCAAATGTCAAATTCTCAGTAAAGCACCCATTCTCAGCAGGTAAAGTTAAATGTTATGTCATTCTGCTCTTATCTGGCTTAGGATGCATTCAACCTTCCTCTAGTCTTTGGCAAACTCTCAAAACAAACACGGTGATTTTTTTTTTTTTTTCTGTGGTCTTGGAGTCCTTTTCAGGTGGTTACTCTGAATCAACTAAATGTGTTCTAAGAGGTAACATCTGCATCATAGCATGTGATAAACTTTGGATTCTTTATGAGTAGGGATAGTTAACTTCTTCATGTATTTATTCCAAGAACCCAGAACAGGAATAGGTCTTAAAACTCATTTAACCTGCTAAGTTGATCTAAACTGATTTAAATTGAGATGGAAATGCTAATGCAGTATTCCAAGTTAGGAGGAATCACTATAATTTCAGGTATGATTTAAGATTACTTAGAGACAAATACCAAATCTTCTGATTTGAGTGGTGAAGGTATATCTGTCTGTTGACAAGATGAACTCTACATCAGCATAGTAATAAAATGATAACAGTGATAATAATTACTATTCATGGATTTTCTAGTTATCAAGACATTTATATTTTGTCTCATTTAATTCTAAAACACACAATTGTAATTGTGATTATCACAATTATAATCATCATCATCACCATCATCATTCTCCTCTCATCATCTCATTTTATAGATAAAGAAACCAAATATAGAAACTTTAATTGATTTCCTCTAGGTTAAACAAGAATTAAGTGGCAGACATGGGATAAAAAGTTAGTTCTGCCTAACTCTAAAGCCTGGGTTCTTAACAAATGAAATATATTGGTCCTTTACTTAGATCTATATTGTTTCCATGAGGGAATAAATGAATGAATTATTCTTCTTTTAAGCAGTACACAGAGAATGATTACAACACGGAATACTTCCAGAAGTACTTTAGAGTTGGGTAGGTTTGCAATGTCTTCTACTCATTGTTGCACGGGCATTTCAGCTGAATCTGTTTCAGTCTCTAGACACAGGATGATGTGCTAACTGGTTATCAGTTTCCTAAATGATTATCTTCCATAGATTTTATTAGAAACATCCACTGAAGCTTGAGAATTAGGACAATGGTGATATTTCAAAACAATTTTTTTTTTGCCTTCATCTTTCAACTTGCTTAGTGTAAAAACCATTTTCTTCATGCAGTTGCTTATACTCACTGTCTTAAATCCCTGTTTGAGGCTACACCATCTAGCTGTAAGACTCTACTTTTCTAACCCCTGTTGTTTATGTCCTATATGTCCTATACTTATGCATATGTTATGTATAATATATTATTATTTTATTAACATTTTATTGGAGTATAATTGCTTTACATTGTTGTGTTAGTTTCTGCTGTATATTATTATACATTATGTCTTATACTTATCGTTGAAGACTTTACTACTTTCCTTTCAACTCAAACCTTTGCCATCATCCTAGGAAATTTCAATATTCAAATAAGTAACATATCCAACTCCTGATTCATTTACTTCTCAGCCATGAGCTCCCAAAACCATAGTCAAGAAATTGTCATCACCTGAAACTGTTTTTCTCACAAAATCCATAAATCAGATTCCCACTGTCAGAAGACAAGTCTCCATGGTTGTCTCACATTTCTGCACATCTTGAAAGTGAGGCACTGATTGCCCTTTGTTCTCAACTAATGGGTATATAGAAAATGCTCCAAAGAGAGAAACAGTCTCCCTCCAGAACAAGGAGCGTGTTTGCTTACCATCTTGAAAGACAGTGTCTCCCTCCAGAGCAAAGGACAGTTGTGTGTACCATCCAGTGTAATAAATACAGTATCTTCTTCCAGAACAAAGGGCAGGCATGCTCACTACCATTATAAAACTTTTGGATTCCTTAAGTTCAACTCTCCTCTCCTGTAATCAACCCACTGCATTTATAGGTATCATCTGGCCCTTTGTGTTGCCTTGTGGAAATTGCGGCCTGGAGAACCGGTACAAAATTGAATATATGTATTCTGGCTAATTTTATTCCTGCGAGTAATCGATCATTATTTATCTCCAAACCAAGAGTCTGTGTCTTCCATGTATTCATAAAAGCATGGCACACAGGGTTAGATCTCGAACATTTCACAGTTTTTGACGTCCACTCTCTGCATACAATATCTTGGCTATACTTCCATTTTGCTGCTAATCTTGCCTGCCTGCCATCTTATTCTCTTTTTGGGGCACTCTACTTGCCTCAAGTGCAGAAGCCCTCTCTTGTTTTTATTAATCTCTAGTCAATACCTTGAACCATATTGCCACTATATTCTTTCATTAACTGCATCTGAAAAAAACCTAGTTTTTAGGATTCCAAGTATCTGCTTTCTCTCTTCCTAATAGCAGCCTGCTGAGCACCTTGGGGATGGAGGGGGAGGAATAAAACAGACAGAAGATTGGTATCAATACAACTTAATGAACAATGTCAAGTAGTTCCTCACTGTCTTTCTAGTTATGTCTCTCTTAATTTGGGGGAGCACCTTTTAAACTCATTCCATCCCCTTCAACTTCAGCATTATGCCTCAGCTTTCTTAGTTCTTAGCAAACTATCTTTCTTCCTACTTCATAAGGAAGACAGTAGCAATAAAATGGGATCCACCTAAACTTTCCATCACCAAATGTATAAATCCATGCTCTTTTGACACAAAATATCATTTATGAATATTTCTCCTTCATAAGAACATAAAAGCCCCATATTTGATTTAAAATACATTGAAATTAATAAATGAATCCTAAACATATCTAGCTTAATGGTTTTATTTCTATGTATTAAATTTTGTCTCCTTAAGCAAGATAAACCTGTTGATCTGATAATGACTATTTTCCCTGCTTCCTTAAGTTGGAAATGAGTCACTGAGAAGTGAGCTTCCACTTCTATTACAACACTTGGGAGAGACGGAGCTAGTGGAAAGCTTAACTTACTCTAAAATGCAGGAGCTGGCAGGATAAAGGAGGATAAAAATTTTACAAAAGAACCATAGTCGGATGAGACTGCTGTAGTTGGCACTTTCTTCTTGTTGGAACAATGCCCTCCAATCCAACCCGACCCTCATGAATTTCTCTGAACAGAAGCTTGGCAAACAAAAACAAAAACAGTTAGATAAAGTCAAGACAACCAGGGAAAGAATCCTGGCCTGCTAACACACCCTGCACTGGAACCAGGGTGGAAAATAGGAGGCATGTGTAGTGATGCTGCATTTTTTTTTGACTCAAAAAATAGGTTAGTTCCCCTTTTGTTAAAAAATATATACTTGATGTTAAGAATGCGCTTGATTATATCTAGTCACCTAAGTAGATTAGAGAGGGTTAAGGAAAGCTGTTTTTAATCCCTCTAGAAGCAATGCTGCCAAAACTCCATCTAAGGCCAGTCTTGCCATGTGTGCTTTGGACCACATCCTGTCGTGCCATTAAGCAATTCTGCGTGTGGTGCTATCCTTTCTGAATCTCCACACTCCCTTCTGAAAACTCAGCATCTCAATTTAATACACTCAGGACTATTGTACACTTTAGATCCAGTGGCCTCCTTTCAGTCTGTCTTTCTTGATCTCATTACACTTTTAAGATAGTGGATCACTCATCTTTCTTAAATAAAATTTTCTTGGCTTTTATAAGCTGCGTTTTCATATTTTTTTCTTCTACCTTTCTTTCTCCTTATTCCTTGTCTTTTTCTCTGGTACCTCCTTGAATAACAGCTAAACATTGGAGTACCTCAGAACTCACTTCTACGTACTCTTCTTTTTCCGTAATAAACTGCCTCTGATCAGGTGATTTCATCTACTTTGAGACTCCAGAATGGAGCCAACAGCTCCAAAATCTTAATTTCTAGCATAGGACTTCTCTTCTAATTTTCAGGATGTCATATCCCAGAGCCTACCGATTTTATCTGTATCACAAGTAAAAATATACAAATAGATCTCACAATTCCCCACCTTAGTCTCTGCAACTCAAACCCTTGCACATTTTCAGGTTTGCATCTAAAATTTTTCATCATAAATTAAATATCTGAAAAGGATGTAATTTTTAGAGTACTATAAAGAGTGACACGTAAAAACATTACTGTGAATTTCTGCTTGCAGCCATAAGGGAGTTAACAGGTATCAGTTTACCTTTGAGCAAATAACTATAAATCTGGACAAATTATATGAAGCAACTGTTTTTAAGAACTGGACTCCAGATAGCTCAGGGCTGTGATCCTTGAAAGAAAGGAAACATATGAAGTGCCCCCAAGTTCACCTTAGCTTTCTGCCTGGGGCACTTTGCAAGCCCCAGACGAGGTAATTGGAGCACAAAGAGTGGTGGTCCCTCTGGGCAAAGAAAAGAGTGCATGGCGTTTGGGTTTACTGAAGTGATTGGAGTTATCATTAGACTTATTATTATAAATATTATGACATAAAATCAAACAAAAAATAATATATTACAGTATTTGATATATCATAGTAAACATAAATGATTAAAATGCATTTCTAAATGAGATGAAATATTTTTTCTTTCGATTATTTATTTACCTATTGATGAATATCACCTATTGGTAGAATCATTCCAATTTAAATTTTATAAGCAATAAGTGATTTTAAAAACCTAATTTAAACAAATAAGCGTATTGAACTGGAAGTCTTTTAAAAAAATTTCATTGCCACTCATTTTAACCTATATTCTAGAAGTCACATAGTGATCAATCACAAAAGTTGAATGATCTCTCAGCTGATAACTAGTATATGCAGATATAATCGACTTTTATATACTAATCTTATATCCATCTGTCTTTCTAAATTTTCCTGTTTTCTCTAATGATTTATGTGTAGTTTCTTTGGGTTTTCTATGTAAAAAATTATATCATCTGCCATTTATGACTTTTTCTCCATTTCATTCCTTAGATAGTAATGCTCTTCTATCATCTTTTGCATTTTGAGCTCAAATGCACATTGAATAAAAGTGAAGTTTGTCCTAATTTTAAACTAAATGCTTCTAAAATTTCCCCATTTTGGATCATAATTGATATAGGTTTTTCATAAATGATTTTTATCAACTTGAAGAAGTTGCCTCCTATTCCCAGTTTACAAAGATTTAAATTTTAGGCATGTTTTTACATTATTGTCAAATGTTTTTCTGTATTTATTGATATGATGTAATCTGTTAATGTATATATGGAGCTATCTTTACATACCTGGGCAAACCGAACTTACCCATAATGTATTTTTTTACTACACTGCTATATTGGAACTGCTAAAATATTTTGTTTAAGAATTTTGCATCTACAGTTATTAGGTAAATAGGTACGCAATGCTCTTTCCTTGTATTATAATTTTCTGACTGTTTTAAAAATTATACTGACCACTTAGAATAAGCTGAGGAGTATTTCTTCTTTCACAATCCGTGAAAGAGTTTACATAAGTGTCAAAACATCAGACCATCATTCAGTATCTCTTGGTGAAAAGCTGAATTTATGCCTTATTTAACAAACAGAGAGCTATAGTGGTCAGGTACAGTCACACTGGACAGAACAAATGGCTGATGACCTATGGTCTTTTGGGGAAGATTTGCTTTGGGTTATGATGGGTATGGGGACAGGAGTGGGTTGATGTCAACGTTACAGAGCATGGTTAGTGTTGGTTACAGAGGTGGGAGTGGGACATAGCTTGGAGTGAATCCACTGAAAACTGGCTAGCTCTCATAATCTGAGGCTGTCACTAATTGGCTGGCTTTCAAAGGTGTGTTTGCAGAGGCTGTCATTGATTAACTAAACAGGTTTAAGATCACATCTTATACTAATTCTTTGCCCTCAACTGGGTGCCCTACAATTTGGTTCAATTCTGGCACTAACTACCCGGAGTTAGCACAGACCACACAGGTTAATGAGCTCAGTCCCACGAAACTGCCCCCACTTCAGACACAGTTCGAAGCCCTATGTCCTTTGGCACTCCTGTATGACTTGCTACAAATTTAGGGAGTTCTCACAACACTTGCCCCTTCGAGAAAAACTCACAAAACTCAGGGAAGTGCTATACTTAAGACTACAGTTTTATTATAAAGGATAAAACTCAAGATTAGCTCAATGGGAGAGAAACATAGGACAAAGTTGTACAGGGAGAGGGGAGGTGAAGGACTTTCATGTTCTCTCTCCTCCTGGAATCCAGGCACACACCCCTCCCAAAACATCAATGTGCTCATCAACCTGGAAGCTCTCTGAATCACCTTGTTCAAGAGTTTTTACTGAGGCCTCATTAAATAGCTATATATTGATTAAATTATTAACCACATGATTAAATTCAGTCTCCAGCTCCCCTTTTGTCCTCAGAGTTTGGGAGATGGGACTGAAAGTTCCAACCCTCTTATGTGTTTGGCAGGCCCTTCTGTTGAAACTTTCTGTGGGCCCACCATGAGTCACCTTGTTAGCACAACCTCATTGTCAAAACAGGCTTATTATGAGTAACAAAAAACACTTCGATCAGTCAGGAAATTCCAAAGGTTTTTGAAGCTATATGCATACCACAAGGCAAATACTAACATATATTTTGTGTCATACCACCCATGGTAATGGAATATCAACAATTTCTTAGAAGTGTGGGAGCTTATAAAATTCCCATTTCATTCTCCACCAACCAAAGCTGCTTATGAGACCTTTAGGGACCATCCAGCTTTCCACCATTTTTGTTGTTTCCCCTTGAAAATGTGGTTTTGTTTGCAGAATTCTGATTTTTCATTGAGCTTCAGTCAGCATGATTTTACCCTATTTTTTGGCTTTGAGTCATTTGTTATATCATTTACTGGGACAAGGATTATGGAGAATCATTTAATACTCTGGACAATAATTATTCGTTAACATTAGATGACTATGAGAAAACAGGGACAATTAAAATACTATAAAAGGGAACTGGAAGGCTCCCTGGAAGATTTTCCAGGCCTGATGAAGGAAATAAAATTACATATGAGGTATTAATTGGTCATATTCTTTGCTATCCTAGAAAAGATTTCTTCTTAGTGTTTGTTTACTAAGAAGGTCAATGTGTCCCAAATATGACAGGTCACCTTATGGAAGAGTCTGTCAGGTGACAATTTGAAACTGTCTAGTATTAGCTTAACCCCATGCATTTTACTACTTGATTGTCCTCACTGTCTCTTCTCCAAATGCAGGGCCAACCCCGAATACCTTCAAGGACTTGTTTTTCTACTGTATGAGGAGTCCTTGCTTAAAGGCTTTAGTCATTACAGCCTGTGAAGATTGTTGATCTGCTAGTGTTCTTTTCCTAGCTTCCCCATGAAGCGTTCTCTTGTATGTTTAACACAAAACAATCCAGGGCAAAACAAAAACACATGAGATCAGACTTTGTGCAAATAGTCAGACAAAAGGGAAAGAAAATAATAAGCAGATTAACTGAAAAAATATTTATCAAATATTGCAACAAAAAATTGAATGACTTTATACAAAGGCCTCTCGCTAGTTTTGTTTACCATATGATGCTCCTCCAAACTAAAAGGCCTAATTGTCATATACCATGATTTTAGGCCTGATTGCCTTATGTTATATAAAGACCTACTGGTTATAAATGGTAGTGTAAAAAAAAAAGTTAGCAACAAAAATGCTACAAATTGAGGGCTCATTTCAATCAGGCTCACCTGGCAGCAAATTTGAAGAACAAATGGAATTTGGGCACAGGGTTTCTGGCTAACACATGCTTATTTGTTTAAGCATCCACAGAACTATGGGAGTCATACCATTTCAACTATTTCAAAACTAGAGAAGTAAACTGATGCTCTGAAATACAGAATTTTGGCAAAGAGTTTGTTTTGTGTTGTATTGGGCATGGGACAGAAGTGGGTTGTAGTCATTCTTAGAGCATGGTTTATATTGGTTACAGAAGTAGGTTACTATCAATCTTTGCAGTGTGTTTTCTATTAGTTACCTAAGTGTGTTTTTTTGTTGTTGATCACACAGGTAGGGATAGGTCAACGTCAGTTTTAGATGCATGATTTGTAGTGGGTCTGTTGCCAATTGACTAACATTCAAAAGTGTAAGACTGTTACTTAGTGTTGGCTTTCAGATACAGGTTGACTGAAGTGAGTTGTCACTGACCAACTCAATATGGTTAAAGCCACCTCTGGTATTTACTTATTAACATGGTTATAGAACAGTCACTTTTATCCTAAAACTTCCAATTTTCCTAACAGGAATTACCCACTCTTTGAAAGTTTAATAAAATGGACAATGAGACTATCTGTGCCTAAGCTTTTATTTTGGGAATATTTGTGTGATTATTACTTCAATTCTTTAGTAGTTCCAGAACTATTAATTGCTTCTTAATTCTGATTTGATAAGTTACAGTTCTCAAAGTATCTGTCTATTTTAGATAAATTTTCAAAACTGATATTCTATAGTTGTTGAGGAATTGGTTCATGTATTGTTGAATTTGTTTCTCTGAGGGAGGGAGGAGGGTCTGGAACTTCTTATTCTGCCATCTTGCGTACTTCACCCCTACTTTATTATCAATACATATTTTTTTTTTTTTTTTTTTTTTGCAGTACGCGGGCCTCTCACTGTTGTGGCCTCTCCTGTTGCGGAGCACAGGCTCCGGACGCGCAGGCTCAGCAGCCGTGGCTCACGGGCCCAGTCGCTCCGCGGCATGTGGGATCGTCCCAGATCGGGGCACAAACCCGTGTCCCCTGCCTCGGCAGGCGGACTCTCAACCACTGTGCCACCAGGGAAGCCCTATAATCAATACATTTTTGATACTCAATTGTATCTTTGCTTTTTTATGTTATAATTTATGTTGTTGTTTTATTTTCTTTTTCTTTATACTACATTTAGGTATATTTTGTTACTCATTTTCTAAATTCGTAAGTTGGACACTTAGCTCATTAATTTACAGACTTTCTGACTTTCTAATATATATACAAAACAATAATGTTCCCTTAAGGCATGGCTTATACAGTCCTACACATTTTGAGGTGTGTTTTATTATCACACACTTCTAATTCTTTTAAATTTAGTTTTGGTTTCTTTCTAACATGAGTTATTTGGCAACTTTTTAAAATTTCCAAGTACAAGTTAATTTTATTTATATTTTTATTATTAACTTCTAAATTTATTGCTTTCTAGTCAGAGCACATGTTCTCTATCATATCTGGCAAATTGAATGGAAAGAGTAGAAGAGAGACTTCAGTTCCAGTTTCTACCAAAATGCTGAACCAAAAACGACTACAGGATCCAGTTCCCTTCCCCCTAATGCATTTCCAGATAGATTATCCAATAACCCCAAGGGAATATGACCTCACAGGCACACAGAGAGGGAGAGAGACAGAGAGAGACAAAGAGCACAACTATTTCAAAACTACAAATAAACTGGAATTCATATTCCAGTGGAAGCAGAGAAAGTAGAATAAATAACCAAATAATATAATTTAGCATAATAACTAGAAAAGATAAGTTGTTTAAAATATGCAAGAGGGATAAGAAACCATAAGAAGAACCAAGCAGAAATGTGTAGTAAATTAAATAAAGAATGTAATAGGTTATGTAGATACATAATCCATGAAGTCTCAAATTGGAAGTTTAGTTTAAGAAACATTCCAGAAGAAATCAAAAAAGGATAAGTACGTAGAAAACTTAAAGAAGAATTTAGTGATATGTTGGAGAGAAACATAAATGAAACATCCTAAATAATATTCTTAGAAAGTAAGACAAATAAAAAATTGAGAGGAGGAAATAATCAAGTAACATTTCTCAGCAATATCACTAATTATTAGAGAAATGCAAATCAAAACTACACGAGGTATCACCTCACACCAGTTAGAATGGCCATCATTAAAAAGTCTACGAATAATAAATGCTGGAGGGTGTGTGGAGAAAAAGGAACCCTCCTACATTGTTGGTGGGAAGGTAAATTGGTACAACTACTATGAAGAACAGTATGGAAGTTCCTTAAAAAACTAAAAATAGAATTTCCATATGATCCTGCAATCTCACTTCTGGACATATATCCAGGGAAAACCATAATCCGAAAATATACATGCACCTTAATGTTCATAGCAGCACTACTTACAAATAGCCAAGACATGGAAGTGACCTAAATGTCCATCAACAGATGAATGGATAAAGAAGATGTGGGGTATATGTGTGTGTGTGTGTATATATATATATATATATATATATATATATATGAATAAAAGTTTCAGATTGAAAGGGTTCATAGCATGGCAAAGAGGGAAGAAAAGGAAAAAAAAAAGCAAACTATGCCTGGACACACTACAGTGAAATTTAAGAATATCAACGAAAAAAAGAAAATTCCAAAAGCTTAAAAGAGAGACCTTAGCACATTCAAAGGAGCCTACAGTATAGTTCAGACTAAACCCAGGAACTTCAGAGCTCACAGAAACCTTATATCTGAGTCTTCAGAGTTTAGCATTTCATTAGGGTAGAAGTAAGATGAGGGACTAAATTTTTTAGGAAACTTGGAAAAGAAAAGTTTCTGTTCCTATCTGAAACTAAGCAGCTTAGATAAAGTGTAAGCCCTTGAGACTGTTTTCACTTTAATAAATTCCAATAACTAGTATGACTTGTTAGTGAGTTGGCCAAACCCTTCCAATTTGCCAGAGATTTCCACAACTCCCTACTTTAGACTTAGCCAGTCCAATCCACACACCTATTCTTGCCTGCTTGACCTCTCATTTACATTTAAATCCCTGTAAATGATTAAGAACTCGGATTCTGAAGTTAGACGCCTGGGTTCTAACCCAAGCTCTGTCATTCACTGTGTAATTCTGGGTAAATTATTTAACTCCCTCTATTCTTCAGTTTCAATATCTTTAAAACGGGACAATTATAGTAGTGTCATCCCTTGGTATCCATGGGAGATTGGCTCCAAGACACCCTCAGATACCAAAATCAAGTCCTTTACATAAAATGGCATAGTATTTGCATATAGCCAACACCCATCCTTCCAGATACTTTAAATCATCTCTGGATTACTTATAATATAAAATACAATGTAACACTATGTAAATAGTAGTAAATGCAATGCAAATAGTTGCTGGTGGGCAGCAAATTAAGTTTTTGGAAATTTCTGGAAAATTTTTAAAGAATATTTTAAGCTTGAGGTTGGTTGAATCAGAGGATGTGGAACCCATGGATAGGAAGGGCCGACTGTACCTACTTCTTAGAGTTGTTGGGAGAAGCGGGTGTTCAATGAAAGTGAAGCACTTTAAACAGAGCCTGGCATACAGTAAACAACAGATACTGTCTAATATTATTATCGATATTAAACAATTAGATGAAGAAAATTGCTGAAAGCTACTACTTGAAAGAAACAATGGCAAAAACCAAAGACTCAAAGAATTTTGTCCTGAGACCAAACAGTGACATCAGGTCTTTAGTGATGATCAAAACCAGCACAAACTAGCAGCAGTGATATCCTGAGATATGAAAATGAAAAGAATTTTGAGATAATCTGGTGTTGAGATATTTTGAGATAATCTGGTGTTGTCACAGCCTCAGAAAGTCGTGCCACACTCCTTCACGTGGAGGTGTACCCAGTCCCTCTTTCTGGGTTTCCATCAGAGAGTGGTTCTCTCTCATCTCATCTTGTCCCAGAGTAAAGAGCTTCTGTGCACGTACTGCCTCAAGTCCTTTCTCTGATGTGCTCTCCCGTGAGGTGAGTTTTACTCATCTCAGCCTCTCAGTACTGCTGAAAACCAAGCAGAGCAGGCATCTGCACAACCTCTTTAAACATATACTAAATTCACTGTCGAGTGGTAGAAGATTTAGCATGTTAAGAACAATATGGCACAAATTGAATTTTGAAATTGTTTGAAATTTTGGCTTCTGACCATCTTCTCTTGTTTTTCATTATAGGCCCTTCAAGAGTGCCTGAGGGAAAAACAAATTCTGCTGAAATCTTAAATCTGGATTATTACTTCAAAAGTTTTTCTATTGATAGATAAACCTGGTAGTGAATGTGGGTGGTATCCTTAAGGACATCCAGAAATGGATTAAGTGTGTGTGTGAGAGAAGGAAAACTCATGGATGACTACTAGATTTTTAACTTAGCAACTAGATGAAATGAATGGTAATGCTATTTAATAAGATGGCATAAACTTGGGGAGGAACCAATCTGGGCCTGAATAATGATTATCTTAAACTAATAAACAAATTTAAGTTTATTAATTTATTGAATAACACGATAATGTAACACACATTGTCTGTACTAGTACTAGTAAAATTCTCAGACATATTGAAAATAGAACTGGGCCTGAATCTAGCTCTCTACTATTAAATGGGACAATAGCAAATTAATTTATGTAAAATACGTCACTTATCACGTTAAATTAATGATGTCCAATTATATAATGGTGGCTTTATAGTTTCACAGCACTAAAATTCTTTTCCTTTTTATGATTTCATGAAGGTAAAATATATGAACAGAAGTTTCTAATTTTCACTTGTAATATGTCCATAAATTTTTCCTTTATTGTTAGCACTTTTTGTGTCCTAGTAAACACACTGTTGCCTACTGCAGGGTATTTCTGAGATGATTAAAATGTTCTAACCTGCTCTGTCCCAATGGAGTATATCTACACACATGTACTGACTGAGTACTTAAATGTGACTAGTGTGACTAAAGAATTGACTTTTTAATTTGTTTTTCAACAACTGATGACTAGTGGCTATTATTTTGGACCCTGGAATTGATTTTTGTGTGTGACATTAGATAAATGTCAAGGTACTTTTTCTCTATATAAATATCCAATTGCTAAAGCACATTTTTTATAAGACCATGTTTTCCTTCTTCATTGCAGAAGTTGCTTTTGTCATAAAACAGAGGACCTTAATATGTGGGTTTTTATAGATTCTCTATTCCTTTTCTACTAGCACTTGCAGCACTTTGTATAACTGGTAGGATTTTACAAAGATAAATCCCATGGTAGTTTCTATTCTATTTCTAGTTCTCATCAGAGCACATTCCATTTTGCCATATGTCTGACTGGTTCAAAGACTTTACTAGATCACATATTCAATGTTTCCTTGATCAGTAAGGATAGAAGTAATAGGAAGTCTGAGATAACAGGCAATGTCATTAATAAAATGACATCGTTAAAGTGTCATTAATAAAATGGCATCCTTTGCTCAAGATCATAGAATTATTTTGGTATGTGGAAAGAAGCTGTAAGACTGGGTAGAGAAAGTCATTAGTAAAGAATAGAGACTGGTAGTTTTGAGAAGCTTTGATAATCTTGGAAACCCTCTTAAATCTGATATGGGTATTGTAGGTATCATTTGTTATGAAACAGAGACAATTATTTCCTTAAATATTAAATTGTATGCTTTGAAATTATTTAGTTATAATAGCATCTGTTAGGAAAAGTAAAGACCATTAAATTTTTAAATTGAAACTTCTGTGCAACGAGAGGTTTGAAACAATACTCTCTCCTAAGCTGAACTACACAGAAAAGGCAAGTAAATCCTAAATTATTGGCCAAGGTACGAATTATTGATGTTCTGGACTCTGACAAATCTTATGCCATTTTAGTTGTTTGGTTTTTTTCTTTGGAGAGATATGTGAGAAATTAGATTGTTTCTTTAAATAAATGGCACTTTGGAAAGAGAGCTTTTATTTTCACCTGATTTCCCTTTGGGGACAGACAGTATACTTTCATGAAGAAGTTTATAAACAAAATCCTATATTTGGTGAGTAGTGAACGCAAACGGTGACAATGTACAGGCTATGAATCAAGTTCTATTATATAATTATCGATATAATCATCAATATTTTCCATTTGTAATTAACATCAATATCCTTTTAATAGGTACCTTTAAGTAAACATAAATAAGAAAATGACTATATTTTCTTTATAAATTAATTTCTGCTTTAACATATCTTGTTCATAACCAGTGTGGAGGTTTTGTAATGTTGCTCCTTAGCAAACAAACAAACACACATAGCACTAAGTTATTTTTCCATTAGTTTAGGTCATGATTATCACTTTGGGGAATGCTTAATTGATTTAAAAATATAAGTAAAACTTTCAAATATTTTTGCTTAATGAATTCTCATCATGGTTTCTGATTTAATTACAAAGAGGTAAAATGCTTCCACCATAGACTAAAAATAACCCAAACTGTATCCATTTCTACAAAATACCATACAGGATGTATATGCCTTTTTTCTTAGGTGTTTAAACACGCCACAGCAGGAAAATCACTGGAAGGAGGCAGGAGACCTTGATTTCTCTTTGTGGAGCCAGTATAAAGCTGATACCAAAACACTTGAGTAAACAAATGCCACCTTCATTTACTTCTTTAAACCAAAATAAAAGTTCTCTAAGCTTTTGTACCCACCTGACTGTCAGGTGATCTGACCTTCATCATTATCAGGGCCTACACAGTGCCAAAAACCTGAGACATGCTTGGTAAGGTCTAGAAAACTAACTTCTCTTTTATTTTTTTCTCTTGTAAAAATGAGTATAACGGGATATCAGAATATTACCCTTCCTTCTTCAGTTTCCACTGAGGTCCCAATAAGTTACCATATATCAATGTGTGAGATAAATCTGCATATGAAACTTTTCATAGGAAATAGCCAAGAACCTGACTACTGCTCTTTTTACCTACTAGAAAATACAACAAAGTCCAGAAGGTGGAAAAAGGAGGACTTGTGAGTGAGATAGAGAGAACTCTGAATGGAATCCGTCTCTTGTCCAGGAAATCTTGAGAGCAATTAAAAGGCTGGCAAACTGTTTGTGTGGGGAAGCCTAGATTCGGGGAGAGCTGCATGCCCAGAGTTTATTCAGTTTTATTCGGCAAAGGATTCACAAGTATTTCCTATATCCAGTAGTGGGCCATGCAAGATGGAGGGATCATTGGGGGTCCTGTTCAATGGGGCTGTGGGGAAGAGAGCAGAAATATCAGCAGAAAGAGACTGGATGGGTACAAAAAGATACCCAGGGATGAGACAAGAGTGCCAATAACCAGGCGAGGAACAGGACACACGCATCCACTAGGGAGAGCAGGATTCTGCCTGCTGGGTTCACATTAAGATCCCCAAAAAGCTCCACCAAAGAGAATTCATTTTAGTATTTGCCAACTCCAGAGGATAGACAGCCCTCAGTGTGAAGTGAGAAGTGCCCCCCACCCGTCCCCCCAACACAGACACCTACCTTTCCTCTTCCCAACCACTTTACATCCTGATTGGTGCAAAGAGGAGCAAGGAACAATTGGAGGCAGAGGACTCATGGTCTCTTCTTTGTTGGCTTTTCGCTGAAGGCTGGTTTCTGCTGCAAAAGATGAGATTAAATGCTAGGTTAGGTTTGGATTGGCACTATTTACTGAACTGAGGCTGTACTTGCAACTTCTAACCAAAAGGCATTCTATTAACTAAAAATCAGCAGAAAAACCCTGCAACTAACTGAAGTTTTCACTGTGGGATAGGGGAGCATTATTCTCCACTGAATAAAGTTTAAGGGAGACAAAATTTAAGAGAATTAAGCATATGGAATATACCAGTTACATGGATAATAATAACTCCCTGCCTATTTTATGACTATTTTTATTAAATAAGTTATCATTTGTTAAAGCTTTAAAAAATATGTCAAGATCACTGTACAGCTGCTATCATTCAGGCTCATTGAAAAGATTACTTTATTGAGCACCTATAATATGTGAGGGATTGACCAGTCTTGGATGTATAGAGCATAGACTACATGAGAGAGGGTAAAGGAAAATAAGTGTAATAGCAAGTTTGGACAAGAATGAAAGGAACCTTAAGTATGTCATCTAATGTGTAGAACTTAGAAATAACATGATCAGAACTGCTTTGGGAAGGTTATTCTGACAACAATTTGTAGATTTAATTGGCACAAGGGAATGCTCAGAAAATTATATTTCAAGTTCACATTTAAATGTTACTTTTCTTTGAAAATTTTCCTCTTTCCTGCAAGAAAAAATTATTGATATTTTTCTTTCGTTGTCTTATATTAGTGGTTTAATTTTTTTTGCATTATATTGCAATTGGGTGCTAACCAGTCTTCAATTTCAAGTTTTACAGAACTCCCTCTCTGTAACAGTTTTGTCTTCAAAGAGGTTTGAAATAACATATACTAGATACACCTGTTGAAGAATCTCCATGCATAATAAATGTTCTCAGAAGTGCAGTTAAGAAACCTATTTAACTAGTTTTGATTCAAAGTTATCCAAATTTATATAATCACTGAACTTTTTTATAGACTTATGTATTTCTTCCTGGATTCTGAGATCTGTGAGGATTGAGGCTATACTTTATTTAATCTACATACGAATTAAAAATGAAAAAAATCAGGGTTGTATTCTAGAGAAAGTAAATAGTATTAAAGGATAAGATAACATTGTTCATCAGAGAATCCTGGAAGGTCAGGATAGGCAAAAATGAATGTCGAGCTGAGTTTGGAACAAGATCTTGCAGAGAGATGAAATGTTCTAATAGAAGGATAGGTAATCGTGACCCCTAGTGACAATCCACAAAGGGTAGTTGGAAGGATGAGTAAAAAACATGTAGGGAAGTCACAGCCTGAGTGGGCAGAAATAAAACAGGAAACTTTTAAGAAAAGGAATGTGTAATATATTCTTTAAACATAATTATATGCTGTGATGTAAACCCCTCTACCTTTCTAAATCACCAGAAACATCTACAAAGTTCCACGTTAACGCTGGGATTGCTGTGTGAGTGAAAAAGGGAATAGGAAAAATTCATTACTTGCTTCTAAAAAGTCTGTTGAGAAGTAACAAAAATGGTTTAGCATACGAACATATGAGTTAGAGATTAGCATGGGAAGTCAGCCCTATAAATTTGCACAGTATGTCTTGAGGAGAGAGTTGACTTTTCTACAGGACCCAGAATAAGACTTGAAGGAACTCTTATCTAACATATTTTATTTATTGAGAGGCAGGTTGACTTTAGCTGACATCTGCTAACAGGAATGCCTAATATTTTATCATATATATAGATATATATACACTTACATAGCAAATATATATATAGTTTATATAATACATACATATAAATGTAAATGAAGATTTAAAATATTAAAATTTTGGGGAAAATCACATATCCATTTAATAGTTTTTACTTACACAATATATGAATACATTCTCATTGCAAAAATATTTTTTAAATACTTTAAAAATTTTTAAAAATTTAAATATTTTAAAATTAAAAGTCCCCTCATGTCACTTCTCTAATCTTAGATCATGGAAAAAACTAGTTTACTTTCTCATTATTTCTATATATGTATTGAACCATATGAAATTTGTAGATTGTAGATTGAAAATAGCTGAACATTAGCAATTTCATATGATTCAAATCAACATTTTAATTTTGAATATTAAAAAAATACTATTCTACTCTACATATATAACAGAATTTCATTTTCATCATTTAAATGTCTTTAAAAGAACTTTCCATTATAGGTCGTAAAGAATACTTCTTTTTAACTAATGAATGATATTCTGTGGTGTAGAATTAGCTAGTCTCTCAATAATTAACTTTTAGATTGTGGTACTTTTTTCAACCGTAATTTATTGTACATACTTCCTTGAACAAATGAGTGTTTCCCTAAGGTAAATCCTAGAATTGAATTATTAGGTCCCTAAGAATTCATATTCTTTTTTACTAGATATCACCAAATGTCAGTACTTATTTACCATCCCAGAACAATGTGATGTACTTTTCCACAGTATTAATACTTGATACTTTCCCATTAAACTTTTGGGGTCATTTTTAAAGTTAAACAGATCTTCAATTACTTTAATTTATGTTCTCCTTATTATTAGTGAGAATGAGCATACACACTGGCTATTTGAAGTATCTCCTGTAAGTTCTGCAGAAAAATATGTTCTTTCCCTTACCTAAAAAATCCAAGACTTTTAAATATGAACATTTTCTAACTACTCAAAACACTTATGTGTAGAAAGGAAATGGCTTTTATATGTAATGCCTTTACTTTTACAGATGATTTAAGCTGTTAAATTCTTGGCAAGTGTTATTTTCAACTTTCCCTCTCCTTTCCAAATACGATCAGTTATAATTTATTAACTCAATAAGCATTTGAGGTCTTAAATGTGTTTCCTAAAAATGAATTATTTCTCTTTTAAATAAAACATTTTCATTCTGGGCCAGAATATAACCATAGAATTTCACATCTGCTGGTGTTCACTTTAAAATAAACTTTATGAATTTTGATAAAGTTCCTAGAAATATATTAACGTGAGGATGTTAAAACAAACCTTCTGTTCAAACTTCTGACTTAACACAGGTAGGTTTTGTTTCTTCCTGAACTGAATGGGTGTGCTAACTAGTACTCCTTGGCCCCCAACATTCCATCACGAGTGCATCCTTTGCTAGTGCAAAGACAGAGGTTTCACAGATTTTAATACCTGGGCTCAGGTTTCAAAATTGGGCTGAAAATGGAGTAAGAGTGACCTTTAGTGGCCACTCTGAGTAATCACAAAGGGATGTAATCTGTCTCAGGGGGATAGATGGACAAGTCTATGTTTGCTGGACTACTAAAAGCAGAAACATAGTAAGTTAGAACTGCTAACTATCACACTTTTTATGTTATTCTTTCCTAGCAGAAGATCAAAACCTTGTGAGTTCAGACAGCTAAACACGTGCATTTTTAATTGGTAAATGGAAATCTAGTCACACCTATTAATGAGGGTTAGGAACTTCAATACCTACATTCCCCACACAGATTGGAAAAGTACCATTTAATTGAAGCAAAAATCCTTTGCTTTCCACAGATTGGTAAATGCCACCTGGTAATCTTCTGAACTTCAGAACTAAGCCCCAGTAAGAAGAGTTACTTGTTAGCACCGATTTTGATCTTGGAAAAGGGAGTCCTCTCCCACTTAAAATTAAAGTCACTTATTGATGAGAATTAATGCTCAAATAGTACTTTCCCCCCCTTTTGTTAAGAGACATCAGTATCTACTTCTTTTCTTTTTTAACATCTCTATTGGAGTGTAATTGCTTTACAATGTTGTGTTAGTTTCTGCTGTATAACAAACTGAATCAGTTATACGTATACATGTATCCCCATATGCCCTCTCTCTTGTGTCTCCCTCCCTCCCACCCTCCCTACACCCCTCTAGGTCATCACAAAGAACTGAGCTGATCTCCCTGTGTTGTGCAGCTGCTTCCCACTAGCTATCTACTTTACATTTGGTAGTGTATATATGTCATTGCTACTGTCTCACTTCATCCCAGCTTACCCTTCCCCCTCCCCGTGTCCTCAAGTGCATGCCCTTAGGTTCATCAGACAATTTTTTTTTTAGATTCCATATATATATGTTAGCATATGGTATTTGTTTTTCTCTTTCTAACTTACTTCACTCTGTATGACAGACTTTAGGTCCATATACCTCACTACAAATAACTCAATTTTGTTTCTTTTTATGGCTGAGTAATATTCCATCATATATATGTGCCACATCTTCTTTATCCATTCATCTTTCGATGGACTCTTAGGTTGCTTCCATGTCCTGGCTATTGTAAATAGTGCTGCAATGAACATTGTGGTACATGACTCTTTTTGAATTATGGTTTTCTCAGGGTATATGCCCAGTAGTGGGATTGCTGGGTCATATGGTAGTTCTATTTTTAGTTTTTTAAGGAACCTCCATACTGTTCTCCATAATGGTTGTATCAATTTACATTCCAACCAACAATGCAAGAGGGTTCCCTTTTCTCCTTACCCTCTCCAGCATTTATTGTTTGTAGAATTTTTGATGATGGCCATTCTGACTGGTATGAGGTGATACCTCATTGTGGTTTTGATTTGCATTTCTCTAATGATTAGTGACATTGAGCATCCTTTCATGTCTTTGTTGGCAATCTGTATATCTTCTTTGGAGAAATGTCTATTTAGGTCTTCTGCCCATTTTTGGATTGGGTTGTTTGTTTTCTTGATATTGAGCTGCATGAGCTGCTTGTATATTTTGGAGATTAATCCTTTGTCAGTTGCCTCAATTGAAAATATTTTTTCCCGTTCTGAGGATTGTCTTTTCATCTTGTTTATGGTTTCCTTTGCTGTGCAAAAGCTTTGAAGTTTCATTAGGTCCCACTGGTTTTTACTTCCATTTCTGTAGGAGGTGGGTCAAAAAAAGATCTTGCTGTGATTTATGTCATAGAGTGTTCTAACTATGTTTTCCTCTAAGAGTTTTATAGTGTCTGGCCTTACATTTAGATCTTTAATCCATTTTGAGTTTATTTTTGTGTATGCTGTTAGAAAGTGTTCTAATTTCATTCTTTTACATGTAGCTGTCCAATTTTCCCAGCACCACTTATTGAAGAGGCTGTCTTTTCTTCATTTTATATTCTTGTCTCCTTTGTCAAAGGGAAGGTGACCAGATGTGCGTGGGTTTATCTCTGGGCTTTTTATCCTGTTCCATTGATATATATTTCTGTTTTTGTGCCAGTACCATACTGTCTTGATTACTGTAGCTTTGTAGTATAGTCTGAAGTCAGGGAGCCTGAGTCCTCCAGCTCTGCTTTTGTTTCTCAAGATTGCTTTGGGTATTAGGGGTTTGTTGTGTTTACAACTTGTGAATTTTTTTGTTCTAGTTCTGTGAAAAATGCCAGTGGTAGTTTGATAGGGATTGCATTGAATCTGTAGATTGCTTTGGGTAGTACAGTCATTTTCACAATGTTGATTCTTCCATTCCAAGAACATGGTATATCTCTCCAACTGTTTATATCATCTTTAATTTTTCATCAGTGTCTTATAATTTTCTGCACACAGGTCTTTTGTCTCCTTAGGTAGGTTTATTCCTAGGTATTTTATTCTTTTTGTTGCAATGGTATATGGGAGTGTTTCCTTAATTTCTCTTTCAGATTTTTCATCATTAGTGTATAGGAATGCAAGAGATTTCCATGCAGTAATTTCGTATCCTGCTACTCTAATAAATTCAGTGATTAGCTCTAGTCATTTTCTGGTAGCATCTTTAGGATTCTCTATGTATAATATCACGTCATCTGCAAACAGTGACAGTTTTACTTCTTCTTTTCCAATCTGGATTCCTTTTATTTCTTTTCCTTCTCTGATTGCTGTGGCTAAATCTTCCAAAACTATGTTGAATAAGAGTGGTGGGAGTGGGCAACCTTGTTGTGTTCTTGATTTTAGAGGAAATGGTTTCAGTTTCTCATCACTGAGAATGATGTTGGCTATGGGTTTGTCATATACGGCCTTTATTATGTTGAGGTAGGTTCCCTCTATGCCTACTTTCTGGAGTTTTTTTTTTTTTTTTTTTTTGCGGTATGCGGGCCTCTCACTGCTGTGGCCTCTCCCGCTGCGGAGCACAGGCTCCAGACGCACAGGCTCAGCGGCCATGGCTCACGGGCCCAGCTGCTCTGCGGCATGTGGGATCCTCCCAGACCAGGGCACGAACCCGTGTCCCCTGCATCGGCAGGCGGACTCTCAACCACTGCGCCACCAGGGAAGCCCTCTGGAGAAATTTTATCATAAATCTGTGTTAAATTTTGTTGAAAGCTTTTTCTGCATCTATTGAGATGATCATATGGTTCTTCTCCTTCAGTTTGTTAATATGCTGTATCACATTGATTGATAGGCATATATTGAAGAATCCTTGCATTCCTGGGATAAACCCCACTTGTTCATGGTGTATGATCCTTTTAGTGTGCTGTTGGATTCTGTTTGCTAGTATTTTGTTGAAGATTTTTGCATCTATGTTCATCAGTGATATTGGCCTGTAGTTTTCTTATTTTGTGACATCTTTGTCTGGTTTTGGTATCAGGGTCATGGTGGCCTTGTAGAACGCGGTTGGGAGTGTTTTTCACTCTGCTATATTTTGGAAGAGTTTGAGAAGGATAGGTGTTAGCTCTTCTCTAAATGTTTGATAGAATTCGCCTGTGAAGATGTCTGGTCCTGAGCTTGTTCTGTTAGAAGAGTTTAATCACAGTTTCAATTTCAGTGTTTGTGATTGGTCTGTTTATATTTTCTATTTCTCCCTGGTCCAGTCTTGGAAGGTTGTGCTTTTCTAGGAATTTGTCCATTTCTTCCAGTTTGTCCATTTTATTGGCATATCGTTGCTTGTAGTAATCTCTCATGATCCTTTATATTTCTGCAGTCAGTTGTTACTTGTCCTCTTTTATTTCTAATTCTGTTGAATTGAGTCTTCTCCCTTTTTTTCTGATTAGTCTGGCTAATGGTTTATCAATTTTGTTTATCTTCTCAAAGAACCAGCTCTTAGTTTTATTGATCTTTGCTATTGTTTCCTTCATTTCTTTTTCATTTATTTCTGATCTGATCTATTTCTTTCCTTCTGCTAACTTTGGGTTCTTATTGTTCTTCTTTCTCTAATTGATTTAGGTGTAAGGTTAGATTTTTTATTTGAGAGTTTTCTGTTTCTTGAGGTAGAATTGTATTGCTATACTTCCCTCTTAGAACTGCTTTTGCTGCATCCCATAGATTTTGGGTCGTCGTGTTTTCATTGTCATTTGTTTCTAGGCATGTTTTGATTTTCTCTTTGATTTCTTCAGTGATCTCTTGGTTATTTAGTAGCATACTGTTTAGCCTCCATGTGTTTGTATTTTTTACAGTTTTTTTTCCTGTAATTGATATCTAGTCTCATAGTGTTGTGGTCAGAAAAGATATTTGATATGACTTCAATTTTCTGTAATTTACCAAGGCTTGATCTGTGACCCAAGATATGATCTATCCTAGAGAATGTTCCATAAGTAGTTGAGAAGAAAGCATATTCTGTTGTTTTTGGATGGAATGTCCTATAAATATCAATTAAGACCATCTTGTTTAATGTGTCATTTAAAACTTGTGTTTCCTTATTTATTTTCATTTTGGATGATCTGTCCATTGTTGAAAGTGGTGTGTTAAAGTCCCCTACTATGATTGTGTTACTGTCGATTTCCCCTTTTATGGCTGTTAGCATTTGCCTTATGTATTGAGGTGCTCCTATGTTGGGTGCATAAATATTTACAATTGCTATATCTTCTTCTTGGATTGATCCCTTGATCATTATATAGTGTCCTCCTTTGTCTTTTGTAATAGTCTTTATTTTAGTCTATTTTTTCTGATATGAGAATTGCTACTCCAGCTTTCTTTTGATTTCCATTTGCATTGAATATCTTTTTCAATCCCCTCACTTTCAGTCTCTATGTGTCCCTGGTCTGAAGTGGGTCTCTTGTAGACAGCATATATTCGGGTCTTGTTTTTGTATCTATTCAGCCAGTCTGTCTTTTGGTGTGAGCATTTAATCCATTACATTTAAGGTAATTATCGATATGTATGTTCCTATTACCATTTTCTTAATTGTTTTGTGTTTGTTATTGCAGGTCTTTCCCTTCTCTTCTGTTTCCTGCCTAAAGAAGTTCCTTTAGCATTTGTTGTAAAGCTGGATGGGTGGTGCTGAATTCTCTTACCTTTTGCTGGTCTGTAAAGGTTTTAATTTCTCCACTGAACCTGAATGAGATCCTTGCTGGGCACAGTAATCTTGGTTGCAGGTTTTTCCCTTTCATCACTTTAAATATGTCCTGCCAGTCCCTTCTGGCTTGTATAGTTTCTGCTGAAAGACCACCTGTTAACCTTATGGGGATTCCCTTGTATGTTATTTGTTGCTTTTCCCTTGCTGCTTTTAATATTTTTTCTTTGTATTTAACTTTTTATTTATTTACTTTTATTGCGGGATGCGGGCCTCTCACTGCTGTGACCCCTCCTGCTGTGGAGCACAGGCTCTGGACGTGCAGGCTCAGCGGCCATGGCTCACGGGTCCAGCCGCTCCGTGGCATGTGGGATCCTCCTGGACTGGGGCATGAACCCACGTCCCCTGCATTGGCAGGCGGACCCTCAAGCACTGCCCCACCAGGGAAGCCCTGTATTTAACTTTTGATAGTTTGATTAATATGTGTCTTGGCGTGTTTCTCCTTGGGTTTATCCTGTATGGGACTCTGTGAGCTTCCTGGACTTGATTGACTGTTTCCTTTCCCATGTTAGGGAAGTTTTCAACTATAATCTCTTCAAATATTTTCTCAGACCCTTTATTTTTCTCTTCTTCTTCTGGGATCCGTATAATTTGAATGTTGGTGCATTTAATGTTCTCCCAGAGGTGTCTGAGACTATCCTCAATTCTTTTCATTCTTTTTCCTTTTTCTGCTCTGCAGTAGTTATTTCCACTATTTTATATTCCAGGTCACTTATCGTCACTTATCCATTCTTCTGCCTCAGTTGTTCTGCTATTGATTCCTTCTAGAGAATTTTTAATTTCATTTATTGTGTTGTTCATCATTGTCTGTTTGCTCTTTAGTTTTTATTGGTCCTTGTTAAACGTTTCTTGTATTTTCTCCATTCTATTTCCAAGATTTTGGGCCATCTTTACTATCATTACTCTGAATTCTTGTTCAGGTAGACTGCCTATTTCCTCTTCATTTGTTTGGTCTGGTGGGTTTTTACCTTGCTCCTTCATCTGCTGCATATTTCTCTGTCTTCTCATTTTGCTTAACTTACTGTGTTTGGGGTCTCCTTTTCTCAGGCTGCAGGTTCGTAGTTCCCGTTGTTTATGGTTTCTGTCCCCAGTGGGTGAGGTTGGTTCAGTGGCTTGTGTAGTCTTCCTGGTGGAGGGGTCTGGTGCCTGTGTTCTGGTGGGTGGGGCTGGATCTTGTCTTTCTGGTGGGCAGGGCTATGTCCGGTGGTGTGTTTTGTGGTGTGTGAACTTAGTATGATTTTAGGCAGCCTCTGTGTTAATGGGTGGGGTTGTGTTCCTGTCTTGCTAGTTTTTTGGAATGGGGCATCCAGCACTGGTGTTTGCTGGCCGTTGGATGGAGCTGGATCTTAGGGTTGAGACGGAGATCTCTGGGAGAGCTCTCACTGATTGATATTACATGGGGCCAGGAGGTCTCTGTTGGTCCAATGTCCTGATCTAGGTACTCCCATCTCAGAGGCACAGGCCTGACACCAGGCTGGAGCACCAAGACCCAGTCAGCCACACAGCTCAGAAGAAAAGGGAGAAAAAAAGAAAGAAGAAAAATAAATAAATAATTTTTAAAAAACTATTAAAAAAAAAAGAATAAAAAAAGAGAGCAACCAAACCAATAAACAAATCCACCAATGATAACAAGCACTAAACATTAAACTAAGATAAACATAAAAATCAGAAACAAATCAGTTGCAGACAGCAGACTCCAAGTCTACAGTTGCTCCCTAGTCCACCACCACAGTTTTGGGATGATTCGTTGTCCATTCTGGTATTCCACAGATGCAGGGTACATCAAGTTGATTACAGGGATTTAATCCGCTGCTCCTGAGGTTGCATGGGGAAATTTCCCTTTCCCTTCTTTGTTTGCACAGCTCCTGGGGTTCAGCTTTGGTTTTGGCCCCATCTCTGCATGTAGGTCACCCTCAACCAGTTCCCCGCCCAGAAAGGAGGGGGTTAAAGCAGCAGCTGATTAGGTGGCTCTTGGTCATTCAGGCTGGGGGGAGGGAGGAGTACAGTAGTTATAATTGGAATGTGGGGTGAGCCTGTGGCAGAAGAGGCTGGTGTGACATTGCAACAGCCTGGGGTGTGCTGTGTGTTCTTCTGGGTAAGTTGCTTCTCGATCATGGGGCCCTGGCAGTGGCCGCACAGGCTCCTGGGGTGAGTGGTGTGGATAGTGACCTGTGCTTGCATACAGGATTCTTGGTGACTGCAGCAGCAGTGTTAGCATTTCATGCCTGTCTCTGGGGTCCAAGCTGATAGCTGCGGCTCGTGCCCTTCTCTGAAGCTCATTTAGGTGGTGCTCTGAATCCCCTCTCCTCGCACAGCCCAAAACAATGGTCTCTTGCCTTTTAGGCAGGTCCAGACTTTTTCCCAGACTCCCTCCTGGCTAGCTGTGGTGCACTAGCCCCATTCAGGCTGTGTTCATGCAGCCAACCCTAGTCCCCTCTCTGTGATTTGACCTCTGGAAGCCCAAGCCACAGCTCCCAGCCCCCACTCATCCCAGCGGGTGAGCAGACAAGCGTCTCAGGCTGGTGAGTGCTGGTCGGCACTGATCCACTGTGCGGGAATCTCTCTGCTTTGCCCTCTGCCCCTCTGTTGCTGCACTCTCCTCCGTGTCTCTGAAGCTTCCCCAACACCCACCCCTGGTCTCTGCCAGTGAAGGGGCTTCCTAGTGTGTGGAAACTTTTCCTCCTTCATAGTTCCCTCCCAGAGGTGCAGGGCCCATCCCTATTCTTTTTACTCTGTTTTTTCTTTTTCTTTACCCTACCCAGGTTCTTGGGTATTTTCTTGCCTTTTGGGACGTCTGTGGTCTTCTGCCAGTGTTCAGTAGGTGTTCTGTAGGAGTTGTTCCATATGCAGATGTATTTTTGATGTATTTTTGGGGAGGAAGGTGATCTCCATGTCTTACTCCTCTGCCATCTTGAAGGTTCCCCCAGTATCTATTTTTATTATTCCACCTTAAAATAGAGAGAATATCTCCATAATTAAGTCATTTGACTCATCTATACTCAGGTACTGCTTTTTTAATAACTTAGTTTATCTTCAGTGGACGTACTTCCCAGTCAAAGATATGTCAAAATACAGACAAATTCCTGCAATATTCTTATTAAAATCATGTGGTAGCCTTTTTTTCAAACAAGGACTTTCAGTGTTATAAGTAATCTGTACATTCATATAAATGCTTTCAAAAAAACACTGTACTTTGTTGTAATAAATTGTAATATTAATTATTCATGTTATTAAAATTTCCAAAAACCTTCTTCTGACAAAATTCATTGTTGTGTTTAATGACAGATTTTTATATGAAAGGAAAATCAGGAATGGGTAACACTTTAAGACAGAGTCGAGTTTTCTGAATCAGTGTCTTTTAGACTGACCCATTCTAAAAATGCATGACATTTATAAAACACAAAGGATGATAAAAAGCAACGTGGTTTCATGGAAAGGCCATCAGATTGAGAATTATGAAATTATACTTTTGCTCTTATTTGGCATATCAGTTTGCTTCCAGGTATTTAACAAATGAGGATACTAACTGAATTAAATGACAGTACGATTTCTTTGAAAATAATACAATATACATGCATATTATAAATTTGAGATAAGTATAACTAAAAAATTGAATGGATAATTAAAATCTATTTTTGATACTTCCTTTAAGATACATACACACATTTATATATACACATACATATACACAAATATATGTATATATGTAAATACAAATTCTGACTCAATGATTGTTCCATTATCTATTACTATGAAACAAATCTCCCCCAAATCAAATAACATAAAATAACTTTTAGTATGTTTACAATTTTGCCGGTGAAGAATTGAGGCAGAGAACATCAGGGATGACTGTTCTCTACTTCAGGATGTCTGGGGCCTCAAATTGGGTAGCTCTAAATGTTGGACATGACTAAGATGGCTTTACTAGTGCCATCTTGATTTTGTCTGTCAGCTGTTTCCTCAATTCTTCTCCATATGGCCTCTCCATTTGACTAGCTTGGGATGCCTTATAGCATAGGAGTATCAGATTGCTTGTGTGGTGGTTCAGGATTCCAAGAAAAAATATTTCAGGAGACACATTTGTCATCAAAGCATACTGAATTTATAGTGAGGGACCTACACCCCATATCTTGATGGGAGGAGTGTCACAGACTTTTTGACCATCTTTAATCTACCACAAACATGAAAAATTTATGTCTTTGATAAAATTTAGCTACTCCACATAGCTGGAGGAATTCCAGGGGTCTATTTCATTCTTATGCCAGAATTCATAAACTGGATAATAAACCAACTGTGTACTTCCATTATTAGCAGTAACATTAAGGCAACATGATGACAGAATGCAATAAGATAAATCCATAGATAAATTTAAAAACTGTGATTGGTCTTAAGGAATCTTTATTTTTTCAAATTTCCATTTTCTCATTATCTTTTCTCCAGATTCCAGATGTTCTAGGAAGACGCATCATTACATCATTCCCTGATTTTTAGGAGCTTCAGAAACCAAAAGCCAAATACCAACTACCCACTGTTTTTTTTTTGCGGTACGCGGGCCTCTCACTGCCGTGGCCCCTCCCGCTGTGGAGCACAGGCTCCGGACGCGCAGGCTCAGCGGCCATGGCTCACGGGCCCAGCCGCTCTGCGGCATGTGGGATCTTCCCTGACCGGGGCACGAACCCGTGTCCCCTGCATCGGCAGGCAGACTCTCAACCACTGCGCCACCAGGGAAGCCCAAACTACCCACTTTTACTCTCATTTTTGTGGCTATTATTAAATATTTGCAGCCAGTTAATTGAGCTAGCACTGGGAATATAGCAATCACATATATGTTTATTTCCATAATAGGAATATTTGGGATTTGGGGAGCCAAATGAATAATAATAATAATAATACTCTTTTTTTTCCTCACCGAGTTTGGAATGACTTACAACATAAATGTGAGAGTTAGACTGATGAGATTAAAATGTCAACTTTATTACTAATAAACCTAATTTTAAAATGTGACCAAGTTAAGCTAAATCAGCTTGCTCTCCTACATCCTCCTGAGTTGAACTAGTCCCTGGAACTTCAGACCTTCTTGGCAAGCTTGTTGCAAGCCAGAAGCAATTGCTGCATGGGCAAAGGATAGATCCCAAAAATAGAGAGGGAGGCTGAGCCACACATACCCATTCTTTTCTCCCATATTCACCAAGTGGGAAATTTTGAGGAGTAAGGTTTCCTTCTGTGTTATTATTGGCAACCAAAATCTAAAACAACAAACAAGATTTCCAAGTATCCATTTTCAAAGCTCTCTCTTCATAGCACCCATTTGTTTTAAAAAGCATTATTTTATTCACTGAAATGGAAAAGGTTTCACAGCAGAGGTAAGAAAATTTGGATCACAGGTCTTTTTTAAGGGGAAATGTACAATTAATCTTCAGGTACTAATATCTCACAAGATAGGATTCAAGACAAGAAACGATCAAAAGAGACAAAGATGATCTTTACATACTGGTAAAAGGAACAATAATGGGGGAAGATATAATGGTTCATCATGATGACGTATTCCATAATATAGCTTCAAAATATATAAAGTTATAACTAACAGAAATGCATGAAGAAATAGAAATAACCACTGAGGTTAGAGATTTTTAATATAATCTTTCAAAAACTAAGAAAATCAAGCAGAACAAAAAAGAAAAAAGGGAAACATAGCAGGTATAAATAATATAAACTATTAGATATTTACAAACCTCTGAACTTAATAAAGAAAGAATACACTTTTTAACCATACATAGGTAATTTATAAAAATTAACCTCTACTACCACTCAAAACAATATTGAACAAATTCAAAGACATAAATAGCATATAGATTATGTTCTTTGGCCATAATAGAATCAAATTAAAATTTAAAAACAAAAAGATATCTAACAAAATTTCTCTTTTATGAAAACAAAAATCACAAATTCTTGAGATCAAAAGAGAAATAATGTGGAAAATTGTGAAATATTTAGACCTCAAAGATAAAATGTGTATGACAGCTAGATGGTACTTAGAAGAAAACTTTGACCTTTATAAGCATAAGTATTTTTGAGGAAGTTAGAATTAACTCAAAGAAATACCAAAAAAGGGGAATAATAAAGATTATTAGGAAAAAAACTTGTTAGTAAATTTGAATACTTAATTAAGGGGGATAAACTATGGAGAAAAATATAAAATCCCCAAAAGGTACAGGAAGGAATAAAAAACTTAAACACAACAGTGAGAATTAATGAAATTGAAGTTGTAACCATAGTCTTAGCCTCCCACAAACTTCTCAAAATCCAGATTGTGTTACATTAATTTCTCAAATTTTTCTCAAAATAGCTTGATGTTTCTCAAATATTTTAAAAATAGTTATTTTTATATTAGATATGTGTTTCTGGAAAATAAAAAGCTGCAAAAGCTGCCCAGCTTATTCTATAGGGTAAGTATGATCTTGATTCTACAACTAGCAAGAACAACCATAAAAAAAAAAAGTAAGTACATGTTAAATAATTTATCTTAGGAACAGAGAGGCAAATATTCTAAACAAAATATTTACTAGGTAAGTCTAACAATATATCACAAAATATACCATAATCAAGTGGCATTTTTCCCCCGGGAATGAAAAGATGATGGATAGCAGGAATTCCTTCAGTGTAAATACCTTCATTGATAAACCGAGGGAGAAAAATCATATGAGTATCTTAAAAGACAGAAAAATTAATTTGATAATAAGGACCTACTATATAGCACTGGGAACTCTACTCAATACTGTGTAATGGCGTATATGGGAAAAGAATCTAAAAAAGAGTGGATATATGTATATGTAAAACTGATTCACTTTGCTGTACACTTGAAACTAACACAACATTGTAAATCAACTATACTGCAATAAAAATTTTAAAAAAATAGAAAAATTAATTTGATAAATTTTAACATATATTGACAATAATTAGAAAATCTAGGATTAAAAATAAATTTTCTTCATTTTTGAAAACGTTTCGTATAACAAAGCACCAGTAAATATTGTACTTGTTGGGGAAATTTCAGATGTATTTCCTTTAATGTTAGGCCTACACATAAAACAAATATGTCCTCTATCATTGTCACTGTTTAACTTAGGACTAGGTTTTGGTCAACACCCAAATTTTTAAAAAAAGGAAATAAAATAAAAGGTTTAAGTCTTGGAAGGAAAGATAATTGTAACATGTTCTTACATATGATTACCTATAAAGAAAAGCCAAAAAAAATCATTAGAAAAAAATTAGAACAAGAAAATTCAGTACATTTTCTGGGCACAAGATTGACTTAGGTTAAAACCCAATTGCATTTGTCTATTACAGAAATAGGCAGCTGGGAAATATAGTTTCTAGGAATTTACCTAATAAAGGTCATATAAAACTTCTATGGAGAAAATTTTTAGGTTTAAATAGAATAAAGGGCAAAGGATTTAAGTGCCAATTTACAGATGAAGATTACAAAAGGTTAAAAAGTATATGAAGCATACACTCAAACTCATTAGTAAATGACAAAACTCAAATTAAAAGAATTCTAGATATAAAACTATAGCTATAGATTATATCTATCAATATTTACTTATACAATCAGTTTAGCAAAATCTTAAAAACTGCAAATGCAAAATACCAGTAACTATAAGGGTTATATGTACGCTTTATGCATTGCTGGTAGGAGTTATAGACTCCTACCTCCCAGACAGCCATTCTGAAGAATAATTGGCAAAAAGAAATGCATATTCCATGACCCTCAAACTTGCTTCCAGATTTATATTCTAGAGAATATAAAGGTAATATGTACACATGGTGATATGTACAAAACTTTGTCAGAAGTAACTTGTGTGTTCTTTACTAATAGAACTGTTAGGTAAAATATGGTGAGTACACACTTTAGAATACTGTGCAACACTCAGAGGTCTCAGACTACATATACAAATAGAAACAAACATGCATAAATCTTAAAAGCATAGTGATGAGTAAAATAAGAAAAATAATAAATATATGTATATTATTATTTAGTTACATATTATATTTACATAGTAATATTTATTAAATATATGTACATTAAGTTAAAATACATGAACACAAAATAGTAATACATATTTTACAAGAAAAAAAATCTACTACATTAAAGGCATTAGAATAGTTGCTTACGGTAGATGGTAGGCATGGAGATAAAAGGGTTAATAAATAATACAGAAGAGGGGACATCTATGGACTTATTACAATTGTGTCACAAACAGAGGAGTGTGACTAACCCAAAGCTATGCACTTGACATCTAAGGGGAAAAAAGATTTTAGATAAGCAGTGAACCTCTATATGGTTAAAAAATAAGAGATTTTTACTGCAACTTTTTATCTGGTACAAAGTATTGTGGAGCTTTATTATTTTAAATAATTGAATAAAAATCCATTTAACAGGAGCTTCATAAACTACAATGCTCTGAAAGTGAAAAATGGAGAAAAGGACCACTATCTACGTCTACAGGATAGGGATCCCCAACTCTTCTCCCAAATGTGATATGTAACTAACTATCTGGCATACTTACAGAGTGAGGGCACCAGCACTGATCATATATTAAAAGTTATGACATGTTAGTACTTTCTTATAATTCTGACACTCGAATGGATCATTTTGTGCACCCCCTCACTTTGAAGACTACTATTCTAAAGAAGCATCAGCAAATCTGATGAACTAATTTGATAAATGATTTTACATGTGTAAATTAATTTGTATATACAAATTGTATATACACATGTGAATGTGTATATACAATCAGCTGCTGATAATTGTATTTTTTAGAGAAATACAAAGAATAACTCATTCTACTTTATTTTGCAAATACTCTCAAAGAATATGCAGTTGAATAAAATTCAACATCCATTCATTATAAAAACTCTCACCAAAGTGGATATAAAGAAAACATATCCCAACGTAATAAAAGCCATTTATGATAAACCCACAGGCAACATAATACTCAATGGTGAAAAGCTGGAAGCATTCCTGATAAATTCTGGAACAAGATAAGGATGCTCACTCTCACCACTTCCATTCAACATACTATTGAAAGTCTTAACCACAGCAATCAGACAAGAAAAAGAAATAAAAGGTCTCCAAATTGGAAGAGAAGAGGTAAAATTGTCTTTATATACAGGTGATGTGATACTCTATATCAAAAACCCTAAAGACTCCACACGAAAGTTATTAGAACTAATTAATGAATTCAGCAAGGTAGCAGGATATAAGATTAATATACAGAGCTCTGTTGCATTTCTTTACACTAACAATGAAAGATCAGAAAAAGTAAAAAAAAATTGCCTTCAAAATCGTTTAAAAAAAAATACCTAGGAATAAACCTAAGGAGGTAAAAGAACTATACACTGAGAATTGTAAAACACTGATAAAGGAAATTGAAGATTATTCAAAGAAAGGATGGCTATGCTGTCCAAAGCAATCTACAGATTTACTGCAATCCCTGTCAAGTTACCCATGATGTTTTTCACAGAACTAGAACAAATAATACTAAAATTTATATGAAACCATAAAAGACCCAGAATTGCCAAAGCAATCTTGAGGGAAAAGAACAAAGCTGGGAGCATAATGCTCCCAGACTTCAGACAATACTATAAAGCTACAGTAATCTAAACAGCATGGCACTGGCACAAAAACAGACATATAGATCAAGGGAACAGAACAGATAGCCCAGCTATAAACCCACACACCTACAGCCATAGTCTCTTCAGCAAGTGGTGTTCGGAAAGCTGGACAGCCTTATGTAAATCAATGAAATTCGAACACTCCCTCATACCATATACAGAAATAAACTCAGAATGGTTTAAAGACCTAAATATAAGACATGACCCCGCAAAACTCCCAGAAGAAAACATAGGTAAAACATTCTCTGACATAGATTGCAGCAACATTTTCTTAGATCAGTCTCCCAAGGCAAAAAATAAACAAATGGGACCTAATCAAACTAAAAACTTTTGAACAGCAAAGGAAACCATCAACAAAATGAAAAGACCACCTACAGATTGGAAGCAAATATTTGCAAACAATGCAACTGACATGGGGTTAATTTCCAAAATATACAAACAGCTCATATAACTCAATATCAAAAAAAAAAAAAATCAGACAACACAATCAAAAATGTGCAGAAGACCTAATAGACTTTTTTTCAAAGAAGACATACAGATGACCAATAAGAACATGAAATGGTGCTCAACATCTCTAGTTATTAGAGAAATGCAAATCAAAATTACAATGAGGTTATCACCTCACACCAGTCAGAATGGCTATCATCAAAAATTCTACAAATAATAAATGCTGGAGAGGGTGTGGAGTAAAGGGAACCCTCCTACACTTTTGGTGGGAACGTAAATTGGTGCAGCCACTAAGGAGAACAGTATGAAGGTTCCTTAGAAAACTAAAAATAGAGCTACTATATGGTCCAGCAATCCCATTCCAGGGCATATATCTGGAAAAGATGAAAACTCTAATTTGGAAAGATACATGCACCCCAGTGTTCATAGTAGTGCTGTTTACAACAGCCAAGACATGGAAACAAGTATCCATCAACAGGTGAATTAATAAAGATGTGATATATATACACAATAGAATATTACAGCCATAAAAAGAATGAAATTCTGCCATTTGCAGCAACATAGCTGGACCTATAGAATATCATACTACGTGAAGTAAATCAGACAAAGACAAATATATGATATCACTTATATGAGGAATCTAAGAAATAATACAAATGAATTTATTTACAAAATGGAAACAGACTCACAGACATAGAAAACAAGCTTATGGTTACTAAAGGGGAAGGCAGAGGGATAAATTAGGAGTATGGAATAACAGATACATACTACTATACATAAAATAAACAAGGATTTACTGTACAGCATAGGGAACTATATTCAATATCTTATAATAACCTATAATGGAAAATAATCTGAAAAAATATATTATGTACATAACTGAGTCACTTTGCTGTACACCTGAAACCAACACAATATTGTAAATCAACTATTCTTCAATTAAAAGAAGAATATGCAGTTACTGAGAAGTGATTCAGAGATTCATAAGGCATAAGAGTGAAAGTGTGTGTGAGACAAAGAGCTTGAATCAGAGACTATATGCCATGGGATCTGTAGGAACTGGGTGTCAAGTATGCCTGGAAGTGGATCCTGAGAGTGCTGAATCAAGGGGAGAAGAACATAAAGCTAGAAAATGGCAATTTGGACGATATAAAGGGCAGTTTCTCAAAGCTGGCAAAGACTCCCAATGATAACAACTCATGTTGCCATAAATGTCCTAATATACACTAAGATGGCTCTAGGAAGCGTGGAAAAAGTGATGACTCACATTCAATGAAGTAAAAATGCCAGGATTGCCGTACCAAACTGTGGAAGAAAGAATTAAAAAGCTCAAAGAAGTGGGCATACTAGAATGTGTCTACCATAATAGACCAGAATATCTGTTAGTTAACCTAGCTCCTTGGATGCCATGGGGGAATCCTGTTTATCAAGTTAATAATGGAGTGCGCTGAAGAGGAGGGCATCAGTTCAGTATTGGTTTTCCAGGACTGATGGTATAGGAGGCTGTTATAAAACCATGCTCCATAACAGTAATGGGATAATGGGATCACAGAACAGAAGAAGCCATGTGGCAGCACATAGTTATCAGAAGCAACCTCAAAGGACAGAAAAGTTGCAAAGGCACACAGGGAAGGCAAAACTACAGAGGTATATAATTAATAGGACGGAGGTCATCCACCCCTATGAAAAGCCTTTGTCTAGTTTTCAGACCTGGGCTAGTTCCTAGAAACAGAACCTATCAACTGAAAGAGAAGCCAGATATCCACAAGGCAGGACCTGCAACCCCATGGAAAGTCTATACTGTAGTGACCTCAGTCCTTTTACAAAGGGACCTATGACCATTAACTCGAGTAAATGTGCTCCATACAAAGGGGAATACCTAGACTTTTTGAGGACTAATGGATAATGAGTCTGAGTTGCTGATAATACCCTGTGTGGCTCCAATGCACTCTCATGGCAGCCCTATTAGAGAAGGGATATATAAGGGTCAGGTAATGAAATCTTTACTCAGGTCCATCTCACACTGGAACTGTTAGGTTGACAGATGAACCAATATCTCATTCCAGCGGAAGATGCCAGAGACTAGTCTACCACCTTAAAAACTTAAAGGACTCAAAAGTTTCAGGACTGGGTTTCCCTGGTGGCGCAGTGGTTGAGAGTCCGCCTGCAGATGCAGGGGACACGGGTTCGTACCCCGATCTGGGAAGATCCCACATGCCGCGGAGTGGCTGGGCCCGTGAGCCATGGCCGCTGAGCCTGCGCGTCCGGAGCCTGTGCTCCGCAACGGGAGAGGCCACAACAGTGAGAGGCCCGCGTATAGCAAAAAAAAAAAAAAAAAAAAAAAAAGTTTCAGGACTTCAAGGATCTTGATTAGGGTGGCCATTACCAAGTGTGATACATTTGTCAAATCTCATTGACTTAAAAAATGTGTGCATTTTATTGTATGTCAAAGTTATGTTAATAAAGTTTATTTTAAACAAAACAAAACCAAACCAAACCTAGCTCCATCAAATTTGGTCAGCCTGTCTGAAAACTTCTCCCTTTCCAACACATCACTTTGAACTGCTCTGTCCTGTTACAATGTGCTTGGTCAAGGTGCTTTGAAAACTGCTAAACTTTGCAGAATTAAGTTATCTGGGGAAGCTGGCAGTATAGATGGAGAAGCTGAGGAGACATTCCCCAGGCTTAAAAAGATCAAATGATATAGAAATTTACCTCCTGGATCAGGTTTTTAGTTTTAGTAATACTGGTCTCAGTGAAATGCCCACCAGTATCCACATCTAAAAGGAAAAAGCACAAACCCAGGGTTTAAGGATGCAAGAATCAATTGTGGACTTTGATTCTGATTGCAAATGTCTGTGGAAATTTATCTGTGCTAGTATTTTTACTGAGATTTTTGTTGTTGTTTAATGATCACATTACAAAGTTACAAAGATTTAAGTTGTTTGCTTCTAACTCTATTACATACATAAACCCTGGTAATTTTAGTGTAGGATTTTGTACAATGAAAATGTTTTAGGAAGGTATATAGGGTTTGTAGCAGAAAGATCTAAAATCTTTCAACCCTTTTCTTCTCTTTTAGCACTTACATGTGGCTTTTCACTAGTGCTTTATTTTTACTTGTATATTAGTAAGTTATTAATACGTATGTTACTTATAAAATCACAGGTGTAGCTTTACATGCTCTAATAAATATTTCAGTTGCATAAATGAGCTGATAAAATATGTCTTTATTGGGATCTGGATATCAGATGTCCTTTAATACAGGTTGTCAAAGAAAAATACCTTGAACTGATCACATGAGATTTTAGATTTCTTTACTCATTGTCAGCACAGAATATAGCCACTTTATAATGCATTGAAATTACTCGTGTATTTCTGCATTTTGTCTTTTATTAGGCCACTGCCTTCACAGTAATAGCATGGTTTTAGAACCTAACATTTTTAAAGTACAGAAAACTGTAAATACCTTTTAATACAATGAGTAAATAACATGGTATATTTGCATCCTCATCTTACTTATTAATGGTGTCTTCCAAGCAAACAGGAATGGACTTAAAGAGCCACAGTTAGGTTTTCTCTAAAATGTTTTCATATATAAATTATTTATTTCATAGACATATTTTTCCTAGTTATAGATTAATTATTCATTTGAGAATGAAGGATAGTTTTCTGTTAGTAAATTTTCCTTCTCATATCCTTTACTATGATGGCTTGACACTGAATAACAATAGAGCCAGGTGTTTTCCCCCGTAGTTTCCCACAGTGTAACATATTTTAACACAGGTCACAATTTGGACCTGCTGTGTTTCACAGTATTCTTGATGATGATGTTCATCATCAATAAAATGGTTGTTCTTCCTTATTTCAATAATTATTTTTTCCCATGAACTCTTGAACTTTTGTCTAAAGAGGTGGGGCATGCAAATTACCACTATCACAGTGGTAGGATCTGGTCAAGAAAGGTCTCCAAGGTCTCCAAAGAGAAGAATATTGATGAAACCCAGGCCCCATGCCAAAACTCAGAGCTGGTCCGAGACCTTTTCACAGACATACCCACGTTTACCACTTCTTATGTGATATTTAAATGAGTAATCTGAGACACATTTTTGATGAAATATCCGTTTGATTATTTGAGAAAAGTAAAGACTTAAAATCACTCTGGTAGCTCCATCATTCCTGTCATTATTTTTGCTAATCAGAATTAGTATCCATTTTGAGCTCAACGAATGCTAGTTTTATAAAGTTGTTTAATGAAGAGAACAAGCTTAAACTTTATTTCCTCCTTTAATGCAACCAGAAGTTATGTTTGTTTAGAGAGCTAACATCTATCCAGATTATACACTCTTACCAGTGCCAGGCCAAAAAACACAGGCCCCAAACCACTCATTCCATAACTCGCTCATTTTCTGACCTATGGCTGTTATTGTAGAAACTGGATCTATTAAGAAATTGCCTCTGGTGCAGTCAGGGAATATTGTGGCACCTTGTGCAATAATTTGCAAACAGTGGCTTGAGAGAAATGGTATGCAAAGAAATACATCCCAGACCTTGACCTTTCTACACTGTCACAGTGAATGTTTAGATGGGCCTGCTTCCAAAAAATAGAAGTGTATCTGCGAGCTAGGTGAGGTTAGCAAAACATGCTTAACAGCTAATGATGGCATCATGGGAGACAGCGAGGAGTTTTACCTTTGGTCTTAAGTATGAGGAACACCTGACATCAAATCCCACCCCATCTATTTAACATGTGACCTTGTGCAAAATATTATACTCTTTAAAACTCAGTGTCTCCAACCACAAAATGAGAAAAATAATTGTAACTGCTTCATTAGGTTGTGCTGGCCCAGAAAAGATCCTCAGTAAGTATTTGTTGAATTAAGTATTTGTTGAAAAAGTGTTTTAATAATTAAAGTGTTTATTTAATCATATAACACACATAGATGAACAAGGAAAGTGCCTGACACATGTTTAATATCCTTTTATCCTTGTTGTCATCGATTTCATTTTTGCTGTTTTTCATGGAGTTTTACTTGATCTCAGGACAAAATGACCAAGATGAAATGTGGGTCTTGTTTCAGGGGCAGTCAATGCTCTGAAGTAGAAGTAGCTACTGCTTTAATGCAAGGAATCGAGGTGCAAGAAAATACCTTCTTAGTTCATTCATAAGATGCCCCTCAAGTTCCAAAGTGGTTAGGTTTTTTCCTCTGCCTTGGACAGTCAAATTGGAGGATAATGACTGGTCCACATGAGTTTATTTTAACCTAAGGTCATCTAAAGGACATTTCACAGAGAGGAATAGAAACTTCCATAGGGTATCCAACTTCAGTTGCTCAGAGAAGAGTTTAGTATGAATAAGAGTTTGCATGGTAGGTTTTCTGCGGGCCTCACTGTAGATATGTGGTAACTTGCAGCTGTTAAACAAAATAGTTAACATATTCGACAATTTCACATATATTCAATATTTTCAAAAAATTTATTTTCAGAAAGGGCATCCAAAAGTTTAAGTCAAAAATTTAGAAATTCTAAGTCAATGTCTTAGAAAACAGATTAACTTGGCAAATTCCAAAGACATGGCCCTTTGAGATTATAGGAGATATACACCGAGTTCAGAGTCTTTAAATGACAAAATGACACTGGGACAAAATTAAAATAATAATGAGAATAATAGTAATACAATGGATTGAATTTTTATAATAAGACATCTAATCAACCCAAGATGCAAAAATTCAAATTCTTCTTTAAAATGTTTAATAAGACATGCAAAATGAAGCATTTTAAAACAAATATCCTAATAAGATAGAGAGGATAAGTTTCTAACCTCTTTGGCAAAACATCTTGATTTGTTTCTGTTACAGCTGAAAGATATATTTATGTAAAGATTTTTTCTTGACTTAGTCCTATAGACTCCATCAACATTATCTGCTCAGGGTAGAAGAGGCAAAAGCCGAAGCAGTGCCACTTGCTGAATTCACCTTCAAGTTCACTGACAAGTCAGATGGAAATTCAGCCTGAGGATTCTGACTCCTGTTCTGTGTAACCGCTAGATCATTCTTTTAAAAATGTTTTAAAAATACATACTCAAACCTCGTTTACCTCATATAAACAAACCTCAGTTGCCTAAATATTGTTTTATTACTTCATTTCTCTTCCCACACTCTTCTCTCTCTTAACAATCATTCATGATATTTGGGAAATGACTCAAAGAGAACACTTCGAAGTATTGTTTTATGGCTCAACAAAATAATGCCTCCCTGTCTTTTCTTCCTTGTCTATTTTTTAAAAAAGAGCCGGACACATATTCACATACACATGTTTACCTTTATTTTACATTTCAAAGCCCTTATATTAATACATTCTTCTTTTTCATGAAAATATTTAAATTTATCTAAACATGACATGGAAGAATATATTTTTTTCTGTCTTTAGGTTTCATCTTTATCAAAAAGAAAAGAACACCAAGGGTTTGAAATAATGTGATGGTAAAAAAGAGATAAAATTTATTTCATAAAAGCTTGACTTCAGCCAAGCTTTTAAGACTTAAGACAGAGGAGTGCATCAGCATTATTAATTATGAGATATTTTGAAGGTAATACACTCACACACCCATATTCACAGACGCACAAACATATACACTATATGTATACACAGGTACTTTTCAGGTTTCTATCTTCCAATTATACTTTGTATGAAACAAAGTTGGAAGATGCCAAATGGAAGTTAAGTATATGACATATCAATAGGCTATTACAACAGCACAGGAAGGAAGAAAGAATGCTAGAATCATTTTGAGAGTACTATGGGATTTGAGTAGTCATAATGGATTTATGGAGGTCAAAAGTTTGTCAGGATTGAAGGTAAAAGATCTTTGGCTTGGTAAAACTTTTCATTTAGTGACAGCATAGACAGAATTGCATATGGGAGGTAAGGATAGAAGGAAAGATACAAGGGCTTACTAATTTCAAGAGAAGAGTAATAGCTACTAGATCCTTTTTGCCAGAAATAACCTAGATATTTTAGGGGGGGCACTTTTCAACAAAGTTATGCTCTTATGTTTATATCAAATTCATGTGGATAATCTCAAAACACAGGTTCCTAAAATGATCTTTGACTTTACGCCCATTCCTTATAAAAATCTGCACTCTCCGTATCATCCATATACCATTATTTTCTCTTCTGTATTGACTTTCTGAGGGAAGAGATTATATTTATAAATTGCATCCTCATCTTTTCTGCAATGTTTCAGAAGAATTCAATCTAATTAACATATTACATTTTGAAAAAATAAGAAACAACTGCAATGGGAATATGGATTACAGAATGCACCTTGGGAGAGGAAAAGAGTCAGATAAGGTAAATACAGTTTCTTTTTATACTTAATGCATGTATTTTGGGAAAGTAAAGGGTCTACAAGTATAAGAATATAATTTCTTACATATTTTATTTATATATGGTATAGGGTCAACCAAATTGGAATTGGAGAAATGGTCTTATTTGAGAAGTATACTTCATCTACTCATTCATTCATTTATTCAACAAACATTTTTTTACCCCTCCTATGTTTTTGGTAACATTCTAAATCCTTGGAGTGAAACAGAAATTGATTCTGTCTCTTAGAAATTATACGCTAGTGGAAGAGACAGATAATAAGCAAACACATACTTATATTGATACTATAATATTATGTAACGACCAATGCTATTAGGAACAGCGAAGTAGTCTCAGGGATGGAGAGTGATGCTGAAAGAGGGTGTTTTAGATGGGATGGTCATGCAAGGCCTCTCTGAGGAAGGAATATTTCAGTAGAGGCATGCATTAAGCAAGGAAGGGAGCAATGGGAACATTTAAAAGAGGAGTGACTGCAGGAAATAAAATTTCAAAAGCAGTAACTTGAAGAAAAGTTGGCACATTTTAGAAACAGGAAGCTTAATGTGGTTGATGTTGAGTGAGAAAAGGAGTAGAAGGAGACAAGATTGAAAGAGTAGCCCTGGTGAAAGGTTGAGTAAGACCTTGTAAGCCATGGGAAGGTAACTCTTTTATAGGAGTGAGAGAGAAGCCCCAGAATGTTTTGAGAAAAGTTAAGTAACAAAATCTAATATGAATTTAAAATGACTTCACTGTCTACCATATGGAAGATTTACTGTAGGGTGGAGAGTAGGATAAAGGAGACCGGTAGCCTAGTAAGAAATGATGGATGGTTTTGATTAAAGCATAAGGTTATGAAGATATATCACTGATAACTCTTACATTTTATTTGGTGGTGTGCACTAAGATAGGGAAGTCTAGGGACAGGAGTTTGTCCGAGAGGAGATTCAAGAATTTGAATTAAAACAGGTTTTGTACTGGTACATGTATTATAACTAAAACAGATTTTGTTCCATTATATGTATTACAGAGAGTATAGAGATAAGAAATAGGATGTATGGAAACTTCATCCATTACAGAGGGCTCATTTAAATTATTAGGGAAAATATGCATAACTTTAATGATTTCAGAAGAGCTCACTAATTAAAATTAAAGTGTTATCTCTAACGCATTTACTATGACAAATAATTACAGATCAAGCACACAAACAGGTAAAACTATAAAATTTCTTGAGAAAACATAGGTGATATATTTTTTTAACCTGTGTCAGATTGTCTGCAAAGGTAGCTGCTAATGATTTGCCCCATGCCTATATTTTTTGCTCACCTCTTCTGCAACCCAGAGTTGGAATCTCCTTCCCCTCCCTTTGAATCTGGGCTGGACAGGTGATTTTCTTTTCTTTTCTTTTCTTTTTTTTTTTTTGTGGTATGCGGGCCTCTCACTGTTGTGGCCTCTTCTGTTGCAGAGCACAGGCTCCGGACGTGCAGGCCCAGTGGCCATGGCTCACGGGCCTAGCCGCTCTGCGGCATGTGGGATCTTCCCGGACCGGGGCACGAACCCATGTCCCCTGCATCGGCAGGCGGACTCTCAACCACTGTGCCACCAGGGAAGCCCGCTGGCCAGGTGATATTCTTTGGTTAATAGAATGAAGCTATGCCTGTTCTGGATTTAGCCTCATAAGAGCCTGGCAGCTTCTTCTTTCTACCTTCTCAGTATTCTGGGCATCTTGTAAGAATTTCAGTCACCTTGCAGGAGAGAATGGTCCTGCCAGCCCTCAGACATTCTAGCCACCCCAGCTGAGGCAGAAGACATTTGAATAAGACCATCTTGGACGTTCCAGCCCCAGCTGAACTCCTAGTGTAATGTAATCAAACAGTTCCATGGAGGCAATGTGGAGGGGTCAGTATGAACACTGCACATACAGTGGGTTTGCATTACAGTTTATGAACCCTAGCCTAAGAACACAAATCTTTTATAATTAGCTGCAAGAAAATGTGCCCTTTTCTATGGAGGGAGATGCTATCTTTATTATCCTGGACAGTAAATGAAACTTCCTTCTGCTTGGGAGAGATACAAATCTCTATTTCCAAATTTGTTTACTATACAAACATTCTTGAAAAGATAGTCTGAGACAAAAGCAGCCAGTGCCTTGTTCATAAAATGTGTAGCAATACAAGAGGTCCATGAAGAATTGCCTCCTGACAAACTCAGGATCTGGAACTAAACTATCCCACCTCTCCTACCTCTGCTACTTTCTATCTCTCTGATCTTTTGTAAGTTAATGAATCTCTCTGCCCCTCAGTTTCCTCACATATGAAATGAATTTAATAACAGTAATACTAAGAATTGAACTGGGCAAAGCACTAGAACAGTACCAGGATCAAACTAAGTGTTTAAAAATATTAGCTATACTATAATTGTGATAATTCATACAATTGAATCCTGTTCATTCATTAGAAATGAATGAAGCATTACCATGGAATAATAAACAAGGTGTATTTTAAGTGAAAAAAAAAAAAAGCAAAGCGCAAAGCACTATAGAGCATGCTATCATTTGTGTAAAATAAAAATAATAAATAAATAAATTTATATACCTACAGACCCACATACATAGATGCTTGTATATTCCTAGCCTGTCTCCAGGACACTGGAGACTGGTAATTGGGTTGTCTCCAATGAGAAGAGTTCATAGCTAGGGAAGAGAGTAGAAGGAAAACATACTTTTCTCTCTATATTCTTTAGTAACTTTTGAATATCATGTGACTGTATTAACTATTTCAAAAAATGAATAAACTATATCTGAAGTGAAAATGTGGTTGTTTATGAGGAAAACAATTATAAGTTGAGATTTATGTTATTAAAAGAAATATAGGATATTAAAACACTATTTTAATAATGCAGAGTTTTGAATTGGTTATATAAAATTTTGAATAAAGAAGATCTTCCATATCAGGGGAATACAAATCAAAACCACAATGAGGTATTACCTCACACCTGTTAGAAAAGTTACTTTCAAAAAGATAAGACATAACAAGTGCTGGCGAGGGTGTGGGGAAAAGGGAACCCTCGTGCACTGTTGGTGGGAGTGTAAATCGGCACAGCCACGATGGAGAACAGCATGGAGTTTCCTCAAAAAAGCACAGATAGAACTACCATATGATCCAGCAATCCCACTTCCAGGTATATATTTGAAGGAAATGAAATCATTATCTTTAAGAAATTCCTGCACCCCCCTATCTCTATACATAATGGAATATTACTCAGGCATGAAGAAGGAAGAATATCCTGTCATTTGTGACAACATGGATAAAACTTGAGGGAATTATGCTAAGTGAAATAAGTCAGACAGGGGAAGACAAACACTGTACAATATTACTTGCATGTATAATCTAAAAAAGCTAAACTCACAGAAACAGAGTAGAATGGTGATGTCTAGGGGCTGGGGGATCAGGGAAATGAGATGTTGGTCAGAGGGCACAAACTCTCACCTATAGGATGAATAAGTTCTGAGGATCTAATATCTAATGGGGAGTATGGTGCCTACAGTTAACAATACTGTGTTGTACACTTGAAAGTTGCTAAGAGAGTAAATATTAAATGTTCTCATGACAACAGCAACAGAAAAACATAATTATGTGACGTGATGGCTGTGTTAACTAATATTATTATGATAATCATTTTTCAGTATGTATGTGTATCAAATCATCATGCTGTACATCTTAAACTTACACAATATGTCAGTTATGTCTCAATAAAGCTAGAAAAAAAGTTGATCTTCATTCGAAGTACAGGTAAAGAGTAGGATTGCAACCAGGATTGTGTGTTGGGTAGTTTCAAGTTGGATAAACTTGGTTGAATTGATTCAGTGATTTTGGGTTCTTGTGGGTTTAACTCAACCTTTGAAATTTCAGTTTTGTCCTATTCCAGACTGCAAAGTCCTAATGCCAAACAAAACCAGAACCTTTTTTGAAGGCTCTATTGAATTCTGCGCACTTGTGAAGGGCTGTGGTTTTCATCATTAAACCACAAAAAAAAGCAGGATTAAGACATGTGGGCCTTACAGTGATGGTGAAAACTTCACATTAACTATGGATGAAAGGCTCAGTGGAGCTGAGCAAGTTCAGATTAAGTCTGGCAAATTTATTGTTATTTTCCAGAAAACTAGCCAAGTATTACAGGGGGGAATACCCATCCTCTCCTCCTCCACCACCACATGCTTCCCTTTGCACCAATTGTGACATTAAGATTTTGGCAACTTTGCTCTGGATTTATGGGAACTGGAAAGAAGGCTAATAGGCAGCAAACTCTTGGGCTCTCTTTGTGGATATCCATTCCCAATGAAGTTCACATTTTGAAATATGCTATTGCTGATATCTGCCTTTTGTATGAATCTCACCCTTAAAATGTCCCAGACCTTTTTGTGATATGGCTAGTTCTCAGAAAAATATTGCTGTTGCCAGATTGCCGAGAACCCTTCATACTGATGTAATACTTCCCTAAATGTCATTGCTTGTTTTAAAATATTGCAAAACTATATTTTGTTATATGTAAATTTTCAATAGGCCAAGAATCATCCATAGGTCAGTCTTCATCTACCACCCCACACAGTGACATTTATAGATACTGGCATTTGAAAACTTGAGTTCAAATCTAGATTTTAACCCCATTTCCTGCTGTGCAAGCTTAAAAAATGACTTCACCTGTGTGAGCATCACTTTCTCTAGAAGAAACAGGGCTTATAATATGATATATACTCACATCAGTCAGAGACCTACCTTGAAGGAAAGAGATGGCACATTCAAGAGGGTTGATGAAAGAGAGTTTAATGAAGGGTCTTGTGGATGGGGTTACAGGAAAGCCAGCAAGGTAGTGAAAAAGCCCAGGTTAGCAACAGCAGCAATCCATGACTATCTTTACACCTCAAGGGGTGAGAAAGGGAGTGGTTACTTGAAGCCTCAAGAACTACAACTATAGATAAAGGCTGCTCAGTAGGAACTTAAGAGGGACATACTACATGTAAAGTGTTTAAGAAAAAACTAGTATAAGCACATCTATTAATAATATTTAGCTTAAAAATAAATAAAATATTCATAGATGAAAAAATGAATTTTGTAAAGATATCAACAGTTGGAAACTGGTGATAATAGTCCAGTTTCTCCTTAGAAAGACAACATAACAAAAGGGACATTCCCTGGGATTTATTAAAATATGAAATTACTTATAAATATTTTACATAAAATATAAAATTAAAATTTACAAAAGTATGATAGGACATCATTGGACAAAAGCAGATAATTCTGAAACAAAGATAAATGCATAAAAGGAGTTGCAATATGATAAAAATTACTGGGGGGAAGATGGATTACTCAATAAATTTTGATTAGGAAATTGGTCAATAGTTTGGGGGGAAAACTGGATGCTTATCATATAACATACATTAGAATAAATAAAACGTCAAAAGAAATGTTATAAAGGGTTGGAAACAATGAACTCTGTAAAACTAGAAGAAGACATACACATTATATAGTTGATCTGATCTATATTGGCTATGTTTTCATTATTGAAAATTTCTAAGTATTTTTCTAGTTCCCATTATAATCTATGTCTTAACCTTTGAGCTATTTATCTTTTCCTTATTATTTTAATATGATTTTTAAAAATTATACATTTTTGTTTCTGGCTTATTTATTATGTAGGCAGAGAATATGTCTGTATACTAGGCATTTTAAAAAACTAAATGACACTTGCTTTATAGGTTAGTCATAGTTAATTTTTATAAATGCTGCCCGTGTGCTTGAAAGACTACATTCTCCATCTGTAAAACAAATGTTCATTATGTGTATTGTTTCAGCTGTCTTTAAACTGAGATGCAAAATTTTCAAAAGATAATTAGGCAAGAATTAATTTTTGGAATATTCATTTGTTTTAGGCCTATGTTTTTGGGGTCTCTTTTACTCAGGCCAAATTAGTTTCCTAATTGGAACATTATCTTCACCTTTTTTTTTTTTTTTTTTTAATTATTATTGTTTTTTGCTGAACGCGGGCCTCTCACTGTTGTGGCCTCTCCCGTTGCGGAGCACAGGCTGCGGACACGCAGGCTCAGCGGCCATGGCTCACGGGCCCAGCCGCTCCGCGGCGTGTGGGATCTTCCCGGACCGGGGTACGAACCCATGCCCCCGGCATCGTCAGGTGGACTCTCAACCACTGCGCCACCAGGGAAGCCCAAGGAGGTTTTTTTGGGGGGGCGGGGGGCATTCCTTGTAAATACTGACAGACTTGTGTTAAAAATTCTCAGTAAAGTGGGAGATCAGTTAATTTCTTCTCAAGGGTCTGTGGAAATAAATTTTAGAATAGTTAGATCTTCCTGATGAATTAAATCTTTTTTCACTATGCAATGAAATTTATTGCTAGTAATGGTTTTTTTTTCTTAAGGTTTCTGTCTTAAATTTTACTTCATTAAAATAAGTATATAGACTTTTTGTTGTTAATATTTGCCTATGTTTTCTCCTTATTTTACTTTCCACATTTAGGTACAAAAATTTTGTCTTCTTTCAAACTTTAAGTTTTATTAAAAAGGATATATAGCTGAATTTTTTTTAAAAAGGGTTAGTCTGAAAAATGTTTTTGTCTTTTAACTGAAAAGTTTAGCTTGCTTACACTTATTGTAATTATTTATATATTTGAATGTATTATCTCATTTTACAGTTTCCATATATCTCACTGTGCCCATGACTTTTTTCCCTTTGTAGCCTCTTAAATAGATTAATATATGTAGTTTATACCATTTTAATTTCCTTTCCTCATACATTTAGAATTATTCATTTTCTTTCTGTTTTAGTTATTGCCCTTATGGCAAATTGTATTATTTTTAAACGATTCTTGTCACTCTTTCTTTATCTGTTCTTACAGACCCATGTCTTCTGGTGGATTATATTCCCTCCCTTGACATCAGGTTTCAGTATATGACTTGCTGATCAGCAACTTTAATAGCCAAGGTGTGTATCTGCCAATTCCTTTTTCTCTCTGGCCTATCCTAAGTAAAGGGTTGCTCCTTCAGCCTTGATTTGGAAAGAAGAGGATGTAGAGCAGAGCCATACTCAACCCATGAAAGACATAAATTAGACAGAGAACTAATCCTTTGTTGTTGTAATTTATTTTTGCTGTTTCTTTGTAACCTGCATGATCCAGCCTATGAATTTTAACAAATATTCTAAACAAAATCTAAAGCTGATCAACATCTTTATCATCCTCCCAAATAACACAAGATAGTGAGAATGGTTTATATGCTACCTTTGACTTTTACTTTAGTTCTACCCTTTTTTTTAATCCTCAAAGGAGAAATGATTATTTTACATCAACGATATTTATTTTGATTTACCCACATATTTAACATTTTATCTTCTCACTACTCCGTTTTTTTCCCCATCTTAGTCTTCTGGGCTTGTTCTCCTGCTTCCTAAGTACATTATCTCAATTCTAGAGTCTGGACGTTACTTTGGAGAAGATTTGTGGTAATAAACTTGCACAGTTTTTGCTTCTTTAAATATGTCTTTATATCACTTTCATTTTAATCAATAGCTCCACATTATACATAATTCCAGTTTCACAGTTATTTTGTCTTGTACATTTAAAATGTTTCACAGTGCATTTTATTGTTGTTTGTTGAGGAGTCACCCAGTTAGTACAAATGTTGTTCCCAAGCAGTTGATCTCCCTTTTTTCGCCCTGGCTGCCTTTAATTTCTATTCTTTGTTTTTCTTCTGATATTTTATTATAATATGTTTGGGTGCATTTTATGTATTATGTTTGGAGTCACTGTGTTTCTTGACTTTGAGGATAGAAGCCTTTCATAATTTCTGGAAAATCTTCAACCATTAAGTCTAGACACTTGTTTACCTAATCTTTTTAGTATCTCCTTCTGGTACTTCAATAAGACATATAATGAACTTCTCACTCGCCATTCCATGTCATTTAACAGACATTTTAAAATATTTCTTATTATAGAGGGAAAATAGTAGTAACTTTTTCTACCCATTTCCTGCTTCTAATTACATGGAATGATAGTCATAGATGATAAACCTGTTAGATGACAGTTATCTGGGTTAGGAGCTAGAAAATTTGTAAAAATTTTAGACCTGATTAACCTATTCAAGAGAGAGTAATCTCACTGCAAAATCCCCCAAGAATATCAAAGGAAACCATCAATAAAATGAAAAGCAACCTACTGAATGGGAGAAAATATTAGCAAAAATCATGCTCTGACAAGGAGTTAATATCCAAAAGGTACAAAGAGCTTATATAGCTCAATATCAAAAAAAAATCTGATTAAAAATGTGAAGAGGTTCTGGGTAGGGGATTAAGAGATACAAACCACTATGTATAAAATAAATAAGCAACAAGGAAATGTTGTACAGTACAAGGAAATATAGCCATTACTTCATAATAACTTTAAATGGAGTATAATCTATAAAAGTATTAAAGTACTATGTTGTATACCTGAAAGCAATATAATATTATAAATCAACTATACCTCAATTTAAAAAAGTAATTCATAATCTTTTGATTTTAAGAATGTCTAGTTGGTCCCTATAAAGATGCTGATATTACTTATTCTGAAACTTGTGATCCTTCTGGAGTAACACAAATTTTTGTGCCATGTGTTAATGATTCAAATGAGGTCCACTAGTTATACCCATCAAATCTTTATATGGATTCTAGTGTTCTTACACTCACAGTTTGGACAATTAACTATTTGAAAATATCATTTAAGAGCACTTACCTCCCACCCCAATCTAGAAATGATGCACAGTCATTTCAATAAAGGATTCTCTACCAAAAAAAAAAATGGGCAGAGGATGATCTGAATAGACCTTTTTCCAAGGAAGACACGCAGATGGCCAAAGGTACGTGAAAAGATGTTCAACATCACTAACCATCAGGGAAATGCAGATCAAAATCACAATGAAATATCACTTCACACTTGTTAGAATGGCTGTTATCCAAAATACAAAAATTAGCAAGTATTAGTGAAGATATGGAGAAAAGGGAACCCTTGTGCAATGGTGGGAAGGTAATTAGTATAGCCACTATGGAAAACAGTATGTCGGTTCCTCAAAAATTACAAATAAAACTACCATATGATCCAGCAACGCCACTTTTGGGTATCTGTCCTAAGAAAATGAAAACACTAACTCAAAAAGATATATGCATTCCTGTGTTCACTGAAGCATTATTTACAATAGCCAAGATATGAAAACAACCTAAGTCCAACAAAGAAGGCATGGATAAGGAAGACATACATACAATGGAATATTATTCAGCTATAAAAAAGAATAAAAACTTGCCACTTGTGTCAACACGGATGGACCTTGAGGGCATTATGTTAAATAAAATAAATCAAACAGAGAAAGACAAATACTGTATGATCTTGCTTACATGTGGAATCTTAAGAACAAAACAAAACAGCTCATAGATGCAGAGAACAGACTGGGGTTGGCAGCGGCTGTGGGTGAGGGGTGGCTGAAACGGATCAAGGGAATGAAAATGATTCTAACTTCCAGTTACAAAATAAATAAGTCATGGGGATTTAATGTACCCCACGGCAACTACAGTTACTAATACTGCATTGCATATTTGAAAGTTGCTAAGAGAGTAGATCGTAAAAGATTTTATCACAAGAAAAAACATTCTGTAACTACGGTGATGGATGATAACTAGACTTATTGTGGCGAGAGATCATTTCCAATATATACAAACATCAAATCATTTTGTTGTACACCTGAAACGAATATAATGTCTGTCAATTATAACTCAATTAAAAAAAAACTCACAGGAATTATATTTGCCTTTAAACATATTGATAAACCTAAATATTTGACATAATTTATTTACTATCTGTGAATTATGTCTTTTACAATTGCTGTTCTGTATTTTGATCCTTGTACTTACTATTTTTTGATTCAAGATAATTTAAGTTTATTAGAAAGAAGTTAATGATTGAAGACCCTCAGTGTAAGTATATTTGAAGTTTTGTTTTCTTAATTTTAGTTTTATCAATTTTTGATTAGAAAACACACACACACACACACACACACACACAAGACACAGAATGGGGAGAGTACTGAGAACAGCACATAGTTCTTTCCAAAGATAAACTAAACCTGGCTTCTAAAAGCGATGGAATAATATTTTTAATGTATCAATTTATTTCTTTTAACAGGTTAAATGTAATTTCTAGATCATTTTTTTCTAACATAAGCAAAGTTTGGGAATAGACTAAAATTCCAACCTCAGAAGATAATTATGGAATAAATATCTGGAGACCTTCCTGACCATAATTTCAGTAATGGAGAATAATTTCAGGGCTGACCATTGTATCAGTGATGGGGATTTACTTAGGGAAGTAGTGATACAGGGCTTTAAATAATTTAAAGAAAGTTGATATTTAAGTGTGTTAGTTCACAGGAGAATGAAACAGTAATTTTGAAAAGAGTCACAGTAATACATAAGAATCAAAAGACTAATATATTTCTTTCAAAATAATATTTTCAGGAAGGTGGGAGGAAAATTTTTCAAATGTATGAATTACTTCCTCTTTGAAGTTAAGGGCTTGACAAAGTTGATTTGGGATTTGACTTCTCAAAAGTAATGTCAAACCAATATGTGAGATGAGAGACATAAAAAAAACGTGACTTACTTTATTCAAGGTACATTGTATAGTCAAAGAGAGGTTGCAAATGTTTATAGAACAATTTGGGAAATGGGAAATAGTAAAGGAATTATGTAAACTAAAACAATGTAGTATTAAAGAATCCAATCTTTAAAATAACATTTCCTGGATTCAAATCTCTGGCTCCACCACAGCTAATACTGTTCAACTTTGGGCAACTTATCCTCTCTTTGCTTCAATCTCCTGTGAATTGGAAATAATAGAATCTACCTCATAAGATTTTTTTTTTAGAATAAATGAATTAATTATTCTGAAATTCTTAGTGACTGACATGTAACAAGTGCTCAACATATGTGAGATATTGCCATTTATTATTGCTCTGATTATAATGGTAAGAAACACTTTCATTACATTAACTTATTATCTTGCCCTGTTCTGAGGTTGATAATATATGTGTATGTGTATGTGTCCATGTGCTAATTTTTACTAAATGGTGCTTCAGAAAAGTCAATAAACAGATTTATATTTTGATGTCCAATTATAAACCAATATTAAGAAGTCAGTGTCTCCTAGTGGCTAAGAAGACAGCTAATTCTTAATAGTAGACTACCACTTACTAGCTCTGTGACCTACGGCAAGTTATTTAATCTCTATGTGTCTCAGTTTTGTCTCATCTGTAAAATGGTAATAATAGAAGTACTGTCCTCCTGAGATTGTTGTGAGAATTAAGTGAGTTAATATGTGTAAAATACTTAAAAGTGTTGACACATAGTAATTATTTAGATATCTTTATTACTAGCTACTATTTAATGATTATATGTTTATTTTACTTACATTTCTGTTCTTATCTTTTTGTACAAACAAAATGATAATGTAGTCAAATGTACTCACAGGTATATTTAAACGTCAAGGAACTAAACTCAGCTTTATGTATTAAGACTTAATATGTAGTCAGGACTAACTTAAGCTACAGATGGTTAGCTTTTAAAATAGATGTAGAAACCACATGGACTGATTTCTATGTCCTTACCTACCATTCCAAATACCACCCAGCTATATATCAATAATATTTAGTCATTTCCTTTTTTCCTTTGCTTCTTCTGCCTTCTTCCAAATCCAAGTGAATTACATATGCTGTACTTTTTAAAACAATCATTTAACCCTAAGTAAATTATGTACTTGATGTAGTTTTGAAATGTTACTCATTAAATCTTTTCTCATCTACATTTCTACATCAATTTTTAACTTTGGAAAATATATATGTAAAAAAAATAGATCAAAATTTAATTATTTCTTTAAAAATGTTTCCTTAAAGTGTGTTTAAGTTTTATAAACAGCAACTTGTCTATTTGTGTTTCGCTTAAGAAAACATAAAATAATTTCAGCTAAAGGAGTTTTGAGGTGGCCTGTGGGTAAAAAACATACCATTAAAATGGAATTTGTTCATCGCAAACTATTGGTTAGTAGCAAACTCTTGAAACTTTATATGTAATGACTAAAATTAGGTATCCTCAGATAAAAAACTCATAACAAAATGATTGAGCTCTGGTAAACAAATTAAGGAATAATTTTGTGTGTGGATTGCTACAAGTGAAGTAGCTATTTGTGTAATAAACTGACCAAAATTCAAAGGGAATTTAACTTGATATTCATAGTTTATAATATTTTATAATGTCTTAAGGTAAAATTTATTTTTTCCCAAAAAGCCTATTTGCTCAGGTAGTAAGTATAATAGAAAATTTGACTATTTAAAACATGTTTTTAGACATATTATTTGTTCTGATTGCAAACAATCCTGTTATATTATTATTTTCATTGACAGATGGCAGATGAAGGACATGAGACTAAGATCAAGCATTTGAACATATAATTTCTGGCTTTAAGGCCTGGGTCTTTTGATTTTTGACTTCACTACTTGGAATATTGAGAAGAGTTCAATACTTTGAAATTTAGAAATTATAAACCATTTTTAAAAATTAACTAAACACATTCTTTTTTTTTGGCTGTAGTGCATGAATAAACTTTCAGAATTTTTATAGTCTACAGTGTATAGCAATTGCAAACATCTGATGGGTGCTTTAAGAGATGATGACTGAAAACCAACTATATTTCTTAAGTATTTGTAGTCACTTAAGGCAATTTTTGCCATGTTGAAAGGCAAGGAGGGGAGATTGTCCTTTATTTTGAAAATAATATAAACAATGACTAGCTGCCTATTTTACGTAATATATAAGGGGATGAGAGGAAAATAAAGAATTTTAAGTTGTGATGAATTACTCAGAGATGATCAGTGTATAGCATTGAGGAATTACTCCTACGCAGGCACATTTGAGAGAGCAGCCCCTGTGAAGACTGTCTGTCCAACCAAAGCATAGGGAGGCTCGAAAGGCAAATAACACCAAGTTTCACAAGCAAAAGTGATTAATCGTTTAAGCAAGTCCTGGCTTTGGTTCAGAAGTGGTTGGTTACAAGAGAGTTTGGTTTGGCCCACTTCTGAGCCTTGAGTCGATTGTTGTGTTGAGAGCATAGCGTCTCAGATTTACCATTAAGATGTTTTTTGTTGATTCTTATTAGTTTTCCAGGAAGCAGTAGCTCTGGTTCTTTCTTAGAGGGCCCTGACTACTTGACCTCTATACCCTCTGGGCTAAATGCCATTTCAAGATGCAAGCTTAAATACACATGCTCAAGGCTCAGTGGAAATGTTCTTTATCAATGAGAGAAAATCCCCTGATTCTGTTTTATCCATGCTGTCAAAAAAAGCATGTGATACTGGACCACATGCCTTAATGATTCATAAGGTGAATCACAAATGTATAGACAAAGGGACTTTGCCATTTTCAATACAGTGAGAGTTGAGAATTCCAGAGAGAAACAGGTCAAGCAAACTGTGTAGAACTTAAACGTATTTATGTTTGTTTGATTAATGAAGATGGGGAAATGCCAAATCCATATTGTTACATTATTGAGAATACCCTAAAAGTATTAACAAAAGAATGTAATTCTGAGCACGTTCAGGAGATGTGTAATTATGTTGTCTGTTACTGTAAGTACTCGGTATGGTTTAGTGAATCAAAATTGCATAAGCAAATTTTACTCATTGCTGGCTTTGGTAAAAGAAAGCAAAAACAAAAAATTTTTAAATATACAGTTTTTAGGGTATTCTCCCCCCTGCCCCATCCTGCTGAATGATTTGAGAGATGATAACATTTAAAGAAATATTCTAGTTTTTGCCTTTGGGAAAGGTCAGAGGTACGGAAATTTTTTTTTTTTTTTTTTTTGCGGTACGCAAGCCTCTCACTGTTGTGGCCTCTCCCGTTGTGGAGCATAGGCTCCGGACGCGCAGGCTCAGCGGCCATGGCTCACGGGCCCAGCCGCTCTGCGGCATGTGGGATCTTCCCGGACCGGGGCACGAACCCGTGTCCTCTGCATAGGCAGGCGGACTCTCAACCACTGCGCCACCAGGGAAGCCCGGAAATTTTTCTAAGAAAGAATGGGGAGGGTCTGTTTGCCTCTGGGCATTAGAGTACATTTGATTAGAGGGAAAGGAAACCAACAATAAAATCAGTCTTCAGATAGCTTTCCTGGAGTGTTGACTCTCCATGCTGATTGTCAATACCTCGCTGCACACCACGGTCGGGAGAGTGGAAAACACCCCTCTCTTTCATTTTCCTTCCTTCAAAAGGCCAAACATGCTGTCTTTGGATAGATTTCAATCCTACTTTAATTCATTAAAAAGTGAAACAAAATCACCATTTACATCCTTGAGAGCTGGCAGGTTTTATGTGTTCTTACTACTCCTGCCAACTAGCACAAGATTTCATTCAACTCAGTCACGGTTCCTTGGAGAGCTGCGAGTGTGGAGCCCATCAAAACACGGGGGTAACAACAGCAAGGAGCTGCAGGCATGGGGGTATTAGGCCAATCCATCGGTGTGTAGGAAGTCATCCCTTTTTAAAACTTCAAAAAGGAACTACAACAAAAGGTTTGAGAGGGCTCATATCACAGGGAGTTTCTGTGCCACTTGGGATAGAAACATACCAAAATGTTGTTGATTATCTTTAATATACATTTTAGATAGTTAAAAGTTAAGAAATGTATTTTTAAGAGAACATACACAGTAAAAGGAACCTGGGTATTTAATTACCTTCCATTTAAAAAAATAGAGAACAGTGGAACTTGTAATGGGTGACTGAAAATAAAACAGAATTGGAAATTTAGCAGAATTCTTGGGATTTAAAATACATTTTTATTTGATTAAAAAAATAGCTCTAATTTTCAATGAGGATGGGGGTGCATTATGGGTAGGATGGGTATAAAATCATGAATTATGTGCTTCTTTATGTTATTTGCTTGAGGAGACAAAAAATTGAATTAAAACATATGCCCATAAGAGATGACTAGTTGTAAATTAATTAATTATGGTAAAGTTTAGATTCCTCTTTCTAACTGTAATTTTCTGTTGGCTTGAACAGGATCTTGGTTAATTATAATCATCACTAGCCTTGCAGTTAGAGATAATATGGCAATAAGGTAACCAAGTGTTAACTGCATTTCTTAGTCAAGATTAGTTTATACAAATACCAAATAACACCATATAGGATGCCAGGTAGCCTAGTGTTTAGAGATCTATTCTTGAATTCTCATTTCCTGACTTCCTATCCCACTTTTGTTTGAGTAGATTCACTTTAAGCAAATTACTTAATCTCTCTAGGCTTCAATATCTTTATTTACAAACTAGAATAAAATAACAGTATCTACTTCAGAGTTAGCATGAAGATCAGATAATGATATAAAGTGTTTAACCAAGTTACACACTATAAGCATTAAAAAATGTTATTTATAATTATTACTATAATCTATGGTATATATTTAATTTACCAGCTTCCAGAAGTACCAGCTTAAATAATATATTCAGGTGCCATACTTATGAATTAGAACTTTGTCACCAACCTTGGCCATGAAGGTCAAATGAATGCCACTGCTCAGCTTTGTTCTTAGTGCTTTAAAGTAGAATCAGAATTTTAATTTAGGTGTCTATTTTTGGTTTATAGTTAAAATTTTTGACTAAATGAAGGGGGTAGAAATAAACCTAGAATCAAATGGAGAGCATATGCTTTGCTTATCTTTTGATTTTTGCATCTATATTTTAACACCTAAAATGAATGTTTTGCTTAATCAATTAGCATGCATTATACATATGTGTATATGTGTGTATGTGTATGTACATATTCAGCTTTTGAGGAGAACATCACCACCGTTACCAAGGGCATCTGGAAGGGATCTGTAGCCACTTTCATAATTGAGTCTCAATCCAGCCCAGGAGTATTGCCAGATTAATATGGCTGGCTTTATTAAATTAAACAATGGCTAGGCATAAGAAACTATTTACTAATCTTCACTATATTACAAAAAATAGCTGTTTTGTCAATTATAGACTGGTTCTATTACTTGACTGGGTCACTTTCACATTGTTTCAGTTAGTTAGTTTTATACGCCTGTTATTTTTCGATCTCTACTCCTTATCTCTGGTAGGAGGAATGGCTCAGAACTGCAACTACAGCCCAGAAAGAGGACTACTTTTGGCTCTAAAACAAAAAAGCCAGAGGCACTGACTTTTCCGGCAAAATGTAATCATTATGGCATGTGTTCAGCCTTAGGTTGTTTCATTAATTAAGCCAATAAATTCTTAAAACAACTTGCTTTTAGAAAACCATCTTGTTGCTTTTTGCCTGTGCCTATTTGTTGCAGGTATTTTTAAATGTAATCTTAGGGCTAGTGTTTACCAATAAAATTAATCTGCAGAAAAACAATGAAGTGACTTCTGGTCATTATTATTTTTGTGTTCTTATTTATTCCAGTGTGGGAAGATGAGAGACATATTTTGTTCCCAATTAGACCTTACAGTGAGAAGTTTAGTGGGTAATGAGCTTTGGAATACATTTTTAGATAGTAGACAAGACCAAGAAATCTTTATCGAGAGGTCTATGAGGCTTCTACTTTGTAAGTACTAAAATTTCTGGACTGATACAGAATTACAAGCTTCAACATATGTGGACTATATTGGGGAGGCAAAGTTACAAAAGATGTCAAAGTAATTCTGTATTTCTGAATTGTTAAATTTCTTTAAAAATTCAGCTACAATTTTAAAGCCTATTGTTTTGTAGACCTGCCTGCTTCAAGCAAAAGAGAACTGCTACGATGAAGACTTTTGTGCAAAAGAAAGATATTTCCAACATCTCAAAGGCAAAATATTTAAAGATGAAATATTACCCTATAAAATACCCCTCTTTGTAACAGCACCATTTTTTATAAGTTGTTAAAGTACAATTTTCCAAAATTTAAAACATGACACTCATACAAATATAAAATGAACACGTCAACAACTGTATTCAACTCATTAACTAATAAGGGAACCAGTCACATGTTCAGATTGGTTTAAAAAGCTTTTGAGAAGCTGAATATCTAAAAGAATTTAATAAAGGCCATTTTGAATAAGATTGCAAGGTTAGGTACAATGCTGGTTAACCTCTTAAGGGGCAAAAACCCCCATAATCTTTGGCGTTATCTTTTATTTTGGACAGAAATTGTTTGCATATCTACCAGACAAAACCTACAAGTTAACATGTAACCTCAGTAAGTGTGAGACTTTAATCCGTTATAAACAGAGAATTGAAAAAAAGAATATATTCTCATAGGTACTTAAGTAATTCTTGAGTGGGCCTGTGCTACCCTCATCTGCCATTGAAAAGATACACCACTTACTTGTTTTACCGTATTTTTAAATTTAATTTTTCTTAACAAAATAAACCATGATTCTCCATGGCTAGGAGTATTGTATTCTCCTACTCTTACTCAGGTTGTACTGAATCCTGTCAATACTTCTTACACAGTCTCTCCAGCATAATATTTCTAAAGCACATTCCATAAGACAAGTGGGATCCATGGGCAAACGCATTAGAAACATTGACATGTTGTTTTTTTCCATTACCAATGAAGTTAAAATTGAATCTTGGATACAATTAGAATTAGTAGGGGAGGGTGGAAAGCTATCTGTTCCATGTGCAGTCTTAGAAGGAACTATGATACAGACAAAGGACAAAAAAGAGGATACCATGTTGGAATGGAACTTTAGTTACAGACAGCTAAGAGATTAAAGTTCTTTGTAATAGGTACTCCATTTATTTATTTACTTATTTTTAATGTCTTTCTTTCTTTGACATTAGAGTGATAAAACGGATAAGACTTTATCACACTTGGAAATAAGAGACACTCTCCAACTCTAACTCCTTTATAAGGTGGAGCTGAAATCAGGAGAAAGTCTGAGGAGAAAGAGATGTGTAAAAATGTCTCTGCTAATATTAATTAATGGATCAAAGTATGAATCTACATCCTCTAAATCTACCCAAAAGGGCTTTTCATGTAACATTAAGAGAAGAAATTCTGGAGACAAAACCCAAACTAATAGAATAAGTTCAGCATTTCCTTCAATATGTGGGAGTAATTATTTGCTGTATTTTGGACCCAAATAAGTTATTAATTAACTTCAGAGTAGTGTTGTTATTAAATACAAATAATACTAGTAATAGTGAGTGCCTGGCATGTCTGAGGATTTCAACCCACTCATTGGTTTTAACTATTTTCTTGAGGTATCTCAGCTTAGTTCTATAAACCTGTCATATGTAGTTATCTGATTCTTTTTAAAGAAAGAAGTTCTAGCTGATGCTGCTGTATGATATATAGGAAAGTTGAGAGTAAATCCTAAGAATTTTCATTACAAGGAACACTTTTTCCTTTTTTGCTTTCTCCTTTTTTCTTCCTTTTTATTCTACCTATGAGAAGATAGATGTTAGCTGAAACTATTGTGGTAATCATTTCATAATATATGTAAATCAAACCACCATGCTGTATGCCTTAAACTTATACAGTGATGTATGTCAATTATTTCTTGATAAAACTGGAAAAATGGATTTATTTTCCCACGGATTGCATATAAGGGTTAATGATTTTGCAATTGTTTGAGTTGGCTATTAATAATGCTTTTGGAAATCAGTTATGTCTTAAGAGTTCTATCCTTGGGAAAATAAACCAATAAAAGTTGAAAGTACATGAAGAAAGTATAACACAAACACTAAGAGGATTTATTTCTAAATTTTGAAATGTATTTCAAGCAAAAGTGCTAACAAACTCATTTTTATTAACACTTTGTGTGATATATGTTTAATCCCCAAGGTAACATGTACCTGTCCTGTTGGATGATCTGGTTTTGTTAAAATTGCAAATCTACTATGTCTTCAGAATCTCATGATATATACCTTATATTGTGTTGCTAGAGATGTCATAGCAAAGTACCACAGACTGGGTGAATTAAATAACAATATTTTCTCACAATTCTGGAGGCTAGGAATCTGCGATCAAAATGCCAGCCGGATTAGTTTCTTCTGCAGCCTCTCTCCTGTCTCGCAGAGGGTTATCTTTTCTTTGTGTCTTCACATGGTCTTCCTTCTGTATGTGTCTGTGTCCTACTTTCCTCTTCTTATAGGAACACCAGACATATCAAATTAGGACTCACCCTAATAACCCAATTTTTAGTTACCTTTTTAAAGACATTTGAGATAACAGAATATATATATATTGGTCTCTGTCCCCAGGTGCTGGTACAGGACTCTTGAAACCCTTGTAATTTGCTGGGTTAAAGGAGTGTCTTTTGCTCTAATGAGGTGATTCTAGGCGAGCTCCTGGATGGCTCTTGGATGAGGGCCGGACACTGGAAAAACCAAGCCATGATAAGAAATGTGGGATTTTCAGCCCCACCCCCCATTCTCTTGAGAAAGGAGAAGGGTTGGAAATGGAATTAATGATCAATCATGCCTATGTGATGGAGACTCCATAAAAATCCCAAAAGTATGGGGTTCAGAGGGCTTCCAGGTGAGTAAACATACTGGGAAGATGACACACCCCAACTTCCTGGAGACAGAAACTCCTGGGCTTGGGACCCTCCCAGACCTCACCCTATGTATCTCTTCATCTGGTTGTTCATCTATATCCTTTATCATATCCTTTAATAAACTGGTAAATGTAAGTAACTGTTCCTCTGAGTTTTGTGAGCCACTGTAGCAAAATAATCAAACACAAAGAGGGGGTCACCTCTGATTTGTAGCCAAGTTGGAAAGAAGTTGTGGTTAACCTGGAAAGCTACTACTTGCAATTGGCATCCGAAGTATGTGGGGGCGGGGGAAGGATCTCCTGAGATTTAGCCCTTAACCTGTGGGATCTGACACTATCTCCAAGTAGATAGTGTCAAAATTGAGTCAAACTGTAAGACACCCAGCTGCTCTCAGAGATTTTTTTGGTGAAGGAAACCCCCATACATCTGGTGTCTGAAGTGTTGGAGCTTGGTAGTCATGTGAGAGTACAGGAGAAAAACAAGAGGAAGGACTGGGTTTTCTCCTGCTCAGAAGGAAAAGGCTGGTTATTTTTCCCCTACATAAGATACTATCTTTAAATATAGTCCCATTCTGAGGTACTGGGAGTTAGGACTTCAACATACGAATTTGAGTGGGAACACAGTTCAACTCAGGTCTCCGATTTGCCTAATATCAAATATCAACCTTAGTTGCAATTGAGCCAGACTTGGCAAAAAAAAAAAAAAAAAAAAAAAAAAAAGCCAATTCATATTTTCCAGGCATCTAAAAGTTTAAGTATGTATTGCATATGTGTTACACATCACTTGTTCTCTTTCCCTGGTATGTTTGAGTTTTAGTTGTGACTCCTTTGATTTCCAAAATTGCTCTGCCCAGTTTCACCATTAGCTCTAATGAAGAAATTAAAAATTACGCGTGTTAATGACTTGTGTTTAGAATTTAATCCTGAACTTGTACTAAGATTATTTTGTACATTGTTGATACAAAGATATTGAAACACATAGAAATCAGTGAGCGAGTTTTGACCAAAATGTCAATTTTTATGTTCACTTTCTGATTTTCATGGTGAGAAAAAACAGAGGATAATGAATTTCCAAGAGAAAAACAGAGTTCTCACTCATAAATAAAGGGTAGGGAGTTTGATCCTTTAGGAAGGTGTATGAAACCTTGAGTGGTGTAACTGTATGCTGAGGAGAATCAACTTGGTGAAGTATAAGAAACATGAGATTATTTTATGCTTTAACCATTATCACCTTCAAAGTTGTAGAATGAAATCTCCTCTACTGGATAACATTTTGGGAAGATGTGATAACTTTCTAGGCAATTTCAATAATCAAAATTTTTGTCTACTCCAATTTATAGGTTCAGTATTGCATTTGATAAAATGATTTTGTCTCTCCCATTGCCAGAAACAAAAGTTCTAAGTATACCATAATCGGAGGATAGTACTGATGAATTGAGGACAACATTCTTTCACCTCCCAGATCGCTGGCCAGTTCTAGAGTGGTAAGGAAGCCTCGTCTGCTCTTTTACTTCTCCTCCCTGCCCCCGCCCCCATCTTAAAGCATAGGCTTCTGTGTGCAGAGCACAACTTAGTTACTGGCTACTTGGCTCCCTCTACCTCCTGCTAAACTTCTGTTTCCTTTCATCTATAGGGTCAGGGAAAAAGGAGTTCAGAAAAAGGGAATGTCCTTCATGTCTTTTCTGTTGCTATGCCAAAATGCTGACTCTCTCATGGTGAGGATGAGTGAGTTCAAGAACCCAGGAAGAAACCACTTCTTACACACTTACTTATACACACACACGTGCACACACACACACCCCCCCTACAATTCCCAGACAAGGGAGGTCAGACCTCAGCTAAATCCCTTTCAACTCCTTGTAGCACCTGCCCCTGTGGTAGATCCATTTGTTCTTTCTTCTTAATTTCTTTTGCCCTAGTTAGCATTCTTACTGCGATTCAGGTTAAGATGGCGAAAATTCAGCTGTCTTCTATAGTATTCACCTAATCCACAGAAAATTCATGTATTCTTGGCACGACCAATGGTGGGAATGCATAGTATTCTGTTTCTGTCTCTTTTCTCCACCCTCAGATCATTCTAATCTTTTTATTCCTCTTCTCAGAGAGGTGTAGGGAAGATTATAAGTGATTCTTTTGGAATACCCCCTCAATTTGGTTTTGTGATCTTTCCCACAGGCTGAGTCATTTTTCCAAGGCTTCTTATAGGTGATGAAGAAAGGGAGAGTGAAGGTTGATATGTTTACTGGTGGCCCTGGAAGAGGGAAGTTATTTGTGGCTTTCCTTAGATTGTGGAATACTTAGAAAATTTTGCCTCCAGTTTGTGGCTGTAGTTTCCAACTCAGGGCACTCAACATGCTATTATCTTAGTAAAACATTCATTCACCTAGGATGCAACTGAAGTGGAAATGGCCAGCCTCTAAGACACTTAATGCCATGGGATTTCCTTGGAAATCTAATTTTTAAAAAAATTTAAAGCAAAACTGGAGAGTGACCATTCAAAGTATATATTTTTTCAATTCTTAGAAGTTCTAAACATAAGCTTATTCGTATGGCAGATCTACATTGATTTTCATGATACACAGTACTCTTAATTTATATGCCTGCTTCTTAAATGTAATTTATGTACCATTAAAAGTCTCTATCTCTGTAGTTTTAATTTCCCCATATTTATAATGAGAAGAATTATGGTCTATCTATATCACAGTATTTTTAGGATAAAAAATGATGAAATGGGTATATACTTATTTTATAAACTGCAAAATGCTAAGAAATGTCAAATAGCATTGCGTTTTTTTTGATTTTTGCTTTTTGGCCCTACTTATTTCAAAGCTCATTTATGTATAAAATTGACTCCACAAGGGAGAAGATAGGTTTTAGAAGGAAAAAATATCACCCAACCCCAGTTGTTTTTTTTTTCTCTTAGAAGAACTAGAAACAGGAACAATGATGACCACTTTGAACCTGAATAGGAGGGGGACTGACTCCTCTGTTGTGCCCCCATCTGATATAAATGGGGCGAGCAGCCACTGGCTTCCAAGCTGGAACTGAGATTTGATCAGTAGGTTTTCTGTAGGAGGTAGTGGTTCAGAATAAGAAACTTGTATTTGGACAGTACTTGGTTCCTTTTATACCAACACATAGTGTGATCTTGGTCAAGCTGCTTACATGTAAATGAGCATAACGATATTACTGCATTGGGTGGATGAAAACTTGTAACATGTTGGTGCATAATACTGTCCACACTATTACCCATTATTAGCTCTTGCTATATATTAGCATTATTTGAAGTGCTATACATGCATGATGTTATTTATGTAGCTCTAAGTGCTTTACGTACTAATGTGTATGACATGCTTGCATGTACTATATACTTTTTAGCTAAATAGTAGTTAGCTGTCAGAAAGTTTAGCAAAAGCAAAATTTGTCCAGTTCTACATAATACTTTCATCTAGGCAGTTGGAAAGCCTGGCAACATCAGGGCAGTAAGCAGAGAGCCGGAAGGGCTGCAGACCACAGATTCAGGGTTTTCCCTCTGGCCACATAATTACTGGCATCTGCAGGCACAGTCTTTTGTGTGGGTTTCCTTGGATATATGCTGCATTACTATTTAACTGATCCCTTTTCAATATTATTCTACTGGACATGAGTTTGCTCATTTCATTCTCAGTATCTAGTTTCAAGACTGAAGAACCACAATCTTATGGCCAGAATGGAAGATATACTTGCTGTCTCGGAACAGATTATATAAGAATGACTCTTGATAAACGTCTTTCTTTTTCATCATATATTTATAAGAGAGCTCTGTAGGACCTAAATACACGTTATGAGGGACAAAAAGGTTCTCTGGTCAAAATAATTTTTAAAATATTGGTATATATAAATTAAACAACTTTCTTAACCAAAAGGCTCTTAGAAATCAGTTCTACTCTAATGTGCTTTCTAAATCTGCAGTAAGGGAACGGTACTGGGTTCCCTCCTCACTCACATATAATGTTATCTTGGGCAAGCTGCTTACAGGTAAATTAACATAGTGATACTACCATATTGGGTGAACGAAAAAACTTGTATTCATTTGGAGCACAACATTATCCATATTATATATGCATATTACAGAAAATATAGTGTGCCTTTTTGCCCAAGAACACTTTTTCATGGAGAGTCTCCATGAAATGTATACTATTCTATGGAACATACTTTGGGAAATAAATTATCTAAGTGTAGCGTCCTCATTTTTCAGATGAGGAAACTGAGGTCCAGAAAGATGGCCCTGAAAGCAACTGGAGTCCTAATTTGAGTCTGCATGAAAACTGCCCCGTATTATTTCCCCTTTTCTCACCACATCAAAGTAAACCTTGGAGTGCCCTATTTGAAACAGAACTGGCAGCTCCAATTGAGTAGGTAGGCCACTTCATACGATGTCCTTTCAGAGTAAGCCACAATCTCTCATGCCCTCAATTTTTCCTTATCTTTTCACAGTGGTGAGAAAATCAGATTTCAATGTTTTTGGCTGATGTTTTATTTCTAAATTTAATATAGATACTATCTGCTCTGTAGATAGAGAACTTTTATTCATTCCTAAATTCATCCATTTGGCACCCAGCCGCAAAATTCATTTGTAAAAGCCTTCTATGAATCTAAGAAACAGAATCTCTTTTGAATGTCATTTGGTTTAGTTTAGCCAAATCAAAGATTACTGGTTGGGAGTGGAAGGGAGGTAAAGTATTTCTAATAATTATATCTCAACCAAGGGGTGCAGTTCTGCTGAAAGGGAGTATTTGGTCTGAATTAACAGTGTCTGTTACAAACAGCTCACCACAGCCTGCTGTCGTTTTTGAATTCTGATAGCCCAGTCTGCTTTTATCTCTGGGTATAACTCCTCTTGGGTACTGTCTCCCTTTGTGTGTGTGAGTTTGTCACATTTTTGACTTTGAGGGAGTAAGACTAACAGACCAGGAAACAAATCTTACATACAATTTATTTATCTCGCCTCTAACATTTTCTCAAAATGCCATCCAAATTATACTGATACTGAAATGATATCAAAGATTCTTCATGTATGGAGAGTTCTCTTGAAAGGACAAAGATACTTAACTTCAGAGACTCCCTGGAAGTTTGCATCTTAAGTCATGTGAATAAGCCCCATATTCTGTTGCAGGAGCTCTTTTTGGTTACTTTTTTGAATTATTTCATTCATCACAATATCTTGAGAGAAACATGTATCTGTGACTTGGACAATATTTCCAAGTTGTGTTAAATGTGCTATTTCAGCTTTACATGTCCAGGAAGAAACTTCCCACATTGCCCTCTGACTACCATCAAATCTGTTGATATAATAGTTCTATCATTCTTTCCTCACTCAGCCTTTTATTCCATTTTATTTCTAATTGCTGTCTTCACTTCCTCCTCCTTTTTTATTATCTTCAGGCCTTAAATTCCGCTTCCTAGAATTCCTTTCCCAGATCTCTAGACTTGATAGCCTTCGGAGACTTTGTGAGCCCACAGAATCTGTGTTTAAGGACTAGAGACTACTTGTATAGTTCTGTTTGTTCAGAACAAGAAGCTCCTTTTTAAGTGCATGATCCACATAAGACATTTTACTTGTGATATTAAATTGTTCTTAGTGCAATATAAATTAATTTCATTAAGTTATAAAGTCTCACAAAATTTGCAGAAGATATAAATTGGACAAGTGTGTGCACTGTATATAGATGCTTGACAAAATTTTTATTATATAACTTCTCGATTTAGATCAGTGGTTCCCAACTGGGGTGAATTTACCCCAAGGAGATATTTGACAAGTTCTAGAGACATTTTGGGTTGTCCAACTAGAGAGATGCTATTGGCCTCTAGTACAGAGAGGCCAGGGATGCTGGTAAATATCCTACAGTGAACAGAAACAGTGCCCTACAACAAAGAATCATCCATCCCAAAATGTCAATAGTGCCTCTGTTGAGAAACTCTGATTTAGATAATGAAATCACATTATACATTCTCTAGCTATTGTTGAACATTTGTTAACATATTATTACCTCTGTAAAAAAAATATATCCAAAGGATGGATGGAAAGCCATGGAAGAGTAGCTTGGATTGCAAAACACTTGAATTTTACTATCAAATAAAGTATAACTGAAGTGTCCAAGATTATATTACAGAATAGCAAAGGTTACTAGGATTAAAGTAATCTTTCCTTTATTTCACTTTTTATTCATATTTTCTTATGCAATATTTGCTCTTTGATATGTCCTACTTTCTTCAGAATGAGACAGTTTGGACTTCTGTCTATGACTCATTTGTTCTTAGACACCATTTTTTATTTAAATGCAGTTTCAAACCTTCCAACCTCAAACCAATTGTATTGGCAGGTCTTTCCAATGCTTTTAGACAATCCATGGTACAGACAGCATATTTTCTTTTAAAGCCTCAAATCTCAGGTTGTAAAGTCCCTATAAATAAATGTTTTCCTTGTGATGGGAAAATGTCTTATTTAAAAATTGTTTAATAGCCTGCCATCGTCAAAGGATAACATTTAGACACTCAGCAAGATATTGGTGTTGATGCTAATTTCCTTCTGCTTTTTATAGCTCATGCATGACTCTCACACACTCAATATTTTAGTTGTGTGCTACAGACCTTCAAGTGAAGCAATTCTTGGAAACGACATGATAGCATGAGTCTGTTACAGCTATTAAGTCATGGCAACTAGAGTGGAAATGAATACAACAAAAACAGTTTATATAGGAATATGTTTCTCAGTGGATCAGTTTCAATATTGCTCCCTGTGGTTGAATCAAGTTTATCCTAAAGGCCAATGTTTCAGCCATCATCCACATGGACATAAATAACACGGTGATGACAGAAATTTTATTTCCTTCAGATTTAGGTTTGTTATAAGTGCATATCTGAAACTTACTTGACAATAAATAATGCTATAAGAGAAGTTGGGAAGGCTAATATTATGTACCATTATCTCTTAGGAGGTCATTCTCATTTCTTGCTCTTTTCTTCTAGTGATTTCTATCCTTGAGGAACCTCTTGTTATTCTAGAATACAAGTGTTAGCATAAAACCTAAAGCTTGATTCTACGGTGACTGATGCAGCCATGCTGTTCTGTTCTCCAGATGACTTTGCAATGCCCTCACATTCTGTCTTGTTCAAAGGCTTTAGGAATTCACAGAGAACCACTGAAGTTATTGGTGTCTCATGCATTCTACTCCCACTCTACTCCCTGTCCAAATAGTTGCCCAGTTATCTACTAAACCCTCACCTTTCTTTCTACTGAACACTTAGACATTTTTTTTTAACCTGGGTGGAATTCAACTTACTCTGTTATAGAAATATAATTTTACAACCTATATCTGCATTGATTATAGTGCGGTTTGAAGTCAGCAGGGTAAAAAGGGGTTGGGGAGTGATGATAGCAAATAACTTGTAACTTTTCAACAAGAGCTGACTGAGGCAGCATCCAAGGATGGAAAGGCAGGGTGTGTTTCTACTGTGATATCTTCTTCTCACACGAAGGAAAGAGAAAAAGACAACAAAAAGGATAAGTAGAAAAGGCATTAAACTTATTTAAAAAAAGCACATTCTGAAGTCATATAACATCTGTCCAAAAATATATCATGCTGACAATGTGCCTGTTATACATTATTTTTACTATTAGCAGTAATACATAATAGAAACTGCTTTATCTGATGGGATGGGGTTTGATAATTGGCTGATTCATAGAAAAATTCAGCCAACTATAGTAATCCTTAAAAAAGACATATCTGTCTTAAAATTTTAATTTTCACTGTAAGCATAAAATATGTTATCATTTATCAATCTTTTGATGTAGAAGAGTTTTCTTTTTTCCTAAGTAGGAACCTCTTCTGTGTCATTCTTCTTGAATTCTCCAAACTATATTCTAGTTGCCACAGGTCCCAAAACTTGGGAGTAATTGTTAAATCTTGCCCCTCAGCAAAACTCCAAAATATATCAGAATTCAACTGTTTCTCAACCCTTCATTTCTAACATTTTAATGCAAAAAGGATGAGCCTACTAACTAGCTAGATTCCTGGCTTTCACCTTTGCCCCTTTTTCTCTACCCAGCAGCCAACATGATTCTTTTTTTTTTTATTTGCGGTACGCGGGCCTCTCACTGTTGTGGCCTCTCCCATTGCGGAGCACAGGCTCCGGATGCGCAGGCCCAGCGGCTATGGCTCACGGGCCCAGCCGCTCCGCAGCATGTGGGATCTTCCCGGACCGGGGCACGAACCCGCGTCCCCTGCATCGGCAAGCAGACTCTCAACCACTGCGCCACCAGGGAAGCCCCAACATGATTCTTTAAAAAGAAGTCAGATTTGTCTACTCTGCTCAAACTTTCCAATGACTTTCACCTCATACAGAAAAATACTCAATTCTTTACCATGTTCTGTCAAACTGTGTATGATCTGGACTTTCCCCGGGCTCTCTGACCTCACCTGCTCTTCCCCTCCCATCCCCCCCTGCTCCCTGATCACACGGCCTCCCCAGTGTTCCTAAACCGGCCCAACAAGCCCTCAGCTCATGCCCTTCACACCTGATGTCCCTCTAAGTGGGAAGCTCTGCCCTTGCAGAGCCATGTTGCTGTTTCCCTCATCCTTTAGGTGTTTGCTCACATGCCATTTTAGCAGGTCTTCACTGGACATTGTAAACAGCACTCCTTCTCACTATCTATCACCGCACCCTGATTCATACATCATCTCCAGATATAAATTGAGGGATTCATTTTCTACCTTCACCACTTAAGCTTTATGAGGGCAAGAATTTGGACTCCAATCAAAATGTGCTATAAATGTTTGTAGAAAGAACAAAATTCTGAATGAATGAACCAAATCATCATCATGTTGTACATTTCTAATGTTAGTTTTCTTAAAATAAGAACTTGAAAGCAGTAGGAAAGCAATTTGAAAGACAATTTTTCTAGATTTTTGTCACCACCCCCCTGCCCCCCCAATTTCTTACAGTTATCTTGCCCACACCTGTTTGGTCAGCAATTTTATTTTACAGCTCCCAGTAACATTTTTGGGAACAAAAATCAACTGACTCTTGGTAAGTATGTATCTCGCCAGGTAGAAGTACTAACATGGAAGTATAACAAAGAAAGAACAAAAGTAGGTATTCAGTACATCTTGATAATTACATACATACTACATTTTTTCATATTTAAATCTGTATACACACCTCAGATAAAGGACTAAGATCATGTATACAAACATTTAAATATTAATTATCTTAAGTGATCATATTATGGGCAATTTTTTGTTTGTTTTTCCTTTGTGCTTTCAACATTTTTCCCATAGTATATACAATTAGAAAAAATAAAGAAAAAGAACACTTTTTTGAAGCCTATGAGCTTTTCAAGACATTTACTTTCAAACACCCTAACAGAGAAACTTTTTTATCATGACCATTTTATCAACTTTTGCTTTGTTTTCTTTTGGAAAAAATTTATATTGGAAGAATATGAGAAGTTAGAGGAAGATGCTTACAGTATTACATTCATGTTCAACCTTTAAACTTTCATTAAAAATTTTAGAATCATGTTTGAAAGCCTATTGATTTTTCACTACATTTTATTCAGAATTAGCTGCTTTGATATGACATCTTATTCATCTATATTTATCACCTTCTCACTTATTATTTACATTTGAAAATTAGTAGGCCTAGATACATCTGTCTATGTGTATGTATTTAATAGGAATCATGAAAGAAAAATTATAATCACAAATATGGAAGAGTCAAAGTAGGAAAAATATAAGGGTATAATAATTAAAATAAACTCATTGTATGTATATGAAAATCAAAGTTGCTGCTAAATAAACATAAAAGCCTGATTTCTGAAGACTCAAAAAGAGAATCCAGCATAAAAGAAGGGCTCTGGTTTATGCCAGCAATTGGGCCTAACCATTGTTGGTGCACAGGGTTTCAAGCTAGAATTGTAGCTATTGTTGGAATTCCTTCTGGCTAAGCCCCCTGGTGATGTGTGAGTATTGGCAGAAAGAGACCATATGGTTTGACATCATTTCTGTATCAATTCTATATGATAAAGTGCAAATGGAAGTTTTCTCTTAGCTGTTGCTGAGACAGAGAGGCTCCTGCAAGAATGGTGACTGTCATCTGGTGTTAACGGACCAAGTTGAGTTTCACTAAAGATTGTGCAGACTCTGCCTGCCATTGGTTCTCAAAGAAGACAGTCGAGCTCACTAAACGGCAGAGCTGACTGTGACTGTGTTAGTGAATGTTGTTCTATAAACCAGGATAGACAGATTTGCAATTAGAAAAAATACCATACATTATGGGGGCACAGTAAGCTGCAGAAACATTGCTTACCTTAGGAACAAAACTCTGTTTTCAATTAATCATTCTCCCTATATGGAACACTTAATTCTTTTACAAAGATTTAATATAATGGTACTACTACCACTACTATTAACATTTTAAAAGTACTCAGTATGGACCAGATACTATTATATTATTTTATATATATATTATCCATTTAGCAATCCAATGAGTTAGTTACCATTATTATTCCCATTTTGCAGACCAAGAAACTGAAGCTCAGAGCTTTTGAAAGACTAGTGCCAGGACTCAGAGCAAGTAAATAGTGGAGCAGTGGAGATTCAAACTCAGGTAGCCTTGGTTCAGAGCTCATGCCCTCAGGCTACATGGCCCTGCAGTATTATATTATTTGACAGAGTAGGCTCTGGAATTAAGCTGCTGGGTTTCAAGTGTTGCCTAAAACTTTTATTGTGTAACCTGGATAAGCTACTTAACCCCTCTGCACTTTGTTTCCTCAAACATAAGATCAGATTTAAATTACTACTTGCTTCATAGAGTTTTGTAATGATTGAATAAAATAATAAATTTAAAGTGCTTAGAAGAGTCCTTGACATAAAATTAGTATTCACTAAACATTAGCTGTTACTCTCTCTCTCTCTCTCTCTCTGTCACACACACACACTCACACACACATACACACACTCACACTGTCTTTTTGTCCTTTAGCCTTTAAGCATGACATTCAGTGGGTGGCTCAATTAGTTCACGTTTGTTTATAATCCCTTCTAATCCTGAGATGATATTACAACATGCTGTCATATCTGTGTGCTTAGATGTTATTCCCTTTTCTTATTAATGACATCAATCATCAATTTCATTTTTTTCCAGCTCTCTTGTGATACTTGTTATCCAAAGCCATGGAATGTACTCCTTTTTTTGTTTTCATTGTGCTTTATTCTACATTTTGAAATCTATTTTTACAAACATTCATAAAATTATTACTTTTTGCCATAAAGTACTTTCACATAAGTAATCTTATTTTCTCACATAAATTTTAAGCTCCTTGAGTTGGGACCACGTGCCAGGCTGCCTCTCATTTCACTGAGCACTATTCTGGTTTGGGGTGCACAGTTGTCACTAAAAATATATTCATTAAAATTCGTGGTTTTGATAAAGAAATGACTGTTGATTTTCTTCTAGAACAGAAATTCTCACATTTTATGGCTCTTAGAAATAAAGAAAAATATATACTTAGAGAAGAACTATAACCATAACATTAAATAATCTTTAGTTATTCATAAAAAGAATATTGTATTTTTTTTTTCCTTAAATTCAAGAAGTAATTAAAAATGTTAAATATGGTTAAGTCATTCATTGGCTTTTGTTTGAATGGCTCCATTGAAGACCATGGTGTAAAGGCTATTAATCCATGTCCATTAAAATCATTTCCTATGAGTTTTCTCTGTAAACGTTAATATAAAACACACAGCAATTCCTGTCACACCTAATGTGTTAATTTGAAATAATTACATTTACATTTTACGCCTTTTTGAGTTAATTAGATAGTAAATCATTTCCTAATTAGTGATACTCAGAGAATAATGGCTATCTGATTAAATTAAAACTTATGGGAAACTTTTTTTGACCTTCGTTATTGATTGTTTTCCTACATGTTGATGTTAGTCTGCTGCAAACTGAAGCACTTGCCTCCTCTTCTTTAAAGTACTTCATTTAGGTAGGGAGGTGAAACATACACTTGCAGTTTCAAATAGATTTTTCAGTACCACACCAGTTTAGTAATAAAGAGCTATGTAGGAAAAAAATGACTTTGACTTTATCAAGCTTTAATCTAGGATTTTAAAAATTATGTTTACTCATCTCTAGGCCATTAAAATAAAAAGCAGGGCTTCCCTGGTGGCGCAGGGAAGAGTCCGCCTGCCAATGCAGGGGACACGGGTTCGTGCCCTGGTCCGGGAAGATCCCACATGCCGCGGAGCGTCTAGGCCCGTGAGCCATGGCCACTGAGCCTGCGCGTCCGGAGCCCGTGCTCCGCAATGGGAGAGGCCACAACAGTGAGAGGCCCGCGTACCGCAAAATAAATAAATAAATAAATAAATAAAAAGCAATATGAAGAGGCATTTTTCATATACATTATTTTCCTTTTTTACCTTTTAAGATATTAAAGGACCTTATTACTCTTTTTCAGTTGTGAGATTACTCAGAAGCTTCTGAGTAATTGATTAGTTTCACATTTTTGTATCTATCTTGTTAATTATTTTTTTTCTAACAGCTCTTTTCTATAATTACAATTATAGGATTGTGAATTTTGCTTAGTAAGCCAATAAATCATCTAAGAATCATCCTAAATAATTCTCTTATTTACCTTTTTCTCATTTTTACTTTTGGAGCATTGTTTCATACTGAAGATTTAAACTTTCTTTTAATTTACTCAGTTTAAAGATAATAAATTTTATCTTTTTTTCTATCACATTTATTTTTAAAGACAAAAAACACCCAAAACACATTTAGAAGTGTAAATGTCAAACTTAAAAGTAAATCCTCATTTGAGAATGTATGTTTTATTATATAGGAATAATTCAATTTCCCTTCAATATATAAAAACATTAAATAGAATATATTTCACTTTATTTTTTGAACTAGCACCGGAGCCTTAATGGAATATAAAAAGTTTCAGTGTGTGCAAAAACTTGTCAAATCATTTCCTTTCTGCCAAATGTATAAATGGCTTAGGGAAGCCAATTTCATTAGATAGTATGCTCATAAGTTTTAAGGTTTTATTGATCCACTGCATGCTACCTATTCTACTCAAATTTAATAAGAAAATCTTAGGACTTAGCAATGAAAGAAGTGATGCATGTGGAGCAATGAAGACTACAAGATGAAACCATCAGCAAAATGAAAAGGCAACCTACTGAATGGAAGAAAATATTTGCAAATCATATGTCTGATAAGGGGTTAATATCCAAAATATATAAAGAACTGATACAACTCAACAGCAAAAAAAACAAACAATTTGATTAAAAAATAGGCAGAGGATATGAATAGACATTTTTCCAAAGAAGACATCCAAATGGCCAACAGGTACATGAAAAGATACTCAGCATCACTAATTATCAAGGAAATGCAAATCAAAACCACAATGAGCTATCATCTCATACCTCATTCATGTTAGAATGGCTATTATCAAAAAAAGAAAGAAAGAAAGAAAGAAATAACCAGCGTTGGTGGGGATGGGATGTGGAGAAAATGGAACCCTTGTGAACTATTGGTGGGACTGTAAATTGGTGTAGCAAGTATGGAAAACAGTATGCATGTTTCTCAAAAAATTACAAATAGACCTACCATATGATACAGCAATTTTGCTTCTGGGTGTTCATCTGAAGAAACTGAAAACACTAATTCAAAAAGATATATGCACCCCATTTTCATTGCCTCATTATTTACAATAGCAAAGATACAGAAACAACCCAAGTGTCCACCTAAGGATAAATGAATAAAGAAGATGTGGTATCTATATAATCAACGGAATATTATTTAGCCAAAGAAAAGAATGAAATCTTACCATTTATAACAACATGAATAAATCTTCAGGGCATTATGCTAAGTGAAACAAGTCAGAGAAAGACAAATACTGTATGATTTCACTAATATGTGGAATCTAAGAAAACAAACAAAAAAGCCAACAAACGAAAAAAGAAAACAAAACCCTGAACTCATAGATACAGAGAACAGATTGCTGAAGGGCAAAATGGGTAAAGGCAGACAAAAGGAACAAACTTGCAGTTATAAAATAAATAAGTTATGGGGATGTAATGTACAGCAGGATGACTAGCGTTAATAATACTGTATTGCATATTTGAAAATTTCTGAGAGAGTAGATCTTAAAAGTTCTTATCACAAGAAAAAAAATTCTGTAACTATGCATGGTGATGGATGTTAACTAGATTTAATATGGTGATAATTTTTGCAATATACACAAACAGCAAATCATTATGTTGTACACCTGAAACTAATATAATGTTTATGTCAAGTATACCTCAGTAAAAAAAAAAAAAAAAGGACTGCAAAAAGTATTCTGAGAAATTTCAAGAAGAAGTCACGCTTTAATGTTAAAGAACAATCTTTATCTTTCAAATCTAAAAGAAAACATTGCGTCCTGTTTTGGTGCATACATGTCTTTGCCAGCACATTAAAAATGTTGTTCCCTTTCTCTCCCCCATTCCCACTTCCAGCATTCCCCCTTTTGCTACCAATTTTCTATGCAATTTAGTAGCGGACTGATGCCTGAGGAAGAAACAACAATGCCTTTTGACTTTCTTTTAGAAATATACTCCTTACCCCATGCACAACAAGAACTAGAAAGTATAATCTAAACAGAGATGGCCTCTTCATATGAGATTTCTCCATTTCCCTTTTCAGACCAAGCCCTATTTAAAAGACACTTTGAAATGGTGAGACAGCAATTGGCAAATAGAAGTATAATTCTTATGCCATGAATGCCCAGTCAACAACCACTTCACTCTAATTCAGCGTCTGTGAAAAAAGGAAAATGGCTATTTTTTGCACCTCCTACAAGGAAAGAATCCTGAGAAAACAGCAGCAACTGTTTGACTACCCACTCTTTAGCACTTGGGCAGCACTCAATCATGGTGTTTCAGAGTACAGACAATCTTCCAAAATGCAACAATGCAAACCTTGAACAATTTCTTTGGGAGGTCAGGACCACAGGAAGGCAGAGGCAGAGCTCTCACAGAGTCTTACTTTGGAAAGGAATGGTGGCTTTATTTTTACTCATGCACCTTTTTCCTTGTATGTGAAACCTGCTGAAGGGGAACGCGATTTTATTTCCAGCCAAGTCTCTTATTCAACTTCTTGGTCCCATACCCATATTCAAGCAATCCTCTCTCTGTCAACTTGCTCTACATCCTTTCCCAAAGTTGTTATAGGTCAAGCTTGAATTCCCCTTTTGAACTCTGTAATTCTTAAACAGTCATCTGGATGGTTTCCTAGCAGCAGCTAGGGTTTGTTTGATCCATCTCCCTAGACTCGTATTTCTCTGATTGCTAAATTGTCTATTCTTTCACTATAGCCCTGTGCATTGAGGATCATCAACCTGTTTGATCAGTTCATGTTCCCCCGAATAACATCAATAATAATTTAGGCCGAAAAAAAGCAAAAAATAGCTTGCTATTTTTAGACTCAACTCCTTTGATTCTGTGTATAAATACGGCTACACTTTTATTTTGAGGAATCATGCTGTTGGGAGATTGAGTTCAACTCCTATTCATTTTGTTCAGTCATTGAGTTCAACTCCTATTCATTTTCTATTATTTCCCTGTGCCACAGACATTTGGAAGTGAAAAAAAGAATGATTTGAAATAGTTTCACTTGAACCTAGGAAGTGCATATCACTCAAAATCCTACCCTTTGCTACAGAGTAACAGCGAACTCCCTGAAGGATTATGAGAGAAGGGTGGAAATTTCTGGACACTAGGGGAGGCATCTGCAACTTAAGAGGAAGAAAAATCATGTTCTATTCCCACCCACCCTATGAGAGGCCCTCTGTAGTCCCAAGATGGCTCAGGGATACTGTAGCTTGCCCAGCAATTTTCCTACCGTTGCTGTTACTCCACGAGCACGGGTCAGGGCAGGGATTTCCATTTTCAATTCCAACCCCACACAGACAGAATAAACATGTCATGCTAACAGCACACATAGTTGTTTCTTTGGCTGAAGGATTCGTGGATTACTGTGGTTTGTGAGTTTATCAACCTGAGTTTTTATGTAACAAAAACATAAAAACTAATTTGATATTGTTTTTGTTTAATTTTCATATTCAAATAAAGCTATGGTTAAAGTAATATTTGGTAGAGAGTATAAGTAAGGTAAATTACACTTTCACTTGATCTCCTCCTAAATGGAAGGCCCTAGGGTGTGTGTGTGTGTGTGTGTTTTCATGATATAAGAAAGAGAAGTAATATAATGCAGTGGTTGCTCTAAGAGGCTGATTTTATGTTTGTGTGAAAGTAAACTGAAGGAAATTATGAAATTCCTTTCCCAGGAGATCTTTAATAGTATCATGGGTTGCATCTGCTGAGATCTTTATGACAAATTCTGCCTACAGGCAGGGTAAGGGATATTGAAGCTCTTTCATGGAATTTTATACCCCCATGAGTATGTGAAATTGAGTTCAGAAGTTGAAAGAAACAAGGATTCAAAAAGTCTATATCCCTTCAAGTAAGTTAAGTTTCTGACCTTGGATTTCAGTTTCTTCATCTGTAAAGTTATTATTGCTAAAACAGATCAGTGATTCTTAACATTTTTTGTTGTATAATACAACCCTGTGTGGGAGGCGCATGGACTTTCTGAAGCCCCTCCGTTAACTCTCTGGGGTCCACGGACTTCATGTTAAATTCTAGAGTTACCGATTTCTAGGGTAGCACAGAGTAGTTTGATTCCTATATTTTAAACATTCTGAGAGTACTAAAAAATAAATAGGAGATATCTGTTCTTAGGTAGTGACAATCTCACGTGGAAGACACAGCGAACACATACAGAAAAGACCTAGGAATGCTTCCACATGGTAGGCGTATCATGGGATGGAATACACGCTACACATAAGAGGACACGGAGATCAGAGAGAGGGAGCCAGAAGGAGGAAAGCAATACAAGCAGATTCAGGTCAAGGAAGAACTGTTTCGGGTAGATGTAAGGAAGAACCGGCAGGGGAACAGTGAAAACTCAGAAGTACTGTAAGAAATGTCAGGCATATTTTCTTTCTTTTTTAACTTAAGGGAAACTTTGTTTTGCCTTCCTCTGAAAGCAATCTAGTTTAAAAAGGAGTTGAGGTTAAGACAGAAGAGAGGACACAAGACCCTCTAACAGAATCCAACAGGCTCAGACAGACAGGAGGAAGGACGGGCATTGGTCAGGACTTACATGTCAGGTCGTCTTCATCTTGGAAATGAGGTTGGCACGGGTTCTGGTCAGCTCATCATTTTCTTTGTCTTCTGCTCAATGGTCTCCTCCAGCCGGAGGCACATCGGCTCCTTCCTCAGGCTCACCCGGAAGGCCAAGGCCTCCACTGGGGCCTTGCACTGGGCCCGGGCCATGCCCTCATTTGCCATCTTAAGTTTCTCTTCTTGGGCCTTCAGCGCTTCGTACCTTTTCAACCCGTACCGTGGAATCCTCAGCACACGACTTCAGCGAGCCTTCTTCGTGCGCTAGCCTTCCATCACCTTCTGTTTCTCAAACCCCGCCCGAGGAGGTCAGCGGAAGACCTTCCCGTGGAGTTCAGGTCTGCAGGAAGTCGGCCTTTCTCTTTCAGGACCGACTGCGTCTCAGCTTTGCCGAGTTCCTTCGTTCCTCATCGCCTCGTGCGCGATGCTCTCGAGCCCCGCCACCATCTTCCCCGCCTCCCGGTCCTCCACGCAGGGCGCCTCACACCTGCTCCCCATTAACATCTTCTTTTGTGGCGCTTCCACGGCCGGGCCGAGAACACGCGGAGAAGGAGCCGCGCAGGGTCGGCCCCGCCTCCTGGGAGGTCAAGTTCCAGCCCCTGGGCGTCAGGAGGAAGGGGCGGCCTAGTCTCGCGCGAGGCAGCTCTCAGGGCCGGCGGGACGGTGTCTGACGGCCGCCCTTCAGGGCCGGGTCGAACAGAGGGCTACGGACTGTTTCCTCAGGGGCCGCTTCCTGAATGAGGGAGTCACCAAGTGCTCCGGAGAGTCCACGTCGGCCGGAGCCGGCACCTCAGCCGGGTCCTGGAGGCGGTGCCCACGCAGGTTGCGGCTCTGTCACCGACTGGACCGCGGGTGGGAGCAGACTGCACCCGACGCATTCGGCTTCCCCGTCCACGCCGTGGTCGCCCCGCCGAGTGGTGCCCGCTGAGGCCGAAAGCAGCCGCCGCCTTGCAGGTGAGTCCTCTTAGGCCGCAGGCCTAGCGCTTCGTTCCTGGGCCACGGCCCGGCCGGCCCGCTTTGGGGGCCCGGCCACTCGGCCACCTCGGAACGGGTTAGTTTGGGTCGTCCAGCTGGTCGTAGTCCGGGTTGTCTGAGCCCGGGGAGGGGGCCCGCGACTCTCAGCCTCCTCCCGGGGCCTTTTCGGGCGGCCTCGCCCCCTCCGTCTCCGAGGGAGGTCTGAGGTCAGGTCTCTTCCCCAGCTGACTCGGTGGCGGCGGCCTCGTCAGAGAAGTCCAATTCTGGGCTGTGGGCCCACTCCTCAGAGCGTCGGCCTCTTCCTGCTGAGGACTTGGGGACATGGCGCCTTCAGGCTTCAGAGGGCGGGCAGGGGCAGGGGTCTCAGGACCGGAAGTCACCTGGGCCAGCCGGGCTGCGCCAGGCGGGTCTGCGAGGGGCCCTTCTCCACCAGGCACATTTTCTTGATCAAAGCAGGACGCTTTTTCTTCTTTGAAAGAAGAAAGAGAACAAGGTCTTGAATTTCCTTGAAGATCCGACTGAGGATCTTATTTAATTGCCTAGCAATGAGGTCCAACTATTAACTGCAAGTTAAATTGCAAGGATGCGATGATAGGAAATACTTTCAAAGAAAATCCTGCACGTACAGGAAGAGAGTGAGGACAACATATATACAATGTAGAACGCGCCTTCAGTAGTCAAGGGAAAAGTGCAATCATGGCATACCGAGTAGTGATTCTGCCTGCAGAATTAGAAAAAGAAACTGCTGATCGAGAAATATTATTGCAAATAACAGGAGAAATATGGCGATGCATAAGAGAAAATGAAAAGGTAAAACCTAACATAAGCCCAGTGTGCCCATAATTCACAATTGTGGTAAAGGCCTTGAGGGTGATAAGGACTTTAGATCCCAGTGACCCACATGTGGCATGAGAGTCTAGCCTCAGCTTTTGAAGTGGTGAGGTCTGGAGTATTGTGTGTTAAGAGGGCATTCCAGTAGTGACCTCTTAAAGCAACTGGAGCAGAACTGAGAAGTCTTGATGATTCAAGAAACATATGTCAATCAGAAAACTGATTGTTTTTACTCTACTTGCTTACCGTTCTGACATATTCACTTATAATTTATTTTAGGGTTTAAATTTTTGCCCTGTAAAACAGGTACTGTTTTCCTAGAATTGAAGGCTGATCAGTCAGCTATTAATTCCTTCCAAAGTCTTGGACAAATAGACATACTCATTGCAAGGGGAATCCCTTCAATTCATAATGTTTTGTAAAATAAAGATAAATTAAGCTTTTTGTTCTTTAGTAAAAGCATTAAAGTACATAAAAAGTTATTAGGAGAAACTTTACCAGTCCTTAAAGCCAGAGAGTAAATTTTCCATATTGATTTTTTCCCACATCAATTGTAAACTGGGATGAATTCTGCCATATGATAGTTATATCTAGTTTCTACACTGAATATAGTTTTGGAACCAAGAACACTCTTCAGGCAATAGTAATTCTGTTTATCTATGTTAAAAATAGCCACATAGTATGAATATATAAAATAAAATAGCAATATGGCTCTTAAAAACATATTTTACAATGTCTTGAGGACAGTCTTCAGAGCATTCTTGAGGGGAAAGGTTAGGGGTTGGTAGGAGATTGCATGTGATAAATACACTACAGTGGGTAGAATTCCCGACGTGTTTAGATTTTTTTCCTCACGCTATTCCAAGGAATTTTTGATATCTCCATTTTTTTGTAGTGCAAATCAATATCGAGTCCAGGTTTTATTAAAAACAGCCAAGCAAATAAATTAGAACCACTCCCAACTGCTTGAGCTTGCATATTGAATTCAGACTCTCTGGTAAATGCATGTAGGTATTGATAAACTCAGCTCAGTTTAAAATTATGTTCTTCCTTATTTGGTTTAGTTCCCTGAGAATCTATTCCCATATGCATCCTCCAGATTTTATACATATATATATATATATATGTGTATGTATGTATAAAATTACAAATCTGTCAGTTATTTTTGGATGTATAAACCCTCTCTTCTCTTCTCAAGTTTGACTTTGTAATTGGCCCTCAAGGCATTCTGGAAACTGACTGAAGTTAAAGACCTGGATGGGCATGGGCATTTTATGTTGGCCAGAGATACTGGTGGGAGTTTATGTATTAAATTGGGTACCAGATTTCAATGGGGAGACTAGAATCCCAGAGTGTCAGAGGCTGAGTAATGGGGCAGAGACCTTAGTTACCTAAGTAAGGAGGGAAATCTTATCTTGATAGGCTGCATGACTGGATGATAATCCAAATCTCTGACCTTGAGAGACATTTGGCGATGACACCACATCACCACATCTCTTAAGTCTACTCAATGAGTAGCCCTCTAAGATCCAAACTAACCTGTGTAAACACAAATCTAAGCCTCTCTTTCCTTTTTCATATCTTTCCTCAAATGTAACCTTTTCTTTGAGACCATCCAGCCATCCTATTTCATGTATACCTACCCCTACCCAGATGTGTATATTCTTTAAAGTACATGTTATAGCCATCTCCCTTAATATAATGGAAGCTCTTGGAAGCAGGGAAGTTGACTATTCTTGAGGATGGACCTAAAGCAGCACTAGTGAGGTACTCTTCAAGGGCACACAATTTAAGGGGACACTAAAAAATCTCAGTAATCAAGATATGAAATATTTTAATGTAATAATCGAAAAAAATATCATTAATGCAAAATAATCCATGATGAATAAAGTAGCAATATTTTAAATAAAGACAGGATTCATAATAATACCATACTGAGCCATATTAGAAACCTAGGCAAAAGGAAAAAACTGGTAATACTGATCCAGTGGTGTGAGATTTTCACAGTGAGGTGTGAGTTGCTGTACCTATTCCCATACCATTATGTAAGAAGCACAATGTTTGGATAACATCTTTAGATTTTGGTGAAGACATGTAACTCTTTTAGGTGGATTTCTCTGACCCATTAACTGGATTGCTGCCAAAGCTACGAACTTTCAGTCAAGTGTAGAGCAAGAGAAGTTTTCCCACCTGGTTCTGGCTGTTCACGTTTCTTGTGTCTTGGGGAATTGATGTTACTAATGGGTCTGTGGCATAAAAGGATCCCCATGGAGTTTGCAACAAACCCTGATAGGAGAATAGCAGCAGAGGCTGTGGGGTTTTGGAGCAAAGCCACTAATTTTTTGTTGAATAATTTTTCTATCTCTGAATTTTGGCAATGTGCATCTCCCAACTTAGAGATGTATAAATGCAATACACAGGCTTTTCCAGCCTTCTGTGCAGCTAGGGTGTGTGCACGTGAATTAGGATCTGTCAGTCAAATATCCTCACCCCAGACCTTGATTTAGGATCTAATGACTGAAAGAAGTAGATGCCACATACAATTCATTTTGCTTTGTGGGAAGAGGGAACTCTTTAATTTCCAGGGTCAATAGTAGCTGAAGTTCTAATGACAGTATGAGGGTGTGCCCACTGATGTCAGCAGAGGTGGCTTCACTGAACAATTCTGCATTGTGGTGTCAATTTTGACTGCACACATAACCTCCAAACCTAGTTATTTGTCCTTCCTGGAAGTTGTGTGAGTTATCCAGTGCACTTTAATTTCTTTTCAGATTAATTTGTAAAAGGTTGTTTCTGTTACAATTATGTGTTTTGACTTATATATTAATGCCAAATGAAGATCCTGCCAAATGAAGAAAAGATTCCAGGTTTAACCTTAAGTAGTTTGGCCTATTAAGAGAAAATGTTTTCTTCTTTAAATAATGCCTGGAAACTTACTTATGCATTTCTTAACTTATCTTTCTTCTTGTTGTACATAGTGACTTGCCCATGTAGTATGAGTTACATACATACAGTTGGCTGAAATGAACAAGAATATGACTCACATCATTAAATAAATCACCTATCTTAATATATCCTAGATTCTTAACTTACCGTCCATTCTATATAAACAAACAGGGAATAGTGAGTATATGAGGAAAATTAGAGTGGTAGGCATCTTTATAGCACTGAGAAAGTAACCTGAGACAGGCGGGTATGTATAAAATAAGGGAAATATATTTCCCTTGGAGAAACAGACTGTATTTTCAAGTGTAGTCTAGAATCTGGGTTACCTTTTGAAGCAATAACTGAGGGTTTGCAGCGTCGAGCCTCTTTGAGACATTCACAATTGCCCCATGGTTCACTACAGTTCACTAGGTGTGAGGAAGATTTGAAAGCACCTGGGATGAAATTGAGGCCAAACATCCCTGCTTAGTCACAGACGCCCTTTTCTTCTGCCGCCCCAAGGAGATCCCTGTGGGCTTTCTTGATGACTAAATCTGCCTGGTCTGGCTTTCTGAAGATGGTGTGATTTAAAGGGATAGATGCCAAGAGGAAAAAAAGGAGGCTGGCAGGGATTTTGGCGGCAAAGGCAAGGTCTTCAGTGGTGAAGGAATCCGGGTGTCTGCTGCCTCAGTGGCATATGCATTTTGTGATGTTTGGAGAGTATCCTACAGACTTTAGTGAAGACAGACTGTATTGATTTCTGTTTGCTCCTTCACGTTTAGCTATGAGTTTCAATAGCAACAAAACTTCAGAGGCTGTGAAAACTGGTTAGTGAAGCGATCAGGTGCACCAAGAGAAACAAAAGCACACAGACTAGTCAATAGAGAGCTTCATGCAGCTTATAAATGTGTCTCTCCTTTAGCTTCCTGTTCCTTTCCAGGAGATGAAACACCATAGTGCCATGTAACTAGTAACAGAGGTAAGTGTCCTTCTTCTTCCCCGCGCCCCCCCCCGCAGGCGAAAAGAAACTAAAGTTCTGATAATGCAACAAATAATTCAACAGACTTTGAGTTTTAGATGAGTAGGATCTATCCCCTAACAGGAAAGGTTTTTAGCCAGCAGTTTTAAGAGCAAAGTGATAACTGTGAGGATAAAACAAGTGGCATATTCACAGGTGTGACAAGCGTGATAAATACATCTTTCTAGAAACTTGACCCAAAAAGTAATAGGCCTGGGGGTGGCTGTCTCCTGCCTCCAACAGGAGGGCTTTTCACTTCCACCTGTAAATGGCCAACTTCAGTCAGCAGTAGTTACTTTCGGTGATGTTTTTGCAGTCACCAGCCCAAGCCACCCCCATCCCCTTAACGGGTCAACAGCATACAGGATAGTCATTGGAATTCAGATCTGGCATCAGAGCTGGGTGATCTTCTGCATCCTCTTACCCTTGCCCCAGCAATCAAATTAGTTCTGTTAACAGCTTGCCAAATCAGCCAGCCTAGTAAACTCTCTGTCTTAGAACGGAAATCTAGACATTCATATTGGTTTATATTGTTTTTCTCCCCTCAGTGTGATCTTGGGAACCTTGCCAGGGGGGTCTGATGGCTGTCGGCTGATGATGCCACGTGAAGTCTTTAATAAGCTGACATTTCCTGTTGATGAGCTGCCACGTCTAAAGGCCAAACCAAACAGTGTTTAGGCTCTTTGGATCCCAGACTCTGTTTTGGTCTCTTTCTCTTCCTTCTCCTGGAGTTGTCAGCTCTGCCCACCCTGTGTTTCTCCATCTCACCTTTGTAGATATGCAATACAAAGGTCAGATGGCAGGCATTGCCTTCCAGCAAGACTGAACCTACTGAAAAACCCTTGGGCTGTGTTGCTGGCTTTGTTATGAGACACAGAGGGGAGCGTTGGCTGGAAGTGTTTCCTGTGAGCGGGAGAGGCTGTTTTCTGAGAAGGCAAATGGAAGCTTGTCAGATGGGTTAAAGGAGGAAGCAAAACGTTTTTCTCTTTCAGAGTTCTTGTGCCTGTTAATTGAAACATATGTGTAAAGAATGAAAATGCTGAAGTTAAGGAAGTAAAACCTGGGAGCAGGAAATTAAGAAAGAGTATTGCCAGCTCGACTGGCCTAAACTCTCATATTTGTAGTGTCTCTTACTATATCACAATCAGTGGTAGATTATATCCTCAGACCTAAAAATGAGAGCCCTGTAGAAGAATTTTAGAGTTTGATTTTGTTTCTTAAGAGTGTGGGTTTTGGCTTCCCTGGTGGCACAGTGGTTGAGAGTCCGCCTGCCGATGCACGGGACACGGGTTCGTGCCCCGGTCCGGGAGGATCCCACATGCCGCGGAGCGGCTGGGCCCATGAGCCATGGCCGCTGAGCCTGCGCGTCCAGAGCCTGTGCTCCGCAATGGGAGAGGCCACAGCAGTGAGAGGCCTGCATACCGCAAAAAACAAACAAAAAAACAATATATATCATGGCACTTTTGTCACTATTTCTCTTTCCTTTATATTAAAATAAGAAATGACATGTAAATAATCTGTGTGGTATTTATCAAGAAATAAAGAATGGAAAATTCAAATAATTGTGTATAGAACACTCATAAGAAATAACTACAGTGAACTGGAGCTGATCAACTTGAGATTAATAAATGTGAAATTCTAAGTGTAAAAACTGAAAACAAAATGTGCTTTTATCTAAGATTCTTTAAGAGGAAGAAATCATTATACCATTATACCCTTAGGAAAAAGTGAATTTCTGGGAATTGCCAATGACTCGCCTTATCACAGAAGATACTTATTGGATAATAACATATTTATCCCTGTCCTTAATAATAAACGTTAAAAATATAAAGAAGAATTCAGCCTGAAAGTTACTATATAAAGCATAAAAAAGTCAGATATAAGTACTGAGAAATTTTGAAGTAGAGTTAGCAACAGGTAAGGATCAAATATTGCTTGTTGCGTAAATCACATTTTATTTGTAGAACTTTGTGAAACATTCATAATAAAATGGGAGACTCACCTAGTTTCAGTTTCAAATAAACCTGAAACTCAGGGAGGTTCAACAAAAGTTTTGCCAAGATTCATGAACTTTCATCGAATGTGGGCTGATTTTTTTTTTTGGAAGTTGGACCAGTCAATAATTTTCACCATGTTTAGACTACATTTCTTTAAAAATGAAAACTTGCAGATGGAAAACAAAGGAAGCTAAAATGCAAACAATCTTTGCTTAATTTTTATCAACATAATCTGGTGCAATTTTTTCCGACGTTTTAAAAACTTAAAGTCAATTTTGACAGGGCAAAAAAATACCTTGGTTTGCTCTTCTATCTTTTCTGCAGAGAAAACTTAACAGTATTAATATTACTTGTGATGCTGCTTTTCATGAAAACACAATAGGAGTGAACATAAGTGCATTTGTATAATAATAATAATAATGACGTTTATTGTTCAGTTACTGTTTTAAATACTGTACAAGTATTATATCATTTAATTCCTTCTACAGTTCTCTGTGGTAGGTCCTTTTACAGAGAAGAGTAAGGTTCAGTGAGAGGTAAACTAATTTGTCCAATGTTTTTGCTTTTGAAGTTAAAGTTGATTTTATGGGCAGCCCAGGCAATATAAGGCTGTTTACCTACCTTAGTCCTCTGAAATGAATAAGTATATTTCTGGGTCGGATGTTCCGTTATCAGCCAACTTTTCTTCTGCTTCAGATTGTTTAGCAAGAGAATCATTCATTAGTGATGCTCTGTGAGAATGACTAAACCACAACTTGGAGAAAAGCAGAGTACCAGCATCACTGGATTCTCCCTGGATATCTTTGAGGAAGTATGACAGTTGATGGGAATTAGTATGAAGAGGAAGAAGGTTGAGGTACTGACACACATAATGCATTAATTGAAGGCATAAATTATTTCTTGAAGTGGTCTAGTGTTCATAATAAAGATGTCCCAGGCTTGAGTACTATCTACATTGTACATTTGTCATAATTTGTCATAATTACAAAAATATTTAATGAGCACTTTATAATTTTGTTCAAATTCAGTTTTCTAATTAAGGTACAAGCAAACAGCTGAAATACATACAAAAATATCTTCATACACATTTTTGTGCTTGAAAAAAATTACTAGTTAAAAAAAGAAATATTGCTTTGATTTGGACTCACTCCCCTTTTGGGGTCAGCATTCATAAATGGGAAGTATACAAGGACATATGTGCCATTTTTAAATCTTGTCCTGTTTTCATTTACCTTTCAATTCTACCTAATGAATGGGAGTCTTTAAGAATGTTATATGTAGACTTGAAAGACCTTAAAATTTATTATTCAAAAAAATTCTTGGATTTTTAAAGATGACCTGTATATAATCAACTAAGGACAAACTTTTACAATTTTAGAATGGTACACTCTTCTGACTACCTTCAGATTTGAATTTGAAAACTTGAACACTAGGTTAATACATGTGTAGTTGAAACTTTCTACTGCCATGAAGGTTTAGGATAGGAGGTATATTAAATGGTTAATAAACCATTCCTCAGTGGAGCAACTATAGAAGTTCACAGCTGCCTGAACATGAGTTCAGTAAAGTTTATAATAAGAAAATTTTAGTTATTTACTCAGAAAATGAAACTATCCAAGTGGCAGGATAGCTCTCTAAAACAGATGCATCACTTCAGTCTGCTATTTATTGCATGCGTATTCTCATTTATCATGGTTTCCTGGCCCCTTTATAGTTCAACTCTGACAGCCGTAAATCAACAGAAAAGATGAGACACAGTGGTAAATCAAAGTAAAGAACAATTAACTTGAATAAATGGAAAACACGCTTGGTATTATGGTTAAAAACAATTTGTATAGCATTTAACAGGAAAGTAGTACAGCCTCTGATTGTGCCAAGTGTAACCAATAGTATTTTCAAAATCGTCAGACCATTTAGTTATTTGGCATAAATACATAAAAGAGTAATTAATGTATGGAAACCATCAGTTGCATTGTGCCTATTACTAAGAAGTCTTTTTAAATGAAATTCCTTAACCTTTAAAGCTATTTCTCATTCATTCACTTAATCAATTGCTGATTCTGGTAGAAACTTCACCTTTTGCTGGTCTGTTGTATCACAGTAATCTTGGATTCCATTTGGAATCCTACACTTGGCTAGAACATTCATCAAAGCTAAAAACATTCTGTTCTTGATACTGATCCAATTGCTTAGCCTCTACCCTAGAGGATTTGTATTAAATATAACACTGTTGTGCACTGTGAAATTTCTCCTGGTTTAAACAACACTTGAAACATATCCCGTCTGTAATACACCAAAGGTGAATGGTGATCAGTCATACATTTTTGAAAACTGCAGTTCTGTCAGTCTTCAATTTAATCACAATCAGTATCTGTACGTCCTTTATTTTTACACAAGAGAAGCATTCTGAGCATACTGTTGGCCCAGTAAAACTACAGGATGTACTATGTGGCTTATTTCTTAATTAAATATGTTGAATCATTAATACCAATCAAAACTAGAAGAAAACTGGTTTAAAATCCTATTATAAAATGTCTTCCTTTTAAGTCCTGAGTTTTATAGCACCTAGGATGAGACAGAGTCAAACTGTTGTTTTGACCTATCATGCACATGTCGTCCTTCCAGGATTTTCCATGTTATTTGACAGGCTTCTTTACACTTTGTTTGAAAAATATAACATAAGCTTTGCAATAACACATGTGAAATGAAGTCAGTGCAAATACAGTCTGTATAAACTTGACAAGTTCAATTCATGGAAAAAGCTGAAATGTCAACAAGGTCTTGGTCAGAAGGTTACAAAATTTGCCTGCTATAATTATTATTATTATTTTATCTCTCTTAGCAACAGATTTTGGTTTGTTTAAGCTAAATAGTTCTTTAGGAGGCTGACATTGAGATGATTTAGTACATAACAGGGCTTGGCTTGTTAAACTACAAAGAATTAATCCCACTAGATTTCACAAATAGCACCTGCTCAAGCCTGCTAGAGTTGTCTGTCTACATGGAATGCGTCAGAGCAAAATTTGGCAGGACCAACAGACAGACTGAATTATCAAAAATCCAGAACGTTTGCTCTAAAAGAAACCTGTTCTCTTTTTACCACTGAGTGTTTATTTGGAAATTAACCCTGAATTAGCCAATTTGAAATGACTAAGTAATCAAAAAACAATTTTAAACATTGTGAGATATATAGTAGGTAGTATTAATTGCTCTAAGAGTCGCTTTAAAAATCTTTTTTTTTTTTTTTCGGTATGCGGGCCTCTCACTGTTGTGGCCTCTCCCGTTGTGGAGCACAGGCTCTGGAAGCGCAGGCTCAGCGGCCATGGCTCACGGGCCCAGCCGCTCCGTGGCATGTGGGATCTTCCCGGACCGGGGCACGAATCCGTGTGCCCTGCATCGGCAAGTGGACTCTCAACCACTGTGCCACCAGGGAAGCCCTAAAAACGTTTTAAGAGGGACTCAGACTCTTCTAGAGCAACTGTGGATACAAGAAGTGCATCATTGGGTGTAAACTTGGATACAAGGAATTTTGAAGGTTCAGTGAGTAGCTTTTCCCAGTTCATGTGGTAGATTGGCCTTTCCTTGGTATAAACTCTCTCCTGTCTTTTTTTTTTTTGGCCGCCCTGCACAGCATGTGGGATCTTAGTTCCCTGACCAGGGATCAAACCCATGCCCCCTGCACTGGAAGCATGGAGTCTTAACCACTGGACCGCCAGGGAAGTCCCTCTCATGTCTTTTCTTATAAGGGCACTAATGCCATCATGATGGCTCCACCCTCATGACTTCATCTAACTGTAATTACTTCTCAAAGGCCCCATCTCTAAATACCATCCCATTGGGGATTAGAGCTCAACGTATGAATTTGGTGGGACACAAACAATCAGTTCATAATAGTGCATATGTTTATATTTGATAGGAATATAAAGGTTAGAAATAACTAATTTAGCAATGAGCTAGGGCTTTCAAAATATACTAATTTTTAGGATGTTTAATAAAAAATCATGTTAGAGCATATTTCCTGTATCTTTCATATTTCTTATTATGTGCCATAATTTTTCTCTATAGTAACTATTGTTCTCCTCCCTGAATTTCTGTCACTAACAAGTACTCATAGTAGTTTTGTAGGGCAAATGATCCAGTTGCTGTTAGTACTGGAATCAAAGGTTTTACTCTAAAAATTATATTTCCTATAGTTTATTCTTTGTTTCCTTTCTAGACTCAGAAAAAAAATCCATGTTCTTATTCAAGTATAGCAAATAATGTCTTCATTTTCATTTTATTAACTCCTTCTTATGAAAGAGAGGTTAGAAAAGGTGTTGAAATCTTTGCTAGAAATTATGTGAAAAGTCTGAATTCTCTTTGGCACACAGTGAAATGAGTGAAAAAATATTGGGACTGAACACTTGTTATATGTCAAGCTGATTTAATGGACCATATAGTAAATAGTTTAATTTTTATGCAATAAGGAAAGTTTTCAGTATTTTTAATGTTAAACATAAAGGTGATTTTCTAATATGTGGTTTAAAAAATCATGCATCAAAATGTATTATGGCAAATCCATTATCAAGTAAAAGATCTCAAAAGTATAAAAATGCCAGTGTTATTGTCATAGCAACAGTTTCTTATTTTATATAAACATTGTTGATTAGTTACTAGAGCCAGGTTTGTTTTAATATTTATAATTTGTCTAATTTCATATATTTGAACTGTGGCATACTTTAGGATATTATCAACTTATGCATAAGAAATTTTGTGGGTTGCTGAAGTAGCCCTACCATGAAAACACATCCTTGGAATACATTCCTTATAAATAAGTATCAATATCAATCAAGGGATACCTTGGGATATATAAATTCCACTTACTTATAGAGCACAAGTAAGCTCTATAATATATCTGGAAGAAGAAATGATTTAGATAAGACATTACTACTTTAAAAGAAAAAAAAAGTTAATTGAGATATAATTCACATACCACAAAATTCACCATTTTGAAGTGTACAATTCAAAGGGTTTTAGTATATTCAGAAACTTGTGCAACCATTGCTGTTATTTACTTCCAGAACATTTTTATCACCCATAAATGAAACTCCACACCCATTATCAGTCAGTCTCCATATCTTCTTCCCCCAGCCCCAGGCAACCATGAATCTACTTTGTGTCTCAATGGATTTGCCTATTCTGGACATTTCATACAAATGGAATTATACAATATGTGTCCTTTTGTATCTGACTTCCTTCATTTAGCATAATGTTTTCAGAGTTCTCTTATGTTTTAGCATATATCAGTACTTCATTCCTTTTATGGTTGAATGGTATTCACTGTGTAGATACACCACATTTTGTTTATCCATTTCATTAGCTGTTGGACATTTGGGTTGTTTCCATTTGAGGAGGGTGCTATTTTGAATAAGTGTATTATGAAAATTTGTGTACAAATTTTTGTGTACCACTATGCTTTCAATTCTCTTGGGTACCTAAAATTGGAATTGCTGGATCATAGAGTAACATGGTAAGCTTTTTGAGGAAGGTCGAGCTGTTTTCAAAAGTGGCAGCACTAATGTGGTGACATCACTGATTAGCCAGATTAGACAATTCCAGAACTTTATACCTCCACAAAAGCAACTGATAAGCTAGCAAAAATCATTAGAATCACCTTGTTCAGAATTCTGGAATCCTCTCAAAAACTTATTATAACCAGAGGAAAGCTTAATGAAGAAAGTCATTGCTGCATTGCACTAAGAGAGTGCTCTGGCATTTTAAGTTGTTGCTCATTTTCCCCACTCCCAGATTAGCAGTAGCTATGATGATGACAGCTTAAAATCCTGGTGCAGGTTACTAGTGCCAGAGGGAGCAATATAGACCTTATTCTCAAAAACTGTGGCTGTGAATTTCATCCTGTTTGGTAGATTCTTAAAGGACCAGTGCAAGGACTTGCCATTGTTTTGCCTGATTTGGAGTATTGCCAGGACAAGGGTGGCTTCTTGGGTGGGTGTTTACAGACCAAAAAGGTTAGTAAGCATGAGGTTGAGATATGTGGGGCAATAAGGGCTTTTAAAAGCTCCTGCTTGCATCAGATAATTAAGCAATGCACATGCCTGGGATCAGACATATGCTCAGCAAAGGTCTAAGAGAATCTTAATCTTTTATCTCTGGCTCACCTTTACACTCCACACAAACACAAGTGAAGGCTAAGGCAGAGTTGTAAAAAGTCTGGCCAAGTGTTAAAGGTGTGTCCCAGAACAGAGCCCAAGTATAAGCTGGGAATTTCAGTGGTCACACATGACAAAGAATATAGGCTTTACAAAAATAGTTCAGAAAAGTCACTGAAACAAAACAAAACAAAAAGTAACAACCCACAATAAGCAGTTACAATCCTGCGAATGAGAATAATCTGATTTCTAGAGCTGCCACATTATAATATTCAGTGTCCAGTTTTCAACAAAATAATTACAAGGCATGCAAAGAAGAAAATGTGGCCTATTCACAGGAAAAAAGACATTAATAGAAACTTTACCTGAAGTATCCTGTGCACTGGACTTACTAGACAGAGATTTTAGATCAAATATTTTAAATATGCTCAAAGTGCTAAATGAAACTGTTGACAAAGAAAAGGGCTTTAAAAAAAGAGCCAAGTAGACATTTGGAGCCTAAGCATAACAATAACTGAAATGAAAAGTTCACTAGAGGATTGCAATAGCAGGTTTCAGCAGAAGAAACTATCAATGAAATTAAGATAGATCAATTTAGATTATTCAGTCTGAGCCTCCAAAAGAAAAAAGGATGAAGACAAATGAAGAAAACAGTAATGGAGTCTGAGATCTATGGGACACCATCAAGTGGGCCAACATGTGCATAATTGGAGTCCCAGTGGTAGAGGCAAAAAAGGAGCAGAAAGAATGTTTGAAAAAATATTGGCCAAAAACATCTCTTATTTGATGAAATATGTAAATCTGCCCATACAAGAAGCTCTAAGAACTCCAGGCAGGATAAATTCAGAGAGATCCACACTAAGACACATTATAGTCAAATTATCAAAAGCCAAAGTGACTGCATCATTTTGTTTCCCCACCAGCAGTATATGAGTGTTCTGGTTTCTCTATATCCTCACCAACTCTTGTTAATGTCTTTTTTATTATAGTCATCTTAGTGTAGAGTGGTATCTCATGTTTTAAAATTGCATTTCCATAATGACTAATGATGCTGAGCAATTTTTTCATGTACTTATTAAGAAAACTTTTAAACTGGCAATTGGAACAAAACAGATCAGCCTTTGATCCAGCTAATGTGAAGACAGTTCGAGTAATATCCGACAGATCCATTTGGCCGCCAACTGCAGTCAAGGATAATTCTCACACCTGTCCTGCTCACAAAACTGGACCTAAGGGACTCTGTCCTCATGTGAGGCAAGTTGATAAAAAACATTTACCCAGAACTCATAAAGAAATTCTACAGAAGAAAGGAAAAAAATAACGTCATCCAAAGATTCAAAGGGGAAGCATATCTTTGGGGGAAAAAAACCAAAATAACATTTCCGAAGCTGTTCTGCATTTTCAGCATGATATGAGAGGGTCTGGACTCTAGAAAGTAAGAATGGAAAACTATAAGAACCAGTTGAAATGAAAATGTGAAGAAAATGAAAAGAATTGATACAGGTAAACATTTCAAGAGTAACAGAATTAACATCTCCATTTGAGGAGATAAAAAAGCCTAAGTAGCAGTACAGGGAATTAGCAAGGTGGAGAATGAACATAAGAAGCTCTCCTTGAATTAATTGGAGAGTGACAAAGATGTGAAATGATGAGTTTATGGAGATTGAGAAAAGAGACAGGAACCAACAAAAAATTATAGGCATAGCTACGAAAGAAACCTAAACAACCATTTAAAAGACACAGTTCAGGTGGAATTAACAGATCTCTAGGGCACCACTCCCCCACGCTGAGAATTTTAGTTCCTGGCTTGCTATCCATTCTCTTTAGTACTACTCCTCTCATGATTCTTGATTGTTGGAAATTGCAGTTAGTACATAGATGATAACTTCTCACACACTGCCCTCATAGTTCCTTATCAACCAACTGGTCCAATATTCATAAATGATGATGTAAAATTACCTAAGCTAGACTACTTCTGTGACCTCAGGTTTGGGAATCTCACTCTCTGACTTCTTCCTACCTTGCTCTAGCTTACTCCCTCTCATACACAGAGACACAGTTCTTCTGTTTTCCTGGCAGAAAAACTTTTTACACTCACTGCATAGACCTTATCACATTTTCACTTCCCTCCTTCAGATACTCATGTTCCTTCTTCCTCAGCTTATATTCTAGTAGTAATCATTATAATCACTCCTTCTATACACCATCAACTCCTGACTCCCCTAAACTGTCACATTTTCATGGAAAAAAAACAGACTTTTGTTAATCCTAACTCTGCTTGCTCCATTTCTATACCAATGCAATAGAATAGAATAGTATAAAATGCAAAATCATGCTGACTGGCTTCATTTTAAATTCATGGTAGAACTGGACTGCCCATAGTGCTACCTTGCTGTCCTGGTCTTTTCATTCTCCCTGTTGGCCTGAGGACCATTTTACACCTTTCTTCTCCAACCTCCAATAGATCATCACCATCTTCACTCTCAGCTACCTTTGATTCACATTTGACTGAAAAATAAAAATTGAAGTAATCGGGAGGAATTCTCCACTTCATCACACCAAACTGCATATGCATATGCTCTGCCTCCCTCTAACAATATAGAAGCTATTATTGACTTCCATTAAGTCAATAGTCTATAGCTTCCTCTTCCAAATGGAAGCTGTAGACTTCCATTTAAGTCTAACCTCTCTCATCTATTTTAGGTCCTTGTCCCAACAGTTTCCCCCTTTCTTATGCTAATTTTCTGCTTCCTAATTTTCACTCCTCCACTGAATTATTCTCATCTGAATACAGATGTGCCATATTTTCCATCTTCAAAAGAAATTCTTTTGTTTCAGTAGCTACTTCTAGCCACCACCCCATTTATTTGCTTACCTTTACAGCAGTATTCTTTGGAACAGTTTTCTGTACTCATTTTTCCTGTCTTTTCCATGCTTCCTTAAGCCCACCCCAATCAAAGTTTCAGTTTATCAGTCCATCAAAACAACTAATGCTAAGGTCACCAACCACCCGATTGCTAAATCCAAGGGTCAATTCCTAGACCTTCTCATGCTCTATTAGCAGCCATAGCTGATACCTTCTCTTCTTGAAACACTTTCCTCATTGGCGGTCACTCTGTTGGCTTTCTTTCTCCTTCTTAAGCTGCCCCTTCATCAGTAATTTCTCAACTACTTTACTTGTAAACAGTGGAGTGCTTTGGGACTAGATCTTTGAACTTCTTCAAAGTGATTTCAATCCAATAGTATGCCTTAAACACTATAAACATGTTGCCCATCCTTAAACTCCAAGCTCAGTATCTCTATATGGAAATCTAATGAGTAATCACAAATTTCAGAACTGATCAACTGGTTTATTTTCACTTAAAATCCACCTCTCCTGCAGTCTTCCTCATATCCCGTTAATTGCTCAGACAATTTTTAATTGCTTTAAAAAGATCACTGTGTTTACATCATGGATTAAAGAAGAGGAAGAACAGATTTGACGATATCAGTTACAAAGCTAAGGAAAGCATATAAAACCAATGAGAAAGGATATATTATTCAAAAGAAAATGGTTTGAAATGGTTCTTTGAAACAGATCATGTTAGATCCTCACTTCACTGTACAGCAAAATACATCTCAAATATATTTAATAATACAATGGAAAAATAAAATCAAAACTTTTATTAAAAGTATGCTAGGATGGCTCAGTTGCGCAATGGATAGCGCATTGGACTTATAAAAGTATGCTGCAGCCAAGCAATGTAATCTTATATTCATTTAAAATTTTTATTGACTAAGAATATTTAACATAGAAAAGAAAACATATTAACTAAAAAATGAAAGATACAAAATTGTGTGTTGCACATTTTGTATTTGTCCAAAATTTTCATTTTTCTCTAAAAAATACTTCAAAATATACAAATTAAAAATTTGTCTCTAGGTAGAGTACTTTGGTTTAAAATTTTTTTTCTTCTATTCTTTGCCAAATTTTCTATTTTGATTTTGTATTAATTTTAAAATAGAAAGTTTGCATTATTCCTTATAAGGAAAGGGGTTTTTTTTTAGAGAAAGAATTTTTTAAGGCAGATTAAATAGAAATATTTATAAAAGTAAATTCCCAGCATTACTCTACTTAGACCAATATTATGAGCAGGCTCTTCTTGTTTTAAATGGGACCAAGAGGAATCGAGGCAGACTCCTGTAATGGGATGCTCAAAGAAGGTTTATAATCAGTGAATTAAGGTGGTTGGAAAACTCTGTATAGGGTATCTGTTAACTTCAAATTTTGTGGAAGATAATGGATTCCCTCAAGGATTCTATGAACGAGAGATAAGAACATCATAAGAAAAATAGAGAAGTTTTTCTTGCCTTCAGGAGGGCTGAATAAAGCCAAAAGCAGAAATTTAAATTCATATTCCACTTGGAACAAAGGTCAATATTCATTATATTTTGGATTCATAAAAATTAAAGAGAGTTTATTTTTCAGAATAAGATGGTAAAGAAAAGTTAGGAGATTAAGAGACTGAACATAGCTCTCCATGGGGCAGGGTGGGGAGAAATTCAGTGGATTTACTTTAGGTTATTCATTTCTGAAATAATATTTCTTCTATACAGTGCAACCTTTAAGGCATACTGCCTTTCACATGTCCTGGGATGTAATGAAGAAAGATATAATTTAGCAGTCAGTTATGTTTAGCAAATAAAAGCAGACTGATTTTATTTTTTTCTTTATGGGAGACTAACCAATAGTCTGTGATCATTCCTTATTCAAACCGAACTTTTGATTCAATCCATCATAGCATTTCATTGATGTATTGATACTACTAACATAGAAACACAGAGCTTTTTAAGATAGGGAATATGCATTATTGCTCTCTAATTCATATTGTCTGATACAGATTTTATAAAATACCCTAGATTATAGTCAACACTCTGTGAAAATAGCTCATTTCCCCTAAAATTAGATTTAAATCTACTGTGTTGTAATTTATTTAAATTTACTTAAATTTAAAATTTACTTCTGTGCATTCCACTTTATCCAGTTTTGCCAAAAGTGAGCTGTTGAAAAACAAAGCAATAGGCCATTTACCTCAACAGCAGTAATCTTTACTGAGTGCACTTAGGAGAATTCCTGGTCCATGTGTGGTCAGACTACACTGTTTCCCACTGCCCAGGCCCAAGCCCTTTCAAGGAAAGAAGACCAGATTGCTTAGGGAAAACATGTCATCATGGTGCAGCCAGGGCCTACGGAAAGTGCTTACTCTTAGTCACGCTTCCTCTATCCTTACTAAACTTTCCTTCCTTTCCTTTCCTACAGCAAAGAGTGTAAAGAATTTAGCACATTATATACTGATTTTAAGTTAATGTGTCAGTTTACAGATCATCATGGCGATAGGTGTCTTGGAAATTAAAAGAGACGGTTGACAGACACAATAATGTTTATCCCCTCCTTCCCTCTCCCCCCACCCCAAAGTCACCTGTAGTGCCAACAGCATATTTTATCAACATTTGTCTCTAACCATAATACATGTCCTGACAATTGCCATGAATGCTCACTGCACATTTTCTGTGATCAGTCAGATGAGTTAAAAAACTTCCCAATCCCAGGAATTCTGATTTTCAAAGTAAGACTTTAATAAAATGATCTCCAGAAATATAATTTAAGTAACTTAAAACTGCTGACTATATTTCATTCCATGAAATATACTGTGGCCACAATTACTTAAATGTGCCCTAGTTGAAAATATATGTATATATTTTTATCTTGAACTTCAGATTAGGATAACTTTAGATCAGGACCTTTGATCAGGAAAAGACTAGGAAATATTACCCATCCACGCATAATATAATTCTCTAAAATTTAAAAGCAACTGCAATAACACCAGCAAAAAATCCCTGTGATTTTTTTTTAATGCAAGCCCAAATTCTAGGAGCATGAAGAACTTTAGGCCAAAACATAAAATCAGTACTTTAAAAAATGAAAGTAGACAAACAAAAGACAAAAGGGAAAAGAAAAATCCCCCAAACTTCCACAATTTGAAAAAGTATTGACTTGGCTTTCCTTAAGTGCCGTCTCGTACATCCTGTGACTCATATTCCAATTACTGTTACAGTCTTTCTGGTCCAAATTGCTGAGAGGAAGGGAAGTATTGCTGTAGACACTTAAAGTGATTAAATAACCTGTGTACAAAACCTTATAAAAGCTGCACCCCGAGAAAGATGCAGTGTTGCTCATTTCTTTGTTCCTGTTTCACTTTTATGATCCCTTCTTGGAAGGAAGGTACATTCTGTCTCTATTTGAAGAAAGGTCTAGGTAACAATAACATTGCCAAAGTTGAAAAATGTGTTATAGTTGTTTTCCATATACTCACCGTGAGGCTGGCTCACTCACCATGAGGTTGGTTTATTTTTTAATGCAATTGTACTGGGTCCTTATTCAAAATACTCTTCGTTAACATCTCTTTGCAATCCTTATTTGCAAGAGAGTCAACATTAGTGGATTCAGCAATTGCTTTCTAAGACCCTTCCATTAGTCCTACCATTAGGAAGAAAGCAGTTTGGGGGCTATCAGGTGGAATTTGAAGCTGCCCATGGGTAGCAAGAACACATCAACTTTAAAATGCCTTTTGTGAAATAAGATGAAACATTCTATGAGGTAAAGCTCAAAGATATTTTTTCCACCCATTTTCAATTTTATATAGCCCTTATTATAATCATTTAATTGATTGATAGGTTACATGGATTTTCCACCCATTTTTCTTATTTTTATATCATAAAGTGTGCCTTGTTTTAAAAAATTCTGACAGAAAATTATCCCAGAAAATGACAAAGCAATAAAACGGAAATATCTTTATTTTAATACAAGAGCTCTGTATAGTTCTTTAAGTAGATATCACACATGTAAATATTCAAACTTCAAAAGTTCAATTTATACACAACTGTTTAGCAAGACAGTTTTTGCATGGCTCATTGGAAACCTTAGCCCTTTAACTGGATCTCTTCCATAGAGGTAACTTGTATTTAAATTTTAAAAGGAACATTTTCAAAAAAATGTATTTCATCTCTTTTTCCAAGTAACTCTTCTATTACTAGGAAACAGTAATTATTCTCTTTTAAACATTATCTTGAATATTTTCCACACATCTGCTAGGCTATTTCTAACTGATTTTATTAAGTCACCAAGTGGCTGTCTGGAATAGATTATTTTATCAAGCATCGATATGTGGGTTACCACTAATAATAGGATGTTGGGAGTAGAGAAAAATACTTAGCCAGGAGTACAGGGTTACTTCTTTTGTTGTTGTTGTTGGTGGTTTACTTTAAATTGGAAGTCTGTAGAAACTGAAGAATCAGCAAAGTAAAAAATATAAATATATGTGGTTTTTTAGCAGTTTTTGTGTCAACTCCCACAGCTTTCTTCAGCATGGAAGCAGATTCTATAACTGCTGTTCTCTTTTCACCCAAGCAGTTGCAGTTCAAGGAGAGAAGCAGAGCAAGGATTAGTTGCTGCTACGCTCATGAATTTTTACAGGCTTTCCTAGACATAGGGATATACGCAATTTCTGTTTTGTCTGAATCTAAACCAGTTTGGTCTTAACCTTTGTTGGCTGTGTAACAATAAAGAGGGCCTGATAACCTTATTTATTTTTTAACAAGTGTAAATGCAACAAAATATAAACCACTTTGAGTTTATTATTTTTAAAAATTCTAAGACATATTTACATGATTGTACTAGTAGAATTCCCTTGCCAATATCTCTGGGATTCTCCTATCCATTGGTAAGGCTTTTAATAAACAATTTTTAAGGGGAAACCACACACAATTTTGTAGGATTTGTGCTGCCCCACAGAAACTATTCTTTAGATTTTGAGCCAGGCCACCCCCAGAATGTCCATTCCAGCATGAGAGGGCTGTCAGCAAGCATGCTGAGTAAATAAAGGCTGGCTCCTTTGCTGTAATAGTAGGAAATTTCCTATCATCCTGCCCTTAACTAGGATGAAATCTCAATGTATTCAGTGTGCATAGACCTGGAAATACTATCTCCTCTTAGGAATGAGCTGGAGGTCAGCCAGTGTATGTTGGGAGCTGGGGAGGCTGTAAATAAGAATTTAGTGAGTTTAGAGAGAGAGGGACTATAAACAGAGCCATTGCTTTCACACACACCAATGTAGGAAGTGATGATTCGTTAACTTCCAGAGCTGTGCGTGAAAATAACTCCATTTGTCAGAAGATGAGGGGGATTTTCTTACAGCTCACCAGTATGTAATCAAAATGATCTTCTCCAAACATATTTGATGTTTATTATGGAAGACTCATAAGTTATGATAAAAAGTTATGATATTAGTAGACATTAGACTCTCTACCTTTCTTGGGACTTAGAGTTAACTGTTTAAACAAGACTCAGCAACTTTAAGTGTAGCTTTTAAGATTTAAGTAGACCCTTGGCCAGGTTGTGAAACTCAGCAGAGTTGCATGTGCTCTTTCCTTTCACTTCTTATTTTGTTTTTCTTTTCCTTGTCACTACTTTATATCATCCCATGTCACAGCTTGTTAAGGGCTTCAGGCTAGTTGGTAGGTACTATGTAAATTCTAAAGATAGATGTCTACCCACAGGAGACATCTGTGGTCCAAAAGTGCTCCAAAAAGACCATACTATTCATTAGCTTTCAGCTGGTATATGTATTTTTTTTTTTTTACTCTGTCGGCTGTAGGCCTAAAAACATTGATTTTTAATTGATAATTTCTTTCTAAAAACTATGTTCATCTTGGAGGATGCATTTTGTACTTTAAAATGACATATTATGAACTTTGTTAATTATTCATAGGGACTCTGCTCTCTTTCCTTTGATCATAACTTATTTTCTGGTATTGGCAGTAATAATAATAACTAATATTTATTGATTAACTCAGTGTGCCAGGCTCTTTTCTCAGTGCTTTATTTTTATTAATTATTTTAATCTTCAGTCATCAGTAGTACAAATACTGTCCCCTGTTTGCTGCTGAGGAAATGGAAATACAGAGAGGCTAAGTAACCTGTCCAAGTTCATTCAGCTAGTAAGGGGTAAAGTCCTGAATGAAACTCATAAATAGTGCTCAGTCACATTAAGAACTTCTTAACATTGTCAACTAGCTAGAGATATTCCATAGTTATTCCAACTTAGATTTGACTAAAATATTTGATTATGTGCTAATACCAGGGATAGACTATTATTTGGGAAAAATAACAACTAGTAATGATATACTTTCTGCCAGGTAACTTCTAAGTGTTTTATACATATTAACCAATTCAATCTTCACAACACTCTAATGAGGTAGCTTCCATTAACATCTCCATTTTACAATGAAGAAACAAGGTACAGAGAAGTTAAATAACTTGCCCAGAGTCACACAGCTAATAAGTGGCAGAACTGGAACTTAAACAGGCAATTTGTCTTGAGTCTATCGCTTTAATCACTATGTAATGTATTTCTCAAAAGTCATAGGGGCTCTTTCCTTAGGTCAAATTAAGGCCTTTTATCCAAGGTTCTGTATTTACTTTTATTAGCATTTTTTATAATGTTAGTGGCTGTGTCTCTATTTTTATATTTCTAGTTCTAACGAAGCCCTTGTCATCCATTAAGCAATTAAACCTATCTAAGTAAACAATATACATGACATATATGATATAAATTGTCAAAATAATATTTAGGTATTGAGAAAAATAGAACTTAAACTGTTACCACAGTGAATTATCTAAAATTCCTATCAAGGGAAGTTACTGAATGGCTATATTGGATATTTTTTATGACCCACTTTCCAGTCAGTGGTTCTCCTCTTGCTTGCTGTATCTGGATTTTGTACTCTTTTGGGCAGGAAGTGTCCAGGAAGTCCACTGCCATTGTGAAATTTGGCTCAACCACAGGTTCAGAAAATTAGCAGCATCAACCACAGGATGCTGAGACCAGATGGCAAGTTCAAAAGGAATCCCTTCTCCAGCAGGTTGCTTTTGCTTTCCTAATAAACATGTCTTCACATCCTCTTAAGGGATAACTTTAAAAGCAGAAATTGGAAAATTTCACAAGATTCACAGGATAAACTCTTCTAAATACATCACTTTAGACTATAAGCAGTTAGAAAGCTTTAGTAAGGCCAGTTTTAAAGACACAAGACTTCAAGATAGTTTAGATAAGGTTTGAATAAGTGGCCAAATGTTCTGAACCAGAATTCCAAGCCTGTTAGTAATGATAATATTATTTAGCACTTAGATAATTCTTTGCAGGCAGTAACCATTAATCATTGGTATCCCATTGTGTACTACGCAAGTTTTAAGATTATCAGTTTATAGAGGCAAATATTGAAGTGGAGAGGTGAAGAGTGTGTTCAAGGTCATAACCTGGATTTATTGCCTGAGCCAGACTCTGACATGTAGTTTTTCTGACTCTTTATCCCTATCATATTCTATGAGCCATTTCCTTAATTTTGTGCCAAGATTTTTTTAATGTAACTACCTGAATACACAAAGTCAGTCAAACTCTGCTTGCAATACACAGGTTGTTTATAGGAGACAGTGGAAAGGAGTTATATGACCTAGAATGGATTCCTTATTCAAACATGTACTGCCTGTGGAATCTTGAGCAAATTTCCAATTTTTCTTGAGCCTCAATTTTCTTGTCTGCAAAATAGGACTAATATATTTCACCTCATGGGAATTTCTGAATTACATATAACAGTGTATATGGATAATTATCGATAACTGTCATTTTTGGAGTTTCTACTGTACATAAGTCACTTTAGTTCAAATTCTCAACAGCCAATTTATTTTTAATCTGATTTTATGGATTTATTTATTTATTAGTTCAACAGATATTTCTTTGGATGCTTACTATGTACATTGTCTCATAGAATAATAGGCAAGACAAATTTCCTGGTCTCCTGGAACGCACAATCTTTGAGAAGGGGCTGGTTTACAATAAACTAATAAATAAATAAATATGTGAGGTATAAATTCCATATGGAATAAATTGTGTGGTAAATTCCATGAAGAAAAACAAAGCCAGTAAGAGTAAAGGGGATTGACTTGGATAGGTAATTGTTTTATAGAGGGTGATCAAAAGAGTTTACAGATAAACATATTTGAGGAATGATATGAGAGAACTGTGGGAGATGGTATTGTGATATCGGGGTTAGGGTGCTTTCTAGGTAGAGAGAATAGCAAATGCAAGATCCCTGGGCTTGCTTAGCTTTTTCATGACCAGCAAGGAAACCAGTGTGGCTTGAATGAAGCTAGCAAGGAAGAGAATAGAAAGGGTAGAGGTAGAGCAGATTGCAGATCATGTAGGACTTTGTAGGCTGTGAGAAGAATTTTGGATTTTACTCTTAAGAAAACTAAAAGACTTCAGAGGGCTTTGAGCAAAAGAGTGACATGATTTGGTTTATATTTTAGAAGGCTTGGGTGAAAGCAAGGAGACAGTGTAGAAAGCTATTGCAATTGAAAGATGGTGGCCTAAAATAGTGTCAGCAATAGAGATCAGATTCAAGATCTCTTTTGGCATGGTTGCCATATTATACAAATTCAATAGATAAGGTTAGAAATGAAGGTATAGACTTAAATTGCCAGCATGTAGATGTATTTAAAGTCATGGGATTAGATGTGATCACCTAGGGAGGAAGCATAGTGACAGAAGTCCATGGAAGAAGCCCTGGAGTACTGCAGCTTACCAGGAGGGTAGGAAGAACCAGCCAAGAAGACCGAGAAGGATGACAGTGAAGGTCAGAGCAGGACAGGTGAAGCAATATTTTAAGAAGAAAGGAATGATCAATTATGTCAAATGCTACTGAACAATTGGATAAAATTAGTGGCATTTGACCATGTGATTAGTCATTGTTGTGGTCACCAATGACCTTAAAAAGAGTAGTGCTGATGGAGATGTAGAGACTAAAGCCTGGTGGTCTTTCATCTGAATACACTGCGTTAGCCTTCACATCCATTCTCCTTTTTGTAGTCAGAATTACTTTTTCAAAACATACATTTAATGTTTCTGCTGCTTAAAAAACCCCCATGGCTTTCTGTCTCTTTCAGGATAATTACACAAAGCCTTAACCTGTTCTCTAAAGCTCTGCTCTCTGGGATTCGATCACACTGTGTTTATTTTAGTTCCATATACTTCTCCCTGCCTCAGGGCCTTTGAATAGGAGGGTCCTAATTCCCTTTCCCTCTTTTTCTAGTTACTTCAGATATCAGTCCAGTGTTATTCTTTCAATTAATTCTTTTCTGGACACATAGCACTGCCTCAGAGTATTTCACAGAGTGGCAGTTTTACATTTTTTGTGTGATCATGTAATTAATAGTATCTCCTCTGAATCATCAAAAGCTCCATGAGGGCAAGAACTCACATGACTACTTTGCTTATTAACATGTATCTCCAGCACTAATGTCATAGTGCAATGTAGATACTCCATAAATATCTGTTGAGTGAGTGAATGGACTCAACCCGTTTCATGATTCTTTTCTATCTGGGAATTATATAACTTCTTTTAGGATCCTAAGCATATCTCTTTGATGGGACTAATAAACATGTTCTGTTATTAGCTACTAAAGCTCCATAGTCTAATTACACTGGCACAATGAAAAAATATATTATAGATAATAACAGAAACATCCAGCCTTTTCTTCTTTCTAATTGTAAAGTAAAACATTAGAAAGTGATACAGGAAAAGTGAGTCCCCAAGAATGCTACCTTTAGGTACAATCAGTCATTGGTAATGCTCCCAAGATGACTTCCACACAGCAGGGCTGGTTATGTGCACGAAGTTAAGGTAAGAAAATGTTTTTCTTTCCTTACAGCTTTCTCACGATGCTGCCATTTCTAATCTGTCCGCAAGGCCAGCCTCTCACTAGGGTTCTCCTCTATTAGACTTTCTTTCACTACTTAAACTTTCTGTTCAGCAGAAAGGACATGTGAAGCATTTAAACAGGAATACTCATTAAATATATTGTATTAGATTAATATAGCCCTTTTCTCTTGAAGCCCTTTAAATGCTCTTCAATTTATGTAAGTGTTCATAATATCATAATCTCCATTCTACAGAACAACTGTCTTATTAGAAGGGTAACAACAAAACCAAATTATAAAAAGAAGACGCAAATGGCTATCTAGTACTGTGTATTCAGCTGGACCAGTTTCCTCCAGAAAATAATTATCTACAATGTCTACCCTTCTCAACCCCATCTACTGAAGGTTCTCTGTGCAGAATTGGCTGTGAAGTCATAGAGTATTAAACTGTACTGCAGAATATGGAAGAAGCACACTCAAAGTATTAGGCATTTTGGCCAGTGTTAAAAATACACCTAAAAAGACAAAGTTTGTTTAGTCTTTTCAGTAAATCTCTGAGGATATCTAATTCATTTTTTTTAACTCATAAATATCATATCCCATATGGGGTTGGGGAGAAGGGAGAAGAAATTCAAATACTTGAGGACAAACTTCTTAGAGAATGTTCCAAGCGAAACCACATACCTCAGCCTACTCAGAAACAGAAGTATTTTGCAGTGAATATGCTACAAAAGAATTTGGTAAAGTAATCACCTTTACAATTCAGTGATTTCCATAGCAACCACACAATGACTCATATACAAAATCAAGCTTTAATGAAATGAACAGCCAACTTACTGTGCCAGATTATTTTATATCCCTATCTTCTTTCCATGTAGGATTAAAGCCAGATACTTTATATAACTATGTTCCATGGACTATTTAACAGGCATTTCATATGCTATTTCATTTAGTCTTCCCATCAGCTATTATTATCTCCATCATGTGGATTAGGAAAGATTAAGAGAGTTTAAGTAATTTGACCAATATGACAACACAAGTAAATGTTAAAGTTTGGATTTCAGATCTGCAGAACTCCCCAGTTTTTAATTTTTTCCAGTATTTCATACTGATGAATGCCCTTCTGAGAAGAGGTTGTTTCTTATTATTTTAGTTTAAATATCACATTTTTCAAGTCACAGTGGAACTGTTTTTACAAAACAAGATCTAAGTAACACGGGAAGTAGAGGTCTTTGGTGGGCATTTCCTCATTGTCTTATCATCACACTGACTGGTAACCCAGGTAACACAGGTGGAATCCGTAGTCATGCATGTGGTTGCTTCTCCTGTGTCCTGCAGAGGCACCTAGCCAGGTGGGCATGATGAACTAAAACCCAGGGAGCGTTTTGCTTGCCATGCTCTATGTCCTGCCTGGGAACCTGCCTCAGGCCAGAAGAAAGGGAAGGGTACTTTTTCTGATATTCTCAGAGGGAACACCTTGCAATGTTTCCCATTTCTGCCACAGGAAAGAACCCCTTTCTAGTTTGCACAATGAGTTGCCATTTTTAGCAGCAACTTCAGTATAACTTGATACTTTTTGCATCCTTAAGAGCACAGAATATTCACTGGCATGAATCCTCTTATTTGTAGGGACTTCATGAGATTGGAAAAAGCTCACTGAAAGGCGATAATGTCCTGCAAAAGGATATAGAAGAGTTCTTAATACCTGAAGTCATTATGAGTAGATTTCATCATATAATAGGAAAACAAAACTACAGGTCCCGTTATTGCAGTTAATGAGTTTTAGATGTTTTACACTGAAAGCACTCAAAATTATTTTAAAATTTGTTTTCTGTACCTAAATTGCTTTCAAGGGACCATTTAAATTAATAACTGAGTTTTGATGGAAACATATTTTATATCAAGTCACATTGATTAGAGAAAATCTTAGTATGGAAAATAAGAGTATGCTCTCCAGATAAAGATGGTCCATAGCTTAATACATTGGCTTATCTTTCCTATTATTTAATGTTTATTAATTTGCCAAAAAAAATAAAGCAATGCAAAATATAAAATTTGATTTATACTTTATTCTAGACTTTTATATCTTCAGAAATTATCAGAAATGCTTATTGTTTAAATTAAAGCCTTTTGGGTCTTTTTGAAAATTTTTATTGTTATTATTGGCTTTAGTTTATTACAGAGGAGAAGAAATGAAGGGCTTAAGGAGATAAAATTCTGTAAATAAAAGCATGTATAGCATGACTTATTTGCTTCTTCAAAATACATATTTTTTTCTCATCAGATTACCAAATTCTGATTTTCTTGAATTGGGCATTTAAGGATGTTTTGAGGAGGAAATTATTCCTTTGTTCTACTCAAGTCTTTGATGTTCTTACCAGTCTTGGCCCACTATATTGGAAAAAATTAGGACCACAACCTTAGTGAAGTTTGCTACAAATAACTGATCTTTTCCCTAATGGTGTTCTGTGACCTGTGCTGATTTTTTGTTTTTTTAAGCTAAAAGAATATGCCACTGAAGGTTTCAAATAATTTCTGCTGATTCAAGTTCATGATAATATAAATCATATGTCATAAAGCAAACATAGAAGTAGAATTCATAGAGAAAATCAAAGTGATTTCAGATGCTTATGATAGGCATACTTCCACCAGTCTCCAAAGCTCTCACTATTTGACAGACATCACGAACATTTGCAGCTATACTTTTCCAGATCAACTGCCTTTGAATGATTTTCAGAACTCTGAGCCATGACTAAATGCCAAGTAAAGAAATTAAGCAAAGAAAAATTGGACTGGCTCTCAGGAAAAGTTTCCTAATTGTGAAACTTATTAAAATGTGAAATAAATATCCTCTTGGGGAGAGGATGGATGCCCATCTCTGAGGCTTTAAAAATAAGCCTAGACCAACTCTTAGAAAAGAGAATTGAGGGCAGGATTTGTTACTGGCAAGAAGTGAGCTGGATGACATAATGGGTCTTTTCCCTTGCTCATACTAATGCTTCTTTGATGTTTTCATTTAAGTGGTAACTTAGTTTCAAAAGCAGATACTTGAATGGAGGGAGTGGACTCAGGTTTCAATGAAAACTTCACCAGAGAAAGTCAGAGATGAAGGCCACCATTGATTATGTATTGGGCTTACTTTTATATTTGACCCTGGAAGACCATGGAATGGCCACCTAATGCATTCCCTGGCACGCTCCTATTGTGCTTAGTCTTCTTTATCTGTATGTTTATCTTGCTCAGTGTGGGCTTCTGCTTGTCAGAAAAAGAAATATTTTTCTGTGCCTGTTAAAGCTAACCATGGTGTATGCAACCATACCCTTTGCATTTGTACAAGACTGCCAGCCTCCTGATTCTTTCCTGCCTGCTCTGTGTGCATACCTATAAATCTAGTGTCGCTGGGTTGAAGGAACATATGAGCAGCTCTTTAGCATTAAGAATATGATGGGAGAGATTGAGGTAGATTTGGACTGTCACCATCAATCAAAGCCAATGAAAAGGCAGCTTTCTAGGTGGTACAATGGCCTCTACTTGCTGGTACTGTGTTTCTCCTTTCATCAGGTATCTAGTAAGAGAAAGTGTGAAGGATTTGCACACGAAACATTGCCACAATGAATCTCAAGTGAGTGAATAAAAATATTGTAAGTGGGCTTTTACTGAATGTAAATCCTATCCTCTGGTTTTTAAAAACTTTAAGTTATTTATTTAAATCATAATACTCTTGAACCTTGTAGACCACCTTATTTGATTTTTTGTCTTAGGCCAGCTGTACAGGGGTTCCCCAGAATTTATTCATTTGTCCCTTATCCTTTCTGAGTAGATATAGGAATGAAATACTGTAAAGACATGAACCTCAGTATACTTTGTCTTAATTATTGAATAATTAGAATTTTAGCAAAAGCGCTTTGGATATTTCTGGCTAGTTAATGTAAAATTAACAAAAAGGCTTTTATGATGAAATCATTTATAAGGCTATATTATTGTTTGCATATTTTTTATATCTGGGAGAATCATAACATGTATGTTTGTTTCTACCTTCACTTGCAGCTCAACAGAACCCTGTAACATACATGAAATTTTTTTGGAACTTATAAGATGAGGAACAGCTTATCTCATATTTACTTTCTTAGAGTTCCAAGAGCAGAAGAACATCTACCACAGAGAAATACAAATAACTGGTAGCACATAATATACATTTATACAAAGGAATGAACAACTATTTTATATGGCAGCAGTCTAAATACAGCATGGCTTTCTAGTTTGGAGTAAGGTGAAATATATAAAATCTATTGTAAATTCTCAGCTCTCCCACATCTTTCCATCGTACCATTAAGAATTTCATAACCCAAAGACCAAGACGGAAAGTATGTTTTTTCCATGGACTAGGGTTACCCAAGAGTATAACTTTAAATCCAGATTGTTTCAGAACCCTGTAGATCTGATCTGTCCTTGGGACAGTAACCAGCCAAAATACTTTTTCTTGACAACAGAGTTGAAGTTGATGATAGAAATGTAAATCTGTTCAGACACACCAAGGAACAAATAAATCACATGTAAAGAGCTAGAGAATGGAGCTGTCAGAGGGACAAAATGAAAAGACAGATGCTGAGGAAAGGCGCAAAAAAGGAAAGAATATAGACTAGTTGGAGCAGTGCAGACATGTCAGACATGGAGGAGCTCTCAAGTTATAAATCGTTTAGAGAAATTATTGCAGTATTGGTACTCAGGAAGAGCTGAGTTCAAGCCCTGGCTCCATTTCTCGCTGATTGTGGGATGTTGGGTAAGTTGCTTCTCTGCTCCAACCCTCCTATTCTGCATCTATGAATTTTAAAATTTCTGAATTGGACATGCAGCTGCAGTTTAGCTTTCAGTTTAAATCTGCAGCGCCCACCTAGTGGGTTGTAATTAAGAAAGTCAGTAGTTAGTGATTCAATAAGACCATTTGTGTTAGAGTATACCCATTGGTATGGGTTTTATTCTTAGTAATTTTATGAGAACATAGAATGTGAATGGCATGATTGTGGGCTGTGAGGACGAGACTCAGGATATGAGGCAAGATCCTGGTTTTCAAATAGGACCCTGAATGTTGCTTATTTGATTAAACTCCTGCTATACAGAAAGCATTAACTTCAGCATTATGAGCTCAAGCATATAGGAGAAGAACTGAATTAGAAAGAAATAGACTTTGGACTGAGGGAGATACAGAAATGGTGGGCTAATAATGCTTTCCAGGACAATTTAATTTGAACTAATCCAATTAGAATATTGGCAGTTATGAGAATCTTCTGAGTTAAAAACAGCTAAATTTTCTCCTTACATATTATTTTTTATGTCATTTTGTTTCAGTTGATCTTCCAAACCAGGAGATATTTCTAATATAATTAATGACAAAAAAAGGTGGAAATAGGGTTGGTTATCCTCACTCATTTTCCAAGCAAGATATTTCTGAACTATATATACCTACCTGTGTACTTATATGTACCTAAATTTGCAAATGAAAAGTTTTATAAGAGTCTGTATGTCCTAGATTTCTGTCAGTAATTTTCAAATGTATTGGTTACCTCAGTTGCTTAGAACCTGGTATGTTAGGGCCCAGTTTTGGTTCCAGTGGATTCTCACTAATTTCCCAGCTGAAACTCTGCTCACACTACTGGTCTACCAGAGTGAGGATAAAATGTTATGCATGATTGTTCCCCCACAGAGGGGACAATGGTGTGTTTTCTAAACTAGCTATTATGAGAGGTTTAGTCCAATGGACATAAGCTTTAAGAGACCTGTTTTGATTATATCCTAGCTGTGGTTCTATAGCATCTTCTTTTAGAATTTGGCTCTGATGCAAAGTTTCAATATAAGTTAAGATGAACATAGGGCTTTTGTGAGATAAAACTTGACATTTGTTGTAGTGATATTGAGGTAGGATTTGTTACATTCCCTTTACAACTCAGTCTCAACAGTTCTTTTGAAAATTCTCTGGCCTCCTTTCTTTAGTTAGAAACATTTTCCAGCTGGAAGATATATACAGTGACTTGTGCATGTCATCCTGCTGGTTTCTAAACATAGTGGTCAGGCTGATGTCTACGATATAGTTTATTTAGTCTTTTTCTTTGAATCTGTATCTTGTTTTGTGCCTCTCTTGTCTCCTAGCTCAGTGCAACAGAAAAAGTCCTGGCCAGCTGCCATCTTGTGAAACAGCTGCTTCTGGCTCTGGGAACCTGCAAAGTGGGACTAGGCAGTAAAAATGGAGCTTACTACTCCTAAGACTTGAACACTTCTTTGTTATTGATAGGTTAAATGAACTTTAATTGAGGAAAACCAAGTTGAATGCCTTTTATTTTTGCATTCCTTATCTTCACTGACATTGCTGACCCATTTGATGACTGTTGACCCAGCTCTCCTTAAAACTTTTTCTTTGGCTTTTATAACCTTACCCTTGCCTGACTTACCAATGCTTCTTTTTGTGGGTTCTCCTAACCAGTTCTCCTTAAAATGTGCTATTCTCTACATTTTATTCTTCTTTGGTATCTTATTTAGCTTCATACTCTGGGTTTTAAGCCATCAGTTCTCAGACTTTAAGCTAGTGGCTTTCAAATTTGGCTGTGTATCAGAATCATTTATGCAACTTTCTAAATACAGATGCATGGGCTGCTGCTCTAAGAATTCTGAGTCAGTGTTTTTGGTGTAGAGACAGGCATCTATATTTTAAAAAATACTTCACAGGTGATTCTTATGAGCTTTCAGTTTGAAAAATCACTACCTGCATGAATGATCTATACTCCCAGCCAAACAGGCCACTGGTTTCTTTTTCTGATCCTTGGCTTCTTCCCTGAGCTTCAGACCCATACTTCACATGTCCTAAGAAACAACTTCACATAGATTATCCACAGTTATTTCAAGTTCAATATACTCAATCAAACTCGTTATTCAACCCTGTCTCTTCCATTCACACTCTATCTCTTCTTTTACTCTTACCTTGGATAATGCCACCCCCTGGACCAAGGGGAAAACCTCACCCACCCTCAGCTTCCTGCTTTTCCCATTCTTTTTCTTTCCATCAATCTTCATAACATACCTGTAGTGATTAATTTTATGTGTCAACTTAGCTGAGACACTGTGCCCAGGTATGTGGTCAAATGTTATTTTGGATGTTTCTGTGACATTGTTTTTGGAAGAGACTGACATTTAAATTAGTGCACTTTGAGAAGAAGAACTACAGTCCTGCAGCCTGTGGAATGAAAATCACATTCACAGAAAGACAAAATGAAAAGGCAGAGGGCTATGTACCCGATGAAGGAACAAGATAAAACCCCAGAAAAATAACTAAATGAAGTGCAGATAGGCAACCTTCCAGAAAAAGAATTCAGAATAATGATAGTGAAGATGATCCAGGACCTTGGAAAAATAATGGAGGCAAAGATCGAGAAGATGCAAGAAATGTTTGACAGAGACCTAGAAGAATTAAAGAACAAACAGAGATGAACAATACAATAACTGAAGTGAAAACTACACTAGAAGGAATCAGTAGCTGAATAACTGAGGCAGAAGAACAGATGAGTGACCTGGAAGACAGAATGGTGGAATTCACTGCTGCGGAACAGAATAAAGAAAAAAGAATGAAAAGAAATGAAGACAGCTTAAGCGACCTCTGGTACAACATTTAAACATAACAACATTCACATTATAGGGGTCCCAGAAGGAGGAGAGAGAGAGAAAGGACCCGAGAAAATATTTGAAGAGATTACAGTCGAAAACTTCCTTAACATGGGAAAGGAAATAGCCACCCAAGTCCAGGAAGCGCAGAGAGTCCCATACAGATAAACCCAAGGAGAAACATGCAGAGACACTTAGTAATCAAATTGGCAAAAATTAAAGACAAAGAAAAATTACTGAAAGCAGCAAGGGAAAAATGACAAATAACATACAAGGGAACTCCCATAAGGTTAACAGCTGATTTCTCAGCAGAAACTCTACAAGCCAGAAAGGAGTGGCATGACATATTTAAAGTGATGAAAGGGAAGAACCTACAACCAAGATTACTCTACCTGGCAAGGATCTCATTCAGATTCGATGGAGAAATCAAAAGCTTTACAGACAAGCAAAAGCTACGAGAATTCAGCACCACCAAACCAGCTCTACAGCAAATGCTAAAGGAACTTCTCTAAGTGGAAAACAGAAGAGAAGAAAAGGACCTACAAAAACAAACCCCAAACAACTAAGAAAATGATAATAGGAACATATATATCAATAATTACCTTAAATGTGAATGGATTAAATGCTCCAACCAAAAGACACAGGCTTGCTGAATGGATACAAAAACAAGACCCATATATATGCTGTCTTCAAGAGACCCACTTCAGGCCTAGGGACACATACAGACTGAGGGGATGGAAAAAGATATTCCATGCAAATAGAAATCAAAAGAAAGCAGGAGTAGCAATACTCATATAAGATAAAATAAACTTTAAAGAATGTTACAAGAGACAAGGAAGGACACTACATAATTATCAAGGAATCAATCCAAGAAGAAGATACAACAATTATAAATATATATGCAGCCAACATAGGAGCACCTCAATACATAAGGCAACTGCTAACAGCTCTAAAAGAGGAAATCAACAGTAACACAGTAATAGTGGGGGACTTTAACACCTTACTTACACCAATGGACAGATCATCCAAACAGAAAATTAATAAGGAAACACAAGCTTTAAATGACACAATAGACCAGATAGATTTAATTGATATAGGACATTCCATCCCAAAACAGCAGATTACACATTCTTCTCAAGTGTGGATGGAACATTCTCCAGGATAGATCACATCTTGGGTGACAAATCAAGCCTCAGTAAATTTAAGAAAATTGAAATCATATCAAGCATCTTTTCTGACCACAACACTATGAGATTAGAAATCAATTATAGGGGAAAAAAAGTAAAAAAACACAAACATGGAGGCTAAACAATACGTTACTAAATAACCAAGAGATCACTGAAGAAATCAAAGAGCAAATCAAAAAATACCTAGAGACAAATGACAATGAAAACACAATGATCCAAAACCTATGGGATGCAGCAAAAGCAGTTCTAAGAGGGAAGTTTATAGCAATACAAGCCTACCTCAATAAATAAGAAAAGTCTCAAATAAACAATGTAACCTTACACCTAAAGGAACTAGAGAAAGAAGAACAAACAAAACCCAAAGTTAGTAGAAGGAAAGAAATCATAAAGATCAGAGCAGAAATAAATGAAATAGAAACAAAACAATAGCAAAAATCAATAAAACTAAAAAAAAAAAAAAAGTTCAGAAGACCTAAATAGACATTTCTCCAAAGAAGACATACAGATGGCCAAGAAGCACATGCAAAGATGCTCAACATCACTAATTATTAGAGAAATGCAAATCAAAACTACAATGAGGTATCAACTCACACCGGTTAGAATGGTCATCATCAAAAAATCTACAAACAATAAAGCCTGGAGAGGGTATGGAGAAAAGGGAACCCTCTTGCACTGTTGATGAGAATGTAACTTGATACGGCCACTATGGAAAACTGTATGGAGGTTCCTTAAAAAACTAAAAATAGAATTACCATATGACCCAGTAATCCCACTACTGGGCATACACCCAGAGAAAACCATAATTCAAAAAGACACTTGCACCCCCAGTGTTCATTGCAGCACTATTTACAATAGCCAGGTCATGGAAGCAACCTATATGCCCATCAACAGACGAATGGATAAAGAAGATGTGGCACATATATACAGTGGAATATTACTCAGCCATAAAAAGGAATGAAATCGGGTCATTTGTAGAGACGTGGATGGACCTAGAGACTGTCATACAGAGTGAAGTAAGTCAGAAAGAGAAAAACAAATACTGTATGTTAACACATATACATGGAATCGAAAAAAAATAAAAAGGTTCTCATGAACCTAGGGGCAGGACAGTAATAAAGACGCAGATGTAGAGAATGGACTTGAGGACACAGGGAGGGGCAAGGGGAAGCTGGGACGAAGTGAGAGATTAGCATAGGCATATATACACTACCAAGTGTAAAATAGATAGCTAGTGGGAAGCAGCTACACAGCACAGGGAGATCAGCTCGGTGCTTTATGACCACCTAGAGGGGTGGGATAGGGAGGTTGGGAGGGAGACACAAGAGGGAGGGGATATGGGGATATATGTAGACATATAGCTGATTCACTTTGTTATATAGCAGGAAGTAACACAACATTGTAAAGCAATTATAGTCCAGTAAAGATGTTAAAAAAACCCGATGTGGTACATATATACCATGGAATATTACTCAGCCATAAAAATGAACGAAATTGGGTCATTTGTAGAGATGTGGATGGACCTAGAGACTGCCATACAGTGTGAAGTAAGTCAGAATGAGAAAAACAAATATTGTATATTAATGCATATATGTGGAATCTAGAAAAATGATAAAGATGAACTGGTTTGTAGGGCAGAAATAGAGAAACAGATATAGAGAACAAATGTATGGATACCAAGGGGGGAAAGCGGCAGGTGGTGGTGGTGGGATGAATTGGGAGATGGGGATTGACACATATACACTAATATGCATAATAGATAAGTAATAAGAACCTGCTGTATGAAAAATAAATAAGTAAAATAAAATGAAAAAAAAATTTGTGCACTTTGAGTAAAACAGATTATCCTCCATGATGTGAGTGGGCCTCATCTAATCAGTTGAAGGCTCAAATAAACAAAAAGAATGGCCTCCCATAAGTAAGGGACAATTTTATCATCAGATAGCTCTTCCCTGGGTTTCTAGCATGATGGCCTACCCTGCAGTATTTAGACCTGCCAACCTCTACAATTGCACAATCTAGTTTCTTAAAATAAACACACACAACATTTAAATATATACACACACACACACACATATACACACACACGCACATACACACATATATACACATATGTGTATAGCTGTATAGTTATAACAGGACTAAGTATTGGTTCTGTTTCTCTGGAGAACCCTGACTAATAACAAACTTCAGATCCCTTTCTTAAATCTATCTCTTCCTTCCATTTCCACTGTTTCTCCTTAGCTTTGGCCTCTATCAGCTTTTGCCTGTGATGACCCTAACTGGTGCCTCACTTTTACCAGTCACACTTCCATCCATCAGTTTTCCACAGTGCCTTGAACATAATTTTTTTAAATCAGTAAGTCTTTAAATTGTTATTCTAATATTTAGAAACCTTGGGTGTTTCACTGTTGTTTCCTGAAAGGTTAAACTTTAAATCCTTTACCTGTAAGGCATTTTACATCTATGCTTAAGCATCAGCCCTACTCAGTTTTCTCCAGCCAGGAAACAACTTGCATCCCCTTAATTTGCCATTCTTCTTCTTAACTCAGTGACTTTGTGCACATTTTCTCTTCTCCTTGGAATGAACGTGCCCTACCTCCAGTCTGTACAATGAACTATCTCTTTTCTTTCAAACGTAGCACAAGTATCACATTTCCTTGGACCTCCACTTCTGGGAGTTACCCAGACAGCAATTGGCTTTCTTACTTCTGTGCTCTTATTGCACATCTAAGAGCATAATTGGACTCCATGGTTGCCATTTATTGGATATTTACTAAGAGTGAGGCAATGCATTATCTCATTTAATCCTCACTAACATCCCCCTTTTAGGAAACAGCTTTGGAGTAGTATAGCCACTTGATCAAGTTCACAGAGCTGGAAGATGGCAGATACAGGGATTGAATGACTCCAAAGTCTATGTTCTTAATCACTATACTAGATTTCCTGTATCACTGCTTGTTATAGCCACTGTATGCTGCTTATAGTTATTGCAGCATATTTCTTACTAAAATCTACTTCAGAGTTATCTTCTGGGATTTTTTGTATATATATCACTTTATGAATGTGAAGGAAACTACTTTGGTCATATCATACAAACATTTAGAAGTGGCTTATTTAAAATAAATTTTAGATAGCTAAGATCAAGCTTGTTACTCAGTGTAAGATGTGGTATAGTCCCTTTAAAGTCCAAGACTCTCCTAATTTCAGAATATTTACCATATGGCTAACTGATAAGAAAACAATTCCCACTTCCACTCAAGAGGTCAACCACCTATTATTAAAAACCTTCCCATTACCACAGATTGAGGGAAAGCCAAGCCTCCTGTCAGGCTTCCAGGCTATAATGCTCCAACCAAAGTAACTCCAATTCCTTCTTTAAGCTTTAAACGTTAGTCTACCTTCCAATGAAAATCCATAACTTTTTTTCTTCCAAAAGTATCAGTCACAAGTATCAGATCATGCTGTTCATTTCCAGTGCTGGAATTCTGTTAATTTCCTATAGCATTGGCATTTACTCTGCAGAAGATAGAAGGAGGAGATGGTGATTGCTGCAATCTATATATTAATTGGGAAGTGCTCCCTCGTTTGGGTTTCTTCATTAAGCAATCTGTAGGCTTCAGGTATTCGTAAGAGATGAATAGACCTGCCAAATCGGAGGCCCAAGAAACGCATTCTATCACTTTTTTTTTTCCATTTAAAAGCTACAAGGCATACATGAAGGATTTCTCTGGGCTCAACACAAAACCCAAGGGAAAATGTTAATATTGGAAATCCTAGGTTTTGTTTTTTTTCACCACACCATACATTATTTGACACAATCTTTTCATTTTCCATCTTGCAACACATCAAAAAACATTACATTTCCCTTTATTTCCAAGCCAACCATTTTGTACTTACGGGACACCAGACATGTGAAGGGTTTAGTGTATTTTATTTATGTATTCATTTATTTGGTTAAAATAAAAACTGAGAAGGAACCTCTGAGTTCTTTCACAGCTGTGATTAGAGAAAAATGAAAATCCGAAGCAATGAAATTTATAGACCTATAAATCACATTCCATTTCAGGGTCTGAAAAATTGTAGAGATTAAGAAACTCGGTGAAGAGATGTTCATTACTCTTTCACATGGACGTTTGTTTAGTTGGTTTACTAATGTTATCACAAAACTTTTGGGGGCACCCTAATGGGTCACTGAGATGACTTTATGCTCACACATCACTTTGAGGAAACAAAGGGGAACAACAACAGGTGTTACTGGTGTGAGATATTGTGCAGGTTGAAAATGCAGTCCTATTTCTTTGGAAATCTTTGACTCCAAAAAAATATGTGAAAAACAGCCCCCAAATGGTTCTGTGCTCCAATTCCATTTTATTTTAGAATTGCTTATGTTACTAGGATTTATGAGTGTTACTTCCCTGAAAGAATGGCGTATCTTTCAGCTCTCAGTGTGTACTTTAATGGAAATAGTGTGCTTTTATGGAATAAAAGTTCTCTGAAGCCCTGCCTGAGACTGTTTCAAACCAGAACCTCCACACTGTGTCTGGAAAATCACTAACAGAGAAATGGACAGGAAAAGAGCAACTCTGTTTTTTAAATCTTCTTTCCGAAACTTCCTGTGTGACTGTCTTGCTAGGATTTTTATTCCATGGTAGCTGTAGGATATCAGTGATTTGCATTTTGGAAAGTTATCCTGTGTGTTATTTATATCCCATGTATCTGTTTCAGTTATGTGTTCAACTGCTGCATTCCACATGACCATTAAAGGAGCTGTCAAAAAGGCAAAACATTTACAGATAAAGACCTATAAAACTGAAGTCAAATCTTAATTACCCAGTGAAAGTCATGATGTTTTGAAACAATGGATATTTCTAAATATTTCACATTCATAAGCCTACTGTGATTTCATATAGAAGATATACCTTTCAAATTAAGTTTAAACTAGGTAATTAAATGTAGTTGTTATTCTCTGGATACAACAGTGGAGAGGCAGGGTAGAATCCTTGGGTTGTACTGGATGGCATAACCTACAACATGCCACAGCTGCAGGTAATAGACATGTGAGTGTTCCTCAGAGATTTTCTTCATTATCCTTTGATTTAAAAATATTCACTTCAAATGCATATTATTTTTAGACCAAGGCAAGTTCTGCTTATTTTATACATTTGCATCTATTTACTGAGAATAATAGAATCTTATATTTGATAACAAATCTCCCTTATAGTTACCCCAATAAGTTATCAGCTACCTCTGTTCTTTCCAGGCATGAGAAGTTCACCAACCCATATACCTGATCATTCCTGTGAAGAGTAAGTTAGCCTCAGAACCTGCTGTCACAGCAGGTTAAATTTATGATATAGATACAAGTCTAAAGAATATTTATTCTCAACCTTACATAAAAATAAGTAATAATTAGTTGAATTAGGTATAGCTCTTATTTTTTACATTATAATGTTCTGCATTTCTCATACTTTATGTAGCATCATAAAATTTGTAATATTGAATAAAACCAATAAGGTAATTTGTACAAAATTATAGAATTATAATTTAGAAATACAATTAACTTTTTTTTTCTTTTGCCCCCATATAACATGACTATTATACTAATGTATAATAATACTACAGGAGGGGCAGTTGAGAGTAAAATATAACATATCAGTATTCTATTTTATAAATTATTTGTCTCCGGTTTTCTTATAAAATGAGAAGTTTGCTTTAGAGTCTTATTATTTTCTGAATTCCATCTCACCCTCACCAAACATTTTGCAGAGAAAACTTGGAAATTTTGCTTCATGTAACTCCTTCCTTCCTCTTATGTTTTTCCCTATTCCCGACACCAGATAACCTTAATTTATTTTGCTTTACTGAGTAGATTCAAGATATCTCTTTCTCAGCTAATAATAATAATAATCATTAATTGAATGCATCCTGTGTATTAGTGTCCATCATATATTGGGAATCTAAGATACCTAAGTTTAACAAGCCAGGAACTTTCCCAAATTAATGCCCAGTAAATCAGAGAATACACTTGACTGAGACAAAAGAAATAAATACAGATTGCATTCTACTTCAAACTGTGGAACAGTGGTACTTCATTTGTAACTTCCTTTCAGTTTGAAATTATTGAAAGGAAGTTATATAATTAAATGGTAAAATATTTTAATATTTAAATGAACTTTGCCATGATTTTTCTTTTTTTGTGAAATACTGTTGACATACACTATTGTGTTAGTTTTACATGTACTACATAGTGATTTGACATTTGCATGCATTATGAAATGATCACCACAATAAGTCTAGTAACTATGTGTCCCCATACAAAGTTGTTAGAATATTATTGACTATATTCTTTAAGCTGTATATTACGTCTCACGGCTTATTTATTTTATAACTGGAGAATTGTACCTCTTAATCACCTATTCCACCCCCCAACCCTCCTCTCCTCTGGCAACCGCCCATTTGTTCTCCATATATGTGAGTCTATTTTTGTTTTGTTTTGCTTTTTTTTTTTTAGATTTCACATATAAGTGAGGTCATATAGTATTTGTCTTTCTCCATCTGACTTATTTCACTTGGCATAATGCCCTCTAGATCAGGGGTCCGCAACCCCCTGACCACAGATTGGTACTGGTCCATGGCCTGTTAGGAACTGGGCCACACAGCAGGAGGTGAGCGGTAGGAGAGTGAGCGAAGCTTCATCCGCTGCTCCCCATTGCTCCCCATCGCTAGCGTTACCACCTGAACCATCACTTGCATTCCTGCCTGAACCATCCCCCATCCCTGTACGTGGAAAAATTGTCTTCCACGAAACCAGTCCCTGGTGCCAAAAAGGTTGGGGACCGCTGCTCTTGATTCATCCTTGTTGTTATAAATGTCAAGATTTCAGTTTTTTAATGGCTGAGTAATATTCCATTGTATGCAGACATATCTGGGAAATATAATGGATTTGGTTCAAGACCACCACAATAAAGAAAATATCTCAATAAAACAAGTCACACGATTTTTTTGGTTTCCCAGTGCATATAAAAGTTACGTTTACACTATACTTTAGTCTATTAAGTGTGCGATGGTGTTATGTCTTAAAAAAAGTACATACCCTAATTTAAAATATTTTATTGCTAAAAAATTGCTAGCCATCATCTGAGTCTTCAATGAGTCATAATCTTTTTGCAATAGTAATATCAAAGATCACTGATCCCAGATCACCATAACAAACATAATAATAAATGAAAAAGTTTCAACTATTATGAGAATTACCAAAATGTGAAACAGAGACAGAACTGAGCAAATGTTGTTGGAAAAATGGTGGGTATAGATTTGCTTGATGCAGCGTTGACGCAAACCTTCAATATGTAAAAAACAACAACAACAAACAAAACAAAAACATTATCTGCAAAGTGAAATAAAGGGAAGAGCAATAAAACAAGGTGTGCCTGCATGTATCCCACATCTTCTTTAACCATTCATCTATTGTTTTTTTTTTTTTTTTTTTTTGCGTTACGTTACGCAGGCCTCTCACTGCTGTGGCCTCTCCCACCGCGGAGCAAGGCTCCGGACGCGCAGGCCCAGCCGATCCGCGGCACATGGGATCCTCCCGGACCGGGGCACAAACCTGTGTCCCCCGCACCGGCAGGCGGACTCCCAACCACTGTGCCACCAGGGTAGCCCAACCATTCATCTATTGATGGACACTTAGATTGCTTCCATATCTCGGCTATTATAAATAATGCTGAAATAAGCATTTGTTGTGCATATATCTTTTCCAATTAGTGTTTTTGTTTTCTTCTGGTGTATACCCAGATGTGAAATTACTGGGTCATATGGCAGTCCTATTTTTAATTTTTTGAGGACCCTTCATACTATTTTACATAATGGCTGCACCAATGTATAATCCTAGCAACAGTGCGCAAGGGTTCCCTTTTCTCCACATCCTTGCCAATACTTGTTATTTGTTGTCTTTTTGATGATGGCCACTCTGACAAGAGTGAGGTGGTATACCATTGTGATTTTGATGTGCATTTCCTTGATGATTAGTGATGTTGAACATATTTTCATGTGTTTTTTGGCCATCTGTATGTCTCCTTTGGAATAATGTCTATCAGGTTGTCTGCCCATTTTTAAATTGGATTATTTGGTTTTTTTAATATTGAGTTGTATGAGTTCTTTGTATATTTTGGATATTAACTCCTTAAGGGATGTATCATTTACAAATATCTTCTCCTATTCAGTAGGCTGCTTCTTTGTTTTGTTGATTGTTTCCTTTACTGTGCAAAATCTTTTTAGTTTGATGTAGTCCCATTTGTTTATGTTTGCTTTTGTTTCCCTTGCCTGAGGAAACAGTTACAAAGAAATATTTCTAACACAAATGTCAAAGAGTATACTGCCTGTTTTTTCTAGGAGTTTTATGGTTTCAGGTCTTTCATTTAAGCCTTCAATCCATTTGAGTTTATTTTTGTATATGGTGTAAGAAGGTAGCCCAGTTTGATTCTCTTTGCATGTAGCTGTCCAGTTTTCCCAACACCATTTATTGAAAATGCTATCTTTTCCCCATTATATATTCTTGCCTCCTCTCTTGTAGGTTAATTGACCATATAAGCGTGGGTTTATCCTGGGCTCTCTGCTGTGTTCCATTGATTCCTGTAGCTTTGTGGTACAGTTTGAAATCAGTTACTATGCCACCTCCAGCTTTGTTCTTCTTTCTCAAGATTGCTTTGGACATTTGGGGTCTTCTGTGTTTCCATACAAATTTTAAAATTATTTGTTCTAGCTCTGTGAAAAATGCTATTGGTACTTTGATAAGGTTTGCATTGAATCTGTAGATTGCCTTGGGTTGCATAATCATTTTAGCAATGTTAATTCTTTCAATTCATAAGCATGATATCTTTCCATTTGTTTGCATCATCTTCAGATTTTCATCAACATCTTACAGTTTTCATTGTACAGGTCTTTTACCTCTTTGATTATATTTATTCGTAGTATTTTATTCTTTTTGATGCAATAGTAATCAGGATTTTTTTCTTAATTTTTCTTTCTGACAGTTTATTAATGTATATAACACAAGAGATTTATGCATATTAATTTTGTATTCTGCCACTTTACTGAATTGATTTATTCTAATGGTTTTTGGAAGCATTTTTAGGATTTTTCTCTATATAATATGTCATCTGCAAACAGTGACAATTTTACTTCTTCCTTTCCAACTTGGATTCCTTTTATTTCTTTTTCTTGTCTAATTGTTGTGGCTAGGACTTCCAATGCTATGTTGAATAAAAGTGGCAAGAGTGGGTACCCTTGTCTTGTTCCTGATCTCCATTGAGTATGAGGTTGGCTGTGCATTTGTCATATATGGTCATTATTATGTGGAGTTATGTACCCTCTTTACTGGCTTTGCTGAGAGTTCTATCATAAATGGATGTTGAATTTTGTATAAGATTTTTATGCATCTAATGAGATGACCTGTATGGTTTTCTTCTTCAGTTTGTTAAAGTGGTGCATCACATTGATTGATTTGCAGATATTGAACCATCCTTGCATCCCTTAGCTAAATCCCCTTGATCATAGTATATGGTCCTTTTAATGTATTATTGTATTCCATTAGGTGATACTTTGTTGAGGATTTTTGTGTCTGTGTTCATCAGTGATATTGTCCTATAATTTTCTTTCTTTGTGGTATCTTTGTCTCGTTTTGGTATCAGGGTGATACTGGCCTCATAAAGTGAATTTGGAAGTGTTTCTTCCTCTTTATTTATTTATTTTTGAATAGTTTGGGAAGGCTAGGTGTTAACTCTTCTTTTATAGAACTCTTGTTTTGTACAATTCACATGTGAAGCTGTCTGGTCCTGGACTTTTGTTTGTTGAGAGTTTTGAAAATTACTGATTTAGTTTTATTACTGGTAACCAGTCTCTTCATATTTTCTATTTTTTCCTGATTCAGTCTTGGGGTCATAACTTCATTTATTAACATATATAACATACCTTAAGGGATACAGCTGTATATTTTGTTTACTTCCTGCAAGTCAAGAGAAAAATTTTGTACACATTCTGGTGAAAGTTTTGCTTGAAATGTAAGTGAACTGTTAATGTGATTGTTTTTTCTTATGTAGTAGGTTTTCATATTTAGTGGTTCCCCAAAAGGTTTGTCCATGTCTTAATCCCTGGAATGTTCCAGGAAAAAATGTCATTGCAGGTGTAATTAAGTCATGGATCTTGAGCTGAGGAGATTATCCTGGTGAGCCCTAATCTAATGACAAGTGACCTTATAAGAGAAAAGTAGAGGGAGATTTGTGACAGGCAGAAAATAAAATGACACAGACAAGGGAAAGTAATGTGACGGCAAAGGCAGAGCAGTCAGTGATGTGGAAACAGTTGTGGTACCAGCTGCCACCAGAAGATGGAAAAGGTGAAGAACAGATTCTCCCCTAGAGCCTCCAAATGGAGTGAAGTCCTGATGACACCTTGATTTTGGACTTCTGGCCTCCAGGACTGTAAGAGAATAAATTTTTGTTGTCTTTAAGGCATCAATTTGTGGTAACTTGTTATAGCAGTCACGGGAAACTAAGATATCATATGAGCTCAATAATATAAGTATGTGTTCATCAAACCCAGTAACTACAAATTATATAAGGGAAGGAACCACTAAGATTTTGTTGTTTGCTATATCTTGCACAGCTTGCCTGGTGAAGCAGAGTACTTACGAGGCAGGGTATCTAGATACATGGCTGATTTAAAAAAAAAAAAAAAGATTATGTTTCTCAATATCCCTTGCAGCTGCATGTGGCCTAGGGACTATTTTGTGTCAAAGGGGTAAAAACACATGTGAAGTGGTTACTACAAGTATATGCCCTTGATAGGAGGGAGCATCATAATGGATGAGCAGGAGCCGCCAACTCATAAGAAATATACTTGTTTTGGCACAAGATGAGGTGAGATTGAGAACAGAAGCAATGCCTGGAAGAACAAGAATATGAAAGAGCTATGCAATTCCTGAATGCTTACATAGACTTTCCTATGAAAGAAATGTTAAAAAGTACTACTGCTTTTTTTTTAATGTTGGGGACAGGGAGGAGTTCTGTCACAACCAAACTTACTTCTAACTTATACACAAGATAACTGGCTCATAATATTTGTTGAATGAGTTGATCTAATTATTCAACATAAATATTGTATATCGACTGATAATTTCTTGGAGAAAATGAGAAAAGTTATTTACTTGAAATATTCGTCGATTGAAATCTTCTTATACTCTGTCTCCCATTTCTCTACATATCAAGGAATAAGAAATTACCTATTTACAAGAATTTAATGGAAATATATAGATTGTATTTCTGTTTCTCCACCACCTACATGTAAGCCATGAAATATTTTTATGGATTGCTTTTAAAATGTTAATTATAAATGCTTAAGAACCAAGTATCAACCCTAAGTCTCCATCTGTCATATCACTAAAGAGTAAATTTTTTACCAAAAAGAACTGTAATTACATCGATGTTTATCATTTAAACTCTCTAGAATTAAACTTTTCCTATGGTAATTATCCATAAACCCATCTTGTCCTAGCACATTTGAAAAAGGAAGAAAATTTGAAAAAGGTTTTTAAGTGATGTCTTATTGATGCATCTAGATTAACTGCTGCCTCCATAAAAATACTGACTCTCTGGAATTTAATTTTTGTTTCCATACTTACATCTATATGCTGCTCAATGAATGCCTGCTGCATTGATTTGTATGTCTCAACGAACCCCTACAGAGATGTTTCTCTCAGCAATATTGGGTGATTGTACATATTCTGGAATTTAAACAAATTCCATATCCTGCAGTTCAGCTTGTTGCCTTTATGAAATGCCGACCTAATGTGTTCCTGACAGATGATGTTTTACTCTGCATTTTTGAGGATCTTTTGAAAAATCTTCCTTTGCAATTGTCTATAAAGGCAATTTTGTTCATATGGATGCCAGGAGTTAGACAACTAATTGACACCTACTGGTGAAGTTTTTGTGGGAAGGGCCAGGGTATAAATCATCAAGCAACTTTTTCCCTCTTTCTTGCCTTTTTTTCTCCTTATGTAAGACTCACAAACGTCTTCTCAAATATTCAGATCAGTTTTTCTCTCAATGAAGGATTTCCCAATCTGTGCAAGTAGAATTAACCTCACTGAATTTAGCGGAGGCACCATTTTTATGAATTTTACTTTTGTGTGGGATATTGAAAAAGAACATTCATGGGAGTTCTGATATATGGTAGTTTCTAGAATCTACTAATATTCCTGAAAAACCCCGTTTAACAGAGTCCCTAGTGCCTGTTGAGGCAAACAGAGCCACAGCATGGTTTCTAAATGCTGAAGGAATGAGGGAAATGGGAGCCGAGGTGCTTGAAGAGTGAGGATGATGTGTGGGGCAACAGCCCGAGGCTGCCCTGGCAGGTGAAGTAGATTGGCGTGGTATCTAGTGATCATGTTGGGATGGCCAAACTCTGAGCAGACTTGTTGGGGGTTAACTTTATACAAATACTCAGCCACACGCACACAAAAATTGATGACTCTAAATAATTGAATCTTCATAGAAAAATTGCCCTGGATGGATTCACTTGTTTTGGATAAGTTCAGGAAAGAAGGAATCTCAACTTCTCCATCCAGGGCTTTTCAAAGAGGATAAAGGTCGTAAAGAAGATTGAACACATACAGAACTTCGGGCCCTTTAGGTCAGACTAGGGAGCATTACACTGAAGTATGCACTTTTTTTTGCTTTCTATATTGGCTGAAGTTACTAGGTAGATATTAATTCTGGCATTGCTTAAAGTGTGGCCTTGAATCCCGTGATTTATTCGTTTTTAGATCTTTTTTCAGGAGTTTTCCTGTGTGCAGTCAGTGTACTTGCCACTTTTTGAAATTTATTAAGAGTGTCCTTGTCTGATTTCAGCAATCTGTCTCACACAATTAGTTGTAATTTTTACTTCCCATTATAGAGCCATGGATTACTTTTCCGCATCAGGCTCTAACTGAACTAGACATTAAAAACTGATTCTTGTTGAGCCACACAAAGTAAATGTTGAGAGTTATTTTGCAGCAGAGCACTGGTCATGTTGACTTTATTTATTGCTCAACCACCTTAATGTAAAATTCAGTATGGTCAGTTTCATAAAAATCAGGGCAAGAGCTACAGACAGACTGCATGATTCACTTCTGACCACAAGAAATGGACATGCGTTTTCAATTCCAACTAAGCATTTAACATCTGCATGTTATGGCGTTTCCAAAAACCTGACAGAAATGTCATCAATGAAACTGAGAAGAAAATATTTCTGACAGACTTTTTCTTTGGCTTTCCTAGTATTCCATTTGCCAAATTTGTAAAGAAAAATATCTTGCTCTCCTGTACTTTCTAGATATTTACTTTAAAAAAAAAAAAAGGAAATCTGAGATCAGTGGCAGAAGATGGGAATGCAAAATGAGCTGCTGTAATAATCAGAACTAAGAAATAACTTATATTCTTGGCTACCACCATCGCCTAGGGTACTGACTTGGCTCTGAAATAATAAGGGAAGTGAAGTGAAGGGTTTTTAACAATATCTAAAATTCCCTGAACTACTTGACAACTTAACATGTCAAGTCTATATCTTTCAGGACAAAAGTTTAAGTAAGAAATATATATATGTATTTTTAATTCAGGATACAGTATTGAAAAGTTGTTCTTCATCTTAATGAGATGGACCTGGTCCTTTTTAAAAAGGAAACTCTGGTTTCCTGTTATATACTGTGTCTAGGTTCTTAGGGTAAAAGTTATTTATTAGCCTAACCACATAACCACATAGCTGCATTACCCTGTAGTCCCTGCCATCAGGCAGCTGCAACACGGCTATTAAGTTTCAGAGCTAGAATGTAAAACCAAGTCTTATTTAACTCCAGAGTCCTTCTGCATGATGATTGGACTATTCTGATCCATAGGAAAAAGTGAAATGCATGTGCTAAGGTGTAATGTGAGCAGGGGATGATGTGTGTTGATCAATAAATAGCCTATCAACTAATTCTTCCACATGTCCTCTGACACCCTTCCCATTCACCTAGGCTCCTTTCAATGCTTTCCTTACACTGGAGCAAAGAATAGGCTTATAAATAGGTGCTTCAAATTATTTCACCTTTCTGTTTATTTGTAATTGTTTATTCTGAAAATTTCAACCATATCAAAAAAGAAGAACAATTATGTAATGAACTCCCAGGTACAATTTCCACAACTACCAACTCATGGTCAGTCTTCCCTCCCTGTCATTTTGAAATGAATCTCCAAACATTATTTCATCCATAAACATTTTGAGTTATGTCTCTAAATTAAAGAACTTTAAAAAAATAACTAATAACAGTATTAATAATAAATAAATGAACATTGTTTCCTTAATCTCATCAAGTATGATGAGGTTAATCAGTGTTCAAATTCCCCTGATTGTCTCATACTTTATTTTCAAAAGTTGATTAGTTTGAGACAGGATCCAAATAAGTTTTACCTTACTATCTTTCTATTGGTTTATTTGTTTTAAGTCTCTTTTAATCTGTAGGTTACTCCTCAATCTCTCATATTCTCAATCTCTCTGTCTCTCTCTGTCTCTCTCTGCCTCTCTCCCTACTACAATTTATTTGTTGAAGAAACTGGATAAGACTTGTCCCATAACCTGGATGTTATTGCTTCCCTATGGTGTTCCTTTGTTCCCACTGTTTCCTGTAAATTGGTGGTAAGTTCTAAAAGGCTTGGTCAGGTACAGATTTGACAAAACTATTTTATAGCTGCACTTGTGTATTAAGATCAGGAGTTACATAATGTCTGATACTGTTTGGACACATTAACTCATTAGCACTTACCAACAGTAATATTCTAATTCTCTCTGTTTCTTCTTCATTTATTAGGTGGTGTGTGTGTGTGTGTGTGTGTTTGTGTATGTATGGTATATGTGTATAGGTATTATATATTATATAATACACATATTACCATCAGGAGTTACATAATGTTTGATGATCTCTCCTGTATTGTGTACATGTAATATATACATAGACATACATATATATAGTCTTCTCTTACTGTAATATATTGCAGATTACTCAGTAGTATATAAAGATATTCCTTGTGATGTGATTCCTTAGTTTTATGTGTCAACTTGACTGTGCTAAGGAATGCCCACATTGCTGGTAAAACATTATTTCTGGGTGTATCTATGAGGGTGTTTCCAGAAGAGATGGACTTTTGACAGAGTAAAGATCAGCCTCACCAATGCAGCAGGCATCATCCAAACCCTTGAGGGCCCAAATAGAACAAAAAAGAAAGAAGGGTGAATTTTCTCTCTTTACTTGAGCAGGGATATCTGTAATCTCCTGCCCTCAGACATCAGTGGCTCCTTATTGGTCCTCAGGCCTTTGGACTTGAACTGAATTACACCACCAGCTTTCCTGGTTCTCCAGCGTGCAGGCAGCAGATCATGGTATTTCTTGGCCTCTGTAATCACATGAGCCAATTCCTACAATAAATCTCCTCTTATGTATATCTATATCTACATCTGTATATCTATATCTATATATTCTATTGGTTCTGTTCTCTGGGGAACGCTGAATAACATATTCCTTAATTCCTTTTCTAGCTGCATAGTACTCCATTATGTGGAAATACCACGGTTCAGTCAGTCTGCTCCCTATTGATGAACATTTTGGTTGTTTCCAGTCTTTAGCTATTTCAAATAGTATAGCAATCAATAGCTTTGTGCACCCAGTTCATTGTATTCTGACCAGGGTATCTTTGGGGGGTGAGATTTCTAAGTCAAAGAATAAGTGCACATGTATGACAGTCTGAGAATAACTCTCACACACTGAAACTATCTTCAGTAGGTGTCTATTACCCCTAGGGAGTGGGAAATAAACCCTTAACATGAATAAAAGATCCTGTGGTATCTTAACTAGTTTCGCCGTCATGATCCCCCTCATTCTCTGCTCCAGCCACACTAGACTTCTTCAGTTTCTCAAACAATATGTTATATCTCCACAGAGCTTAGATTAGAAAGCTCTCCCACTCCTCCCCCTATGCCTGATTAACTGCTGCCCATCAGAGCTCAGCTTAAAGTTCGCTATTTCAGGGAAGCATCCTCGACTTAGAGTCTAGACCTAGTTCCTTTTTTATTCACTCTTATAAAACCATGTTTCTTTCCTTCATATAACTCAACTCAGTTTCTAATTATATATCCAATTTTGTGATTATCCACTTACCAGTCATAAGCTTCATGAAGAACTGTAATCTTACCTGATTTTGCTTAGTTTTATATCCCCAGCAACTTTTCGGTATAGAACAAATATTTCCCAAATAAATGAATAAATAAGTATAGCATATGCTTGCACTTTAACACTGGTGATCTCATGTCATCACAAGTGCTTTCACATTGCCATTATGCTAAAGTGTCCATGATCACAGGCTCAGTTTTTTTATACTAGTAATTTCATAGACATTTATTTTTTCAATTAATAGTTATTGAATAACTACGAATTGCAGCAACTAGACCCATTTCTTATTGTAAAGAAATTTACAATCTATAGTGTGTAGTAATAAGAATAATGCAGACATTTAAAATGATTTGGAAATAAACAGTAGGTTCAGTGCAGAGTACTCTGAGAGGACAAAGGGAAAGCATTCTACCCTGAGTGTGGTGTGCGGGGAGAGGGTAGATGAGTGCTGCTGAGTAAGTTCTAGAGAATATGGAGGAATCACCAAGGCAAAGAAGATGAGGAAGTGTATTGTAAACATGGGATAGTAAAAAAGGCACACTGTACTTTTGGAAAAGAGCAAGTGGTACACCATTTATTGTATGTTAAGAAATTGGAACTGAAAATTAAACAGGAGCTTTGTTAGTCACACAGGCACTTTAGAGTCTTATTCTGTGTGGCTGATGAGTTTGGTGTGAGAACTTGCAGTCAACTGTTCTAGAATGTGGATATGTCTGAGGTCCAAAATATTAAACTATGACATAAGCAGACTTCCAAATCCCAACTGTCCATTTGTCTTATCCTTACATTACTTCCACCATACTGATACACTTGCTCCATACTGATATAATAGAGGAAAAAGATAAGTAAAAGATGACTTTAATAGTGTTGTTGTTTCAGATCTAGACAAACTACTTTCAGGGCGATGTCCTTCTTGGAAGAATAAACAGTAATAGCTCTTAACTTGAGAACAAGAATTGTGTCAGGTAGCATTATATGTCTCATAAAGGGTGCCTGTAGTGCATAAAAAATCAGCTTCAACCTGTTAGAAGATCCATGGCCCATTTCAATCATCCTTACTTAAATTCTGATGGCAATAGTGGCAAGACAGGGCAAATATTTCTAATAGTGACCATATATACTGTTGATAAGACCATGAGAAAATAGCAAACACATTTTAGGTAGGAATATAAAAGAAAATAAGAAATTTGGAAATACCTAGTAGTCACGGATGCCAGGACTATTTTGGTTCAATTTCAACTTGAACATCATACCTTAGTCTAGAGTTCTAAAAGGTGAAAGACAATGCATAAGGATTCCAAAAGCTCAGAAAGGTCAGCACTTGGTGTTTAAAAATCCTAGAACTACTTAAATCTAGTACTGCAAGACTGCATAAGCTATAAGGTCTTGTGATTCACTTTAAGGCAACACAGAAATACTGAAAGATCTAAAAATTCTGTTTTGCAACTCTTGGAGCATTCCACAGAGTCATTGTAGTTTCCAGGGAAAAGAAATATGCATATGAACAAGAATATTGAGCAATTGGTTGCATTTATCAAAAAAATATCTGGTCCACAGAGAAGCATCCTGTTACTACTAGATCATTGCACAAGTCCTCTAAATATAAGTTTGCATCTGTTAGAGGGAATGAGGCAGGTTTTCCAGTGACCTTGGCCTGACGGTTTTCAGTAGTCTGTACATGGTGCACAGCTGTAGGTTCATCCTCCAAGTTCCCAGTTTGTCACTGATTTATTTTTGTCAAATACAAGATGTAATTGTGATAATTTACAATAGCCAGTAAACACATTATGACGATAAGAAAAAAAAATCTCACTTTTAATATAACTACATCCATCCACTCAAAATAAATTTCTTGTGATCAGTGGCATAACTTTATTTAGTTGAATTACAATTGTGATGTAAAATTTTTACATGCAAGAGAATATAAGATGTGATTTCACCAAACTAGTATTTTATTTGTAGAACGCAAGAGGTATCCCACAGTGTAGAGCATGAGCTTTGGAGACAAAAGCCCTACATTAGGGACTTGACTTTGCACTTTGCTAGCATTGTGATCTTGAGCAAGGAGCTTGATATTTTCCCCAAGTTCTTTGTGTCCTCATGAGCAAAATTAAGAATAAGTTTCTTGACAATCTCAAGAAACACACCTCAAAGTCTCATGACAATCACAAAAATATGTCAGAGTACTTTGAGAAGAGTAAATGTTCCCATCTGTAATCTAATCATATAATTATTTACTACTATTAGGAATTGGGGTAGGAAGTAATAAACTTAGAACTAATATATTGAAGGATAACCTATATTCTCTTTTAAACATTATATAACTATGTGCTAGTAACACATGACTAAAAGTGGAGCTTCTATTATAAACAGAATTAATAAATATAAGCTTGTATCACTTTCAAGAGAAAATATTTCAGAAAGTGACGGAAGACTTTTAAACATTAAAATAATAATAAAATGGGTGCTTACATTTTAATTGTGTAAATTAGATGCCAAATATAATTGAAATTGCCGTTGAAGAAACCTAAGAAATTCTTGGGTTGAGTATATGACTAATATTCTTTTATTTCAGAAGAAAACTTTTATAGTAATAAGATTATATACCTAAAGCTATTGCTAATTTTTAAACTTTTGCTTATTATAATTATTTATATGGAGCTGCAGCCAAAGCTAATATGTTTAAGTCTGAAATGGAGATGTACCTTTAGGTTACTTCAGAGTTAAAATTCCTTACACATTCCACATTGATCAGATATGGGGAGAATAAAAACGCTTTGATCACTGAGGAGACTGGATATTTTTAGCCAATCTATGAGCTAATAACAAATATCACTTTGCTAATTAAGTATAATATAGCATGTCTAACTTTTTCCCCTAATCCCCAAATAAAATCCATTCTGAATTCTACTTGTAGAACAAATAAATGCAAAACAAGAAAAACTGCTTAGCGTTCACAAAGAAAACCTGAATACTTTATTTTACATGTCAAAGATAAAAATCACAAACAAATTAATGGAGAATATTACTTTGTTTTATCATTTAAAATGTGTCCTGTAACACAGTCCAGCATGTGACAAGATTAGGAAAATCTACCCTACTACTCTAAAGAATAAAAAAAATCAAAATCAGATAAAGTGTAACCAAGTTTAAGAAAATACTTATTTGAGCTTGAAATGAAGACTATAGAATTACTAGATTGCAGACAAAAGGGAAAGTAAAAGCTAAACAATGAGAAATACTTGAAGCCAAATATCCCACAATATATTGAAATCAGGTATACAATGTATAGTCTTGAGCAGCGCTTCAGTCACGAACAAGTGTTCACAAATGTAAGTTCTGGCTCTTGAGTTGTGGAAGATTAGAATTCAGTGTACATATGTAGCCTAGAGATAATACTTTTTTCCAATCTATGACCAAGAGCTAAACCTGGAGCCTATTTTATGTGACACAGGAGTCAGAAAATCTTCACCCAGTAGTGCGAAGATGCTATAAGAAACAAGAAGAGAGTTTGCCTTTTATTCAGGGCATGACTGGAGAAGGAATTGCTCACTCACCCAGGGAGAAATTAAAATCATAGCCAAGACTCTTCATACAGTGAAGTAACCTCAAGCTGAGTAATAAACATCAATAACCATAAAAACCCCACGTGGGGCTTCCCTGGTGGCGCAGTGGTTGAGAGTCCGCCTGCCGATGCAGGGGACACGGGTTCGTGCTCCAGTCCGGGAAGATCCCATGTGCCGCGGAGCGGCTGGGCCCGTGAGCCATGGCTGCTGAGCCTGCGCGTCCGGAGCCTGTGCTCCGCAACGGGAGAGGCCACAACAGTGAGAGGCCCGCGTACCGCAAAAGAAAACCAAACAAACAACCCACGTGTCCCAAAGTAAAATACGTTAGGTCTTGGAAAAGGCAATTGTAAAATCACATTGTAGTAATGCCTCCCTATTCCAGAGAACCTGTAAATCCCACTGTAAACTCTGAAGATGAGCTCAGTAAAACTGTACAGTCAAGAGGACAGTAGATACATAAAGAGATGGGATATGCGGAAAGAAGAGAATTGGGCATGGCAAAGGAAAAAAAGTTAGATGGGAGCCTGGATTTGCATATGTTAATACACTGAAAACAAAGTTGTTGTTTTCCTTAGTAACATTCTAATTAAGCCCTGGAACCCGACAATATGTTATTTGTCTATTTTCCAAATATTCCATTTTCAGAAAAATGCAATTAAGAAAATGGGACATAAAGCAGTATTGTATTTTACCACACGTTTGAGTTTAAGATGAGAAAAAAAAAAAACTGAATTTTTTTCTCTTTCTCCGTCTGCCCAAAGCTGGTGGACTCCTGTGAGTCTATCATTTGAATGTGCAGTGGAGAGTAGGACAGAGCAACCAGATGTCAGGCAGAGGGTCCTGAATATGAACCTGAATATGAACTCTAAAAATATATACTTCACAAACTTATCTGTGCAAGAAATTCAGTAGGTATAGGATTAATGGAATTTAAACCCAGTCTCTAGATATATATTATCTTTCATATACTTTTGAAGCAAAAAGAAGACATGTGAAGACTGCAAAAAGAAAAAAAGCATAAATGAAAATCAGCACTTACCTTAAAAAGACAGAACTGAATTTTAGCTCGCTTATGACTTGCAGAAATGCTACATTTGAAAAAAATTGTCCTTAAATAAATAAGAGAAGATGACAAACTTTAAAATAGCTGAAGTCAAGAGTGCAGACAACCAGTATGTATATATCAGAAAGAAAAAGTAAATTTTAAAGATCGCTGTTAGAATGTAAAGAGTGCTGGTGCAACGAAAGGTCATCAACCTAAGAGTTAGGAAGTACAATAGAATACTAGTGATGACGGAGGAGGGAACCTGCCATTTATGCCCCAGAGAACAAGGGAATCTTATCACAAGCTGCTCCCAAGAGTGGAAGTAACAGTACTTTTAGGGTACAATTGGAGGGAATGAATTAATTTCTTATTTCCCTGTTTTCTTGAGTGTTTCTGTATTGTCGTTGTGAGACCCCATAGAAAAAGCATTGAGCCAATTTGGAGGATTCTGGGTACACATAATGCCTTGAAATGAGTAAGATTTAGACAGGCAGGTAAAGTACGAAGAGCATTCTAGGTAACAGCAGGTGTTTCTTTGTTTTTTTTTTTAACATCTTTATTGGAGTATAATTGCTTTACAATGGTGTGTTAGTTTCTGCTTTATAACAAAGTGAATCAGTTATACATATGTCCCCATATCTCCTCCCTCTTGTGTCTCCCTCCCACCCTCTGTATCCCACCCCTCTAGGTGGTCACAAAGCATGGAGCTGATCTCCCTGTGCTATGTGGCTGCTTCCCCCTAGCTATCTGTTTTACATTTGCTAGTGTATATATGTCCATGCCACTCTCTCACTTCGTCCCAGCTTACCCTTCCCCCTCCCTGTGTCCTCAAGTCTGTTCTCTATGTCTGCGTCTTTATTCCTGTCCTGCCCCTAGGTTCTTCAGAACCATTTTTTCTCTTTTAGATTCCATATATATGTGTTAGCATATGGTATTTGTTTTTCTCTTTCTGACTTACTTCACTCTGTATGACAGTCTCTAGGTCCATCCACCTCACTACAATTAACTCAATTTCATTTCTTTTTATCGCTGAGTAATATTCCATTGTATATACGTGCCACATCTTCTTTATCCATTCATCTGTCAATGGACACTTATGTTGCTTCCATGTCCTGGCTATTGTAAATAGAGCTGCAGTGAACATTGTGGTACATGACTCTTTTTGAATTATGGTTTTGCCAGGGTATATGCCCAGTAGTGGGATCAGCAGGTGGTTTTTTAATGTAATTGAACTACAAGCACTCATGACATAATTTTCCTTAGTACTCTAGTTTATGATTCCTATGTTATAATTCAATCTTTTCTTCTACTTAAACATTTCTGATTCTCAAGAAGGGATATCTACTCTGAAATATTTATTAATCAGTTCCTGTTTTGATTTTCTTATTTGCCAAAAATTCAGGGATGTAGAACTCAAGGCTTTTCCCCTAAAGCTAAGCTTTGCAGCCATTAGCACTCTTGACAACCTTGTTTGTTTATGTCTATCATGCCAAGCACAAAGACTCACTGAAGGTGGTAGAGTCAGCAATGTTTCTTGACTGCTAGTAAGTTCTTTGCTCTTTCCTCTGGTCCAGTATAGATCACCTTTGTTTCCATGAGGTAAAAATGATTCTGAAATAGGAAGAGAGGAAAAGCTTCCTTTACAGTTCCACTTCTCCCACTGGCCCAGGGTTTCAGCTATCCTGGCCTAATGCCCAGTATTTTCCCTAAGCTGTATTGATGTCACTTTGGTGGGGTGCTATACTTGGATGGGGTCCACCTTTAGTTCCACCTCTTGATGAGTACTGGCATTGCCCACAAAACTGTGATGAAGACAGGGGATCTCTGAAGTAGACTCCTTTGCACTGTCAAGAAGCCAGGTTAGTAGGGGGCAACTTTCAGAAAATAAAGAGAAAATGCTATGTAGTATGTGTGTATATATCTGCTGTGGCTCTTGAGAGGAGGGCAGGAGTAACAAGAAATGAAAGGGAATTATTCACCTCAATTTGGTGCAGTATGACTACAAGAGTAATAGAATAGAGACAATTCCATTTGTTAAGAAGTATTTTCTCCTGTCAGAAACTGTTCTCACCCTAGGTTGGATAGTTCTCTCATGTCTGAAGTCCTGAGAAAATTTTAGAGGAACTTCAGAAGAACTAAACACCAACACTGAAATAAAACACTGAAAGAACATTTGGCTAGATTTTGGTTACAATTAACTTAGATTTAGGAAAAAATACTTAGAAATGATCCTTGATTTTCAAATATAAAGCATAATATTTGGATTTATATGTTGAGACTTTTGAACCATGGCATTGTTACAATTTGACATCTCTTCAGTAGAAATTTATATACCTATAATGTTATCGTCTCGATAACTTATGAATCTAATGATAATTTTTCCTCAGTGAAATATATTTACATGTTGAGTAGAGCAAGATAAATTTACAAGCTAGTTTCATTGTCATATTAAATCTTGACCACTTTTTAAAAATTAATAAACTTTATTTTTTTAGAACAGTTTTAGGTTCGCAGCAAAATTGAGAGGAAAGTACAGAGGTTTCCTCACATACCCTCATCTCTTCCCACACATAACTTCCCCCACTATAGAGCTCCCACACTAGAGTGGTATGTTTGTTACAATTGATGAACATACATGGACACAATATTATCGCCCAAAGTCCACAGCCTACCTTAGAGTTCATTCTTGGTGTTGTACATTCTTTGGATTATGAGAAATGTATAATGACAAGTATCCACCACTGTAGTAACATGCAGTGTAGATTCACTGCCTTAAAAATCCTCTGTACTCTGCCTGTTCACCCCTTCCTTCTCCCTATACCCTGGCAATCACTAATCTTTTTTTGTTGTTGTTGTTGTTGTTTTTGCGGTACGCGGGCCTCTCACTGTTGTGGCCTCTCCCATCGTGGAGCACAGGCTCCGGACGCGCAGGCTCAGCGGCCATGGCTCACGGGCCCAGCCACTCCGCGGCATGTGGGATCTTCCCAGACCAGGGCACGAACCCGTGTCCCCTGCATCGGCAGGCGGACTCTCAACCACTACGCCACCAGGGAAGCCCCAATCACTAATCTTTTTACTGTCTCCATAGCTTTGTATTTTCCAGACTATTATATAGTTGGAATAATGCAGTATGTAGCCTTTTCACATTCGCTTCTTTCACTTAGTAATATGCATTTAAGTTTCCTCCATATATTTTCATTGCTTGATGGCTTATTTCTTTTTAGTGCTGAGTAATATTCCATTGTCTGGATGTACCACAGTTTATTTATCCATTCATTTCCTAAAGGATATCTCGGTTGCTTCCTTGATTTGTCAGTCATGAAGAAGGCTACGATAAACACCCTCTGCAGGTTCTTGTGTGGACCTAAGTTTTTAATTCATTTGGATAAGTAGTGAGGTGCATGGTTTCTGGGTCATGAGATAAGAGTATATTCAGATTTGTAAAAAAAACCTGCCCAACTGTCTTCCAAAGTGGTTGTACCATTCTGTATTCCCACCATCAAAGAGTAAGAGTTCCAGGCTTCCCTGGTGGCGCAGTGGTTGAGAGTCCACCTGCCGATGCAGGGGACGCGGGTTTGTGCCCCGGTCCGAGAAGATCCCTCCTGCCGCGGAGCAGCTGGGCCCGTGAGCCATGGCCGCTGAGCCTGCATGTCTGGAGCCTGTGCTCCACAATGGGAGAGGCCACAGCAGTGAGAGGCCCTCGTACCGCAAAAAAAAAAAAAGAGTAAGAGTTTCTGTTGTTCCACATCCTCACGGGCATTTGGTGTTATCAGTGTTTTGGATTTTGGTCATTCTAATGGACATGTAGTGGTATCTCACTTTAATTTGCAATTCCCTAGTGTCATATGATATTGAACCTCTTTTCATATGCTACTTCCCAGCTGTATATCTACTTTGTTCTTGACCACTTTTCAAGTATCAATTAATAAATCAATTTATTTGAAGTAGCTTTTTGAGGTTTTCACTTAAGATTGAGTATCAGACATATTTCACTAAAATTACAGTCACTATAATAACAATTCATTGTTGCTATCTTGGTCTGCAGTATCCTCAAAATAGAGAATATTTAATATCTTCCAAAATATAAAGGGTGACATGAATCATTCTTTTTATCTCTATATCTCTGTCTGCCCTAGAATACTTAATGTTAAGTCCTTCCTTTTTATTTCAAAATACTACCAGATCTTGCTTTCTGTCATATCATCCTCAATAGAGCTGTGGAGGTGATGAGCAGGAATGTTCTGGGTAACTAGCTAATTGGGTTAGCTGTCCATTTTCACAGATAATTTATTAAATACATTTATTGAGGGAGGAATTTATGTTCACAAAGAAGATACCCTGTAGAATTCTCATTCCATATATTCCTGGAAAGGATTGTTGAACTTGGCAAATATTTGCTTTATTTTTTTTAGATGCTAACATGCATCCCTACATCAGCTGAAGGCAGAGAATGGTTAGACATTCCACTTGATACCTGTGTTTATGTCTTTCAAACTATGTTTCCAGTTTCAGTGTTTTAAATTAAATTAGGAATACAATAGGTAAAGTTTATTTCTCATTTCTAATTTGATTTAACTGTTTGTGGTGATAATAATGATAATATTCACCATGGCATTAATTTCAAAGAAAATAGCCCCTCAAGTTCTTCCAATTTCTCCAAAAGAGAGATGCCATAGATCCACATTACAGATTCAGTATAACATTCATGCTCAGCCCTGTCATTCATTAAAATACACATCTCATTTTCAAAGTTGCATTTCATGAACAAATTTAACTTGTTTAACAGCATGGCCAGTTCTACCATACACAGTCATTGTATAGTACAGTCAATTTACATTTAAACATAAATCAATTTTAAAAGAATAACTAAAATTTCACTGTCATTAGAGGCAGATGGAAATTGAGGCAATTGAATCAAGGAGAAAGGAGACATTGATCTTATGGCTGCACCATCCCTTGTCTCCAGTAACCCTTATGACCCTGTTCCATTGGCTTTGAATAATCAGGCTTTGGGAGCATGAGATTATCTTGGTTGAAATAGAGCCAGTTAAATTGAATTATGACAGTATTTACTCAGTGCCTATTAAGAATACTAGGAATGGGTGGGTATGGATTTGTTTATTCCAGCAAAGATATTTATTGGACATGCAGGAAACTGTACAAGTTCATTGGTGGCAGATCACCAATGATTAAAATGGGAAAGGACCCCTGTCTTGAACAAGTGCATTGGGTTTCTATCAAAGAAGCAGAACCACTAAGAGTGATATAGAATAAGAAACTAATTTTGAATATTAGATCTTGTATAGACTTCTTAACAAACTCCCACACTTGTCCGTTTCTCACTGCCTATAAACTGGGTTGAAGGTTGACCTGAAGGAGATGCTGGTACTATTGGCCATGGAGATGCACAAGTACCTGACTCAGGAAGGCCTGTCTGTTACCCCATGTTAACAAAATGAGCCAACAGATCAGCAACAGCTTGAGTGAGCTGCAGCAGTGCTTGGTCCTATATTAATTTTCAGAGAGAAAACAACTTTTTCTTTACTTCTGTCTTCTACATCTTATGCAAATTTTTCTGATGGCCACCTTTAATCTGGACACATTCAAGGAGGGGGTTCTGGAAAATGTGGTTCCAGCTTAATGTCCCAGAGTACAAAGACATTACAGTAATTACAGTGGGGGAGACATTAATCAGACAAGCACTTAGACATTTAAAAGTATAACTGGTAGAAAGTGTAATAGAAAAGTTCAGAGTGCTTTGAGATAAAAGGAATTGATAGGGAAGTTTAAAGAAAAGCTTGAATTCTCAACTGATGGAAAAGAAAGCTTTTACTAAGCAAACTTAGAGATGAAGAAAAATGGTGAGAAGAGCATGTGCAATTGTCTGATGAGAGGGTCCACAGCACCTGCCTGAATCTATAGGTAGAATTTAATCTGGACTTTGAAATATTAAGTTCTGTATATCTAGCTATATAACCACATTTAGTCCGTAACTAAATCTAGTTAAAGACATCTGTACATGAGATATAATTATAGATAAATACTTAAAGATAGAAACCATTCAACATCTAGATATAGTATAGACAATGAAAACAACTAATCAGCTCATTTTCTAAAAGTATGTTATTTTAAATCAAGGTTATTTGTCAGTTCTTAACCTTTAGAAGCTTAAAATCAATCAATTAGCAAAAATAAGTCTATCAGAACAAAGCAAATAGATAATTATAAATTATTTCAATTCACTCATTTATTTAAAATTATTTATTGTATGCCTACAAAGTGCCAGATTATTGTAGCAGGAGCTGAGAATGAGATATATTAAAATATATATATAGGCCAAGTGACTCAGAGAGTTTGCAGCAGAAAGATATATGGAAATAAACAACTATACTACAGTGAAGATATTTATATATATATATATATATATATATATATATACACACATGTGTGTGTGTGTGTGTGTGTGTATATATATATATATATAAAATACCATTAGCATAGGCATGGATTTATCAGCAGGGCAATAACATTAGGTGAAATTTAAAGAATGAATCATTTAGCAGCTGAACATGTGTTAGAGGAGTTTCAAGACAAAATGAAAATGGGAAAGTACTGAAGAGTGAATCAGCACCTTTATTTAGTCCAGAGAACTCTGTGCAGCCTGATATTATTTTAATACTAAGAATGAATGGGGAGAGGTGTGTGCAGGAAGAGGACAGGATCAAATAGGAAGAGTTTATACATATGTTAAGAAATTAAAACTCTATCCTAGAACTAAGAGTGGATAATAAATGTGACCAAGAAAGATAAATGATTTTAAAAACTAAACAGTAATATTTAAGGTAGACAATACCAATATAGCAACATTCCTACCAGGAATTGATTTCTTACTCTCCAGTGTAATCCTATTAAAAATAAAATAAAAATAAAAAAAGATAGGATTGTCTTCCTGCCTCCCTGTCTCTTGCATTCTTCTAAGCAGCTTAGTTAAAGGCCACCTAGTCTAACTTGTAAGTCTAACTTGTAAGTATACAAATTTATAGTATAGAGGTCTAGTCCTCTTCATTTGTTCAGTTCACTTGCTGTCTTGTCAATTTGTGAAAAAGGTCACTTTGCTAAGTTCATATTTCCAGGTCAATGATTATTGCGTCATTGTTTGTATGGTCTCTTCTTAGCCTCTGCTTGGATTGGGTAACACAGAACACCATTGATAAGCAAACATCTACAACCAACTTTACAGGTTGTCTCTTGTTTATTATGGATTAGTCTACATCAACTGCAACGTCTTCACATACATTTTTCTTAAACCCCCAAATTCACACCTTTCTTAAACTCCATTGTATTTCAAGATACTGTATTTTCCTTGGTAAATGGTTTAGAAATTAGAAAAAAATTATTTTGAGGAATTTTAATGTTTCCTAATTACTACACTTTTGAAGAAAGCCAAAAGGAAAATTAAAAATAATACCAAGTATTCAATAGTCAGCTCTTTAATTAGTATTCAGAGCCTTAAAATCAAACTCTAACCCCACAATAGACAGCTTCAAAACTCTTTCATTCATTCCTGCTAAAACCTTCTGAAACTTACTTTCCTTGAATCTTTCTCTACTTTACTTTCATAGTCCACTTACATCATTTTGCTCTTTCCCCTAACTTCTTATATGTGCTGCCTTTTCCTCACCATTTTTATCAGGAAAAGAACAATCATATTACACTATATCCCCTTAAAATTGCATGACCAGAAGACTCATTTATAGAAGATAATATAAACTCTGGTCTAGAATTTATTTGGTATCCAATTTTAGGTTTATGAATAAAGGTTTTTGTTAACCTCAAGCATTTAGGCAGAAACTTTCTGAAAAGTTTAGAATTGTTTTTAATTGTACTTATTGTCCTGGACTAACAGATATGTACCAGCTAGTAGACTTAATTGTTAGCCTTTCATATGAGGAAGCATAATTAGAAGTAGTAAGATGGGAAAGATTAGGAGGAAATTTGAATAACTCAGTTGTGCATGATTTTTAAAATACCTTTGAAAGGTCAAGGAAAAAAATATAAAATACACTTTATATGGCCATTTCAGGATCCTTTCTTTTACAGCAGATTGAACAAAGATCCAAAATTGTAAACAAAATAGAGCTGAATCAGTAAGAGATTTTATAATTAGACTATAAGTTTTCAAATAGTATTCTGTGATAGATATGTAGGACAAAATGAATGGGGCCTTTTTCTGTCTTTTGTAACTAGGCTCATGCCTAAAATTATGACAGGGAATTGCTAGGTGTTTTCCAACATTTGGATGACATTTTTTTCAGTGAGCCTCAGAAAGTAAATGAGCCAAAATTGAAAACAATTATGGCCCTTCAGATGAAACAACAGACCCCCCAAATAAAAATAAGACCAAAAGGCCCTCTGCTCTCTTAGAATTGAGTGCCTGTGGAGAGACACAGGTGGATATCACAAACAGAAGAATCATTGGAAGAAACTACTGTCCACACTTGATAAGAAACAGAAGGGTAGCTATTCAACTCTGCTCAGTGATTTTACTCAAAGGAAGAGAGCAGTTTTTAACAATTCTCAGTTTTCCTCTAAAGGAGAACTATGTAAATATAGTTGGATGTTAATATCTCTTCTTTAATATGGGTGTTATTATATATTTCATTAATCCCACCATCACAGGACTCCCACAGAGCAAAGTTTCAGATGATCTAAAAACCATGAAATAAAGCAAATTGAATGGTAGCAAGCATAAAAAAGAAGAAGAAGTTGTATTGCTTAAAGTAAAAATGCCTGGTTGGGCCAGAAGATAGTAAAAGCTAGCCTCGAGTGTATATAGTAAGTGGTGCAAGGCTTCAGGGGAAGTGAACGTTTTTTGCCTTGGTTTACAAAAAACATTTAAGTAGTGAAAATTTCTACAACCCTAAATTTTTTTTAATTTTAATTTTTTATATAGCAGGTTCTTATTAGTTATCTATTTTATACATATTGCTGTATATGTGTCAATCCCAATCTCCAAGTTCATTCCACCACCACCCCACCAACCCCTGCTTTCACCCCCTTGGTGTCAATACATCTGTCCTCTACATCTGCATCTCTATTTCTGCCTTGCAAACCAGTTCATCTGTACCATTCTTCTAGATTCCACATATATGTGTTAATATACGATATTTGTTTTTCTCTTTCTGACTTACTTCACTCTGTATGACAGTCTCTAGGTCCATCCACGTCTCTACAAATGACCCAATTTCATCCCTTTTTATGGCTGAGTAATATTCCATTGTATATATGTATCACATCTTCTTTATCCATTTGTGGGCATTTAGGTTGCTTCCATGACCTGGTTACTGTAAATAGTGCTGCAGTGAACATTGGGGTGCATGTGTCTTTTTGAATTATGGTTTTCTCTGAGTATATGCCCAGTAATGGGATTGCTGGGTTATATGGTAATTCTATATTTAGTTTTTTAAGGAACCTCCATATGTCCTCCATAGTGGCTGTATCAATTTACATTCCCACCAACAGTGCAAGAGGGTTCCCTTTTCTCCGCACCCTCTCCAACATTTGTTGTTTGTAGATTTTCTGATGATGCCCATTCTGACTGGTGTGAGGTGATACCTCATTGTAGTTTTGATTTGCATTTCTCTAATAATTAGTGATTTTGAGAAGCTTTTCATGTACTTCTTGGCCATCTGTATGTCTCCTTTGGAGAAATGCCTGTTTAGGTCTTCTGCCCGTTTTTGGATTGGGTTGTTTGTTTTTTTAATATTGAGCTGCATGAGCTATTACAATCTTAAATCCTTTTGTGCCAACCTATAATTGCTACTTTGAGGTTACCATTATAAGAACACTACTTGATTCTCTGTTATTCCACCCTGCCAATTTAAAAAATAGAAATAAGTCTACTTTTCTAATAGGACTACCAGAAAAAATTTACTGCAGAAGAATTATTTTTAGAGTTTCATGTTGTAGCTGACATGAACGTCAGTATACAATATGTATAGTTCAAGAAGTAACCAAAGAAGGGGCTATAATACCAGGGCAAGAGGCATATACAGAATTAGTAGAAAAGAACCTATAAGAATCCAGGTGAATCTTTCCAGATCATCATAAAGTTTTCTTTTAGCATGTACATAAATATATTAGGCCATGTTTTAGGATGATCAAGTTAAAAACTTGGCACAAATTAAAAGACACATGCCTATTATAGGCTATATCTTCATCCAGTAACCAAGGTTTATTTTCATTTGCCTTAGAGTATCTTCAGCCTCAACTAAACTAATCAATGTATCTTCTGATTTTAAATGAAGACTACTTTTAAATATGAGAGTTCCACATGCAGTACAATCTCTATTGCTAAATGAAAATACCAAACTAGTTGAATGTGAAATTTGGTTTTCTCCCCATCTTACCATCAACTTAACATTGTAGTCTATTACTCATAACCAATGAAGGAGAAGTCCGTGATTGTGTTTCTCAAGTTTAAGGAGTATCCATTAACAGAGCAAATATTTTGGGTAATTCCACAACAAATTCTGATTTAATAGTGTTTGTTAATGGGCCTTATTTTAATAATAGAAAGGGACAATGCTAGACAGATTATGCAATAACTACTCCAGACTCTCCTGTAGCATCCAGTCTCTTACCAGAAGTCAAATTTTCTTAAATGGCCAAATTTGTGGTCTTCTCTAGAGCATCACAACTCGTTCTTTTAAAAGGTGGATAAATAAATACTGGTAGTTGTTAACTAGTTCATTACTCTGAAAGGCTGTGAACAAAAAGAGATTTGCTAGTCAAAGTTACTGACATCAAGGTAGAATCAAAGGCAAAGAAATACCAAAAATAAAGTGGTCACTGCTCTAAACAGGCTGCTTTGATTAAGGTCCTTATGTAGGGATCTGTTATAGAACAAAAATACAAGTCCATGGTAAAATTCAAGAATTACATTATTGGTTAAAAACTTGACCCCCAATTCTGAGAAAAAATAGTGGTAACAATCTGGATATAAAATATAGAAGGAAAGATATCTGGCAAAGCCAAATGTCTGCCTAGTGCCATTAGAGAACCTCAAAAGGACAGCTTGCAAAAACTTTCTTTGAGACACTCTATTATAGTAGTCTTGTAAATTGGGACAACTTAGTCTTTTTAGAGTAAGATGATCACTGATTTAATTAAAACAAGTTCCACCTGGGAAGTATGAAGCATAGAAAATAATTTTGTAGATTTATTAAAAATCAGTGCAATGAAAGAACTTCTTTTTCTGTAATGGAGTAAAAGGTGCTGTACTTGCCTTCCAACCATAAGTAACTAGAAGATAGATAAAATATATGAAGCAACTGTGTTATGATGATGGACAATGTTAAGAGCAGGAATGTGATCCTTGAGGGAAGGGGGAAAAAATAAAGTGTATGATATTCCTTTTGTATTTTTCTTACTTATAAGCCATGGTATAGTGAGGGGCAACCAAGCAGAGCACAGCATCCCCACTGAGTTGAGAAAACAGAAATTAGAATTCAGGGAGGTTGCAGTGGTGAGAGTGTATAGAGGAGAGTCAGGTAGGTAGGTAGTTATGGAGAAAGAGAGTTTTAAAAATCTGTATGGGGTTACCCTTAAGGCTTGAATCCTAAGCTGCATAAACGTAGGGTGAGACACCATGAGGCCAGGCAAAAAAATGTCCATAAGAGAAAGAACAACTACCATGAAAAAACTGCAACAATTTCCACAGCTTCCAAAGGGCTGGGTGATAATTGACTTGGAAATGGTCAGAGTAGAAAGAACTAGTTAAACACCCAGGGCATTCAGTAGAGATCCAAAAAGGTACAATTAGGTGCTAAATTAAATAGGCTAAATTAGTTCTAGAGTAAAGGAAATTCTAGACATGCTCTAATAAAGCTTAAAAACAAGTCTGAAAAGGATCAGGTAGACTCACAAGTAATATAATTGCCTGCTGAAAAAGTTGAAGGAAAAGTATAACATATGAAAACTCATCAACAGAAAGGAGTGAAAATTTTACAAAATGGTAAATACAACTAAATTTTTGTTTTGTTAAGAAACAATTGACAGCATAAAGCAAATATAAATGCGTGCATCATTGAGTTTATAAATTTTGTAGATGTGAAGATTATGAGTGCTAAAGGAAAGGAGGGGATAAGTTATGAATATTGTTAGACGTTTCCACATATAGGTGAAAGAATAAAATATTATTTGAGGATAAATTGTAACAAGTTAAAGTTGTACATTTTAAACTCCAGAGTATGTAATCACTAAGATAGTAAAACATTATATTGTCCCTAATTATCCATGGGGGATTGGTCCAAGGAACCATATTGAATACCAAAATCTGCAGATGCTCAAGTTCTGTAGTCAGCCCTCCTTATCCACAGATTCTGCATCTGTGGATTCAATGAACTGCAGATTGTAAACATAATACACAATCTGCAGTTCATTGAATCTGCGGATTCAGAACCTTCAGATAAGGAGGGTGAACTGTATATTCTTTGAAAAGAAACCACATGTAAGTGGACTCACACAGTGCAAACCTGTGTTGTTCAAGGGTCAACTGTATTGCTAATGATCCAATAGAGACCATGAAAAGGAATGTTAAAAAATACTTAATACTTCAGATAAGCAATAAATGAAAAAGAAATGAAGGAAACGATAGCAAAGATTAATAAAACTAAAAGCTGGTTCTTTGAGAAGATAAACAAAATTGTTGAACCATTAGCCAGACTCATCAAGTAAAAAAACAGAGAAGACTCAAATCAGTAGAATTAGAAATAAAAAAGGGGAAATAACAACTGACACTACAGAAATACAGAGGATCATGAGAGATTACTACAAGCAACTATATGCCAATAAAATGGACAACCTGGAAGAAATGGACAAATTCTTAGAAATGCACAACCTTCCGAGACTGAACGAGGAAGAAATAGAAAATATAAACAGACCAATCACAAGCATTGAAATTGAAACTGTGATTAAAAATCTTCCAACAAACAAGAGCCCAGGACCAGATGGCTTCACAGGCAAACCCTATCAAACATTTAGAGAAGAGCTAACACCCATCCTTCTCAAACTCTTCAAAAATATAGCAGAGGGAGGAACACTCCCAAACCCATTCTACGAGGCCACCATCACCCTGATACCAAAACCAGACAAAGCTGTCATAAAAACAGAAAACTGCAGACCAGTATCACTGATGAACATAGATGCAAATATCCTCAACAAAATACTAGCAAACAGAATCCAACAGCACATTAAAAGGATCATACACCATGATCAAGTGGGGTTTATCCCAGGAATGCAAAGATTCTTCAATATACGCAAATCAATCATGTGATACACCATATTAACAAATTGAAGGAGAAAAACCATATGGTCATCTCGATAGATGCAGAGAAAGCTTTCGACAAAATTCAACACCCATTTATGATAAAAACCCTCCAGAAAGTAGGCATAGAGGGAGCTTACCTCAACATAATAAAGGCCATATATGACAAACCCACAGCCAACATCTTCCTCAATGGTGAAAAACAAACCATTTCCACTAAGATCAGGAACAAGACAAGGTTGCCCACTCTCACCACTATTATTCAACATAGTTTTGGAAGTTTTAGCCAAAGCAATCAGAGAAGAAAAAGAAAGAAAAGGAATCCAAGTTGGAAAAGAAGAAGTAAAGCTTTCACTGTTTGCAGATGACATGATAGTATACATAGAGAATCCTAAGGATGCTACCAGAAAACTACTAGAGCTAATCAATGAATTTGGTAAAGTAGCAGGATACAAAATTAATGCACAGAAATCTCTGGCATTCCTATACAGTAATGATGAAAAATCTCAAAGTGAAATCAAGAAAACACTCCCATTTGCCATTGCAACAAAAAGAATAAAATATCTAGGAATAAACCTACCTAAGGAGACAAAAGACCTGTATGCAGAAAATTATAAGACACTGATGAAAGAAATTAAAGATGATACAAATAGATGGAGAGATATACCATGTTCTTGGATTGGAAGAATCAACACTGTGAAAATGACTATACTACCCAAAGCAATCTACAGATTCAATGCAATCCCTATCAAACTACCACTGGCATTTTTCACAGAACTAGAACAAAAAATTTCACAATTTGTATGGAAACACAAAAGACCCTAAATAGCTAAAGCAATTTTGAGAAAGAAAAACGGAGCAGGAGGAATCAGGCTCCCAGACTTCAGAGTATACTACAAAGCTACAGTAATCAAGACAGTATGGTACTGGCACAAAAACCGAATTATAGATCAATGGAACAGGATAGAAAGCCCAGAGATAAACCCATGCACATATGGTCACTTTATCTTTGATAAAGGAGGCAAGAATATACATGGAGAAAAGACAGCCTCTTCAATAAGTGGTGCTGGGAAAACTGGACAGCCACATGTAAAAGAATGAAATTAGAACACTCCCTAACACTGTACACAAAAATAAACTCAAAATGGATTAAAGACCTAAATGTAAGGCCAGAGAATATAAAAGTCTTAGAGGAAAACATAGGCAGAACACTCTATGATATAAATCACCGCAAGATCCTTTTGGACCCACCTCCTAGAGAAATGGAAATAAAAATAAACCAATGGGACCTAATGAAACTTCAAAGCTTTTGCACAGAAAAGGAAACCATAAACAAGATGAAAGGACAACCCTCAGAATGGTAGAAAATATTTGCAAATGAAGAAACTGTCAGAGGACCAATCTCCAAAATTTACAAGCAGCTCATGCAGCTCAATATCAAAAAAACAAACAACCCAATCCAAAAATAGGCAAAAGACCTAAATAGACATTTCTCTAAAGAAGACATACAGATTGCCAAGAAACACATAAAAGAATGTTCAACATCATTAATCATAAGACAAATGCAAATCAGAACTACAGTGCGATATCATCTCACACCAGTCAGAATGGCAATCATCAAAAAATCTACAAACAATAAATGCTGGAGAGGGTGTGGAGAAAAGGGAACTTTCATACACTGTTGGTGGGAATGTAAATTAATACAGCCACTATGGAGAACAGTATGGAGGTTCCTTAAAAAGCTAAAAATAGAACTACCATACTACCCAGCAATCCCACTACTGTGCATATACCCTGAGAAAACCAAAAAGAGTAATTTAAAGAGAGTCATGTACCACAATGTTCTTTGCAGCTCTATTTACAATAGCCAGGACATGGAAGCAACCTAAGTGTCCATCAACAGATGAATGTATAAAGAAGATGTGGCACATATATACAATGGAATATTACTCAGCCATTTAAAGAAACGAAATTGAGTTATTTATAGTGAAGTGGATGTACCTAGAATCTGTCATACAAAGTGAAGTAAGTCAGAAAGAGAAAAACAAATACCATATTGTAACACATGTATATGGCATCTAAAAAAAAAATAAAAAGTTCATGAAGAACCTAGGGGCAAGACGGGAATAAAGATGCAGACCTACTAGAGAATGGACTTGAGGACATGGGTAGGGGGACGGGTAAGCTGGGACAAAGTGAGAGAGTGGTAGTGTATATATGGACATATATACACTACCAAATGTAAAATAGATAGCTAGTGGGAAGCAGTTACATAGCACAGGGATATCAGCTCAGTACTTTGGGACCAGCTAGAAGGGTAGGATATGGAGGGTGGGAGGGAGCGAGATGCAAGAGGGACGAGATATGGGGATATATGTATATGTAGAACTGATTCACTTTGTTATAAAGTGGAAACTAACACACCATTGTAAAGCAATTATACTCCAATAAAAACGTTAAAAAATATATTCAATCCAAAAGTAATGAGAAAGATAGAAGACAAAAGAAACAAAGACTAGAAGTATACATAAGAAACATATTTTAAACATATTTTAAATGTAAATAAGACTCAGGTAATAGAAGAAGTAGGCTGAAAATCAGTGAAGCTATAGAAGACTGGAACAGTACTATCAACCAACTTGATGTAGTTGAAATTCATAAAATACTCAGTTGTACAACAGAAGGGTACTCATGCTTTCCAAGTGCTTATGGAACACTTATCAAGATAGACCATATTCAGGGGAATAAAAATCTCAAATTCAAATAATACTAAATATATATATTTACCAAAATAGCATTAAATTAGAAATTGATAAAAGTAAACTAACTCGAATATTTTTAAGTTAAACAGCTGCCTGTTTAACATCTGACCTGACCATGACTGTAAAGAATTGCAAATAATTAGGAAATATTTTGAAATGAGTGATGTTTCATTTATAATATAACAAAATCTATGAGATAATGCCAAAGTAGTACATAGAAAGAAGATGATACTATTAATTGCTTTTTTTAGAAAAAGAAAAAACATAAAATTAAAGATTACAACTTAAATAGTGAGAAAAAAAAGTTCAAATGAAACCTGAAATAAAATGCAGAAAATAATAAAGAGTAGTGATCAATTAACTAAAAAACAGAGAGTTAATAGAGAAAATACACCCAAAAGTAGTTCTTAACAAATATCAGCAAAACTGTTAAACCTCCAGGTAGATTTTATCAGAAATGAAAAACCGACACTATTACAGATCCAACAGGCAATAAAAACAGTAAGTGAATAAAGTGATCACTCTTCAGAAGCAGGATGGATTGCTACACAAAATTTGGTTCAGAGGTCAAGACTGATTATGCACACATGCCAAGAAGACATAAAAATGTTTATTTCTTGCATAATGAGGCTATTTGAGGAGAGCAGAGCAGTAACCCAAACTATCTGAAAATGGTTTTAGCGAGCAGGGAAAGGAGATTGACTTGGGTTTTTTATTGTGGTTATGGGATGGGGTTGGGATAAGGGTTCCCTTGTGTAGGCAGGGGCTTGCATGGTTTGAAAATCCAATTAGCTTCAAAGGAAGAAGATGCTCACTCTTGGCTTTCCTAGATAGGAGGCAGAGGAAAAGACAGAGGGCTGAGATTTAACAGCTGTCGGCACTCAAACATCAAAAAGTAGAGTCAAACTTTTTATCATAGAATATTATGAACAAATACATTTATGCCATTAAATATTATAACTTGAAATGGACAAATGAAACATTCAAATAATCAAAACCTATAAGAGGAGCAACAGAAAATTTCAATAATAGTGTGTATATATATATATGTATGCAATCAAATTCATGATGAACACCTTCTCACAAAGAAAGATAGCTTCACTGTTGAATTCTATCAGATATTTCTGGAATAAATAGTACCAGTTTTATGCAAACTTGGTTTAAAAACAAAGCAGAAAAAAAATTTACCAAATAATTATTTGAGGCCAGCACTACCATGATGCCAGGAACAGACCAAGACATAACAGGGAAAAACCCCTGTGGATTTATGTACATAAACACAAAGACCTTAACAGTATTTTAGCAAATTAAATCAAATAGTATATAAAAAGGGTAATACATCATGACCAACTAGGATTATCCCAAGAGTGCATTTTTGGTTTAACATTCAATCAGTGTAATTCATCATATTAATGGAATAAAGGAGAAAACTATGATTATTTCAATAGATGGAGAAAAAGCATTTGCTAAAGTTCAAAATTTATTTGTGATAAAAAGTCTCAGTAAGCCAGGAATAAAGGGAGTTTCCTCAATATGATAAAGGTCATCTACAAAAAAACTACAGTGGAGGAGTATTGAATGTTTCCTCCTAAATTCGACAAGACAAGGATGTTACTCTCATCATTCTATATGGTATTGAACTAGAGTCCTAGCCAGTATAGTGTACCAAGGAAAAGAAATAATAGGCAAAGATATTAAAAAGGAAAAAATAACCTGGCTAGATATCTAGACATTGAAAATCACAAGAAATACACTTAAAAGCTTGTATAAATAAGAAGTGAATTTAGTACAGTCAAATGATACAAGGTCAATAGAGAAAAAGCAATTGTATTTATTTTAACAAGATTTTTAAACAAGATTTTAAAATCTTGTTTTTAAAACAAGATTTAAAAAATATATATTTATTTGTTATTTTTGGCTGTGTTGGATCTTCATTGCTGTGTGTGAGCTTTCTCTAGTTGCAGTGAGCAGGGGCTACTCTTCATTGCAGTGCATGGGCTTCTCCCTGTGGTGGCTTCTTTTGTCATGGAGCACAGGCTCTAGAGTGCGCAGGCTTCAGTAGATGCGGCTCTTGGGCTCAGTAGTTGTACCTCGTGGGCTCTAGAGTTCAGGCTCAGTAGTTGTGGCTCACGGGCTTTGTTGTTCCGTGGCATGTGGGATCTTCCCAGATCAGGGCTCAAACCCGTGTCCCCAGCATTGGCAGGTGGATTCTTAACCACTGCTCCACCAGAGAAGCCCAAGCAGTTGTATTTTGCTAAATGTGAATATTGTAACTATTCATGAATGAAATATAAATGAAAATAAATGTGCCCTTTTAATAGAATGGAAAAAGATGAAATATTTAGTATAATTTAATAAGATATGTTCAAGACTTGTACCTTGCATGCTGAAATGCATTGCTTGAGATAAATTAAAGAGGTCTGTATAAATGGAGAGATAATATCATGTTCATTGATTTGAAGACGTAATGTTATTAAGATGTTGATTCCGAACCTCAAACTAATCTACGGATTTAACAAAACCTCAACTCAAATATTACCAAACTTTTTTTAACTTACAGGTTTTTTAAAAAATAAATTTATTTGTTTATTTATTTTTGGCTGCATTGGGTCTTCATTGCTGCACATGGGCTTTATCTAGTTGCAGTGAGAGGGGGCTACTCTCTGTTGTGGTGCATGGGCTTCTCATTTTGATGGCTTCTCTTGTTGTGGAACATGGGTTCTAGAGCGCAGGCTCAGTAGTTGTGGTGCACAGGCTTAGTTGCGCCCTGGCATGTGAGATCTTCCCAGACCAGAGCTCGAACCCATGTCCCCTGCATTGGCAGGTGGATTCTTAATCACTGCACAACCAGGGAAGTCCCTACAGGTTGTTTTTTAATTTATGAGGGAATACAGTAAGCTTAAAATAGCCAAAATTGTTTTGAAACAAACAGTGTTGAGGGATTTACACAAACTGTTTTTTAAAATTCCTGTTAAAAACAGGTTTCTCAACCTGGACACTTGACAGTTTGGGCTAGATAAGTCTTTCTTGTGGGGAACTTTCCTGTGTGTTGTAGGAGGTTAGTGGCATCCTTGGCCCCTATTCACTAGATGGCAGTAGCATCTCCCACACCCCTATAGTTTGACAACTAAAAATGTTTCCAGACATGACCAAATGTCCTCTGTAGTCTAAATCAACCCCACTTGAGAACCACTGCTATAAAATTACATAATTAAGACAGTGTGGTACTGGCCAAAGGATAAAAATAAAGATTATTGGAACAAAAAAGATAGTGCAGAAAAAGATCAACACTTAGACTCTATTGATTTTTTTATAAGGTGCCAAAATAATTGAAGGGGAAAGGATAATCTTTTCAACAAATGGTTCCAGACCAACTGGATATCCATATGGGAAAAAATATACTTCATCTGTCACTTAACAGCCTACACAAAAATTAGTTCTAAAATAGATCACATTCCTAGATATAATAATTAAAACACTAAACCTTCAACAAGAAAACATAGGAAAAAATATTTATTACAGGGACCTTCAAGATGGCAGAGGATTAAGACATGGAGATAACCTTCCTCCCCACAAATACATCTACATGTGGAAAAACTCCTACAGAACACTGGCAGAAGGCCTCAACTTCCCAAATGCAAGAAAATCCCCACGTACCTGGGTAGGGCAAAAGAAAAAAGAAGAAACAGAGAAAAAATAATAAGGATGGGACCTGCACCTCTGGGAGGGAGCTGTGAAGGAGGTAAAGTTTCCACACACACTAGGAAGCCCCTTCACTGGTGGAGATGGGGTGTGGGCAGGGGGAACCTTCAGAGCCACGGAGGAGAGTGCACCAACAGGGGTGCAGAGGGCAAAGTGGAGAGATTTCCACACAGAGGATCGGTGCCGATCAGCACTCACCAGCCTGAGATGCTTGTCTGCTCACCAGCTGGGACGGGTGGGCACTGGGAGCTGTAGCTCAGGCTTCAGTGGTCACACCCCAGGTAGAGGACTGGGGTTGGCTGCGTAAAGACAGCTGGAAGGGGGCTAGTATGCCACAGCTAGCTGGGAAGAGTCAGGGAAAAAGTCTGGACCTGCCGAAGAGGCAAGAGACCATTGTTTCGGGGTGTGCGAGAAGGGGTGATTCCTTCCCCATGTGCCCACAGAAGGCAGAGCACCAGATGCACCAGATGAAAAATCTGAAAGAGAAATTAAGGAAACACTCCCATTTACCGTTGCAACAAAAGAATAAAATACCTAGGAAATAACCTACTAAGGAGACAAAAGACCTGTATGCAGAAAACTATAAGACACTGATGAAAGGAATTAAAGATGTTATAGACAGATGGAGAGATATACCATGTTCTTGGATTGGAAGAATCAACATTGTGAAAATGACTATACTACCCAAAGCAATCTACAGATTCAGTGCAATCCCTATCAAAGTACCAATGGCATTTTTCACAGAACTAGAACAAAAAAATTCACGATTTGTATGGAAACACAAAATACCGCAAATAGCCAAAGCAATCTTGAGAGAGAAAAATGGAGCTGGAGGAATAGGGTTCCTGACTTCAGACTATACTACAAAGCTACACTAGTCAAGACAGTATGGTACTGACAGAAAAACAGAAATGTAGGTCAGTGGAACAGGATAGAAAGCCCAGAGATAAACCCATGCACACATGGTCACCTTATCTTTGATAAAGGAGGCAAGAATATACATGGAGAAAAGACAGCCTCTTCAGTAAATGGTGCTGGGAAAACTGGACAGCTACATGTAAAGAATGAAATTAGAACACTCGCCAACACCGTACACAAAAATAAACTCAAAATGGATTAAAGACCTAAATGTAAGGCCAGACACTATCAAACTCTTAGAGGAAAACATAGGCAGAACACTCTGTTACATAAATGACAGCAATACCCTTTTGGACCCACCTCCTAGAAAAATGGAAATAAAAATAAACCAATATGACCTAATGAAACTTCAAAGCTTTTGCATAACAAAGGAAACCATAAACAAGATGAAAAGACAACCCTCAGAATGGGAGAAAATATTCGCAAATGAAGCAACTGACAAAGGATTAATCTCCAAAATTTACAAGCAGCTCATGAAGCTCAATATCGAAAAAACAAACACCCAATCCAAAAATGGGTGGAAAACCTAAATCGACATTTCTCAAAAGAAGATATACAGATTGCCAACAAACCCATGAAAGAATGCTCAACATCACTATTAGAGAAATGTAAATCAAAACCACAATGAGGTATCACCTCACACCGGTCAGAATGGCCATCATCAAAAAATGTACGAACAATAAATGCTGGAGAGGGTGTGGAGAAAAGGGAATCCTTTTGCGCTGTTGGTGGGAATGTAAATTAATACAGCCACTATGGAGAACAGTATGGAGGTTTCTTTAAAAACTAAAAATAGAACTACCACATGGCCCAGCAATGCACTACTGGGCATATACCCTGAAATAACCATAATTCAAAATTAGACATGTACCACAATGTTCATTGCGGCAGTATTTACAGTAGCCAGGACATGGAAACAACCTAAGTGTCCATCAACAGATTAATGGATAAAGAAGATGTGGCACATATATACAATGGAATATTACTCAGCCATAAAAAGGAATGAAATTGAGTTATATGTAGTGAGGTGGATGGACCTAGCGTCTGTCATACAGAGTGAAGTAAGTTAGAAAGAGAAAAAGAAATACCATATGCTAACACATATATATGGAATCCAAAAAAAATAAAATTGTTCTGATGAACCTAGGGGCAGGACAGGGATAAAGACACAGATTTAGAGAATGGGCTTGAGGACATGGGGAGGGGGAAGGTTAAGCTGGGATGAAGTGAGAGATTAGCATTGACATATATACATTACCAAATGTAAAATAGATAGCTAGTGATTAGCAGCTTCATAGCACAGGGAGATCAGTTTGGTGCTTTGTGACCACCTAGAGGGGTGGGATAGGGAGGATTGGAGGGAGACGCAAGAGGGACGAGGTATGGGGATATATGTATACATAGAGCTGATTCACTTAGTTATACAGCAGAAACTAACACACCATTGTAAAGCAATTATACTGCAATAAAGTTGTTAAAAAATAAAATGGTTAAAAAATATATTTATGACAATGAAATAAAGAAAAATTTGTTGAGATCCGATTACTAAAGTATGTAAGAAAAACTTTGTAAATTGTACTTCATTGAAATAAATAATTTCTGTTCTCTTTATAAAGACACTCAAAGAAAATGAGATATTATGCTATCAGAGGACAAAGAACTTTTATCTGGAATATATTTAAAAAATCATAATACTTATGTATGAATATATATAAAGAATATATAAAGAACTCTTACAGTTGAATATAAAGATAAGTAGCCCCAAATTTTTTAAAAGGCAAATTATTTGAACATAAACTTCTCAAAAGGAGCCAACAAAGTGGCCAAAGTAAAAAGCTAAACATCATTCATCAAGGAATGACTAATTATAAATATAATGTAATGCCACTATACACATATGACTGACAATACCAAGTATCCATTAGAAGGTAGAGCAACTGGAATTCTAATGCATTGTTGGTAGGAATGAGAAGTAGTACAAGTACTTAGAAAAACAACTGGCTAGTTTCTAATAAAGTTGATGAGCACCCTCCAATAGACCCAATGACTGTAGTTGTAGGTATTTACCCACAAGTTCAACCAAAAAGTTGTACATAAGTGGTCGTGGCAGCTTGATTAACAGCTTCAAATTGAAACAACCCAAATTTTCAACGACAGGCAAATGGGTAAACAAACTGTGGTATATTTATAGAAATGAATATTTCTCAGCCATAAATAGAAACAGTCTTATACGTGATATACCATGCATAAATCTCAAATACATTATTATTAGTGCAAGAAACCAGTCACAAAAGAATATATAGTGTATGATTCCATGTATATGAAATTCCAGTACAATAGATCTACTTGTAAAGAGTCTTGATGGAACTTTTTGGGGTGATAGAAATGATCTACAACTATATTTGGATGTTCCTTTCTTGGGTGAATACATTTATTAAACTACATACTTTTAAAATTTGTAGGGTTTTTTTGTATGTAAATGATATCTCAATAAAGCTATAAAAGAAAGAATTAAATGGGAATAAAAATAATTTCCTCAAATGTACATGCAACACCTTAATAGAGTTAATAATATCTCTGGATATAGCCCCCAAATTGTTTTTCTTTTTTTGTTCCCTCATTTCTGATTCTTCACAGACAGTGCAAAATGAAAGGAAATTAAAAAAAAAAAAATTCCTAGCAGGAAGCATGCTTATTTTGAATTTTAATTCTTTTAATACTATGAAAATTCTCATTTTCTTATTTGATGAAAGAAACCAATTTAATTATTCTCATTGTAATTGAAATTATTTTATCTCTTTAAGCACAAACTTCGTCCTTATTGAGTTCTTCTATAGCAAACTGGATATATATTTTAATTTGTTTTTAGTTATTTTGAAAAATGCTACACCAAAATATTTATAGTAATTATAGCTAATTCCTAATTACTCACTGAGATAGATATATATACACACACACACACACACACACACATACATACATACATAATATATACATAAGTGTTTAAAATAAAAAGTAAGCAAGTTAACAAATCTAAGCAGTAGTAATTATGTAGAAGCAACCTGTGACGAGCTCGTACTGGAATTTTATTTTCAATGCTAGAGTTCTACTGCCCTCTGCTGTATTGATGGGGAAATGGAATACATAGGAACTGTGACTCCTTGCAAATACAGGAAGACTGAACAAGAGAAGCAGAATTTTCCCCATCAGTTGATTTCAATTCTATGATATATCTGTCCACTAAAGGAGAAACATGAATTCATATACAGTGAGAATTGCATGGATTGTAGCCTTTTAAAATGTGAAGTGACCTAAGAAATTAGATACCTTTCTCATTTTATTGAAGTCAAATTTGAGACTTCCAAAATTGAAGTGACTTTATCCAATTAAACTCAATGAGTCAGTGGTGAATCCAGGAATAAAATATAGAGCTTGACTTTATTCAAACAAAGCTGAGCCAAAATTCACCTCTACTGAATACAGTATTCACACATGGTTCAAATTATTTGTAAAAACGAGAGAGTAGGCAGTAACATGAAGAATACTTGAATGTAGCAACTTTTTTTCAGGTATCCTTAGATACTATATACAAAAAATCCCTCCCTCCCTCCCTTCTTTCCTCTCTTCCTTCTTTTTGTTTTTTCCTTCTTTCTCCCTTTTTTCCTTTTTCTCTCTCTCTCTCCCTCCCTCCCTGTCCCTCTGTCTTTCTTTTTCCTTCCTTTTTTCCTATGAGTATCAAAACACTACTGAAGGCATTGTTTATGACTGATGGGGACAGCATGGGATAAAGGTAAAGAGCCTGGGCTTTGTCATTAGATGTGTGTTTTAATCCCATTTCTACCATTGATAAACCACATGATTCTTAGGCAATTTATTTCACCTTCCTAAATCTCAGTGGCTTCATCAGTAAATTGTAGATGGAAATAATAGCATGATGTCATGCAGAGATTGTGAGCATTAAATAGGATTGTGAGCATTCAGGTATACTCATTTAAGTAATAAATATTATAAATATAAAAAATAGAATTTGTGCAGGAATTTAAAGTGCTTCTGTATATAATGGGCTTAGAAAATGTCCAGACTAAAGTATAGATAATAGTGCTATTACTCCTACTACTATGTTGCAATTTTATTCCAAAATATTATACTTCTATTTCTAAATATTCATTATAGCTAACCCAACATTTGGTATGTAGTATAATTCCTAAAAATTTCCCCTAAAACCAAAGTAAGATCTGTGAAATTTGTAAGTGATGTGATTTAAGGATATTAAGAACTCCTTCCCTTTCTCCAGATTAAAATTAGTGCTTTCATCAGCCATATCATAGTGGATAAAAGTCTCAGTTTGCCTTTGGATGAAATACTGACAATTTATTTTAATGCCAATTTTTTTGGGGGGGAAGAACATGTATAGCTGTATTAGTCTCTATCGATGTGTCATAGACATAAGTCAGGCATTTTAAGGAAAGAAAGGTAGGGAAGGGTAGGGAAGGGTGCTATGGAATTGGGTACTGTATTTCAGTGATCGGCATGCAGTTCAGGTCAATGCACCTTGGGCTGTAGGTGCGTTATTTGTTACTGGGGTGTCACTGCTTCTAAGCTCTTCAGCTGACAAAGCAAGGGAAATTATGTGTTAAACCAACTTGTTATATACAAATATCTGTAAAATTTCCATATGTAACCATCAATATATTAAACTAAACATAGGTTCATACAGATCTCTCAAAATCTAATCCATAATCACATGGACTATTTTACCTCCCCCCACCTTGTTTATTTGTAAACTCTCATTCTAGCACTGAAAAATCTGGCTCTTACCATCTCCCATTTATTTGCTTAGTTGTTCATTTCCAGGATACATTTATACCAGTACCAGAATTGTTAACCTGCACCCCTATGGAAAAAAAGTTTATCAACTAGAGTGTAGTGTTTATGTTAGTGTCCTTTTGTGTTAAGTATTATGACTCCATTCATTTCCAAAGTTACTTAGGTCAGGGTATTTTCCTCTCATTCCCTTCAGTGAGATTGTTTAATACATTTGTAATATGATTATATTCTTTTGTCACCGTCTGGATTCCATCCTGAGCTCCCCAAAACTCCTAAATGATTTGGTTTTTTTAATTTGCCTACATTAGGTTTTAATCTTTGTGCTATAAAGCTCTATGGGTTTTGATAAATACATAGTGTCATATATATACCATTATGATATTGTTCAGAATAATTTCACTACCTTAAAAATCCCTTGTGTTTCACCTATTCAGTGCTCCCTTAGAAAACCTGGCAACCTCTGACCTTTAACTCTCTCTGGTTTTGCTTTTTCCAGAATGTGATATATTTGGACATATAGTATATAGCCTTTCCAGACTTACTTTTGTCACTTAGCAATATTCCTTTAAGGTACCTGTATATCTATTTTGTGGCTTGAAAGTTCATTTCTTTTTTATCACTGAATAATATTCCATTATGTGGATGTACCACAGTTTATCCATTCATCTATTGAAGGCCATCTTGGTTATTCACATTTTTGGTGATTGTGAATAAAACTGCTATAAACATTCACCAGCAATGAATGAGAGTTCCTGTTGCTCCACATCCTAATCAGTATTTGGTTTTGTCAGTTTCTTAGATATTAGCCATTCTAATATATTTACAGTGGTTTTAATTTGCAATTCTCTAAAGACCAGTGATGTTGAGCATTTTTTCACATGCTTTTTTGTTATCTGTGTATTTTTTAATGATTTATCTGTTCAGATCCATTGCCCATTTTTAATTAGGTTGCTTTGTTTACTTATTGAGATTTAAGTATTGTTTGTATATTATAGATACAAGTCCTGTATCAAATATGTGTTTTGCACATTTTTCTCAGTCTGTGGTTTGTCTTTTCATTCTCTTAGTAAGTCTTTTCATTCTCTTAACTGACTTATTCTGTCTTTTACAGAGCAGACTTCTTTTTTTTCTATTTTAATAAAATCCAAGTCAATTTTTTTTTTCTTTGTGGATCATGCTTTTGGATTTGTACCTAAAAACTCATTACCAAACCCAAGGTCATCTGGATTTTCTCCTTTGTTTTCTTCTAGAAGTTTTAGAGGTTTGCATTTTACATTTAGAACTATGATTCATTTTGAGTTAATTTTTGTGAAAGGTCTGTTTCTGTTGTTTCTGTATCTAGGTTCTTTTTTTGGGGGGCGGGGCATAGTGATGTCTTATTGTTCCAGCACTATTTGTTGAAAGACTGTCCTTTCTCCATTGAATTGCCTTCACTCCTTTGTCAAAGATCAGGTGTCTATATTTGTGTGTGTGTCTTTTTCTCAGCTCTCTGTTCTGTTCCATTTGTATATGTATCAATTCTTTTTCCACTACCCAGAGCTGTTTTGATTACCATAGCCATTATATTAAGTCGTGAAATCAGGTAATGTGAGCCCTTCAAATTTGTTCTTTTTCTTCAATATTGTGTTGTCTCTTCTTGGTCTTTTGTGTTTTCATATGAAGGATAGATTGCTGAGGGAATTTCCTGGTGGTCCAGTGGTCAGGACTCGGCACTTTCACTGCTGGGGGCCTGGGTTTGGTCCCTGGTCAGGGAACTAAGATACCATAAGCCTCACAGAGTGGCCAAAAAAAAAAATAGATTGCTAAGATTTTGATTGGGATTTTGTTGAATCTATAGATAAAGTTAACAAGAAGAACTGACATCTTGATAATGCCTTCCAATCACAAACATGGAGTATTTCTCCATTTATTGTGATCTTTAACTTCTTTCATCAGAGATTTTATAGTTTCCCACATATAAATCTTCTATATTCATTGTTAGATTTATACATAAATACTTCGGTATTATTTTAAATGGTATTTTTTAGAATTTCAAGTTTTACTTGTTCATTGCTGGAAAGCAATTGAATTTTTTATATTAAGATAGTATCCTGTACCACTTCTATAACCAATTCTTAGTTCCAGAATTTTTTCTAGATAATCATATCATCTGTAGCAGTGTTCATTTTCTTTATTCCTTTGATTTTTCTTAATAAACTGGATAACTTCAATTGACCCATCTTCACATTTGCTAATTCTTTCTTCTGTCAGCTCAAGTCTGCTGTTAAGCACCCTCAATATTTTTTTAATTTAAGTTATAATGTAATTTTTAACTCCAGAATTTTTTATTTTGTTCTTTTTAAGAATTTTAACTCTTCATTGGTATTCTTTATTTGGTGAGACATAATTGTCATACTTTAATTTTTTAGTTGTTTGAACATATTGTTAATAGCTGAAATAATGTCTTTTCTACTAAGTTCAACATCAGGGTCCCTTTATAAACATTTTCTTGTTGGCTGCTTTTTTTTCTGTATATACACTGTTGTTTCATCTTTCTTTGCAGATGTTTTATATAAGATATTATAACAACTCTGGTGTCAGATCCAGCCCCCCTCAAGGGTTTGTTGTTGTTATTGCTATTTTTTATTATTATAATTATTATTGTTATTATTATTGTTCTTCTTATTGCTGCTTTGTTGTTCAGTGATGTTCCTGGACTAATTTTGTATATTCTTTATTCACTTTAGTGTACCACCATGACTCCTTAACTAGCTTTCTTGTTTGTCTAAGTTCTAATTTTTACGTTTAAGCCTGGTTTCCTAGGAGTCATCCCCAGGTCAGTATAACTTAGTGGTCATCAGTGCTTGGTCAGAAGACTTCTTAAATGCCTGGGCTACTCTTTGTCAAGTAGGGCAAAAAAGTGAACTCATCCCTTCAAACTTCTGGCAGCTTAAAAGTCAGCCTTAGCTTTCACTTTCTGTCTGAAGAGGGCCTAAAGTTAGCTAGACATGAGTAACAAGAATTTGTCTTTCCCTGGGTCTTGTCTGAGTGTACTCAGACCTTCACCCGCATGCAGACTTCCAGAACCTCAGAATGTGTCAGAGCTTTTCAAAGTTCCCTATGGTTGTCTCTTTTTTCAGGTTCTCCTTTCAAGTGTTTTGTCAGGCTCTTGTTTTTGTCAACTGAAATCACAGCCTGAGGCAGCTGCAGTGTTACCAGCAGACTATTACTGTTTACAGTTTTTTCAGTAATTCCCTGGGAATGGAGGGTTTTTTTTTTTTAAATTAATTAATTATTTAGTTTAGTTTTGTTTTGTTGCAGAGATGAGACAGACAAATTTTAAAAAATGACAGCACTCTGGGGATAGAACACATTCAGGAAACTGCTTGTTTGTTCAAACTATTGACTGCTCTGGGGATGCATCTTTTAATGGAGCCCAGAAGACGCTAATCTTGGCTGTTGGCTATGAGGCTACCTGCTTTTCTCAACCACCATGCCACCTAGCTGAGGAGGGAAGAGGAATAGGAATAGCCCCAGTTAAAACGCCACAGACTCCAGTGTTCCTATTGAGGTTCAGCAATTTTTCTTGAATAAACACTTCCAGTTTATTCTGTTCATTTGGTGAGTTTCAAGAGTTCTAGAATGATTGAGTTTAATTATTTAGTCATGATTTTCATTGTGTTTGTGTGATAGTGAGTTCACTGAAGGACTTATTCTGCCCCTCCATAAGTCAACATTCCTGAAATTTATATAAACTAAATCGTATTATATAAAGTTCCTTGATTTTTGTCTCTTTGACTTGTCATAACATCTGTGATATTCTTTCATGTTGTTATATGTAGCAATTGCTTTTTATTGCTGTGTAGTGTTCCATTGTATGAATATATTGTAATTTATTCTATTCTTAATGAACATTTGTGTTATTTCCAATTTGGGGTTGTTACATTATGAAAATTCTTACGCTTTTGTCAAATATGACTGCTCATTAAGTATATACCCAGAAGTGCTGTGTCGTAAGGTAGGAATATATTTAGCTTCAGTGGATATTGCCAAATAGTTTTTCTAAATTACTGTAAGAATTTGTCTACCACAAGAAACTTATGACTATGTTTATACTGTTTAATAATTACCATAATTTTGAATATAAATGTCAGTATAAATTTATTTAACAAATTTTATAGGAATTCAGTATATTGATTCTTCTCTGGAAAATGGCAAAGACCTGGGGCTTCCCTGGTGGTTCAGTGGTTAAGAATCCACCTGCCAAGGCAGGGATTTGAGCCCTGGTCCGGGAAGATCCCATGTGCCATGGAGCAACTAAGCCTGTGCGCCACAACTACTGAGCCTGCGCTCTAGAGCCTGTGAGCCACAACTGCTGAGCCCATGTGCCACAACTACTGAAGCCCAGGCGCCTAGAGCCTGTGCTCCACAGCAAGAGAAACCACCATAATGAGAGGCCCACACACTGCAACAAAGAGTAGCCCCACTCAACACAACTAGAGAAAGCAGCCCACATGCAGCAACGAAGAGCCAACACAGCCAACAATAAATAAATAAAATAATTAAATTTTTTAAAAAAAGAAAAAAATGACAAAGACCTTATACTGCTTTAACAATTAAGTTGTTCTCCATTTTGTTGTTTAGTGTTTTAGATTGGCCTTTCTTAAAGTCACACACACAAAATTATTTTTTGATGGTCAAAGGTAAATTAAGTTCTCTGGTAAAGTTTTCACTGTTTCCATTGTTGTTGTTGTTTGTACCCTATTCTGTTCTGGGTTCACTATTCCTTGCTGAAGGATATCTTTTTTTTTTTTTGTGGTACACGGGCCTCTCACTGCTGTGGCCTCTTCCATTGCGGAGCACAGGCTCCGGACGCGCAGGCTCAGTGGCCATGGCCCACGGGCCCAGCCGCTCTGCGGCATGTGGGATCCTCCTGGACTGGGGCACGAACCTGCATCTCCTGAATCGGCAGGCAGACCCTCAACCACTGCGCCAGCAGGGAAGCCCGACATCTTTTAATAGATATTTTAATTAGAGTCTGTGGGTCATAAACTGTCATAGTCATTTTTATACTCTAAAAATGTCTTAATTTTGCCTTCACTCTTCAAGGGTAATTTGATCTACTCTACAATTCTTAAACAACAATTATATTCCCTCACCACTTTGAATATATTTCTCTTTATTCTGCTGGCATTTATTATTACTACTTATAATAAGACTGCTGTTAGTCTAACTCTGATTACTTCATAGGTAGTCTGTCTTTTCTCCTGTTGTTAGCTTTTATAATATTTCCTTTTGTTTTCAATGTTTTTCAGACTTACTGTGACATGTATTTTTCATTTTGCTTAGAAATACACTTTTATTTTTAGTTTTCATAATTTTAAAAATTCTAGATAAATTTTAAATATTATCCCTTCTTTGTCATTTCCTGCTTTCTTTTTTTCTAAATGGCAGTCAGTTTCTTCTGAAATTCCAATTAATTCATGTTTCTCAATCTGCCTTCCATGTGTCTTCACCAGTTATTTTTATATGTTTACATATCTTCATGTTTTGTTCCTGGTGGCATCTTCATTGCTTTCATACACTAATATTCTGCTGTGAGCTATCTAAACCCAGCCAGCCAAAAATAAATAAAAAGTAAATAAATTTATAAAAAAATAAAGTATACTCCCCGTTATGTGTGTATATGTTTATTTCAATGATTATGTTCACTATCAAGATTTTACATTGATAAATCAAAACTACAATGAGGTATCACCTCACACCAGTTAGAATGGGCCTCTTCAGAAAATCTACAAACAACAAATGCTGGAGAGGGTGTGGAGAAAAGGGAACCCTCTTGCTCTTTTGGTGGTAATGTAAATTGATACAGCCACTATGGAAAACAGTATGGAGGTTCCTTTAAAAACTAAAAATAGAATTACCATATGATCCAGCAATCCCACTACTGGGCATATACCCAGAGAAAACCATAATTCAAAAAGACACATGCACCCCAATGTTCACTGCAGCACTATTTACAATAGCCAGGTCATGGAAGCAACCTAAATGCCCATGGAGAGACGAATGGATAAAGAAGATGTGGTACATATATACAATGGAATATTAGTCATAAAAAGGAATGAAATTGGGTCATTTGTTGAGACGTGGATGGACCTAGAGACTGTCATACAGAGTGAAGTAAGTCAGAAAGAGAAAAACAAATATCGTATATTAACGCATATTTGTGGAACCTAGAGAAATGGTACAGATGAACCAGTTTGCAGAGGAGAAATTGAGACACAGATGTGGAGAACACATGTGGAGAACACAACGTATGGATGCCAAGGGGGGAAAGCGGCTGGGGGGTGGGGGTGAGGGTGTGATGATTTGGGCAATTGGGATTGACATGTATACACTGATGTGTATAAAATTGATGACGAATAAGGACCTGCTGTATAAAAAAGGTAAATAAAATAAAATTTAAAAACTAAAAAAAAAGATTACCTAAAATGAGATTAAAGGAATGCAGACCCTGCACACACCCTAATCTTATCAGCTACTCCACCCTTGAACCATTGCCATAAAACTCCTCACCAAACTCCCCTGGGTTGGGACACATAGTTTTCGAGGGCAGGAGCCCACTGTATCCCCCTTTGCCTGGCAAAGCAATAAAGCTATTCTTTTCTACTTCACCCAAAACTCTGTCTCCGAGATTTGATTCAGCATTGGTGCAGAGAGGCTGAGATCTCAACGTCAACAGTTTTAACAAATTTGTTTAATGGCCATAATATAATTAGAATAAAGGGATTTCCAATTAGCAATTTCCGTATTATTAATACCTGCTGTTTGCCTGCTAAGCCAATCACACACATTTACCCTATCTTACTTCAGCATCCTCCTTCTTGTACAAATCTTGGCTTTAATTAGGCATCAACCACAATGTCTTTGAACAAAAAAAAGGATGGACTTTTATTTCCCTCTCATGTAGTGGTCCAGATGCAGGCAGTTCATCTAGGGTAGGTAGATATCACTACCATCCTCAACATAGGGCCTCTATTGATGGGTTTAAGGCAGCTTCTCTGGTTCTCATCAACTCCCAGGCAGTTGGGAAGGGAAAAGGAATAAACAGTTGTTTCAAGGGCAAGATTCAAAAGTAGCACGTATCTCTTTTATCCACATCCTACTGGCCAAAATATAGTCACAACTACAGCTAGCCACAAGGAAGACTGAGGAATTAACAGTGTAGCTGTGTGCAGAGCTATAACTTTTTTGCCATGGAGAAAGGGAAAAGAAAATATTCAATGTTAACTAAGTATTTCACAGGGATACACCATGGCATACATGGAAGCTCTGGCTTGGTGTCAGGCATTTCACATAGATAAAAGGAAACTCGATTCCTCTCCACTAAATCTCCCTTCTAAGAGTAAAATTACAGCCCTTAGATTGGGTAGCCAAAAATATCACCTGATCTTGGCCTTTAAAAACCTTTCCTGCATCAGGCTTACCTAGGTGGACCAATAAGATTACTTTTTTTAATGAATGGAGAGCTGAAACAAGCCTAACAAGATGAACCAAGCACATTCTTTTTCCCATAATGGAAAATATAGAATATATGAATATGATTATACAGAGAAATCATGTCTGCTGATAGAACTGACCTAATGAAAGGGCCAAAGACAAGAGACCGTGCATATCATGAAGAGAAGGTGAAGAAGAGAGTAGTTGATGACCAGTCTCCAATTTTCTTGAGTCCTGACTCTCTATATTGGGATTTATTTCCATGAGATTCCTCTCTATCATGCAATAATTTTTTTTCTTTGAACAATATGATTTTTTTCCCTTATCAGCAAATATTTTCTGATTCAAGAAGTATTAATGGAACCTCAAGATCTCAGTCTAACTCAGAGAAATAGACAAATACTGTAGTTCAGGTACTTAACAGAGAGGGAACGGTTTATCTCAGAAGATCAGGGAAGTTTGGCCTTGGGTATGAGTGAGATTTTATCACTTGGAGTAGGAAAGACAAGAGGGCCACAGGGTAGGGCAGAATTTTTCAGGTGAGAGCGTATTTATGCAGAAGAGAGTAATTTCATGTGTTTAGAGTTTTATCTGTTCTATAAATGTCAGAAACACTGAGAAGTGCCTCTTTTTCATGCTCAGAATCTGGTAATGCATGCATTTCAGATTTCTGTCCTGAGATGTTTCATTACTGGAACTATTAGAAATGTCTTTATTAATATACAGTGTAGTACCAGTGTTATGATGAAGGAAGGGCTATATAATATATGTAAATTTCTACAAGTTCCTAGTTCTCCTTGTTTTACTTTGTTTTATGTTACGTGGGATATTATATAGGGGAAAGAAATGTGTCCTTGTTTTTCCCTAAAAAATTCCTCTCTGAGTTTATTCTAGATGTTCTGACCATGTTAGTACTTGCAGAACTGTGTGGCAAATAATGCATATTTTAAAAAAAATCTGATGATATCAGTGGCTTTGTTTTCCTTAATTAGGAAGAAGATGAGATTCATTTTGGAATAGAATGACTTGTGCTTCAAACTGACAAATCGTATCATTAATTGGAAGGCTGTAATCAATTAATATCCAGTATGACAGTCCAAGTGGCCAGATCCTGGGATACGTTTCAAAAGAAAGTACACAAGTAAATATATGTCTTCTCATGTGGCAGACAAGGATTTGGAAGAGGTGCCAAGCTGGTTATTGGTTCATTGTTGGCCAGAAGATCATGGCTGTTTAATGTACTATATTAACTACAGTTGTGTTCAGTTTGATTGTCTTCAAAGATGCAGCTTGGCACATTAACCTGATAATTAAATCTCAGTTTCTGATAACTGTTGTGGAAATAGGTAGGTTTGTTGCCTAAATACCAAAGAAAATGTAAACATGTTCCAACTTCTTCAAAGTCTGCTTTCAAAAAGATATTCACTCTTAAGCTGGAAAGGTACTGGTGGACCTTTCTTCTGAGCTTCAGGCTGATATATGCAGTCACCTACTTGATATCTCCACTTGTCTGTCTCATGTAACATGTTCAAAACTGCACTTTCCATCTTAACTCGCCCACAGCTGATCCAAAGTTTTCCTCATTTCAGTAAGTGGTTTTTCTAGGTACCCAGGTGCATAAGCCAAAAGTCTGAAAATAACCCTTGACACCAGCCTCTCTCTTATATACATTTCCGTTCCATCTCCAAAGCCTACCTATGCCACCTACAAAGCATTTTTCACATCTCTGCACTTTTTTTCCTTGTTCATTGCCACCATTTTATTCTAAGCTGTACCTCTCTCCTGAATGACTGAAATAACTTTCTAATTCTCTCCACTTCCATTCTTGCCAATCTCAATATGATCTATACAGAGTTTTCAGAATATCTTTAAGGTATTTTTGGATCAGTTTTATCTCTTGTTCAAAATCTTTGATTGTCATCTCATTACACTAAGATAAAAGACAAAATTATTTGTCCTGTGTGTTCTGTCCCTTGCTTGTTTCTCTAGACTCTTTACACTGTCCCCCTTCCACTCAAGGGTACACATCCTGGTAGAGGAGAGCAATGTGAATTTAAATGCATTTCTTGATCAAATTGTTTACAATCAGGACTCTTGAAATTCACACCACCAGCCCTTCATATCCTCAGCACCTCCCCATGTGGATATTCATAGCCTTCCAGATCACTTTGCCATGTTAACTGAGAATTTTGGCATTGGTTGAAAGACTTATCTTTCTGTTTTTTTCTTGGAAAATAATGGATTTTTCCATACACTGTTTTTATATTTCTTGACTTCATGAACTCTAGGAAGTATTATGGATCTTCCAATTTACTAACTTGTACCCATCACTATTTGATAAAATTCTATCATGTATTTCTCACATTAATTCGTAAGTTTAAATATCCCCAGATTTCTTCCTGATATTTCATGCCATCCCTCCTTTTATTCCTGTTTTATTTATCTCATTAAGTCCTCCAGTTTATGACGCCTCCATTTCTTCTGTTTTATGATTCTCCTTGCTCACCAATACCAAGTCCCATTTGCAAAAGTTTTTTTACAAAGACTCTCAACATTATGGTAGAAAAACAAAAATGTGGACACATATTTCTTCTCTGTTAAGCTTATAGCCTTGGCAGGTTACTCAGTACTTGCTTATTCCACAGTCTAGCTTCTATTCTTTGCTTGGACTGCTCATTGCAACTGGGAGAAAATTACCACTAAGAATGCTTGGTCTAAAACCTGATTTAAACCATCCAGTACCTAATCCAACCTTGTCCAGTCAGTCTTTTCAGGAGCTATTCTGTATATTCACTATTTTCTTCAATTTCCCTACTTTCCTTTATCTCTTGACCCTCATAATATAATTTATTTTTTACTTCTAGGGCCTTGCAAAAAAAAATTTTACGTAGTAGGGAGTTGTAAAAATTATTTAACTCTGAGTGTGAATTAGAATCATCTGGGAGTTTTTAAAAATACCGATGTCAAGATTCTACCTCAGCCCAAATAAACTGAACTCTGAGAACAGTGCTCTAATACGGATATTTTAAAAAAACTCCCAAATTTTAATGTGCAGCAAGAATTGGTCCATTGAACGCTTATTAAAACTAGGGTCTTCTGATTATGGAAAATATCAGAATAAGTCAACAACAGTGGCAAAATGGTGTTTAAATATCCATGTTATCCAGCTTAAAAGACCTTGTGAACCACCACATGCTCATGGTAAATTAGCATGTTCTGCATAGAGAAATGGTGTTGCATACACAGGAGTTGATCATCAAAGAGCTATCTATTAACCTGCTGAGAAATGCCTTTTCTTTTCCTTTCCTGAGGCGTCAAGAAGCTACCTCTTCCTTGAATAAACCTGTTGAAGGTGGGCAGATTGGCTTGCAGCTTCTCTTAAATGTTGGTATTTGAACTTGGCCTAGGCAAGCACCTCCTGTAATTTACTTTACACTTGGCTGGAAGAGGATGATTTTATATTTGGGCTAGGGATAAAGGGAGCTTCTCTTTCCCTCTGGGGACCTATGAAGAATGAGAACATTTACGGTGTGTGCTTTCTTCCCCTTCCCTTGAAAAGAAGGAAAACCACCTTGTGCTGTTTCTCTACCTAGTTCAGGCGTGCAGAGCCATTCATCCTGTTGCATGATGCTTAGAATAAAAGGTGTTACAAAAAGCTTGATTTGCTTCTGATAACCCAGTGACTGCACATACTTAATAACTGATTTTACTGTAATATTCCTGAATTCAAAAGCATTACTGCTACTGGACATTATTACATCTTCAGTAAAGAATTAAATCTTAGTTTACTGAGACTCCAGATAAAATAATTCAGACATTTTGTCTAAATTATATGGTGTTTTAAAACTCTCTAGTGCTTGGTAAATCTGTATATCAAATATCACAATAAATATAGAAAAAAATTATAAAGGTCAGTATTTTAACAATCTAGAATAAATTTTAAGTAAATTGCCTAAGGGAAAAAATAGTCATCTTGCTTACCTAAGGAAACTTACCAACTTTAATTTTGACTTCTTGTACAGTTTGAAATAGCTAAAACAGGATTTCATAGAATTTTTTTAATAAGAAAATGGCTTTTTGGATTTGGTTGTTGTCGTTTAACGTATTAGGCTACATTCTTAACTAAAAATGTTATAAAAAATTTGATAATGCCTGAGAACAGTCATGGGTAAGTAAAACAACAGATAGAGTATAATTCTATTGCTGAGAAAAGGCACCTTAATATATAAATTTCTTCAAATATTTATTAAATATTCAAATAGTCTAGGATTATTTATTATTTAAAATGAACCAATTCAGGCTATACACATTTCTCTGTTACTTTGTTGGCTGAATTATGTACACAATGTCCTGACTATGATGCCTAGCACATAGTAGCACAGGAAAGTATTCTGGCTTGATTGCTTAATATCATTACTATCACCTAATTTTTACCTTATAATGGTTTCAATAGTAAGTTTTATTTTGACTATACTTTTGCATTTTAATTTATATCTATAGTAAAACAAAATAGAAAAATGAAGACTAAATGAAATTTATATGTTGACTATTAGCAATTAATTTCTGAATTTATACTTTCCATGCCTTTTTTTTTTCCTTTCCTACCCAGCAGAATTTTTATGAGTGTAAATTATAAAGTGCTAAGGGAGATATTGCTTTGGCCAAAAAGTTCGTTCAGGTTTCTGTTACGGAATATATAAGTGAAAAGAGAAACTTAATTAAAGAGAAAATAAATTAGAGGAAAAAGAAAAAAATATTTAAGAAAGGGTCTGGGATGATAACCTCTAACTAGTGTCTCTAACTAGTGGAACTATTTTATCTTATGGTGGTTTTTGTTTGTTTTGTTTTGTTTGTTTTGGGCTGCACAGTGCAACATGTGGGATCTTAGTTCCCCGACCAGGGATCGAACCTGTGCCCCCTGCATTGGAAGTGCAGAGTCTTAACCACTGGACCAGCAGGGAAACCCTATCCTATGGTGTTTTGTTTTGTTTTGTTTTGTTACATCTTTATTGGAGTATAATTGCTTTACAATGGTGTGCTAGTTTCTGCTTCATAACAAAGTGAGTCAGTCACACACACACACATATGTTCCCATATCCCTTCCCCCTCGCGTGTCCCTCCCTCCCATCCTCCTTATCCCACTCCTCTAGGTGGTCACGAAGCACCGAGCTGATTTCCCCATGCTAGGCGGCTGCTTCCCACTAGCTATCTATTTTACATTTGGTAGTGTATATATGTCCATGCCACTATCTCACTTTGTCACAGCTTACCCTTCCCCCTCCCCATATCCTCAAGTCCATTCTCTAGTAGGTCTGTGTCTTTATTCCTGTCTTACTCCTGGGTTCTTCATGACATTTTTTTTCCCTTAGATTCCATATAAATGTGTTAGCATATGGTATTTGTCTTCCTCTTTCTGACTTATTTCACTCTGTATGAGAGACTCTAGGTCCATCCACCTCACTACAAATAACTCAATTTTGTTTCTTTTTATGGATGAGTAATATTCCATTGTATATATGTGCCACATCTTCTTTATCTATTCATCCAATGATGGACAAGTTGGTTGTTTCCATCTCCTGGCTATTGTAAATAGAGCTGCAATGAACATTTTGATCCATGACTCTTTTTGAATTATGGTTTTCTCAGGGTATATGCCCAGTAGTGGGATTGCTGGGTCATATGGTAGTTCTATTTGTAGTTTTTTAAGGAATCTCCATACTGTTCTCCATACTGGCTATACCAATTCACATTCCCACCAGCAGTGCAAGAGTGTTCCCTTTTCTCCACACCCTCTCCAGCATTTATTGTTTCTAGATTTTTTGATGATGGCCATTCTGACCGGTGTGAAATGACATCTCATTATAGTTTTGATTTGCATTTCTCTAATGATTAATGATGTTGAGCATTCTCTCATGTGTTTGTTGGCAGTCTGTATATCTTCTTTGGAGAAATGTCTATTTAGGTACTTCTGCCCATTTTTGGATTGGGTTGTTTGTTTTTTTGATATTGAGCTGCATGAGCTGCTTGTAAATTTTGGAGATTGGTCCTCTGTCAGTTGCTTCATTTGCAAATATTTTCTACCATTCTGAGGGTTGTCCTTTCATCTTGTTTATGGTTTCCTTTTCTGTGCAAAAGCTTTGAAGTTTCATTAGGTCCCATTGGTTTTTTTTTGTTTTGTTTTTATTTCCATTTCTGTAGGAGGTGGGTCAAAAAGGATCTTGCTGTGATTTATGTCATAGAGTGTTCTGCCTATGTTTTACTCTAAGAGTTTGATAGTTTCTGTCCTTACATTTAGGTCTTTAATCCATTTTAAGCTTATTTTTGTGAATGGTGTTAGGGAGTGATCTAATCTCATACTTTTACATGTACCTGTCCAGTTTACCCAGCACCACTTATTGAAGAGGTTGTCCTTTCTCCACTGTACATTCCTGCCTCCTTTATCAAAGATAAGGTGACCATATGTGTGTGGGTTTATCTCTGGGCTTTCATTCCTGTTCCATTGATCTATATGTCTGTTTTTGTGCCAGTACCATACTGTCTTGATTACTGTAGCTTTGTAGTATACTTTGAAGTCAGGGAGCCTGATTCCTCCTGCTCCGTTTTTCATTCTCAAGATTGCTTTGGCTATTCGGGGTCTTTTGTGTTTCCATACAAATTGTGAAATTTTTTGTTCTAGTTCTGTGAAAAATGCCAGTGTAGTTTGATAGGGATTGCATTGAATCTGTAGATTGCTTTGGGTAGTAGAGTCATCTTCACAATGTTGATTCTTCCAATCCAAGAACATGGTTTATCTCTCTGTCTGTTTGTATCATCTTTAATTTCCTTCATCAGTGTCTTATAGTTTTCTGCATACAGGTCTTTTGTCTCCTTAGGTAGGTTTATTCCTAGATATTTTATTCTTTTTGTTGCAGTGGTAAATGGGAGTGTTTTCTTGATTTCACTTTGAGATTTTTCATCATTACTGTATAGGAATGCCAGAGATTTCTGTGCATTAATTTTGTATCCTGCTACTTTACCAAATTCATTGATTAGCTCTAGTAGTTTTATGGTAGCATCTTTAGGATTTTCTGTGTATAGGATCATGTCATCTGCAAACAGTGACAGCTTTACTTCTTCTTTTCCAATTTGGATTTCTTTTATTTCCTTTTCTTCTCTGATTGCTGTGGCTAAAACTTCCAAAACTATGTTGAATAAGAGTGGTGAGAGTGGGCAACCTTGTCTTGTTCCTGATTTTAGTGGAAATGGTTTCAGTTTTTCACCATTGAGGATGATGTTGGCTGTGGGTTTGTCATATATGGCCTTTATTATGCTGAGGTAAGTTCCCTCTATGCCTACTTTCTGGAGGGTTTTTATCATAAATGGGTGTTGAATTTTGTTGAAAGCTTTCTCTGCATCTATTGAGATGACCATATGGTTTTTGTCCTTCAATTGTTAATATGGTGTATCACTTTGATTGATTTGTATATATTGAAGAATCCTTGCATTCCTGGAATAAACCCCACTTGATCATGGTGTATGATCCTTTTATTTTTTTTATTATTATTTTTTTTTTGCGGTACGCAGGCCTCTCACTGTTGTGGCCTCTCCCGTTGTGGAGCACAGGCTCCGGATGCGCAGGCTCAGTGGCCATGGCTCACGGGCCTAGCCGCTCCACAGCATGTGGGATCTTTCCACACCGGGGCACGAACCCGTGTCTCCTGCATTGGCAGGCGGACTCTCAACCACTGCGCCACCAGGGAAGCCCCTTTTTTTTTTTTTGATCCTTTTAATGTGCTGTTGGATTCTGTTTGCTAGTATTTTGTTGAGGATTTTTGCATCTATGTTCATCAGTGATATTGGCCTGTAGTTTTCTTTCTTTGTGACATCCTTGTCTTGTTTTGGTATCAGGGTGATGGTGGCCTTGTAGAATTAGTTTGGGAGTGTTCCTCCCTCTGCTATATTTTGGAAGAGTTTGAGAAGGATAGGTGTTAGCACTCTCTAAATGTTTGATAGAATTCACCTGTGAAGCCATCTGGTCCTGGGAGATTGTAATCACAGTTTCAATTTCAATACTTATGATTGGTCTGTTCATATTTTCCATTTCTTCCTGATTCAGTCTTGGCAGGTTGTGCATTTCTAAGAATTTGTCCATTTCTTCCAGGTTTTCCATTTTATTAGCATAGAGTTGCTTGTAGTAATCTCTCATGACCTTTTGTATTTCTGCAGTGTCAGTTGTTACTTCTCCTTTTTCATTTCTAATTCTATTGATTTGAGTCTTCTCCCTTTTTTTCTTGATGAGTCTGGCTAATGGTTTATCAATTTTGTTTATCTTCTCAAAGAACCAGCTTTTTGTTTTATTGATCTTTGCTATCGTTTCCTTCATTTCTTTTTCATTGATCTCTCATCTGATCTTTATGATTTCTTTCCGTTTTCTAACTTTGGGGATTTTTTGTTCTTCTTTTTCTAATTGCTTTAGGTGCAAGATTAGGTTGTTTATTCAGGATGTTTCCTGTTTTCTTATGGTAGGATTGTATTGCTATAAACTTCCCTCTTAGAACCGCTTTTGCTGCATCCCATAGGTTTTGGGTCGTAATGTCTCCATTGTCATTTGCTTCTAGGTATTTTTTGCTTTCCTCTTTGATTTCTTCAGTGATTACTTCGTTATTAAGTAGTGTATTGTTTAGCCTCCATGTGTTTGTATTTTTTTACAGATCTTTTCCTGTAATATCTAGTCTCGTAGCGTTGTGGTCGGAAAAGGTACTTGCTACAATTTCAGTTTTCTTAAGTTTACCAAGGCTTGATTTGTGATCCAAGATATGATCTATCCTGGAGAATGTTCCATGAGCAGTTGAGAAAGATGTGTATTCTGTTATTTTTGGATGGAATGTCCTATAAATATCAATTAAGTCCATCTTGTTTAATGTATCATTTACAGCTTGTGTTTCCTTATTTATTTTCATTTTGGATGATCTGTCCATTGGTGAAAGTGGGGTGTTAAAGTCCCCTACTATTATTGTGTTACTGTTGATTTCCCCTTTTATGGCTGTTAGGTTTTGCCTTATGTATTGAGGTGCTCCTATGTTGGGTGCATGAATATTTACAATTGTTATATCTTCTTCTTGGATCAATCCCTTGATCATTATGTAGTGTCCTTCTTTGTCTTTTGCAGTAGTCTTTATTTTAAAGTCTACTTTGTCTGATATGAGAATTGCTACTCCATCTTTCTTTGGGTTTCCATTTGCATGGAATATCTTTTTCCATCCCCTCATTTTCAGTCTGTGTCTCTAGGTCTGAAGTGGGTCTCTTGTAGACAGCATATATATGGGTCTTGTTTTTGTATCCATTCAGCCAGTCTATGTCTTTTGGTGGGAGCATTTAATCCATTTACATTTAAGGTAATTATTGATATGTATGTTCCTCTTCCCATTTTCTTAATTGTTTTGGGTTTGTTTTTGTAGGTCTTTTCCTTTTCTTGTGTTTCTTGCCTTGAGAAGATCCTTTAGCATTTGTTGTAAAGCTGGTTTGGTGGTGCTGAACTCTCTCAGCTCTTGTTTGTCTGTAAAGGTTTTAATTTCTCCATCAAATCTGAATGAGATCCTTGCTGGGTAGAGTAATCTTGGTTGTAGGTTTTTCTCCTTCATAACTTTAAATATGTCCTGCCAGTCCCTTCTGGCTTGCAGAGTTTCTGCTGAAAGATCAGCTGTTAACCTCCTGGGGATTCCCTTGTGTGTTATTTGTTGTTTTTCCCTTGCTGCTTTTAATATGTTTTCTTTGCATTTAATTTTTGACAGTTTGATTAATATGTGTCTTGGTGTGTTTCTCCTTGGATTTATCCTGTATGGGACTCTCTGTGCTTCCTGGACTTGATTGAATATTTCCTTTACCATATTAGGCAAGTTTTCAACTATAATCTCTTCAAATATTTTCTCAGTCCCTTTCTTTTTCTCTTCTTCTTCTGGAGCCCCTATAATTCGAATGTTGGTGCATTTAATGTTGTCCCAGAGGTCTCTGAGACTGTCCTCAGTTCTTTTCATTCTTTTTTCTTTATTCTGCTTTGCAGTAGTTATTTCCACTGTTTTATCTCCCAGGTCACTTATCCGTTCTTCTGCCTCAGTTATTCTGCTATTGATCCCTTCTAGAGTTTTTTAAATTTCATTTATTGTGTTGTTCATTGTTGTGTGTTCCCTCTTTAGTTCTTCTAGGTCCTTGTTAAATGTTTCTTACATTTTCTTTATTCTATTTCCAAGATTTTGGATCATCTTTACTATCATTATTCTGAATTCTTTTTCAGGTAAACTGCCTATTTCCTCTTCATTTGTTAGGTCTGGTGGGTTTTTATCTTGCTCCTTCATCTGCTGTGTGTTTTTCTGTCTTCTCATTTTGCTTATCTTACTGTGTTTGGGGTCTCCGTTTTGCACGATGCAGGTTCGTAGTTCCTGTTGTTTTTGGTGTCTGTCCCCAGTGGTTAAAGTTGGTTCAGTGTGTTGTGTAGGCTTCCTGGTGGAGGGTACTAGTGCCTGTGTTCTGGTGGATGAGGCTGGATCTTGTCTTTCTGGTGGGCAGGTCCATGTCTTGTGGTGTGTTTTGGGGTGTCTGTGGACTTATTATGATTTTAGGCAGCCTCTCTGCTAATGGGTGGGGTTGTGTTCCTGTCTTGCTAGTTGTTTGGCATAGGGTGTCCAGCACTGTAGCTTGCTGGTTGTTGAGTGAAGCTGGGTGTTGGTGTTGAGATGGAGATCTCTGGGAGATTTTTGCCGTTTGATATTACATTGAGCTGTGAGGTCTCTTGTGGACCAGTGTCCTGAAGTTGGTTCTCCCACCTCAGAGGCACAGCACTGACTCCTGGCTGCAGCACCAAGAGCCTTTCATCCACACAGCTCAGAATAAAAGGGAGAAAAAGAAAGAAAGGAAGAAAGAAAGAGAAAAGGGAGAGAGAAAGAGAGAAAGAGAGAGAGAGAGAGAGAGAGAAAGGAAGGAAGGAAGGAAGAAAGAAGGGAGGGAGGGAGGGAGGAAGAAAAGAAAGAAGGAAAGAAAGAAGGAAAGAAAGAAAAAGAAAGAAAGAATGGGGATAAAATAAAATAAAGGTAAACTAAAATAAAGTTATTAAAATAATTAAGAAAAAAACATTTTTTAAGTAAAAAAACAAACCAAAAAAACCCAGACAGATAGAACCCTAGGAGAAATGGTGAAAGCAAAGCTATACAGACAAAATCTCACACAGAAGCATACACATAGACACTCACAAAAAGAGGAAAAGGGGAAAAAAATAATAAATCTTGCTCTCAAAGTCCACCTTCTCAATTTGGGATGATTCGTTGTCTATTCAGGTATTCCACAGATGCAGGGTACATCAAGTTGGTTGTGTTGGTTGTGGTTGGTTTAATCCGCTGCTTCTGAGGCTGCTGGGAGAGATTTCCCTTTCTCTTCTTTGTTCCCACAGCTCCCGCCTCTGCATGTCGGTCGCCGGAGGGCGTCTGTTCTTCGCTCAGACAGGACGGGGTTAAAGGAGCCGCTGATTCGGGGGCTCCGGCTCACTCAGGCGGGGGGGGGGGGTGGGAGGGGCACGGAGTGCGGGGCGGGCCTGCGGCGACAGAGGCCAGTGTGACGTTGCACCCGCCTGAGGCACGCCGTGCATTCTCCCGGGGAAGTTGTCCCTGGATCCCGGGACCCTGGCAGTGGCGGGCTGCACAGGCTCCCCGGAAGGGAGGTGTGGAGAGTGAGCTGTGCTCGCACACAGGCTTCTTGGTGGCGGCAGCAGCAGCCTTAGCGTCTCATGCCCGTCTCTGGGGTCCGCGCTGATAGCCGTGGCTCGCGCCCGTCTGGATGGAGCTCCTTTAAGCAGCGCTCTTAATCCCCTCTCCTCGTGCACCAGGAAACAAAGAGGGAAGGAAAAGTCTCTTGCCTCTTTGGCAGGTCCAGATTTTTTCCCCGGACTCCCTCCCAGCTAGCCGTGGTGCACTAACCCCTTCATGTTGTGTTCAAGCCGCCAGTCCTCTCCGTGCGCTCCGACCGAAGCCCGAGCCTCCGCTCCCAGCCCAGCCCGCCCCGGCGGGTGAGCAGACAAGCCTCTCGGGCTGGTGAGTGCCGGTCGGCACCGATCCTCTGTGCCAGAATCTCTCCGCTTTGCCCTCCGCACCCCTGTGGCTGCGCTCTCCTCCACGGCTCCAAAGCTTTCCCCTTCCGCCCCCCGCAGTCTCCGCCCGCGAAGGGGCTTCTAGTGTTTGTAAACCTTTCCTCCTTCACGGCTCCCTCCCACTGGTGCAGGTCCCGTCCCTATTCTTTTGTCTCTGTTTTTCCTTTTTTCTTTTGCCCTACCCAGGTACGTGGGGAGTTTCTTGCCTTTTGGGAGGTCTGAGGTCTTCTGCCAGCGTTCAGTAGGTGTTCTGTAGGAGTTGTTCCACGTGTAGGTGTATTTCTGATGTATCTGTGGGGAGGAAGGTGTTCTCCATGTCTTACTCTTCCGCCATCTTCCCCCTCTCTTCCCTATGGTGTTTTGATTAATCAAGAATAGTTACACAATCCTTATTTAAGAGAAAATTTTGTTCTATGATTTTTAGTAAGCGATAATTATATATTGAGGTAGCACAATGTGCCAAGCATTTTGGAAATTCTAAAAGAAGAGAAGGGTTGGGACCGCTATCCTGAGCATCACCACTGGGTGTCAGCTTCTCTGTGTTGGTGGGTAGAGTTTATGTGTGATATACGTGAATAAAGGTTTGTGGGCTGTGCTCTGGTTCAAACTTGAGGCTATCTTCTTCTAGGATATGTGGTTATACTCTGTAGACTTTGATGGGTTTTTCTTTTATTGGTTTGTTCATTTGTTCTAAGAAATTATGTGTTTTACTTTTACAAAATAACTAAAATCCAATATTTCTATCCTTCTTTAGAGAGATAGGAATAGAACAAACTTAATTCATCATCCCAAAGCCTAAAAATACTTGCTTTGGTACAGTATATTTCGAATGTGAATTCAATTCAGTGTTCTGAAATACGGAGTTTTCTTTTCTTGGATTGTATGCAGAATCTCTTCTCCTATTGGAATTAAAACTATTCTTCTTTGCTTCCATATTGGAGGAAATCCAATCAAAACCACATGTTGATTTCAATATGAATTCCACAGCTTAGAAATGAGTCAAGAAGTAGCAAGAGAAACCTTAGATTGAGATCTCAAGAGAAACAAGTTAAGGCTTTCAAAATCCATGCTAATTGGATGCTAATGTTTAATGAAGAATGACTTGCTAATTGATCTAAATAAACCTAAAGATTTGGTGCATTTTATGTCAACAAAATAAAATGGAAGATAATTTGTATTGTGTGTGTGTGTGTATATATATATATATATATATATGTATATGTATATCCTCATCTGCCTCTTAAAATCCTGGTTTATACTGGTACTAGTGCATTTATTAGGGGTGCTTCTTTTCACATTCAAAAGTTACCTAGTTTAAATGATCAATAAGGGTGAATTGCAGGAGTAGGGAAGGTAGAACCTCCAGATTGATTTAGGTATCCAAAAACAGGTATCCATTGTTGTCCACTTAATTTGGAAGTTGCAAGCCTCCTAGGAATCTTCTGCACCTAACCTTGTTCTGTGATATGGGTACATGGTGTAGTGACTATAACAGGGTTCATCAGGTGGGTCGACCTCAGAGCTGGTCCTTGCTCCTCAGAATGGTATGAGAATATTTTCCCATATGTCTGAAAGTAGTATGGAAATATCGCTGTGATCCTGAGGACCTGAAGAGAGACCATGTAGCCACGTGAGGAGGATGCAGTGGCAAATTGAGTGAAACAAAACCGAGGGCTGCAGAAAACGTGTCCAACTCAGCCAATGCAGAATACAGAATGAATCAGGTCTACCCCTGAAGACCTGATGGTTGTCTCCCCAAAAGGGGTCCTATAATTTATAGGAAGTGAGAAAGACTCTAAATTGAAAGGAGTCAAGTTTCTGAAATCTTAAAGAATTGAATGATATTTATTTTCACAATAAGGCTAAATGTAGACTTAAAGAAATTTATTCAAGTAATTCAAAAAACGGAGAAAGCTACATTTCTTTCACATCTAAATGTGCAGACTGAAATTGTGTTTATGACAGAGGTCCTTTTCTCCCTTCCTTCCTTCCTTCCTTCCTTCCTTGCTTCTCCTTCTATCTCTCTCTCTCTCTTTCTTTCTCTTATTTTTGAACCCACCAAATTTTGGAGTGTAGTGGGTTGTTCTTTAAGGACCCTTCCCTAAGTTATTAAACTTTGTGGATTATTGCTTCAGTGTTTACGAACATTACCAATACATTAAAAGAAAAAATAAACAGGAATAATTTTATAAATCTCTATCCTTCCCACTTTTAATATCAAGGAGATGTAATGGCATCACAGATGGTTCACATATCAACACTTTTCAACACTATATTACAAAGTGGAGGCTTTATTCATCCACAACACACTTGGACTTCTACTATAGGGGCAAAATCACAACTGATGAACAAATTAACTCATTTGTTTTGAAGTTTTAGTCACTATTATACTCCCAGAAATTTTGAAAGATTTTATGATTAGGAAGTTACTTCACTTGGCAGAATGGAATCTTAACCATTACGCCTCAGAACACAGAGGACTATATATATATTCTTGATGCTTTTCAAAATGACACCACATAACTCGTTCTCCATTTTTATTTAAGCAGCTCTGAATGACCCAGAATTTTGAACACAGCCTGACTTCTGTGTTCAGGGGTAAGCAGCAGAACCTTCTCTAATGGACAGCAAGTCAGAGTGGCCATGCTTGGTCACATATTTAAAGGAGAGACATCACTTTGGTGATACTTTATTTGCCTTATCCTCCTCATGAAATCAGTTCACTTCTCTGTGCCCTGGGGAACTGATACCTAAGCACTGTGTCCCTCTGGAGACTTGGGGCTTTGAGTGGTCTTTGTTTATGAGTGGCACTAGTAGAGATCATAATGTCAGAGAAGGAGGTTCAGGGTCTTTATTTTCTCCCTCTCTCCCTTGCATTAGTTCTGGTAGTGACTGTGCATAATTATAGTTCTATTTGGGAAGCATTCTTCCACTGCTCAGCTTCTATTACACTTCAGTTTCACCCTCCCATTCCCTTGCCCATCAGGTGTAGAGAAAGTAATGTTTTCCCTCTGTTAATCATCCCTAAATGCATCACCATCCCTTGTGGATTCCATTAAAGCTGCCACACTCCTACTAATAATCTCTTCATTAAATTATTTTGTTAAAGCCCCTAAAGATGATATCCTTTTTATGTTAGGACTTTGGCTAATCCAGAGATCTGTTTTGCATCTGTTGCCAGCCTTCCCAGGCTTCCAAAAAACATCATCACTGATTAGTGCTAAAAATGACATAGGGAGCTCATCTTAATCCAATCAGCACCCTATCATTAGACCAGATATACTAGGGTTGGTTGTACGGTCATAATATTCTTCCCTCTCTATTCCTTTCCTCCTACAATTACATACCCTACCCCTCACAACAGATTTACATCTTTGGTCTGATATTCTGTGACATCCATTTCCTTTCCACTCCCCATATGTTTTTCCTTGTTGTATTTTTTTAAAACTACAACTCAGTGAGATAAAGATGTTGAGAAGGAAATCAGATCACTTTGACATTTTTAGCTTGGTAACAGAAAACCTGAATCAAATAGCCTATGAATTAAGAAATCTGGGTAGGCCCTACATCCAGGGTAGGGCTCATTTCAGGGCAGGGTGATTTGTTTGCCCAGGTGTCATCTGGTGCTGAGGCACTATCTGCTTTTCTTCTCGGCAGTGCATGCATTTACTAGATGCCAATGCTGGTCTGCCTCGTGGTTCTAAGATGGCAGCAAAGAGCAGTTATGTGTGAGAGTGAGAGTCTCCTCCTGTGGTTCACTCTTAACAAAAAATATATATATAAATAAGTCTCTTCTTTTTTTTTTCTTTAACTTTGATGTGGAGTATACATTCTCATTCCTGAGATAATCCAAGTTTAAAAAATATATATCATAACTGACTCAGAAAAATCAGGTGAAGTGTGATGGATATAGGAAATTAATTACAATGGTCACCTTAGTCATACTATTTGTGATTTACCCTAAGCAAACACTTAAGGGTATTACTGATGGCATATTTCCACTTCATTTTAAAGTTGAGGAATTAGCTGAACAATTTCAAAGAAATATATTATCTCTCTTCTCTTCAGATGATCCATAGAGAAATATACTTTTCTGTTAATTCATCCTTTCAGTATGCTTGCTTCTAGCGTGCTTGCCTAAATGCAGTGATGTCTGGAGAATTCATGCTATTTTCTGAATAGAGTTTAGAATAATAATTTTGTTCTTGGCAATACCTATAATTAAACATAAATTATTAGTATTATCTAATGTTTGAGAAGAAAATAGGACAAATTTTGAAGATCTGCATTTAATTTCTTATCTCTCATTCCCTCAGAATTGACTGGGAGGGCTTTCATAGTTTATTACACATTTTTTGGCCTTGACCTTATTATATATAAAATAAATAAGTGACTTAGAGGTCTATTTCAAATCTCTGAAATTACTATGTGATGTTACTAAATTTGGGGGGGTGGTTCTTTTTAATTCTCTAATCACAGGAAATATAGTTTTTAAATAAAATGTGACTAGGCAATTATTTCCTTATACAGAGAATAAGGACAATAAACTTATCTTCAGAAAGTTTAAAACTAAAATAGTGTATAATTTAAATGTCCATATCATCTATAAATGACTTAGAAGATGAAGTCTTACTACTTAAAACAAACCACTGCATTTCTAACTAAATTCATTCTAACTAAATGTCAATGAGATTTAAAGCCTATGAAGTGTGAATACCATTCCTACAGTTAAAATAAAATAAAAATAAAATATTTCTGTTTCAAATAATTATCAGCTATTTATGTGATTAAGTTACAAAGATGGATAGTTATCATGAAAATTCCCAGGAGGCAGCAACATCTGAGCAAGTTATTTAAATTTAATACCCAGTGTTTTTACCATAAATCCTCAGTCATCACTTTAAAGCTACTTAGATCAGGTCTCTTTTTCATCTACAGTTCATGGGAAATCAAAGAAAGAAGGGTCTGAAGCCCTACCTTGGAAAGTCCCAGGGGACTTTGAACATTTGTTTTCATACAGTTTCATTGTTAATGTATACCTCTGGGACAAATCCTACTAAGAGTGTCTTCAGATTTAGTTTCACTTAAAAATAATATAATTAGCTCCTTTCTCTTTATGCAACTCTGTCCCCAACCCAGCAATCTCTGTAGCACTGTTTATACTCATGCCTTTGCTTATAATATTTACTATAGAAATTCCATTATTTAAATTCTTTAACACATTTATATAATCAATCTCACTGAAAGAGTAGTCCATGTACAATTCTTGTTTCCATCTGTTCCTATCTTTTTTTTTTTTTGCTGTACGCGGGCCTCTCACTGTTGTGGCCTCTCCCGTTGTGGAGCACAGGCTCCGGACACTCAGGCTTAGCGGCCATGGCTCACTAGCCTAGCCACTCCGCAGCATGTGGGATCTTTCCGGACCGGGGCACAAACCCGTGTCCCCTGCTTCGGCAGGCGGGCTCTCAACCACTGTGCCACCAGTGAAGCCCTCTTCCTATCTTATTCACACAACCTACTGCATATTTATTTCTGCCTCCTTCACTTCATTGGAATTCCTCCCACTAAATTAACCAGAACCTAACGGCCAAATATGGTGGTCATTTCTCTATATTTATTTAGCATTTTTAACATTACATTGATACTTAAATATCATTTCTTCTTTCTTTGACTTCATGACACTGTCTTCTTAGGTTTTTTCCTCCACTTTTTCTGAAAACCTCCTTCAGCTAATCAACCTGGGCAGACCCATTAAATATTGGTTTAGGTACATAAAGTCTAATAAGTTCAAAATTCAACTCATTTTCTTTCCTCCACTTATCCAAACATATTGCCTTTCTATTTCTTGGGTCTATTTCCAATTCTTAAAATCTGAATATAGTAAGTTGTTAAAAGAACAAAATTCAACTGAGTGAATTCGAAGAATCAGTTGGGCAGCATACCGTCTAATAAATAAAAAGGCCCTCCAAGTAGCTATATAAATGGAAGGCTTTTATAGAAAAGGGGGAGGGACAAGGGGCTATTAGCAAAAGAAAAGAGGATTCTTTTAGGTTATGTCATCTTCTTTTAGGAAGAAGGTCAGGGGGTCTTATCATGCAGATTACCTCACTAATGCTAACCCTGAAATTCCAGGCTGATTGGTTTACAGTTCCACTGCTGAGAGGCTGAAACTGCAGTTAAGTTAGTTATTAAGTCTGGGTGAGATTTAGTGGAAGTGACTCCATTTGGGGATTGTTGTTTCTTTTTAGCATTTTCCCCCTTTTGGTCAAGCTCTCAGCCTGAGAAATGTGATCAAAATTTAAAGCATTAATCTACGACAAAAGGAGAGAAGAATATACAATGGTGAAAAGACAGTCTCTTCAATGAGTGGTGCTGGGAAAATTGAACAGCTGCATGTAAAACAATGAGATTAGAACATTCCTCACACCATACACAAAAATAAACTCAAAGTGTTTTAAAGACTTAAATGTAAGAGCTTACATTTACATTTATCATGCAAATGATATGATAGACAAGGGGTTAATATCCAAAATATATAAACAGCTCATATAATTCAATATCAAAAAACCAAACAACCCAATCAGAAAATGGACAGAAGACTGGAACAGACATTTTTCCAAAGAAGACATACAAATGGCTAAGAGGCACATGAAAAGATGCTCAACATTGCTAATTATTAGAGAAGTGCAAATCAAAATAACAATGAGATATTACCTGTTAGAATGATAGAATGACTATCATCAAAAAATCTACAAATAACAAATGTTAGAAAGAGTGTGGAGAAAAGGGAACCCTTGTACACTGTTGGTAGGAATGAACATTGGTGCAGCCACTATGGAAAACATAGTGTATGGAGGTTCCTTAAAAAACTAAAAATAGAGCTACCATATGATCCAGCAAGCCCAACCCTGCATATATATACAGAAAAAAATGGAAATTCTAATTCAAAAAAATACATGCACCCCAGTGTTCATAGCAGCACTATTTACAATAGCCAAGATAACGGATGCACCCAAGTGCCAATCAACAGAAGAATGGGTAAAGAAGATGCATTGTATGTATACAATTGAGTATTACTCAGCCATAAAAAGAATGAAGTTCTGCCATTTGCAGCAAAGTGGATGGACCTAGAGAACATTATGCTTAGTGAAATAAGTCATACAGAGGAAGACAAGTAGTGTATGCTATCACATATATATGGAATCTAAAAAATAATGCAGATGAATATATAGGCAAGATAAACAGACTCACAGATATAGAAAACAAACTTGTGGTTACCAAAGGGGAGAGAGAAGGTGGGAGAGACAAATTAGGGGTATGGGATTAACAGTCTAGTAGCTTTAATTACATATCTTAATTAGGATTCTTAACCCTTAGAAACCTTACTTTCTAGTAAAAACTAAGAAGTAAGCAATTATGGACTATATGTCATACTATTTTTTAGATGGGGAAATTTATGAACACACTTCATAATTTCTAGAAACATGTGCTTCTTCACAGCACAGTTTTTCAGTGTGACACAAGACATGTTGACTTATAAACACAAATTTATCTTTAGTTTCTCTGCAATAAGAAACCAAAAGTAGATAAAGTGGCAGATGTTTTCAAATGTTGCTTTTCAAATGAAAGAAATATACAAAATAAAAATATGGTGATACAGGAAGGCATTAAGAACAGAAAAGGGGTTAATATGTTGGTAAATGCATATTGATGTATGGAATAACAACAATAGTAATATCTTAGAAGATTTCAAAGTATATTTCTATATGTGATTAAGATACATAATAACACACGTTTGGAGTTGCTATTCTAAAACTTTTACACTATTAAGGAAAAGGATAAAAGTTTTGATTAATACCTGTAGTCATTTCTAGGGTAACCACTCTAACAGTAGACATATGGTATAAAACTTTCATGAAAAAATGGGAAGATACAGGTACTCTATCAATTCAAGAAAAGTAGAAACCTAGAAAGTACATAGTAAAAAGGTAGCTATAATCCCAAAATATACCACCAAATGCATTGGTTTAGAATAAATTAAAGTGGACTAATTACTGTAAGTAAAAGACAAAAATTAGCTGATTGGATTAAAAGGTTTTAACTAGGTATAGATAGGTGGTAGCCTTGCCCTCTGGTGCAGGAATGTAAATATGTAGAACAGGTAATACATAAGGACAAAGAAAGGTTCAAAATAAAAGTATTGCAGGTATTGCAAAAGTATTATTTTGCAAACACTAAAAAGGAAGAATCATAGTAGTTATATAATATCAGACAAAATAGATTTTAAGGCATTATTAACATGAAAAGAGCATCACTGTATGATGCTAATAAGTTGAATTCATTGATTTGATAGAACTATTCTAATTTTCTTTGCACCTAATGCATGGCCTCAAAATATAAAGATAGACCTAGAAGGAGAATTAGGTAAGTCCTAAATCAGAGTTGACTTTTAATAAAGCTCCCTCAGTAACTGATGGAACAATTAGACAAAATATAATGGAGGATATAGAAGACTTGAGAAGTAAATGAATAAATTTGGACTAAAGCATGTGATAAGTATATAACTCTGACTCCAGAGTACACATTTTCTAGGTGCCCAGGAAATATTGAAAAATTGACCATGTACAGCACACTGTAATAAATTTTTAAAGTTCAGATCATGTAGTATATATCCTCTGACCACAATTACATTATGCCAGAAATCAGTAACAGGAAGATAACTAGAAATCCCAACATTTTTAAAAATTAAGAAATATATTTTAGAATAACCAGTATATCAAAAAAGAAATCACAAGGGAAATTAGAAATTAATTTGAACTAAATGATATTTAAATATTATATTTCAATACTTATGGAATGCTGCCAAAGCCTGGTTTTTAATGGAGGTACACATTCTTAAATGCATATAGTAGAAAAGAAGAAAGGCTGATAATCAATGACCTACTAAGCATTAATCTCAAGAAATTAGAAAAATAACAGCAACTTGAACCCAGAAAAAGTAGAAGAAAATAATGAAGATAAAAGCAGAAAAAATACATTGGACAACATGTATACAATAGAGAAGATTAATGACACCAAGTCTTTTCTTTGAAGAAACTGGTAATATTGGTAAATTCCTGGCGATATTGATCAAGAAATTTTAAAAGTACATGCAAATTACCAATATCTTGAGCTTTTAGAAAAATAGCCCTATAGATCTTTATGATAACAAAAGATTATATATAAGATGATGTTCTAAACTGTTTTATAGTCATACATTTGAAAATTTAGATGATATGGCAAAGTTCCTAGAAAAGCACTTATTACCACTTATTTTTCTAGCTATTAAGAGATTAAATTTGTAATTGAAAATTTCCCGTAAGAACCCTTAAAGCCCAAGTAGTTTTAAAGGGAGCCCTACTAAATATTTAAGAAAGAAAACTTGCCAATTTTACACAAATTCTTCAAGAGAATTATGTATGTTTAGCATAATATAGATACCAAATTTGACATGGTATAATTAATTTAAACATTGTTACACAGTTTGTAAATAGCTAAGGAAGGATTTTTCTCAAGTTTTTCTGATTCCAAAACTCTTAATCTCTTTGCTATATTGTCTCCCATAGATTACAGTGTGGATCCATGGAGAAATACATAGATGCTCTGCTTTTAAATGTGACCTTATTTCCAATTTGGTCTTATTTGGAAAGGAATAGAAGGCCAGTGGATCTCCAACTCCACTAAATGTAATGGCTTCTCAAGATGGGCTGTAGAATATCATGGAAACGATCACAGAGGCCCTTATCATAGAAAGTATATGTGTTTAATCCCTCATCTTTCACTGTCTAAAGTCAGGAATGGCTAAGTGGCTTTGCCCTTAAGTAGCAGCTTCAGTGTTTCCTACTAACTAGGTCATAAGGACTTTCAACACTAAAACGCTTGTCATAATGAAACCATGCACCTGGGAAATCGTGAAGTCTAAGGGAGGGTTGTGGGAAGGAAACTATGTCCATAGGCTTTTGCTCAGAAAATCCTATCTCAGGTACATTAACAGCAAGACTAGTTTATATGAAAACTGTCTCTCTTCATATGCCCAGCTCCCATTCATATGTACCCACAACTCAACAATTAGTCTCTTTAGGGAAGTAAGTAGCTCCTCTGGTCTGACTGGAATGAGGCAAAGTAATGCTGTACTCTGTTGGTACATGTTCCAAATTCTGGAGTGCTGACATTGTTCAAATTTGATCATTTGCGCTGACATAAGCACTTTCAATTAGATGTAAACTTTTCAGCAGAAATAGTGGATTCGAAGTGTTTTCTAAAAGCGATTTCAAGTCCCTGTGGAGTGGGGAAGTGGAGGAGAGGAAAGAAAGGGAAAAGTGGATTAGATGTTAATTTTGTCCTACCAGAAGAATGGGGAGTGGAGAGACTCGTGTGATTAGTGAAGAAGCGTGGCCCTCTGAAAATATTTTATAAGTTACTATAAAAAAAATATGCGCCCAAATCAGAAAATGTATAGCCTCTGTTCATAATAGCTGAGAATATTTCTCACGGTCACATAAGGTTTCTCTTTGCAGTCTCATCTCCTGCAGTGACCTAAGTTCCATTTAATGCTTCACATTCATGGAAGCAGGCTGTTTCTAACCACACCACTGTTCACAGCACTCTTGCCCTCTGAAAACGTTTTCTCCTTTGCTCACCAGGCTAGTATCTGCTTATACCCCAGGCCCCATCTCAGGTTGCTCAGCCGTTCTTGACTTCTTCAAGATGGGTTAGGTATCCTCCCTCTATTCTAGAAGTTATTATTGCCCTTGCTCTTACCTCAGTGAGTTTAGTGTTCAGTTTAGGGGTCTCTGCTTCGAGATATTATCTTATTCATCTTCCCAACATAACTCCCTGGCACAGAACTTTACCCACACTATCTACTCATTGAATATTTTTCAAATCAGTGAATTCCTTGAGTGATGAAAAGCAATTCATTTCACTTCTCTAGGCATTCACTTTCTTGTCTGTAGAATGAAAATGTCAGACAATATCATTGCTAACTTTTCCTTCACCTATAAATTCCCAAATTTCTCGGTGCTGGAGCTCTGGTGTGGGCTTCTCGGTGTGATGTTGGAAGGAGGCTGTTAGTATGGAACCTCACATCAGAAAAACAGTAAAATAAAATACGGTGTGTCCGACAACCGTAGGCCTGACACTCACTGGGGATACCCATAACTAAAAGGAGGCTTTAATAGACATGCATGATCTGAATATTGTAGTCCTGCATCCTGATATCAATTGTATATATTTTAGTATCTTTTTAATACATACGACTCTGTATCTGTGACCTAGTTTTTCTTTAATGGAAAATAAAGTCAAGGGAGGATTTATAGTCCCAATTTTCCTGTTTTATATTAGATTTTATGGTTTTACATACAAATTCCATTATAAAACTGGAATTTAAAAAAAATCAAAAGCTCAGAGAGTTCCTGAGATTTTGTGTGGAAGCAAGAGGTGCTTATTGTCACAGGAGTTCATTAATATAACTACAATGAAAGACAAAAGCTTTCTATTTTTATAAATGAATGCCTAATGGGAAGATAGATCCATATTGAGGTTCAAAGTAGATTTGAGTAGACCCGCTGAAAAGATTTCTGCAAAAATTAACATGTTTTAATACATTTCTCCCCCAAAGCAGTTGAGTTTCTTATGAACTCAGAGTTGTGAAAACAACTTTCATGAAGCAGGAAGAGCTGTGTTCTTCATCTTAATTAAAAAATGAATGACTATAAGAAAAACAGGTTACTTTACCATGGTTACTTCACCATGGTAACCTCAACAATACCTTCAGGGGATCAGTACCAGTAAAATCATGAATCGGATGTTTTGGTATCTGACATTGCCAGCCAAAGTGTCCTGCCTTGGGCAATGTTTAATAACTGTACCATCAATGCTCTGTTTTACTTTTGTGGCAGAGAGGAAAAACAGTATGAAGATTCTGAATTCTGTAGTATGTCTTTGTTAATTATTCCCATACAGAGTCAGAGCAAGGAATACAGATGGTAGAGCTAGTGGATTCTCAGAAAAAGTGTAAAGATAGTGAAATGTGATGGGAAAGTAGGCATTTTGCTCCATCGATGTGGTAATTAGAAGGGACTCCAGGTGACTAGTAATGTCCCATCTGATTTCCTGTGTAATTCACCTGTCTAGAAGCAGGCCAGTTAGTGTGCTACATTTGGATTGCAGGCAAAGAATAGGGTCTGGATTCTCAATTTTCTAGTCACCTCTACAATTCAGCTCCATTCATTAAGTATCAAAAACCAAGGAACTAGGAAAGTTTTTCAAATGATGAAGAAATGGGCAGGGCAAGGACATAATAGTTAGTTACAAGTAGAATATTTTAATTTAATTTTTCAGGCTAAAGTTCCAAGTAGTTTGCTTTTAAATTAGTAACCTTTGAAAACTTAAAAGACCTGTTCAACCAGATGATACAGACACTTCAGACCTTTTAAGAAGCAGGTATTTTATCTTCCAGTTTGATATTTCAAATAGGAAACCCTGGTATTTAAAATATCAAAATACCCAATAAACCAAAATGGTAACTTCCTAAGGGCAAGACAGAAGCAATTTATAGCAGATTATTCACATGATCAGGCACAGAACTGCTTTTCTCAAAACCCTGTCTTCTATCAGAAGTAAACAAAGTTTACCATGGAAAAGATCAAACACACTGTCTGCTCAGGTGGCTATAACAAATTACTATAGAATGGGTGGCTTGAACAACATACATAGTTCTGAAGGCTGGGAAGTCCAAGATCGAGGTTCAGGCAGATTCAGTTCCCCATGAGAGCCCTCTTCTTGTTTGCACATGAACATCTCATTGTATCTTCACATGGCTTTGAGAGAAAGGGCTGTAGTTTTTCTCTTCTTATAAAGACACTAATCCCATCACGGGAGCTCTACTCTCATGACTTAATTAAAAAGGCCCCATCTCTAAATACCATCATATCGGGGGATTATAGTTTCAACGTATGAATTTTGGGGCAAAACGTAGTCTGTAAGAAGTATTTCATTTTATTATAGGTATCAAACATTTGAAGAAATATATGCAAACTTTTTTTTCAAATGGAGAACATGTTCGATATATACAAAGAATACAAGCCAAAACTTTCATGAATTCTAGAATTCTCTAATGTCTCAATTTAACACAATTTACCTTATTAAATGCAGTAAGTAAATATAACTCAAAACTGTAAACTATCCATCCTGATCTTAATTAGAGTTAATGCCCACCAGACTCCAGATGGTGGGAGGCATCTAGTTTCACTCACTGAAAAAATACTTCACATCCATCAGCCCTACAGCCAGAGATTCATATTCACACATGGTGGACCTGTGGGCTCATCTCCAGTATTCCATCTGTGAATGTGCAATCTTCAGAATACTAGGCCGTGCCATGTTTCTGTAGCACCAAAGAAAGAAAGCCTACCTTCTGGACGTGAACCTCCCAGACTCAATGTTGTTCCCCCACAAAAGGAAATGCCTTAACCATTCTTGGGTATATCTTTCAACATGTGTTTTGGCCGTGAATGGCAAGCTTGAAGAACTTATAAGAAAGAAGGAGCTCAGAAGTTCCTTTTTAAATACTCACCCCAAGGTACTTTCCTGCTGAGCGTTTACACTAATGGAAGCTCATGGAGATTGTTTGCTCTTAAGTGGTGAAAGGTGTGTAACTCTCCCCTCCCCCAACCCCAAAGGCATCTCCCCTCCTGCCTCCCTCCTTCTGTTTGAGCCCCCAACCTCATTCTTCTGTATTCACTAATCCTGGAAATGAAAGAGCAGTGAATCTGGCTCATAAATCAGCCTCCACAAGGGAGAGCTATTAGAGAGGTCTCAGGCTGTGTACCCACTGGAAACAAACAGGCCAGAGGAAACCTTAGGGTTAGAAATTTAATACCAAAAAGAACGCCAGAGGTCATGTAGACCAAATCATCATCCTGTTACAAACCGCAAAAGTAGAGTTCAAAGAAGGTTGAGTGTATCTAAGACCACACAAATTGTAGTAGCAGAGACAGGTCTAGAACCCCCTCTTGCTGCCTTTTATGTGATGAGGTTTATCCAGAGCTTTTTGCCAAGTAAAGTTTTACCCAGAGATTTGTTTATGATCCCAGATTTGATGAAAGAGCAAGTAGGTTCAATGTCCAGTGTTAATGCTTTGGTTGGTGATCATTCTTTGAGCAACTGTTTATTGAGTGTTTTATTAGTTCCTTTTAGCTATTTATTCACTGATCTTTAAAGTGTAACAGAAGTTTTGTCAACAGAGTCAAATGGAGAACTGGGATTGGAGGCAGCAATTTATTTAAGCAATTTCATTCCTCTACAAATAAATTGAGAGCAAATGAGAGATGTGTCAACATTTTGAGACACAAACTTATATATAAATATTTTGAAATACAATTTGCTTATGCAATGCATTTACATATTGAGTAGGATCAAGAGTTGTTTTCTTTTTTTCCTTTAAACATATTAAGAGTGGATATCTGGCCGATATAGTTATTCTTTAAAATGGTTAAAGAGTTAAATAACTCAGTCACATTTTAATTGGTTAACATTTGTTTGTTACGTTAAATGTCAGTTTCTTGATCTTATGCACTTGTAAACAATGTAAAACAGAGTGAAGGTTGGTTCTTATCTTAATTAAATTTATGGGAGTTAAAAACTAAAATCTGGGCTTCCCTGGTGGCGCAGTGGTTGAGAGTCCACCTGCCGATGCAGGGGACACGGGTTCGTGCCCCGGTCCGGGAAGATCCCACATGCCGCAAGAGTGGCGAGGCCTGTGAGCCATGGCCGCTGAGCCTGCGCGTCCGGAGCCTGTGCTCCGCAACGGGAGAGCCCACAACAGTGAGAGGCCCACTTATCACAAAAAAAACAACTAAAATCTTTTATAAGGAACATGTATTCAGAATACATAATGTTTTCTTATTGGGAAATATGCCAGGAAACTCAAATAAGAAAATTGTCTAGCCACAGGAAGAGCAAAGAGTTAGAACAGGCTGCTGTAATGCCTATTTGTTTAGTTAAATGATGAATGTGAAAATGCTCAAGATTTGCAGGCAAGGAAAATGGAGAAAATAGCAAGAAACCCACGTAGTTTGACGACTCTGGCATCAGTTTAAAGCACACAAAGTAAAGGAAGCATTTGTTCACATCAGAAGAGGAGTTCATCAGATACCACTTAGAGTATTCTTACTCAGGCAAGAAGCTTTCCCACACTCACATCCTCTGACCTTCAACATGTGGCAAGCAGAACCCCAAATCTGGGAGGGTTGGTTAGCTTAAGCCTTCAGAACCTTGGACACGGAGCCAAAATAGCTAAAAGCCTGCCCAGCTGGGCAGGAACATTTGTTAAGCAGACTTCCTTAGAATATTTCCTGATCTTTGTAGGACTTTATTTTTCTGTGTCTGCTTACTGCAGTGTCTTTTGCCAGATTATCAGAGACTTGACTCTTGCTTGTCATTAGGCCTCTGCTAAAATGGCTGACTTCCCAAAGGAAGTCCTCTGACCACTTTACCTAAAATTACAGGGCTACCCCCACCAGTCACTCTTTATCTATTATCCTGTTTATTTTTGTATAATGCTTATTGCTATAAACGTTATATTATCTTTTCCTTTTTTTTTTTTTTTTTTTTTTTTACTTATTGTTGTCTGTTTTTCCCTCTTTGGAGACTCTTCCAAAAATGCATCAACTTATTCTGTCCTGTGATCTAATAAGAAATTAACATATAAAAGATGAATAATAAAAAAATTCATGAATAAATAAACGAATAAATCACTAAAGAGAGACCTTAGAATTAATGTTTCAATAACTTTCTACATCACTGCCTTTATATTTAAGTGAATAATACTATTAAAAGTTAATAAATATAACCAAAATTACACTCATTCATTACCTTATTTAAAAAGATCTGTGAGGTCTATAATATAATTCTAATTTTATGTGTTGAGGAAACCAAGTTTCAATTCTCATTCTACGACACTTACCACACTCTGCAGAAATAAGTAAGATTTATAGCAGAATGTTGTAGGACAAATACAGAGAGTTATAAAGGTCCAAGTGAGAGAGTGAGATCACAACCTACCAAAGGTATTATGTAGCAGGCATCACTAGAGAGTTGGAGGGAACAGAATGAGGCAGGATAACATTGGTGAGAACATTAGGAGTATTCAAGGAAGAGCAAATAGTCCAGTTTGGTGGAAATAGTATACATATTGAGAAACAGTTATAGGTAAGAATGGAGGAGTAATTGACATCCATATTAGAGGACCTAAATATCAAGTTGACAAGAATGTCTATAGCTATGGAAAAACATAGGAGCCCTGTGTACTTGTAGACAGTGAAATAACATAACTCAAACTCTTCTTTAGAAGCATTCAGAAGATAAACAAAGGCAGCATATGCTTGATGGACTGGAAAGGAAAAGTTTGGAAATAATCTAGAAGAGAGTGACTGGAAGTTAAAGGTCTCACATATTTCCCTTAGTAATTGTGGGTTATACTGAGAGCAAGTCTTGGTAATGGAGATTTGCAACTAGGTCACCATTTGGGGAAGAATCCTATCTGGCCTCAAGAAGAGTATGCTTGACCCAATTTACTTTGACACTTCTCTTGCTCTAGCACCAGTTTCTTCTCATCTGGTTCCTATATCTGAAATGTGCTGCCTTGCCCCCTCATAGTTAGGACGTTCAACACAGGCATGTCCACTGGGCCATCTTTTCAGAACCTGGCCATCCTTCCTTCGTTGCAGCGTTTAACCTTAGCTGAGTTTTGGTCCTCCTTCCTATCCCTGAGCTTTTCTACATCAGTGCCTGTGGAGATGTAGATTCTGGTGCAATCACTTCTAAGGGAATTGGAGGTAGGCTGACTTAGAAGGGCTGAGAGAACATACACCAGCTCATAGAACAGGAGTCTGCCTAGTTATAGTTTATCAGTAATCACTACCTGAGTGGTTATCAAAACTTTAGCATGTATCAGAATCACTTAGAGGGCTTGTTAAAACACAGATTTCTGGGTGCCACCCCCATTGTTTCTGATCTTATTCAGTGATGGGACTGGTGTCTGGGTACCACATTTTGAGAAACATTGCTCTAACAGAAGACTGAACTGCAGTCTCAAAACTTGCTTTTATTGATGTCTCTTGCATTTAGTAGCAGAGAACTCAAAGGCAAATATTGTTTTTCAGTGGCTATAGATGGTATGAATGGACAAAGTGTCATCCCAAAGCTGTATTGAATAAGAATTTGAGGTCTTTAGGAGATATATCCCTTTACTATTCATACTTTCAAGAGGTAATAGGATTGTTGTGTTTTTCTTAAATAAAATTTTAACTCTTGTTAATATTTGGAAGTAAGTGTACAGAAATTCATGAGTTAAAATTATGATTATAAGTACATACTCAAAGGTTTCTTAGATTAAAAGAAATTGTATTTTATGAGTGATAGCAATGATATGTTGGTTAAGGCTTATTATTACTACTTTATAACTTTTGTGAATCTAAAATGTCATTGGCATTCAAATAGCTTACTTTTATTAATGAACAAAAATGACTTTATTCGTATCAGTTCCAAAGTGATTAGCTTTCATGTTATAAAGCTAAGCAAAACCACAGTCAATTCATCTACTAGCCACTCTTTCCTGCTGTGTACGGTGAGACAATCGACTCTTCAGACTGATTCTGACAACACTGGTTTCCATATATAAAGAGAAAACCTGAGATGAGAGAGTTGTTTATGCAGAGAAGCAATACTGAGGTCTTAGCTGAAAAATAATGCACCTCAAATTTTCCAATACTACTCCATTTACCAGCAAGGGGAAATAACTCAGTATATGTCATACCACATCTAGGACAACTTTACATGATTATGTAATCCTATTATATTATAAGCCCTGCATGCATTTTCAACATATTTTAATTATCGGTTACATTTATTACTTGATTCTTTTTTCCATGTTTTTCTTCCTATAACTATTTTGACAGCTAATTCTTTAAATATTCCCGTAGATACTCAGAAAATTTTTATTTTGGCTTCAGTAGGGAACTCCACTGAAAAGAAACAATAGAGCATTTCTTTAAGAGAGTAATAAAGAGGGAAGTTCTGCTTTGATTTTGACTGGTATCAAGCTGATGGAAGATCTCTTTTCCTCCAGTGGGTTAGTCAGTATAAGGTATGGCACAAGGCTAAGAGAACTGTTTCTCAGTTCACTCTAAGACTGTTTGTCTCAGGATAATTCTCCCAGTTTAAGTGAATTTCAGGTGCATTAGCCTTAACTATATTCAAATGAAAGTGTAAAAATATATCACGAAGTGTAAAAATATATATCAATTACATACACATATCCAAAAAGTTGAACTAAGATAATTTCTTCACACCATAAGGAAAAATTAAATCAACGTAGATTATAGACCTAAGTGTAAGAGCTAAAATTATAACATGCATAGATGAAAATATTGAAGAAAATTGTCAAGACTTTGCGTTACATAAAGAGTTCTTAGATACAACACCAAAACTAAGAGCCACAAAAGACAAAACAATTGATAAATTGGATTTTATTAAAACTAAAATTGCACTTCAAAAAACACAATTAAAAAACAAAAAGACAAGGCACAGATTGGGATAAAATATTTGCAAATCATATATCTGTAAAACAACTTGTATTCAGAATATATAAAGAATTCTTACAACTCAATAATAAGACAAATTACTAATTTAAAAATGGGCAAAGCTTGAATAGAGATTTCACCAGTGAAGATATATGGAAAGTTAACATGCATATGAAAAGGTGGTCAGCCTCATTAATCACTATGGAAATGTAAATTAAAATCACAGTCGGACCATTATATAGACTTAAAATGGTCTTAATCAAAAAGACAGACAATATCAGGAGTTAGCAGAGATGTGGAAAAACTGGCACTCTCTTACACATTGAGTAAAAATGTAAAATGACACAGTCACTTTGGCAGTTTGACAATTTCTTAAATAGTTGGACATAAATTTACCATTTAATCCAGCAATTCCACTCCTAGGAATCTACCCCAAAGAAGTGAAATCATATGTCTGCACATACTTTCAGGTGAATGTTCATAGAAGCATTATTTGTAATAGTCCCAAACTAGAAATGATCCAAATGCTCATCAATTGGTGAATAGATAAAATATTGTATATTCCTATACTTGAATGTTATTCTGCAGTAAAGTAGAAAGATACTGATACATACTGCAGCATAAATGAAAGTGAAAGAAAGATTCAGAAGATTACATATTGTATGATTTCATTTTATGAAATATTCCCCAAGAGTGAATTTATATAAAGACAGAAAGCAGACAGTGATTCCCTAGGGCTGGGAGCAGAAGCTGAGATTGACTGCAAAGATGGCTGAGGGAATTTCTTTAGCATGATGAAAAGTCCTAATGTTGGAATTTTGTGATGGTTACACAATTCTAAAAATTTACTAAAAATTCATTGAATTGTATACCAACCATGAAACAATTTTATGATATGTAAATTAGTCCCACTAAAACTAAAAAATATATTACAAGGTCAATATAAGGTGCATGATTAACCATCATTTTTGTGAACTCAAAGCTCTGAATTAAAGTACTCTATTGAGTGTTCAGCATAATCACGTTAACTGCTGACGTACACCTTCCTAATAAATGAGGAAGGAAATGTGGTTCTGCTTCTTTATATAATTGGCCCTTAAAATGACCAAGTCAGTGATCCATACATTTATTTAAGTTTTTTGTTTGTTTGTTTTTAATATTGTATTGTTTTTGAGAAGTCTCAGTTATAGTGGCATAACTTCAACAAATGTTAGTAATAAGAAAGATAAAATGATATCTCCTGATGTAACATATTCATATTCATCAATTCAACTAATATTTATTATGTATTCAATTAGAGTTTATTAATACCTGGCCTAGTCCATTCAGGCTGCTATTACAAAATACCACAGACTGGGTGGCTTATAAACAACAGAAATATATTTCCCACATTTCTAGAAGCTGGAAGTCAAAGATCAGGGCGCCAGCATGGCTTGGTGAAATCCTTCTTCTCATTGTATCCTCACGTGGTGAAGTAAGGTAGGGAGCTCTGTGAGGTCTCTTTTATAAGAGCCCTAATCTCATTGACGAGGGCACCACCTTCCTGACCTAATCACTCCGAAGGTCCACCTCCAAGTACCATCACACTGCAGATTAGATTTTCAACATATGAACTTCGGGGTGACACAAACATTCAGACCACAGCATCCACCATACACAAGTCAACTTTAGAATATATGATCATGTACGTATTTCTCAAATTTGCTTATCTTGGCCCACCTCAATTGTATTTTCGTACATGTGGGTGTTATTATACTTAACTCAGATTGAAAAATATGTCTTCATTCATGATGTAACACACATAAAATGTCTTAATCCAATCATACATGATAGACCATAGGACAAACACTCCCTGCATACCTTCCCCCACCATTATATATTAAAAGTGAACTCGCTGGCTAAGTAGTAATGGGTGTCTTGAACGCATAGTGTAAGTAGATAAATGAAATCATACCTGATTAGCTGCCAGATCATTAGGGAGCTAAATATTTCCCAGATAGTTTTTGGAAGCACAGTAGTCACACATTTCATGTTTGAAATCTTTTAACCAATGTGGAAATGAAAAAATAGAGGAAAAAACAGGTGCCAATGATTTGCTCATCCACCAACATTCTTTTAGGTTCCTGACTCAACCTCTTCTCATACTCTCAGAATGAAGATTTTCTTAGCTTTAGTTTCAATAACTTCAATTATACTACTCCATTACTTTAGACTCTCTAATTAGGATATTAAATATCATCTGCTGGCCAAAAATTTTTTTTTAAATTGGGTCAGTTGCCTTCAGTTGTTTCCCAGTGGTCAACGTGATGACTTAATAATGAATTCTGTCATATCCTGAATCTATGTAATTCTTTTGCAGTTGTATATATTAGGTTAAATCATTTGTTTTCACCAGTGAAACCAATCAACCAACCAACCAACTAATCCCTCAAATCTGTCATTTGCTAGTTTGAAATTAAAAGTATAAAGCATTTTAAAGTATAAATATTATAAAGTCAGAATATCTTTACAAATATAACTTCATTAATAGATATATACATGTTATATATGTATTATATGCATATACATATACTCACATGTATGTCTCTCTGTATAGATATAGATGGATATAGATATAGGTATAGATACAGGTATAAAGGTATAGATATAGATATATTCATGCCCTTGTGTAATCCCTTCCCCTTGAGTATAGATGGGAACCTTGACTTGCATCTGACTGACAAATTAAGGCAAAAGTGAGAGGATGTATGTGATTATACACACATGATTATGTGAATATGTCATATAAGATTGCAGCACCTGTCAGACTGGAGTCCCTCTCTGTTGGTGGCTTTGAGGAAGGAACACTTCATGAGTCAGGGAACTGCAGGTGGCCTTTGGTAGCTGAGAGGGGTCTCCAGCCAACAGCCAGCAAGAAATTGAAATCTTTAGTTTTAAAACCAAAAGTAAATGAATTCTGCCAACAACCTGAATCAACTTGGAAGTAAACCCTTCCCTAGGAGAACCACAGGTGATATGCCCGGTACAACCAACACACTGATTGCAGCTGAGGCATTGTGACCAATGTCTTGCACTGTGGCTTGGAACCAGCTAAGGCATGCCCAGACTCCTGACACATGGAAACTGTAAGATTATACACGTGTATGGTTTTAAGCTGTTAAATCTGTTAAATATTGTTATGCAACAATTGGCAACTCATGCAAATTTTAGTACCTGAAAGCATGATGCTGCTGGAACAAACCGAACTAAAAATTGTGAGACTTACTTTAGAGCCAGGCACTGGGTGGAAGCTAGAATAATTTCTGAGGAGCATAATAGAGAAAGCCTAAATGTCCTTCAACAGACTGTTAGTAGAAATCTGGACTTTTAAGAATGCTGATACTGAGAGCAGTTCAAATATTTTCTCATCTATGACATTAGGATTAATACATTCAATAACTTTGTCATGAAATTAAAATTAAACTTCTGAGACTACTTATTATTAAAGTGTTCTTTTTTTCAAGGATGACTAAAAATATTCCTTCTAGTTCAAGAATGACTAGGGCTTCCCTGGTGGCGCAGTGGTTGAGAGTCCGCCTGCCGATGCAGGGGACACGGGTTCGTGCCCTGATCCGGGAAGATCCCACATGCCCTGGAGCGGCTGGGCCCGTGAGCCACGGCCGCGGAGCCTGTGCTCTGCAACGGGAGAGGCCAAAAAAAAAAAAAAAAAAAAAAATGACTAAAAAAGACAACTTTCTGCCCTTGGGCAAGGCATCCCATTGTTAATTGACGTTAGGTTCTCATTTGTAAATTGAAGCACTGGTTAACTAAAGCAGTGATTTTGCAGATGATTCTGGCAACTGATTTCTCTTTACAAATGAAAGCTGGGGCAGAAATGCAGTAAGTGTTGAGGAAGCATTGGTCAACCCATATTTATTCCTGCCCAGTTAGCCACTTTCACACTGTTCCATGGCTTCATGGTCCCTAAGGATGCTCCTTGGAAACAGATTAGTAACAAAATTGGGAAATCTTTAAACTATATGATCCAAAGTCAGGTAAAGTATCAACTAACTCATTCATGTTTGGATGCAGAGGACATACACACACACACACACACACACACACACATACACACAGTGGATCATTTAATACATGGTCATGGAAAAATTGTTTGTTATCTGTTTCCAAGTAGCTAATTCACCCCCAATCTGGAGCAGCTTGAGGGGAAACAGTTTATAAAAGTTTGCAAACCACGTGTCTGAAGAGCATGTCTGATCAAATGACAATTCAAAGCAGTTCTGAACATCAGAAATCAGTCAAGACCTAAATTCTTAGCTTAAAAATTTGATCAATAATTCTGGCAAAATACCTTTTTTCTAGGTCTAGAATATTAATCTTGTCATCACATTATGTGTCTTGAAGAAATTCCGACAGGTTTATGTGTGACACTAAGACCACCTATAAAGAGGGAAGTCTATAATTAAATGCTTTGTAGTCAGCTTCTCCCTTCAGGCAATCTGCCCTCAAAATTGATCAGGAATCTCTCTCCAGGGAGCCTCTTGCTCTCAAACTACTAACTTTCTAAATATGGAATTAAATTATTTTGTTGTATTACTACCAAATCTACTTTAAAAAAGCTCCTTCTAAATAAGAAGGAAAACCACAGAGTTGGGACCAATGTATACTCTTATAAGCCTTGCTTAATAGTGGGTGAACAAGAAAACTGAAACCCTGAAGCTCCTGAAACTCCCTGCCCTGTCGTGTATAGTGATGAGGTTATGACTAGGTTAGCGTGGATTCTGTTGCTTAGTCCTCATGGTTACATTGCATGAAACCGTTGTTATAAACATTTTATGCAACAGGAAACTGAATCTCAGAGAAACAAACAAAAAGTCACATAGCAATACATGCCAGAGCTAAGTTTTTGATTAATCAGAGTGAGTAGAGAGAGCAATGCATAGAAATAGGAAAAAGCAGCTTTCAGAGTGTGTGTGTGTGTGTGTGTGTGTGTGTGTGTGTGTGTGTGTGTGTGTGTGTGTGTATCTGTGGGTGAGACTCTGGCTGCTTTGATTTATACAATACCTATGGCTAAGAATCTTACTAGACATTATAGAAGATACCTATAATGGATACTCCATTCATTCATTCATTTGATAAGGACACACTAGGCACAGCTATATGCCGTATTAAACGTTGGGGGTTCCTTGGTGAAGAAGATGTGGTTGACTATATGTAAATTAGATTTCAACTGGAGAAGCAAAAATATTAAACCAAATGAGTCCTGGTAAGGTGTGACAGTTACCGTGGTAACTAAAGTACAAGACATCTAAGGAACACAGTCGTGTTTGAGTATAAACTAGTTTGAGTATAATGTGTTTGTGACAGTCACATTGTTTCACATATACACACACATATGTACATCCACAAGTATCCAACAGCTCTCTGTTTTCAACATTTGAGGTGATAATGCATCTCATCACAGAAAAATTGCTCTACTGAATTCCTAAGTGACTTTAGATAAGTGACCTACAAATATGTCTGAGGTGACCAGAGAGACCCACTGTCAATCTTAAGTTAAAGGATGGTTACTGTGCAGCTGTCTACTTGCTTTGCATAGCCTGGAGGAGTTGGTTCTGTAGTCATCACCACTTAGCACCTCCTGTTGGTCAGAGATAAATTGGCTGCGGCATTCCAGTTGCCTTCTGAAAATACACTCCAAAATGTTCTTCCACACACCCTGCAAAGAGCAGTGGGGAATCTTCATCCTAAGGTCATGGGGACACATTGACATTGCTACCAGGCTTCCATCAGTTCATTGGCACACACCTTTGTGAATGTGGGGTCTCATTGTGAGTAACTGCTGGAATCTTCAAGGGTGTATCACATGTGTTCATGAGCTACCCAAGGAAGACTCTGGGCTCACAGTGCTCCATTGAACTCTCTCTCCTGTGGAGATCCCCTCCTGACGACAGCTTCCTGGGGATGTTCTGGCTCTAGAGACAACTTTCTGCTCTGAAATGTGGAGGATAATAATTTTCTCACTTCTGTGTTATTCGTTCTCCAAGGTTTTATTCATTTTGATCAGATTATAGTTTTTTCTTCCCACACACAGCTCTCTATCATCAGGTGCTTAGATGGAAAGATTTGGCTAACCACTGCCCTGTTACACAATAACATGCTGTCCTTTCAACTTCACAGCCTCTCTCTGCACCCACCTCAGGATCAGAATTCCAGGGTCCTTCCCCCTTGATGAATCCTCTCAGAGGCTCCACATGCCCATTTTTGTTACTGTGTCTCCTGCACTTTCAGGTCTTCATATATCTCAGCTTGACTTGGGGTATGGTCTTAGTTCTTTCCCAAGGTGGTTCCTCAGCTCCCATGTAAACCAATATCTGCAAGGAGATGATGAAAAAAAGACAGAGGGTGTGCGTGTGTGTGTGTGTGTATTTATATCTACAGAGAGACAGAGACAGCATCTTGAGCAAGATGCTTTGAAACAGTGGTCCTGTACTTATCACGACATCCCATTCAAATAAGATTTCTGATTATGGTAGAAATTAGTGAGGACCTCAGCATCCGGGGTGACAACTCTTTATTACTCAAAAGTATATTAAAACTCTTCATATGTACTACTGTGAAGGGAGATTAATTGTTAAGTTGCAAAAAGGAGGAGGAGAGCCTGAGCTGAGAGAGATGACAGGACATGTGTAGGGTTATAGACTGCAGGCTTATTAAAGAGTGATTTCCGGAAAACTAGGAGGAGGAGGAGGAGAGCAAAAACAACAGCAACCAACAGGGGGTCACAGTGGAATCTAAGATCAAAAATGAAGAGGCCAGGAATAGCCTGCTTCCTCACTGCCCCGAGAGGAGACTCAGAACAAACTCCAAGTTCCCACGTGCTTGGGACCTTCTCATCTCTCTGACTTCAGGCACGGTCTCTCCCTTGCTCACTCTACTCCTGCCATGATGCCTTCCTTTTCCTCGTCGAACATGTCAGGTGTGTTCCTTCCTCAGACCCTTTGCTTGGAATTCTTTCCCCTTAGATATTTTCTTGGCCAACTCTCTCATCTGTTTCAAGGTTTTGCTCAGTTATCATCTCAACAAGTCTTAACCTGGACACCATTTAAAAAATGGTAACCAGCCATTCTCCTAGCACCCCATTGCCCTGTACCCTACATTTTCCACAGGGTTTATCACCCTCTACTGTACAGTATAATATCCTTGTTGTTTCTGCTGTTTCTGTCTAAAGCTCCCAAAAGCTGAGATACTTGCTCCCACTGCCCTTGCCTCACTGATAACATCCCAAGTGTCTAGAACAGAGAACATTGAGTGTCAATCACTATCTGGTGAATGAATTAATAAATTTCTGGTGCAAAAGCCAGATGTACTTCTGTAATTACAATCAGAAGGCTCTGGTTGCTTGGATGACTGAGTCAGAGCCAGGTTTCCTGAGAGATGACTAGATAAGATGCCCTGGTTTGGGTTGGCAGGGCTTGGAATGGAAACATGGCTGTATAGTTGTGGGCCCTGATATCTGCTTCCCTCCCAGCAAAAACCCCAGGGTTAGATCAACAGGTGAAATTTCCTTGATAAGTTTGGGGAATTTGAAAGTGAAGTGGACTGTTGTGGCAAAGGCAACACTAGTCTGTGGTCATGAGACTAGTTTCTTATTTTTCCAGCACACATTTCTAGATAGTCTTTCCTAGCTCCCTTTCATGTCACTGGGGATTATAGGATTAGTTCTCTGCAGTGGAGTGTGAGTTGCAGGGGTGTGTAACATCTCCTGGCCTTCTCACTGAGGGATGGACAGCCAGTGTCCTTCCTGGTCTCCTCTTCCTTCACCTCTTAGTTATAAAGGATCCTCGGGAGGCTTCCCCTAGGTGGAAGAAATCCGTATCCCTGAATAACCGTGTGGGACTGAGCCCCTCAACGTACATAGGACGATGACACGAGAAAGAAAGAAGCACATCTGTATTGCGTTACTGCCCTGGTTTTGTGGGATTATTACTCAGTAATACATCTAATCCATGTAAGCAGGGGAAGGTGGCAAGCCTTCAGAGTTTATGGTGTATCAGAGTTTATAGGGCCCAAGGCTCCCACACTGAGTGAGATAAAAGTCTAATATAAGTGAAGTAGGAATTAAGCTCGCTTATAGAAAAATAAATTATATTTCTAAATATTCTGAGTTCCTGGATTGAGAGTACTGTAGTCAACCCCTGATTCTTAGATACTTTTGTTTAGATAAGTCTACATCTGTCCTTCTACATCTGGTCTTTCTATGCTCATATATAACAAAAATAGAAATCTAACATTAGAAAACATCAGCTCTGTGTAGAGAACCCTTTATTTGGTAAAATGCATTCTTCCTTAGACAAATCAGCCTATAGGCCAGATATATAGACCATCCTTAAAGAAAAAGAGAAGTTAATTCATTAAGTAGTAATAAGAGATATTGACATATTCTTATCAAAGATTACAATTTAAGCCCTAGAATAGAAACATAAGGCACAAAACTAGCAATATACAAGCTAAACGCAAAAAAAAAAAAAAAGATGAAGTCTATGAGAGGTCAAGATTAGAAGATCCTAGAGAAAACCCTTCCTCTTGCTGTTTGTCTGCTCTTCTCGATGCTGTGATAATGTTAGTTGTCTCATAAATGGGTGGAGTGCCACGTTGCATCGTGGGTTCTACTGAAGCTTGTGCTTCAGCCTCAGAGGGGTTATAAAGCTGTCTCCTGCCACCAGGTTTGACATTTTTGTTAATGGAGCCTCTAGAGCCAGGGTCAGCAAACTACAGCCTGAGGTAGGACAGAAAAGATAGAGAGTAGAGGCACTACAAACACTGCCTGTGTTTGTAAATAAAGTGTGCAGGGACACAGCCACACCCACCTATTTATTCAGTGTCTGTAGCTGTTCTCACTCTACAACCACAATGTTGAGTAGTTGCACAAAGCCTAAAATATATACTATCCGTTCCTTTACAAAAAATTATGCCAGCCCATCCTCTAGTGCATGTTACTTGTTCAGTTTTTGCCACCTCACTCTGTTTAGCATAATAGTCGTGTCTTTGTCTTATCCCTTGAGTTGATTTTAAGCCACTGGTTAGAGTCTGTGTACGTACAAGTGTGTCCTTTTTAAGTATCTTTCCACAGAAGAACAATAAATATTTGTTGAGTTAAATTGAATGAACATCCACAACAAAGTCTTGCAGTCTTACTCTAGGAAAGCTGTAATCAGGCTCTAACATATTTCGGACCCAATATTGGTTTAAAATTTTTATACATGTCTTCCCTGGTGGCACAGTAGTTAGGAGTCCACCTGCCAATGCGGGGGACACGGGTTCAAGCCCTGGTCCGGGAAGATGTCACATGCCGTGGAGCAACAAACCCCATGAGCCACAACTACTGAGCCTGCGCTCTAGATCCCGCAAGCCACAGCTACTGAAGACCGCAGGCCTAGAGCCCATGCTCCACAGCAAGAGAAGCCACCACAATGAGAAGCCCGCGCACCGCAATGAAGAGTAGCCCTCGCTCACCACAACTAGAGAAAGCTGGTGCGCAGCTTTCTCTAATTAATTAATTAATTTTAAAAAATTTGTATACAAAGTGCAAGAAATCATTTTCTCTGGTATTTTGTATTCCCTATTTAATGAAATAACTTATTTTATCCTTTGGTTTTTTTATTGCTATGGCAGTTATAACTAGCTCACTGTAATTCTTACTTTACCTCTCACAGTGTAGTGTTGGGAAGTGGCCACCCAGAGACTTTGCTGTTGGTATGACCATGTGACAAGGTCTCACCAATAAATGCCACTTCCAGGGAGAGCATTTTTTAAAGAAGTTGATATACTGCCTCCACTCTCTGTCTTTTCTGTTCTACCACCAGATTTCAGTGGATCCCAAGGCCCTAGGGGAATGGCAAAGTCATAAATGGAAAAAGCTTGACCAAGACATTAGCACTGGGTGGTTAGACGAGTGAGGAATGATGTTTATCCCGTAAAACTTGGAGGTATCTTTGTTTCAGGAGCTAAGCTACATCAATGAATAATGTTTCTTAGGCAGTAGAGTTTTTTTCATCTTTTCCCAACAATTGACTGTCCTCTAAGATACAACATTCATTAACTTATTTACAGGCCAGAATTTTTTTCCTTCAAATGACGTCTTGTATCTCTGGGCTAGTTTAAGACTCATATGAAATATATATGAGAAGTGCATGAGCACTTTTAAATCCCCTATGATGAATTGTCCACTTCAAGACAATGTCCTGCAGCCCTCAGTGCTTTGCAAGTTGTCTTTCGCACTCCATGGGACAGGTTCTTATCAGCATATCTCTGTGTGCATATGTGAGTAGGCCCTCCCCTGAGCCCCCTGCAACAGAGGCAGGCAGATGGGCACATTTTGTGCTTCGTGGATCTCTTGCTTTCCTTAGTTTTCTTTGCCTGAGTGCATTTGATTAAGCCACTAGCTATGACAACAAAATGACTAAAATAACAAATCCAGTTAAATCTGATTTTTTATATGATAGCTGCTCTCTAGTTTTAATTTCTTGGCACAAAATTTTGACTTTATTTTTACCAAATTATTCAGATTAAGTCATTTTTTTTCCATTGGCAAAAATAGAATTCTTATTTCTATATATACCAAGTGATGTTCATTTGACCTATACTTAATAACAGACAATTCAAATGGCTTTTATTAGCTGCAAAACTTTTTGTTTCAATGAAAGGGGCTGCCCAGTGTGAGAAAGGGATGAATGTGTACATTCTCTGGCTAGGATGGGAGAGCCTGTGTACAGGCAGACCTTCCTCCTGTTGTCTGTGTGGAAGCCCCACACAGGCCCCTCAGAGCCCCCAGCACTTTGCAGGGCACACTCTTAAATCCACTGGAGTAGAGATTTAAATCAAATTAGTGAAATTTCTATCAGATGTTTGCATATATTTCTTTCGGTTCAGTATCTAGTGTGATATATTAATAAGACAAAACAAAACAAACAAATAAAAACACTGGCAAGGCTTTATTCAAAACAACATGTTTTTAGCTTTGGATACGTCCAAAAACTAATTAAGTACCATTTACCGGAAAATTCAGACCATTACTCACCTTACCATTGCTTATGGACGTAATCAAGACATTTCATTTTGAAGTAGTTAACATTTAAAAAAGCTGTCTTCCTAAAAGGCCAAACAATGCCTTTAGTCAGTGAGGAGAACAGAAGGTTGTGCTGAATGGTAATATGACTCAGAAATAGCATTATACTTTCCACATATTGGTTTGGCACGTTCGTTTACCTGTGAGTAGAAACAGAAATGTAAAAGTGCTTGTAGCCCTTTCTGAATCTTCAGCCAGAGTTAAATTTTTTAAGTTTATTAAAGTTTCTTTGTCAGTTATATAACATAAGAATATCTAGTGGAATAGTGTTTTATTTCTTATTGATCTTATCACCATTATTATGTCATAAAATATTATCCATTTTATAATTTATTTATTAAATATATGTGCCTATAATCATAAAGCAAATCTTAGCAAGGTACATGGTTATAGCACATGTTCAGTAGATGATCACTTTTTCTGTCCTTGCTTATAAAGACTTTACAGGACATCAGAAAGTCTAGAATTTGAAAATAAATGGAGCAACACACTGTGCTCTACCCAAAGGAAATACTTAGCAATAAGGGGTCCTTTTCATAGAAATAAAATGGAGGACTACTCCGCCATCTAGTGGACATGCTGAAACATGGAAAAGTGTTTTTTGGGTTTTTTTTTTATTGTTTCAAATAGAGTTGTATTAAATGCTGAGCAAAGTAGCACCTGCTCTCTTTATTGCTTTTGGAAGATATTATGAGGATGTATGCATGCATGGGATAAGATAATTTTCAGAAAGTGGTTTAAAAAAAATGGGATTTAAGGATTCCAGGTTAGAAGCTAAAAAGTGTACAGTGCTAAAGGAAGGTTTTCGTATAAGGAATATCATAGAGCCAGAGCAAGAAAGAGTGCGAGAGAGAGAGAGAGAGAAAGGAGAGAGAAATTGATCTCATTTTTGAATTGTTTAAAGGGGGAACAAATAAAAAAGAAGCATTGTTTAGCAAATTTTTAAAGCTTAAAACCAGAAGTCCCCAGGGTTCAAGAAATAATTCTTTAGTCTAACATATGGAAAGTTTGGCAAAGAGGGAAAATGCCTTTTGGAAGACGTTCCAATGTCTGGGAAGAGCGAGAAAAGGGCAGATGAAGAACAGCTGCTGACAGCGAGTACAGCATGTACGAGGCATCCTGCAGCTCTGCAGCAGGGGGAGAGCACTGCGGCTGAGGACAGTTTCCCTCTGTTTCACCTAAACTTTCTGGGTTGTGGTGGGAGGGAAACCAGGAGGGAAGAGTATAATTAAAAGAGACCTGTCAGTAAACGGGATGCTAACCGTTTGTACTGCCTCGTTAAAATGAAGTAGTATCATAGAAAGGAAGACTGGCAAATCGCTTCTTGTTACACCACGTGGAGAGTTATTCTCTGAGTGGTTAAGCCCTGTGCCCTCTGCCAGTTCAGTCCTTGCAGGACCTGTCAGTGGGTAGTTTTTGATGGGCTTGATAGGGTTCTACTATCACAAAGAACAAAGTGGTTAAAAAGGAAAACAGGTGGTTGGATATTTTAAAACTTTTGGTAGCCAAGTCCATTGTGCTAATAATTCTCAACACATTAGCACAATGTGCAGTGTATCAGGTGGCAAGGGGAGAGAGGCAAGGAAAGGGACCTTAGTTTGGGATAATATTCTCGGGTTGCAGTGGTAAGGAAAGATTAGGTTCTGACCCAGTTCATTTGCAATAGTGCCAGTCTTAGACAAGGGGGTGATAAGAAATAGGGAATAAAATAAAATCAGAACAACTAACATTTGTGAAACGGAGAGAACATTTTTTGAGACCTAACAGGTTGGTGTCCTACTGGCAGGAAAAAGATAACTCCTCCAGCCTACCTTCTCCTATTTATAGCCTTTTGAAGGGAAAAACAAAAGAAATAATATTCATGGAGCAGGGAAGGTGGAAGAATTTTACAGTAGCACATGGATTTTTGGCCTGCAAGGGTGAGTTCTTTAGATTGTGGTGGGGACATACCTGTACAGGGTGGGAACTAGGAAGGCAGGTGGCACTGTGGAGTAAGCCTGAGGGCGGTGAGGACAGTGGGATCCCCAAAACTCTTCTGTGCCGTCTTCCCTTTGTGTTACAGAAATGTGGCCCTGCGTGCTATGTGGATGTAGCTTGCTGGGTCAGATGTGGGCAGCTAAGCAGCACTGAGCCCATCAGGTTCTCTTTCAGAAACTTAGAGTTGGGACCACTTCCAACTTGGACCTGAGGCTGCAAGTCTGGACCTCCAACATATAAACCGAAGAACGGTGCTTCATCCGTGGTTTGCTTGTAGACAAAGCAAGAAAGCCAGTCTGCAGAGGGACAAAGGGAAACAATGCAAGGGAGGAGCAGACATGAGAAATATTTTTTTAAAAAAATCTGAAAAGTTTAAAATTATTTGTTCTAGTTCCTTTCTATAGCCGTCCATATTTCTGCCCTCAGATTTCATTAGATACTTCTGTATCCCTATAATACATTCCCATTCGACTTAAGAAAGCCTACATGAATATCTGTTACTTGCACAAAGATTCTTACCATATGGTAATTTTGCCCCTACACTGTCCAAATTTAGTCATTTGAGCCAGAAAGATGAAATTTGAAAAGGTGGACTTCCCTCAGTCCCTTAGACTCTGGGTAAATAGAAATCCTAATCTAGGCATGACCTTTTGAGTGCTTCCTCACAATTTTCAGATCTCCCTCCAGTGCTTGGGACCAGCAGGAACCCACAATATAGTTCAGGAGAGGGACCATGGTCCTGGTCTGTTTCTCCCCTTGGAGAACTTTCTGACCCTCTGTGTTTCCCCAGTTGCTCCCAGCTGGGGTGATGAGTTGCATAGAGGACCTCCAGTACTAATGCTTATGAGGTTCTCCTGGGAGCCCAGGGCTGGACCCACATTCCAGGAAGGTGGCCTGGCAGGTAGACGCCAGGTGGTGGTTGGGTAGAGGGAGAGCAATCAGGCATCCCAAGGGAAACAACATCTTGATGGAATTTAAAGCTTGAGTGTGACTACCCATATGAATTGATACAGATTCTCCTAGTTAAAGGGTGAAGAAGTTAGAAAGCCAGTTAAAAAACCCAAAGAAGAAAAAATCCTGTGCTTTCAAATAAATGAAAGATTTCCATACTGACAGAGAGAGACAGGGGAAGAATGGAAGGGAATGATGAAAAATAGCCAGAGTTTGTACTATGGAGGGTCTAAAGAAATTGGACTCTATCTTCAAGGAAATGGTAAGGCATTGAAAACTGCTAGTAATTTGTATTATAAACAGTTTCTCTGATTGTAGAGTGGATGCAGGGGAGCAGTTAGGAAGCTGTTCAAAGGTGGTGGCCCTGCAGATGAAGAGAAATGAACCGACTCTGATGAGGTATATAGGAAATGGGAATGATGGTAGATACGATGAGAGAGTGAAAAAGAGGGGGTTGCCAGGGTAACCTCTGGCTGAGCTGCTAGGTGCACAGCAGCTCCATTTCCTGAAGAACAGTTTTATGAGTCAGGCTAGAAGTGGAGGTGGGAGCGGCTTATTGGGAAGAGGATAGGATGAATGCAGGTTGAGTTCGAGGTGCCTGAGGGGCTTCTGAAGGGGGAATGCACCGTAGAGGTTGGAGGCATGAGACTGGAAAGTCCATGATGGAGCTGGCTTTTTCCCCCACTGCAAAGCAATGTTGTTTGGCTGCAGTTTCCCATCTGGAGAGCAGAGCATTGAGCCTGCCACACACTTTCTCTCTTTAAAAATGGCTTTCAAATGCAAAAGAGTAGGAATGCAGAAATAGCTGATATGCACCAGAGAAAATGCCCACTTACTTTACAGATTGACTTTGCCCCAGCCCGTGCCTCAAAACATAATTCAGAAACTTCAGACATGATGAACAGAGAAATTGTACACAAGAGTGTTCCTCTTGCACTGGCAGGAAAAATACATAACCTTGCCCTTCATGAGCCGTGGTCTGCCTTCAATGCTGACAGATTAACTTTCTTAACACGGCTGGGAGAAATGGCTCCTTATCATCATGTAAGGCAACCATGTTCATAAAATAGAATGTGTCTCTTACCCATAATGTGCACTTCAGCATAGCCAATTCGCTGTGCAGATAACCACCCAGAAGTACCAATATAAAATTGATATATTTTGGAATTTACTTTTACCCATTTTCATATGTCTTCTGTATCTTCCACGTCACTGTCTAAAGTAGGCAAATCTGTGTATTTATTCTCCATTCTGAGAGAAACGTTGGCTTGGGAAAAAGTCGGGATAGCTCAGAAAGAAGAATTTCCTTGAAAACTGTGTATTATCAACCTGATCAAGAAAGACTGTTCAATTCTGAGTTTTCCTTCTGAGTTTTTGTTAATTGAAATTTTAGAAATTTAAATGACTTTAAGTCCACAATGGATCTCCACAAATATTAAACAGTGTTACAAGTATAGCAGGTGAAGTGGCCTGGAAGGCATATATGTTCTGATTATCTGTGACAGGGCACATATGAAGGAACTTTATTTCCATTTATTTAATGGTTTTCATAGTTCGATACTTCAGAAGTAAAAAAAAAAAAAAAAAAAAATCCTCGACCTAAAATCTAATTCTGAGCATTCTAGCTGTAGGTCTCCTGTCTCCATTGCTTTATCTTGGACTTTGTGTGCCTGTGAAAAACTAGAATGTGAACTCTGATGCTTCTATATGTCATAGTCTTTCCAATTCAAAATCAGAAAGGGAATAAAGAGAGGGAAGTAATATTTATGAAACTTACTATATTGCAGGGACTTTTGCATTCTCGAGTTTATCACAACAATACGTTGAGCAAAGGATTTCTAACCTCATTTTTAGATAAGGAAACTGACTCTCAGAAGGGACGTTTGCTGAGATTCACACTGCTAAGTGATGGGTGGAAACACAAGACTATTCACTTTCATTCATGCCGTTTCTACTCTACCAGAGGTTTCCAAATTGGGTTCCTCAGAGCCCAGGACAAGGGGAGACACCTTGGCAGCCACCCTATGGGGAGAGTGTTGAGAAGGAAAGCTGCCTGACTAGATGTTGGTTCCCTGTGTTCATTTCAAGCAGAGCAATTCTGCTTTTAGTTGTTGCTCTTACTGTGTTTGCTTAAAATTATTACCTAGGAAAATGGCTTCTACTACTTAAAACTTTTACAAGTTATTGCACCATAAAACTAACTCTGATAAAGCTCATGGGTGACAAAACTAGTGGGCCATAAAGTAAAAATAACTTCACTTCTGGACATAGTAAACTCTACATAACACTATTTATATTTAAAATTATTTTTGAGCCTTTTTCTCCAGTATTTATTGACAAATGATTAATAGGAAATTACTTTCCTATCTGTGTTTGTATGTTTTCAAGGTAAATATACAGCACTCTGGAGTACTGAAAGAGAGCTGTCTAGATATGCTTGAGAGAAAGCTAATAGATAAAGACCACTGCAGAGTATAGAGGAAATGGAGCCATTTTCCAGGAAAAAAAAAAATCAGAAAATTGTAGGTTAACTAACCTTGGTTCAGAGACCAGGGAATGCATTGAAGGAGATCATGATTGTGATTGAGGGCAATTCTCAGTGGATGTCTGGCTGGAATTCCCGCTGTAACCTAGCTTTTAATTTTTAATCAGCTTTATTGAGGTTTAATTTGCTTGACGCTTTATAATCCTGACTTCTACTTCCAAGGAAACTGCTTCTTTTATATCCGCTGCGGTGGAACGTGGCCCAAATTATTTCTTGAGAAAAAGGTGATCACAGCTCTCTCACAGGTGTTCTAAAGTGAGTCCCTGGAGCAACAGCATCAACATCACCTGGGGGCCTTTTAGAACTGCAAATACTCAGGCCCCACCCACAGACTTACAGATTGGAAACTGTGGGCGGGGCCCAGCAATCTGTGCTTTCATAAGCCCCCGGGTGATCATGACGTAAGTCACGGTAAAGTTTGAGAAAGCCTGCATGGGAGCTGGCCTTTGAGCAGTCACGGCCAATCTGGAGACTGGCCAGAGGAGGTTTTGCATTGCTGAACTTGTCCTACAAGTAACGCTAATGAACAGAGCTGGAGCTTCCTGAATTGGCATGAGAAACCTGGAAGAAATCAACCAGCTGTTAGAAAAAGGCAGAGGAGACACTTAAATAGAAGCAAAGGCCAAGAGTCAAGAGCATCATGCCAATGGCAGGCTACTAAAACTCCTGCTGATGGAAGGGTGAAGTTCCACACATATTCTTTTTTTTTTTTTTTTTTTTTTTTTTGCGGTACGCGGGCCTCTCACTGTTGTGGCCCCTCCCGTTGAGGAGCACAGGCTCCGGACACGCAGGCTCAGCGGCCATGGCTCACGGGCCCAGCCGCTCCGCGGCATGTGGTATCTTCCCGGACCAGGGCACGAACCCGTGTCCCCTGCATCCGCAGGTGGACTCTCACACTGTGCCACCCACCAGGGAAGCCCTCCACACATATTCTTACAGTAAGCTTCCATTCTGTGAGGTATCTCACAAGCAAAAGAGCTTAAAGCATCTCGTCCTCTGCAATTAAGAGTCTCCCTAGAAGGGAGAGAATAATATATATTAGTAATGGTTTGAGCCAAAAAATTGGAGAGGGGGCAAAGAAGCAGTCTTCATTTATATGCCGAGAAAATAATGATGATGCACACAGAGAGGTCAGACCAGGCTCTCCAAAGAAAAGTCTCATTCAGACATGGGAGTGTCTTCTGCGGAGCAGGTAACCAAACGTTACAAGTCTTAATAATGACATAGACTAATAAATACTATGTATTGTGCACTTACTTGTGTATGATGCTGTTTTATGTGTATGTGTGTGTGAATATATATATGTGTATATATATGTGTATATATATATATATATAGTATCTGAATTCACTTATATCATGTAATAACCCACCCAATTTGTACCATTACTATATTTGTTTGATAGATGATAACATTAAGGTAGGGGGAAATTAATTACCTTGCCCAAGCGCACACACGTCATCTGTTACGGAGTGGGAATTTGCACCCCGGCAACCTGGCACCAGAGCCTGCGCTATCAACTGCGATGCTATATTGCTTCTTGATGGAAGTTATTAAAATTAATCCTCTAGGTTTGAGATTCCATAAATTGCTTGTTTGTCTCTATGGCAACCATATGCAAAGCCCTGTGCTTCTAGACTCTCATTTGAAATCACCACTAACCATAGGAGCCACATGGCTCCTGCGTGTCCCACCAAACATGTGTATGTGATTACATTTTATATGTGACTCCTAACATCTTCATCACACAATGTTCCATATTGAGAATTCTGGTTTTATTTCATGTAGGAATTGTTTACATCTGATTTCCTAGTTGTAATCCTGAACAAAAGAGGGAGGGAGGAAGGGAAGAAAGTAGGTACTGTCCTCCCCTTTCTAGATCATGAATGTATTCCAAAGTCTTGTGATGGAACAGTGTGAAACCTCAGAGGTCTTCCTAAAAGGTATAGGGAAGGCCCTCACCTCTATAAGGACAGAGTACTCCTGAATTGATTCTGAGAAAGGCATGCCCCTCCTAAGCTATCCGTGATCAGTGGTTTCATGTATTTTTTTAATACACACAGGCTAGTTCAGGGGATATCTATATCTATATCTATATCTATATCTATATCTATATGTAAACGTTAATTTTTATGTGGTAGCTCAAAATGAGAAGGGCACAGTGTTACATAGCAGCTCAGCGGTAGAGCAGGGGCTAGGGGCTGAGTCTTTAATGTATTTTTAACTGCAGTCTTCACTGTTCATCCGTGATATGCCAGGGACTACACCTATACAGGAGATATGCAAAAGCAGTATTCTCCTCCCTATCATCACCCTGTCATTATCCAGGCTTTCTCTGATGTGGTTGTAGCATCATCACTCTACTCCGGTGGGCCAGTGAGCATGCGCTGTGCAACTCTGGCAGCAGCAGGCTCCCCAGGGCTTTGGGAGGGTGGATTGCTGCCCCTTTTGCCTACTCAGAGCCACGTGTCAAGAGCTGGATGGCTCCTGGAAGCCCTAGTAGGTTGTGGACTTCAACCCAGTTCTGGAAGGGCTGAGGAATGCCCCCATCAGGAGTGATATACTCCACCAACTCCTGGCCTCCACCCTTGGTTGCCCTAGAATGTTCTTTCCATCAATCCCTCCCTTTAGTGTGAGTTAAAAGCCTGAGTATGTTCCAGTCGCGATTAGGAAAGCTAGGAAAACCATGTGTGTGTCTGTGTGTATGTATGTCCTTGTGCATGTGTAAGTGGGTTGGTGAATGAATGGAGGGGATATCAGAGAGGGAAGTGAAACAATTTAAAGTACAGATAAAAGGAATTGAGGATGAGTGTCTGGCTCCTAAATCAGGATATCCTTCTTAGAAGTTTTGTAGAGTATTTAGAAGTGCTCCCTAACATGTCAGATAACTCACATTTTCCTCATGGTCTCACCTAGTGGCAGTGGAATGTGATTTCTATAGGCTGCTCAATATGAATCCCTAAGTATCTTTTTGTCTGGTGAGCAAAATGTGTGATCATTTCAGAATTCCTAATTGGCATGTAACAAGTGCCTATTTAATCTTAATATGAATCACATGTAATTATAACTTTTCAAATAAAAAATAAGATACTCTGGTGAAGAAATTAGATGTCTCACCATCTAATGGTTGCAAAGAACAACCATTTGCAAATATCAATAAAATGCTGTAGAGAACTGAAAACCAGGATCATGAGCTCATTGCTTTGTATAATTTATGTTATGGAATCATTAGATTCATTTCCTTCAACATAATATTAGAGATGATACAGACTGGTTAATGGACTCACTTTTTAGAAAATGCTATCATATACATCTCTCCACTTCCTTACCATTAAAAAAATTCCCATTTTCTTTCCATTTAGCATAAATCAAAGCATATTAAGTACTATAGCAGTAAGTTATAATTAGAAAAGTGATGAAAACCACAACCCTATTAAATAGTATTACATTAAATAAAAGAGTGTCATTTTATTATTTTAAACAATTTAATAGAACAATAATGTCATGAACAAAAAGCTAAATTCTAGATTTAAAACCAGAATAGCAACTGGGAGAAATGCCACTAGGTGGAGCCCATGGTTTCTAAGATTTAGGGTAAGTGTCCTCAAGCAGTCTGGGGATAAGTGTTTTCTGGATATTGAATCACAATGTTGTTAGGGATCATCTTTAGGTTGATATATTGGACAATCCTTTGGCTACTACAATTAGGAAATGGGTAATCTGAGGATGGGTTAATCCATTTTTCTTTCTGAACAAGTACTTAAAAGAATGTAAGTGCCCATTTCTGGAAATCAAGGGTAATTTAAACTGATTTTCTGGAAAAGAATGATCAATAATTGGATAATATTATAACAAAGAAAGTTAGCTATGGGGAAGATTTATTGAAATGCAATTTTCTCTTATTAGTGGGCATCAAATGTCCACTTTAAAAGGAGTTTACAAGAATATTATAACAAGAATATACTCTAAAATGTATTAGTCGTAGGGCAGATAAAAGAAACCCATTTAAAAAGATTATTTAGATTACCTTCATCAAGCAATTACAATCCTTTAAGTACATTGCAGGAAAAAAATGTAAATGCAGTACAGTTATACTCTAGTAGCTATTCTAAAATAACAAGTGAATAGCTTTCCATACTGATGATACACAGTTAACCCTATTAAAAAAGATTTTAAATTACTGCCTTGACAGTCATTCTTTTTATGCTGAATTTATTTTTAAAAAAGTTTAAAGCTTGATTAAGGAATAATTGCCATAAATATACTGTGTAAACTTAAATTGTATAATTTAATAAGTTTTCACACACACACACATACACAGGAAAGCATCACCATGACAAGATTGTGAACATATTTCCCTTAAGTTTCCTTGTCTCCCTCCCTCCCTTCCCTGCTCTCCCCCCAACCCCTCGCCCCCGCTCTGTGACCACTATTCTATTTTCTGTCACCATAAATTAGTTTACATTTTCTGTATGGATTCATACAGTATGAATAGGTTTTTGCAGGTAGCTGACTTCCTTCTTTCAGAATAATTATTTTGAGATTCATTTACATTGTTGAATGTATCTAGTTCATTCATTTTTATTGCTGAGTAGTATTTCAAGGTTTGGATATACCACAATATGTTTATCCATTCATCTGTTGATGGGACATTTTTTTTTTTCAGTTTCGAGTATTACAAATAAAACTTCTATGATCATCATGCACAGATTCTCTACAGACATATATTTCCGTTTCTCTTGGTCGAGTGAATAGTAGGCATCTGTTTAACTTTGTATGAAACTGAAGCTGTTTTCCAAAATGGTTGTGCCATTTTTTCTTCTTTTATGTATAATAAAACAGATATCTTTATTTTGTGGCTATTAATAAAAGCAATGGATATCATGAGTTACTTAATTTAAGTTAAAAGTAAAAAGATACCCTTGCCTTTCTTTCTGTTTAATACTACCCTATCCTGTACCACAATATTGAATTTGTCTCCTGTGTGCTGTGGAGGGCAGAAATAAATCCATCATGAGTACCTTTAAAATACTTGAGCATGATAAATAAGTTAAACATCATTGGGCAATTTATGGGAAAAAGAAAAGAGCAATAAGATTTTTATTTCTCCAAAATACAAATATGATGAAACACCCTAGAACTGTAAAAATGTTGTGTGCTTCATAATTTTGTAGCTTTAAGTTGTAATGAATACACATCTCAAAAAAAAATTAAAACAGTTTCTGTTTCAATGTTCTATGCTAAATTCAGGCCATATGTTTTCATTCCTTATTGAAAAAAATTAAATCACTGTATTTCCAGCAGAAAACTTTCTCATAAAACTTCTCCAGCATATTAACTTCTCCAGCAATAAGACATCGTCATACTTGTAGCATGTCACGGTCTTTATTCAAATAAGTTATGCTGGTCACAGTTTTAATTGTATTTTATTATCTTTTTGAAAAAAATAGCTTTATGTTTTTAAAGTAATGAAAATGCACTATAAGAAATAAGGTATCAGTTAAATTTTGAAATTGTTCCATTATTTACCAGCTGTGTGGCCTTATATAAACTACTTAGCTGTCTATATTGGCATCTGTGAAATGGAAGTAATACTTCTTTGTACAGTTTTTTGAGGATTAAGGAAATTAAAACATATAAAATACTTGAAAAGTGCTAGTCATATAGTAGTTACTCAATAAATATTAGTTTTTATTATTTCTAAAAGTCTCCAAATATATACACACACATATATATATATATATATATACACACACACACATAAGAAAGATAGTGATACATTGTCTGTATTGAGAAGAACAAAAATATGTACAAATAAATATGTTCAGGGACTTTCCTGGTGGCGCAGTGGTTAAGGCTCCACACTCCCAGCTCAGGGGGCCTGGGTTCGATCCCTGAATCCGCTAGCTGCAAGTAAGGAGCCTGCCGGCGGCAACTAAGGAGTCTACCTGCCACAACTGAGACCTGGTGCAACCAAATAAATACTTTTTAAAAAATTAAATTAAATTAAAAAAATATGTTCAGAAACCCTTCCTTGCCTTCTTATCTGTGAACTCCTGTAAAGAACATCCCTGTACTACCCTTAAAATAGAGTTAGATCTTTTATACACCTCTAGAGCCCCGATGACTAGAACAATTTCTTAGATTCTCAAAGAACTTCTGTGATTTCTTTGTTGGTTTCTTAAATATGTTTCCTGACCCACTGTGATGAATTTATTAAGTGTTAACCCTCTGAAATATGAAGATTATATACGTTAAAATGTACTCCATTTAAAGCTATTTAATTTAGGATTTATTTAAATGTGTGAGTATGTATTACTTTGGTTATAAAAGTGTTAGATACTTCTTTCAAAGGCAGAATAAGCCCATGCATAATAATTCCTTTCAGTTTCAAACCTACTGGATTGATAGATAAAATATTTAAGTACTAATAATTAAATAAATGAATGAAAATATTCAAGACAAATGAGAAGTGTTTGTGACCCAGGAACAAACAGGAATTGTAAGCAGTTTGTGTAGCCAGGAAATCCCAGGTGGTGAGGTGGGACTCAATCTCTTTGGCTGGAGAAAGCTAATTCTGTATAAGACCAGGGGTCTAGGACTTCAGGCTCAGTGAGGGGCTGTGAGGGGACCGAGTACCTCACCTGGTGAGGGGCCACAGCCTGACTCCTTGACTGAAGCTCCTGGGCCATCAGCATCTCAAGTCCTACAATTTTTAAAGTAGAAGATAATCCAATAGTACTACATCATTTTTGCAACCGTAATTGGATTCTGTTTAAGATGATGTTAGAACAAGGTGAACATCCAGATTAAGACCTTTTCACATTGTGAGAAAGGCCTCCTCATGTGGTAGTGGAGAGTCCGATTCTCCAGGATTGAATCCCTGCCCTGCCACTTCTAGTGTCTGCCTCCAGGCCTCCGTTTCCCCCTTTATAACACATGCATAATATGTTTCATAGTCACACAGCAGAGGGTTGTGTGAGTATGAAATGAGTCTTCACCAGCCCGTAGCAAAAACTATGTAAAATTTGTTGTTATTAGTGAAAAAGTGTGTTCATCCTCTGTATGGGAAGCATCCTATATAGGTCAAACTTTTGAGAAATTGACTAAGATGTGAAATACTTATTTGGCCATTTTTATACTCAATTTTAAGTATCCTTTTTTCATTTATTATTCTTTTCCTAGACTTCAATTTATATTTTTAAACACCTAAGTGAAGTGATGAACCTGGATTGAAGTCTCATCAAAATAGGCATCACCTTTCAATGTCAGGTGAGAAAGTTTATGCATAACTTTACCTTTGGAATATATCTTTCTCTTGGATGGAATTCATTAGCTCCAGCAAACTGTGAGAAATTGAGAGTTCAAGTCCCTAAGTGGGCTTTGTTCTCCCTCAAACTTACTTTGCGTACGTCCTGTATTCTCTTCTAGGCAGCGTCGTTCCTCACCCAGTTCCTCATGCTGTAGATCCAGGCATTTTCCTTGTTGCTTCCTTCTTCCTCAACGCCCCCCACCCCCAATCCAATCACCCATTCGAAACTCTGCCCATTTTATTTCTAAACGCTTTTCAACCTCAAACCCTCTTTTTCATATTATCACTATCCTCGTAGAGTTTCTCATCATTCCCCAAATAGCCAGTGTTCCCAGCCACCCAGCCGGGCTCTCTGCCAACTGACCTGACCCCCGAAGCCACCTGCCTCCCAGCTGCTAGAAAAAGCTCTGAAACAAAAAAGCCTGACAGCGGCTCTGTGTGGCCTCTCTGGGATAAAGTGTCATATCTCTGTTGGAGCATCCAGCCTCCTTTTCCAGCTTCTCATGTGCTGCTCTCACATCTACAGGAAATGAAAGTTACCCACACTATTGGTTTTTTCTCATGCATATGGCTTTTCTCATTCTGTCAATCCGCCTGGAATGCCCTCGTCCCTCCCTCCCACTCCCATCACAGTCATCCTATCACCACAATGCCTAGCTGAATACTGTGGCTCTTTGAAGATTTATTTCCTGCAGTGACGTCTATAAAAAAGCCTTCCCTGAAGCTCCAAGGTGGGTTTAGGTGCCCTTCCCCTAGGCTCCCAGAGTAATTGGGCATTTGTGTTTTGCCCTTGTGAATATTTTTTTTTCTGGTAAAATGGCTTCCAGAACTAAACTATTCTTGATCCTTCTCCGTGGATTAAACTTAATTATTAGAATACAATATGCTAGGCTTTGATGTTTAATCATAAAACACAATGCATTATTACCATTTAAATAAAAATACATGTAAATGAGAGTTCAAAATATATAAAGAATTCACATGTTAACACTATTTCTATATATTTTAAATGAAAGAAAAAATATGGTGTCAACAGTAACAGGATACTACGATACTATTATTTGTGTGTGTGTATGTGTGTGTGTGTGTGTGTGTGTGTGTGTGTGTGTAGAGTGGGGAATAATGAAGAGCTCCAACAAACTCTTTCATAAAAATGCTTAAAAAAAGACTTACCTGGTGGCACAGTGGTTAAGTATCTACCTGCCAGCACAGGGGACACGGGTTCAAGCCCTGGTCCGGGAAGATCGCACATGCCTCGGAGCAACTAAGCCCGTGCACCACAACTACTGAGCCTGCACTCTAGGGCCCACGAGCTACAACTACTGAAGCCCGAGCACCTAGAGCCTGTGCTCTGCAACAAGAGAAGCCACCACAAGGAGAAGCCTGTGCACCGTATCGAAGAGTAGCCCCCGCTCCATGCAAATAGAGAAAGCCCACGAGAGCAGCAACGAAGACCCAATGCAGCCAAAAATAAATAAGTAGATTTATTTTTTAAAAAATGCTGAAAGAGTTTTTGGCTCTGTTCCCCTTTTCCACTAGTCTTTCCTCTATCCCAGTTGCAGAGAGGGTTAGGCAGAACTCCTTGGTCCAGTGACCATTCAGATACATCACATCACAAACTAATAAAAACCAATCTCCCACACCCTCTCCTCTTTATTGGCCTTTTCCCTGTTTTACTTATTGTGGAGTAGAATGACTTAACTTCACACTGAGGAGTTTGGAGGGGTTTATAATGTCTTATGAAGGGATTTGGGAAAATTTGATTCTGTGTGTCATATAGCAAGAAGATACAAGATTCTTACAATTAAGCATGTTTTTGCTATGTAATGTTAATTTGAATAGAGAAGTTCTAAAATAGCTTCCGTTTTGCCTGATTCTACAAAAAACAGCATTGACACTTACCTTGCAACAGTCTCCGTTTAGTATTTGTCAGTCTTGTGTTGAGAGCAGGAACTAAGGGGTGTGTGTTTTTGTTTTCTCAGTGCTCTGTGCTGTGCGTACACATAGTAGGTACTCAGTTTGATTGTTGAGCAAAAAAAAAATTAAGAAATGCATGAGTGATTTAGTAATTCAACAATCTCTGAAACTTTTTTAAAAATAAATTTATTTATTTATTTATCTTTGGCTGCGTTGGGTCTTTGTTGCGGTGTGCGGGCTTCTCCTTGCAGTGGCTTCTCTTGCTGCGGAGCTCAGGCTCTAGGTGTGTGGGCTTCAGTAGTTGTGGCGCATGGGCTTAGTTGCTCTGTGGCATATGGGACCTTCCCGGACCAGGTCTCGAACCTGTGTCCCCTGCACTGGCAGGCGGATTCTTAACCACTGCACCACCACGGAAGCCATGATACTTCTTTAATAAGAAATTAAATAGCCAGATGCTATACTATTAGTATTCATGTCAGACAACAAACTAAATGAAGAAATTTCAAAAATATATTCAAAATTATCCTGTTGTACTTGTTGAGAGCCCTTGAACTCAGACATTTCTCATCCCTGAGAAATGAAAAGAGTTGGTTCTGAATTCAATTGAAATTTCAAATTATTGAAATTTACCCCAAACAATACAAAATTCTGATTTGGTTTTATCTTTGCCCTTCAGTTACCTAAGGTGAAGGTTGGATGAGTAAAGCATGCACAACTTGCAGGCTTTTTACTTAATGTCTAAGGCCCTAAATTTGTCACACTCTTCCTTTCGTGCTCTTTAACCCAAACAACTAATCATTATTTTCTTCCTTTGAGTAAAGGGGGAAAGAAAATACTTAGATGTTAATTTCTACCATCAATTACTCCTTTTTAAAAAGTCATTCTTTGCCTAAATGAAAGCTATTATAAGCAGACAGAATAGCCTGCGGGAATAGAGTTTCTAAATTCATATCAAACATAAAGTACACTCAATCAAAACTTACATGTTGAATCCAGACTACAAATGGCTCATTTCGACATCAGATGGATTATAATTTCAATTGACCTTTGCTTAAGTTTTTAAAAAATAATGGAATGTTGCTCATCTTGTGATATTTTTCTTTGTTTCTGTGTAACTGAAATAATTATTAACTCAGGAATTCGAGATTTTTAAAAAATTGCAGACCCTTAACAATATACATGTTTTTCCTGTTGTCTATTAGATGATCACTTTTGATTCCTACAGCCCGCCCCCAATACATAATCAATTCACTTATGGTTGGAATATATAAAGATTTAGTAAAAGTAGTTGAAGTGCTATGGATGATGTAGTATATTTTGAATTATTGCTTTCCAAGATGTTAACAGAAATTTTATGCCCTCATAAAAATTCTAGCATTTTTTGGTTTTGTTTGTTAAGAAGGAAAGAAATTATGTTACTGGATATACTGAAAAACTTACTTGTATTTTCCTTCTTTGAGAGATTGGAAGGTTTATTTGAGTCAATGTAGTAATTAATAGCATGTATGTTTCTTTTCTCACGAAACATATGACTAGATATTTGGATATTTATTTATAATTTGGAAGAAAATCTTACTAATGATTTAAGTAATTCAAATAAATGACTGAGGATCAAAAAACAAAACAAAAACAATAACAAACCCCTTTCACTCCTTTAAAATTAATGCACCCAGGGAATTACAAAATTTGCTTCAAAATATATCATCATATCCTAGGTTAAGGCTACAGTTGTATTAAATGATCATTAAAGTCCCATCAAATCCTGAGATTCTAAGAATTTATGAGCACTTTATCTGGAAAACCCCAAGAAAATACATTCAGGCAAGACAGACATAAATGGGATTTTCAGTCAGTTATTTCATGTTTCTAATTAAACAATTCCTCCATGTTTAAATACCATTTGTGTATGAATTTGGAAATTGTCTCATCACAAGTAACAAAATCCTACAAATAGTAGCTGAAATAAATACATCTGGAAAAACCTACTAGAGCTGGTGTGTTTGGTCCACATTCCCATTCCTTTTTGTCTCTTTACGCTGCTATCCTTGTGTGTTCGTCTGTCTTCTTCTTGCAGAGGCCTTCATACCTCCATCTCTTATCACTGTCTACTACTGAATACCTCCAGCTACCCTGAACCATTTTGAATTCTTTGGTCAAGACAGGTATACCTCCAAGCCTTTGCCCCATTTTTTTTTTCCCCTTCTCCTCTCACTCCTTTGCCAACTCCTACTGATCCTTCAGATGTCAGCTTAGACAAGGCTTCCTCCAGGAAGTCTTTCCTGATTACCAAATTCTGGATTCAGTGCCCTCCTAATTCATCACCTTTTATAGCACTGTATTTCCATTGACATATTACTTCTCTGTTGGGTGTACTAAACTACTTGTTCTGTGAAGACAGAGACTGTACTAATCTTTTCCAGTGCTACATCCCTGGTGCTTAACTAAATAGTAGTAGAAAACTAACACACCATTGTAAAGCAATTATACCCCAATAAAGATGTTAAAAAAAAAAAAAGAAAAATAGTAGTAGATATTTAGGAATTTATTTAAATATATTCTTAACTTTGTAACATTTAGAATAAAACTCTAAATAGGGACATGATAATCCTGAACTCTTAGTAGCTTTGATTCACTCAGTCATTCATTCTTCATTTCATAAATAGGTATTGTGTACCTGTCATGTGACAAGTCTGTTTAGCAGTGGGGTTCATGGACTGTGCATTATGAAAATAACTAATAAGAGATATATACAAAGTGCTAGAATTGTTCAGAATAAGTGGTCAGTAGCTGTACTTGGGGAACTCAAGGACAACTCTCCAGATTAAGGAAAATTTAGGTCATGAGAGCAAAAATTTTCCCATCTTCATCACAGAATTCCAGTACATAGAATAATGCCCGACATGTTGTAGCTTACTAAATTTGTTAAATAAAGGAATAAGAGTAAGAGAGAAAGTGAGATGGTTTCTTACTCATGGTTTCTTTCTCTCTTACTCATTCAAGAGTAAGAGAGAAAGTGAGATGGTTTCACATTAACACATAAGCTGCTTTGTAAATATAAATCTCTAAAAATTGTATGTACTGTACTTAATTTAATTATATGGATGCTTGAGACAAAGATATGTCCCCAGTTTAAGATACCTGGGTAATTCTGTACTCTATCTTATGATAGAACTGAACTTCCTTGCCTGTTTCCAGATTATGGATCTGTGGTATAACAAGTAATATTTATGCCTGATAATATTGATGTTGTTTTTTATTCTGAATTTAAAATCTCTGTGAAAAGAAAAGCATTTATAATGCCCTATTGATCAAATCATCCCTTGTGTTAATGACTGCCATGAAAGAATTGTCTGGTTATTGTGCATAGTGTAAAGGTTAATTTGGGGCATTATAAGTAGTGAGTCTTAGACTGTATCATCTAGAAGACTGGTTTATAGAAAGAAAACTAGAAGAAAGAGCATCCAGAGTAGTGGAACACAAATGTATGCTCACTTTACTGTACATAAATAAATCCAGATTTATGTATCAGGACATAGCAATAGTCAACATCAATAGTTATTTTAATTGTGCAAATCCATACCACTTGGGTAAGGCACAATGTTGAAGTGACTTTTCCATGGTTCCATAAATAGTGAGGGGCAGATATACTGGACTTTTAGACTTCAGGTTCCATATTAATTTTAATATATTCTGCAGACCCAGGGTCCCTGGGAAACTCAATACACCTTTTTTGTGCCGTCAAGGTGGGTAACACCCAACTGTATTTGCAAGCTGATGTCAGGTGAATTCTCCTACATCTCTGAATTGAAATCTGCCACCTATGATGCTGAAGGAAAAAGAGACTTCTTAGCTTCAGGCTAAGCTTCAAAAGCTAGGGTTCTTGATCGGTGAACCGTAGGGTGGAAGAGGCGTGATAGCTGGGTATAGGGACTGGCAAAAATTCAAGGCCTTTGTATTTCTTTTTTTTTTTCTTTCCTCCCTACTCCCTGCCCCCAGCTTGCCCCACTGTTAACAAGTTTTAAAGCTGTTTAAGCAGTCATTAAATCTTGCTGGGAAATTTCTGGGCCACTCTAAGTCTACTAATGAAGTTCAGAGCTGGGAGCCATTGAACATTTTCTGGCTGAAGCAATTCATTGCTTTTGGTCCTGAGTATAAGCTTGGCTCAGGAACAGAAGATGGGAGGTTTCTTGACCCTCCATGCTTAAGAATTCATAGTCCCTGAAGTGAAGAGAGAAAAGAGAAGTATATGAGGGAGAGAGTGTAAAAGCACATTCTTTTATTAAATGTGAGTTAAAATTTAGGGATTTATTTTGTGGGGGTGTTTTTTCAGTATTTTGAAATGTGTTCTGAACAAGTACAGTTTTATTCTAATGATACACATATGTGGTATGTTGAAAAGATGATTAAGAACATTTGGTTCAAGGGACTGAGGCCTTCAGAAAGACAGTAAGAAGTCCAAGTGGACATTGGATAATTATATTAGGTACTTCACTGAATGTCTTACTTATGTGAGTTTCACAAGATAGTTAAAAGTGTACAAAGCCTTCCCAGGTGCATTTTCTTGAAGTTTCTTGAGATCAAATTCCAAACACCATTTCCTACATTAATGGCCCTTTTCAAGCCAATTTTCCAGGTGTTTCAACTGTTTTCCAGGAAGTATATTCATGTGGGGATGTGTGTGAACTCTAGCTATTTTGTTTAAGATGTGCTGGATTTTATTTATTTATTGTTTTCCCATCGTTTTTTTTGTTTTTTTTTTTTTTTTTTTTTTTTGCGGTACGTGGGCCTCTCACTGTTGTGGCCTCTCCCGTTGCGGAGCACAGGCTCCAGACACGCAGGCTCAGCGGCCATGGCTCACAGGCCCAGCCGCTCTGCGGCACGCGGGATCCTCCCGGACCGGCGCACGAACCCGTGTCCCCTGCATCGGCAGGCGTATCCTCAACCACTGAGCCACCAGGGAAGCCCCCCATTGTTTTTATTAAGATTCTAATCATGTATTTGGGGAAATGAGTGTGTCTCTTTCTTTTTCCACAAGCAAATCGAGTATGTGGGTAATTTCTGAATCATTCTCTCCCATTATTCAATAAATTATATTTTAATGTGAGACAGAAGATTGGAGGAGACTTTTTTTTTCCCAAAAAAGTAATATAACCGAAAGAGAGAGAATCTTGTGGCTCTAAAGTTTAGAGTTTTAAATATCTTTTTAGTTTATCAGATAATAATTACTTTGCATTTAACTACTAGGCCTATGGGCAGACAACATGATAATCCCTAAATATTATTAAAATATTTTCAATATTAAGCAGAATGTACCAATTATCAAGTAATTTCTGAAAACAGAAGTGAGCATGAGAATTGAGAATTTTTTTGGGGGGTGCTATCTTAGGAAGTTACTTCAAGTGTTGGGAAGATTTTACAACTAACAATAAAAGTGTTTACAACTAAAGTGAGAAAGAAATCTTGTCTGAGCAGAGTGAATTCTCTTGGATTCCAAGTTACATTCCCTTCTCTCAGCTGTTTAAATTTCTGGCAAAAAAACTTAGTGCAGGATTTAAATAAAAACAACAAAACATTTATCAGAAACCTACTATGTGCTAGGCACTGTCAATTATTCTAGTCAGTTAATACTTCTAAATTGTTACTAGGACATTCCAATTCTTTCACTGACAACTATTCCCAACCTCTTTTTATTAACTTCACATTTTCCAAGTCCACTATCTTCTCTCCATTGTCTTCAGTGTTATTCAAGGACATCATGTTCTTTCCTCCATATTCATGACTCTTTTTACTCCCAATTCAACACCGTCCTCTCCTGATCTCATCTTAGATGACTTTAGTGTCGCTATTAATAGATTTTTATTAATAGAAGCATATAGCTACTTGATAGTAAACTTAACTCCATTCCCCAAAACAGCATCCTAATGCTTGTTATCACCCATGGAAAAAAGAAAATTGGAAGTCATGCAATCTGATCCCAGCAGTGGTGTGCTGGTAGATGTTTAACAACTAGATCTCTGAGAAAAAAAAGAAAAGAGAAGGACTGATTTGTAGAAGTTGCTGATTATCTTGGTGTAAATACTTCCACTGTGGCTGATTTCAAGTTACCACTGTGATTTCCTTGAATACAAAATTGGGAAGAAATTCTCTCAATCAGCTCTCTTTAGCTGGAAACAGCTGCCTCCAGCACACCGCCCTTATGCCTCCCCAACTCCCCCATTTTTCTAACCTCAGGTCTCTTAGTTATTGCTGTCTTCACTCGATTGGTCATCCTAATTTTCTTGTCTTCTGTATTGAAGCTTATTGGTAATCCCTTCAAACAAAATTCCCAAAAGAGTAAAATTCTCCAGCTCTTCCTTTTGTACTATATAGGCCCATCAAAGCTAACCCAAGTTAAATCAAGCGTTTTTTGTTTGTTTGTTTGTTTTGTGTTTGTTTTGTTTTGTTTTCCCCCATATCTCCCACTCCTTTCCCCTGGCAGTAAAGGAGTCTGGAGAAAATTATGTATCTGTACATTAAGATTGTATCTTTAATCCACAATCTCTAAGTTGTGGAGAATCTTTAGTGCTTTTATTATTCCTTTTAGTTATCTTGATCACTGCCTTCTATTACTTCCCATAACAGCTCCTGCAGCTCTTCATCACTCACTTTAGGTCTCTTGCTTTAGTTCCATCTTTCAGCAAATCCCCCTCCAAGAACCGAGAGCTCATGAATGACATTACATAGTCCTCTCAATTTTACTTCTGTTCCTACGATTCCCTCCCTACTTTCCATCAGTTTTTGAGAAATAAATACCCTTGTTTCTTTCTAAAACTTAATCTTTACTTTTGCTTTTTTTGAGGGAGTCCCATCTTGTTTTCTTTATGTGCCTTAATCCATCATTACTACAGTTTCCCCAGAATATTTTTCAATTTCACTATACTTTTACCCTCCACTTTGCCTAAAACCTTACAGAAACATTCCCTGACTTGAAACTAAAACTATACCAAAGCAAACTTGGGTCTGTTTCCCCAACATGCAGTAAAGCCAGTTTATTTTTGTGGTGAAGGAAAGTACAATGTTTATTACAGGGTCAAGCAAGGAAAACAGGCAGCCTCATGCTCAAAAGACCCAAATTCCAGGATAGCTTGACAGTGTGAGGGAGAGGGTGGCAGGGTGCACGATCAGCTTGTGCTCAATTCTCTGATTCGTTGATGGTAAGGTAACGGTGAAGTTTCAGGAATCTCAATCATCAATCTTCTGGTTCCAACCTATCTGAGCTCTACATGCTGGTGGTCAGCATGTACTTAATTTGTTTTACCTGATGGTGGTTTTAGTATCTGTAAAACAACTCAAGGATATGGCTCAGGATTTTATCTATAGCCCTTTGGGAGGAAATAAAGGTTCTTGACTTTGTTTTATGGCTAAAGTATTATTATTTTTTGTTGCCTGATGGTTTTCCTTTGTTTCTGCATTTTTTTTCATTTCTCTGATTAAATTTGTTCTTTGGAACTCTGGGGAGGCCTAGGATACTAAAGCTTTTTTACAAACAAGAGGCAAGGAACAAGGAGGGGGAGGATCAATCCCTGGGAAGGCCCCCTCAGGGTTCTGCTCAGTTTCAAAACAAACAATATCCTTTTCTCAACATGTCTTCACATAAAGCCACCAAATGTTAACTTCTTTCTTTTATTGTCACCCTATAAAGAATTTTTGTGCCTTAAATTTTATTTTCCCCATCATCCATTCTTTTTTTTGCTTCACAGGAATATAACTTCTTGGGTTTGCAGGACCATAAATTTCAGAAAGGCTGACAGTATATCTTGTTCATAGCACTTTGCAATATGCCTAGGCAATCAATAAGTATTCATTGAATAAGTATATGCCATCACCGCTCCTGAAACTGCCCTTACTTAGGTAATCAGGATTTCTTATAATTTTCCAAATGACCTTAAATTTTTTTTAAAACCATCTGTATGGCTTTCTGCAGCATCAGAGCCTTCTGGAAACCTTTGCTTCTTAAAAACCATTCATTGCTTAATTTCCATGTTCATACTTTCTTTGTGTTTTCATCCTGTCTTTCTTAACACCCTGTATATTCCTTTGGTAATTTTTCCTCTGCATGCTCTGTAAAGTTTGATGAGCTTCAGTATCATTTCTTTTTGCAGTTTTACCTTTTCTTGTGGTTTGCTTTGGACACATATGAAGAATGTAGATGCATTAGCTTGTCTATACATCAATGACCAAATCTATATTTTCAAAACTACATTAATTAAGATAGTGTGATATTGATATGAGGATAGACAAATAGATCAGTGGACCAGAATAGAGAGTACATAAATAAATTCACCTGTACAAGGTCAAATAATTTTTGACAAAGGCACCAATGAAATTCAGTGGGCAATCTTTTTAAGAAATGATGCTGAATCAACTGGATAATCATATAAAAAAGCATTAGCCTTGATTCCTACATTAGAACATACAAAATATTAACTTGAGATAGATTTTTAAACCTAAATGGAAAAGGCAAGTGATTTTTAAGCAAAAGCAAAAAAAAAAAAAAATCCTAAACATAAAAGAAAAAAATTAACTGGACTTCATAAAAGTTCAAAATATCTTCTTATCAGAATGTATCATTAAGAAACTGAAAAAGTCTACAGACCATGAGAAAATGTTCTAAATACATATGTTCAACAAAGGATTCCTAAAAATCAATAATAATTTAAAAAAAAACAATTACAGTGGCTAATAGACTATTTCAAAAAATAAAATATGTGAATGACCAATAAACACCTAAAAAGATGATCAATGTCATTAGTCATCAGAAATGCAAATTAAAATCACAATGAGCTATTGCTACACAGCTAGTAGAATGGCTAAAATTTGAAAGATTAACACTAAGGACTATATGTTGGAGAGGATGCAAAACAACTGGACCTCTCATCCAAAGTTTTTTCTGAATGTAATGTGGTACCATCACTTTGAAAAATACGTTGGCAGCTATTTTAAAAGTTCAAACATGCTCCCATATTATGATGCAGCAATTCCACTTCTAGATATCCACTCAAAATGAATGAACATATTTGTATCCTAAAAAAACTTGTGTAAGTATATTCACTGCAGTTTTACTTATGATAGCAAAGTATTGGAAACAGCTTAAATATCCATCAGGAGGAGAACTGATAAACATATTGAAGTACATTCACACGATGGAATATTACTCAGCAATACCTTAAAGAATGAACACCTAACATAGATGGTTAAATCTCAAAAACTTCATATTGACTAAAGAAGCCATGTCTCTAAAGTCTATATTATTCCATTTACAGGAAGATCAAGAACAAGCAAAACTAATTTGTGGAGATAGAAATCAGACTAGGTATTATTGTCTCTGGGAGGAGGGTGATTTTCTCTGAAGGCAAATTGGACCTTCTAAGGTGATGACGATGTTCTGCATCTTGACTGGGATATTGGTAACACAGTTGTATATGCTTATCAAAACTATTAAACTCTATACATAGAACTATTTTACTTCATTTACCTATACCTCAATTAAAATTAAATAAGTAAAATATCAATATTTTCAAGTTTCATGTCTCTCTTGCAATCCCAATCTATATTACTAATTATTTATTGAATATCTCAACCTGCATAGCTATATTTCAAATGTGATATATTAAATAGTGGGACTCTATATTGTTTCCAAGTTCTCAACTTTTCTTTTCCTCCTGGCTTCCCTCTTTCAGTTGACAGCATCACCATAACCTCAGTTAATCAGATCTCAGGAATTTTGAGTGATTCTTGTCTTCTTCTTATCTATTCCCTCAATTCCTTTTGTCATGATGTCCTATGGCTTCCACTTCCAAACTATACCTTGTATCTTATCATCAGCTTAGTTCTGCTGTCACTTAAAATGCGATGCTACTCGTAGATGAATTTTGATCTAATCCTCTCACTTCAAGTATAACTTCTTTCCATCCATTTTTCATACAGCTTAGACAAACGTGAGATCATGTCAGTACCTGCCTATAAACCTAATGACATTTTATTGTATACAGTAGAATTTGAAAACTGCTGCCCTCCAAACTGGATTCAGTCAATAAGTGTGTTGGTGTGTTGGCACTCATGATGTTTTCTGAAACTTTTGGATTTGTTGCTAACTCTTAACAAACGGAAAGACCTCCCATAAAAATCTGAATTCCAGCTTCTCTGGAAAAATCAGAAGGTCAAACCAAACCCTACTGGAATCCTCACCGAGCAATGGTCTCATGCCGAGTTAGTGGCTCTCCCTCTGTAGTTGGGGGGCACACACCAGTTGCTCTGCACTTGTACCCTCCACTCCCCATGAGATGTTTTGCGTCTCTCCTCACTTTACTTGCTTGGTGTTTAGGCTTTAGTAAGACATAACAAAAAAGAATCTCCACAGATTGACGCCAGCATTCTTTTCAATATATATTCATATATTCTTTGAAAGTTCACAGGTTTCTTTGATTACAGTTGACCCTTGAACAATTAGTGTTAGCATGGTATATCTTTCTCCATCCCTTTTCTTTTAAACTGTATGTGTCTTTATGTTTAAAGTGGTTGCATGTAGACAACACATAACTGGGTACTGTTTTTTTTAGGGAGCAGGTTCATTCTGAAAATATGTCTTTTAATTGGTGTATTTAAACCAACAACCTTCAAAGTTATTATTGATACAGTTGGATTAATATCTCCTATATTTGTTAGTGTTTTCTATTGTTGCCTTGTTTTTTTTTTTATTTTCTACTCTTTTTCCACCTTTTGGGTTTTATTGAACATTTTATATGATTCCATTTTCTTTCCTTTCTTTGTATATCAATTAAATTTCTTTTTTAAAAATTACTTTTAAATGTAATTGTCCCCTAGAGTTTGCAGTATACATTTATAATTCAAGTCCACTTTCAAATAACACTATACCACTTCACAGGTAATGCAAGAAAGGACTTTATAATAACAAAATATTCCTAATTTCTCCCTCTCTTCTCTTGTATGATGGCTGTCATTCACTTTATTTATGCATAAGCATATATAAGACTATATATGTGTGTGTATGTATATATGTATATTAAAAAACGGTGAGAAAAATAGAAAATATGTATATATATATTGGTCTCTGCCCTTCGTTCCTGACACACAGCTCTTAAAGCTCTTATAATTTCCTAAGTCATAAAAGCACTAGAGCATCTTTTGTTCTGATGTTTGGTCTTTGACCCTGGTTCCTGATACCAAGCTCCTAAATCCCTCAGAATTTCTCAGATGATAAGAGTGTCTTTTGTTCTAAGGAGCTGACTCTGGGTGGGCTCCTGGATGGCTCCTAGATGGGGGTTGGTCACTGGGAAAACCAAGCCATGATTAGAAGCTTGGAATTTTCAGCCCCATGCCCCATTCTCCAAAGCAGAATGGGGCTGGAAATGGAGTTAATTATTGACCACGCATATGTGATGAAGCCTCCATAAAAATCCCAAAAGCACAGGGTTCGGAGAGTTTCTGGGTTCATGAACATGGAGATGTTGGGAGAGTGGAGTGCCAGGAGAGGGCAAGGAAGCTCTGCGCTCCTTTCCCACATACTTTGTCCTATGAATCTCTTTCATCTGGATGTTCATCTGTATCCTTGTTGGTATCTTTTTATAATAAATTGGTAAACAGTAAATAAACTGTTTTCCTGAATTCTGTGAGCTGTTCTAGCAAATTAATGGAGCCTGCAGAGGGGGTGGTGGGAACCTTTCATTTACAGCTGATCAGTCAGAAGCACAAGTGACAACCTGGATTTGCATTTGATGCAGTCTTGTGAGACTGAGCCCTTAACCTGAAAGATCTGAGGCTGTCTACAGGTATATAGGGTCAGAAATAAGTTAAGCTGGTGTCGCAGAATTGCTTGGTGTGGGAAAAATCCACACGCATCTGGTGTCAGTGTTGCAAGCATGGTAGTAGAGTGAGAGTAAAGGAGACACAAGAGGAAGACTGAGGATTTTCCTTCTCAGTTATAGAATACATTGTCACTATTATTACCTTGAAAAATAAGACGTTATTAGGTAGATTAAGAATAAGGATAATAAAATTTTTATTTTACCTTCATTATTCCTTCTCCAGTGTTCTTCCTTTCTTTATGTAGCTCCAAGTTTCTGGCCTATATCTTTTTTTTTTTTTTTAACGGCTTTACTGGAGTTTAATTGCTTTACAATATTGTGTTAGTTTCTGCTGTATAACAAAGTGAATCAGCTATATGTATACATATATCCCTATATCCCCTCCCTTTTGCATCTCCCTCCCACCATCCCTATCCCACCCCTCTAGGTGGTCACAAGACACTGAGCCGATCTCCCTGTGTGATACAGCTGCTTCCCACTAGCTATCTATTTTACATTTGGTAATGTATATATGTCACTGCTACTCTCTCACTTCGTCCCTGCTTACCTTCCCCCTCCCCGTGTCCTCAAGTCCATTCCCTACAGCTGCGTCTTTATTCCTGTCCGGCCCCTAGGTTCATCAGAACCATTATTTTTTAGATTCCATATATATGTGTTAGCATATGGTATTTGTTTTTCTTTCTGACTTACTTCACTCTGCATGACAGACTCTAGGTCCACCCACCACAGTACAAGTAATTCAATTTTGTTTTTTTATGGCTGAGTAATATCCCATTTTATATATGAGCCACATCTTCTTTATCCATTCATCTGTTGATGGACATTTAGGTTGCTTCCATGTCCTGGCTATTGTAAGTAGTGCTGCAATTGTGGTACATGACTCTTTTTGAATTATGGTTTTCTCAGGGTATATGACCAGTAGTGGGATTGCTGGGTCGTATGGTAGTTCTATTTTGAGTTGTTTTTTTTTTTTGCGGTACGCGGGCCTCTCACTGCTGTGGCCTCTCCCGTTGCAGAGCCCAGGCTCCGGACGCACAGGCTCAGCGGCCATGGCTCACGGGCGCAGCCGCTCCGTGGCATGTGGGATCCTCCGGGACCAGGGCACGAACCCGTGTCCCCTGCATCGGCAGGCGGACTCTCAACCACTGCGCCACCAGGGAAGCCCTACTTTGAGTTTTTTAAGGAAACTCCATACTGTTCTCTGTAGTGGCTGTATCAATTTACATTCTCACCAACAGTGCAAGAGGATTCCCTTTTCTCCACACCCTCTCCAGCATTTATTGTTTGTAGATTTTTTGATGATGGCCATGCTGACCAGTGTGAGGGGATACCTCATTGTAGTTTTTTTGTTTTGTTTTGTTTTGTTTTGTTTTGTTTTTGCTGTACGCTGGCCTCTCCCGTTGCAGAGCACAGGCTCCGGATGCACAGGCTCAGCGGCCATGGCTCATGGGCCCAGCTGCTCCGCGGCATGTGGGATCCTCCTGGACCGGGGCACGAACCCGTGTCCCCTGCATCAGCAGGTGGACTCTCAACCACTGCGCCACCAGGGAAGCCCCTCATTGTAGTTTTGATTTGCATTTCTCTAATGATTAAGGATGTTGAGCATTCTTTCATGTGTTTGTTGGCAATCTGTATATCTTCTTTGGAGACATATCTATTTAGGTCTTCTGCCCATTTTTGGATAGGGTTGTTTGGTTTTTTGATATTGAGCTGCATGAGCTGCTTGTATATTTTGGAGATTAATCCTTTGTCAGTTGCTTCATTTGCAAATATTTTCTCCTATTCTGAGAGTTGTCTTTTCATTGTGTTTATGGTTTCCTTTGCTGTGCAAAAGTTTTTAATTTTCATTAGGTCCCATTTGTTTATTTTTGTTTTTATTTCCATTTCTCTAGGAGGTGGGTCCAAAAGGACCTTGCTGTTATTTATGTCATAGAGTGTTCTGCCTATGTTTTCCTCTTACAGTGTCTGATCTTACATTTAAGTCTTTAATCCATTTTGAGTTTACTTTTGTATATGGTGTTAGGAAGTGTACTAATTTCATTCTATTACATGTAGCTGTCTAGTTTTCCCAGCACCACTTATTGAAGAGGCTGTCTTTTCTCCATTGTATATTCTTGCCTCCTTTATCAAAGGTAAGGTGACCAGATGTGCGTGGGTTTATCTCTGGGCTTTCTATCCTGTTGCATTGATCTGTATTTCTGTTTTTCTGCCAGTACCATGCTGTCTTGATTACTGTAGCTTTGTAGTATAGTCTGAAGTCAGGGTACCTAATTGTTCCAACTCCGTTTTTCTTCTTTCTCAAGATTGCTTTGGCTATTTGGGGTCTTTTGCATTTCCACACAAATTGTGAATTTTTTTTGTTCTAGTTCTGTGAAAAATGCCAGTGGTAGTTTCATAGGGATTGCATTGAATCTGTAGATTGCTTTGGGTAGTAGAGTCATTTTCACAATGTTTATTCTTCCATTCCAAGAACATGGTATATCTCTCCATCTGTTTGTATCATCCCTGATTTCTTTCATCAGTGTCTTATAGTTTTCTACATACAGTCTTTTGTCTCCTTAGGTAGGCTTCTTCCTAGGTATTTTTATTCTTTTTGTTACGATGGTAAATGGGAGTGTTTCCTTAATTTCAGTTGCAGATTTTTCATCATTAGTGTATAGGACTGCAAGAGATTTCTGTGCATTAATTTTGTATCCTGCTACTTTACCAAATTCACTGATTAGTTCTAGTAGTTTTGTGGTGGCATCTTTATGATTCTCTATGTATAGTATCATTTCATCTCTAAACAGTGACAGTTTAACTCTTTCTTCTCTGATTTGGATTCTTTTTATTTCTTTTTCGTCTCTGATTGCCATGGCTAAAACTTCCAAAATTATGTTGAATAATAGTGGTGAGAGTGGGCACCCTTGTCTTGTTCCTGATCTTAGAGGAAATGGTTTCAGTTTTTCACTGTTGAGAATGATGTTCACTGTGGGTTTGACGTATATGGCCTTTATTATGTTGAGGTAGGTTCCCTCTATGCCTACTTTCTGGAGAGTTTTTTATCATAAATCGTTGTTGAATTTTGTCGAAAGCTTTTTCTGCATCTATTGAGATTATCATCTGGTTTTTATCCTTCAGTTTGTTAATATGGTGTATCACATTGATTGATTTGGATATATTGAAGAATCCTTGCATTCCTGGACTAAACCCCCCCAATCATGGTGTATGATCCTTTTAATGTGCTGTTGGCTTCTGTTTGCTAGTGTTTCGCTGAGGGTTTTTGCATCTGTGTTCATCAGTGATATTGCCCTGTAGTTTTCTTTTTTTGTGACATCTTTGTCTGGTGGTGGTATCAGGATGATTGTGGCCTCATAGAATGAGTTTGGGAGTGTTCCTCCCTCTGCTATATTTTGGAAGAGTTTGAGAAGGATAGGTATTAGCTCTTCTCTAAATGTTTGAAAGATTTCACCTGTGAAGCCATCCAGTCCTGGGCTTTTGTTTGCTGGAAGATTTTTAATCACAGTTTCAATTTCAGTGCTGTGATTTGTCTGTTCATATTTTCTATTTCTTCCTGGTTCACTTTCGGAAAGTTATACTTTTCTAAGAATTTTTCCATTTCTTCCACGTTGTCCATTTTATTGGCATATAGTTGCTTGTAGTAGGCTGTCATGATCCTTTGTATTCCTGCAGTGTCAGTTGTTACCTCTTCTTTTTCATTTCTAACTCTGTTGACTTGTCTTCTCCCTTTTTTTCTTGCTAAGTCTGGCTAATGGTTTATCAATTTCGTTTACCTTCTGAAAGAACCAGCTTTTAGTTTTATTGATCTCTGCTATTGCTTCCTTCATTTCTTTTTCATTTATTTCTGATCTGATCTATATGATTTCTTTCCTTCTGCTAACTTTGGGTTTTCTTTGTTCTTCCTTCTCTAATTGCTTTAGGTATAAGGTTAGGTTGTTTTTTTGAGATTTTTCTGTTTCTTGAGGTAGAATTGTATTGCTATAACTTCCCTCTTAGAACTGCTTTTGCTACATCCCATAGATTTTGGGTCATCATGTTTTCATTGTCATTTGTTTCTAGGCATTTTTTGATTTTCTCTTTGATTTCTTCAGTGATCTCTTGGTTATTTAGTAGTGTATTGTTTAACCTCCATGTGTTTGTATTGTTTACAGTTTTTTTTCCTGTAACTGACTTCTAATCTCATAGCGTTGTGGTCAGAAAAGATACTTGATATGATTTCAATTTTCTTAAATTTACCAAGGCTTGATTTGTGACCCAAGATATGATCTATCCTGGAGAATGTTCCATATGCACTAGAGAAGAAAGTGTATTCTGTTGTTTTTGGATGTAATGTCCTATAAATATCAATGAAGTCCATCTGGTCAATTGTGTCATTTAAAGCTTGTGTTTCCTTACTTATTTTCAGTTTGGATGATCTGTCCATTGGTGAAAGCGGGGTGTTAAAGTCTCCTACTATAATTGTGTTACTGTCAATTTCCCCTTTTATGGATGCTAGCATTTGCCTTATGTATTGAGGTGTTCCTATGTTGGGTGCATAAATATTTACAATTGTTATATCTTCTTCTTGGATTGATCCCTTGATCATTATGTAGTGTCCTTCATAATAGTCTTTATTTTAAAGTCTATTTTGTCTGATATGAGAATTGCTACTGCAACCTTCTTTTGATTTCCATTTGCATGGAATATCTTTTTCCATCCCCTCACTTTCAGTCTGTATGTATCCCTAGGTCTGAAGTGGGTCTCTTGTAGACAGCATATATACAGGTCTTGTTTTAGTATCCGTTCAGCCCACCTTATCTTTTGATTGGAGCTTTTAATACATTTATATTTAAGGTAATTATCGATATGTATGTTCCTAATACCATTTTCTTAATGGTTTTGGGTTTGTTTTGGTAGGTCTTTTCCTTCTCTGTTTCCCACCTAGACAAGTCCCTTTAGCATTTGTTGTAAAGCTTGTTTGGTGGTACTGAATTCTCTTAACTTTTGCTCGTCTGTAAAGGTTTTTTAATTTCTCTGCCAAATCTGAATGAGATCCTTGCTGCGTAGAGTAAGCTTAGTTGTATGTTTTCCCTTTCATCACTTTAAATACGTCCTGCTACTCCCTTCTGGCTGGCAGAGTTTCTGCTGAAAGATCAGGTGTTATACTTATGGGGATTCCCTTGTGTGTTATTTGTTGCTTTTCCCTTGTTGCTTTTAATATTTTTTCTTTGTATTTAATTTTTGATAATTTGATTAATATGTATTTTGGCATGTTTCTCCTTGGATTTATCCTCTATAGGACTCTGCACTTCCTGGACTTGATTGACTATTTCCTTTCCCATGTTAGGGAAGTTTTCAACTATAATCTCTTTAAATATTTTCTCAGACCCCTTCTTTTTCTCTTCTTCTGGGACCCCTGTAATTTGAATGTTGGTGCATTTAATGTTGTTTCAGAGGTCTCTGAGATTGTCCTCAATTCTTTTCATTCTGTTTTCTTTATTCTGTTCTGCAGCCGTTATTTCTACTATTTTATCTTCTAGGTCACGTATCTGTTCTTTTGCCTCAGTTATTCTGCTATTGATTCCTTCGAGAGAATTTTTAATTTCGTTTATTGTGCTGTTCATCATTGTTTGTTTGCTCCTTAGTTCTTCTAGTTCGTTGTTAAATGTTTCTTGTATTTTCTCCATTCTATTGCTAAGATTTTGGATCATCTTTACTATCATTACTCTGAATTGTTTTTCAGGTAGACTGCCTATTTCCTCTTCATTTGTTTCGTCTGGTGGGTGTTCACCTTGCTCCTTCATCTGCTGCGTATTTCTCTGTCTTCTTACTTTTTTTAACTTACTGTGTTTGGGGTCTCCTTTTCGCAGCCTGCAGGTTCGTAGTTCCCGTTGTTTTGGTGTCTGCCCGCAGTGGGTGAGGTTGGTTCAGTGGCTTGTGTAGGCTTCCTGGTGGAGGGGACTGGTGCCTGTGTTCTGGTGGGTGGGGCTGGATCTTGTCTTTCTGGTGGGCAGGGCCATGGCCGGTAGTGTGTTTTGTGGTGTCTGTGAACTTAGTACGACTTTAGGCAGCCTCTCTGCTAATGGGTGGGGTTGTGTTCCTGTCTTGCTAGTTGTTTGGCATGGGGCATCCAGCACTGGAGCTTCCTGGCCATTGAACTGAGCTGGGTCTTAGTGTTGAGATGGAAATTTCTTTGAGCATTCTCGCTGATTAATATTACATGGGGCCAGGAGGCTGTGGTGGTCCAACATCCTGATCTTGGCTCTCCCACCTCGGAGGCTGAGGCCCAAAACCCAGCTGGAGCCCCAAGACCTGCCAGCCCCACAGCTCAGAAGAAAAGGAAGGGGAAAAAAAACCAAACAAACCAAAAAAATGAACAGACAGAACCCCAAAACAAATGGTAAAAGCAAAACTAAACAGACAGAATCACACAAAGAAACATACGTACACAGTCACAAAAACAAAACGAAGAGAGCAACCAAACCTATAAACAAACCCACAAATGAAAACAATCACTAAAAACGAATCTAGGATAAACATAAAACCAAAAACAAATCAAATACCAAAAGCAAACCCCAAGTCCATAGTTGCCCCCAAAGTCCACTGCCTCAATTTTGGGGACATGCGTTGTCTCTTCAGGTATTCCACACATGCAGGGTTTACCAAGCCGATGGTGGGGATTTAGTCCGCTGCTCTTGTGGTTGCACGGAGAAAGTTCCCTTCCTCTTCTTTGTTCGCACAGCTCCTGGGGTTCAGCTTTAGTTTTGTCCCCACGTCTGCATGTAGGCCACCCTCAGGTATCTGTTCCCCTCCTAGACAGGAGGGAGTTAAAGCAGAGGCTGATTAGGGCTCTGCTGCTCACTCAGGCTGGGGAGAGGGAGCAGTACGGTAGTCATAATTGGAATGTGAAGAGCATGCCTGCAGCAACAGAGGCTGGTGTGACATTGCAGCAACCTACAGCATACTGTGTATTCTCCCAGGGAAGTTGGCCGTGGATCCTGGGATCATGGCAGTGGCATGCTGGACAGGCTTCTGGGAAGGTGTGGGTAGTGATCTGCCCTTGCACGCAGGATCCCTTGGTGGCAGTGGCAGCAGTGGTAGTGGTCCGTGCCCACCTCTGGAGTCTGACATGATAGCTGTGGCTCATGCCTGTCTCTGGAGCTCACTTAAGGGGTGCTCCGTAGTCTGTGGGCACATGAAGCAGGAAGGCCCTCTTCTCACACACCCCGAGACAATGGTCTCTTGCCTCTTCGGCAGGTCCAGACTTTTTCCCTGGCTCCCTCCCAGCTAGCTGTGGTGCACTAACCCCCTTCAGGCTGTGTTCACGCAGCCAACCCCAGTCCTCTCCCTGGGATCTGACCTCCGAAGCCCAAGCCTCAGCTCCCAGCCCCGCCCGCCCCGGCGGGTGAGCAGACAAGCCTCTCGGGCTGGTGAGTGCTGGTCGGCACTGATCCTCTGTGTGGGAATCTCTCTACTTTGCCCTGTTCACCCCTGTTGCTGCACTCTCCTCTGTGGCTCTGAAGCTCTCCCCACCCCATCCCCACCAGTGAGGGGGCTTCCTAGTGTGTGGAAGCTTTTCCTCCTTCACAGTTCCCTCCCAGAGGTGCAGGTCCCGTCCCTATTCTTTTGTCTCTGTTTTTTCTTTTTCTGTTGCCCTACCCAGGTACGTGGGGATTTTCTTGCCTTTTGGGAAGTCCAAGGTCTTCGGCCAGCATTCAGTAGGTGTTCTGTAGGAGTTGTTCCACATGTATATGTATTTTTGATGTATTTGTGGGGAGGAAGGTGATCTCCACATCTTAATCCTCCACCGTCTTGAAGGTCTCCCTGACCCAAATCATTTTCCTTCCTTCTCAAGAATGTCTTTTGACATTTCTTGCAAAGCAGTTCTACTGACAACAAATTCCCTCAGTTTTTTTTTTGAGAAAGTCTTTATATTTTCTTCACTTTTGAAGGATAACTCTGCAGCATACAGAATTCCAGGTTGATTTTTTTCTCTCAACATTTTAAAATATTTTACTATACTCATATTGTTTGCACAATTTCTGGGAAGTAGGATGCAATTCTTATTCCACTATAGATAAGATGTTTTTCTCCCTCTGGCTTCTTTCGAGAGTTTTTCTTTATCTTTGATTTTCTGCAGTTTTATTATGATATGCCTAAGTGTAGGGTGTTTTTGTTTGTTTGTTTTTTGCATTTATTCTGCTTGTTCTCTGAGCTTCCTGAATCTTTGGTTTGATGTCTGACACTAATTTGGGAAAATTCTCAGTGACCATTGCTTCAACTATTTCTTCTGTCCTTTTCTCTCTTTCGTCTCCTGGTATTCCTGTTATGCATATTTTATACCGTTTGTAGTTGTCCCACAGTTTTTGGATGCTCTGTTCCTTTATTTCCAGTCTTTTTCCTCTTTGCTTTTTGGTTTTGGAAATCTCTATGGACATATCCTCATGCTCAGAGATTCTTTCCTTAGCTGTATTCAGTCTACTAATGAAACCATCAAAGGCATTCTTTATTTCTGTTACAGTGTTTTTGATCTCTATCATTCCTTTTTTATTATTTCTTAGACTTTTCATGTCTCTGATTTAATTGCCCATCTGTTCTTCTTTTATTATTGAATAAATTTGATATGAAACTGTGTAAGTTTAAGGTGTATAGCATGTTACTTTGATAGGTTTATATATTTTGATATGGTTGCCATTGTAGCAATATTTATCATATAACATAATTATTGTGCAATAGGGGTCTAGGGTTGAGTATTTTCTTTCTCTCATGTGGAACACTAGAATGGGGTCAAGTTCGGTGTTTCCCTTTACCTGGGTTGGTTAGACTCTGACAAAACCCCAATGGTTAAAGCTCTGGTGAGATAGTTTCTTTTAGGGTAGGCCTTGTTAAGAAGAACCAAAGGCTCTGGTGTGTTTCACAATGGTTGTGTTTTCTCTTCTTCTGCTGGAAGCACAAAGGAATTTTCCTCTGATCTTCACTGTGAGAACGTGGTAGAGCTCCTGGTGGTAAAGCTCACAATAATATTGGGGTCTCTCTATGACTAGGCTCCCCTGCAGTTTCTGTCTCTCAGATTTGTCCACACTAATCTTATAGCAATGTCAATTACAGTTTAGGTTTTCCTACCTTGGTACTGGTTTCCTACCTTGGTACTTGGTACTGGTTTCCACAGAGGCTTCTACTCATGAGTTTCTGTTCCAGTTATGTTTGATTCTCTGTATCCATGTGTCTGTCTTTCCAATTTGGGGGACAGTAGTTTGCCCTGTGACCTCCCATCTGTCACTCATCTAAAATGAGTTGTTGATTTTCTGTTATAGTTTGTTCAGTTTGTTAATTGTTAGGGTGGATTGAAGACTTCCAGTATTCTTCCATGCTGGCCAAGAAGCTGGAAAACCAAATTCTAGTTTTATAGTACTGAATTGACATGAGAGTTAGTGAATTTGCTAAACTTGGAAAGACCTGATTTTGAAACTGATGCATTAGTTTCCTATTGCTGCTGTAACACTTTGCCACAAATGTAGTGGCTGAAAACAAAACAAATATATTATCTTATATTTCTGGAGGTCAGAAGTTAGAAATGGGGTTTACTGATAAAGTCTAGATATTGGTAGGCTGCATTCCTTTTGAAGGCTGTTGAGGAGTTCTTTTTCCTTCCTTTTTACAGCTTCTAAAGACCACCTACATTCTTTGTCTTGTGACCCAATTTTTCCATCTTCAAAGCTAGCAACATTGGGCAGAGTCTTTGTTAAGCTGCCATCTCTCTGTCTGGTTTTCTCTTCCTCTTTTAAGGACCCTTGTGATTATGTTGGACCCACTAGGATAATCCGGAATAATCTATTTTATTGTCAGATAATTAGCTACTTTACCTCTGTCTGCAACTTTAATTCCCCTTTGCCCCATAATATAGCATATTCACGGTTCCAGAGTTTAAGATGTAGACATCTTGGGTGGGGGCACATCGTTCTGCCTGCCACAACTGATATTTTCTTGCTTTAAAGGCAAATGTGAGAAGGATGAACAGGTTTTATCAATGTGCATGCAAATATTAAAGGAAAATTACTTAGTGAGGGGAGGCTAGGGTCAGAATTTTAAAACATGTAAATATTTTTAGAACAACTTAGAGAATGTGAATTTACTATTTTAAATATGAATTTTATGAAATCTAAATATAGCTCAAATATTCCTACTGAAAATTTAGCACCCAAAATGAGATGGGCTATAAGTGTAAAATATATACTGTATTACAAAGACTTGGTATGAAAAAATAAAGTAAAATATTTCATTATAATGTTATATTAATTACATTTTGAAATTATTGGACATATATTAGCCTAAATAAAATAGATTTTTAAAATTAATTTATCTTAAAAAATTGTTTTTCTAATATGGTTATTAAGAAAGTACATATGGAGCTTGTATTATAGTTCTGCTGGACAGAGCTGAGGTAGAACCATCAGGGTTACACATTTTCTTTACATTATTACTTGACCTTCCCCATAATAATTCATAATGAAGACTGGGCTGGAGTGTATATAGCTGGCACAACTGCTATTGGCTGCTCTTAAAGATGGAATGTTAGAAACAGCACAAAGTCATCAGGTCTACTCCATGGACTAGATATTGCCTTTTGGCAACCAGAATTCATACCCATTATCTTTAATATTTCCTTTATATTACATGGATTGGAAGGTTGGAAAGTAAATTTTCCAAACTTCTTGGCCACTAAGCTTAAGAATGTGATTGAGGTTCTGCCAATGAAATGGCAACTGGATGACTTTTTACAAGGCAGAGGCCATTCCCTTTTCTGTGTCTCCGGTTTTGGGGGAGGTTGTACTCTACATTTCATTCCCCAGTCACCGGCTTTTTGGGTAGTGGCAGCCATTAAGTTGACAGCAGTTCCCATTTCCTGATCTCTGCATGGTAACTGTGGTACCATTATTTTGACACTTAGTGACAGCCTTTTGATCAACCATCTCTAGCCCTTCCAAAAATGTTACAAGCTTTTAATGATCTGTATAAAGAACTTCTTTGTTAAAATGCCTGGAATGGTTTCTATTCCCTGTACTAAATCCTGCAGCACACCTCATTGTCAGATGAGGAAAAGGAGTTTCTAGATTTGATTCAGGCTAGATAAAGAGTCAATGGTAAAAGTTGGATTACAATTAAGCTCTCTCATTTCCTTTAAAATATTCTACATCTGCACATATAAAAATGTTGCATAATGTAATAGAATATGAATGCTTGGAGTTAAGTAGATCTCTGTTTGAATTCTAGCTTTTCTGCTTATTAGCTGCATGACCTTGGGCAAGTCACTTGATTGTGATTATCAATCACTTGATTATCATCTCAGTTTCCTTATCACACAAGGTTATTGTAAATATTGAGATAATATTTATTGAATTTTTTGAGATATTATAAGAAATTAGTAAATACTCAGTACTCTTCCTTATGTCATGAATATGAGCAAGAGATGATTGGGACACTTATCAGTAATGACAATAGATGAAATTCTGTGATCACTGTAAAGTATTTATATACAATATAGCTCATATAAATCTCACACATTGGGTGATAAAAAGACAATGTAAATCCTTGTAAATTATGTTCAAAAGGCAGGGTCCTTCCTATAAGAAGTAAGTAATGTGATAGTTCACAATATATTTTAAAGTAAAAAAATGCCTTAAAAGCCCTTTGTTGGCTGGGGTAACCTCAATTAAATGTTATTAAATTTTAAAAATGTACTTTACTAGTATGCTGATACCAGTTCTCATAATGTCGATTCTGACTTCCAGACCTTCCAGGAAACAAAAGATGATCTTTACTCAGTCAGTATGTACCTGGAAGCCTCTAAAGTTTTTTTGAAGAGGAAATGACATCATTAAAGCTGTTCTTGTCATCATATAAAGCAACTACTGAAGTGTAGAGATTGGAATCTTAAAGAACAGTCAGGAGATAATTGCAGTCGTTCAGACAAATTATCGCAAGGATTTAAACTAATGTGGAGAAATGTGAATGAAAAGGAAAGACTGAAGTTGAGTGAAATTTCGTAATAAAATTTTACATAAATTAGGGCTTACTAAACATGAGTCAGTGGAGAAAGGCCAATGGTGAGTCCAAGTTTTCAGAGTTAATATTTGTTCAGATGGTAGGTGGGCCAGCAGGAGAAGGAAGAGCAAGAATGCCTTTACAATTCAGGTGTGGCAGATATAATGAATTAAGTTTATGGTTGGTGGAATTTGAGACTCTTACGGAATATCCAGATAGAGATTCTTCTATGGAGCTGAGAGCGCAGAGAACAGAGATTAATTGATGCGGAGGACCATAGGTGATTCTGAAGAAGAGTAAACTTAAAGAAATAAGGGAATATGGCCAAAGACAAAATCTTGGTGGCTTAGTCATATTTTGGAACCCAGGTGAAGTAAAGAACTTGAACAGGAGGCAAAGAGAGAGTAGTAAAAGACAACAGAATAGGAATTGAGATAAATAATCGTTAAAGGCCTAGGAGATGAAAGAAAAGCATTAAATAAAGGGAGCTCCTGTACAGAAATGAAGAAAGTAGGACTCAGGAAATGCTAATGGATTTGACGATAAGAAGATGAATTTCTTTTAAATTCTGAGAGTAGAAACCCAAATTTAAAGAGTAAAATGGTGACTAGAGGCACTACATCCAGACATCTCTGAGTTTAGCATTTTTAGTAGGTCAAACTATACATTATGACTTGATTGATATGGCCAATATTGTGCATTGCACATCTGGGTATAAAAGTGTATTTCTTTTCATTTGTTCACAAATTGCATGTTAACAGTGACAGTGTTAAAATTTTTGTGCCTCTTCAAACCTTAACTGTAGTCAAGCCTCCATAAAGAGGAAACAAGAAAAGTTTGGTTATTGTTTTGAAATGCCATGTGAATCAATAGATTTTATTTCTGAATTCTAAGATAATTTATCAACACTAACCGATTTAAATTTTACTCTCTTCCCTTAAAAAATACGTTAGGTAGCATCCAGAAAGTCATGGAGAAAAAAAAGAAATGTCCAAATATCCTAATGTTTCTAGTTGAGGGGGTTGTTTGTTTGATATGGCTCTATTTTGGGGGGGAAGGATAAAAAATAACATCGGACTAACAACTTATTTCTTTTCTATTTTGCCTGCTGGTGACACAGCTTATCAGTGTAAGTCATGTCATACTGTCATATTACATTTATTTCCACTTGTAGCCTTAGGCAAAGCTACCAAATACCAAAGGCTTATATTGCATCTCTGTTTAGATATATTTCTCCTAGAAAGGAGCAAGAGACAAAGTCTGCAATGATACCCTCAATTCTCGGACAAAAATATCTGTATTAAAGATACATGACCATTATTCTTGAAGTTCAAAATGATAAACAAACACTTCCATATGTTACCATTTATATATCTGGTAACTATGATTACTCTTGATGTAGTTATGTGACATTTCAAAAACATGATACCATGAGATACAAATCATCAAAATAAAAATGAAAATACAGTAAACTGAAGTTATGATATTTTTAGAATTAAGCATCTACATTGTCATATCTTAAAGCACCTGAGAATACTTGAAGGGTCATTAAGATATAGAATCTACTTTTTAAATATATAAAGATATTTAAATGTTCTGATTAAGCCTACCCAAGGATTTCAACTTTCATGCTAGATAAGTTGAAGAAATAAACTGTTTCACTTTGTAATGGCTGTTTACTCTTGCTGCAGCATTATGCTATTTTTCTAAGAATTTGGAACATGCTATGTCATTAGAACTATTTCATGGTGAGAAATATTTATTTTGTCGGAAATGTGTGAGTTTAGAGAATTAAATGGAAACTACGAAAGGAATTTGGCTCTTTCAATGTATATGACTCCTAAATGCTGACTCACCATTTTATTCCACTATTTTTAATCAGGCAGGATTAAGGTGGAAAACCTTAATTTTCTTACACAAATAAGAAAGAGTATAAGCTTTGCACGACTGTAATTCTGCAAGACATTATTTAAATTACACAAGGAAACCACTATTACAAAACAGAAATCTATCTATTGTTTTAATAATGGACTCTAAGTGTAAGAAAAAACGTTCATATGAAATTATAAATTTGATATTTGGACACAATAGCAAATTGTGCCAAGGAAATTTAGGTGTAAAATCTGCATTTAATAAATCCATAAATTATTTCTAACACAAAAGAAAAAGCCAACTTATCTGAATTTTTTTTTTTTTTTTTTGCGGTACGCGGGCCTCTCACTGTTGTGGCCTCTCCCATTGCGGAGCACAGGCTCTGGACGCACAGGCTCAGCTGCCGTGGCTCATGGGCCCAGCCGCTCCACGGCATGTGGGATCTTCCCGGACCGGGGCACGAACCCGCGTTCCCTGCATCGGTAGGCAGACTCTCAACCACTGTGCCACCAGGGAAGCCCTGAAATTATTTTCCACTGTATTTTCTGATTAAAGAACAGATGCTAGAGCTCTAAAAGTTATAGCAAGATATACCACAAGCCTTCAGAATAAAAATTTGTATGATTATCTCTAGGATAATCACTGAAAGAATACAAACTAATAACTAAAGGTTAATAGAATAAAAAGTAAGTCATAAAGTACTTGATTAATCAAATATAACACAAAAAAATAGGGGAAAGGGTGACACAAAACAGGTAAACCAAATTAAAAACAATAGTAAGATGATACATATAAATCCAAATATGTGAGTAATTACATTAAAGGTAAATTGACTACTCTTAGAAGTAGTTTAAGATTGTCAGCTTAGATAAATAAAACAAAACCCAATTCTATGATGCTTTAACAATTCACTCTTTAAATATAAGGGCATTAAAACTTTGAATATAAAAGGAATGAAAATATACAATGTAAATACTAACAAAAGTAAAGCTGATAAAGCTGTAGTAATGTTAGACGAAATAGACTTCGGGCAAAATAAAGAGGGATATTTCATAATGAAAAAAGATCAGTATAACTGAAAGACACCACAATCCTAAATCTGAATCACACAAAGTATAACTTTAAACCATAAATATAAAAAATTGGCAGAACTAAAAGGGAAATAGACAAATCAGCAAGCATAGAGGAAGACTTCAATACACCTCTCTTAATAAAGGAACAAATAGAAAAAAAATATATCCACAAGAATATACAAAATCTAAACAAAAAATTTTGAAAAATTGGCCCAGTGGACTTATGAAGAATATTGCATCCAACAGCAATAAAATTCATTTTTTTTCAAGTGTGCATGCAGAGTACTATATTTCCAAGTGCATATACAATAAACACACCAAATTTGGGACCACAGAGAAAGCCTTAATGATCATAATGGAATTAACCTAGAAAATAATAAAAGTAAGTAGAAAAACACTAACTCCCTGAAAACTGGAAAATTTGTGAGCTGTCTGGTCACAAAATGTAGCTTTAAATTATGTTTAAAAGAAGAAAAAACTGTTAAAATAAAAACAATTTATTTGCAACAACATGGATGGACCTTGAAGGCATTAGGAAAAACAAATACCACATGATCTCACTTATATGTAGGATGTAAAAAGTGCAAACTTACAGTTATAAGAAAAATAGTCATGGGGAATATAATGTACAGTTAATGATACTGTATTGCATGCTGGAAAGTTGGTAAGAGAGTAGATCTTAAAATCCTTATCACAAGAAAAAGATTTGTAACTATGCATGGTGACAGATATTAACTAGACTTATTGTGGTGATCGTTTTGCAATCTGTGCAAATATTGAATCATATTGTACACCTGAAATGAACATAATGTTATATGTCAATTATACTTTAATAAATAGAAAAAAAAATTCAAACATGGAAAAACAAAGAAGTTTTGTTTTTTGAGAGGAAGGGAGAGGGAATCTGTATTCTTTTTATCTGTGAGTTTGTTTCTGTTTGCTATATACATTCATTTGTATTATGTTTTAGGTTCCATGTATAAGGGGTATACTGTACTTGTCTTTCTCTGACTTATTTCCTGAGCATAATATCCTCTAGGTCCATCCATGTTGCTGCAAATGGCAGAATTCCATTCTTTTTTATGGCTGAGTAATATTCCATTATATATATATATATATACACACACACACACACACACACACATACATACACCATTTCTTCTTTACCCATTCATCTGTTGATGGACACTTGGTTTGCTTCCATATCTTGTCTATTGTAAATAATGCTTCTATGAATATTGGGGTGCATGTTTCTATAACTAGACATATTTTGATACAAGTATATGTAAAATAAAAAAATATATTTCAGAAGTTCAAGGACCCCAAAATCTTGTCCTATGCACTCCTTCTTAGAGAGTGATTAGATGAGGTAATAATGTAAACCAAGATAGAGAAAGATGTTAGATCCAGGAGTGGGTAGATCTAATCCAGGAGAATGGTGAAGAGAAGCATTATGATGACTGGGAGTCGGGTCGTTTTTTAAAATAACCAGGGCAGTTTTTAACTTATGGAAGAAGAATGAGCTCCAGGAAAATAAAAGACTTTGTAAATAGATGCTATGAGAAGTGATTCATTGGTGATTATTGTTGATGATTTGGTGGTGGTTACATACAAGGAGAGGGAGAGAGAGAAGAGAAAAGGGGAGGGGAGAGGAGAGAGGAGAAAGAAGGAGAGAGTTAGACAAGGGAAAAGGAAGGAATTATTGATTTAAGGAAAACAAGTTTGTACAATTAAAAACTCAGTCATAGTACAATACTTGGCTCTGTAGTCAACAATAGTATATAGTTTGTTTGTTTGTTTTTTGCTGTACGCAGGCCTCTCACTGTTGTGGCCTCTCCCGTTGTGGAGCACAGGCTCCGGACGCGCAGGCTCAGCGGCCGTGGCTCACGGGCCCAGCCGCTCCACGGCATGTGGGATCTTCCCGGACCAGGGCACGAACCCATGTCCCCTGCATCGGCAGGCGTACTTTCAACCACTGCGCCACCAGGGATGCCCAATAGTATATAGTTTTGATGACATAAACACTGATGTTTTAATTTAATAAATCAATAATTATTTAGAAGGATGGAGAAGACAGGTTGAAGAGAGAGCTATATTTCCATCTGGCATAACAAGGATTCAATAGGTAAATGCCAAATTGCTAATTCCTAAGTAGCAATATAAGCATATTTTATTTAGAAATGTGGAAGTAATTACCAGAAAAAAACCCAAAAACTGTTAGAATTGTTTCCTTGGGAAAAATTGAGAGAGGTGGGAAGATATAGGGTTAGTGAACACACTCTTTTTATGAGCCTTTTGGTACATTAGAAAAATCACTTTGTGTACTAACTTTTGACAGTAAAAATTAACTACAGTAGTAAATAAAAATTATAAAATTTCAAGTTTTTACTTTATTTTTATTCTGTAAAATTCCATTAATATTAGTTGATCTATTTGGTAAATAAGTAGTCCTTATCTTCAAAAATGTATAAGACACACATACAAGGTACTGATTTTTTTAAAATGATACTTACTATGCAATAGGACATCAACTTAGAAAGTACTCTACCATCCAAGGCTCAGATCTACATTAAATACTTCATATAGATGAAGTTAATGTATGGTAGAACTCCAGAGATCATAGAACTCTGTAAATGGGAAATCTAAGCTTGAGTGTTCAGTCTGTACCAGAAAAGTACTGCTTTCTCTGAAATTCTCCTTCTTCCACCCTGTTCTCCTTTACCAGAGTAAGTCCTTTCCATACAGTTTTTCCTTACAATCCTGGTAGCTTGATGGGTTATAAGCCCTAAATGGTAACAGTTACTGATTTTCAGTTTGTTGTCATGGTTACAGAAACACCAACTACAGAAGGCAATTAAACTGACTTCATGATATGCTTTTCCTGCAAGATCAAAGTTCTAATTTTCCAGTTGTACTTGGATCTGAAATTTGGCTTCACATGAGTTCAATCTGTTCCAGAACAAAGAGAAGCCAAGTTTACATTGTGTATTAAATGCTCCAATGGTTGACACTATATTTGCAAACATGGGACACACTTTATGGACTGGAACATAATAGTAGATAATAAAATCATAGGGTTTATTTAAAAGAGTTTTTCTTTCTCTCTCTTTTTATCCCAAAGTTTTTCTTCTAACATTAGATTTGCCTTAGTTTTTCAATGGCTATTTATCTAACAGAGAAAGCAGAGATAGCTTATATTCTGGAAAGAAATGGTCAAAGATAGGAACTAACCTCTCGTAATTCTTTCCATTCATTTTGTTTACTCTCTTTTTATGTTTCTCACCATGAGTCTCTGCAACTTTAAAAATCAGAGTTCCATTGACCTTGTACAAAGAAATGCTGTTCCTTAATCACAGAGGCTCTAGATGTGAGGTAGAATGTCCTGAAGCTGACATAAGAAACTAGAGCTTCAAAAAGATGGGATTGCTATTTCCTATTCCAAGAATCACACACAATTCTTGTCTTGTCTTAGAGGTAACAGTTTGCTACCCTCTAATGGGAAAAGTCGATTAAACTGTTAAGAATTAAAATCTGATTTTAAGGCCTGTTATGAGATTAGCATACAACTGGTCAAGGTTAGCATATCTGATTATACCCCCAAGATATCAGTTTGAATTTGTAAATGATAACAAGGGACCCAAAGTTACTCGAAGCAATTTATAGACATTCGTCACTATCATAATTTGTGACCTTAGAGCTTCAGTTGAAGTTAAATCTGTACATACGCCTGCTAAGTTATCTGGTATTTTCAGAAAGAAAATGAAACATAATGCACTTTAACAAAGAAGAAAAAGAGAAAAGAAGATTCTCAGTTTGCTTTAGACTCAGGGTATCAAGCTTACCAGTAATGTTGTTTTGACAGGAATAAAATGATGAGTTTTCCTGAAGGTTTGCTTAGTCACACCAGGTTTTATCTGATACTTCTGGGGGTAATGTCCCCACTCATGAATGACACTTAGCTGCATGCCTGTGCATTACATTCAATATTGGAATCCAATTCAAAATTAACACTGCTTCAGAGATTAAGTTGGGATGAACTCTATGGTCCTAAATAAAACAATCCCTGTAGAATGAGAAGAGGCTGAGGAATAGCATCACTGCCAGAATGGGGGAGAGTGAGGGAGCCACGGTCACTCCTACACTTTCTCACTAGTTCTGTAAGCACTGGTTAAATTGAACATAGGTTGTTAACTTAAAATTCAATGTATTAAAACCATTAGCCAAACTCATCAAGAAAAATAGGGAGAGGACTCAAATCAACAGAATTAGAAATGAAAAAGGGGAAGTAGCAACTGACACTGCAGAAATACAGAGGATCATGAGAGATTACTAAAAGCAACTATATGCTAATAAAATGGACAACCTGGAAGAAATGGACAAATTCTTAGAAATGCACAACCTTCCGAGACTGAATGAGGAAGAGGTAGAAAATATGAACAGGCCAATCGCAAGTAATGAAATTGAAACTGTGATTAAAGATCTTCCAACAAACAAAAGCCCAGGACCAGATGGCTTCACAGGCTAATTCTATCAAACATTTAGAGAAGAGCTAACACCTATCCTTCTCAAACTCTTCCAAAATATAGCAGAGAGAGGAACACTCCCAAACTCATTCTATGAGGCCACCATCACCCTGAAACCAAAACCAGACACAGATGTCACAAAAAAAGAAAACTACAGACCAATATCACTGATGAATATAGACGCAAAAATCCTCAACAAAATACTAGCAAACAGAATCCAACAGCACATTTAAAGGATCATACACCATGATCAAGTGGAGTTTATCCCAGGAATGCAAGGATTCTTCAATATATACAAATCAATCAATGTGATACACCATATTAACAAATTGAAGGAGAAAAACCATATGATCATCTTAATAGATTCAGAGAAAGCTTTTGACAAATTTCAACACCGATTTATGATAAAAACCCTCCAGAAAGTAGGCATAGAAGGAACTTGCCTCAACACAATAAAGGCCATATATGACAAACACACAGCCAACATCGTCCTCAATGGTGAAAAACTGAAACCATTTCCACTAAGATCAGGAACAAGACAAAGTTTCCCACTCTCACCACTCTTATTCAACATACTTTTGGAAGTTTTAGCCATAGCAATCAAGAGAAGAAAAAGAAATAAAAAGGAATCCAAATCGGAAAAGAAGAAGTAAAGCTGTCACTGTTTGCAAATAACATGATCCTATACACAGAGAATCCTAAAGATGCTACCAGAAAACTACTAGAGCTAATCAGTGAATTTGGTAAAGTAGCAGGATACAAAATTAATGCACAGAAATCTCTTGCAGTCCTATACACTAATGATGAATAATTTGAAAGTGAAATTAAGAAAACACTCCCATTTACCACTGCAACAAAAAGAATAAACTACCTAGGAATAAACCTACCTAAGGAGACAAAAGACCTGTATGCAGAAAACTATAAGACACTGATGAAAGAAATCAGGGATGATACAAACAGATGGAGAGATATACCATGTTCTTGGAATGGAAGAATAAACATTGTGGAAATGACTCTATTACCCAAAGCAATCTACAGATTCAATGCAATCCCTATCAAACTACCACTGGCATTTTTCACAGAGCTAGAACAAAAAAGTTCACAATTTGTGTGGAAACACAAAAGACCCCGAATAGCCAAAGCAATTTTGAGAACGAAAAACGGAGCTGGAGGAATCAGGCTCCCAGACTTCAGACTATACTACAAAGCTACAGTAATCAAGGCAGCATGGTACTGGCACAAAAACAGAAATATAGGTCAATGGAACAGGATAGAAAGCCCAGAGATAAACCCACACACATATGGACACCTTATCTTTTATAAATGAACAAGAATATACAGTGGAGAAAAGGAAGCCTCTTCAATAAGTGGTGCTGGGAAAACTGGACAGCTACATGTAAAACAATGAAATTAGAACACTCCCTAACACCATACACAAAAATAAACTCAGAGTGGATTAAAGACCTAAATATAAGGCCAGACACTATAAAACTCTTGGAGGAAAACATAGGCAGGACACCCTATGACATAAATCACAGCAAGATCCTTTTTGACCCACCTCCTAGAGAAATGGAAATAAAAACAAAAATAAACCAATGGGACCTAATGAAACTTCAAAGCTTTTGCACAGCAAAAGAAACCATAAACAAGACGAAAAGACAACCCTTAGAATGGGGGAAAATATTTGCAAATGACGCAACTGACAAATGATTAATCTCCAAAACATACAAGCAACTCATGCAGCTCAATATCATAAAAACAAACAAGATAAAAACGGGCAGAAGACCTAAATAGACATTTCTCCAAAGAAGATATACAGATTGCCAACAAACACATGAAAGAATTCTCAACATCATTAATCATTAGAGAAATGCAAATCAAAACTACAATGAGATATCATCTTACACCAGTCAGAATGGCCATCATCAAAAAGTCTACAAACAATAAATGCTGGAGAGGGTGTGGAGAAAAGGGAACCCTCTTGCACTGTTGGTGGGAATGTAAATTGATACAGCCACTATGGAGAACAGTATGGAGGTTCATTAAAAACTAAATATAGAACCACCATATGACCCAGCAATCCCACTACTGGGCATATACCCTGAGAAAACCATAATTCAAAAAGAGTCATGTACCACAATGTTCATTGCGGCTCTATTTACAATTACCAGGACATGGAAGCAACCTAAGTGTCCATCAATAGATGAATGGATAAAGAAGATGTGGCACATATATATGGAATATTACTCAGCCATAAAAAGGAACGAAATTAAACTATTTGTAGTGAGGTGGATGGACCTAGAGTCTGTCATACAGAGTGAAGTAAGTCAGAAAGAGAAAAAACAAATACCGTATGCTAACACATGTATATGGAATCTAAAAAAAAAAGATCATGAAGAACCGAGCAGCAAGACAGGAATAAAGATGCAGGCCTACTAGAGAATGGACTTGAGGACATGGGTAGGGGGAAGGGTAATCTGGGACAAAGAGAGTGGTAGTGTATATATGTCTATATGTACACTACCAAATGTAAATTAGATAGATAATGGGAAGCAGTCGCATAGCACCGGGAGATCATCTTGGTGCTTTGTGACCAGCTAGAAAGGTGGGATAGGGAGTGTGGGAGGGAGGGAGATGCAAGAGGGAAGAGATGTGGGGATATATGTATATGTATAACTGATTCAGTTTGTTATAAAGCAGAAAGTAACACACCATTATAAAGCAATTTTACTCCAATTAGAACGTTAAAAGAAAAAATAAGAAGAAAGATCGTACCGAAGTCCAAAAAAAAAAAACTTTCATTGCAAAAGGGACCACATCTCCCAAGGTAATCAAACTTAAAACCTCGAAGCAATCCTTGATTTTTCATTCTCCCTCATATTCCACATCTAATCATTCATGAAATTGTTTTTCCTACCTCAGAAATATGTCTAGAATATTAAAATTTCTTCTTTTGTCATCATTGAAATTCAAATAATTATCACTGTAGAAGTTTCCTAATCACTCTCTTCATGTCCGTGTTTGCCCTTTCTAATTCATTCTTGGCCCGGAAACCAGAGGAATCTTTTTTTGAAAATATAACTGTCGTTGCATTCTTAGAACTGTGTGGTAACTTCACATTGTTTTAAAATATACAAAATCCTTACAAAACTATCCACAGTCTGGTCCGTATAGCTCTAGCCTTATCTCACTTTACCTTTGTCCTTTATGCTATTTAAATCTTCTGAGATTCTTTCCGATTTCAAGCATTACAGCAAGTCCCCTACATATGAACCTTCAAATTGTGAACTTTCAAATATGTGAACATGCTTTCACATGTCCAGTTATGTAAGTTAGTTTGTACATTGTCATGTGTGTGCATCCTCTACAAGTGGTTGTGCTTTTGTGTACTTTACAGTACTGTATAGAGTATGGTAGTATAGTATCTTTATTTCAAGCCCAGGATGTCCGGAAGAAAGCGTAAAAGCAGCGATGATGTAGCTGGTACTACTGTACTTTTCAAGGTACTGTACTGTAAGATTAAAAATGTTTTCTTTATTTTTGTGTTCGTTTTTTATGTATTATTTGTGTGAAAAGTATTATAAACCTATTACAGTACAGCACTATATAGCCGATTGTGTTAGCTGGGCACGTAGGCTAACTTTGTTGGACTTAATGAACAAACTGGACCTACGTACGAACGCACTCTCAGAATGGAACTCGTTCGTATGCAGGGGACTTAAACTGTATTTACAGAATCTATTGGTTCTGGGATTTTGCGTGTGTGTGTGTGTTGGGAAGGGGGCATATATTTATATGAGATGCTATTACTCCTTCATTTTCACCCTATTCCTGTTCATCCTTTCCTGTCAGTTTAAGAGATAGTTCTTTAAGGAAACCTTCCTCATTCCTAGACAAGTATAAATCCCCACATTTTGACCCAATGCTTTGTGCCCTGAACCTCTTCACACTTCAATTTCCACCTCAATGTTCATACCTGACTTTAAGCCCCAAGTCTTCAGGGGCTTTTTCTATCTTGTTCATACTTGGCCTCCTTATTTCTACTATAAATCCTGAGAGGTAGTAGAAGCATGATAAATATTGATTTATACAAATTGAAAGAAATGCATTAGGATGATAAAATCATGTATCAGCTTCCTTTCAAATGCTGAAGACTAGAGATTTCAAAGTATTATACCTATATCATGATCCACATTTTACTTCTCCTGGTTTGCCCATTAGCATTGTTTGTGAGTGTATATGCATGTGTGCTATGTATAGGTGTGTGTTAAAGGGTGGAGAGCGGAAAGAAGGAAAGTATGAGTGCCAAGAACCCCTCCCCCACCCAATTTTTTTGGCCAACAGTGTGAAAAGCACTGTGTGGGACAATTTGCCTTCCTTTTATCAAAGGCCTGCCATGTTCTGAAGTCTTTTCTAGGCTTCTTGGTAGAACATATGCCAAAACAAAAATGCTTATAAAATGCAAATAGGAATCCTTTGGAGAATAAATCACAGCCTACCCTGATGCCTTTGTCTGCCTTTAAAGATGTGAAGATCTGAGAGAATATATAAAACCTAATCCCTTCCTGTGGTTTTAAGAAAACATTGAGAACAAAATACATGTAACCCTCAGCACATACTTGCAGTCACTCCAAGTAAATGTTTCCTTTATACCTTGTGGAAAAAGTGATTTTGTGACTTTCTGCTTTTGAAACTGAGCTAGATTTTTTTTTTTTTTCAAAAAACCACTTTATTGAGAAGTCTATATACTTTGGAAGCAGCACCTTTCTCAAATTCTGTACCTTGGAGTAGTATTTCTCTTGAGATGTTTATAAGTTAAACAAGGAAACCCTACATCTTTGGGGGGTGGATGGGTTACATTGCACTGTATCATACTATTAAAATTTTGAGAAGTATTGCTGTGAAGAAATTTGAGCAACATAGATTAACCTAGATTTTCCAAATATTATATCATGCAGCCAAACTCTTTTTTGTTGTTTGTTGGGTTTGAATTCTTGTTAAAATCCAAGTCACTCAGAAAAAAATTGACGAAATTCTAGTGTGATGGGAAGGAAAATGAGTTCCACTCTAGCAACCTTATCAGTCTCTCTTACCCTTCAGATAACCTAACGTATCCTAGTTTCAGTCACAATTTGTAAAATGACAATAATCACACCTACTCCCTAGTAGTGTAATGAGAAAATGAGAAACATTTACTAGAATTCCTACTCAAAGATCTCATTTTCTCTTCTAAGTTCCATACCAGAGAAGAAAAATTCTGACAAAGCATTTTATACAAAATATATATAGCAGCATTTATTGTAACATATTATAATTGTGACATTTGTGTAAATCCTTAAACAGCAATGCTTTTTGCACTGGGGTAACTTTAAAAATGGAGGTTCTGTACAAATTCTGGTTGTTGCCATCAAAAGTCATATAGCGGAATGGCAGTACCACACGTGCACAGGGAGAACCTGATTGGCACTGCAATCAAAATGCAGGGAGATGCACTTTACAGATTAGCAAAGCAACTGCAGAAACAATGACTCTGAATGCTCTTTTATATTCATATCACTCTTGGCCTGCAAATCATAAACAAAACTTCAAAGAATGAAAAGTCAGAAATTGGAGCACATAGCATACAGGTTTCTAGAGAAGTGTAGGTGATGAATTGGAAACGACTGAATTTGAATTCCTTGTCAAATTTGTGCCATCAAGGGAACCTGACCTTTATCCCCTTACCACTCCCTTCCCCACACCCAGGACCCATCACTTAAGTAAAGGCAAATTCAAGCTAAGACGAAAACTCAGACACCACAGAGTAAACACATTATCCTCTGCCTAAAGAGTCATACTTCAGAGACAACAAATGATTTTTTTCCCCCAGGAGAATTGCTGTTAGCAAATATATGACAGTTCACAGACTTTCATTCTAGTGAAGCTAACTGGAAATGGAAATTACTGAATCAGACTGGAAATGGAAATTATCTGCAGGAGTCTCAATTATTTCAGCTTTCAGTGATTTCCCCCACGTGCACTTTTACTGAATTCATGTATAAGAAATAGGAAAATCAAACCATGATTTCTCTCTTAAAAAGACAAGAAAGTAATACTAAATTTTAAGACTTTGGAATCATTCATTGCTTTGTCTGGGTAATTTCCAAGAACAGAATAGCAAATTAGCAAATAGCAAAAGTCGTGGATAGATTTTCAGAATGGATTAAGAACATTTTATTTGATATTAAGGTGAGAGGAAACATGAGGCATAGGAAACATACTAGTACAAGGTGTGCTGGAGAAGAAGTTCAACTGGGCAATGAAATGCTTCAGCTTCTGAAGCTAACATTTTTCTTTTAGGAAGAATCACAAGTTCATTTATCTAAATTACCTTTCATTTTATATATTGATTTTTGGTATATGAGAACTATCATCATTGGTCCAAGTATAAGATTCTTTTTATTACTTTTTGATTTCTTCACATTTTTAGTTACTCATTTAATAACATAATGAACCCCTGGGAAACTACCTCCCAAAACAAACACAAAAGCCTTACAAATAAGTCACTTCTAAGGGCTCCTCCACTATACCATTCCTCTGTCTTCCCCACTCCCAGAGCTAAACATTATTTTGCGTTTTGAATTTATCATTTGTCGTGGATGCTGAAGTTAGCTGCCTGGATCATCTGTTTAAGATTGAGGAGCTTATCCAGCCAAGCGCCGGGAATGTCGGTGATTGGCAAGTCTTCCTGCAGCTCCCTCTTGGAATTACCTGAGACTCTTCCCATCCAAGGTCACTTCCTTTCGGAGACAGCACACATCCAATCAGTGTGAGTGAGTGAGTGAGTGAGTGAGTGAGTGTGTATGTGCGCATGCGCGCGCATGTGCTGTGTGGGAGGAGACTGGGATGGGTGTATAGGTCCAGGTCCCTCGCTCCAATGCAGGACAACTCTCTGGACCCGTTCCACCTCGAGAGCTTGCGAGGGCTGCTGAGGCTCTTTTCTGAGACTGCATCTCACTTAGTCCAGCCTCTCCTCTTCCTTCCTTTTATACACACAAATTTCCCTCTCAGTTTCTGTTTTCCAGAGAACCCAATCTTTGACATTATTCCTATGCTGTTTCCAACAAATGATGCAGAAGCACTTGTACATCCATAAGTAAAGAAATAAATCATGACTTAAACCTCTTTCCTCATACAAAAATTAACTCACAGCGGGTAATGGACTTCAGTATAAAACTTTTAGGAAAAATGCATAGAAAACATTTGGCAGATAAAAAGATTTTCAGCATCATTAGCCATTAGGAAAATGCAAATTAAAACCACAGTGAGAGATCCTAACCACACCTATCAGAATGGCTAAAATAAGAAATAAGGACAATAACAAATACTGACAGGAATGCGGAGAAACAATCACTTGAACATTGCTGGTGGGAATGTGAAATGATACAGCCGCGTTGGAAAACAGTTTGACACTTTTGTATAATACTAAACATACAATTATCATACAGCAGAGCTATGGAAAACTCAGGCATTTATTCCAGAGAAATAGAAACTCATGTTCATTAAAACAAACAAAAATCTGTACATGAAGAGAAATAGCAGCTTTATTCATAATAGCTACAAACTGAAATCAGCACAGATGTCCTTCACAGGTGAATGGTTAAACTAACTGTGGTACATCCATACCATGAAAAACTACTCAGCAATAAGATGGAAAAATGACTAATAGAGGCAACGACATGGATGAATCAACAGGGAGTAACAGAGAAAAAATTCAGTCCCCAAGGTTGCATACTGTATGATTTCATTTACAGAAGATTCTTGAAATAACAAAACTATAGCAACATAGAACAGATCAGTAGTTATCAGAAGTAAGGGATAAGGTTGGGGAGGTGTGGTTATAAAGAAGAAATAGGAGGGATTCTTGAGATAGATTGTTCTATATCTTGACTATAGTGCTCCATATACAAATGTATACATGTGATAAAACTGTATAGAACTAATACATCCACAAAAATGAGTACAAGTTAAATTTGGGAAATACGAATAAGGTTGATGGTGTGTATCAGTGTGAATATCCTTGTGATATTGTGGTATGGTTTTGCAAGATGTTACTAATGGGGGAAACTGCATAAAGAGTACAAGATTTCTCTGTATGACTTCTTGCAATGGTATGTGAATCTATAATTATCTCAAAATAAAAAGTTTAAAAATGTAATGCTTGTTTTTAAAGTGTATAATAGTATACACTGCATACTATCTTGGGGGACTTTTTCTTTCTTTCAGATACTTTCCAATTCATTCTACATGACAGGTTAATACCAAGATGTATCCAATCTCTTGCATGCAGATTTCTTTCATTCCTTTTTTCTACTGTTTATTATTCCAATGTGATTATAACAAAATGTATGTGTATATTCCACTAGTGATTAGCATATGTGCTTTTTCCAGTTTTTGTTATTATGTATCGTCTTGCCCTGGTACACATGCTACTCATGTGCAAGTGTTTCTAGTTCATTGATCTGCTCCCATCATTACTTCAAATTTGGAATTTAATCTGTGTTCCTTTTATGACTAATTTTTAACCGTATTTCTTTCCTAGTATAAAGATTTAAGGCTATACATTTCCTTTAAAATATTGTTTCTGCATTTTCCCACAGGGTTTAATGTACAATGTAGTTATCCTTAATTATTTTTAAAAATTTACATTGCCAAATTTTCCCACAAGTTGTTTAGATAAGTTTTTTAAAAACTTCCAAACATATGGGGGTTTATTTATTCATCTTTTGTTGTTGTTCTTTTGCATGTTTAACTGAATTGAATAATCCTGAGAGAACATGAGCTGCATGATACCTATGCTTTGAAATTTATTGTTTTCTGATTCATGACCTAGTAAATAATTTTGTGAATTGTGCCATATGCACTCAAGAAAAATTTGTTTACTCTAATTTGAGGGCCCAGAAATCTGTGTAACTCCATTAGAATAAAGTTGTTATTTTTACTGTTCATATCTTCAGTTACTTCTTGGCTATTTGTCTTTTCAACAATTAATAGAAGGATGTTGAATTCACCCTCTATATTAGTAGATTTACCTTAACCTCCCAGTAATTGTATCCATTTAAAAAAATTTATACAATTTGAGGCTAGCTTATTAGAGGCAAATGCAGTTAAAATTGTTACATCTTTTGGGTGAATTTAAACTTTGATCACTTTTGTAGAAATCCTAAAAATGTGTTTTGCTTTAATGTCTGAAATCATTATAGCTAAATCAGCTTCATTTTGTTTCCTAACCTAAAAAGTGAGCTAATTACTATGAATGTAGATTTTTATTTCATTCCTTCTGAGAATAAAAAACAATCAACAACCAGTACCTTGGATTATACTAGGATTATCGCTTGTGGCTCAAGATGCAACATGACTTACTAAAGATTTTACAGTAAAGTTACTTTACGTTAAACTTTATTATTTCTATATATTTGCTTGTAAGGACAGTGCATTAAAAATGTAGTTGGTTTTTATGTATTTCTTCAATCAATTATTTATAAATCATCTATGAAGCAGTGTTAAGTCCCCTTTTTTATTCCTCTCTAAGCAATTTTTTTTATTACATGTGTGAAAGCAAGCAACCCCCTCTTTTAAAAAAGTAAAGGAAATGTATAGCTTAAATCTTTAAAATCTTCAGAGATTTTGACTCTTAGAATGAAGAATCTCCTGAATAGGGAAAGTAAGATAGATTTATGTACAGTATCACATTCTACATTCTAATAAGTTTGATAACATCTTTATAATGTCTCTTAAGCAGGTCTTACCCTGTCCTATATTGCTGTGTACATTTTAGACAGATAAATGTAGAAATAAAGATATATTTAAGGTCATTTAGAAGAAGAAACAAAAAATGGAATAAACATTTAAGCAGATAAGTAACTAATGCATTGAAAAATAAGGAAATAAAATGGTCATCTTTTCTGTTAGCATTCAAAAACAATGTTTAGGGCACTGTAAAATATTTAGCTGATGTCATTAGGACCTATCCCAGCTGTAGAATACTGATCCTTTTAGGAGTAACAAATTTGAGCCTCTTGACAAATGATCAGGATATTCTGAAGCTTTCCACTTTGGCAAGCTTTCAGGAAGGTCTCAGCAGAAAGTAAGGTCATTGCTTTCCGCATTTAGTGGATGTTTAAGGAGTCAATAAAATTTCTGACCTTGTTTTATTTGGGACATTTTTTTCATTTGTTTATAAACTATTGCATTTTAAAAGAAACCTAATGGAAAAAGAACTGACCATGGATATGTGTCTAGTTTAACCTCCTTTTCCAAAGCAAGATCTTTCACAAGGTTGACAACCGTTGCTAGTCACAGCCCTTCAACTTTGTCTCCCAGGCACGTAGCTGCCTCATCTACCTTTCAGAAGCGTGGTTCTAATCATGTAATACCTCCCACCTTAAAAAACATCAATGGCTATCCGTTAATTTCAGATCTATGCTGGCAGTGTTTGACCTGTATCTCTAAGCTAGATCACTTCCTAACCCAGTCTGAATTTACATTTACAATTTCATTTCACTATTTTCCTTTCATGTACCTATGATTCAGCCAAAGTCAGGGATGGTATATATTCTGTCCTTTAATCATGTTGGTTTCTTTCCTTATCTGGTCCTTTACCTCAGCCTCTACCAAGGATGGCTAACATCCTTTACTGTTCTGCTCAGATGGGATTTTACCTCTTTAATGAACCTACTTTAGACCCCCTCTGACCTAAAAATATGCTCTCCTCCTTCTGAATTACATATTAGCACATTATGTGTGGAAAACAGAAAATATGACTTATATTGTATATCTGCATCTTCAATGTCCCAGAAACCTTTCAACAACAGTTGATGGAGTGAGTACTATGCTAAGAAATGGAATAGAATGGTGAGCTTAACAGCATTCCATGTGGACAAAAAAGTTCATGCAGGAAGTGTGGGAAGTCTAAATCTTCTCTAGGACAATAAAGAATAGTTCAAAATAATGAACGGTAAAATAGTAGGCTGGATCACAACAAACTGGAGAATAGAACCTCCAGTAAAAAACCGTTAACCACCATGGTCCAAAAGAACAAAGAAAGTTAAGGATGTGTATTCCCTAGGTATACTCTCTTCCAGTTTAGACTTTGGCTAAAGACTATTACAATGTTGACAAAAGCTTTTTAATGAGAGAGACTTTGTTTCTAAAGAAAAAAAAATGATGAAGAGTTATATACATATTTAAGAAACTGGCCTCATGAGTTCAAGAAGTCAAGATTACAAATTTGGACTTCATTTTGTAGACTTTTATTTATCAAACTGAGTGGGCTGATACATTTTCAGGTGTTCATGACTCTGAAAGGTTTTTAAAAATTAATTTTAAAATTTTGATAATGATCTAAAATAAATGAATATTCTGGCACATTTGATGACCACTTTAAATGCTGACAACGGTTGCAGCTTCCTTCTATCCTACAGTTTTTCTTCCCTCTTGATATAGTTAAGGAGTTTTTCCTGCTTCTATCATGGGCTAAATTCTTCCTGTGTGCCGGGAATATCATCCTCTTTTGCTCCCCAAGGACTTCTTTGCTGCCAGTAACTCTTTTCTTTCTGATTCATCAGTTTCTTCCTTTCTATTTATGCATCTCCACATGTACACAAATACAGTCTTTTGTCTCCTGTCTTAGAAAATGCCACCTGTGGTCCAACATATCCCTCTACATATTATTCTATCTCTCTGGTTCCATTCTATGGAAAAAAAACCCAAAAAACTAACCTCTAATGATACCTAGTTCCTGTCTCCACTTTATAGCCTTTCATTCTGTCCTAAATCTATTACAGTTGGACTTCCATACTCATAAGTCTACCACAACTGCTCTTTGGAAATCACCAATTACCTCCACATTACTAAGTCAGTGCTCTGTTCTTCACCGTATACAAACTTTTAACAGCATACAGTAGAGATGAGAAATCACTTCCTATTGGAACACTTTCTTCTCCTTGTTTCTATGAGGTTGTACTCTCCAGCCTTTTCTCTTATGGTAGAGACACCCTAATCTGTAAGAATTTAAATGCTGGTATTCCCTAGGGCTCAGTCTTTCTTGTCCTCTCTTCCCTGACCCTCTCCCTTTTCTCCTCTCCCTTCTCTCCTCTCTCCTCTTCTCCTATTCTTGTCTCTGTATTCTCTGACATTGATTTAACCCAGTCTCATTTCTTTAACATCATCTACATGCTGATAAGTCCCAAGTATATGCTTTTAGTCCTGACCTCTTCAATGAGCATTTACTTCATTTATGTAAATGTCAATATGTCACTTTTACTTGAATAGCTAATAGTATTTTTTGTTTTGTTATATTTTTGTTTTGCGGTACGCGGGCCTCTCACCGCTGTAGCCTCTCCCGCTGCGGAGCACAGGCTCCGGACGCGCAGGCCCAGCGGCCATGGCTCACAGGACCAGCCGCTCTGCGGCATGCGGGATCCTCCCGGACTGGGGCACGAACCCGCGTCCCCTGCATCAGCAGGCAGACTCTCAACTACTGCGCCACCAGGGAAGCCCTTGAATAGCTAGTAGTATTTTAAACTTCACATTTCCAAAGCAGAACTCCTAATTTTCTCCCCTACAAACCTATTACCTTTTTTTCTACCTTCAAAAGGATGACCTCATTCATCCAGATTTGTAAGGCCCATTCTCCTTTTCCCCACTTTCTAAATCCAGTCCAACAAAAGGTTCTGCTAGTTGTACTTCCATAATATGACATTCATCCTTCCAGTTCTTTCCAGTTTTTCCTCCTAGTCTGAGATTGAAACTCATTTCTGTACTTCCTCTTGATGCCCATTCCTCTTTTCCCCACTTCCTGCATACAGTCCAACAAAAGGTTCTGCTATTTGTACCTCCATAAGATGACATTCATCCTTACAGTCCTTTCCACATTTTCCTCCTAGTCTGAGATTCAAACTCATTTCTGCACTTCCTCTTAATGCCCTCAATAAGGAATTTAAATTAATTTTTCACAAAAGTGTGATTTTATTTTTATAAAGGAAATCACATCATATCACTCTCCTACTTAAAACCTACTAATGATTGTGCCTTGTACCTAGACTAACATCTACAGTCTCCATCAGTGCCTACAAGACTGTCCAGAATCTGGCCCCATACACCTTTCTTTTCAAATCTCCCACACTCTCCATCTAAAATGTTATTCTCTCACTTTGCTTGAGTGGCTGCTTCATTTTAACCATTTCCTGCTTAAGAGTCATCTCCTCAATGAGGAGTTTCCTGACCATCCATTTGAAAGTAGAAGTGTTTGGCACTCTGTTCGCACTCTATCCCATGAGCCTATGTTTTATTCATAGTCGTTATGAGTATCTATAATTATCTTACTCAGTCTTCCCATGGATATATAAATTTCAAAAGAGTGGAGATTGTACCAATCACATTTCTGATGTACTCCTAGACTACAACAATGTCTGGTGCATAGGAAATACTCATTGAATGCAAAACCAGATGGTGACAAGAATTTGCAATATTTCTCAAAATGGGGTCCATGGATCCCAGGGGCCTATAGAAATAGTCTTAAAGGTTTACGAGTTCTTAAGTTTGAGAAACACAGTTTTAGATCACGGAGATATAAGAAGAATTTATAGATTGAGAAGTATATTCACTTCATAGTGCTGTTATAACAAATTATCATAAACTTTGTGGTCTAAAACAACAGAAATTTATTTTCCCACAATTCTGGAGTTCAGAAGTTTGACATAAATGTGTTGGCAGGACCACAGTCCCTCTGCAGACTCTAGAAGAGAATGCTTCCTTGCTTCTTTCAGCTTCTGGTGGCTCCTAGCATTCCTTTATTCATGGTTGCATAATTCCGATCTCTGCCTCCAACTTCACATGGCCTTCTCCTCTTCTCTTTCTCCACTCTGTGTCTCTTATAAGGATACTCGTCTTTGGATTTAGGGCCCACAGGGATGATCCAAGATAATTTCATCTTAAGATTCTTAATTACATTAGCAAAAGACCGTCTTTTTTTTTCATATAAGGTTATATTCATGGGTTTTGGGATGTAATCATATCTTTTCAGGGGCCCACCATTCAACCTACTACAGAAAGTGACATTATATGTTGGGATTTAGGCAGTTCAACCTGACCATAATGTGTAGTTGTCCCAGCTGGGCAGTAAGTAGTGAAAGAGGCTACCAGGCTATTGCAAAGTGTCAGGCAATGATGGCCTGAAATAATCCTGTGGCATAAAACATGATAAAGAGGAGGGACTGAATTTAAAACACATTTATTAGGTAAAAAGCAACATGATTTTTAGATCAATCTTACTAAGGAAATTTTCATGTCTTTTGGAAATTTTTATTCTTTCATTTATTCTATAATTAGTACCTAGTATCCCTCACCCTGCTACAAATGACAGCAGTGAAAACAAACCTAGGCAACTGGACAGAATGTAAAAAAAGTGCAGCAAAGAGGATCAGGGAACCAGCACCACCAAAGCCAGTTCCTGTTTTTAGTAACAGAAAAAGACTTTAAATATTGAAGCTATTTCTCTATTATATTCAGGCCACACTTCCATTAGTGGATGTATCTCAGGTAAACCCATTGCTTTGTTTTGTTTTACATACCATCCTTTTTTGTTGTTATGAAAGCTACACATGCAGATTGAAGAAAATTCTGTGAATACCAAGATTTTTAAAAAATTTGAATCACCAATATTACAACTACCCAGAATGAATCAATATTTTTATCTGTAAAAACAAAAATAAAGTCACTTTCCATCCATTTTCCTGTTCATTATCACACCATGCAAAATGGCTGTAAAAATGGGACCAAGTTTTAACTATCAAGGCATAAATGTAATATACTGTGGAGCAACTCAAGTGGAACATCTCAACTAAGTTCATCATCCATGAACTTAGTTAAACTTAGTTTAACTAAGTTAACTAGTTAACTTAGTGAACTAGCTAAAACTTAGTTCAGATTTTAACCAAAATTGGAGGATATGTTTAAAATTGTCTGCATTAATACAATAATCAAGTGGGGTGTGTAACCTTGACTTGAAATCTCTGTGGCACTTTAAAAGCTAGGCCACCACCCCCCAGAAGCAAAACTGATATACAATGAGCAGGCTACCCATTGTCAATCAGGGGACACCACCATTTACAATAGCATCAAAAAATACTTAGGAATAAATTTAACAAAATAAGTACAAAACTTACTTATACTCTGAAAACTATAAAACCAAACTGAAATAACCAAAATAAATTGAAAGACATCCCATGTTCATGGATTGGAACAATTAATATTGTTAAGATGGCAGTTCTCAAACTGACCTACAAATTTAACACAATCTCTATCAAAATTCCACCTGGCTTCTTTATAGAGATTGATAAGCTGACTGATTACATTCATGTGGAAATTCAATGGAGTAAGAATAGAAAAAAAAAAAAAAGGCAACTTTAAAAAGAAGAACAAAATTGGAGAACTCAGAGTTCCCAATTTCAAAACTTACTAATCAAATTATAGCAATCCAGACAGTGTGGTAATGAAATAAAGATAGACATATAGATCAATAGAAAGGAATTGATAGTCCAGAAAGAAACCTTCATGTTTACAGCCAATTGAATTTTTTTTTTGGCTGGTGTATCCAGACAAATAAATGGGAAAATAACGTCTTTTCAGCAAATGGTACTGGAAAAATGGATATCCACATGGATCTCTACTTTATCCATAGGCAAAAAATAATTTCAAAATGAATTGAAAGCCTAAATGTAAGGGCTAAAACTTTAAAACTCTTAGAAAAAATATAGGCATAAATCTCTGCAACCTTAGATTAGGCATTTTCTTAGATATGACACTAAAAGCACAAGCAACACAAGAAACAATAGATAAACAGGATTATTATAAAAATAAAATTTTTTAAAAAGTGTTGTTCTTCGGGCTTCCCTGGTGGCGCAGTGGTTGAGAGTCCGCCTGCCGATGCAGGGAACACTGGTTCGTGCCCTGATCTGGGAGGATCCCACATGCCGCGGAGCGGCTGGGCCTGTGAGCCACGGCCGCTGAGCCTGCGCGTCTGGAGCCTGTGCTCCACAATGGGAGAGGCCACAGCAGTTAGGGCCCGCGTACCGTAAAAAAAAAAAAAAAAAAAGTGTTGTTCTTCAAAGGACAACATCAAGAAAGTGAAAAGACAGCCCATAGAATGAGAGAAAATATTTGCAAATTATCTGTTGGATAAGGGACTTGTGTCTATAATAATAAAGCATCCTTACAACCCAATATTCAAGATAAATAACCCAATAAAAAAGAGGAAAATACACATGCAGTGACTAAAAAACACATAAAAAGAAGCTCAACATCATTATCTATCAGATGAATGCAAATCAGAACCCCCATGATACACTTTCACATCCATTAGGGTGGCTGTAATTTAAAAGATAATAAGAAGTGTTGGCAAGGATGTGGAAAAAGTGGACCCTTTATTCACTGGTGGTAGGAATGTAAAGTGGTGCAAGTGCTCTGGAAAATAGTCTGGAAGTTGCTCAAATGATTATATATACTGTTAATATGATCTAGAAATTCTACTCCTAGATATATACTCAAGAGAACTAAAAACTTATGTCATGAATACTTATAGAACCAGAATTGTAGATGAATGTTTATAGATACGTGTTCATAATAGCCAAAAGTTAAAACAATCCAAATATTCCTCAACTGATGAATAGATTAAAAATGTGGTATTGTCCATATAATGGAATATTATTCAGCTCTGTAAAGCAACAAAGTAGTGATACATGCTACATAAACGTACCTTGAAGTACGTTAAAGAAGTTAAAGTTAGAAGTACGTTAAAGAAGCCAGTCACAATGGAGAGTGATGGTTAAGGTGTGTAGAGTTTCTTTTGGGAGTATTAGACAGTTCTAAAATCAATCAACTGCGGGGATGGACGCACAATTCTGAATATATGAAAGCTGTTGAATCATATACTTTAAAAGGATGAATTTTGTGGTATATGAATTATGTCTGAATAGAGATGTTTAAAAATAGAGCAACAAGATAAAATAGCTGTCACCATTGACTGCCATGTGTGAGAAAATGTTCTCATATTTTAACCATAGGAGTGGTGTAGGGGGCTATTTCATTTCAGAGAGCAAAATCCTCCCAGGTATTTCAAGCGAAATGGATTTAATACAGGGAGTTCGATGCGCATAAAACTGTTGGAAGGACTAGGGAAGCAAATGTGAAGTCACAGATGCAACTATGATCCAGAAAGTCAAGAAGCTGCTGCCACTAGAGGTCAGGAAAATGCAGAAAATGATTGCCCGCATCTCAGCTGCCCCCACACCCCAAAAGTGAGTGATTGGCAGGGGAATGGATACAGACTGCCCTCGTAAGAATTCACATGTGCTAGAGCTATGTGGCTTTCACCTCTGGCAAAGGAAAAGTGGGTTTGATGTTCTGCCTTTCAAATTGCATACAAGCCCATCTCGTTGGCAGAATCTAAACCGTATCCAGAAACATGGAAGCATGCTGTAGTCGCTAAATAAATAAATAAAATAAAATAAAATAAAGGCATTTGTCTAAAGGCCAGCATAACACAGATGCCAGCAGAACTATAAATGGTAATTTAATTCCAAATTGAACTGAGGCTGTATTCATTTGAGTTATTCAGAGCCTTGTCAGAGGAGTTCACAGGCTAATTTTTTTCTGGAGACACAAAAGCCCCAGCTACAATCTAGGAATGCTTTACCCTTATCTTAGAAGAATAGATTTAAATGTCATTAATTTCCCCGGATGATTCAGAGTTGATTTTTATTTAGGTCTCAGTTAATGCCAAACAAGCAATCCACACTGGTCTCAGATCTGTTAGTCGTGATTTGCGTTGCTTTAAGTGGTGTTATCACCTGCAATAAACTATTCTTTTTAGTTCTTTGCGATGCCTGGGGGTGGTTGTATCCCAGCTGCCATCTGGCAATTATTGCTAAACCAGTGGCCCTCTTTTTTTTTTCCCTTCAAATTAGTCATCATAGGAAGGTGCAGTGTTCTTATGAATGCCTGTTCTATAAATGAATGAAAAGGATCAACTATGCTTAAAGTTTAAAGTATGAAAATGGATGAAATTACTCTCAGAAGAATTGAATAGGATTTGAATAAGAGAAGCTCCAGATTTACATATAACTTCCCAACTTTTACCTAATCACCAAATATTTGTGTATACTGTTTTATTTTCATTGCCTTTAGGTAATTCATGGGCTCTGCGTCACTTGATTTCTATTTATTTCTTTCCTTCAGTCACTCACCCCTACACCCTCTGACCTTCTGTTTTTATGTCTTCTTCCTACTTGGGCATGTCTGGCTTCCTTATGTGGTTCTAATCTTTAGTAAGCAGATGATTTTCTCAATAGGATGCCTTTTAGTGTTTCCCTAACATTGTTTAGCATCCTCTCCAGAGTGTCAGCTTGCATCCTTGTAGCTCTAATACACAATAGAATATACCCTTGGGTGAGGTGGAAAGGAAACTCTTGTCTGGCAGAGACAAAAATACTAGGGCAGATTTAAGGGTGGTATGGAAGTTAACTAAGTGGTGCAGCTTTTGATCCTACCTGCTTATGCCAGGAAGATAATAAGACAAAAAAAATGAATGAAGCAGAAGGAAAATCAGAGTTAGCTCTGTTTGTGAAGAGGTGTTAATTAATGATTTCCTGAGTAGAGAGCTGGCAGGCAGAGCTTTTGATTTTGGCAGATCCTAGGAGCAGAACTGTGAATTAAAGTTTCAGGTTGTAAGCACCTAAACGAGGGCTACATCTTTGTGACTGGCTTTGTACAGCCTAAGGCCATGCATGTGTGGTCACTTAGTAATAACTAGTGACTGATATGGTAAAAGGCTTCCACTGACTCTAAGACTACATCCAGTGGGACCAGAATCTATGTTGCTGAGACAATGCCCTAGGTTTCTCTCTCTCAGCCTGAGAGCAAATGATACCACCTGTATTTACATAAAAATTTATTTATGAGATTAAAATTGGTAAAAATGAGTCAAGCTGCTTCCAGCACCAGTGAATAAAGGTATTACAGGTAATAAAGAAAACCAAGAAATCATATGAAGAAGGAAGTTGGACAAAATATGAGAAAAAATCTTCCGGTTGCCTATCCTATTCTTCTAACCCTAACTTATTCATCTATTGCCACATACTAGATTTTGTTATGTACTTGCTGATCACCCCTGCAAAACTGTGACCAACTTGAGGTTGGAAGAAACTACACCCATATGCTCTGATACTGACTAGAGAATTTTGACTAGACTAGACTATTTTAAACACAATCTATGCTAAATGCTAGTCATGGGTCCACAACAAAGAGCAGAACAGTGACAGGAATTTTGGAAAGTAGTACACATAGTTCAGGCAGAGATTTATCAAAAGATAAATCTATAGACTACAGGTCCCCAGTTTCTTTATTTTCTTCTATCTTCTCACTCTGACCTGTTTTACCCTTGTTTCCAATATGCTGAACTCTTGGAGATAGGTCTTAAACAGTAGACAGGATTTTAAGAGGCAGAAACAAAGATGGGAAATGCTTTTGGAGAGAACAACCTATATAAAATGAGGATTGTAAGTGGTAGAGCAAGCTAGAATAGTGAAGGAAATTGGAATATGTGACCTTAAAATATGCCTCTGACATAAATATTATTTTGAGCTGAAGGCAATGAAGAAACAGAAATGCAGAAAAAGGTCTCTCTACTCTCTCCCTTTTCTGCCTAAAGGCAGGATATAAATTCTCTTTTTACTGGAGATAGACTTTTAGCAGCCCAGAGGCACCAAAGGAATTTGCAAACAAACCTTACTACGTTGGACCCCTCCAATATATTTACCTTCCTGTAGTTTGCCACCCTTGGAGGAGTAAAACTGCTATTCTTTCTCCTGTCATTTCTCTACAAGTGTACTGTTCTTTGTTGAAGATGCTATATAGAAAGCCAGAGTTCTAGCCATCACTTTGAGCTACTTTTGTCAAGGTTTCTCCCATGTGATGTATGCAGCAAGCATTAATAAACTTTTTGTTTTTCTCCTGTTAATCTGTCTTTTTGTTAAAGATCCCCAGCTAAAAACCTAAGGTGGGTAGAGGTAAAGTTTTGCTTCCCCTGCAATGGTCAAAGTACAGGATTTATAGGAAGGGAAAGAGGTATAACCTTGGCAAGGTGGTTTTGGACTATGTTATGGGGGGGGAAGAAGTAGTAGGGTAGAAGTTAAATTCTCAATTGAAGAGTTTAAGCTTAATTTAGTATGCAATGAGGAACCATTACATAAAGGTTTTAACTGTAGGGAAATGATCAGGTAAGAGTTTTGCTTTAAGAAGTTTACTCTGACAGTGGTATTTACTCATTCACATCTGCTTATTCACCAATTATTTTAATAATAAAGAAATATACATTAAATGCTATGAAAGAGAAAAAGTATAACATGATACAACTTCTACTTTAATGAGAGCGCAATTTAGTGAGCCATTACAAAATATATGCTGTAGCCATGCCACCTACTACAAGTAATAAATATCCTAAATGTATGGAAGGAATTGAGAGGAGTGAGAAACTGCTTCCAGCCATTGGAAAGACCAACTAGGAGGCTAAAGACAGAGGCCAAGCAAGAGGAATTTAAACCACCAAAAGTAACTGCAGTCAGAATACGGAGTGCAGAGAGAATAGATGCTGTAAAAGTAAACCTAAGAGACTTGGTCACGATTTTGATTAGTGAGGTAATGGAAATAAGAGTTTTTCAAGCCTAGATAACCAGGATTCATCCATTCCTTCTCCCATTCATTAACTTGGCACATATTTATATAATGGTGACCGTGTGCCAGGATTATTGAAGTTGTTAGGAGAGAGGAATGAACAAACTAGTCCTCATGGAAACTGTTCAGTAGGAGGGTGACAACATAAATAGAGAAATAGTGTTGTATGATCAAAACAGGAAACTAGGGGGAAAGGTTCATTGTAAAAGAGGATTTAATTTATTTTATAATATTTTGAGTTTGAGAAGGTGATGAAGTGTGTGTTTAGAGAGAAAGGGGGACCAGAGAGATACACTGTTATTTGTCCAGTGGAAAGAGTTCAAACCATGATGATAAATGGGCTCACTAAAGGAGAAAGCAAGGAAAAGCAAAAAAAAAAAAAAAAAAAAAAGGGTTTAGCACAGAATCTCAAGAAGCACCTATATTTAGGAAATGGAATCTTGAATAAGAGTCAGTTAAGGAGACAAAAGAAGAGGAATGAAAAATTTGGAAGCAACCATGGATGCTACAAATAACAAAGAAAACATTTTTTAAAACCACAACAATTGAGGAGCTCACCTTGTTCCGTGCAATAGAGAGTGTGAGGATATAGACTGACAAACATGGCAGTTATAATACTGTAGTGGGGGCAGAAGCCAACCTTAGGTGTGAAAGGAAACAGAGATGCTGGATAAGAGCTTGAGAGAGAGGTAAGTTTTGAGAAAGTAGTTTTAAGACTAATAGTCATATATCGTCCCCAGTATATAGGAATTTTTAGAGCCAAAAAGAAGGAGAAAGCAAAGTGAGGAAATAGCTAATCAGTGGAAGGAAGCGTGAGGGGGTGAGATTGAGCACACACACAGAGACTTGGCAAGGGAGATGGGAACCCGTTCCTCAGAAGTGTGTCAGGTATGCAGAAAGAGATGGTAAATCCAAAATACAGGAACAGCGAGAGGAAAAGCTGAGGAAACCGCTGTTAAATAGTCCTGATATTCTGATAACTTAGAAGGAGAATGATGTAATGATTTGGCAAGTGTTGGGTGAAGCTTCTAAACATGAAGTATGAAGACAATTTGAAATAACTGTGATAGCAAATAAAATTATGATTCAACAAGAGATGATTCAAATGGTTGCTCACTGGTCAAAAGGCTCAGTTGAAATCAGAGAGCATTTATTTGGAGTAGACTGATATATATGATTTTATGGTTTCCTCTAATAAGTACTGGCTGCTTGGTGGCGGGCGATCCCAATTCCCCTTTCTCATATTCTAACAAGCTTGCTACTGGCAGGGACTAGGGTGATCCATCTGGTGTCAGATGAGATACAAAGGGTTTTTCTCTTCATGTTCTCCATGGTTTGTTTTACCTCTTTGATGAAAAGAAGCTGTATGCCAAAGTGAAGAAAGCAGAGTCACCAAAACATAAGCACACTCATCTATCACTGACAGTGTTTCAGACTTATTCAGCCCAGTTGTCGTGCTGATGTGTGGGGATAGAATTGCCAGAAACCTGAGGACAAAAGTTCTCAGAAAGTTAACACAAGTGGGAGTAATTCATTTTCCCAAACATGGAGTGAACTGTCTCTCCAAGAGCAGTAGGAGGTCACACTCGACCTTCAGAAACTCTCTGTATTGCATGTCAGGAGCCCCAAGTAATACCTGTCCCTTTTCTAACTCCCGCTGAGGAAGCCTGGAAGACTTGATGCCAGTCAATGTGAGTTGTTCCTTGTAGACATTCCCAGCTCTGGCCTTTGGTAGATTTATGTAACATAAAGGTGTTGAGCTTTAATATGCATGATTGTGACTCAGATCTTAGGCTCAACCTCAGAACCCAACTGGGCACAGGGTCAGTATAGTCTCTGATTGTCAGGATTGAATGAGTCAAGACCATGTAATTCCTATAATTTTACTGTCTAGTAAAATAGCCCAACAAAATAGGTTAAAAAAAAAAAAATTTAAGGGAGACCATTTTGACAATACCAGCCTGAAGAGAGGTACGTAATCATTGTAATCCAACCACTTAAAATTAGGAGAAATCTCTCACCAGAGAAGTTTTAAACTACTATAGTCTCTGTTTTTGCAATTAATTTTGCTAATGATCAAGTTCCTAAGTTAAGCAATATCATTCAAGCTCAGCTCTGTTCTTTCCCAAGCAAAGGGTCTGTTGAAAGGATGCTGTAATAAAGCAAAGATAGGGCTCCTTTGTGCCTTTTGATGAAGTGAGACTGAATGGCATCAGATTGGGGATAACTTTAAGCGCTATCGCTGCTATATGAGGAGATAAAACAGAAAGCAGTCGGTGTCTCTGAGTTGTTTTGAAGCAGAAGCCTGCACTTGAACAAGGAATATTTGTAACTGGAACCGACTATAGTCTGAACTAAGAACTGCCATTGGCTGTGAGTAATGAATTCTGTGCCCGAGGTCTGTGTTATTGCTTCTGCTATCCAATATCTTGATTCCAGTGAGTATGCTGTTGGATTTAAGCACATTTATGGAAGAATAGTATAGTATAACTTTCCAGAGCTGATGGAGACAAGGAAAAGGAAGGACTGCAGTGTGAAGCACTCCCAGCCGCTTCCTCAGAAGGGTGGAAAGGAAGCAATCTATTATGTGTTAATGACTTTTTGTGTGCCTGGCTCTTTCTGAAATATTATATCATCATCACTTTTCAACTTAAGCTAATTTTTAAAATACTGAAACTAAGACTCAGTATTTACAAACCTTGCTCAATCCCACAGCTGAAAGTAGCATGCTCAGTAATTGAACTCATCAAATTTATCCTTGCTTAGTTTGTCTCAAAATGTGGACTTTGGACCAGCAGCACTGGCATCACCTGGAGATTTGTTAGCAATGAAAATTCTCAGATCCCATCCCAGACCTACTGAATCAGAAACTCTGAGAGTGGAGTTTAGCCAACTGTGGTTTAACAAGATCTCCACGTGATTCTGATAAATACTAAAGTTTGAGAGTCACTTAACTAGTAAAAAGTCCTAGTTCTCTCCCAGTTTGCCACTCTCTCCCCACTATATAAGAATATTAAGAATTGGAATGTTAAACTGCTTTGTATTGAGGACACAGTGTCCACATTACGTGTCCATAATTTCATCATCTACTTAGCCATTTACTTATACATACATTCATTCATTCAAGTACTATATAGAGTGTTTAATACCAACAGTAAATAAATAAAAGATTTAGACAAACTCTCTGATGTTAGAGAAATAGGGTAGACACAGATAAGGCAGTTATATAACAACATGAGGCACTATCCAGTAACTGACAGAATGCAGAATCAGAGAATTCCTCAAGATTTTGGATGAGAAGATGAAATTGTCATCGTAAGACCTCATGGAGAATATCAGACTCTAGTTTGATCTTGGGAGAACGAGAATATAAAAAAGTGGTGGTAATGCTGAAGTGGTGATGGGGTATTCCAGGTGGATAAAAGCCTAAAAAAATATGTTTGATAATTTCCAGAGCAATATCCTGTTTTCTCAGATAAGGAAATTGCCACAATGGTTTAAGCACTCACAGGAGGCAGCTGAGCTTTAAAGAATCTTGGAATCAGAATGAGGAGACCTGGGTTCTATCTTCTCACAGTTGGTGACATTTGGCAAACCCTCCGTTTCCTTATTTGTAAAACAGGACTTTCAGTATAGTACTTTTAACAAAATTGCTGTAAAGATTAAAGGAAATAATCTGTCAGGGTTTCTCAATCTGGCCTTTATGTATGTGCTAGAAAAAAAAAAGTTCAGTTTTCAAATAAATTTGGGAAACAGTGGTTTAAATTGTGTGTTCAAGAGATCATGACTTTTTCAGAGGAGAAATCAGTATGTACTGTACCCCAACTTATTGTGCCAATGAATTCCTTTATTTAAGGATAATTTTTTGACATCTTCTAGGACAAGCATTTCAGAGAGTACAGTCTGAAACATGGCACAATCAACCTGCTGTATGTAGTATATACAGTGTAACCATGTCGCCTGGATATCACTGTGAAATTTCAAAATTCTGTGGTCTTTTCTCAAAGTCACAAGTAAATAAAAAATGAAGTCGACAGGTCAAAAGTATTTGAACTTGAAAGGGACTAGAGTTTATAACCCCAATGGTGAAGGAGGTTATGGACAAAAGACATTTAAATAACTGGAAATGTTTCATTCTCTTGAAGTGCTATTTCAGTTAAAAAATAAGCACAATGGACATTTCTTCTTAATTTAATATCCTCTTACTGTATCTCTTAACATAACTTTCTCACTCATTTGAATTTCTGCCAGTCACTGTCTTTGGCTCTGTATTATCTTTGCTACTGAACTAGGAGAAACTTCTAATCTTTGCTTTTCTCCCCAAAATATGAATACTGCACAATCGTTGTGTTTCCTCTGTATGGAGGATAGGAAGCAAGGAGTCTGCAGTAAATACTTCTAATTAAATTTTTACTCTGATATATAGGAAGGAGCACTTTCCTGACTGTGTACCCAGGGCCATTTTTATCCATGTAAGGCAGTAACCAAAATCTCATCAAGAATCTAATACAGATGTGCACTTCCTACCTGAATCTGAGATGCTATGCTGGGGTTTGGACATTTAGATCCAGCCACTATGGAACTGTGTTTGGAAAACAAAAATTAACATGATAAAAATCAATAAGACATGGCTATTGTAAATAGAGCTGCAGTGAACATTGTGGTACATGTATATTTTTGAATTATAGTTTTCTCAGGGTATATGCCCAGTAGTGGGATTTCTGGGTCATATGGTAGTTCTATTTTTAGTTTTTTGAGGAATCACCATACTGTTCTCCATAATGGCTGTATCAATTTACACTCCTACCAACAGTGCAAGAGGGTTCCCTTTTCTTCACACCCTCTCCAGCATTTATTTTTGTAGATTTTTTGATTATGGCCATTCTGACTGGTGTAAGGTGATACATCATTGTAGTTTTGATTTGCATTTCTCTAATGATTAGTGATGTTGAGCATTCTTTCATGTGTTTGTTGGCAATCTGTATGTCTTCTATGGAGAAATGTCTGTTTAGGTCTTCTGCCCATTTTTGGATTGGGTTGTGGCACATATATATAATGGAATATTACTCAGCCATAAAAAGAAACGAAATTGAGTTATTTGTAGTGAGGTGGATGGATCTAGAGTCTGTAAGTAAGAGTGAAGTAAGTCAGAAAGAGAAAAACAAATACCATATGCTAACTCATATATATGGAATCTAAAAAATAAAAAAATGGTTATGAAGAACCTAAGGGCAGGACAGGAATAATGACACCGATGTAGAGAATGGACTTGAGGACACGGGGAGGGGGAAGAGTAAGCTGGGACGAAGTGAGAGAGTGGCATGGACTAATATATACACTACCAAGTGTAAAATAGATAGCTAGTGGGAAGCAGCCACATAGCACAGGGAGATCAGCTCGGTGCTCTGTGACCACCTAGAGGGATGGGTTAGGGAGGGTGGGAGGGAGACATAAGAGGGAGGAGATATGGGGATACATGTATAGGTATAGCTGATACACTTTGTTATACAGCAGAAACTGGCACACCATTGTAAAGCAATTGTACTCCAGTAAAGATGTTTAAAAAAAAAAATCAGACCAGTAGATAATATTCTATGTTCTGTTTCAGTCTTGGTGTTTTAGTTCTAGGGTATCTCTTTCAAGCAAAAGAGTTACATTAGCCAGGAATTACTTCCTGTAAACATAATCTAACTACTTCTTTTCACTGACTACTAACACAGGACATCAACCCAGTTCAGAATCTCAACAGTTAGTTTTGAGAGGCAGCAGGGATGGCTCATGTATGCTCACCAGCACATCTGGCCAGCTGCCATGTGGCCGCTCCTATTTCTTTCCTTTTCTTTTGTCCAAATCACCTTTCACTGAGCGAGTTCGTCATCACCACCTGACTGTCACCATTTTTGCCATCTCTACTGGGCATCATTATTTTTTCTAGTAGGATCTGCCACCCAGTATTTATTTTCCTCTATATAGAGTGTCAGCTTGTCTTTAAATCTTTATATCTTCTCTTTGAGCTTTTATTTCAAAGAGGAAATAGCTTCTCTAATTTCACAGAGAATGTGCAGTCAAAAATGTAATCTATTTCATGGAGGAATTCCTCTTGTTTTCTTCTATTTCCTGCCTCTCTCATATTTGTTATTTTTCTTTGTTTCTTGTTGTGTATTTTTTCTTGACACATCAGGTCCTGTCAGCAATGTTTTCTAGCTATTCTGATCATGATGTATAGGGGTTTTATTTCAAGACCACCTATTGACTGGCAAAGAGTTGATCTGGTAGGAAGCTTGGATATAGATCTTTTATCTCAGAATACTTCCTCCCTAACTGTACTCTGTAATTTGGAGCAAACAGATAGATGGATGTCTGGCTTGCAGTAAATCCCAGAATGGTACAAGTCCTTCATGCAGAGATTTAGTGTTTACTTCCTTTCGGAAACTTTGGAAATTGTTCTCACGTACAATCGCTCCTTTATCCTGCCTCACTAATAGTCTGTTTTCTGCAAAATGCTTGTTTGAATGAATGAATGAACAATGGTCCCATGGGGATGGCAGTTTGATATATTCCTCAGAGACATGGTTCTCCCAATCCTTCAATATTCAGCTGGTTATTTTCTAACCTAAGGAGGCACGATAACCTAGCCCCTACCCAGTGTAGAACGTTTTAAACCTCACGTACTGCAAATTTAAAACAAAACTTAAAAGATGGAGCTACAGCAGCATAAAATAAAGGAGAAATGTTATTTGCCAGGATTTCTCCCATTTTGGTCTTGTGTGATTTAGGTTTTTAACTTAGCTTCCTGAGGCTTTTCTGGGTCCTGTGTTCACATAGGCTACCAGTAAGCATGTTGAATATCCTAGATGACTTAACATGAAACTTTGAATGATATGGCCTTTTCAGTGTTAAGTAGAAGGTCAGCTTAATGATACCTTGCACAAACCTGCACTAGTTTTCCTATCAAAGTCAACTTTTCCAAGTTTATCTAGAGCCCTTTGTTTATGCTTACATTTATTAAATCATTTATAAAGCATTATTTTAGACACACATCTTTCTGGTCACTAGCTCAATATCCATACTCAGGAGTAAATGTAATCATTAGATAATCTTTTCTCAATGCTCATTTTTATGTCAAGGAATGAATAGGCAGATAATACAAAAACAATCTTCTTCCTATATCCAACATTTTAGTTTGGTTATTGGTATAGCAAGGGAATCATATAACCTGGGTACAATTGGACTCAGAATACTGCTTTTGTCAAATACCAACGTGTCCAACATTCACTTAGGATTAACCATGTGGAAAGCAATGTATTGGGTGCCATGAGAGAAGGGAACTCTAAAATGAATCACCCTGTTGGGCTCATATTCAGTCTAGAAAGACAGACACATAGACACAGACACAAATATGACCCAGTGTGATCTAGAACCGCAACTCTTAGGTGTACTTCATGCCAGGAAGGTTCAGTCCTGAAGGAGCGGATTTGTGCTGCTTGGGAGTTGTATTAGGGAAAGTTTTACAGAGGGGGTGACTTTTGAGCTAGAATCTGAAGGATGAGGAAGAGTTTAAAAGACACAAAGAAAAGTATTCTAAGTACCTCTATAAAATGTCATTAAACAAATATGGATCATCTTCCAGAAAGTATGCCTCTAAACATAGCTATCTTGAGAAAAAGTCAGATAAAACATGATTGAAAAACCAATTTATGAATTTTATAAAGAATTTAGATTTCTATACCTGGTGTGAACATTTCTAGATTTCCTTTTATTTTGATAAAACAATTTTAAGTAGAAACTAATGTGTAGTGGTTCAGAGCGCATGCTCTAGAATCAGAGAGAGATGGCTTTATTTAAATCCTGGCTCTGCTACTTAAGTACTGTTGGGTGAGGTGGCATACATTACTTAACTTCTCTTCGTGTCAGTTTCTTCTCCAGAAAATGGGGAGAATAATACTTGTCTTAGTGCATTCGTTGGTACAGGATTTGACTTGTCGCTCGTTCTTTAAAAAACTATAAATTAGATTACTAATTAGCAGATTTTTAAAGTCCTCAAAACAGGGAAATATGTCACATCTTTTTAAAACGACTATGCATAACAAAGTGGTCAAAAAGTACTTAATATAAGAATGAATGAGTTGATGAATGAAGAGAGAGTGAGGGAGTGCATGAATTTGGCAGTGCTTGAATTCTGCCAGTTATCTTCTTCAAAAAAAGAAAGTTTAAAATCAGAAACTTAGTTTCTGGTCAGTACAGACTGCTGTGCTATGAAGGTATGGTATTATTCTGATATTTTGAGAATATCTGGCCAGACAACCAGAACTACTCATAGCCTGTCCTGTTCCATCTATCCTCTTTTGGAATTCCCTGAAATTTTAGATAGATGGATGTATATGTATAATTGAACTATGTATATAGTTCAATTATATATACATAAAATTATTTGAATATTTTCCTTTAAAACTTTATATGGATTTAAAATGAGAAGGCAGTGAATGAAAATGAAAGGTGACATTTGGGGATAAAATTAGCTAATATTCTAAAGTGCCATATATCAAAAAAGTGGAATCTGCAGTAGGACATAGAATCCTGACAAAAAGAGTTTTTTCCAAGGATAAAGTGGATAATTGCTTTTCGGAAAACATAGCTGGTACCTCAGAAAGGTCTCCTTTAAGTCCTAAAATATTATATTACAGTATTCCCCAAGGAGCACTGAAATATTTAGACTTAAGCATATAAATTTAGTGGAGAGCTTACTTCCCTAATTGTGTATATTGCTATTATACTATCTCTCTTTTTTTTAACCTTAGTTTCCCCCCAAAACACACACAAACACACACCTTTCTTAATCATGCTGAAAGGAATGTAAGGTGATACTAATTCTATGCTACAGCAGACAGAAAGATAATGGGAAGGATATTGGCATGAATGATAAGGAATGAGATTTATACTGAGTATGAAGCTGCTTACAGGAGGAAGATTAGAGCAGCTACGGATTCATTTAAGAAAGTAACCAAAATTATTAAAGATTTACAAAAGTTAAACAAGTTGAAAGAGTGAAGAAATTAGATAAAGAAAGTATTTGTAGAGTAGATGCTGAGTTGAGAATTGATGGAAAGAGGTTAAGACTTGGGGGTTATATGTGGAGCCCTGTAAGGAAGGGTCCAGAGTGAGTGTATCTAAAAATCAGGACTAAAAACAAACTTGCCAAAATGAGAGCCGAAATAAATTGAACCATTAGTGCTAAGGTTTACCTATGGAATTCAGTGACCAAGCCAGACCCATGAAACTAACTTATTTGTATAGAGCATGCACTCTACAATTAGTGGTACCTTAGCTGATTATATTGTCCCACCTGAAAAGCACACAATATGCTGATGACACTTACAACCCTGGGTAATGTGCTGCATAAAAAGGAACGACAAATGTGTTCTTACCAAGGGTGAATATCCTTCTGCATGCCTTCTATGTGTTCTTGAATGTCCTCCTCATTACAAACATGGGCAACAGGCATTATTATTTCCCCATATTCCTGATTGAAGTTGAATTAAACAAGAATTAAACAACCGAGAATTAAACCGAAAATTAAACAACCATCCTAGGTGATCTAGGTAGTTAAGGAGCTGGTCCAACTCCAGGCTTCTAGGTAGTTAAGGAGCTGGTCCAACTCCAGGCTTCGGTGCCTTAACCACTAGCAGAGGGGGACCTCCCTAAGGCAACACAACTCTCCTTTCATTTTTGTAGAATAAGAGACTGATCTTTGTACATAACAAGAGCATCTACTAGTGCATGTGTGCAAATGTGAACTCGGACCTTTTCTCTGTTTCCTTTCTGAGAGTGTCATCACCCAGTTATTCAGTGTCCAAAGCCAAAGGGAACAGCCTTTGTAAATACTTCCTTCTCAGTTTTTCACATTTAATACGTTACCAAATCCTATCAGCATTACTTTAGATCTACTGAATCCACCCACTTCTCTGTTTCCACTGCTTCAAACTTTTCTCACTTAGACTTCTGTGATAGCGTTTCTGTTTGTTTGTTGTTTCCTAATTCTTTCTCACTCACCCCTAATATGTTCTCTACTTTGCAAACAGTAGATCACACGTTTGTGTATCACATGGCTTATGCTCCTCTATCTCATAGCTCTTATCACAGTTTTAATTTTTCCATTTTGTGAGTGATTATTTTCAAAATATTGATTTTATCATATATCTCTCTGTTTAAAATTTTTTAAATGACTCCTCATTACTTATGGTATAAAGACCACACCCCCTAGCCTTAGTTAGGATACGCTATCTTAGAAAAGATCCTTCCATGACTTAAAACATTCCATGACTTAAAACTGAACTTTCATCCTCTCCAATGTGACAGTCCAGGGTGGGAGCTCCAGGTTGGCAGAGGATCTCCTGCAAGCAGTCATTCAGGGTCTCAGACTAGGGGTGGTACAACCACCTTGATCACACAGCTTCCAAAGGTACCCTACTCTCACCGCTGGAGCCCACAGAATGGGAGGTGAGCATGTGGAGGAAACACACCCCCTGACTTTTAAAATCCTGTCTGGAATGTAGTGACACCACTTCTGCTTGCATTCCATTGGAGAGAAACACATCATGTGGCCACACAAGGCAAAGGGCACTGGGAAATGTAGTCTCTGGTGGGACAGCTCCACATGCTACTCTGGAAAGGAGAACAGGTTTAGCTCTTTCTGACCCACCTTTTGCCCAGCTTCATTCTCTACCATCATCCGTGTCACCCTCTACTCCACCCACAACTTGACATTTGCCGGTGAAAATATTAGCTGTCCCTAGTTATCTCATACTCATGATACAGGTGTCAGGGCAAATATGACTTCTCAGGGAGGCCATTCCTCACCAGCAGATTAGGCCAGGTCTGCCTGTACATCACATGGCTCATGCTCTTTTCTCTCATAGCACTTACCACAGTTTTAATCTTTCCATTTTGTGCAGGATTGTTTATTTAGTATATTTCTTTGTCACTAGACTTTAAGCCCCTCATAAGCAGGGACCCTGTTGATTTTGCACACCACCGTATTCCTGTTTAGCATAGTAAAGGACTAGGTACATAGCAACTTATTGTTTCAATGTTGTTTTTGACGTTTCCCTTAGTAGTTTTGTCAAATGACATTGTGTTATCCTTCTCCTTATATTACATTATCTTTTACCACAACCTACATTCACTTGTTCAATAAATATATGTGTTATACGACATTAGGCACATGGATGGTAAGTGTGGTGAGAAATGGAAAAATGTGGCCTTTGATCTGAAAGTTTTTATTTTGCATTTGGGGAAAAGGCACAAAAGGTCCTTGAGTAGAAGACACCTGAAAAAAAAGGTATTGCAGAATAGTATAGGATTAAATACTGAATGAGTAATACTGACACAAAGTGTTATATAATCTCAGACATTCAGATGAGTGAGGGTTGCTGTGCTGATGAAAGTTTCCACAAGGAAATAAAGAATGGAACTAGATTGTCACCTGTAGGTGCAAGAGTAGTGCCTAGACATTTTGAATACATGTGGATTTTTAGAGACACTAGATAAACATCAAACCTGGACTTATTCCCCATAAGTCCTTAGGAATCAGGAAAGTCCTCAGGGAACATCCTCTGACCTCCTGTGACCTTTTCTAGGAAGCAGCTCAGAGTTTGGACTAGGGCCATAACCACAAATTGTTCTGGCTTGTGCCCAAGCAATTGTGTGTAGAGTGGTTGGCATTCTGTGCTGTTCAGCCCAGAGGCCCGCTCTCTTGTCCTTAGTGGCATATAAAATCTCCACAGTGTAGTGGGTTTGTTATAGCTTGGCCAAAGTCTGCAGCTCAAAGGAACTTTCATCAACATGTCTGAAAAATTTCAACTCTGGGGGAAGATCTGTGGCCATTGTAGTTGCTAGAGGGTGAGACCAAAAAATGCAACATGCGAATGGTGAAAATACAGAGGTGCTTATAAGCCTAAGGAAACACCCAAAAGATGAGAAGAAATAAAGTTCCCACCTGATCAAACCAAGATTTAGCAATGGATGACTAATAGAGGCTAATTGTGACAGACCTTGTTTGTTCACTCTGCACCCATCCTCCTGACATCCATCCATCCTTCATCTCTCCTGGCAAAGCCCACCTCCCAGTTTAGAGGCTGAAAATGCCAGGCTTGCAGCCTGGGAAAGCTTGCAGCTCTGGCATGATCAACGCCGACCAACTGGGACCTGAGTACAGGGGAGGTTTGGGGAAGAGCTTTCCTTAGTAACAAAAACAGAGACCCATAGAAGGTATCACCTCTTTCTCCTGCACTGGAGAGGTCATGTCTCCCTGTGCCTTGTGGAACTATCACAGATACATTGAAAGCATTGAATCCTAACCATCGGACCACCAGGGAGCACATTATGACAACTATATTGAAATTATGAACTTTGACAGTGTTCATAATGAACATGGCATGGAACTCAGATGAAAAAATGATAATGACATTAGTGAGCCAGGCTTTCATCGCTGAGCTGTCTAGCCCTGTCTGGTACCCTGTTAATGTGAGATCGTAAATGCCCTTATAATTTATGCCACTTCTTCTTGATGTCCTGTTACCTGAAGCCCAAAGCTCTTATCTGATTATCTAATTAAATAAAATATAAAATGAGTTAGTCATCTGCCTTCTTTATAACAATTTCTTTGTAAATGATATTATTTATGCAATTTGAAAAGGAATCAAAATTACAGATGCCAAAACAGGTGCAGGACCTTGTAAGGGCCAATTCAAGTGAGAGACCCTGAAGTTTCAGCTTCTCTAACTTCACTGTATGTCCAACTTTGATAATCAGTTTTGAATATAAAAAATATCTATCAAAAGCTTCAATCTAGTTCTTTAGATATTGATATCAAAATTCATGTCTTAGGTTCCAGTTCTGAAAAACCAGAATAAGCATCATTAACCTCAAAACGTGATCTTCAGGAAAAGACTGTTGGGTGAACCAGGCATAAGGCAATCTTTCTTCTTTTTCTAAAACTCTGTGCCAGTAACTTTTCTTCCTACAATGTCTTCTGTCTGACGTTCAGCCATAAAATCTGTTCCCGACAGAGGAAAGAAATGAGGACATAATGGTATGATCTATGCTTCCTGCCAAGGTTGCTACTTCGGTGATGGAGGTGCTTTGTACCCTGTTGGTTATTGGATTACAGCCTCTGTTCCTGCCCGCATCCACCAGGGAGCCCGGTGCCCTGCCTTTACTTCTTGACCTTTGTGTTTACACTATTTCCCCCTCTGTGCTATGTTTTCCTGTGAGCTGTCAAATACTTCTAATTCCTATCTGAAGCTTCGGAGCTTCCTGCCAACTCCCAGAGGCAATCAGGACACTCCTGGTTTCAGCTCTACATGCCACACTTCCTGCCCAACATTTAACTGTTTTTCTACATATATACGCAATTTCTATGTCACTACCTATACCATCTTTTCTAAACCTGAAAAGCTTTGAAGCCATAAATGTTTATCATGTCTCTTACTCCCCAACCCCCTTTTTTAATGCATGTCTTTTAACTCATTTAGAGCAGCCAGCCTCAGTGCCTGTATTCTTCCAACATAATTCATTTCAAAGCGGAAAGTTTTCAGGAAGTCTGGGCTTTACCTACTTGTAGACTCAAACCTCATATATTACTCATTTGGAATGGGCTTTTGAAAATTGAGTTACTAATTTATTAGGCTTTTTGAAAGTGATTTAAATAACTGTAGTTCCCTGTGTGCTCCCCTAGCGCCCCAAGTACTTATCACATTGCACTTGACTTGTTGTTTTCTCATCTCCCCACTTATAAAAGAAAAAAAGTTTTCTAGTTTCTTTTTAAGGACACTTTTCTTAATTATCAGAGAAGTTTGTATTATAGAGATCAATTCTTGAATTACAAAAAATTTAAATATTCTGTATAATCAGAATAATTATGAAGATTTTCCCCATATATATCTGAAGCCATAACCCACATCTCTCTACACTCACCTAAACCTCAGCTCTTTTCTTTCTTCTCTCTTTAATTTTTATTACTAGTATCACAGTGTTAAAGTAAAATATATGCATTTCTTATTTCCAACAGGTGAGTCTCACTTGATGTATTTTTAATTGTTAAATTCAAGCCTAAACAAAAAAGTGGTTGGATACAAATAATGAATCCCTTCTATTTTTTACATACACATCATGAATTTCCCTGAGGTAATTGATAAGCAGAGCAAGAGAGTAAGTTCCATACATTGCCCTCTGAAAGAGAGGGGAATTAGAAAATTTTAAACACACCTGACTTCAAATCCCTGATATACTTCAAGCCCTGATATTTCGTCACTGGTAATCTTCAGCAGTTACCTAATTTCTCTGAACCTCAGTTTTCTTGTTAGGAAAATGGAAAATGTAATGATCTTAATTGGTTGTTGAGAAATGGTATTAATATATAAGACATATATAGACATAATAGATGATATGTCAGTATGAATTCTCTACCTTTCATTGTATCTATAGAGTTTTTTGAAAGTCAGATAGACAAGTAACTATAAATACCAGAATTTGATTATAAACTGGAAAAGAAAAGCATATTTCAATAATCTATTCTGCATGGTTTGTTTATCTATAACTAACCTAGGATATTAAGATTGTTCATAAGTTCATGTTCTTGTGTAAAAGTTTGGTACTTTATAGATTAAAAAATGAATTACATATGTACTAAGATATTATTTCTATTTACAAAGTAATTTGTAAAACTGAAGAAATTGCTTAGGGAAACCAAGGAGCAAAGTCCACTCCTACTTATATTAGATGGAAGGTTCAGGCACAAACAAAACCTCTATGCAGTTCATTTCAAACAGGCAGTGTCAGACGTAGAAAATTCGAAGTTCTAGAAAGCTTAGACATTTAAAAAGAATTTTGGCTCTACGTTATTGTTTTATATTTTAGCACGGATAAACCTGGTTTTAGCTTATGACTTTTCAACTCCATGAGTGTGGCAAACGCTATGGATTGACTGCTCCAAAGCCATTTGCAGCCCCTTTCTTATCTTCTGCTACTATAGAAGCTCCAAAGTTAGCGTTCCAATATTCATGCTCCTACACTCACTTCCTCTTAGGAGTGACCACATGACCCAGTTCCACACAAAAAGATTAAATGGAGTCACTGGGCTTGCCTGCTGAGAAACTTCTGAAAAGGGACATTTAAAAAGGGCACTGTCCCTTGGCTTCTCTCTCCCCACTTCTTCCTGCTTCCAACTGGAAAGCACACACGAGCCTCCTGAATCATCAGACATACCACAACCTCACGGAGACAACATCGGTGAGGACCTACCTGTACATGCTGAGAATAACTGAACAGAACATACAGAAAGTTCCCTGGAGCACTAGACTACTGCCCCCTAACTGCTGGCTGTCTGAGATAAATAACCCCTCTTTGTCTAAGTCATTGAATAGACTTTCGGTTGCTTAAATCTGAATTCAATCCTAATTGATACAAGTTTCCACTTGAACAAAGATAGAAAATGATTTAAAGAGTATTTTCTCAATTCTCTCAAGGAAGGTACACAACTAATATTCTAGAGGCATTGAAGTGAAGTTAATTTATTACATAATATGAATGATTAGGGCAGTAGGACTTGCCTCCCTTCCACGTCTGGTTAAGAAAAAACCTGCACTAAACACTTGCTATATGAAATATCGTCTGAAGACCAACAGCATAATCATCATCAGATAACTTATTAAAAATCTAGAATCTCAGAACTCCTCCTCTTCACCTACTACGAAATCTGCATCTTAACCATGATCCCTAGGTGAGTCATATGTACATTAAAGTACATTTTAAAATGCTGGGTAAATTCTGGGCTCTTATTAAAAATCTAGAATCTCAGAACTCCTCCTCTTCACCTACTACGAAATCTGCATCTTAACCATGATCCCTAGGTGAATCATATGTACATTAAAGTACATTTTAAAATGCTGGGTAAATTCTGGGCTCTTATTAAAAATCTAGAATCTCAGAACTCCTCCTCTTCACCTACTACGAAATCTGCATCTTAACCATGATCCCTAGGTGAGTCATATGTACATTAAAGTACATTTTAAAATGCTGGGTAAATTCTGGGCTCTTTGGAATGAGAGCACCAGTCTGGGGTTTGTTTGTTTTTTAATCTTTTATATCTCTATTTCCTGATACAGTGTGTAGATAGAACATAATAAGCCCAACCAAATATGTGATGAATAAAACATAACACTGGCTCAGTGTCAGTCATTAAATTTCATTATATATTTGATTATCAGAAATCTAACTATTATTTGCAAAGTAGAACTTATGGCTATGAGGAAATGAGTAATGAGCCAGACATGATGTGAAACAGGAAGACTGGTTGAAAAGTTACAAAGCTTAGAATGGAATAAACAATAGGCTCTAGTTGTGCACTGAAATGAAAAGTTTTAAAGAATGTAGGCCCCTCTAACAGAAAGAGTTAAAGATAGAAAAGGGAAGGGTAAGTCATGGAGAAATGCCCTTGCCCACATTTATTATTTTGCCTGGACCAATCTGATATATCTATTCTAGGTCAGTGATTCTTAACCCCATCTAATATTGCTAGATATTCCATTCCTACAACCTCCAGGTATTTAAAGCATGTACCTAGGGATGTTTCACTGAAATATAAACAAGTCTTTTCAGCTGATTCATAGTATGAGCCATTTTTTTCCTACCTTCCAGATGTGGCCAGTCTCTGCTGCTCACACTGTATCTTCCAGACTCTGCTTTCACCTGTGCTGGGTGTCCCCACTAATCCTGCTTGGCATTTCTACCTGTACTGTGCAGACCAGCCCCTCTTTATAGCTATTAGCATGTACACCGTTTAGCCTCCTCAGCTAATGCCATTGCCATTCCTGTTGGGAGGCTTTGACACAAGTGAAGTACTAAGATTTCCACTGCATCTGAAGCTTAAACATAAACAAGACTGTTCCAGAACATCCATGCGATCGAGTTGTACCGTATTCTACGTAAGAATGCAGAGAATGCCTCCATCTCTGCCTTCTCTCTCAAAGAATAAAATGCTGCAGTTAACAAAATAATATTTAATTTAGTTCACTGTAACTTAAGTGATATTCATATGCCATAAAAAATAAAGCAAGAAGGAGACATCTAAATTAATTAAACTCATATGGGTGTTGAAATTTTTTTTTAAATGTTAGGAATTACCAGGTGATATGATAATATCATACTATTTTCCATATTATTTCTAACATCATGAAACATCATATAAAACAAAGTTTATAGTCAAGTCACAAGCTTTTAATCAATTCAGACCACTTTTCAGAATGCCACTGTGAGCTGTCTGCAACAGCTGTTTTGCAGCTGCAGTGAATTTGACATGTTCTGAAATCACCATGGAATGCTCCAGATCCTTTGGAAATACAGAGCAAAGCCTAAGGAATAAAAATTGTAGTCTGCCATGCTTGACAAAATCGGGGAAGACATGTTTTAGAGAGTATGAGTGCATGATTATTTTAAAGAATTCCAAATGTGAGTAGCTGTAGTACTTAGAAGGTTTAATTATACACACATATATATCACACACATGCTGCTGATACCATTTTCAATAATTTATTGCAATTTTTTTTCAACATTGAGAAAAATTGAAATAATTTTACAGTGAATACTTGTATATCTGCCACCTACTACTACTATTTTATCATACTCTCTTTATCAAATATCTATCCAACTATTCATCCTTCTATCAATCCATTAATTCTCTCATTTTCTATATATTGTTGATACTTTCTTAACTACCTAATATGGAAGTATCCAATTTAAAAGAGCCAAATGTAATCTTTCAGAATATAACTGTCAGTTTCTCATCTGAGAATTAGGGATTTTTAACACTGGAAGAGACCTTTAAATTCCTTTATTGCAATCACCTTATTGTTTAGTTATAGAAATTAAGTCATGCTTATTTTAAAGAGTTTGAGTAAGTGTGCCTAACTAATTAGTAACTAAACCTAGATTAGAAATCTTACTCTGTATTTTACCTACACATTGACTTGGATAGGAAGAGAAAATTGTAAGATGCTAGTAAGATGAGGAGAATCAGGGAAGTGTGCTCTTTGTTAGAAGATTGAAGTGACTATCTTAATAGAGCAATGCACAGCCGAATTAGCAGTGAGGTTTCAGAAGGAACTAGAGTTAAGTGAGTTAAGAGCCGAACATCTCTGAAAATCCTCCCACCGTGTAATCAAAAGAAAAAAAATCTGCTGGAAAAGCCTTAAGGCTGGCAGAAATCTTGTATGTGTGCCCAGTTTCTAAAATTATGGAATGTCAAGGGGATGAAAAATCTAAGGGTAACTGAATATCGGAAGAAGGGAATCTGAGTGGGAGACACAGAGCATCTGCTGCTTAAATTCAGTTTGACAAACTCACAGATTGTCCCAATCAACGCAGTTTAGAGAGCATAGGAAGAATACATACTGTGGCTTACACATCCTCTTGAATAAGAGATCCATTGCTAGAGGGGTGCTTAAAATTAACTTTCATCTTGCCCACAATTAATATGCATTGTTTCCAGGCATATGCTTAGATAAGAGTTGCAACTCAGTTCAGAGAATGAAAGTGTCACCATTTACTCTCTTTGTCACGTTTATGTGTCCATTTCATGACACAAATTTTAAAAGATAATTTAAAATCAATGGGTGGATGAATGTTAGAGAATTGCTAAAATTTAGAAAATGTAAAATTCTTTACATTTTGATTCATACATGAAAGTTGGTAAAGCAGGAAATGCAGGATTTTACTCTTTTGTTTTATTTCTTTCTCTCACATCCTGTAAAACCTATCTTCTTCAGGACTATTTTCTTAGACACCAGCTGAATGACTAAAATATTTCCCTGAGACCATAGTTGTAGTAATTTAGAATGCTTAAGAACTTGCTGGGAAATGTTTAAAATTTACCTTCCTGAGCCCTAACGTAAAAGAGTTCAACCTTCTATATATATATATATATATATATATATATATATATATATATATTTTTTTTTTTTTTTTTTTTTTTTTTATGGTACGCGGGCCTGTCACTGCTGTGGCCTCTCCCGTTGCGGAGCACAGGCTCCGGACATGCAGGCTCAGCGGCCATGGCTCACGGGCCCAGCCGCTCCGTGGCATGTGGGATCCGGGACTGGGGCACGAACCCGTGTCCCCTGCATCGGCAGGCGGACTCTCAACCACTGCACCACCAGGGAAGCCCTCAACCTTCTGTATTTTTAAAAAACTCTCCAGGTGGTTCTTTAGGGGACTGATATTTGAGAACTACTGGTATGAAGAGTTCTAAATTAGAAGTCAAAAAGTCTGGTTTCTAGTTCTGGTCCTATAGTGATTATTGATTTATTGAGTAACCCTGCAGTCACTTACCTCTAGAATTTATTCTCTGTGATGCTGTAGATGCTAGACCCATCTAGGAAAATAAAACATTTATTTTTCTTTTATGGAACCCTTCTCTGCACTACAAACAATACAATAATAATGATTGTAGGACATATGAAAGATTTAAAGTCATGTATTTAAGAACCAAATACAATATCTAATACTAAGTAGTGCTCAATAAATTATGGTTATTATAATTATAAAATTGTTAATACTATTAAGAAAAGGCATTAAACTCATCTGTTATTTAAGACTAGCCCTATAAGGTGCTAAATTGATTAAAGTATGTCTGAACAGCAGGGTTATCCTCTCTTAATGCTCCACTGATCATAGTTTATCAGATGACTAACTCAGTTTAGGGTACCATAAGTGTGTGGTCTACTTAGGGAAAGCAAAAGGTAACAAAGGAAATGTTTGGGTCTATAGGCCCTGGAGAGACACCACAGGAAATGAATACATTTAGCCTCAAAAAGATAAGGTAAATGCTGTATCAGTCTCTTTGACTCTCAATTTCCTCATCTTCATAGTTGAACTAATGATTCCTATTCTCAGGCTGATGAATCAAAAACAATTGTAATCAAATTCTACCATGTCCTAGTTTTGCAAATTTGGCCCAACTAATTTACCTCTCTGAGCCTTAATTTCTTAATCTGTAAAATATTAAAAATATTTTACTAGGAATATTGCTAGGAAATACCTTATAGACTATGAGAATTCTTGGTGCATGATACCAGCTTAGTACTCAGTGAAGATTTGCCCGTGCCATGGCCTCATCTCTTAGTTTCCTAGGAATGCCACAACAAAGGATCACCAACTGTGTGGCTTCAAACAACAGAAGTGTATTATCTCATAGTTCTGGAAACAAGAGTTTCAAAATCAAGGTGTCGACAGGGCCATTTTCCCTCTAAGATTTGTAGGGGAATTCTTCCTTGCCTCTTCCTAGCCTCTGGTGGTTTGTCGGCAATCTTTGATGGTCCTTATCTTGCAGCTGCCCAACCAGTTTCTGCTTTTACTGTCTCATAGCATCCTCCCTGTATGTCTCTGTCTTCACACGGCCATCTTCTTATTAGGACATCGGTCATGCTGGAATAAAGGTTCACTCTACCGTCCAGTATGTCTTCATAGTAATGATTATATCTGCAACTACTCTAGTTCCAAATAAGGTCACCGTCTTAGGCGCTGGAGGTTAGGACTTCAGCAAATCTTTTTTCAAGGGGAACACAATTCAATCCATAACAATGCATCACTGTCTACTTTACCAGGGTTACAGTGAGCATTATGACAGATGAGAGCACTCCATACACAAAAATATAAATGTTACATACAGTTTTTTTCATCAAACTCTTCACATAGATGAAGAGAAATTCTTGGAATGAGGAGGAATAGCAAATATTAACATATTTAAACCTAACCAAAAATAATTTAAGTGACACTTTAGAAACACATAATAGCAATGATGTTTCTAAAATGACAGAATATACTCTTTAGTTGTCTTCTTTGGAAATACTTTGTAGAATGCTGGAGTTAAGTGATTTAATATTGGGAGATTGTGTTGGTCTAGAAAGTGCAGGTAAGACACTTAATACTACAAATTGTAAAGTTCATATCTTATCCTACTAACTATATGTAATAAATAATATTTTACAGATATATGCCAATCATTTTTCTTGTTAGTGATATAAACAAAATTTCCTTTGTGCTACAAAGGGTAACTATTGGCAACCTATCTTTCTTTTTTCTATAAAGATGGGAAATCTGATATGAAAAACCTTGCCCACAAGTCCATGGCTAGTAAATAAAAAGGTCAGAGTTCAAGCCCATCATTTTGAATGAAAATCCTATCTGTTTTTCTTTGGTTGTTCATCTGTTTCTACTTTTTGTTGTTGTTGTTTTCTTCTGTTCATGACACTGGTAGTACTAGATGTGAAGGACAGTAGTAGCAATGACAGAGGATGCGACCAAGATGCTCATTGTAATTGTCCATTGATCAGAAATCCACATGGGAAGATAAAACTATCATTTGTAGTTTCCTTTCTGAAAATAAATGTTTCCCATTAATTTTTTGTTCTTACTACATTTCCTCAATTAATATCCAATTACCTTATAAGAAATAGAAACCATTATGTGACAACAGTTTGTTCCATTGAAATGATGAAACATACAGCATAACCATTTCATTTGTGTGCAGCAATCAATTATATATGACTTTGGATTTACTCGAATCCAAATATAAACTCATTGGGATATAAGCTGAAATCAGTAAAAGTCATGTGCAGATAAAGGAAACAGCATGTCAACTTAACTCTGCTTGTTCTACTGCTTCCCTGGAGAACGCTCAACTAGACATACCATAATTTTACTGTAGTGGGTTGAGTTACAAAGATTTTTTTCCTATACCAAAACAAAAAAATTATGTTCACCTTGGGAAAACATAAGATTTTGTCTCCAGAAGCTATTTCCAGCTGGCCTTCCCTAACCAGATCCCAGTGATTGGACCAAAGACATGTGTTATATGCTAAGATCTAGCAGAAGTCCAAACTTTCAAAGTAACATCTGCAGAAAAATTACCAGCCAACATAAAAACATGTTCATTATTATTGAAATTGTGAAGCTTGCATCCTTTTGAATTTTTCTGCTTCAATGGGAATTCTTTATTCATAACCTCTCCAAGGCATTTTTTTTGGAACACAAAAGGATGGCTCATATTCTACTTTTTTATTCTCATAAATTATTCCTTAGTTGTCAAAGTCTAAAGTTCTACAATGATGCTTTATTTCCTTTTACACCCACTCACCTAAACCTCCATTTCCAAAAGAGAGCAGCTGGAAAATTTATACACTACACACTTTTTTACATTCCTAAAGAACTGGTTATGAAAACACTGATTGGATTTCTTAAGGTCAGTGTGATATGTTTGACTATATGTGATTCAGATAATCATGCTTTGCTAAAATGTCACAGATTAAAAGATGTGACCCAGAAGACTTAGCTTAGAAGAAACCTCCAGTCATGTAGACCTAGTTGACTGGCCTGTCTTCAGATGGTCTTCACCAAAGTTATTCCATTTGACTCACTTTAATTTATTCAACAAGTGTGGACTTTGTGCTTACTAGGTAGTGGGAGCTATGGAGACTGTACAGGAAGTAGAAGTCTTGGTGCTGGTCTTAGGAAACTTAAAATTTCTGTAATCGTTATTTTCTTTCACAGTCAAGACATGTAAATATCTTGAAACAAACAAAAAAAAAAACAGTTGAAACCCTTATGAATATCAGACCCCAATGATGAAATGCCAAAATGCATGACACAGTAATAAATGTAAAAGAGGATTGATATTCCTTAGTTCTAATGCAAAACTTCAGTGGTTTGAGTCTATTTTTATATTCTAAAAGAACATGTGAAAGATAATTCATTAATTATCTTTATCAGAATGCTTCCTTTTTAATATTTGATTTATAAACTTATTTGGGAAAATTTTCAATATTGAGCAGGGACAAAAAACATTTTTTAGCCCTATATTGAGAAATGAATAAAAATTCTCTCTCCACTTGTATGTAATTTACTTGTATGTAATTTATGTGAGTGAAGGGGAAGAACATAGGGAGGTTTAAATTAATTCTTCTTGAATCTGTGATATCTATAGTTTTCAAGGCTTTCTGCTGGGTTTTCACATTTCACTACAAGGGACAAGTCCAAGATATAAACAATCTATTTCTTTTTTGTTTTGTTTTGCTTTGTTTTATTTCTTTTTTTTCACATCTTTATTGGAGTATAAATGCTTTACAATGTTGTTATGTTAGTTCCTGCTGTACAATAAAGTGAATCAGCTATATGTATACATATATCCCCATATCCTCTCCCTCTTGAGCCTCCCTCCCACCATCCGTATCCCACCTCTCTAGGTGGTCACAAAGACCCGAGCTGATCTCCCTGTGCTATGCAGCAGCTTCCCACTAGCTATCTGTTTTACATTTGGTAGTGTATATATGTCAATGCTACTCTGTCACTTCATCCCAGCTTCCCCTTCCCCCACCCTGTGCCCTCAAGTCCATTCTCTACATCTGCATCTTTATTCCTGCCCTGCCACTAGGTTCATCAGTACCACTTTTTAAAATCCCATATATATGCAGTAGCATACAGTATTTGTTTTTCTCTTTCTGACTTACTTCACTCTGTATGACAGATTCTAGGTCCATCCACCTCACTACAAATAACTCAATTTCATTTCTTTTTATGGCTGAGTGATATTCCATTGTATATATGTGCCACATCTTTTTTATCCATTCATCTGTTGATGGACACTTAGGTTGCTTCCATGTCCTGGTAATTGTAAATAGAGCTGCAATGAACATTGTGGTACATGAATCTTTTTGAATTATGGTTTTCTCAGGGTATATGCCCAGTAGTGGGATTGCTGGGTCATATGGTGGTTCTATATTTAGTTTTTTAATGAACCTCCATACTGTTCTCCATAGTGGCTGTATTAATTTACATTCCCACCAATAGCACAGGAGGGATCCCTTTTCTCCACACCCTCTCCAGCATTTATTGTTTGTAGATATTTTGATCATGGCCATTCTGACCAGTGTGAGGTGATACCTCATTGTGGTTTTGATTTGCATTTATCTAGTGATTAGTGATGTTGAACATCTTTTCATGTATTTGTTGGCCATCTGTATGTCTTCTTTGGAGAAATGTCTATTTAGGTCTTCTGCCCATTTTTGGATTGGGTTGTTTGCTTTTGTGATGCTGAGCTGCATGAGTTGCTTGTATATTTTGGAGATTAATCCTTTGTCAGTTGCTTCATTTGCAAATATTTTCTCCCATTCTGAGGGTTATCTTTTTGCCTTGTTTATGGTTTCCTTTGCTGTGCAAAAGCTTTTAAGTTTCATTAGGTCCCATTTGTTTATTTTTGTTTTTATCTTCCTTACTCTAGGAGGTGGGTCAAAAAGGATCTTGCTGTGATTTATGTCATAGGATGATCTGCCTATGTTTTCCTCTAAGAGTTTGATAGTGTCTGGCCTTACATTTAGGTCTTTAATCCATTTTGAGTTTATTTTTGTGTATGGTGTTAGGGAGTGTTCTAATTTCATTCTTTTACATGTAGCTGTCCATTTTTCCCAGCACCACTTATTGAAGAGGCTCTCTTTCCTCCATTGTATATTCTTGCCTCCTTTTTCAAAGATTAGGTGACCATAGGTGCGTGGGTTTATCTCTGGGCTTTCTCTCCTGTTCCATTGATCTATATTTCTGTTTTTCTGCCAGTACCATACTATCTTGATTAGTGTAGCTTTGTAGTATAGTCTGAAGTCAGGGAGCCTGATTCCTCCATCTCCATTTTTCTTTCTTAAGATTGTTTTGGCTGTTTGGGGTCTTTTGTGTTTCCATACAAATTGTGAAATTTTTTATTCTAGTTCTGTGAAAAATGCCACTGGTAGCTTGATAAGGATTGCATTGAACCTGTAGATTGCTTTGGGTAGTGTAGTCATTTTAACAATATTGATTCTTCAAGTCCAGGAGCATGGTATATCTCTCCATCGTTTATGTTATCTTTGATTTCTTTCATCAGTGTTTTATAGTTTTCTGAGTACAGGTCTTTTGCCTCCTTACGTAGGTTTATTCCTAGGTATTTTAAACTTTTTCCTGCTATGGTAAATGGGATTGTTTCCTTAATTTCTCTTTCTGATCTTTCATTGTTAGTGTATAAGAATGCAAGAGATTTCTGTGCATTATTATGTATCCTGCAACCTTACCAAATTCATTGATTAGTCCTAGTAGCTTTGTGGTGGCATCTTTAGGATTTTCTACGTATAGTATCATGTCATTGGCAAACAGTGACAATTTTACATCTTCTTTTCCAATTTCTATTCCTTTTATTTCTTTTTCTTCTCTTCCTGCTGTGGCTAGGACTTCCAATACTATGTTGCATAATAGTTGCAAGCGTGGACATCCTTGTCTTGTTCCTGATCTCAGAGGAAATGCTTTCAGTTTTTCACCATTGAGAATGATGTTTGCTGTGGTTTTGTCATATATGGCTTTTAATTTGTGGAGGTAGGTTCCCTCTATGCCCACTTTCTGGAGAGTTTTTATCATAAATGGGTGTTGAATTTTGTCAAAAGCTTTTTCTGCATCTATTGAGTTGATCATATGGTTTTTATTCCTTAATTTGTTAATGTGGTGTATCACATTGATTGATTTGCGTATATTGAAGTATCCTTCCATCCCTGGGATAAATCCCACTTGATCATGGTGTGTGATCCTTTTAATGTGTTGTTGGATGCTGTTTGCTAGTATTTTGTTGAGGATATTTGCGTCTATGTTCATCAGTGATGTTGGTCTATCATGTTCTTTTTTTTGTGATATCTTTGTCTGGTTTTGGTATCAGGGTGATGGTGGCCTCGTAGAATGAATTTGAGAGTGTTCCTCCCTCTGCAGTTTTTCAGAAGAGTTTGAGAAGGATAGGTGTTAACTCTTCTCTAAATATTTGGTAGAATTCGCCTCTGAAGCCATCTGGTCTTGGACTTTTGTTTGTTGGAAGATTTTTAATTACAGTTTCAATTTCAGTGCTGTGATTGGTCTGTTTATATTTTCTAATTCTTCCTGGTTCAGTCTTGGAAGGTTTTACTTTTCCAAGAATTTGTCCATTTCTTCCAGGTTATCCATTTTATTGGCATATAGTTGCTTGTAGAAGTCTCTTACGATCTTTTGTATTTCTGCAGTGTCAATTATAATCTCTCCTTTTTCATTTCTAATTTTACTGATTTGAGTCCTCTCCCTTTTTTTCTTGATGCGTCTGGCTAAAGGTTTATCAATTTTGTTTATCTTCTCAAAGAACCAGCTTTTAGTTTTATTGATCTTTGCTATTGTTTTCTTTGTTTCTATTTCATTTATTTCTGCTCCAATCGTTAAGATTTCTTTCCTTTGACTAAGTTTGGGTTTTCTTTGTTCTTCTTTTTCTAGTTGCTTTAGGTGTAAGGTTAGATTGTTTATTTGAGATTTTTCTTGTTTCTTGAGGTGAGTCTTCCACTTCATTCTCCCTTTTATCATCCTAGCACTTGAATTGCTATGAACTTCCCTCTTAGAACTGCTTTTGCTGCATCCCATAGGTTTTTGGATCATCGTGTTTTTGTTGTCATTTGTCTCTAGGTACTTTTTGATTTCCTCTTTGATTTCTTCAGTGATCTCTTGGTTATTTAGCAGTACACTGTTTAGCCTCCATGTGTTTGTGTTTTTTTACTTTTCTTTCCCCTATAATTGATTTCTAATCTCATAGCGCTGTGGTCAGAAAAGATGCTTGATATGATTTCAGTTTTCTTAAATTTTCCAAGGCTTGAGTTGTGACCCAAGATGTGATCTGTTCTGGAGAACATTCCATATGCACTTGAGAAGAAAGTGTATTCTTCCGCTTTCCTGGTGGAATGTCCTAAAAATATCAATTAAGTCTAACTTGTCTATTGTGTCATTTAAAGCTTGTGTTTCCTTATTTATTTTTTGTCTGGATGATCTGTCTATTGGTGTAAGTGGGGTGTTAAATTCCCCCACTATTATTGTGTTACTGTCAATTTCTCCTTTTATGGCTCTTAGCATTTGCCTTATGTATTGAGGTGCTCCTACGTTGGGTGCATAAATATTATATAATTTTTATGTTTTCTTCTTGGATTTATCTCTTGATCATTATGTAGTGTCTTTCCTTATCTCTTTTAACAGTTTTCATTTTAAAGTCTATTGCTACTCCAGCTTTCTTATGATTTCCATTTGCATGGAATATCTTTTTCCATCCCCTCACTTTCAGTCTGTATGTGTCCCTAGGTCTGAAGTGGGTTTGTTGTAGACAGCATATATAAGGGTCTTGTTTTTGTATCCATTCAGCCACTCTGTGTCTTTTGGTTGGAGCATTTAATCCATTTACGTTCAAGGTGATTATTGATGTGTATGTTCCTATTACCATTTTCTTAATTGATTTGGGTTTGTCTTTGTAGGTCTTTTTCTTCTCTTGTGCTTCCCGCTTAGAGAAGTTCCTTTAGCATTGGTTGTAAAGCTGGTTTGGTGGTGCTGAGTTATCGTAGCTTTTGCTTGTCTGTAAAGCTTTTGATTTCTCCATTGAATCTTAGTGAGATCCTTGCCGGATAGAGTAATCTTGGTTGTAGGTTTTTCCCTTTCATCACTCTAAATATGTCCTGCCACTCCCTTCTGGCCTGCAGAGTTTCTGCTGAAAGATCAGCTTTTAACCTTATGGGGATTCCCTTGTATGTTATTTGTTGCTTTTCCCTTGCTGCGTTTAATATTTTTTCTTTGTATTTAATTTTTGCTAGTGTGATTAATATGCGTCTCGGCATGTTTGTCTTTGGGTTTATCCTGTATGGAACTGTCTGCGCTTCCTGCACTTGACTGACTGTTTCCTTTCCCATGTTAGGGAAGTTTTCAACTATAATCTCTTCAAATATTTTCTCAGACCCTTTCTTTCTCTTCTGCTGGGACCCCTATAATTCGAATGTTGGTGCATTTAATGTTGTCCCAGAGGTCTCTGAGACTGTCCTCGATTATTTTCATTCTTTTTTCTTTATTCTGCTCCCTGCCAGTTATTTCCACCATTCTATCTTCCAGCTCACTTACCCGTTCTTCTGCCTCAGTTATTCTGCTATTGATTCCTTCTAGAGTATTTTTAATTTCAGTTATTGTGTTGTTCATCATTGTTTGTTTGCTCTTTAGTTCTTCTAGAGCCTTGTTAAATGTTTCTTGTATTTTCTCCATTCTGTTCCCGAGATTGTGGATCATCTTTACTATCATTACTCTGAATTCTTTTTCAGGTAAGTTGCGTATTTTGTTTTCTTTTTTTTGGTCTTATAGGTTTTTACCTGCTCCTTTGTTTGTAACATATTTTTTTGTCATTTCTTTTTTTTGATGGGTAGGGCTGTATTCCTGTGTTACTGGTTGTTCTGCCTCAGTGGTCCAGCACTGGAGTTTGCAGGCAGTTAGATAGAGCCAGGTCTTGGTGCTGAGATAAGGACCTTTGGGATGCCTCACTCCTATTAATATTCCCTGGGTTCTGAGTTTCTCTGTTAGTCCAGCAGTTTGGAGTTGGAGCTCCCAGCACAGGAGCTCAGGCCTGACCTCCACCCTGGGAACCAAGATCCTGCAATCCATGTGGTGTGGCAGAAAAAAAAAAAAAGAAAAAGAAAAAAAGGAGCAGTACAATAAAAAAGAATAAAAAACAAAATAAAATTAGAAAGATAAAAAATATATTAGGAAAAATAAAAATATAATTGAAACAACTGGTGGCTTGGGGTCCCTCCCACCCCCTTAGGTGTCCATGGTCCCCCACCGGTGCCTGGCAGGTGCTTTAATTGTGTGGAGATGCGAATTCCACACCTTCCTAGTCCACTATCTTGACTCTGCCCTCCCATCTATTTCTTCTAATCACATCTTAGCATGTTAGTAATTTAGTCTGATTCCTGATATGAGGGAATTGCTAGAGGTTGATTTGAGAGGTAGCAGGGAAGCAAATCAATCTCTGGCCGTTGTTTTTGTTAAGTCTTATATTTATTTTCAGAAGTATCTGCAAACTTTAGACACTCGTTTAGTTTTGCCATCCTCAATGTTCTGTTTTATTCAGTCTCACTCAAGTCCAAAGTCAACCACTTCTATTGTGCTTGTTTTTGGTCAGATAAGATTGTCAAGTAAAGGAAGAGTTTATCTCTAGACCTCAAATCTCCTTTTCCCATAAACATACACACACACACACACACACACACACACACACACACACACACACACACACGTGCGCACACACACGCACGCACACAGACACACACACCACTCATATACCAAGAGATGATTTTAGCATTTAATCATTTTCTCTCCTACACCACTCTTGAAACCTTCCCTAAGGAAAAGAGCTCCTAACTTTACTTCCAGTAATACATTATTGACTGAAAAATCCAAATTTCTACTACTGAATCACTAGATTTGAATTATGCTTCTTAGGACAAGGATCTTGTCTCTTTTACTCACTGCTGTATCTTCAGTAAATAGGACAATGACTGGCATATAATATATACTCAATAAATGTTTGTTGAATGAATGCATACATTGAAGATAAGGTCTTCAGCCAAACTAATTGAACAACTGCAGGCATCAGGGGAAATTTTTAATTTCTGTCTTTTTTCCTTTCCCTGAAATACCTCTCTCAAAGCTGCTTCCAGTTTTATATAGTGTCATACATGTAGCATTCGTCCCTTCCTTACTTCCTTATCCTGATAGTAAACAGTAGAAATCTTGACCTCTACCTGAATCTATACACAAACATTGGAAACCCCTCTGGGAATACTAGAAATGCAGTGTGTTAGGTGAGTTTTGGCAAAGACTGAATTGCTAATCTTCTGAGTTCCCCAGTCCCACCAAGCCTTCAACTGCTGAGGATTAGGCCCTTGTTCAGCACAGCAAAACCTCTGTGGGGTGCATGAGATTGATAAAAGAAAAGTAACTCTGTGGCCCTCCTAGGACCACCTATTAGAGTCTTCAAACTATTTAATTAACTGCACTGCAAAGGGACCACACTGAGGCAGAGAAAGTGGGATTTAAGTATTTCTTTTTGTGCCACTGGTTCTTCACTCCTGAATCAGAGGAGCCTAAGGGAAGGAAGTGTCAAGAAATCTCGTGGTGTTGATCCAACCAGTTGTATGAGAGGAACTTTTACCATTGTCATGTAAGTGGCAGTAAACAGTCATGGGACTGGCACGCACTCACAAACTCACAAAGCAGTCCTTTATTTTCCTACTGATTTCTGGGACTAAATTCCCCCTCCTGCACCACCGCAGGACCTCCAAGAAACAGAGATACTAACATTCAAGTTCAGTGTTTTCTGGCTCAGATTACAGCCATGTAAGCCAAGTTTTCTTTTCCATAACAAATTCTAATCTTGAGGGTCTATTCATCTTAATATACCACACACACACACACACACACACACACACACACACACACACAACACACACACACACACACACATTTATGAGCCCATGGAGTTAAGCCTTCTGCCCAAGCTAGCTTTTAGTCAGTTACTGACATCCTCCCTCCCCTTGCACTGTCTGAGAATTGACAGCAGGAGCTCTTAAATGAAACCATTTCACACACACAATGGAAAGCCTTGAAGTCCCTGAGTGTCTGTGTCTGCTTTTGTCAAGGGGAACACAGCATGTTTGTAAACATGTGGCATGGAAAGAAGATTCAGGCAATGACAGCAAGCCTGTGGCCCACTGATTTCCTGTTTGTCTCTGATAGTGTGTTACCCATAGCAACGGATGGGGAAATAATCTCTGAGAGAACAGTCAACACTCCTTTTCCTTATTAAAAATTCCAAGTTTGGCAAGTAAGGTAAAATAAAACCTTCTAAGTGCGTTCTTAATTGCAGGAATTTTGTATACCCCTCTTCTTGTCTTCATTCACTTCCCTCTTTCCTTCTCTCTCAAGAAAGGAAAAAAAGAGATAGAGAGGGAGTGGGAGAGACGGAGAGAGAGGGAGATGGAGGAGAGAGAGGAGAGGGAATTCTGCTTCAATATTTTGATCAGCTGAAAACTGTACTGCATTGAGTTTATATAGGAGAAACTTCTGAACAAGATCACATGGTCCCTGCAGAGCTACAACAAATAAGGTCCACCTCCACCTCATAAAAAGTAGCACAGCTGGGTAGATCAGCGTACCTTGGATGCCTTTTACTTCTCATATAGACAGACAGAAACAAGTCACATAAATCCATTCATTCATTCAGTTGGCAGTTGCCGTGTAGGAAGCACCGTGGTCACGTACATTATTGTATCCCCTTTGCAGTAGAGTTTAACCCACCGGGAAACAGAACATGAAGAGGTGAGGTAACTTGCCCTTGGTCACACTCTGGCAGATTCGGGACCTGGTCTGTTGGATTCCAAAGCTGGCATGGTACCCATACTATGAAGTGTCTCCTTACAGAGATGCCTAGTGTCTGAGGTAGAGCAGAAATTAGATAACACAGATTTTGAAGGGAATAAACGAACATAAGGAAATTATCACTGAGAAAACTGAGCAATTAAATACTTGACTGTCTTGTTCACTGCTTTTTTAATGACAGGCAAGAAAAAAAATTTAGTCAGAGGGTGATGGCTAATGACCTTTCAGAATCTAGCACATGTATTTAGTGTAAAATGGAACGAGTATTCAGTAAAAATAATCATTTGACTCATTTTTATATTTATATTCATAGTCACACAAAACAGTGCGCAAAATCTAATTTTGGAGTAGTGATTTTCAGACTACTGTGTCATTAAACATTTTATATTATCCATCTCACGGCAGCCATTACTTAACAAATGGCAGCCAAAAAGACTTTACCTATATGTCAATTTCCTCTTAGTATATGTCATGTCTTTGCAGAAGTCCTCAAACAATATTGAACAATATTGCCTTATATATTTTGGCCTATTTGATAGCTGCTGTTTGTACCGTCAAAGGGTTATCTTCATATTCTGAAAACTGATCAGATTTCTCATTATGCTGGTCAAACACTTAAACATTTTATTAGTTAATGGGTCATTTGCTCCACAACCTCAGCTGTAGGTAGTACCTTTTAAATTTTTAAAAATTTAATTTGGGGACTTTATCCTTATATTAGAATCCACTGAATTTTAAAAAATATTACCATTCCTTCATAAAAATCTTTTCTTAATATTATTAACATTACCATTCATAGTTTATATTGCTATGATACATGTTACTAAAATCAACTCAGGTCATTAATTATATGTTACATAACCAAAGAATGTCTATCAGGATGTATCTTAATTATTAGTATTAGTACTCTAAATTTTACATAAATCTGTAGCTTCATTAGTTTGTTAAATTTAGTGGAGGCAAATTGACCATGATTTAGCCTTTCACTTACACAGGCTTCTTGCCAGAAGGATTCCTAGAAACATTCACAAAGCCTTAATAATTTCTGTGCTATTTGCCTTGGTAAGACATTTTAACCACAATTGATTAAGACTGCTGTTTCCTTCCATATTAACTTTCCCTTCAATGTCAGGCAGTGTTGGAGTGGCCACAAACATATTTGGAATCTGGCTAAAGAAAAGTTACCTTGAGGATACTTTGTGTTTAGTGGGATAGATTTATGTGGTTCACGGTCCCTTAAGTGTTCAGGTAAATAATCGCTAACAATGTGGATGCAGAGGTGACTTCCGGGAATCCTCTTAATGCTCCATGGCTCAAAGGAACAGAGTTAGAGGTCCTTTGACTGTGGCCAATTCAAAGAGCATCATGACTACACTGCTTATGGAAACTTGAAATGCCCTAAAATTGTAAGGTCTTATATGAGAGACACTGAGTAGAAATTTCTCCCTATATTTGACAGCAATCTTTATAATGTTATTAACAGTGATATATGGAACTAAGAGAAATTTTTAAACTATCAAAAAACACATCTTCAACTGTGCTAAAACAGAGACTAAATTATCTTCCTATTCTCTCCAGAAAATATTACAAAATTATTGTCATATAAAGAGTACATCAAAAAATTAGGGACAGACAATAAAGTAATAAAACTGTTATGCTTTTGGGGGATTTTGATGCTTATTGTATTTGTAATCTTGGAAAAATTGGGGCCTTATTGTGAGTCTTTTCTTTACATATAACTAATTTTGCATTTGCAGGTTTGTGTTATCTTTCTTTGAGGCATCTCCAATTGTATACTCTTCCATACCTGCAAAACCTGGATTCAACCCTACATGACAGGAAACCAAAATAATTCAACATATTTTCCTAAGAAGATTACATATTTATTTCAAATTAAATTTAGTTACCAAAAATAAAGTTTTTTAAAATTTTTCCCTCTTTAATAGAGTTTATCAAGATGAAGGATATTTATATAGTTGCTCTTCATATAGCACTTCTGTTATGTTGTTTCATAGCCTGGCAAACTAATCCAAGCAAATGGGTTAGAAATTTTCAAAGAAAGACTCAGTATTGTTATCTGATAAATGGGTAATAAGTTAGATTGCCTACTTTCACTTCCCTCTCTCTTTGGTTATGCATTTTGCTACAAGAGAAAAAAGACAAATATCTGTCAAAAATAATATACAGTAGTATATTATGATATATATTAACTTAGGACAGGTTTCCAGTTTCTCTGTGGTTTAACGTTTTCAAAAATAATGTGGGACATGGGACTTCCTTGGCAGTCCAGTGGTTAAGACTTCACCTTCCAATGCAGGGGGTGCAGGTTCGATCCCTGTTCAGGGAGCTAAGATCCCACATGCCTCGTGGCCAAAAAAACCAAAAAAACATAAAACAGAAGCAATATTGTAACAAATCCAATAAAGACTTTAAAAATGGTCCACATAAAAAAAAATCTTTAAAAAGAAGAAAAATAATGTGGGACAATTGATACATGCCTCACAGGGGAGCTTAGAGGGTTAGTAACATAATACCAATATAAAAGGCTTAGAAGAAAAGTGGCCCCTAGGAGTGAGGTAGAATTATACATGATGTGTCCTGAGCAAATTGGCTTATTCCAGAATGGCTGTAGGCCCTAGTTTCATGAATAATCCTTTAAAAGCAAAGAGATAAATCCTGGAGGTTAAGTTACAGCTTGATGAAATATTTGAAATGACCAAATTTGGAATTCAGACTTTGTTGTACTTCAGAGGTATGGAAGAGCTACAACTACCATTTCTTACAACTTGTCCAGAATAATGTCTTATTATTCTCTCCTCTCTCCATAAATTGGTGTTTATTAGGCTAAGCAACTTTTTACATAAGTTCTGCAGGCATATACAGTGGCTGCTACCAGATAAAAGGGGTGAAGACATTTTAATGCACTGCTGGTCATGGCCTTAAATTCTTCATCATTTCTGTTTCTTTCCTACCCATCCAATATCTTTGTTAAAATAACAAAGCACAGCAGTTAACATTGTAAACATTTACTCATATTACTTATGTATTATAAAGTGATAATACTGGGAACAAATTTCAAAGAAGTAAAATTTTTCAGTACATATTAATTCTTACCAACTATTGCAAATTTAAATCTTGTTCTAACTCATTCAAAGCATTTTCCTAAATTCAAAGTCATTCATTGACACTCTGTGGACTCCCAGAACTAGTACTTTGGTGCTTGAGAACAGCCTGGATAGAAATAGCCCTCACAGAAAGCTCTCTTTAAATTTTTTGGGGAGAATAAGTTTTATCTTTTATAAATACCACTCACAGCTGATCAGAAACAAGGTATTAACATGCTTTTTTAGGACTAGCTGTTAGTTCACCTGGACAGGATTTCCAGATTTTTATAGCTTTCTGTTCCATGTGGCCTCAGTTTCTAAATCATTCACCTCAGTTTCTAAATCTTTTCAGGAGGCAATACCATACCCTACATTTGCCCAAACCTCTCAGAGAGTCTCTTTCAGGTAAAAAAAAAAAAAGTATTTTTTTTCTCTAATTTCTCTGTTTTTCTAAGAGATTCCTATCCTTTAAAATGACCAACTGGCATAAAAGCTAATATATACTAAAGTACTTTCTTTTATAAGTTCTTCAGGATTTTGCTATTTCATAACTATTCCTTTCTAGAACCTTCTGGCACCAATTTACTTCTTAAGGGAACCTTAGATTTTTATCATAGCCTTTATTTTAAAGATGACTTGAACAGCAAACTCAAGTTTTGAAGAGTTTATATAAGTTTCCTCGCTTAACTAAAGAGCCCATAGTCTAAACAGAAACTCAAATACAAAGGCTCTTTTGAAAACCAGAGAAATGATATTGCTGGAAATTGTTTAAATTCTACTGATAATGCAACCCATTCCCAGCAAAACAAAATGAATGTTCATATGGATATTTTGTTATGAAAATAGGTTTCCTTTTGTTTTCCCTGGTATTTATTTTTTTGACAGCTCTTGGTAAGAGAAGCACAGCTACATCTATGGATATAATTTTCTTTGATGTAAATTTCTCTTCTGTTATTTCCCTTACCTCCCATTTGCAATTTTGTGTTGCTTTATGGAGCATCTGTGATGCTGTTAACTTTATTTCTTCAAACAAATAGGGTCATTTAGTCTAGATCTGCTCCAATAGCTTAAAAAGCCCCATTAAACACCCAGGTATTCCCAATTAAAGAAAATACCGAACTCTTAAAGGGCCATTGGAAAATTCCACTGATGTTTGACACTGTGGGCAAATCAGCAATGAGGGCTTCTGCTTAAGCTTCTTTAAACTACAAAGGCATTTCTTAGAATGTAAGCCAGGTACTTAACTGGTGCAACTTTTCCAAAGCATTCCAGAAGTAACTCTTAGCTTCTTGAGTTGATAAATCAAAAGCTATAACTAAGACCTTATCTTAGGAAATTATTACTGGACGCTTACTGCACAATATTTTGTTGTATAAACAAACAAACAGTTTCGAAGGAAAAGACATCCTGAATTCGAACAAACCTTAGTGTGGGTATTGAAAATGGTCTATCCTGAAACTCTTAAAAGAGCAGCATCTCAACCGGTATATTTTTATTGATTCAAGTAAACATGACCTCTGGCATAATCCTGGTTATACTCCCATTAATGGAGACAGCCAGTTGCTTTTGAATCACCTCTTCACTTAAGGTAATCATGAATAATGCCAGAGAATAATATTTCTCTTCGGGATGTTAACAAGTTTTCCCCCAAATGAAGAAAACCTGATTGCTGGAAAGGCATTGTGCTGATATAATTAAATGCCATTTTTCTTCAACGTAGGTCTATTTCAAAGTAACAATTAAAATAATTGTAACAAAAATGTACACACACACAATACCAAAATAAAAATAGATAAAAAAGAGTGGCTTCGTCGGTTTGGGCTGGTATAACTAAGTACTATAGACCAGGTGGCTTACAAACATCAGAAATTTATTTCTCACAGTTCTGGATATTGGAAGTCCAAGATTAAGGTGTCAGCATGGTTGCGTTCTTCAGAGGGTCTTCTTATAGATTGCAGAGTGCCAACTTCTTGTGTCCTCACATGGCAAGCAGAGAAGGGGAGCAGGTTCTCTCATGACTCTTACAAGGGCACCAATCTCATTCACGAGGGGCTCCATCATCATGCCCTCATCTAATCCTAATTACTTCCCAAAGGTTCCACCTCCTAACACCATCACATTAGGGAGTAGGGTGTCAACATATGAATTGGGTCCACACCCAATCAGTTCAGACACCCAATCAGACACAATCAGTTCCTACCAGAGAATAAAGTAAAAATGATGTCTACCCCACTTTTGTCCCCCATTGCTCCTTCCTGGAGGCAATTTTACCAGTTTCTTATGTATCCTCCCATAGAATTCATTGTCTCTCTCTCTCTCTCTCTCTCTCTGAATTGATCATGGTGTTCTGCCTTAAACTTAGAATGTTTGCTTGATTTGGAAGAAATGTTGGTTTTCCTTAGTTCATGTAACTACCAACAGATTCCTAAATCCATCAAATATTATCTTCAAAACAAGTAAATTTTCAGAGTGATGTTATACATCTTTGTCCTCACTGCTTCTGTTCACACACACACAGTGAGAGGACTCTTTCAGAATCTCTATAGCAGACAGAATAACAAAAAACACTGGAATTATCTCTTGAGCGTCTCCAGCGTAGCCGGTATAGCATTATATCAGGCAATCTCTATATGTTATATTATTTAATCCTCACAACAAATATAGAAATTATTGCCTCTCATCCCTAGATGCAGATTGAGGTTTAAGATTGAAAGGCTGGCCAGTAACTGAAATGCAGTTCAACACAGGTTTATCAGATAACAATTTCAAGTAGAATCTGAGGTTGTGGAGATTAAATGACTCTATTATTTTGCTCTATCACTCTCTTCCTTCTTTCGTTCCTTCCTTCCCTCCTTCCTTCTTTTTGCAGTTAATCAATATCATTATGTCATTTAGATATATTTTAGGTTACTACAGAATTATTATAAAAAATACAATTCAAGGAATATTTCTAAATAGTTTGGGAAGAAAAAATCCTAAAAATGTTCTGGACAAAATTATCCTTAATAACTCACTCCTCACTTTCAAAATCTCTAGAGATAAATTTTAAAAGTGTCTTGGAAATTCAGATGCAGTAAATATCACTTAAGAATTTTAGGGTTGTAGGCTTGTCACAAAAGTATCATGAAAGCTGATTCCTTATGAATAACCAAAAATTGATAAAAATCAATAAATACTCAGAAAAGAAAAACTAGAGTGCAATGCAATTGACCTTTTGACTTGCCTGAGTAATTGACCCGGAGTACTTTATGAGCTCTTCTTCATCTCTTTCAGTTGTTCTGTTAACACGTTGAGATATATTTAAAGTTTTGTTTTTCTTATTTAAAATTTAACTGCCATAACAAAGTGAGGCATAAACCTAGTATTGATGTCTCTATCATTTCTCTCTTTTTAAGCGTGAGGCAATAATTAAACGATTATATATTGATTTAGCAGATATTTAAAGAGACCAAAGACAAGAAAGTATACTAGAAAATGTGTTGATTCAGTCCCAGAATGACATGAATTAAGCCTTTATTTCTATATTCCTTTAGTCTGCAAATTCATTCCATATATAAATAGGCTAAATCTATTTAGAATATGACAGACTAAGTCATTATATATCATTATCACTGTTATTATTTTGCACCTTAGTCTCTTTATCTATAGTGAGCATTGTGCCAGCTGAGCAATCTCCAAGGTCATTTCAAGGACAAATGTTGCATCCTATTTTTGTTTTGAGAACTTGTGTTTTTAGACTCTGTGAAAGTTGGGACTGCTGGGAAGAAGGAGGATTTTATCAAAGGTGCACATGGAGCTCCCTAGCGGATAGACTTCCTAGCTTTACAGCTTCCTTGAGTTCTCAGATTGTGCCGGTTACTGAGTCCTCTTTGCTGCCTGGTCTCTAATTAAAATAAGATCTGTGATATCAGAGGAAATGAGGAACAGCGGGTTCTGGCATGAAAAGCATTTCACATTTCCTTTGGACATTTGGGACTTTGAGTGAGTTGTGGGACCTCACCTCTGGTGACTTGATGACACCATCCATTCTAAACAATGTGCTCTCTTCTCTTTATAACACAGAACTACCATTTCGGACGTTGTTGTCTTATCTGAAAGATAGCTATGACTACCAGGATTAGCCCTGCTTTGTTATAGAATTCTTATGAAGCGTGTTAAATGTTTAAATTCAGATATAATGGAGGCTTTTCTCTAACACCACATCTGGTTGCTAATCAACTAAGAAATGTTGATGGCAAAACATATAAAGCTATTATTAGTGTAATAGTTTATTCTAAATAGTTTGCATAAGAACAGTTAATGGGGAGGAATCAAGGCATTAATCTGAAAGACTAAAAAGAGATTTGACCGTCTTGTTTCTCTGAGCTGAAGAAACAGCCAGATGCCTAGAGGAGAGGCTGTCTGCTGTCCTCCTGCCATTGTGTCTTCCTACTGGAATTTCATAATGAGAAATGGATCTATGCTTACCCAGAAGACGCAGAACATCCAGAATCAATTCCTTGAGGATAAGATTAATTTGCAACATGTCAAACTCTATCACTGGAAATTTGCCACAGACATGGGATCTTTCTTCACATATTTCATACTATCTTTTATCCATAGTCTGAATGTTCTGCCAAGTATTTATTCAGTATCATTACATTGATAAATGGTCTTCAAGATATTTTCCACAAGCATTCTGTAAACTCTGCTGAAATAGCCTTTCCCAGAAGGGAGAGCTATGAAAGGCATTAGAATGCCAGTCAAATGTTAAGATTTAGCCAAAAAAGAGTTACAGACATTTAAAGCTATGAATTCTACCAAAGGCAATCTTTTCACTTTTTCCTTTGGAATTTTTAGTTTTCTTTCTGAAAGATGCATATATTAAAGTTGTACGAATGTAATAAACTCAAGTCAGTGTGGTGATATAATGGAATTACGCTTTAAATTTAATAATTGACTGTTCTTTGTGGACTCACCATGACAAACTACAGAAACTAGAAAGCTGTGTTTTTTCTATTGTGTTTCACTATGTTTCCTCCAGTGCAGTTTGATTTTTATCCATAGGGTGTTGACATCATTTCCTTTCTAAGTGGCCATTGTTTAACTCTGGTGGAGAGGGACAGGAAGAGGGCAGTATATTTATTTATATAAAAGGTTCTTGTCAGGAAAATGTTTTCTTGGGTACTTTATTTCCTCATTGTCAAATGTAAGGTTCTTATAAAAAGATAGTGGCAGTGTTTTACATCTAATACAGAAGCATGGTAGTTTGTTTCTGTTTGTGGAGATTTTCCTTACCTTCATATCACTTTTAATAGACATGTTTTATTTTGGATATTACTTTTTATCCTCTCATAAATTCCAGAAAGATATTTTGACACTAAGATCCCCTGAAATTAAAAAAAAGAAAAGAAAAAACAAAAATCAAATACACTCATGTTTAGTGAAGATTGAGTTGTCTTCCATAATTCAACAGTCTATTCTTAGAGCAAATCCAGCTAAAATGGAAAGGATTAAACTCTGAGTTGATCAAAAGATTGGAGGAAGCTTGGGGTTTCAGTTCAACTTAGAGGCTGAGTTCGAAAGCAGTGAGAATGGAATAATAATGGAAAAGTATATGATTCCCTGAAGTATGCTTTAATCCCTTTTTTCCTTCCCTTTGCCAAGGTCTTTTTTTTCAGAAATGGGGTTTAGAAAATAAGGACAAAATGTGATCTTTTGGATCAGCATAGAGGTCATTTTTCTCTATATTTTTAATGATAGTGTAGGAAGTATTTCCTTGGGCATTAGTAAATCTAAGGTTAATTTTTTCAAAGAGTAATATAAACTTTACCTGACTCCTAAGGTTTTTTAATCACTCAACTAAGTACTTTACTATCATCAGTCATTATATCCTCACAAGAACACTGGGAAAGTTTGGTTCAATTATCAACCCATTTCAGAGGACAAGGAAAACTCAGGCTTGCCTAAGATTTTGCAGCTGGTAAATTGTAGCGCTGGTATTTTAAACCCAGGCAGCCTGACTTCAGAGCCGGCACTCTTAACACAGTTATACTGCTTGCCTAATGTGAGACACTATTCACCAAGCATACTTGTTCTCAATGAACATTACTTTAAATATATTTAAGAGAACATAATATAAAAATATATGTGCTTCCATCCTTACCATCACCTCTACCTTTAAGAAAACAAAACATTTATCACCAGGGATCCAGGCACTGTGCTAAGCCTTAAGAAACACAGAGATGAATCACATAGAGATTTTTTTCTCTTACATCTCAAAGCCTGGTGATGGAAGAAACTACTCTGTTTACTTATTTGTTGGATTGTATGTTTTTTAAAATAATAACTGCAGGTTCATCTAAGATAATAAATTCAAATAATTTCAAGAATAGTTCTTAATTGACTTTACATGTGGCCAACATGAAAATCTTATTTTTTATGCAATAAACATAAGTGATGTCTATGCATGATTATGTAATGATAAATTATTCATATTGTTCCATAAAGAAAATGTGCCATTTCTTCAAGCAAACTATAATATGTGACTGACAGGTGCATGGTAATTTTAGTTCTCATAGCATCCTAATGAACTTTTCCTTAACTCATAGCCTTGATGACACCACAGGTACTGACAAAGTAGCCTTATGATGTGGAAGACATTGCAGTGGAATAGGAAAACAAACATAGGCTTAAGGATCAGAAAGTAGTGTTTTCATACCACTTCTGACCTTACAAGTACTGGGACTTTAGACTGTGTCTTCATTTGTCAAAACATAGATACATGTTTCCTATCTCAAGGACTAGGTAGTTTTAAGATGAAATGAGATATAAGGAAAGCACTTTACAATATAAGGGGGCTAGCACAGTGGCTGTCATAGCTTGGGCTGTCAGTCAACACCATTCACTTTTGCTAAGCCCCCAAATCTTTTAGTAATCGTGGCAACAACTAGGCTGACTAAGTAGAGTTTCTACAAGGAATACTACCGTCACTATCATAGTGGAAATGTATTTGATGGGAATAATATTACAAAGCTAAAGTAAAGCAGACTAGTCTCATCTCTCTTGTTTTGTATTCTCTCCAGATGCCTAGAGGAGAGGCTGTCCACTGCCCTCCTGGCATTGTGTCTTCCTACTGGAATTTCATAATGAGAAATGGATATTCAGCTGGTTATTCCTAGCTTTCAGGGCACACGGACAAAGACTCTATTTGGATGTTTCCTCTGCAGATATTGTGCCTATAAGGAGAGTATTTCAAAAGATTAAAATTAAAGAACACACACAGAAGAGAAGCTCTGGCCTAAGCCCTCATCAGTTCATTCTCTTTCCTTCTCTGTGACCACAGAATCTTTTTCAGAGGTTTTAAAATCCAACTTCTCATGAAAGTACAAACCCAGAAATAGAAAATGACTTGCTTAGAGCCTGGTGTGCAACCCAAGTGTCCTCACTTCCAAACCATCTTTCTTCCCAGGCAACACAGTCTCAGCAATGTCTACATTACTGCATACAGCTAAGCAGACCTGTGGTCTAATCTCTGTACTGTTCACATTTAACAAGATATCAGCCCAGGGACTTTGAGCAATCATCTCTACCTTTACTGTGGTTTTCCCTTTGGAAGAAGTTCAGAGGATTTATAGGGCATTTAAATCAACACATCTTCTTAAATATCATCTGGAGACATTTCTCCCATCTCCAAAGTTTAATTTTTATGACAGGAGCTAAAATTCTGCACAACCCCTACCTGCCATCCCCATGAATTGGGTTGGCCAAAAAGCTCCTTCGTTTTTTAAGTAAAAATAAAAGATACATTTTTCATTTTCACGAAGAACGTTATTGAGCAACATATTCACCGTTTCGTTCCACTACTTTGTGCCATTTTTCAGGCAACTTCGTAATTCCATCTTCCCAAAACGTTTAATCTTTTTGAGCAAAGAACTGTTTCAGGTGCCTTTTACAGTCTTCCAGGGAATTGAAATTTTTTTCCATTGAGAGAATTTTGTAAAGACCGAAATAAATGGAAATCAGAAGGTGCGATGTCTGGTTAATATGGCGGATGAATCAGAACTTCCCAGCCAAGCTGTAACAGTTTTTGCCTGGTCATCAAACAAACATGCAGTCTTGCGTTATCCTGATGGAAGATTATGCGTTTTCTGTTGACTAATTCCAGACGTTTTTCGTGGAGTACTGCTTTCAGTTGGTCTAATTGGAACAGTACTTGTTAGAATTAATCGTTTGGTTTTCTGGAAGGAGCTCATAATAGAGGACTCCCTTCCAATCCCAGCATATACACAACATCACCTTCTTTGGATGAAGACCAGAGTTTGGTGTGGTTGGTGGTTGTTGATTTCACTTGCCCCACGATCTCTTCCATTCCACATTATTGTACAGTATCCACTTATCATCGCCCGTCACCATTTGTTTTAAAAACGGAACGTTTTCATTATGTTTCAGTAGAGAATTGCATGTAGAAATACGGTCAAGAAGGTTTTTTAGTTTAGTTTATGTGGAACCCAAACATCAAAGCAGTGAACATAACCAAGCTGGTACAAATGATTTTCAATGCTTAATTTGGATATTTTGAGTATATCAGCTACCTCCTGCATAGTATAACGTTGATTGTTCTCAGTTAATGTCTCTATTTGATCACTGCCAACTTCAACTGGTTTACCAGTTGAGCATCATGGAGCATCGTCCAGCAAGAAATCTCCAGCACGAAACTTTGCTAACCACTTTTGACATGTTCGATAAGTCACAGCACCTTCTCCATACACTGCACAAATCTTTCTCTCTTTTTAAAAATATTTTTAAAAAATACTTATTTATTTATTGGCTGCACCGAGTCTTAGTTGCCGCACGAGGGATCATCGTTGCTGAGTGCAGGATCCTCGTTGCGGCACGCGGGATCTTTAGTTGCAGCATGCAGGCTCTTAGTTGCAGCATACGGGATCTAGTCTTGCGTTTCAGTTGCGTTTCTACCTTTCTTGAAATAATAAAGCATGATATGCCAAAAATGTTGCTTTTTTCTTCCATCTTCAATATAAAATGGCTACACAAAAATTTACCAATTTTGATAATTTTTTTTTAAATGCATGCTGGTATGACATCTGTCACTATACAATCTACTAAAATTGTTTTGAATGAAGTTAAAAACAACTAAGTGCTACTAGAACCATGTTACGGAAAAAAACGAATGAACCTTTTGGCCAACCCAGTATATAGCACCTCATCGCTATTCTTCTCCATCCCCTTCCATTTACTTCTCACTCTTAACTTGTCCCACTCCCTCTAATGGGAAAAGTCATCCTTCTCTGAATCTAATGCTCTTATAGCAAGGAACACCTCCTCTATAATCAGGGGAATAGTGTCCTTCATCATCTTGTTATGGTGACTTATAATTAGTACTTATTTCAACTCTCTTCTACAAACTCTTAAATATTAACATGGAAAATAAAACTAGTCAAGTAATTATTTTCTCAGGCAATGGTCAGGGCAATGTAGGTTGTTCCAAGGAAACTCCCTCCACTCACCTGGAGCCACTAAAACCTCACTTTGATTCATTGTTGACAAAGAAATAAAACATAGCTTATAAGAGTATACTCAGGGTTACTAAGGCATATCTGGCTTGGAGTCAATACAAGTTACTTTGTTTTCTCTTTATTTTTTGACTGTCTTTCTATGTGTTTGTTTCCTCTGCTGGACTGTGAGATCCTTGGGGCAGGACTGTATCTTATTGGTTGTTTTGTGCCACAAGCCTGGTATTTTACCTACAATAAATTGGCCACTCACTAAATGTTCAAGAAAGAATAAATGGAAGAACAAATGAAAATCTCTATGGAAACTAAAATTTTGTAGGTATTGAGTACAGGGGAGAGCAAAAGGAGAAAGGATTGCCCTCCCAACTTGCTAACCCAAGCTGATGCCAGAAATCTGAGTTGAGCTGTGTTAAAGATATCCCTCCCTCCCAGACTCAATCCACTCATCTTCCTTTAAAATCCATACAGGGACTGGAGCAGAGCCGTCTCATTCACTGTCTGGGAACATCAAGGCAGCTTTCCTTTGTGGTCTGTGGTTGGCGACAGCAGAGGCTAACAGATTCCATCTGCCTGGCTCTGGGCTGTAGTCCCCTTTGCTGGCCTCTCCACTGTGAGGACACGGCCCAGCAAGGCCAGCGGGGAGCCTTCATGCCTGCTCGTCTCTGCTGCCTGTTTCCCTGACAGGTTTTTATTACTTCTTCTCTGCATAAATAGCTAGTCTACCAGGCCAGCAAGTTCTTTAGATTTTACACATTATGCAGTGTCAAAAGTAGCATAAATCTGAGTCTCCCTCACCTGAACTCCCCCCATCCCCCACCCCCACCATCACCAGCTAACACAGGGTCTTTCTTTACATTGAAAGCTGCCAGCTGTGCAAAGGGAGAGAAATTAGCAGCTCTCCCAGCCAAAGACCTCGGTAAGGATGAGTGCATATTGATAAGATGGGCTGTGGCTATATCACCTAGATTACACATCCAGTTTGGAAATTGCAAAGGTGCCTTAATACCATAAGCAAACACTGTAAACTTAAAAAAAATTCCATCTCTCTTATCTGATTGAGACCGATCCAGGTTATCTCAACAGCTAAATGGCAATGCATTTTAAATGAAACAGGAGGCAAATCTAGGTACTTTGTGTAAGCAGAAGAACAGAATTGGGGGAAAAAAACACTAGTGCCTTATCTCACTTACAGGGTCCCTCGGAAAAAATAATGCTACTCTCAAAGAAAAATTTTAGCTGACAAGAGTGTCCAGTTGATAATTCCATGGCCTTTAATAATTTATGTACCTAATTTTATCTTTAAAATGCAATAAATTTAATTTTGAATTTGAGTGTAGTTTAAGATAAACTAATAAAACACAGCAAAATAACTCCCAGTGCTCTCAAAATTGCTTTTCCACCGATATCAAAATCAAAGTGAGATTGAGCATTGGATAAACTAATTTGAATTTATAACATTTTGCTCCCAAAGAGGCATTCTCCTTTTATAGATGAAGGACTAACAGCTGCATATTTATATTGTGATGCGCACTGATGTGATTTCAAGGGTTTCTCACCTGGATGCATAGCAGATATACCTGGCCCATGAAAATTCCCAAGAAATAGGTTTTTTGTCTCCTGTCTTTTTTTCCCAGTCTAAAATTAACAATGTTGCATTGTTTACAAAAGCAGTGGTTCAGTGAAGAAGCTATTACCTACATTCAAAGAAAAGTGTTATTGAAGAATTAAATGTATCATTATGGAAGAGACAGAATCCAAAAGCCAGTCATTTTCAATGCTAACATAGTCGCGCTCTAATTTAGATTTGTTTATAATCATCTGCTATGATTCATAGTCATTTAGATAACATATCACATTACTAATAACTTTATAAATCATCAAATGTACAGCATAAAGAAAACCTATCTAATTGAAAATAGAATTAACAAAAAGCAAAGATATTTTTAACTGTTGGTGTAAAGAAATTGTGATCATTTTATGTTTTTTAAAAAGTCATTGGAAGCAGAGGTCATTTGTAAGAGCAATTTTGTGCCATACGCAGTGAACATGAATAAAAGGAAAGACACTTGATTTGCATGCCGTATAGATCACTAAGTAATTTTAGAGAACTTCTAGTCTCTGGTGCAATAAGAAAATGAGCATTACAGTCTTGAATGAAATTCACAGAAATAGTCTCAGGACAGTAAATTGCCTATAAACTCTTGACTAGTAGAAAGCACTCTGAAATACTGAATAACATCAAAGAAATATGTATATATCATGAGTTCTCCATCCAAGAATCTAAAATTGACCTACTTATCAGTTCCATAATTCTTTCACTTGATGATAATTACTTTTCACATTAACTTAATTCTTAACTCTCATCTTCAGGTCTTTTCATCTCTATCTGCTCTAATTTCTTTTAAGAGAGTTTTTCCAAATCATGTCTCTGTTGTATTGTGTTAAAGTAAATAACTATTCACCAGCCAGCTGTATGGCATTAAATGATGCAGTAACTATCTGGACCAATGTTTCTGGAGATCACTGCCATCCCTAAAACATCAACTGGCAGTTCTACAGCTTTTCCATAATATTATTCTTCATAATGATACCCTATAGGTGGTACAGGATTCTCAAATATTTTTATTCCTTTTCCAGTAAACATATGTCAGTTACCTGATGTGCAAAGGCATAATATTGGTATTATCACAGAAAGACTAAATTACTTTTAAATTAATAATTAAATAAGTCTTATAATTTGTAGAAAATGCAAAAACATGGGGAAGGTATCTTCGATTTTGATATTAATCAAATAATTTCATATTTTAAAAATGAGTTGCTGTTGTTTAAGTATTCCCAGTGATTAAACAAAATGCTGCGTTTAGGAGCATTTGAGATTATTATAATTGACCCAGCGTTCTTGGAGGAGCATTTGGTTGTATGTTTTAAAGGCACGAAAATGTGTGCTACCCTAATCCACAGATCCCATCTCTAGGAATATTTTCTAAGGCAACATTAATAGGTATGCAAATATATATTTATAAGAATTTCATTAAAGTTTTATTTATAGACTATAAACATGGATATATATATACATGTGTATATATATCATGCTTCATTCAAATAATAACGTGATGTGATGACAAGATAACAGTCTGGAAGTTTATACATTTATTGGTAAGGAAGGATGTTTATGTTTTGTTTTGACTGATAAGAGTGGCTAATAGCAGTTGGCAAATTATAAGCAATTTGTGTAAAAATTGTTATACATATAAGGGGAAGTGTCTAAAATGTATACACTAAAATATTTACAATGGTTTTCTCTGAGTAATTGAATTATAGAAGATCCTATTTTTTTCATTTCTGTTTAATAATAGTTTTGGATTTTCTACAGTAACTATGGATGGTATGATTTTTTAAAACATTCTAAAATAAAAATTCACTTAAAAATAGGAATTTATTACTGGCATATTTGTTCATTATCTACTCATTAAAGATAATGAGCAAAAATATTTCATTTCTCAGCTAAGCTTGAAAAAATTTCTGTATATACTCATTACATGATATTGTTCCACCTCGGTGACAACCACATCCCTTACTTCTAATGGTTATCCTTAAATTCTCTTCTTCCAGGTAGTCTGTGTGGAACCATTTATAGGAATCACCATTTGTAATTGGAAGGGCAGGCAATAGCAAAAGTAGATCAACTCCAAGGAATATGAGTGTTTTGAAGGAATTAGTGCAGGGAAGAGAAAACATATTTCCAGGGCTGTGAGGAAACCCTTCAAGGCTGCCATCAGTGCTACAGCGACTCTTCAACATATTTCAGTAGGAAATGGGCCACTGTCACTAAGGGACATGGTAAGGAAAAACAGTCCAGTCATCTGAGAGTCCTTGGTTGATTAGTCCAAATCCATCATCTTTATTAGTAAAATGAAAGCACATCCTCTGCATGTGGTCAGCTTGACCTGTGAAGTACAGCATAGCATTCTTTCCTCAAGCATTGCTCCCATTGTCCCATTCACTGAGTGCTGGACATTTTCTCATGATGAGACATGTTTTGTCTTTCTAAATAGAATTCATGGAGAAATTTATACATAAATGCTGAGCACTCCTTGCGTCTATGTCACGGCACTCTGTCCAAGGCAATGCCCCTGTTAACTGCAATCTTATAGTTAGATTATTCATCAGAAAATATGTAAATTCTACAAGAACTGGAATCATGTCTTATCCACCACTTTATATCTAGCACTAGATACAAAGAAGACATTCAATTAATGCTTGTTGAATGAATGAATGAATGAATGGTGAATAATGAATGAGAACATGAGTTAAACAATAGTAATTGAAAGTCAAGTGTTTATACATGAACAGTCATGAAGAACTATGAAAAGTAAAAAACACCAGGTAGACTTAATTATATGTGACCATTTAAAGCATGATGAATATGATATCAGTAAATAACAGGGAATATTAAAATTATTTTCTAAAAGGTGCTAGGTTAACTAGATAGCAATTAGATAAAGCAGTTTAATCCACATTATACACTACACAACAAAATTCCATATGATCTAAAGTGCCACAGAAAAAAAGAATATTAAGTTTTCATCAATTCTCTGAAGAAGAGCTAATGAATATGTAAAATGATAAATACCTAAGCTTCCTAACATAGAAGCAGTAGAAGAAATGCTAAACTAAATAAACATTCAGTGATACAAGAATTCTAAACTACTGTAAAAGTTTAAAAGTAGTAAAACTTTGTATTTTTAAATACAAATTGATTAGAAAAAAAATTCTCCAGTGACTAGGTATAAAATATGATTAGACAATTCCCTCAGGAGAAAATGCACTTAGAAAACCAACATACTGGGGGCTTCCCTGGTGGCGCAGTAGTTGAGAGTCCGCCTGCCGATGCAGGGGATACAGATTCGTGCCCCGGTCCGGGAAGATCCCACATGCCGCGGAGCGGCTGGGCCCGTGAGCCATGGCTGCTGAGCCCAAGCGTCTGGAGCCTGTGCTCCACAACGGGAGAGGCCACAACAGTGAGAGGCCTGCGTACAGCAAAAAAATAATAATAATAGATAAATGAAAACCAACATATTGAAAAGTCTGCAATCTCAATAATAAGGAATCAGTAGAATTAGAAAAAAACCAGCATGGCACCATTTTTCACCTGTTGAATCAGCCATTAAAAACTGTTAACAGCTAATGCTGTTTCAGAGCATACCAAAAATGGTAAAGTAAGTCATACTTTGCCCACAGCAAAGTAAATTAACACTATCCTTTTGGAAAACAATTTGGCAATATGTTTCAAGTACTATAAAAATGTTTGCATGCTTTGTTCTAATATTCCCATTTTGTAAGGCTCACCCATTTGAAAATAACACACAAGAAGTACCTCTCTGTATTCATTGCTTTTTATTTATAGAAGTGAAAACTGAGGCAAAAATGTCCAAGAATAGGGAAAAAGTTAAGTAATTTTGGAACACCCATTCAAAAGAGTATGAAGGAGCAATTTCAATGAGAGCTATGGATATGAAAAAATTATGGATAAGAAAAAATACAACATTATATACATAATATGATTGCAGCTGTGTAAAATACATGCATCTGGGAAAGGTGGGATGGAATTATTTTCATATGAGGAAGGGGGAGGACACTTTTGTCTCTTGCTTCTTCCATCCTGTTGTCTGGAATAGAGATTTATGAGTTCCAGAGGCTTCTGTCACCTTCATGTAGAGGGTGGCACTGAGGAACAGTCAAGCCTCAAGCTTGAAGTCTGAGGCCCTGCAGACACAATGAAGCTGCCACATCAGCCCTGGGTGGAATACTTCAGATTATTTATCTCAGCTTTTATTATTTAAGCCTCAGCTGTTTGGGGTTTTCTGTTACTGTTTGTTAGTTTGTTTTTGCTGAATGCATCTGAGCCTAATCGTAACCCATGTGTAATAAAAAATGTCTAGGATTCATTCTATATTTAGCATGAACAAGCAATTCCAAGTTCTAATTAAAATTTTAAGCTAAATATTAATATTTTTATTCTGAACATAGTCTGTTATACTGCATCATTGAATATCATACATTATGTTTTAAAATGTCCTATTTATCAAGGTGTTTACCAAAATAAGAAATGGTACACTGCAATATTTTGTCGTTATTAATAATCATTAAATTCAGAAGTTTCATAAGTAGTTAATCTGACTTGATTCCTATTTTTTCTTGTTTCCAGTTTATTTCCCACCCTAACAATGAGAGCAGTTCTCTGTTTTCAGTTTTTTTTTGCTTTGTTTCAGAACCGTCATATTCCTCTCACGGGAACTGCCTAACTCTGTTTAGTTTTGGCAGCCACAAAATATGTTCCCAGGACAAATGGCCCATGTACACTGTGAAGTGTACACAGTTCCCAGGTCAGAATAATGCTACATGCTAACAAGCAGATGCATACAGCTGGCGTTTTAAAAGGCTTGGCAAAATTCACTCTTTGTTCAGCTTTCTTAACAATCCTTATAAGATTTTTCTGAATATTTTATACTGGCCTTCTTTTATAACATCTAAATTGAGAAGAAAATTGAATACAAACACATGATACATATACAATGATTAAGTTCCAGGGCTTTATTTTATTTTTTTTTCACTTGGGTCATCAAAACCTCAGTGTCATCATTTTTAGAATTAAATATTGTGGATGATACTTATAACAAATTAGGTGTAATGAGGCATTAAGAAAAGTCAGAATTGTTTATTAACATAAGTGCTAAGTCAATGAGATAAAAAGCAAAAAGTATATTTTATTTTGGCTGGTCAGCTAGAAAATATGTGAACTGAAGAAAAGCAAACTTTGCAAAGTTCCCATTTAACCATACACAAAAAGAATAGCATGTAGGGCTTCCCTGGTGGTGCAGTGGTTGAGAGTCCACCTGCCGATGCAGGGGAAACGGGTTCTTGCACCGGTCTGGGAGGATCCCGCATGCCGTGGAGCGGCTGGGCCCGTGAGCCGTGACCGCTGGGCCTGCGCGTCTGGAGCCTGTGCTCCGCAGCAGGAGAGACTACAGCGGTGAGAGGCCCACATACCGCAAAAAAAAAAAAAAAAAAAAAAAAAGAATACCATGTAATTTAACATATTCTTCTGTACCAATTCTATGCTACATGGTCAAAAGAAAATAGCTTCTACTTAAGGATTTATAATCCTTAGGAAGGAAGGAAGGAAGAAAACAGGTAATGCTACGTTCAAGAAACATACAGTTAATTTCTCTAGCAAACCTATTTGAATATCCAGTAAATTCTAAAGACAACCATATTTTATATCTATATATATACATGTACATGCATAATATACATATGTGCATATATCTCTTTGGAAGAACCATAAATGTATTCCTCATAATTTTTAGGTTATATATATGAGCAATTAAAAAAAGAGGTTCAGTTCAAAAATGGTTGATGAAATCTTTTTTAACGGGGTAAATTTTGTCAAAAATTGTACACAAGTGTCTGAGTCAATTGATTCCGCACAATTTTTCATGATAGAATATTTAGTTGAGAAACTATTCACTAGGAAGATTGGTAACTCAGTAGTCACTATTTATATCAAGCTACACTCAGGAATTTTTCAAAACTACAATCAGGAATATAGTCAGAAAAAAGTAAGACATAGGGTAGTAAGAGTTAAAGTCACAGGTTAAGGTCAAATGACCTCTTCTCTAAAGAGCCTATTTTAACAGCCTGACCTGCTTCTTCTGAACAAACATGGCAGTTGGTCGTGCCTCTGATATGATTCCTGAGTCTTCTAGCTCACGTTGTAATTTTTTGTGTAAGCCTACAGAGATTATTGCTCCAATCTCCTGCATGGTTCCTCTTCCTCCAGTCTTGCTTCTGTATGATCTAGTGGTTCTCAGACTTGAGCATGCCTTGGAATCATCTGAAAGGCTTGTGAAACCACACATTGGTGAGTCTCCTTCTCCACAGGTCTTGATTGAGTAGCTTTGGGGTGAAGTCGAAGAATTTGCATTTTTAACAAATTTCCAGGCGATAACTATTCTGCTGGTTTTGAGAATATTTGGAGAACCACTGACTGGTCTATTCTTTACTCCACCAAGGAGACAGAGAGAGCTTTAAAAACAAACACCCAAGGATGTTTAAAGAGCTCTAATATCTTAAATAGTCTATACTGCAAGATGCTTTCATTCACATGGCACTTCCCTACTGGAGCTTATTGCATTTATTTGTTTGTTTGTTTGTTTGTTTGTTTTTTATGGCTGTGTTGGGTCTTCGCTGCTGCCCGCGGGTTTTCGGGCTTTCTCTAGTTGCAGTGAGTGGGGGCTACTCTTCGCTGCGGTGTGTGGGCTTCTCACTGCGGTGGCTTCTCTTGTTGTGGAGCACGGGCTCTAGGTGCACGGGCTTCAGTAGTTGTGGCTCACGGGCTTAGTTGCTCTGCGGCATGTGGGGTATTCCCGCACCAGGGCTTGGCGGGCGGATTCTTAACCACTGCGCCACCAGGGAATTCCTGGAGCCTCTTTCTTACCAGTTCCCTCCTTCACACTCCAGAAACAGTCATGTTAAACTTTTGAGATTCTCAAATGTAATTAGCTTTCTTTCTCTTCAGGGCCTTTATGTCTCTTCTTCCTGGCACAGTCATTTCTTCCTCTACCTGGCTAACTCATACTTCCATTTCAGGCAGCACATTTTTCTTCTTTCAGGAAGTCTTTCTGTCTCCATTAGAGGTGTTGCTCCTATGTATCCCCTGAATGCTCAACTTCTATTTCAGCCTAGCGATAATACAATAGCTCCTCACTCAGTTAGAGAGTCTATAACGGGCATTGGCAGCATCTTTTTAGCTCACCACTGTCTAGCACAGGACTTAACATGTGCCAGCTGCTCAGTAAAGATCTGGAATGGGTGACTAACTTAGTGAATGAATGTCCTGGTTTACCCATCAGACTTTAAGCTTGTGGGATAAGGATTTAGTGCTTGGATCTTCGTCTTCCTCATGGCATCCAGTATAGTCCCCTGCCCATGGTAAGCACTATATAGTGATGATTTGGCTAAAAGAAGAGATGAATGGATATAGGGATGGATGAAAGGAAAAGGGGGAACACAGCCAAATACCTAGAAGTAGCTACAGTATTTGGAAAGGTTAAGTAGGAATCTTCTTATATTTACTAAAACAAACAAACAAAACAAACAGGTAAACTCTCTGACATGGATTCAAGGAAGCTAACCCATAAAAGGAAAGTAATGGCAAATATCTATTCTAGAAAATTGAAAAATAAATTTTTGAGGGGTTATTCCATCATCTGAAAGTTCAGTATTAGAAGACATTAAGCCTTACTAGAAAAGTATTCCTGGAAAATGTGTAGGGAGAGATGTTCCCAACAGAAACAACATTCATATTAACAGAGGAAATGGCAATATCACAATACATTTGTGTAAGTAAAGAGCCATAACACAAGAATATTCAGACGTTGGCTTCAGCTGTGGCTGCCATCTGGTAGGTCACAGTGTGGGAAAAATGAGAGCTGTGACACAGGAAAATAAATCATAGGCCTGGGAACTGGAAAATCAGAATTCTGTTCTTGATTTTAGCTGCTGAATTGCTACATGAACTTGAATATGCTGAGTGCTTCAGTCTCCTCATCTATGAAGTGGGGCTAATAAAATTTCCAGTAAGACTATGCATGAATGAACAGATATCTGTCAATACAGAAAGCCCTCTGGACGTATTACTATTTTGAAGCTGCCTCAGATACTATTTTTCCCCAGTCTTAGTCTTCCCCTGTATTCAAGTGTGGCTAAACTTCCTGTTATTTTGCGGTTTTGTGGAGTCTGTGTTTTATATAAAGCTGCATTTCCCAAGCTGCTGAGTGCAGTGATTATTCTTGCCTTCAGTGAGAAATTCTGCAGATAACAGAAATAATTGGACTGGAGCAGCTGCTAGCTTTCCCATTTTTTTAAACAATTATGAATGGTTTCATTTTGTGTATTATTTGCTTCTCTTACATTCTCTTTTCTTGCTGCCTAGAACTGAAGACTTTCTGTTATAAGCCTGTAGAGATTAAGAACATAATTAAGAAGTAGCAGAACTTGTAGTTGGCATGACATCCAGCAAAGATGTCAGAAAAAACGCCACTGAGCAGGAAAGACCACGTAAACCAGCAATCATCCACAGAAAGACAGTGAAAATATAGGGGGAAAGGAGACCTGGAGAAAAATATTTGAAGAAAGACTGTCCAATCCCTCAGGGGGAACTCAGCAACAGAAGCAGGCAGATGCAGCCGATATATAACTTGGGAAGATAAAGGTGGGCTTTTCCATACACCTCTAGCAATGTCTATATTGATTGTCTTTGACTTTGTGGCTCTTCAGGTGGGCAAGTCTTGCAGAGCATTTACTGTCTACCAGGTAGAACTTTTCAATAGTAGCTTTGCTTATGTGAGTCCCCTAGCCTGAAATGCCATTTCATTTCCTCTCTTTTCCCTAATTCTTCAGCATCTCGGTGGAGATGTGTCAAACCTTTCTCAGGTGGAAATACCTGTTCTGTCCTGATGTCTATAACAGAACAAGAATATCATTATGTCAAAATTATTTTCTCTCTCCAGCCTTATGTGAGCTTCTTGAGAATAGAGATCTTATTCTCCTTCATGTCTGTACTGCTAGTTCCTCACCCAGTATTCCTGCCACATAGTAGAAGCTATATAAATGTTGGGTAGGATCTCAACCTTTGGATAAAAAGAGAGAATGCGTGACCGTGACTCAGTGCCAGCTGACATCATCAAGTGCCACTGTCATTACCTGACATAAAACTAAGCACATCTCTGTTTTATCGGGAGTATCATCTGTGTTTATGGAAGCCTGTGTACTGCCTCTTTCAGAATTCATAAGTAGCTGTTCTCTCCTTATATTACTACAAAGTCAAAACAGTAAAAGCATCTTACATCACAGACTTGGCATTGGATTAGCTTAATGAGAGTGTTTTCCATATAAAGATCAATGAAGAAAAATCCAGAGCAATTACTAATTAAATGGAGAGAAAATGTTTTTCTGACTCAGAGCCAATCATTTTCATTGGCAAGATGTTCAGTGTCTCCCTTCATCAAAGTGCCCTGATTTTCAGGGAACTAAGGTTACTGAATTTTTAGAAAGACTTGGGGCCCCCTAATTTAGGAGATGAATCTGGGGCAGGTAGATGTCCAGATTGGGGCAGCACAATGCTTTGCTTTTTGTAGTGGACACTCAACAGATCCTTAACAAATAAATATAATATCTAGAGGATACAAATGTTTTGGAGAAAAAATCTGTTTGGGCTAATGATCTGGGTGATTTCAAATTGAAGCTACCAGATACATTACAGTCTTCAGCCAAGTCACTAATGGCAGCGTACCGTGCCAAATGCTGAATTGTAGAAATTATGACACTTTATGAAATGATACCCACTAATAACGCCCTGGTTTTCAAGAATAACTAAGTAAACAATAACACTGGCAACTTGGCAACTTGACCAAAATTGCATCCTATCACAATTTGTCAGCATTAAGAGACACAATTCTACAGAAGTGACGATTTTGGTTTTTTTACATTTTTCTAACTTTTATCACATCTTCAAAATGCCTACGTCCTATGCTATTTGGGCCTCACTGCTCTCTTTTAAGTAATGATGAGCAGTAAGTTTACATAGATTTCAGCTAATGTCTAAACTAGTTTTTGTCTGTTCAGGTGATTCCTGGAGAAATCCAAATTTCTCCGGAATTGGTTTGGAACTGAACCCACAGTATCTCTGAGTTATGCCTGTATAGCTATGACATTAGTGAGAGTCTGCTTAGAATCACATTACTCTTTTCTGTGATTATATTCTCCAAGCATTAAAACAAACAAAAATCCTGGGTGGATGGTGAAGTGAGGAGGAAACCAGAATTTGGATCATATTTTCTGACATTTTCACTGGATAAAACAAGTTTTAGGCAGCAGCTCTTCCCTTTCTGTCTCATTTGGGTTTGGCTTCTTAACCTAAGGTGAATTATGATTTATTTCATAGAAATCTTCCCACAAATCTACATTCCTATTGCCAAGTCTATGATTAAGTAACTAAAAATTTTTTAATTGGAATAGGTGTTTTTCATCTAAATACATGCATACACACATAACATTCTATAATCCTAAACTTTACATTAAACATTATGCTTTCTTAAAATAGTAGATGAGCCTTAAAATAAATACCAAACCGTCAGTTGTGCCAATTATGATGTTTTCTGACCCAGATTTTTTTAAGTGAATCTTTCTTTCCACACTTTTACTGCCAAGCAGGTTCTTGTTCTGGCCAAGAAGGGTAAAGAAACCTCCATGAATACTTTAGATATTTAAGTCACAACAAATATACCCCCCAAAAGAACGAAAAGTAAAGAAAGACTTTTTTAGGTATAATGTACTGATTTTTCTCTATAAAAGAAGGGAAAACCTCCATGAAACTCGATGTTTTTCAAACCCCTTCCCCAGTTTATCCAGTAAACTCAGCACATACATGATATGGCAGAGCCTAAAAGAATACACTGCCTAATTCCTCACACCACAATCTTAAAGCCCTTGTGAATTTTGATTTAGCTTTCTTTATCTCTCGCATGGCTAAATAAAAAACAAACAAGCAAAAAAAACCTCTGCCCTGCAAACCATTTTTAAAATATACTTCCTTTCCTTGTCACCCCAATTCCCATTTTCTTAATCTTTACCAGCACACACACACACACACACACACCGTGATGAAAATGCAAGGGGGCACAAGACAGAACAAATAAGCAGATCTGATTTCCTTCTCCACAGACTGCAGAACAGGATACATTTGGAAATTAATTTCAGTTAACTCACGTGATCATAGCTTTTGGGAAGCGGTAGCCTAGAAATAAATCACTTTCCCTATATGTAATGTGAGAAGATTCCGAGAGACAAAATGCCACTATTAGAATAGCAAGGAGCATAAGGGTGTCTGGATGAAACCTGTCCGGAATCCCTAATGTGTCTGAAAAGCCCAAGTGTTGTTCAGCAGCCCGAATCGGTGGCTAACCTGAAAGAAGGATTTAAAGCCTGCATTTGAAGCTTCCAGAAATCACCTTGTGAATGTGTCATGGCTGAAAACTTTTTTTTTTCCATTCTGTAGTTTAAAACAGAGCTGGCAAAAACCAAGCAGAAGTATATCATAAATCAAAGCTACAAGCAGGGTACAAGTTCGAGTCAGGCCATTGTGATAAGAATTTCCACACCAAAAACCCAGTCCATCAGAATTCAAATAGATGAATGTAATCATTAACATGAGCACTTAAAAACAAAATTCTCCTGATTTTTCAATTAGTGCTTTCACTCACAATTAGAGCTATTGTGGGAATAAACATCATACTCCCAGAAACTCCATTCACAGTATGATGCATGAATAATCCAGTAGGAGAAAGAGGTGGGAACTTTGCATCTCAGTAAAGAACAAAAGTTCTTGTCTGTTTAATCTACACTGTGTCACTTATTGAAGGAAATTAGCAGAAGCAATTTTCTTCATGTCTCCCTACCCCAAAACAGGAAAACACAACAATTAAAAAATTAAAAATAGCAAAATCTGCATCGTCTCCCAAATCAATTGAAAAACTGCCACATGTTAATTTCAGGTTTAGTTCATATCTGGGCCATCAGAACTCTTGGGGCAGTCAGAGAGTGGGCACTAGCGATTTCAGCAACCCTTGGCATCTGGATGAAGATGGTTACAGCATTGAAGGTGGCAGGGCATGTAGGGTAAGAAAAAGAAGTCCTTGAGGACCTACATTTCTGTCGGTGCACTAGAGTCACCTCTGAAGAGGAACTAATGGAGCCGTCCATTATTAGTCCTGAGGTGTCAACAGAATGTTATTCTAAACCAGAGGTCAGAAGATATGTTCTGTAAAGAGCCAGATAGTGAGTGTAGGCTTTGCAACCTGTATGATCTGTGTCACAACTGTTCACCTCTGCCATACGTAATACATAAATCAACAAGTGCATTGTGTTCCGATACAATTTTGTTTAGATAAGCAAGTGGCAGGCTGGATTTAGCCTGTGGATTATGGTTCACTGAGGCTGGTTCTAGACTGTTTTGTCCTGAGCATATTTCTCAGCGCTACTGAAGAAAATTCTTTATGAGTTTTCTCCATGTCCCATAAGGAACAGAAGCAAAAAACATACATACAGCATGCATGCATACAGCAAAAAACAAATAACAACAACAACAAAAAAAACGGACAAAATTGACAAGTATTTTTAAAATTGTTCACGAATGTTTCAGTTCCTTTTTTATTTAGCTCATATTTCATGACCAACCACTATAAATACTTCCATAGAAGCATTTTTATTTACCCATCTTTCTGACGGATTCATTTTAGAAAATCCTACAGGAATTAAATCCAACTATGTGCTTACTCCGTAACTGCCTATATTAAATAACAAGACCTGGCTAGAGAAAATTTTGCATTTTGACTCTACACCCTTCAAATTTAAGAGCAAAATTTCAAAAGAGCAATTGAAACCAAGACAGTCTACCTACCTAGTAACCTCACTTTCTTACTCTCTAAAACAACTAATTTTTTACCTTCTCTGTTTGGTAGATTAGGAAACCATATGAGAAACCAACATATAGAAATCTGTATACAAGATTGGACCAAAAGCTTAGGCATCACCTAGAAAGAGATAGATTTGTGGATTAGCACATACTTAAGGGTAATGCTTAAGTACACAAGCTGCCTTTTAAAAAATGTCTGTACATAGATAAACTCTGCTCTTCTCCCAGGGAAATGCATGAATTACTAAAGAAGCAGCTGTAGTTTTAAGGACTATGGCCAGCAGCTGGGCATAATACAAGCATGAAAAATAAACCACATTGTCTTGTAATGGAAGCAATTTGATAGTTTTAATTTCATACACGAGCAATATATTCTCTAAAAATGACCACGGTACTTGAAGAATACTTTTGTGGGTATTAGATAGTTGTTCTTTTTATAAGATTGTGTTTGCAGTTAGGCAGTCTCCTGTATCCTGCTTTTCTTCTTGCTTCCTGCTCCTCCATTTCTGTAACGCAGTCCATAGGGTAGAGACAGGCAGAGTTCTCTGAGTTTCCACTTTATGGTTATACTAAGATCCATCAGGCTCTTAGACAACAAATACTTGCTGGAACTCAGAAGACAGAGGTAGTTTTCAGGCTTGGCACGTTTTGGAGATGGCTTCCTTTGTTTTTGTTTTTGTTTTTGTTTTGCGGTACGCGGGCCTCTCCCTGTTGTGGCCTCTCCTGCTGCGGAGCACAGGCTCCGGATGCGCAGGCTTAGCAGCCGTGGCTCACGGGCCCAGCCGCTCCGCGGCATGTGGGATCTTCCCGGACCGGGGCACGAACCCATGTCCTCTGCCTCGGCAGGCGGACTCTCAACCACTGCGCCACCAGGGAAGCCCGGGATGGCTTCCTTTGAAAGAGACTTTCTGGGTAATATAAAGAAGACCAGCGAAAGGAGGGAAAGGAAAGGGAAACACCTCCACCTAAGCTTATAGAAACTGCACTCTACCCTCTTGTGAGTATAAGCAGGGGCTCTAGAGCTAGACTACCTGTGTTTGAATCCTGGATCTGGCACTTTTTTGTGACCTTGGTCAACGTAGTTTTACTTCTTTGGCCTCAATTTTCTCATCAGTAAAATGGGAATAATAATAAGGTTTATTTTCAAGACATGTTATCAAGATTAAATAATCCAATATTTGTAAAGTTCTTAGAATAGTATCTAGTAAGTAGTATGTACCACTTAAGCGTTTGTTGAATAAAACAAATATTTTTTAGCAGTATAAAGTGCAGGCTACTGTGAATATTATGCAACAGGTAGACAAGAAGGTAAGGTTCAGCCGAGGTCCTACCCAAATCAGGATCAGTTATGAACAATAACCATTGCTGTATCCTTGGGTACTAGGATTGTAGTGATCCCGAGGCTTGAATTTGGGCCAAGCAGCTACCATTTAGTCTGAAGCCAAAATTATAATCATTCAGATAAAGCAATTGAAGTGCTACTGCACCTAGGAGCAAAATCCTGAAGACAGATGTTAGTACTGGGTGATGAGAACTTGTGCTATGTGCTTATGTCACAGGAGATTACCACAAACCCAGACAGGCCCAGGAGTAGGAACAGATGGGAATTAAAGCTGGAACACAGGACAAAATGAAGTCTGGTGTTCGATGAGCAGTCAGCAGCAGACACAAAATAATACAGTCTTGGCACTTATAAGGACTCAAAATGTCATTTAAGTGTGTTTCTCCTTGTTCTTCTAGCAATGTCTACATATGCCAAAAAGTGGACATGCCTCCTTGGCTTGATTCTTTCCACATATAGGAAAAGTTCCTTCCCAAGGAAATATGCTTTGTTTTCAGATAATTTGAGTCAGTAAAGTATTATTTGTTTTAATATGCTAAACCCTAACTCTATATATTTCATTGACCCATTTTTCCTAGTTCTGTTCTCAGAAACTTCAAAATATAGCAAATATCTTTCGTATATTTGAAATTACATGTATAACTATCTTGTTTTCCATAAATCTTCTTTTCTCTAGGCTGATTATTCCCTGTTTATTTACTTCATTCAACATGGCTTCTTTGCAGCCCCTTTACCTGTCCCATCACTCTCTTCTGGATAATTGTTAGTGTACCCAGAAAAATGTAGAACCTGGAACTGAAATGGTTAATAAGAATAAAACCAAGAAATAATTCAGAAAACATTGGGAGTGATTATCTCCCTATATGTGGATGCTCCATATATATTAACAAAAACTGTCAACACAATTTTTCTGTAAATATCCTGATAGTAAATGTTTTAGGCTTTGAGGTCCATAAAGTTCTATTACAATACTCAATTCTGTTGTAGCATGAAAGCAGCCATAGACACTGCAAATGAATGAGCATGGCTGTGTTTCAATAAAACTTTATTTACAGAAAGAGACAGTGGGTTTTGGTTTGTTAATTCCTGTATTAGATATTCATATGCTTTCAGTCAACTAAAACTCTTAAATTTTCTTCACTTCATGCCTCTAAGCTATAGATCTTCATGGTTTACTTTAAAAAGACTTTATGTTTATCCCTATTAAAATTTTGTATGATTAGATTTAGGTTATACATCTTAAAGTACCACAGTCATTTGGATTCCAATTCTGTTAGTCATTGCATCTGAAGACTCCTCCTCTCTACAGCATGCCACTTGCATATTAATTAACTATGTCCTGTCTTCATTTTAATGCAAATTATTGACTAAAATGTTGATTGGGACAGGACCAAGGAAAGAATCTTCTGTATGAAACTCTGAGTTAATAGAAATCCATTAATAAACATTCTTTGGAGACATTTCTTCAATCAGAATATTATGGGTTGATTTTACCACCCACCCATATTTTCACATCGTAGTAGCTCAACAAAAGGATTTAAATTTTCTCTTTCTTTGTAACTTAGTGTTAAGTAGCTCAGTAGTCAGGTATGTAAGTTCTTCAGTTTTCCCCACCTGTTTATGGCAAGACTAAGTGCAGTGCTTGAAATTTCAAGACGTCAAATTGCGGCTTATACAAAGAACAAGTTTCTAATAAGTATTTAGCATTGGAATGGATTGTGTCACGAGGAAATGCGGTTTCCAGGCATTGCAGGTATTCAGAAGATGAAAGATAAAATTTGAGGATGACTTAGAGAGATTCATGTATCAAATAAATAATGGAATAGATGACAAATAAAAACACATCTACCTCTGAGAGTCTGTGAATCTGAAAGTTTGTTCGGCCAAATAATTATCAAGGATTTAGCAAGGAAACAGCCTCTTGACTCTCTGCTGATATTCAGGCTGGAAGGGAGGTTAAATACACAGCAAATAGCTGCAGCTCATACCTCACTTTCATTATCAATGCCTTGTTATCTGCAGCTCCTGAGATTGTACTGGCAATGGCCCCAAAAGACAGGATATACAATGAGATTGAATTTCTGACAGTCTGAAAGTTCATGAAATATTTATTTCTACACAGGAAAAGAGGAAGTGGAATGGTTCTTTTACTAGCTTTATTAGAAATGTAGCCGTTTAAATTATGCCTTTAGCCTGAATAGGATCAGTCCACAAAGGACACCATATATCCCCGCCTCTACTTCATTTAGAATATTTCCCTGATCACAACTTGCTTCAAGGATATTGTCCTATTTTAAATAATAACACTATTGTCTGAATTGTGTGTAACATTTTGAGCTACGAGAATGGGCTGAGATAAATCTTTCATTAAGATGTAAAACTTTGGCTTATGATTATGTATAAGAATATAACTTACACAATCACTTCTCAAAGTTATTTTCATCAAAATCCATTCATTGGGTGAAAAGAGATTCTTCTAATAGCAAAATAAACACAATATATATATACACTCATTATCTACACCCTGAAATTATGACAACATTCAAAAGCAACATAGTAACATGATCATGATTAAAACGCAGTCATGAATATAGTTTTATCAGAATTTCTAACCGAAAAAATTCTGGTTGATTGCTTATTTTTTTTTTAATTCATGTAATAAGATAGACACTTGGCAGCATATCTTCTGCAATTATTTTTACCATCCATGAAAAAATCATGGTGTACATTTCCTGACAGGGAAAATGTTTTTTACTTTAGTATTTCCTCCTCCTCCTACCTCCCACCTGAAGCCCTTATACCAAGTTCTTCAGTGTTACTACGTATCAGAGAAGTCATCATTCATAAAGTTCATGTGTAGAGTTTGGAGTTTGAATCTTGTTATGATAACAATCATGCAGTGTAGAACAAGGAAAGAAGTCAAAACAATGAGAAGACTATAACTTCATTACTGACTTTGCCATATCTTGAATGACCAGAACATCATATAATTCCTTTCTAAGAATGGTGAGCCTGATTCTGTGAATTTCTGTGAGAACTTGATTCTGATTCCATTTATCATTCATGGTTTGTTCAGAAGAACATTGCTCTACTTTGGCAAAACTGTTTCTTCCTGACTCCAATTAAACGGGCCAGGTGGAGGCTGCCAGGCACAGTTTTACTCCTCTTCCATCTGACTACAACCAAGGGGCCACATTTTCTTATCCTAGAGGTTGTATAGGACATGGGTAGATGATCCAGGTTCTGTTCATCTAAATTTATTCTAGGATTTTATGAATTAGGAGCTATGTCTTCAATAAAAGATCTGAGGTCAGAACTGGGAGCCATGAATTACACTGAGTGGAGAAGGGTTTCAGTTAAGATGCTCTTGGTTGTAATCCAGAGGAAAAAAAATAAACTCAAATTCTTATACATAAGGTGGCAAATGGGAGGTAACATCTGGGAAAGGCACAGTAAGAACCTTCAAATATTCTCTGCTCAATAAAAGCAATAAGAACACTGGCAAAAAATTTTTTAAAGAATTGTGGAAATTAACCTAAAGCTTACAACAATCCGGGAAGTGTTTACTGGGGGAAAAATGCCTGAATTTAGTAACAGCAGTGAGCCTTGTAGCATTTTAGTCTGCCCTGTTCCCAGCTCCCTCTTCTAACTTCTATGGTAGCCTTGAAAACCAACAATCCCACTCTCATGGTGATAACTAGCAATCTAGTAGCCACTGAAAGGGGCAGCATGGAGCTAGAGCACCTTTAAAGGCCCATTCCCAGATAACTGTCATTATTTGATTTACCTGGAATTTCCCTGGAAAATCCCATCCCAAAGCGTACTTTATTTAATCAGAATCAGAATTCATCCAGTGTGAACCGGGTTTTTCCTGGGTGCATTTGATAAAGATAATCATCAGCAGCAGTTGTTCTGATGTGGCAAGACAACTGGGAAAACAACAAGGTGATCAGAAAACTTAAAAGAAAAAGCTGGAGAATGGAGTGTGTATAAAGGGCTTTTAAAAGCTCCAACATGCTCCTGGGAATCTAGAAGGCTACGTGTATGCCTAGATCTGCGTGCATGCCCAGGAAAGATGAAGAAGGCGCTGAATGACCTTGAGGCTCTGTGTGAGCAGGAAATAAAGTCTAAGGCAAAGCTGTAAACTGCCTGTCTGAACATTGAAGGCATACCTCCACAGGTATGCAGAGCCAGTCAGCAAAGTGGGAGACTTACTGATTTGAGTCATTTAAGGAAATCGCTCTACAGTTATTACCTGACCGCTAAATTAACCATCCAAAGATTCCAGAGGCTACATACGACAAAGAATATCAATGTTAAAGAGTTAGTTTAAGAAAGTCACTGAACAAACAGTCACAACAGCAAGCAGCCACAACAATAAACTCTGCAGATGGGAAGGAATCTAATTTCCAGAGTTTCCACATTGTATCATTTAAAATGTCCAAATTTCAAACAAAAATCATAAGACATGGGGAAAAAGACCGAGCATGGACTCTACATAAGAAAAATAAATGTCTAGTCAATAGAAACTGTACCTAGGGAAACCAAGACATTGGATCTACTGAATGAAGATTTTAAGTCATTATTTTAAACATGCTCAATGAACCAAAGAAAACTATGTCTAAAGAACTAAAGGAAAATCTGGGAACAATGTCTCATCAAATTGAGAATATAAATAAACAGAAATCTCAAAGATAGGTCCATTGAGATTATTCAGTTTGAGTGTCATAGTACATTAGGGTTACTGTTTAAAACAACAACAACAACATCTATTGGGTAGCTTATAAGCAACAAAAATTTATATCTCACAGTTCTGGAGGCTGAAAGTCTGAGATTAAGGCACCAGCCTGGTGAAGACCCTCTTCCAGTTGTAGACTTCTCATTGTATCCTCATAGGGCAGAAGGGCTAGGCAGATCTGTGGAGTTGCTTTTATAAAAGCACTAATCCCATTCATTAGGGCTTTACCCTGATGGCCTAGGCGCCTCCCAAAGGCCCCAGCTGCTAATATGATCATATTGGACATTAGGATTTCAACCTATGAATTTTGAAGATATACAAACATTTAAGCCATAGCACTGAGAGAAAACATAATGAAAATTGTACACTAGAAAAATATATTTAACACAATAGAATGTAGTGAAGGAAGAATATAGGATAAACAAAGATATATAAAAAGAAATAGCAAAATGGCACACAAATTCTACCTTTTCAGTAATTACATTACATGTAAATATATTAAAATCTCTAATCAAAAGGCAGAAATTGGCAGAATAGGTTAAAAAATATTGTTCAACTATATGCTGTTTGTGAGAGATATACTTTAAAATCAAATACACAAGTAGGTAGAAAATAAAAGGATAGAAGGAAATACACCATGTAAACAGTAACTAAAAGAGAGCTGTATTGGCTATGCTAATCTCAGACAAAGCAGAATCCATGATAAATTGTTATTAGAGGCAAAGATTGGTATTTTATAGTAATAAAATAGTCGATCCATCCAGAAGACAGAACTATTATAAATGCACCTGACAAAAGAGGCCCCCCAAAAAAGCATGAAACAAAAGCTGACAGAATTGAGCAGAGAAATGGACAATTCAGCAATAGTAGTTGGAAAAAATCAATACTATATACTTTCATAACTGATAGAACAACTAGACAGAAGGTTAGCAAAGAAATAAGAGATTTTAACAACACAATAAACCAACTAGACCCACGTAGCCATCTATAGAACAGTCCACCCAACAAGAGCAGAATACATGTTCTTCTCAAGTGTACATGGCACATTTGCAAACCCTATATCTGATAAGAGACTAGTCTCATACATAAATATTCATACAACTCAACGATAAAAATAGAAATAAGCCAATAACAATGTGCAAAGGATAAGAACAGACATTTCTCCAAAGAAGATACACAGTGACCAATAAGCACATGAAAAGAAGCTCAGCATCATTAGCCACAGGGAAATGCAAATCAAAACCGCAATGAGATACTATTTCACACCCACTAGGATAGCTAGAAATAAAAAGATGGACAAAAACAAATGTTAGTGAGGATGTGAAGAAATTAGAACCCTCATACATTGCCAGTGGGAATGCAAAATAGTGCAGCAGATTTGGAAAACACTTCAGCAATTCCTCAAAAGTTAAACATAGAGGTGCTATGTGATCCAGCAATTTGACTTCTTAGAATATACTCAAAAGAAATGAAAACATGTCCATTCAAAAGCTTGTACACAAATATTCATAGCAATATTATTCATAGCACCCAAAAAGAAAAAATACTCAAATGTTCATCAACTAATGAATGGATAAACAAAAGTACATAAACTAGAATATTATTTAGCCATAAAAAGAAATGCAGTATTGACGCATGCCGCAACATGGATGAAAACATTATGCTAAGTTAAAAATACCAAACCCAAAAGATCTCATGTTGTATGATTCCATTTATATGAAAGTTCCAGAACAGACAGATCCATAAGAGACAGAAAGTAGATTAGTGATTTCCAGGATCTGAGGAATGCAGGGGAATGGAGAATGACTGCTAATGTGTAAAAGATTTCTATTCAAGGGATCTAATGTTCTGAGATTATCAGTGGTAATGGTTATAGAACTTTGTGAGTATAATAAGCACTGAATTTTACACTCTAAAAGGTGATTTTTTGTTATGTGAATTGTATCTCAATTAAAAAAAGGAAAAACAATCTTATACATAAAAGGTCAGTGGTATAAGAGTCTAATAGCACAGTCTAAGGCTCCCTGCTGTCAAGTACATAAATTTGAACCTGGGGTGGAGTTAGCATTTCCAGAACCACACAGATTGCCAAGCAAATCTGGGAGAAGGTGACATGCTGGTGAAAAGAAGGTCCTAAGAGACTGAAGAGGACTTGCAGTTAGAAACAGAGAAAGGGACATAGAGAGGAAATCTGAGACTAAAGACTGGGTTCAGCTATTGCATTCTTTTTCATGGTTAGTTTTCAGAGCCAATAAAGTTTCTTTTTTTCCACTTAAGCCATTGGGTTGGATTTCTGTCACTTGCTAGTAAAACTCGGGAATAATAGCTGTATTTAAAGAAAAACACTACTCAAAATAACTTAAACCATTATAACACTAAAAATAGGAGTATATTGAACAGTGATGAGTGAAAGTGAAGATACAAGAGTGTTGTATTTCAATACCATCGGCCAGAAAGTTGTGAATGGATAATTTAAGCTCAAATCTTTAATACGGTTATTCTGAAATGTGAGTAAAAACTCTTGATAGGATCAAAGCTCAAAATGTTCAGGAAGAATATGATTGTGAATTATCAAGCCTGATTGTTATAAGCAACCTGTGCTTGACTAATCTCTATGTTTTAATGCAGTGATCAAGCTCTTATATTACTGCTATTGAATTATTTTCTAGGCTTCAGAATAAAGTAGCCCAAACAGTGGATATCTTTCCACATATAAATATGGTTTGTATTTCAGTTTTTTGAGAAATGAAAATTTATTTTTCACTATTACTTTCTTTACTAAATTATTTCACTTGGCAGAATTTTTAAAAATCTTCAGATATTTTCGCTATTAAGAAAATCAGTTAATCTAATGAAATAATCCTAGGAATTTCCATTATTTTTCCTCAAAAATTATACTTAAGGGATCCTGAGGGACTTCCCTGGTGGCACAGTGGTTGAGAATCCGTCTGCCAATGAGGGGACACGGGTTCAAGCCCTGGTCCGGGAAGATCCCACATGCTGCAGAGCAACTAAGCCTGTGAGCCACAACTACTGAAGCCTGCGAGCCTAGTGCCTGTGCTTCGCAACAAGAGAAGCCACCACAATGAGAAGCCCCGACTCGCTGCAACTAGAGAAAGCCTGTGCGCAGCAATGAAGACCCAAGGCAGCCAAAAAAAAAAAAAAAAGAAAAAAGAGTATAGGGATCCTGGTTATCAAATTCATTATTTTAGTATCTATTAAAAGGTGCCTGAGGAATGAAATTATAAATTATTTACTTATAGAATAATCCCTTTTATACTACATAGGTACAATAAATTTTAAAGAACAAAATAATTGAATTTTTAGGCCCCAACCCTGTAGGAGGAATCCATGATATCCTAAATTGGCCTGATCAGTTTTCTAGTAATAAATGGGTATTTAATAACTTCTTGTACCTAAACAAATAACAAATGAAATACAAGAAAGGAGTACATTCTCTTAGTTGACAAAAGAAAATGCACAGTTACCTGATTCTAAATGATATCTAGAATAAACAATCACTGATAAATGAATACGTTAATGCATAGATACACACCCACAAAACAGAAGCGGATTTGTAAATCAACTATACTTCACAGAAGCAGATGTGTTGATCAAATTTTAATGAATTATAGAAGCTCTATAAAAGAAGATTGTCTTCCCAAACTATCTAGATTAACTGAAGATCAAAACCTAATTTTCTATAAAGATACGTATGTGAGTGTTTGAGAGAGAGACAAAGACATACAGAGACAGAGATAGAAAGATAGAAGAAAAGAGATATAGAAGAGACCAGTCACCCCTCCCTCCATATCTACGGGTTCTGCATTCTCGGATTCAACCCGCCATTGAAGATGGAAAATATTCCGAAAAAAAAAAAAATCCAGAAAGTTCCAAAAAGCAAAACTTGAATTTGATGTGTGCTGGCAACTATTTACATAGCATGTACACTATATTAGGTATTATAAATTAGCCTAGAGAAGATTTAAAGTATAGGTGAATGTGTGTAGGTTATCTGTAAATACTACAACGTTTTATTTATTTATTTATTTGGGCATCCATGAATCTTGGTATCTGAGGGGAGTCCTGGGACCACGATTACCAAGGGTGACTGTATTTTGAGAAATAAGGTTTTCATCCTGGGCTTGATAGGATTCCTGGATGGCACCAGGAAGTTCCTAATAATAATAGTCTGACAATACTGGCTAGACTAAAAGTACAAAAGATCCTTTACTTTTTGTAGGCAGAATATACTGCAATTTGGGGTAAACACACTATTTTATTTTTTAAAACATATTTGAACACTATCTTCCTGAAGTAAATTTCTCACTGTGTGCCACGTAAAGTAATTTATTGGTATCTTGAGGGTTCTGCTCCTATTTAATCTACGTGTATTGACTGATTCATACTGATTTTTTAGCATTTGGCCATTTTTTATGAAATTGAGGGACCAATCTTCTGGTCAATTGGAGTAAGTCTTTAACACATAGAATATTTCTATTTAGTTGGATTTTTTTGTCAGGAAATAGGTTTAATTTATATATTGTGTATATTTGGCTCCACAAAGAGCCTGCTCACCCAAGACTTCCAAAAGTTAGACTGACTCTGTATAGGTCCATGGTAAGCTTAATGCAGCAGTAAAAAATTGAACAGTACCTGTAGCATAGAAAGAATTGCCTTACATATTGGTAAGAAGAGAGCTGAGTGCTAAGGTGGCCCCTGTCCCAACCTAATGGATGGAAACACCTTCATTTCTTGGCTATTATCACTGGGCAGGATTCTCAGTACTACCTGTGGGCTGCCAGCTCCTAAACCATGAGCATGTCTCCTTAAGAAATGGAGGGTGGCCTTGCAGAGCCATTTCTAGTCAATTATTTGTATCCTCATTTTGTGCAGTCTTTGCACTACTTGTTTGCTGTTTCAGTGGTAAACTGAAATGAGACACCACTAAAGCCAGTCAGAATTAACATTCTTGCCAATCTTCAAATCCAATCCAGCAATTTGTGGTCTAACTCAGCTCATTTTTCCATTCCACAAAGTAAGTAGGATTGGTTAAAATCATTTTGTAGCCTCACTGCATTTGTCACAGTGAAGTTCAAATAAATAATCACAAGCTATATTAAGGATAACAATCATATAAGTCTAAACAGATACTTTGATGGAGCAAATGATATAAGTCATACAGGGAAACAAAAATGTACATCTAAGGAGTCTTCAGCATGCTAGATGCATCTACTAGTGAAGAACATTTCTGTAGCTTTAACATCAGCAAAATGGTTTAATGAATGACAACAAAAGAAATAAGGTCAACATTGTCTCAATTTTGCCCCTGTGATTTAATCAGCATGAAAATATTCATAGAAAATCTAGCCCCCTCAGATTATTAACTACCTAATGCATAAGGGGTAGAGATGGCTTATGTCTCCTACTCTGTAGATATTGTATATAGGTATAGGATATTTATATATAAGTATAGGGTATATATACATAGGTATAGGATATTTATACACAGATATAAGATATTTATACATAGGTGCCTTAGAGTAAGCCACAAAACAAGTTTTAGGTATCCTCTTGACACATCAATTTTAATCAAGTATTTGGTAACAAGCTAAATATTTTAACTCATCTAATATACTATGTATCAAATATTTTCTCATCAAAATCAGCATAAATATATGTGGAGTAGAAGATGACATTTATTTGAACTTTAGAGATAAAACACAGAATTTCAAAGAAATGCCAGATGTTCAGGGAGCAGTTTGCCTATGCTTCACAATATCTACTCCCTATGATATTAGAGATACATCAGTGAAATGTTTGAGAAGCATTAATACAGGATTTTAAAAGTAATATTATTGGGACTTCCCTGGTGGCACAGAGGTTAAGAATCCGCCTTCCAATGCAGGGGATGTAGGTTCAATCCCTGGTCAGGGAACTAGATCCCACATGCATGCCACAACTAAGAGTTCACATGCCACAACTAAGGAGCCCGCCAGCCACAACTAAGACCTGGCACAACCAAAATAAATAAATAAAATTATTAAAAAATATAAAAACTAAAAAGTAATATTATCAAAGAGTAATTAGTAAATACCTCTATTACTAATTAGAGAGACCAGAGAAGAATGCATCACCTTTAGTAAAAAAATACATTATAGCAGATGCGGGTGGTGCCCCACCTAGATGTTCTTTACTAGACAGTAACCACCCTGCCCAGCTCTTATAATTACTGATTGCTAGTAGCTCACAGATGCCCCCCTATCCTATTGTGGACACCTGCTCTCAGCCAACAAAAGCCATCTTACCTGGAACGTTATGGTGGCTCCCAGGCAACGGCTGAAAGCTAAGGAAGGGCCAACTCTGTGGTGGGATTCCTGTTCCAGGACTGCTTCTGCAGGGGTCAGGCTGAAGCTAGACTCCAGCTGAGAACAAATCCATGCCCTATCCCTCTACCCCTCATTCTCTTTCTCCTGAGAAGATTCCCTCAATAAATCACTTGCACAAGAATCCTGTTCAGGCTGTGCTTCTAGAGAACCAATCATAGGCATCACGTTTCTGCCTCCACACCGCTTCTCCCAATAATAGTGTGAAATGCTTAAAATCTCCACAGTTTGTCCTTATTGTGCCCAGCCAGTGTCTTCTGAGCTTTCGCCTTTCTCCTCAATTGCATCCTTGTGAACCCTTTCCTGCAGGAAATTGCCTGGATCCTTATAGTCTCTTTATCACCCTGTCTTTGACTTGGTTTTTCCATTCTCTTTGTATTAGATTGGGAGGGACATTATCCTCATGGGTCTAGAAAGGAACTTCAGAGATAACTTCAAGCAGAAGAGTATATAAGTATATGGAAACTCAACCCACTTCAATGTTTTAGCATCCTTAAAATTAGCACTTTTTTCTTTATGTCCAATAAAAATTTGCCCTTCTTTACTTCATACCCATTTTTTGGTTTTGGATCTGGTCTTCTGTGGACATAAAGAATAACTCCTTATAAAGTATTATACTTCATAAACAAAGACTACTCACATAATCTAAAACAGTCAAAATTGACCCACTAGATCTGTATCTAGGTCATTTTGCCCAAAGTCAGTTCTTTAAAAGCCACTTCACCAAACAGGCAATCCCCAAATGACCAATGCACCAAAATACTTATATCTTTAACTATTTAGTTTTAAATAGACGGTTCTTGTTTGGTTTTCAAAACAGGCCCAGGGGCTAAAACAAATAGAATATTTCTTATACCATTATAACGAGGCAAAATGCAAAACAGTCAAATAAAATTAAATGCTTAGAAGAAACAAGTAAATTCTGCAAGTTGATCATTCCAAGGATTGTATTTGGCTTCTGGGAAATTGTTGACTACTTGGCTTATATCTGTTAGATATCTAGGCTACATATACTTTTTTTTTTTTCATTCCCCAATATTTTAGAACTGATTTCCATTCATTCATAATCATTTAAATGTCCTTAATGTTGAAAACATTGGGAGTTTATCTATCCTCAAATAGGTTCAATTTCCTGTCATTCTTCCCACTTATTAATATATAAATCACTTCCACCTTAAATTGTAGTGTAACCTGTAAGTGACTACTTGAGAAATCCGAGTTAAAGATTTTGTTTTCACCTTTAGAATTTTTTTTTTTTTTGACTTGGGAACGGCACTCATCCACTGATGGTAGGAATAAATAATACTATCAATGGTCTTGAAAATAGTTAGGAAGCATGTATCAAAAGATTTAAAAAATGATCTTTCCCTTTGAAACATTAACCCAATTTCTAAACTAAATAATCAGATATGTTAGAAATACTCCTATGTCCTGTGCCTTTCCTTCCTGTGTGTCTCCTTTACTCTCACACTACTACCACACTCATCACACTTCTGACACCAGATGTGTGGAGGTTTTTCCCCACACCAAGCAATACTCTGACACAAGCTGGAAGTCCTACAATTTATTGATAGCTCAATTATAACCCTATCTACCTGGAGATAGTGTTAGATCCCACAGGTTAAGGACTGGTCCCATAAGACTGCTGCCACCCTTCTTAAGATACTGATCACAAGTAGTAGGTTCCCAGGGTAACCACAACTTCTATTTACTTGACTACAAATCAGAGGTTCCCACAACCTCCTCTTCCTTTTGATTTAATTAATTTGCTAGAGCAGCTCACAGAACTCAAGGAAACATTTATATTTACCAGTTTATCAAAGGATTTGATAAAGGCTACAGAGGAAGAGTTACATAAGGCACATATAGAGCGAGGTCTGGGAGGAAGGTCCCAAAGACACGAGCTTCTGTCCTTGTGGAGTTGGGGTGTCTTACCCTCCTGGTATGTAGATGTGTTCACCAGCCTGGCAGCTCTTTAAACCCCATACTATTGGGATTTTTATGGAAACTTTATCACATAGGCATGATAAATTGTTAACCCCATTTTTAGCCCTTCTCCCTTCTCAAGAGAATTTGGGGGGGTGGGCAAGACTAAAAATCCCAAGCTTCTAATCATGGCTTGGTCTTTCTGGTCACCAGTCCCCATCCAGTAGCCCACCAGAAGTCACCTCATTAGAACAACATACACTCCTATCACCCAGGAAGTTAAAGGCTTTCAGGAGCTCTGTGTCAGGAATCAGGGTCAAAGGCCAAATATTAGAAGTGCTGTTATCACCTAGGAACTGGGGTCAGAGAACAATATAGATTTTCTTTTATCTCACATCAGACATGAGTACAAAATAAATTGCTGAGATATTAATTGCAACATTTTTAATGAAAATTTAAATGAAAAGGACGGAACTAGGACTAGTTTTGGAAATGGATGGACTCAGAATTCAAAAATTGTTGTCAAGAATTAAACTTTTCGGGCTTCCCTGGTGGTGTAGTGGTTAAGAATCCACCTGCCAATGCAGGGGACATGGGTTTGAGCCCTGGTCCGGAAGATCCCACATGCCGCAGAGCAGCTAAGCCCATGCGCCACAACTACTGAGCCTGTGCTCTAGAACCCGCAAGCCACAACTACCAAAGCCTGTGCACCTAGAGCCTGTGCTCCTCAACAAGAGAAGCCACCTCAATGAGAAGCTCACGCACCACAACGAAGAGTAGACCCCCGCTCAGAGCAACTAGAGAAAGCCCGCATGCAGCAACAAAGACCCAATGCAGCCAAAAATTAAATAAATAAATACATTTACTTTTTAAAAAAAGAATTCAACCTTTCTTTGCCTCTCAATTCTGTTCTTCTTTATTTTTTATATGGTGGTCCCCAAGACAGTATTTCTGTGTCTACCATTCATTGACTCAAAACATTCAGATGTCCCCCCTTGAACAATTTTGTGGCCAGGGAGCAGAGATCTCTTGATTAGTTTAAACCAATAGGCTCTACCTCTGGCCCTTAGAGTAGAAACAACTCCACCCAAATCATGAGTTTAAAGTAAAGGAAATTTGATAGTTAAAAGAAAATTTATCATAAGAAGGAAGAATGTTTTCTAGGTGACAGAAACTAAAGATACCCCCTCAATGATAATTTGAAAACATGATAAATTACTATCTATATATTAAAAGTCATATTGTTAAAATATATTTTGTTATATGAGAAGATGCTTAAGGTAAAATGTCACAATCAGAAAGCAGGGGGAATAGCAAATGTGAACACCTGAGGCAGAATCAGTTTTGACCTGTGAAGAATGAAGAGTTAGATGAGCTCAAGCATAATAAAGAAGGGGAAAAAATCTTTATAAACAAGACTGGAGAAATAAGCAGACTCCAGATCATGAAACATCTTGTAGACAATAGCACTGATTTTAGTCTTTTTCCCAAGTTCAATGAAAGACATTGTAGGATTTTTAGCAAGAAGTTTGCATGACACAATAAATATTTTTAAAGAACAATGTGACCAGTGTGTAGAAAATGGATTAGAGAGGAGCAAGTGTAGAAGCAGGAACTAACAAGATTTTTCTGGGAAAATCGGCAGTCTTGTATCTGTTTGGTTCTGTATTTAATCCATATCCAATGATCTCACCACCCCTTTATTACCTATGTTCTCCCATTTTGTACTCCATCATTTACACACCAATTCCAGGAGGGCAGGGACCATGTCTACCCATACTTTACACCTCTTTCTGGACCTAAGATATACTAGGCAATGCTTGCTTGTAAATTCTTTGTGTGTGTGAGCTTCAAGACAAAGTTCAAGATGGCAAAGACTTTATAACTCTTCTTTATGTTTTATTAAAACACTGTATTTAAAATATTAAATACATTTACATGTTTTCCTATTAGCAAATATAAAATAACAAATTGATTCCATCTTACTTAACAGGGGGTCACTTTGGATCCTAAACTATTGATTCTGTAATTTTTGAGAAATTACTGGATTCAGAGTATATTTGTGAGAATACCACCATGAATAGTTTAAAAGTAATAGATAAGTGAAAATTGACTTGAGTTACTGCATTATCCCTGATGTTTTTCTGTGATTCACGAATTTTTTACAGACAGATTCAACGTAAAATCACCAAAAAGATAAATAAAACAGTTTATTTTTTATTGGTTCTCATGATGTTTAGGTTATTTTCCTGATATTTAAGCATATATGTACAGTTAATTTTGATTACTTCTATATACATTCAAATTTGAGAACAGAAATATTGAATTTCTTCTAAGCAAAAGGCCTCAACACTTAATATTTAGCAAATTCCTTTGTTTTCAATAGTAGATAGTAGTATTCCTATTTTTAAAAACAAAAATGTAGAAGATGAGAAAATTTCTCAACTCATCTAGTTAATTTGTGAATTTAACCTTGTACTGTGCATATATTCACAAATCATAATTTAAAACTCAGTGTTCTTGCTGTGGTTTCAGATATTTTCAGTGAGCATTAAGCATCTTTTATTGTCTAACACTGGGATTAGATGCTTCTCTTCCGAACTCATAGCATTTCATTCATACCTCTGTCACCATAATTTTACTGCGTTTTAATAACCTGTTTACTCTCTGTCTCCCAACAAGAATATGAACTTGAAAGTAGGGGTTGTTTCTTAGGCACATAGTAGACACATAATAAATGTTTTAAAATAAATGATTATTTTAAATAATTTATTTTTCCATAGTAGCAGATAGGAACAGCAAAGCCTTGTTAGTTATGGAAAATCTTCAATGACCTAGAATAATATAATTTGCTAGTACTACTCTCTGGAAAGAAGGATTTATATTAAAACACATACACACATGCAATAGATGGCATATGTATTTTTTTGAAACATGACGATTATGGTACTACTTTAACGAAGCCTCCTTGGGGCTGATCTCAAGTACATGTTCTTGAAAAAAAAAAAGTGAGATTCGGGGGATGAAGTGCATATACGCAAATTGGCATCATTTGTCTTTGGATAGAATTTCAGCCAAATGAGACTCAAGACTACATTGACATGGCCAAGTATCATTTAATGCCACTTGTGGGCATTTCAAAAATTTCATGGAAAGTATAGTTCTCAGGTTTCTTATTTAATAACATGGGCAGTTGCCAGTGATGGGAAAATGCCAAACCTATTTCAATTTTGAGGTTAAAAAGTCTAATTTACTCAAAGTCAAATTTTATCATATCTCCTAAAAACAGTTGCTACTGAAGACTTACAGAAGTGTGTTACTTACACACACATTTATACTTGCAGAAATAATGCAAAAAACATTTCAGCCTCAGTATTTTTTGTTTATGCAATCAAATTTAGTTTAAATGGGTTTTGGTTCCTTAGCAAAAATATGATACGTAGACAAAGGAAAGGTGGCGTTTCTAACGAGACCCTAGAAAACTCAGGTTTTGAGTTAAAAGACATAAAATTAATTTAATTCATTCAACAAATATTACAAAGTACTTTAAGTTGACTACCTATAAAGTGTTGCAGTTCTAATTTAGTCAGTGTGTGCCTTTTAAATCCTCACCTGATACTTTGAGTACTCAACTAAAGAGATGTTAGTATCAGAACTATGTTGTCACAATTTTTCACTTATATATGGGTTATTTCAATTGGATATGATTTTGATCTGTTGGAATAAAATTGAATACATGGCTGTTTATATGGATGTAATATTTTTTTCTCACAAAATAACAGTCAATCACATGTATTCCTCAGACTGCTCCAAGCCAGAAAAAAAAAAATCTCGTTTGGAGATTTCCTAGTAGCCTCTGAGGAAAGAATTTGGTGGAGTCAACCTCCATCTAACATTCAAATTACTTTATTATTTTCTATTTTTGCTTTATTTCCCCTTTCTTCTGGCTTTCAAAGGTCTTTTGATTGTTTGTTTTCTTTATTTACTGTTCCTCCTCCTCTATGTGTTACGATTTCTGGGGAATCTTGGATTAACGTATCTATAAAGTACTGTGCACAGCACAGACTGACCAAAATCATAAAGTCATTCAATAGACAAAAGTCTGTAGCTGGCATGCTTTGGTTTCCTCGATTTTTCCACAAACTGTCAGTCCTGGGTGGGGCCCCATAATTCTCATGTTTTCTGTCTTTTGTCATTCCTGGGAGTTTCTCTGAACTAATCCTACTTCACAGGGTTTACAGACTAAATTTCAGAACAGACGTCCTCAGAGCTGACTGACAGGAACAAAGGCTAGCTAGGAGAGAGCTGAAGACAATGACGGTAATGGTACTGCTCTTTTTTCTCTCTTTTTTGTTTACTAACTTCATGAAGCACACACCCTCCCTTCACCCTCTGTGCAGAGCTGACTGCAAATTTTCTCTAGCCTCATCCAAAATTGGGCACTGGGTGTTTTGACTACATAACTTTATTTTTGTCAAATCAGGTCACTTTGTCTGAAGCAAAGGCTCCTGTTAGGACACATTTTCCACCCTGAGTTGTTTTATAATGTGTTTCTCTTTCTTATTCCCAGAACACACACACACACACACACACACACACACACACACACACACACACACACACACACACACACACACACACACACACACACACACACACACACACACACACACACACACACACACACACACACACACACACCCCTTCCTCCTAATGTTTTCACTCTTAAGGCAACCTGCCACTACAAAGACTAGTAATGAAAGTTTCTTGCAATTCTAAGCACTGGTCTGTGATCCTTTGAAATGTCACGGTCACTGGAATTTTTGGAGAAACCAATTCTCTGGGTTTTCCCACACTTCTTTCAAGGTATTTCCACTAGTCCTTGGGGTTGCCACACATACCCATCCTCATTTGTTTGGTGGTTCATTCTGTCAGCTTCCATAGCATTAGCTACAATCCTATTGAACCGCTTTGGCTATAGCGTAATGATTGCATTTTAACTGTTGCCTTCTGGAGATGGAAATCTCAGTTTTGATTTTCAAGCCAAAATAAAGGTTAATTTTTTTAATTCAATGTACTGGAAGAGATAAAGTTCATCTGTATCTTTTTAAATCACATCATGTAGGTAGAATTCATATCAGCTATAAATTACTAACAGGCATAAAAAGTAATAAGTATATGAAGTATTTTTAAAGTCTTCTAAAAAGTTAAGAAGGGGTAATATTACAAATGTGAGTAAAATTTCTGAGCTGCAGGATGGAAAAGGAACATGTCTAAGATGGATGCTGTAGCAGTAGACTCTTAATCAGCTTTTAAAAGTAAATCTCTTACTTCCTCAGAGTCTCAGGTTCCTAAACTGTGAAAGGAGGATAATAGTTCTGAAGCTTAAAAGAAATCATTTTTATCAAAGGCTCTGAGAAAACAAACATAAAAACTGTCTGTTGTTATTTAGCAAGTAAGTTTAAATGACCTAGCACACACAGAGTACAGTGCTAGCCTTACTAGCAAATAGAATAATAGAAATAGATCAAAGCCCTCCTCTATGCAGATATTGTACTCACTCTAGTGGAAGAGTCAGTGTATGAAATTTCTCAAACACAGCACAGGACACACGATAGGAGGACCTCTAACAGAGGTGCTCTAAGCTGCTATGGGAACCGAGGCTTGGAGGGAGAGTGGTATTTCTTGGGCTTCTGGGAAGTTTCACAGAGGAACTAATTTTCTATCTGAGCCTTAAAAGGGAAGGAGATATGGGGTAGGAAGTTTATTTACATAATGACAATTAAAGCCAGCATGCCAATCATCTCAAAATGATGAGAGCTAGCTGACTGGCTCCAGGCAGCCAACATGCTGTCTTTATTATTTTCAGGATAGAGCTGAGACTGGCATAAGGGAAAAAGACTGAACTGAAAAAAAGTGTTCACTCATAGTAAATATACACATGGCATAGTTAAAGGATCAACCAGTTTTGACAGACTTGGTAGAAACTAGGTTGCCAAATTTAATAGAATATTCTTACAGAAATTATTTGCAATAGTAAATGTCACATCATTAGGTCATACAGTAGAATAATTATACAGTAGAATAATTAAATAAAAATGATGAATAGGTGTATGTGTGTTTCTGTACTCATGTGTTTATAATGGATCTATTTCTAGTCCCTGCTCTGTGTCCATAGACATAACTTAGGCTACTATGTCCTAACAGCCAACTGAATAAATTTGCTTAAAATTGCTTTAATTACTTAAACTAATTTTCCAACTGCAGTATGTGTACAGTGATTTCCTTTGCTTTCATGCTGAACTTTTCCCCAAGCGGTTTGCTAAGAAGCAACCTTTTTTTTCCGATTCTCAGAAAGTCCTGTGCTGGCTTATATATCTCTCCTAACAGTCCTTGAGTTCAGACAATTTGAATCCCACATGTGGAGGAAACGTTTCTAAGTGAAAACTGATCTGACCCTAAACAAACCAAGCAGTACAGGCAAGGTCTTCAGAGGGAGAGGGAAGGGCAGAGCCCAGAAAGTGGGGGCCAGGCTCTTGGACGGTGTTTCTCAGGGCAGCTGCCTATAGATTCCAGAATGTATATGTGTACACTTAGGTCGGTATATCCAACATGTATCTTGGCATATGACATCAACAGGCCAAATCTGACACCGAAAAAGACAATCCTGAATCCATTGCCACTTTTACTTTGAGGGGGGAGGAAATGCTGCAATCTAAGCTCACACCATTGTCCCAGCTGGGGTGGGAGCGCATATGGAGTAATATCCAGGTGTGTGCAAGCCTTTCTTCTTCCCTCAGTGATGTCGTGTAAATAATTTAAAATGTTCATTCTCAGTGTTCTTACATTATCGTGGGAATGATATTTACACCAGTATAATAGGGCTGTTGTGAATACAAAATGTGTGCAAAGCAGTTAGCACAGTTCCTGGTACAATAAAAGTCAACCAGCATTATAAAAATTAAGTAGTAAATATAAATATCATTTTAATGACAGTACATAAATGCAGGACCTATATGTTGGAAAGATAGGACAAAAGATATAACTTTGGGGAAGTTATATGGTGAATGATACATGGGGGAGATACCCCCTCATTCTGCTATTGAAGCGGAGAATATATATCAGTTATTTACCCAGAAGTAGATGTCTGTCATGCTTTAATTTTGTCTTCCTCATTACAAAAATCATATAAAAATATTTTTGGTGCTAATTAAATAAATCTATTTGCAAAGAGTTTTTAAACTAAATTCTAGGGAAATAAGAGCATCCTTAGGCATGAGCTTTAGAGATGAAGCCACTAACTTTGAGAAAATTACTGTCTTCCAATTTCTTTTTTTTAATTTTTATTTTATATTGGAGCATAGTTGATTAAAAATGTTGTATTAGTTTCAGGTGTACAGCAAAGTGATCTAGTTATACATGCACATGAATCTATTCTTTTTAAAATTCTTTTCCCATTTAGGTTATTATAGAATACTGAACAGCGTTCTCTGTGCTATACAGTAGGTCCTTGTTGGTTATCTATTTTAAATATAGCAGTGTGTACATGTCAATCCTAAACTACCAATCTATTCCTCCCCCACACTCTTCCCCCCTGGTAACCATAAGTTCGTTCTCTAAGTCTGTGAGTCTGTTTCTGTTTTGTAAATAAGTTCACTTGTATCATCTTGGAGGGGAGGGTGCATCGCGTGGCATGTGGGTCTTAGTTCCCCAACCAGGAGTCAAACCTGCACCCGCTGCCGTAAAAGCATGCAATCCTAACCACTGGACCACCAGGGAATTCCCTGTATCCTTTTTTTTTTTCCATTCCAAATATAAGCTATATCATATGGTATTTGTCTGACTTACTTCACTTAGTATGATAATCTCCAGGTCCACCCATGTTGCTGCAAATGGCATTATTTCATTCTTTTTAATGACTGAGTAATATTCTATTGTATATAAGTACCATATCTTCTTTATCTGTTTATTTGTTGGTGGACATTTAGGTTGCTTCCATGTCTTGGCTATTGTAAACGGCACTTCAATGAACATTGGGGTGCATGTATCCTTTCAAACCATGTTTTTCTCTGGATATATGCCCAGGAGTGGGATTGCTGGATCATATGGTAGCTCTATTTTTAGTTTCTTAAGGAACCTCCATACTGTTCTCCAAAGTACCAATTTACATTCCCACCAACAGTGCAGGAGGGTCCCCTTTTCTCCATACCCTGTCCAGCATTTATTGTTTATAGATTTTTTGATGATGGCCATTCTGACTGGTGTGAGGTGATATCTCATTGTACATAGATACCTAACTAATTCTAATAACCAATAATAATTGCAATATTTCAACAATGTTTGTTATTGTTCTGGGTGAAAATTATATAGCGTCTTCAAAAAGTTACAACTTATTAAAGGCCTTAGACTTCCCAATGTATTTCCTCCAAAAAAAAAAAATCTGCTCAGAATGAAAATGTTAGTGCAGTCATCATAACATCTGAGATTTTTGAAAATTAGGAGAGACTGTATGTTGAAAGTACATTAACCAGGTACATCTCACTCACTGTTGCTTAGCAGACATCTCAGGAGAAGAATAGTGGCAAGAGACCTGGCTGACTGAAACACTGAGAGAAATCATACACAGAGGAAGTGTTCTATTTCCTTTGTTCTTTATGCGTTCTATAAATATTTCATGTATTTATTAAAGCTGTGTTATTGCTGGAAGCCAGCCTTCTCCCTTGTTTAAATCTTCCCCCACCCTTGAAGGATAGAAATGTTTGAAATATAGGGAGTCTGCATTCCACATACATGTTTTCTTAATAGACAACACATGAAAATTAGAGAGGAAAATTTCTTAAAAGAAAGAGAAGGAGAAATATTTAGGATGATTAGAAAGAAAAGTCTCACAATACCCTGGAGGTGACCTTGGAGCAATGACTTTTATCAAAATTCTATGAATTGAAAATACATGCAGTTCCAATAGAAATGAGAGTCAGCTTTTTCTTCTCACAGCTATGTTTGTCTTCCTTGGCCCATGTGGCAGGAAAGTCATGGTTTGAGGGGCTTCATTAGAAAGCTGCCTGCGGGTGGTTCATTACCAGTTATATTTATTTCAGTGTTAAAAGGGCAGATTTCCTGTTTAAATAGTATTCATCTTTAAGGGCGAGGCACCACTATTGGAAACATCAACAAAACCATTCCATTCACTAACATTTAAACCCAAAAGCTGGAATAATGGAAGGGATCAATAAATCAGAGGTCAACATGGAGTTCTCTTCCTTTGGGGACCCTGATGATCCTGTTGTTTCAATCTTGTCTGGGCTGTGAAATGAACAGAAACAACTGGGAACATTCCATCTGGTCTTTGGCGAACATAGGCTTCAGCTTCTTTCACTCATGAACGTCACAGCGGGACTATGTGCTATTCTATTTAATCTCAATGTAATACCACTTGTTTCCTAAAACAGAGCATTGATAAGTTGAAAAGCTGTGATTTGCTTCACATTGGGGGAAAAACAGTGCAGTACAAAAGCAGATACCAAAACTAATTCACACAAATTAAAAAGTGTCAAAATCTATGACGAATTCCCTGCTGTGTTGTGTCTTCTGTAGAAAGTATCTATGCTACTTAATATGTGCCAGACAATGTGACCAGCACTGAACATACATTATCTCATTTTTCTTCAAACAATTTTATGAGCCTCAGTTTTACTGAGAAGGAAACTGAGGCTTAGAGAGGTTGAGCTCCTGTCCAAGTTCCAGAGTTAATACATAGGAAAGCTGAATTCCAAGACTGTCGGATTCAGCACCTGAGCACTCAGCCACTACACATCCTCTAAGTAGAAGTTATGTGGCTGTACTTGTTTAAGAACAAGGCTGGTTTAACCCTTAATACCAAAGTTCTACTAAAGACATCTGTCCTCACTGAGAGACACACCTATATCCTGGAATCGCAGAATCACAGAAGCTCAAATGTATTTAATAGTAATGCTATCATATATGCCCAGTCTTCCAAACTGGGACACTTTTGCAAAGTGAAGAATGTGCTAATAATACTTTGCTGAGAAAACAGGTATAAACCAGGATTGATCAAGTGAACTTGGAATGTCTGTGCATTCTACTTGTAGACAATCTTTACCAATCATCTTATGATTAATGAATTTTCTAGCATTATACTAATATTAAGAACTGCAATATAATGCTGCTGCTAAGACCCAGATTTGTTTATATACATTGTCTCCATCATCTGCGCCGATTCTTCAGGTAGAGATTATTACCTCCATTTTGCCGTTGAGAGAACAGGGATCAGAGCAGACAGATGAGTTGCAAAAGGGCATTTAATTGTTAACAGGCAAAACTGGGATTCAATACCAGGTTTTGAACGTTACCCCTTACTGCTTTTCTTTTGTTTTCTCTTGTTTCCTATACCCCTAGGAAAATTTTAGTCATGTAAAATTCATTCCTTCTCAAGGAGGGACTTTGGTAGATAATCCATTTAAAACATTGTATCAAAATGGCTGAATAAGCAAATGTGATTATCTTCCTACCCACTTCAAATTCTTAGAAATGACAGAATTGAGTTTTTTAAAAGGAATAGATCAGTATTATCACTGGCAAACTACAAATAGTGCCACCAGCAGACTAAACGTTTTGGGAAATTTTGTAAAACATGGAGTAAATGAGATCAGATTGTCAAAAGACCCGCAGCTCAAACCATTTTGGGGACAGGGCTGCTGCAGAGGCGAGTGAATCTAGGGCACAACATGCTCCGAGACAAAGGATGCAGAGCAGAGGGTTCCTTTTGGCAATTGTCAGGAGGAATCACTGGGGATCTGATTCAGAAACGTTAATAGGCTGGCACCTATGTGTTTGCTGATTAATAGGCCATGGAGGTTCCCTTCCAAGTTAAAGCAGAGAGGATGTGGCCACCTGGGAGGAAGGACAGTGCAGGACTGATCTGCAGCTGGTACAAACCAGGTAGACCAGTTGTTTAAATATTGTAGGATTTCTCTTCCAGTTATTTAATCGATGCTGCTCTCAGCCCCCTAAATACCTCCACTGCCCCAGCCTCCCAAGCATTTCTTCCAGGACCCATAGGTCCCCTCATGATTCAGCACCCCAAGGGTACGTCTGGCACTACCAGGGGCTGTAAGACCCCAGTCTGGTGCTCTGGTCAGTGTCCATTCTGACTGCTCAGTACCTATGGCATGTAAGGGAGAGTAGATAGTAATCGACTTCTCAGATGTTTGCTTTCTCCTTTCTCAGTACCTATCTCTTTGTGGCTGTAAGTGGCTATATGACTTGCTTTGCACCAGTAAAGTGTGTAAGGAAATGACATGTATCACTCCAGGATGGAAACATTTAGAAAATGTACTCTTCACCTTCCATCATGAACCCTGAAGCTTCATGTAGAAATGTTAGCTCACAACCTGATGGAAACCCTGTCAGCCTGGGTGCTCAAGGGACTGTGATAATTATTTGTCATTTGATGTCATTGAGATCTAGGGAATGACTATTAAAACACCAGAACAAAGTCTGACTTAAATCTACTAGCAGTTAAATAATTTGTAGCATCCAATACGAAGGGGGTTGCTACTCAGCCAGAAGCCAGGGTCAGTGACATCAGCAGCCTACTCTGCTTTTCCACTGAAATAACCCTTAGTAGTGGCATCCACCAATGATCAGGAGTTCTCTAGTATAAAAATAGCCAGTGAATAAACAGCAACAAAAAGAGATGAAAAATATAAGGAAGGCTTAATAGACTGTGAGGTTAGATTCAAAAATTCCAACATCCATTTGAGAGACATCCAGAAGGGTTGAACAAAGGATATGAAGCAAAAGAAATAATTCTCAAGGCTCAGATAAAATCTAAGTCTTTGATTTAAAATGACCCTCTAAGAGCTACACAATATGAATAAACAAAGACAAACTCACTTATACATTCTTAAGGAATTACAAAAAAATGATAAAGAGAAAATTCTAAATGCTGCCGAGGAGCCTGAAAAAAACTACAGGCTCGCCAAACAAGAATAAGCTGTTGTTTCTGTTGTTTTATTGGAAGCTCTGGAATCTACAAGACAATGGTTTTCAATTTTTGGTGAAAAATTTTGATCCTAGAAGTCTATCCCTAATGGTGATTGCTATAGTTCCACTGAATTCAGCAGCAATAAGTCCAGCGACTTGAATAAAGGTTCGTAGTAATGCAACAACTTCTCAATACCATTAATATCCCAAGCTCATTCTGTCTAAAGACCACTATCCTTTGGATGTGATTTTTCACCATCATAGGCATCTTACAGTCATAAGATGGCTGGTCATTCTTGTTTCACATCTGCATTCCAGGAAAGAAGAGCAAAGTAACAAAGGGAAAAAATCTTATCCTACGCTGGAAACTCTATTCAATGTGGTACCGACATTGAAAAGGAAACTTTCCTGGACATGCCCAGAAGACTTTTACCTACAACTCTGTGGCAAGATCTGTGTTACAAGCCACACTTTGTTTCAGAAAAGGCTGGAAGTTAGGCTCTTTTAAGAAGACACGTTCTACATTAACACAGTTGGGGTTACAATAGCAAGGAGAAATGAGAGAGTGGATATTGGGTAGGAAATTAGCAGGGTCTGCTTGTGATTTTCCTTAGCATGAGTTCTGATCTTCCTCTCCTTCAGGGCGCACGCTATCAACAAATGTTGGAAGGATGACCTGCACATTTGGAAATAAAGTTACATGACAGTCTCACAAAATACATAAAAATAATTCTTTTTGAATCATGGAACAAAACAAAGTTATGAAAATAGTATAATTTTAACATGAAGGATTTTACTAAAAAAACCCAAAACTCAGAGCGCTTAAGTAAAAGGATTAACACTCTTAACACTGACAAATATAAAACTTCTCTACAACCAAAGAAACCAGAAAAAAATGTAACTTGGAATGTTGAAGAAGGGTTCTCACATTTTTTTTCATGTACCTGTTGCTGTTTGAGTATTTTATTAAAGAGGACATATTCTTGTATTCTTTGTGTAATTATTTTAAATACAAAACAACAAACACACAAGCGTTTTATTTTACTAGGTATGAACCAACATATTTTTCCACCATCTCATCTATTTTAGTTATACAGTCTAACACTGGGTCAAAACAAATCTAATGTATTTTGTAAATTGATGGCCATCCTTCAAATATTAGATGAACACAATTATAATGTCATTCGGAGTTTCCGCCTGTCCAAACCAAACATTCTTAATCTCTTCAGTCATGGCTAATGTGGATGGTATTGAATTGCTTTACTCTGCCCTGAATGTAGCAGCTCTACCTCTTGAACCACAGAGGTTCAAACTCACACGTCAAGTGTGGTTTTTTTCAGGGGCAGAATAAATCAGGAGTATCACTCCTCTAATTACAGGTATAATGTTTCCACTAATGAAGACTAATCATGCATTTACTTTTTAAAGCAACTCAATCATGCAGTTAGTACATGTAAAATTTACTGGTTTTGCCTTAAAGTTCATTTTCTTGGTACTACTAATTAGCTGTACCTTTTCCTTGTATTTCTCTTTATGGAGATAGTATGCTTTTCTGTCTTTCCTCAGCTACTCTGTGAAGATTCACTGCTGCCTCTTATATACTGAAGAAGCCTGAAGGCCAAGTTTCTTATAATTAGAATTGAGCTGGCCGTACCCTCCAGAGACTGTGCTTTGATGTTTTGACTGTTTCTTTGAAGTCCATATTTGCATCTGGGTCAGTTCTGATGTCTCCATGGTTATCAAGGTAGGTTCCAGACCCCTGACTTTTGTCCCTTGCTTCACGTTATTGTGTGACCAATCTGCATTGCATCCAAAACAGGCTATGATTTACATATTATGTACTTGTGTAATTGGACTTTTTGCGTATAAATATAGGACCTTTTATTTATCCCTGTTTAATTTCAATTTTTGCACTTACAATAGGTAGAGCTTCTTATTCTTTATAATTCCCAACATTGTATCGGGCCTGTTCTTGATAAGAATTCTCAATATAAGTACATCCAAGTTACTGGTATAAACACTGAGCAGAGGCAAGGCCAAGGACAGAACCCAAGAGCACACCCAGCAAAAGCTTTCTCCAGGGAGAGATGTGTCATTTCAAGCACTTACGTTTACTTATATTCTTATAAGAATAGGTGTATATTGGATTTATATTTTTGTGCTTCTTTTTCCTATTATAGGAGAACAACTCATAAAGCTTAACTTCTGGATTATATTCTGACTTATATCAATCCCAAGATACTGATGTGTGTTAGGTTTTATTAGGCAAGATGTTTTGGGAGAGTATAGAGCTCCAAATTGAATAGTAACTTCAAGACCTCAATTTACCTATTTTATGATAATATTCTGCTTCTTTAAACTCTAAACTATTGGTTAAAAGATGGATATAAATTTTCAATGGAATTTTCCCAATTGTTTGAAGAAAATCCGATTGGAACTTGGCACTTACCTGAATCAGAGAAATTCTGTCAACTGGTAAAAAATAGCATATTAATTTTCTTTTTTTTTTAACCAGTTATTTTAACATTGCATAGATATAGCTTGATTTACTTTATTCACTTGGAATGCTTAATATGATTAATTGGTTACATGCTTTATTTTGTTTAATCCCCACAAAATCTTACAATGAAGCAAATAACTCAATGAGGTAAAGTCATTTATATAAAGTTGTACAACTTGTGTTGGAAAAACTAAGGGTCAGTTTGAGGTGGGTGACATGAGAACAGTCACAATTATTCGCTAAACCATTGGCTCTTTATATACATTATTCCTATTAAGCTTTAGAACAGTTAAAGTGGAATTTTGTTATTGGTTTTGCTTTTCCAACATTTAAGAGACTTACTCTGTTGGAAGAGTTCCTCACCCTCTGAGCCTTGCTGGGAACAAGACAGCATTCTTGGTCTGTAGGAGCTTAACAAGCCAGAAGCTCTCTTTCTAGCTTTCCCTGCAGCCTCCCGTCCAACTTCCCTACTCACATCCAACCTCACCAGTGTCCGACTTAGGATGGGGAACTTGGTCCCTGGGATGGTAGCAGTAACAGTAGCTGCTGATGAAGTCGATGGGGCACAGGCGGAAGTTGTACGGGAAGTTACAGTGGTATAAGTTTACAAGCTTAGAATTGAGGTTTGGTGGCAGCAGCAATGATATCCTCATCACCATGGTTTTGAACATTGCTTCCGGCTGCTTCACCTTGAGTCTGATATACCAGCACCCCTCACATTTCTGTGAGTTACCCAATATTATTTTAATAAAGACTCAGTTTAGAGTATTCGTTAAGACCATAGGCCCAGATCTGCTACTTCCTAGCTGTGTGTGACCTTGGGTAAGTAGCTTAATTCCTGTGTGCTTCGATTTACTCCTCTGTGACAAGAAATAATAAGAATGTGGGGATTCAATGAGTATGGTACTTTGAAGACTCTGTGGCAGGTGGAAGGCACTCCATAATTGCCCACTATATTACTAGACTAATTTTCTCATTAATCAGGCAAAGTCTGTTTCTTTCAACTAAGAACTATGACTGATAATTATTAATATTTGTGGTTTTGATGAGGATACAGGCTCAGAAGAGTTACTTAAGGTTATAAATTTGTAAAAAAATGGATGCAAGAATTTTAGAATAAAATTTAGCTCTATCTGAACTCAAAACTTAGTTCAGTTCTTTGCATTTTCCTACTTAATAGAGGATGGCTTAAAATATCCTTATAACAAACAAGTAGAAAGGTAGTCATTCAAATGCAGTTGACTGGGAAAGAGAAGAGTTTGACTAGAAAATTTATCTTTCTCTATCATAATTACATATAGGAGACCTTCTACCAGAATGAAATTCCAATTCTCAATTAAACCACAAGAAAAATGTGTCTGTGTATATGATATAGCATGAACTCAATAACTTAATAATTCTGTTTATTAAAACTGTCTTGAAGTTAATCCTATTATAGATATCTAGTGCCCTGGAAGCAGACAAGATTACTAAAACAGACCGAGTGTAGTTTTTCTATAACAACTTTCTTTTTCCTTCCATCTCATTTTCTTGGCTTCAGAATTCAGTAAGCTGCAAATCTCCACTTTCTTTCTGATACTAAATGTAGCAAGGTTAGCAGAAACTCTTGATATGAGGGCTTATCTTTCTTCTTTACACTCACCAGGCAGAATTTCATCTCTCTCTCGGTGTGGCAGCAAAATAAAAATGTGTCTTCCAATCAAAACAGTCAAGCATTTCACTTTCGAGCTAATCTTCTTTTGCTGTAGTAGAAAACTCTTTGTACCTTCATCGAGGAAATCATCAGAAAAAGGGCAATCATTTTCAACCTGATATTTTCCTTTGTACAAATCTAGCCTCAAAGGAATGCATTTATCTTTTTAAAATGCTGCTATGATTTATTTCATGTCTCCACAGCTAAATGTGATGATTTGATGGGAAACCCAGGAAATAGCTTCTGATAGTACACATTATAATTGCATCACTTACATACTTGTATGCAGAGCTAATCATCAAGCATCAAATACCAAATTTTTAAAAAAATTATTTCTTTTAGAAATTGGGATATGGTTCTATTCTTTTTTTATTCTAAATTCATGTTTTAATTTTAACAGAATACCAAAATATAGCATTTCCATTTCTATCTAATTGTGTGTAACTTTGAATATGTTAAAATGGGTATGCATATTATTATTTGCAGTTTCTCCATGTCATGTGGTATTATTTTTCATGTATTCTTACAATCACCAGTAAGGCATACATTTGATAACCAAAAGCTGATAAATCCTCAACTTATTAAACCAAACCAATATAAATTATTTAAAATATTAATTTTTGTAAAGCAACTGTGAAACACATTTGTGCATTATTTGATAACGTAGTATTCCTGGAATAGAATCTGTTTTCTCTTCTATGACCTTGAAGAATAACTGTGTTGTTTGCCGTGGGTTTAAAAATATATAAAGTGCTTTTACATTGATTTTCTCATTTAATTCTAACAAATATATGAGCTGTATATAGAGGGTTTTATTGTTGCATTATAAAGTTGAGAAGATTCTGAGATGAGAGGTTAAGTTGTATCGCACAACAGGAGGGGGCGGAAGGAGACGGCAATAACTGCTGGGACTTGAATCCATTATTCTAAAGTGCGGATCCAGTGTCTTTCCTGTTACAGCCATTCCTCTCATTCTCTCGCTGAGTCGTGTTTAAGAGTTTGAAAGCGAAATGAGTTAATTTATCTCAGGAAACTTGCTCTGGCTGCTAGCCTTGCAGCAGAATGCGCAGTGCTAAGTCTCAAGCCCCACTGGAGACAAACCCCTCTCCCCGGACCCCTAGAGCCGAAAGTAAGGGTGCGTGTGTGTGCGTGCGTGTTTTCTCCCAGCTTCTCTTGTTGGGCCTGAGAGGATGGGGTGCAAGGCACAGTGGGAGCGCCAAGTACCTGTCCGGTGTCTGGTTGTTAAATGAGTAAGTGATGCCTGGACATGCTTGGGATCTCCTGGAAAGAACACTCGACTGAGATTCAAAATGTTTGCCGGAGGCTCAAGGAAGCCTCCCGAGCTCTGTGTTACGATGGAATTCTTTCTCTCTGAGTGGAAGTTTGCTCATACATGAATGAGGCTTGACGGAGACATTTAAATATGTTATAAATGTTATGATGTTTGTAATGGTTGTATGTCAGTTAGGGAGTGCTAGTCAGGGTCTCATTTTACCCTAGAGGTGAGCAGTCTTTTGCCCCATTCATTTATCAGGTAGTTTTGTTTGTTTATTTTACATAATGTCCTTCCCCCCTCACCTCAGCAGTGTGGAGATTACTTTGATCATTGTTTCTGTGTTTGTGGAGCACCGGGAAAAGTAAAAACTTCCCATCTCTTAGATCCGCTCTTATTACTTTTATAAAATGAACACTGCAGGCTAATTTATAAGGCTGGGTTTACCTGGCTCAGTGAATAATTTCTGCATCAGAAAACTGATATTTTGTTAAAAGGTGTATTTTAAAAATGGACTTACTGGTCTTGGCACTGCTTTTGTGTTAAAACACACACACACACACACACACACACACAAAACAAAACAACTCTTTCCTTCAATTTAATTTTTGGATGAGTGATACAATTTTTGCCATAGTTTAAGAGAAGTTCACACTAATGCCTGTAACATAAAAATGTAAGACAGAGTTAGGCTTTTGAGGTATGAAGTTGCTTCTGTGTTTTGAATGGCTGAAGTAAATAGATTGAGCACAGTAGTACAGGAGTTGAATAGGATTTCAAGTTTATAATGTATTTGATGCTGTGTTGTATAGCAGATAAAAGTAGAGATCATAGGGACAGATTTCTTATTCCTGAGAAGAATGGTTTTCTTTACATGTCTCTTTATCCCTATAAACCAGCCAGGATTATATATCCTCAACCTATTTTCCCTTCTGGTTCAAAAGTGAATCTTCATGTGACAACATAAAATTCCCCATTTTAAGTTATAATTGCACTACCTTCCCACAGAATCTTCAGAAACAAAACATATACACCTTTTTCAGAAAGAAAACATGGAATCAGAAATCATTTTCCTCCTTGAGAAAGAAAATAGCTCCTAGTCAACAAATTGCCTCAATAGGTAGATTTATGACAACCAAGGATGAAAAGATAAAGAACTTCTAATGACATATAGAACTCATATGTATCTATTATGAAGTACACATTATAATCATTTATACTTATTTGAAAATTCGTTTTAAGTGATTACATAGTCATAAAGTGATAGCTAGTTGTTTAATAGGAAAATTAGTGATTTATATATTGATTCTAGTTGATACATAAAACCTTCCTAGGCTCCAGTTTTCTTATCTGTAACATGAAACCTTAAACTAGATGATTTGTGTATACCTTTCCAATTCCAAACTAGAGTGATTAATCTGTCTTTCAGAAGAGCAAGTTAATTTTGTGTTATTTTCTTGTATTGTTTGTTAAATACTTCCAAGAGAGGGTATCATGTATTCTTGGAAACCTCATGAAGCTTGTCATTCATATAAAAATCAACAAATGTTAATAGTATATTAATTATGTATAAAACATTGTAAGCTATAAAAGACCCAAAGAAAAATAAGAAATCATTAATAACCCTAAGGAGCATACAATCTAATTTTAGAGACACGAATACAGGAAAACTCAAATAATACCGTACAATCATTAGATAACTGATGTCACAAGGGAATTAATGAGTATTGTCTAATTTAATTGTATGTGTAGGAGGAGCTGAGTTCATTCATTGGGGCTGAATGGAACTAGGGATTCTTATGAAAAAGTAATTTGATCTCTGTCTTGAAGGATGGGGAGAACTTGATTAGGTAAAGGGAAGAGCCATGGCCATCACAGCTATATTACTCTTAGAGCTTTTACAGTATGACAGGTGCTTTCACACAGTAACTGGACAAGATATTATGACAAGTATTCTTATACCTATTTTAAATGAAGCAAACGGGAACTATAAGAACTGAAACTCATATTCTGGTCTTTTGATTTCCAGTCTTCTGTTCTTACCTCTACTTTTACTGTAATCTTGAATATGTATTATTTAATTCTACTATTATTTTGTTTTGTTTTAGTTTCGTTTAGGAAGGGATTAGAGAATTAGTGTCTGAGTTGTCAACACTTACCCTGCATTATCTTTTTAATATAGGTGAATGTAGTATTGTTATTCTTATTTAACAGAAGAGGAAGCTGAAACTAAAGAAATTAGGCATCAAAATCAGGAATGTGGAAAACTGCACAGCATTAGACTGTGAATTTTGTCTTAAACAATTTATAGAAGGAAAAACTTCCAGAAGAGTTGATTGTAAGCTTCTCTTTCACAAATGGCTAATTGTTATCCTTTTGACCTCAAAGAGTTCATGAACCTTTATAAATCCTTAACATACATGCAAGAACTAATGTAACTAACTAGGAACTCTAATTGCTATTATTACTTAGAAATCAATAAGTAGTTTTTAAGTGCTAGCCTTGTGCCAGATGTCAAGCTCATTGCCCTCCCATCATCAAGAAAAAATCAAGAGTTGAATGATTTTTAAAATTATTTATCCATATGTTCTATAATTACTTGGAAATTTTAGTTTCCAAGTAATTAGCTATGTAGTGGGAGAAAAAATATTGAAATAACAAACAATTCTCTTACATCATCTAGGAATTCTAAAGGTCAGATTGCTAGTTGAGTGTCTGCCTTTCCCCGGGAAAACAAAGTGGGTCCTAGAGGAGGATGTGTTAGCAGCTATTGTATACATTTACAGAAAAATACAGGAAAGGCATTTTATGAAATCAATAGCTGAACTCCTTGAAAACCCTAATGAGGGACGAATGAAATTTCCAGGCCTCTCCTCAATCAAAAGAAACAAGGGAAGTGTTACTCTGACATCAAAAACTAGCTTCTACATCCTTGAAGGAATTTTCTTAAAAAAGAAAACAAAGCAGGAAATGGAGGAGAAGCTGGGGAAATGGATAACAAAATTTCTGCAGAATGAGGTGATCAATTTTAACCCTTCCAGGTCTTTGTGATACCAAAATTTCATAACCTCGTATTTCCCTGTTGCTAAAAATTCCATAATGTACTTTTATAATTTCACTTTGAAGAATTCTTTCAGACTATAAATTTTCTTTTTCAAACCAACAATTTCTTTCTGTAATAGAAAACACATTTTCTTCCATCTGTGCTCAGGTCTACAATCAATGAAAGCTTTCTTCATATGTTTAATCAAACAATAAAGAAAGACCCAGCACAAAGAGGACGAGCCAATGAGAGCAGCTCTTGTAACCAAGGATCATTTTAATCCTCCACTTTTTTTTAGCAGCACAGAATTTGGTACACAGCACCTCAGCTGTAATAATTTACACTTAACAAGCAAAGATAAGAATAGTGTCCCCTTTTGTGCAGTGGTATCACAATTATGGGGCAGTATTTACGCACTCATGCTAGCTTGGAAAGAGAACTTTTCACTAAAGAACATTTTACAGTAGGTGTTTCACCTCCCTTTGCAGAACATATTTGGGTGTGAACAGGAACTTTCAAACAGTCTGAATAGATTTCTCCGTCTGTATGCTTCAGCAATGCTGCCTGAACTATTTGTCTATGGCAGCAGTTCTCAGACATACTGGTCTCTGGACCCTTTTGATAATACTCTTAAAAATTATTGAGGATCCCCAAAGAACTTTTGTGTGTGTAGATTTTATCTGTCAATATTTAGCATATTATAAATTAAAAGATAAATTTTAATTAAAAATAACAATAATAAACCTTCTGCATGTGAATATAAATAACATAGTTTTGTGGAAAATATCTACAATTTTCAAAACAAAAAAGAATATTTGGCAAGAATAGTGACTTTTTTACACTCTTATATGCTTTTATATGTTTACAAATTTTTTTAAACACCTGTATTTATGGAGGACAGTTGGTTTCTTATATCTGCTTCTGCATTCCATCTATTGAAATATAGTTTTGGTTGAAGTATAAGAAAATATGACTTCATCCAGATTTTCAGTTGGCAAAATAAAGGATATTTTAACAGCCTTTTAAGACAATTGCATATAATCTTCTTTGCTAATTAACCAATACTTGACAGGTGGTAGTTTCTCAAAGATTAGTTGTACTATGAAGTCTGTTCTCATATCAATCAACTTTTTGAACTCTGTTACATTAAAACCCATTAGTTTAACCTGTTCTTTGAATATTTTACCACACATGATTTTGTAAAATTATACATTGGTGGTACAGAAAATTTACAGAGCTATACAGATCTTCCTGATGTTGACACATTTCATTATATAATATAAAAAGTTATTAATATTATCACCAACCTTATTTAAAACATCTAGGTATTGGAAGCTGTGGAACCATGGTGAGAATACAAGTTTTGCAAAATTCTAATTTTTACTTGATAGCTTGAATTTATTCACTTGCAACAAATGCTGTCAGTGTTTTCTTTGAAGGTACAGGCTCGCTTTATTCATTTTTGAGAAAATATCTGCCAGATACAGGTATATATATCTGAATAATCATAGTTTGTCTGCCTGCTATTCATTCAAGAAAAAATGGTGTTCCATGAAAAAAATAGCTAGTGCAACTCAAGCAGTTACACTAGTGCTTTTGCTTGTCCAACTGTTTCTTTGTGTGTCCAGCAGAAGTGTGCTCTATTCATACTCTAGTTTTATCACACAAATATTAAAAATCACATGTTCTCATGGATGAAGTTTTAATAAAAATCAGTCCTACTTACCCTTTCATCAAGGACATCCTCAGCTGGAACCAGCATTTTTAAAAATTGTGATTGTGTGGTGATGAAGAATACAATGACTATAGTACAGATAGATGCCATTGCCTTGATTCATCATAAGGTACTGCATTTCACTCATCATTGCTTTTGCATCATCAGTGGAAATGTCACCACAATAAAATAGGAAAATAATGTCATCATATTATTATGAAAATAGTTTGAACTCACTCTTTTTTCTTTTTTTAGAAATTTTAAAGCTTTTTATTGTTTTACTTTTTTTCGCTTTATAAATTTCTTTTTAAAAAATTTTTATTGGAGTATAGTTGCTTTACAATATTGTTAGTTTATACTGTACGGCAAAGTGTATCAGCCATACGTATACATATATCCCCTCTTTTTTGGATTTCCTTCTCATTTAGGTCACCACAGAGCACTGAGTAGAGTTCCCTGTGCTATACAGTAGGTTCTCATTAGTTATCTATTTTATCATAGTATCAATAGTGTATATATGCCAATCTCAATCTTCCAATTCATCCCACCCCCCTTGGTATCCATACGTTTGTCCTCTACGTCCGTGTCTCTATTTCTGTTTGAACTCACTCTTGAAAGTGTCTCAAGAGCCTCTAGATCTATAATGTGAAAAGATTATAACTTCAGATCTATGTTCACTCAAGGAAGGGAATGAATTATACATGAGTAAGTAGTTTTCTATTTATACCTACAAATAGATATATAATACCCACATTAATAATAGCTCACAAAATTGCATAGGGATTGAAAATTTTATGAGCCTAAATGCAGCTAGACTTATTTAACTTTGAATATATCTGTTTACTATTTTATTAGAATAATGTTAATCCAAAGGTAATGCTTCCTAATTTTTTTTCCACGAGTCATGAAAAATACAGAGCAAGAAACTATTTTCTAAGATGCCCATGGTTGTTCACATTAGAGAGTTAAATAAAATATTATTCACAATTAATTAAACATAAGTGCTTTAGATACTAATTGAATATCTGGAAGAGAAGAGCTAGATTATTCCATATTAATAATATTATATTTATTTTTCAGTTGTCAGTGAGGACTAGTTTCATAAGCTCATTTTAATTCATTCACTCAATAATTGTTTGAGACCATGAATGAGCTGGTGGGAGGGAGTGAGGTTAGCGTGCAAAGATAAGGTACATCCTCTATTTACTGCCACACAGTGTTGGATATAACTTAAGGTGGTAAGTGCTAAAATAAAACTAAAATATAAGGAACTATGGAATTACAGGAGTAGAAGGACTAACTTGACCCCGCGTGGAGAATCAGAGACAGCTGCCTAGAAGAGGATAAGCTTGGAGTTGATTCATGAAAGACAAGTAATTAAAATAATAACAGCTACCATTTCACTTATGTGCTAGGCCCTTTTCCAAGAAGTCTACGCTTTTTTCTTTAATTAATTTTTTTATTATTTGGCTGCATTGGGCCTTTGTCACGGCACGCGGGCTTCTCGCAAGTTGTGGTGTGCGGGCTCTAGAGTGTGCAGGCTTAGTTGTCGCGCACCATGTGGGATCTTAGTTCCCCAACCAGGGATCGAACCCGAGTCCCCTGCATTGGAAGGTGGATTCTTAACCACTGGACCACCAGGAAAGTCCCAGTCTACACTTATTTACAGACTTGGTCCTCATAATAACCCAATGAGTAGGAACAATTATTATCCCAGTTTTACAGATGCTGAACCTGAGTCACAGGTGGTTAAAAAAAGCCTACCTGTAGTCAAACTGTAAACAAATATTTGAACCCAAGATGTCCAGCTTCAGAGTTTGTGCTTCTGTTCACTGTACCATTCTGCAGTCTCAAACCACATGGAATGTTTACCCAGTACGGGGATCTATGTTTTCTGTGTTAGCATTCATTGTGTGTGCAGGAGGAAAGGGCATGCTAAGCAAGAAATATTTAGAGTCTAGTGAGAGGGTGCCATACCCTGCTCCGTTTCCACTCTGAAGTAGGAAGCAAGGTCATCTTCCTTGGGAGGCAGAGGTGGGGAGATGGCTAATGTTGAATTTGAGTAGATATTAAAGACTAAGAATAGCCACTGCATTGCATGCAGAAAGGAAATAACTATTTATACATATAGATAATGTTTAAAACCTTACATTTTTAGTGGTCCAGGTCTACATTGTTGTTGATTTTTTTCCCAGTAGATCTCAGAAATTGAGATAGAAGAAAATATTTAGATTGGCTCCAGGGTTAGCAATAAAATAGGGTTTTAGGATATTTTTGAGGGAGTAGGTAAGATCATAGACTTTGAGGTTTAGATTAAATAGAAAAAGCCCTGACAGAGAAAGTGCAGAGCTCTGTTATTTTATTTCTGACTTTTCTACCTATGAGAAGGATGTTCAACCTGGAAACAGCAGAATATCACAGAAGCCCAAGAAAAATGGGAAGACTTTTATGAGTGCATAGAGTTTCCAAATGAATGTATGTTGCCTGTTCCAGAAAAGAAAAGAAAATGAGAATTGGTTCATATCTGGAGTTTCACCGCCTATGATGAAATGCCAGTTTTTGTGATAGTGAGCAAATAAAACTCTCTGTACCTGCACTTTCCTATCTATAAAGTGAAGATAATAGCTGTAATTTACCTCAGAGTGTTATTATAAGGATTAAGTGAGTTAAATCATGAAATGCACAGATAGATGCTTGCCCAGAATAAGTACTTAAGAAGTACACACTTTTATGACTGATATTGATATTGTTATTATCATAAACTCAAGGAATAAAGATAGAGAATATCTGTATGAAGAGTTCACTATACAAATAAAGACTGTAGTTCTTTTTCTTAAGATTCTCGTTCAGGACAATTACAAATACATGGATTAATGTGCAATCTAATAATGCTTATGTTTAATCATCTGAGTCCTATAATATCAATAAAATAGGTAAGGATTCTTTATCCATTCGATTGACTTTTTTAAAGTTGTGCAAAATAGCTAATGCCTATAGCTGCAAAGTGTCTAAGGCAGAAAACTGGTAGAAAGTGAAGAATAACAACAAAACAACTACTCATTATTGAATGTTTACAGTGTACCAGGTATTATTCTAAGTAATTTTACATGTATTGGTACTTCTTAATAAATGGGCACTACTGATTTTTCTAACCTTAAAAATGAGAAAGCTGAGTCTGAGAAAGATTATACAACCACGTAAGGGAACACATCTAGGTTTTATAGGAAAGGAATTGTCAGGATTTTCAAATGTGATTATAATTACATCCCTGGGGATAATCTTCGTGTAGTATACATTTCTGCTATTATAATGGGACCAAGGTTATGACATAGTTTTTGTTTTACATTCAAATATAGGTGATATAAAAATCTGAACAAAATTAACAACTTCTATTTTTTTAATGGCTTCACAGTATCCTAACATGGAACTTTCACTGCTTTTTTCTTTGGTAAGACCTTGTACTACCACCGTCAGTGACTTGAAGGTTCTCTTCTTTGATCAAATCATCATGGCACATTCCGTGTGGAGTCTTTCAGACATGCTCAGTTACCAAGACCTATCTTCCAAGGAGATATTTTGTAGGTAAATATAAAACCTTCTAAGGAGATATTTTGTAGGTAAATATAAAATCTTCCAAGGAGATATTTTGTAGGTAAATATAAAACCTCATCACTCTATCAGTTTATCACTCTTGCAGCATTCTGTGCTATATATCCCCAATGGGTAGGCTAACTTTTCTTTCACCCGAGAGACTTTTCTACGTATTCCTTGTTAGAGTAGAGCTGGTCCATCCTCTGTGAGAGGTAAAACTGTGCTCTCAGCAGCTACCCAGAACCAAGCTTAATTTCTTCTCACCTTTTGGATTTCTGACATAATTATTTTATTAAGTGACTGTTTTTTAAACTTTTGGACTATGTCCAAATAAGTCTTCTTCAGGAGCAGTTCCTCATTTCCAAGTTTAGCTGACATGGCCATGGTCATTAAAGAGATGCTTTTCTTACATTGCCTCAACCTTGATAAAATCAGGGGTACTTTCTGAAATCTAGGTTTCCATACCAATGCACCACCCCCCAGAAAATGGAGTTGCCAGTAAGAGTAGCTAAGTTAAATATCTTTATATATGTGGTCATTTGTAGACAATGTTCACGACCAGCAAGCTTCTTCTTCTGTTTCTTATGTAAACTGAGTATTTTAAATGGTCATTAGATTTCTCAAATGTGGTAAGATAAGCCTGTGACTGTTTAGGAGTTTCTCATGAATATCTAGACTTTAAACAAAGTTGAAGTAAATAAATCTATTTTCACACTCACGCAATCTTTATTATGGCTACTATTTGATAATTTATGAGGAAATTGTTGGTTCATATGTATTATCTTTATCCTTTTAAATTGTGATTAGAAACTTAAAAATTTCCATTTCTTGAGTTTTACTTTATATTAGTTAAGATAAGAGTAATGGAGCATCGTAACTATAATACTAATTAATGACTAAAATATAAAATGTATGAAAACATAATTAAAGTTCAGATTTGTTATCTTCCACTTTAACAAAAGCAATATTCTCTGCCTTTTGACAAAGTATAAATTGTCTTATATGTGAAGTTTCTATGGGATAATATATTGAATAGAAGCCCAATAGCCAGTGGAAACAATTTTAAATTGGATTTTGTGAGTGTGAAATTTGGAAAAAACACAGTCAAGACTCTTTCTGTATTTTTATTTATTTTTTTGAAGAGAATTGAACTTGAACCTAGAAAATATAATTACTACAAAACAGCTAAAGATTGGCAAGTTAGCAAATGTTAGCACAAGAGTTAGAGCATGGGCAGTGTAAAATCACTGCTTTCTATAAAATTAGGAATCCAGTGATCCATAGAAGAAAAAATTGATAAATTGGACTTCATCAAAAAGAATTTTGCTGTTTGAAAGACCCTGTTAAGACAATAAAAAGACAAGCCACAGGGTGAGAGAAAATATATATAAATCATATATCTGATAAAGGATTTATATCCAGAATATATAAAGAGCTCTCAAATATTAATAATAAGGAAACTATGTGTGTGTATATATATATATATATATATATATATATATATATGATGGGTCTGAAGATTTGAAAGACACTTCACCAAAGATTTGTCAATGGAAAGGAGCACATGAAAAGACACTCAACATTATTAGTCACTGGGAAATGCAAATGAAAACCACAAGAACATACCACTACACACCTATCAGAATGGCTAAAAAAAGAGAAAAAAGAGAAAAAAAGACACTGACAATACTAAGTGTACTGGAAAGGAAGAAAAGCATTACATTGCTCTGTTTGGAATGCAAAATTGTACAGCCACTTCATCAGTTTCTTTCAAAATTAAATAGGCCATTATCATATGACCCAGTAATATTATTCTTAGATATTTACCCAGTGAAATCAAAATATATGTTCACATGAAAATCTGTATGTGAACTTATGTTCACATGAAATTCTTTATTCATAATTGCCCAAAACTCAGAACAACCCAAATGTACCTCAACTTGTGAGTTGATAAACAACCTATGGTACATCCGTACAATGCAACACCACTAGGCAGCAAAAAGGAACAAACTGTTAGTGCACACAACAATGTGCATGAATATCAAATGCATTATGTTAAGAAAAAGAAGCCAGATTCAAAAGACTACATACTGAATGATAGCAATTCTATGACGTTTTGGGAAAGGCAAACCTATAATGACATAAAACTAATCAGTGGTTGCCGAGGTCTGAAGGTGGGTGGGAAGCAAGAGGGGAATTGTGGAGTGAATGGAATCTTTCTCTATCTTGATTTTGGTGATGGTTACATGACTGTATGTATTTATCATAACTCATGGAACTATATATAAAAAAGTGAATTTTACTGTGTACAAATTATACCTCAATTTTAAGAAACCAGAATCACAACTACCAAACTCTCTAAAACATGGGACAATCTAAATAAATCTATATAATGCAGTTTTATCAAAATCTATTATTCCATGGCCTTCTATTATGTAAAATTATAGAAATTGAGAAATTGTTTTGGTAATTCTAAACCAAAACCTTGATCCTTTTTAAGGTGCAAAGACAAAAGCTGTTCACCTGCCTTAAATACCATTAATGTGATTATGAAAACATTAATGAATGTCAAATACATTTTTCATTGAATAACATTTTCAGAATAAAAACTTGCAAAGATGTACTTTTTAAGGTAAAACTGCCCCCCTGACTGGAAGCATTCCACACAGAGAGGTTGGATGATCCTTTGTGGGGATTCTTTTTAGGGACCTGTCATCTATAGCCGTATGTAAATTAGATATTTTTCAGTTCTCCTCTACACTTTTCCACAATGGTCCTAGCCAATGTCTATTATCAGTCTGATGTTCAAAGAGTTTATTTAGAAATAAAAAGGATTTCTTGCCTATACCAATGAAACCTGCATTTTTTGTGCTGCCTATTATTTCACTGTGTGATGAAAAGATCACAAAATAATGTTTCTATCACTTCTTTTAATTAAAATAATTTAGGCGTATAGGATTTTGATTGTGTTGGGAAAGATGGAGAAATTGAAGCAATATTTCAGATTAAACCTTCACCAAACCTTGGCATCTCTTTTCTATTCAGCACAAACAGCACTTCTAACCAACAGCCTTTATTTTTTAACTTCTTATCAAGTACTCTGGTGTTATTTAGATATAATGTAATTCAAAAAATTAATTGGACATTTTGGATAAAACTTAGTGAAAAGGGAATGCTTAATGCAATTCCACTTATCTATACAATCAAGATGAATTTCTCATGAAGCAGGTTGAGAAATAATGCTATAGAATAGGAACTTGGTTTATGACCTTAGTTTCATTTATTCTTTATCTTTAATGAAAAAAATATTTAAAGTCTGAGTCATGGGGTTATCTCTCATCCCTAATAAATTAGAGCAGTGGTATGAAAGGTATCAGTTGAATAGCCATAAGAAAGCTGAGCCTGGCAACTTTCTGTTTAAGAGTAAATAGCTCTTTTATGAATTACAGGAGAAAACTCACACATACACCCACAAATCTTACAGAAAACTTCTGAAAGTTGAATTGAGATCACAATAAATTACATTGAATTTTGGATCAATTTTTTGTTTTTCAGTTTTGAAGTAGTACAAAATAACATCTATCTTTAGGCTTACTAGCTTCAGGAGAAGAAACCTGCATGCACAAGGCATATCTTTCAGAGGGGCAGAAAAATAGGGCTGCATAAAAGACCTTGTGTGATTTATCAGTCATTGAGAAAAATAGTGCACTGTCTAGCCAGAGATTTCAAATAACCAGGCAAAGTTCTGAGAGGACTGAAAAGTCAAAATCCAACTTAATTGAAATGGATAATTAAATAGATTATATAGATAGAAAAATAGATAGATATAGATAGATGGATAGATGACAGATAGATAGATAATGGTAAATGTAGTTTGAGTCTATACGTGTAAGCTTAAAATATCTGACAGGTGATAGTTCTTCTTCAACAGCCAATTAATAACTAGTTAGAACTATCAGAATGAAGTTGTTTTTGTGGTATCTGAAGGGATTTCTAACTTTCTTCTTTTCTATACATTTTTAAAACAGTGTGAACAAGACAAAGTTATCCTGTTATTCTGGATACCAACCTAGCTCCTAAACAGCACCACTCTCATGGCCTAAAGAATAGCAGATTATATGGGAAATGACCTAAATGGGACATGAACTGCCATTCATTTGTTCTGCCCTTTTCCTGAATCAAATTGTGTAAGTGTTGCATAGGAGAATAGGAGAATTTGCATGGTTATTTGTACCAGAAGATCTTTTGGCTTTCATTAGTCACCAGTCAAGTATTCTTCCTCAAGAAAAAATTATTTCCAATAATTTACTCTTTTTTCTTGTATTCTCTCAGTCTTTCTTGTAATTTCCATTGTTATAAGGATAGGAGAAGCTGAAAGACTCATCCTTCTGATATATAGAAGACAAGGATTCAGGCTAAATCATCTTCAGTATTTCCAAAACGCATTTGCCAGCTGTCTTGAAAATCTAATAGAAGTAGTAATCTTTTATTTTTATTATTTTTCTGGAATTACATCAGCACAGGGTGTTTGTCATAATAATAGAAGACTAGATTGACAGTAAGAAGATTTGTCTTTGAAAGAGAAAAATGAGGAAACAAAATTTAATCAAATAAAGGCATTTTATTAGGTAGACCAGATCTTTCAACATATGGAGTATATGTGGGAAAACAAAATAATTAAAGAGTCACTGATGGTAAAAAGTTTAGGAACCATGTATTAGGCCATCTTCCTCTTCCAAAGAGGAAATGTTTAAGAGATGGTGTTTGTAATGTTGAATGAAGAAAGGGAACTTCAAACATCTATGCCTTCTTTAATTCAACAGGTTTATGGAAAACTTTAGCCTGTGCTATTATATTTTAAAATATTTATTGAATTATTATCTCAAATTTGACAAAATCAGCAGAGGGCTTCATTATTTTAATTATTTTTAATGAGTTTGAGACTTTTTGGTGTAATTTGGGTATTTCAAATGGATATATGTGATATACTCAATGCCATTTGTAAGTTTCAGATAAGTTGGAAACGTTGTTAATCAAAGTATCTAAATCATATTTTATGAAAAGAAAAATATGACATTTTTGTAGACATTTTATTCAGAAGTCTTGGATATTTAGTCCTCAATGATACATCATATATTTTCTTTTAGCTTCAAAAATAAATACAATTAATATGCATAAGTTCTTCGTGACTTAGGGTTTTAATTTTTTTATTTTTCTCAAAAACTAAAATATATGATAGCAGTGTTTTTTAACATCTTTTTTGAGGTAAAACTTATTTTTAATAAACTATACATGTTTGAAGTGTAAACTTATATAAGCTTTGCTATTTGTGTGCCCTCGTGAAATTACCACCACAATTAAAATAATAAGTATACTCTACAAGTCCCAAAGGTTTTCTCATGCCCCTTTGAGATCTCTCCCTCCACTGTTCTTTCTGCCCCATTATCCCTGAGCAACCACTGATTTGCTTCAGGACCAGCTACCTAATTTGCAGGACCCAGTACAAAATGAAAATGTACAAAACAATTCCTTTGTTCAGAAAGCAGAGAAATGTTTCTCTCAAAAGTACTAAAATATAAAGCTTTTTCTTTTCCTCTGTTGTCTCTCTCTTAGCTTGTCATGGTGGGGTTTTTTGGTTTGTTTGGTTGGTTGGCTGGTTGGTTGGGTTTTTTGGGGGTTTTTTGCTATTTAATGTCATTCTAAATAAAGAAAAATTGAATTTTGAGGGGAAGAGTCCAGAGATGGCAGCATAGGAATTCCCTGAACTCACCTCCTCTCACGAACACAACAAATTTACAGCTACACATGGAATAATTTTCCTCTGAAAAGGATCTGAGAACGAGGTGAACAGTGACTCCATAACAAAAGATAAAAGAGACTCATTGAGATGGGAAGAGAGGCAGAGACTTGGTCTCACCCAGAGCCCTACCCCAGGCACAGTGTCCCACAGTCAGGAGGGGATCCCCAAAGTATGGAACTTTCGCTGAAGGAGTGAATGGACTGTGTCTCACATCAGTTACCTCAACCTGGTCCAGCATCAGAAAGAGGAGCCCCCAAAGAATCTGGTTTTGAAAATCAATAGGGATTCAGTCCAAAGGAACCACAGAACGGTAGGGAACAGAGAACTTACTTTTTTTTTTTTTAAACATCTTTATTGGAGTGTAATTGCTTTACAATGGTGTGTTAGTTTCTGCTTTATAACAAAGTGAATCAGATATACATACATCACCATATCTCCTCCCTCTTGCGGCTCCCTCTCACCCTCCCTATCCCACCCCTCTAGGTGGAGAGAACTTACTTTTAAAAAACCTGTGCACAGAGCCACTCTCTCTGAGACCTCTCGAAAAAGCAACAGTTTGAAAAGCGCCTTGATCATATGTGAGGGCAACCCACTTACTAATCCTTAAGTGGCTTCTGAAGACTTTCCACAGTGACTTTCTCTGAGGACCAGAACGCTGCTGCCTATCAGCACCAGTGGGTGTGATCTGCATGCTGTACACCCTGCACATCAGCTGTGCCATGACTGGGATGGTTAGTACACCAGACCCTGCGGTCCCTACACAGCAGCCTCGGCCCTGCCACAGCTGGTGAGGGAAGCAGTTCACATGAGGGATGCCCCTTGAGCACCAGACTCTGGAGACCAGGGGAGATTGCACTTGTGGGACCCATGGATCATCTCCTACACAAAACCACACCTTCAAGACTGGTAGTAGTAGCTGTTTTGCCTAATTCATATAGACAAACTCAGAGTCAGGCAAAATGAGGTGATAAAGGAGTATGTTTCAAGCCAAAGAACAAGACAGATCCCCAGATAAAGACCTTAAGGAAATGAAGATAAGCAACCTACCTGATAAAGAGATCAAAGTATGGTCATGAAGATGCTCTCTGATCTCTGGAGAAGAATGGATAAACAGGTGAGAACTTCAACGAAGTTTTAGTTAGTTTAGGCAGGAAGGTAAATCAGGTCCCTGCTACTCCTTCTTGATGAGAAGCAGAAGTTCAGGTGATCTGACATTTCAATTTATAATTAAATTTTTTTTTGTTTCTTAATAAATATATGACTCCTTGAAATCACAGCTATTATTTCATAAACTTGTAAAAATTAACTGACTGATAACATCATGAAGTTGAAGTTTATTATTTTTACCCTGTGTCTTGCTCTTCTTTGATCAGAATTCTCTAGAGCCTTATTACTCAGTATAATCTGCTGACTAAAAGCATTGTGATCACTGCAGAGTAGATTAGAAAGGCAAAACCTCAGGCTTCACTTAGAGCTACTGAATAAAAATCTTTATTTTAACAACATCCCCAAGTTAAACATATTAAATTTCAAGAAGCACTGCAGGGCTTCCCTGGTGGCGCAGTGGTTGAGAGTCCGCCTGCCGATGCAGGGGACATGGGTTCGTACCCTGGTCCAGGAGGATCCCACATGCTGTGGAGCAGCTGGGCCCGTGAGCCATGGCTGCTGGGCCTGTGCGTCCGGAGCCTGTGCTCCGCAACGGGAGAGACCACAACAGTGAGAGGCCCGCGTACCGCAAAAAAAAAAAAAAAAAAAGCACTGCACCATGAACCCTCTTGCACTGCTGGTGGGAATGTAAATTGATATAGCCACTATGGAGAACAGTATGGAGGTTCCTTAAAAAACTAAAAATAGAATTACCATATGACCCAGCAATCCCACTGCTGGGCATACACCCAGAGAAAACCATAATTCAAAAAGACACATGCACCCCAATATTCATTGCAGCGCTATTTACAATAGTCAGGTCATGGAAGCAACCTAAATGCCCATCGACAGATGAATGGATAAAGAAGATGTGGTATATATATACGATGGAATATTACTCAGCCATAAAAAGGAATGAAATTGGGTCATTTGTAGAGATGTGGATGGACCTAGAGATGTGGATGGACCTAGAGACTATCCTACAGAGTGAAATAAATCAGAAAGAGAAAAACAAATATCGTATATTAACACATATATGTGGAATCTAGAAAAATGGTACAGAAGAACTGGTTTGCAAGGCAGAAATAGAGACACAGACGTAGAGAACAAATGTATGGACACCAACGGGGGAAAGTGGGGGGTGGTGGGATGAACTGGGAGATTGAGATTGACATGTATACACTAATATGTGTAAAATAGATAACTAATAAGAACCTGCTGTATAAAAAAAATAATAAAATTCCAAAAAAAGCACTGCACCATGGGATATTTCTTCAGAAGGTACTTAGATCTCATTCTTAGTTCCTTAATGGGAATTCCTAGCCAAGGTTAAGGATCTTAACCTTGTACAACAGAGCTCCCCTCTTGGAATCCAGCCATTATGCATTTGCATTCCAGCTCTGAAAATTTCTAGATGTGTGACTTTTAGTAAGGTAATTTTTAGTCTCAGTTTCATCATCCACCAAGCAGAACTAATAAAACTGACCTCTTAGGAATGTTACAAAATCAAATTAGATGTTACATCTAGTATCTGGCACATAACAACCTCTAAACAAAAGATAATTATGATTATTATTAGATTATTATCTTGTAAGTTTCTGAAAGGAAAGGGTCATGTCAAGTTTCTCTGCATTTCCCACAACACCTAAGAGAGAAGATACTGATTCACTGATTGATTGATTGTGATGACATTTGAATACTTCTCTAGGTAATTAAGAAATAGAAGTTAATGAAACTACTTCCAGTGAGTAGAGTATATGACTCACCGAGCAGTCACAATCATTGAAGGAGAAAATAGATGCTCTCTACTTCATTCACGTTTAAGGGCAGAATATGTTCATCCCACTGATTTTCAATGGTCATCAAAACAACTTCACGTGAAATTAATTTCACCTACTTCTTGTTCTTGTTCCATTTTAAGCAGGAAAGTCACTCTGCCTTAATGAATTTTTTTATTAAATACTCCTGCCAAACTTTAATTGAATGTGCAATGACCCTCATTGTAGTGCCACGACTCACCTGAATTTTATCGTCCAAATGATTTTTTTTGAGGAAATGACAATCTAGATAAGAGAGAAAGGAAATTCACCCCAACACATCAAGATTCAGTGTGTTGCTCTTAAAATATAAAGATATGACTGCTCTGTGATTTCTATGACACTTATTTAAAGATTTTGGTTCTAGGCTTGTCCTCTTCCTCCCAATTTTGATGAAATATTGGAGCTAATCTACTGCAGTCTTTCAGGTTGTCACACTTTTATGATATGGGGGACGCATTTACGAGAGATTAATGAAAACTACACATATAATTGGACCATAGTGGACTAAAACAAGGATTACAACCACATTAAGAGAATAATCTAACAAATGGCCATTTTAGGTCAGAAGAAAATTTCTTAAGCATTATTCAAAACCTATGTACAAAGTAACATATAAGAAATATAAAAATGATTTTTTAAATTAATTTAATCTTTAAAGTTATTTTCTAAAAGCAAACACTATTATAAAATTATGTTAAGGGTAATGTACTTGTTTAATTATAATATTATAAACAAAAATTGTATCTTCTAATTGATGTTGGGAATGTTTTCTTTCATCTGAGAATATATCGACTTCGGAAAAAAAGATCAAATATAAAATGTATTGTCTTTAAAAGAATTACTTGGCAAAATAATTAGTAACTATTAAGTTTTTATTTGAAAACTTGGTCTCCCATAAATGTGAAAAATATGCAGAGCCCTTTCCCTGTACTCCCACTTTATTTGCATCTCCTTAGTCAAATTGCTGCTAGGGCCTATGAACTGTTAGAAATATGAGGCTCTGAATTTGAAGTTCTCCAGGTGATAACTAATAACTAATGTGGTGCTTTATCCTTTATGGGACTGACTGAGACCCTGGAGGCCAGCTTTAGAAAGATCCTAGACAAATATCAGAAAGAAGTACATCCTGGAAAGATCCAACCTTTCCTGTCGTTTGGGCTGAGACAGCGTTGGGAGCCTGGGGAGCAGAGATCCTTCTTCTCAGTACCTTAGCAGTAGCACCAGCAAACTTCTTGCCTGTACACTTCCAGCCTAAAGGAGTCGCTTCAGCTACCTACAGGACTAGTGCCATTTATAGTCTTCTAACAACTAGCTCTCATACTCCGTGGATTAACAAAGGAAAAAAACCAGCCAGTTAAGGAACCCTAGGAAACAGAATGATCAGTCAGTATCTCAATCAGGGTCCAGTTAGGAGACAGAAATCATACCGATTGTTTTAACAGAATGTGAAATAAAGAATGGTTAATGATGTGTAAAAACAATTAGGTAACTTAAAGGCAAAAGGAGAACTCTGGGGTTTCATGGAATTAGCAAATTCAAGGAGCAGGTCCTACCCATAAGGCTGCGGGTGAAAGGAAAGCACTTAGAAATGTTAAACCTTGGAGGAGAGGCCTCACAGAGCTAAAATTCAGACCCCTGAGGGAGAGTCCTGTTCTACTGGTCATGGCATCTTTGAGCTGGAGAAGGGGTCCCATGGGGCTGGGACCCAGACTTCTAAGGAGGGGGTGTCAGCTGTCTGGTTCTGGTGTATCTGAGGCATGCTGACAAGCTGGTCTTGTCATAGTTGGAAAGACTACAAACAAGATTCAACTGCCACTATGGGTGAACACAGCTGCTACCAGGGTGATGAAGCATCACTAGGGCAACACAGGAAAAAGAAACTCAGAAAGCAACAGGAAGCCGGCAGGAAGAAAACAGAAAATAACAAGTCCCTTCTTACTCCACCTGCCTTATTGGCTCTCTCTCTCTCTAGCACCCCCTATTGACAAAACCTTAAGGGGAGTGGCTGACAAAGCAGAATGTAGTTAGTTGAATTGAAGAGGGTAGTTTGGGAGCTGAAATGCAATATATTAATAACTGACACAGTCAAAAAACAAACAAACAGAAAAAGAACACACGCACAAAAATAGAGCAACCCAGAGAGACAAATGGAGATGGAAAAAAAAGAAGAAAAATGAGGTAATTCAAATGTAGGGAAAAATAGTCTATAGATTAAAGAAATAATAATTTTTAAAACATGATCTTCTAAACAAATCACCTGATGAATTGAAAGAGAGAAGTTTTCACTGAGATCTAAACTAGTGGCATGGAAAATCAAGTGAAATAAGTACCACAAAGCATAGGATAAAATATAACTAGATTGAAATAATGACAAAAAATGCAAGCAATGTGGAACAGAGATCTAAGAGAGTTAATATGAGTAATAGGAACTCTAGAATAAGTAAAATGAAGAAAGGGAGGAGAAGAAATAATCAGACAAATAATAAAAGACAATGTATTTGATCTGAGGAACTTGGGTCTGCTGATTAAAAGTTTCACTAAGTTCCTTAACTACACTAATGGTAAAACCTAGGAATAAAAGTCCTAAACCTAAGATAAAGAGACATTTACAAGTTTCCAGGGATATAGAAAAATTACCATCAAAATAAAAAGAATTGAAAAAAAAAAAGAGAGAGACAAAAAGCATTGGGCTGGCATCAGAATTCTCATCCAAAACATAGGAAGATAAAAGCTAGAAGAGAGTAAGAGTCTTATCAGTCAATTATGAAGAAAAAGGACTGTAACTCAAAAAGCCCAATAATTGAAGAGTAAATACAAACTCAATTCTTCATAAAAAATGCAATGATAAATAAAATTTTCAGCACCAATCAAGTAAATAAACAAGACAGAATTATCTAACAGTGAAGTATTTTAACAAAGGTGGACTCTCACAGACTAATTGGAATCCAATTTCTCAAGGTGAGATAAGGAATAAAAGAGAATCTAAGAAGGAAAAATAAAACACAAATTAGACACCAAAGACTAGTTTATGTATCTTCAGTGTCTTCAATGTATTGATTAATGTCACAAATGTTTTTTAAAAAGAAAAAGAAAATCCTAGAATTTATACAAGTTAACAAGGTTATCAGATGTGGGAGAGATCTTTTTAATGAGAACAGAAACTCAGAAACTAAGAAAAATGTAGACAAACATTTACTCTTATATGAATATCTTTTTTTATATAAAGGGTGAGAAACAGTGCACAGAGTTTGGATGCACATCCAAACAGTGCACATCCCATTTGGATGTAGAGCTATCTGTAGAAGCCATTTACAGCAAATACTCTCAGACTTAAAACATTAAAATTAACCTCTAAGTTAGCAAAATTCGATGAGTATGAAGTGGAATTACTGTGTCATGTGTAGCTCTATTTTTAGTTTTCTGAGAAACCTTCATACTGTTTCCACAGTGGCTGTACCAATTTACATCTCCTCCAGTGTATGAGGGTTCCCTTTTCTCCACATCTTCACCAATATTTGTTATTTGTGTTCTTTTTGATGATAGCCATTCTGACAGGTGTGAGGTGGTATCATTATTGTTTTGGTTCGCATTTCTCTGATGACTAAAAATATTGAGCATCTTTTCATGTGCCTATTGGCCATCTGTATGTCCTCTTTGAAAAAATGTCCATTCAGGTCTTTGTCCTTTTTTAAATCGGGTTCTTTGTTTATTTAATGTCAAGTTGTTTGAACTGTTTCTATATGTTGGATATTAATCCCTTATCAGTCACATCATTTGCAAATATTTTCTCCCATTCAGTAGGTTGTCTTTTTGTTTTGTTTATGGTTTCCTTTGCTGTACAAAAGCTTTTAAGTTTAATTAGGTCCCATTTGTTTATTTTTGCTCTTATTTCCTTTGCTTTAGGAGACAGATCCAAAAAAACATTGCTATGATTTATGTCAAAAAGTGTTCTCCCTATGTTTTCTTCTAGGAGCTTTATAGTTTCCATCTTACATTTAGGTCCTTAATCCATTTTGAGTTTATTTTTGTATATGTTAGAGAATGCTATATAGATAATTTCATTCTTTTATATGTAGCTGTCCAGTTTTCCCAGTACCACTTATTGAAGAGACTGTCTTTTCTCCATTGTATATTCTTGCCTCCTTTGTCATAGATTAGTTAACTGTACTGTGTGGATTTATTTCTGGGCTCTCTATTCTGCTCCACTGATCTGTATGTCTGTTTTTATGCCAGTACCATACTGCTTTGATTACTGTAGTTTTGTTGTATAGTTGGAAGTCAGGGAGTGTGATTCCTCCAGCTCTGTTCTTCTTTCTCAAGATTGTTTTGGCTATTCGGGGTATTTTGTGTACCATACAAATTTTAAAATTATTTGTTCTAGTTCTGTGAAAAATGCCTTTGGTATTTTGATAGGATTGCACTGACTCTGTAGATTGCCTTGGGTAGTATGGTCATTTTAACAATATTAATTCTTCCAATCCATGAACACAGTATATCTTTCCATCTGTTTGTGTCATCTTCAGTTTCTTTCATCAGTGTCTTATAGTTTTCTGAATACAGGTCTTTCATCTCCTTAGTAGGTTTATTCCTAGGTATCTCCTTTTTTTTATTGTTTCCTTCCCATGTCTGTGAAAAACTTTAACCGAGTTACCATTCTGCTTTACATCTTCCAATGTCTTTCTAATTTTATTTACCATTGTTTAGTTTCCTAAACATATGTAGAAACAGGAATTTGGGAGCTAGCTTTCTTTGCTGTATTCAGGAACATAAATACTTGAATTGGAGGGAAGAGACTGTTCGTTCACAATTGCTCAATGCTGAGTCCAATATGTCAATGAAAGCACTCTCATTTTGTTTTTTGAAAGGTTTTGACATGAGGTTTGTTTTGTTTTCAGTGGTAAGGGATGCCTGCTTACTTAGAAGGATTGCATAAAAAGAAAAATATAATTTACAATTTTATTAATACAAAGTTCAAAAAATTATATTGTTTTTAAGTTACATGTGAAACGTAAGGGAAAATAAATGAAAGACTAAGGAGCAAAGCCTCTAATGGGAAAGCCATGCTTAAAAATCAGCTAAGCTGCATGTGTTATTTATAAGGTGTCAAGGGCAAAATTGTGAAAAGGAATTTTGCCTTTTCCATTCTCTTTTCATCTGTTAGTTTCTTTTCTTTGTGAAGTATGTGTACTTAAATGCTACCTGGAACAGACCAAAGCAGTCCATAAAAGTAGTATTAATTACTAGGTAATCCAGCACTATACGCTGCCTCTCATATTGCTTGGCCTTTAGCCTTCACCTTCTCTTTATAGCTCTAGATCAATAGAGGATTCAGGGACATAGAATGTGTTCACTAGGCTTTTATTTTAATTTTTGCATGTATTGCCTTCATTTTTAAGAAATAAGCAAAACTAATAAAGTCAACAATAATTATACTTTGTTAACATTGCAAAATATGTCATTCCAGACTTGTTTCTAAGCACATGTATATAAATAAATGAATGAGGTATGAATAAATGAATAGATGAGGAGTGAATGAATGAATGAATAAATAAATGACTAATTTAACAAAATGAAGAAGTGTATGTTTGTGAGTGTGTATATATATACATATATATGTATATATATATATATATACACATATATGTGTATATATATAATCTGTTCTTTCATTTGACCACAAACTCTGATTATCTCTTCATGCCAGTAAATTTAGAAACAGGTTATCATTAGGATACACTGTTAATGGTAAAGATTCACACATCTTTTCTGAACTGCAATCTGGCCACTTCTTACTCATGATTTGATTTTACTTGATTAATTGCATATAAAATATGTAGCTTTTATAGGCCTTTTGCAATATTAAATACAGAAACTACTCAAAATCCCAAATATTTATGCTCTCTCTTCATTGAATTCATAGAATAGCAATTTTTATTATCTAGTCCAGGAATCAGAAAACTTTTTCTGTAAAGGGCCAGATAGTAAATATTTTAGGCTTTGCAAGCTCTACGGTCTCTGTGCAATTTCTTGACTCTGCTATTGTAATGCAAAAGCAGCCAATGACAAGAAGTTAACAACTGAGCATGGATTTGTTTCAATAAAAATTTATATACAAAAATTGTCAGTGGTATGATTTGGACGGTTTTATCACCTAACTCCATTTTGCTGGTTAAACGAAGGCCCTGAAAGCTTAAAGAACTTTGCTCAAGTCTCAAAGCTAGTTAAAGACACAAGAGCTACTAGGATATGTGTCTATAAAACCCTAGTCCAGTGTTCCTTCTATATCCTGAAATATCAACTTTTATTTTTTGTCCCTCTCTAATTCTAATGGTATAACATCCCCCCAAAACTATAAATATACATTTTCATTCCCAATATTTTATTTATCAATTCTATTTTCAAAATATACTTAGAACTACTTCTAAACACCTCCCCTGCTACCATCGTGTTTTCCACACCACCATCATTAGTCCCTAGGGTAACTGCAATAGCCTTGCATCTCTGTCTCTGCTTCAGCCTTTGCCCCACTTCAGGCTGATTTTGACAAGGAAACAAGAGTGAGCCTTTAACAGAGGAGTCAGGGCCCTCCTAACCTGAATAAATCTTTATCACGACCTTAGTCCCTCCACGATCTGGCCATCTATGACCTCTGACGTCATGTCCCACCACAACCTCATTACCTCTGCCTCAGCAACTCTGTTCACCCGGCTTTTCCTTCAATCACTCCAGGCCTCAAGGACAGATATCCACACTCCTCATTCCCTCACCTTTCTAGATGTTTACTCAAATGCCACATTCTTAGTGAGGTTTTTCCTGGTTGCCATGTCTAAGTTGCAATGCATCTCACACACACACACACACACACACACACACACACACACACACACACCACACTTTGTATCTTCTTTCTTGCTTTATTTTTCCTCTTTGCGTTTATATAAGTGTTTTTTTAGGTGTGTATTCCCCCACCCACCAGATTACAAGCTTCGTAAGTACAGGGATTTTCATCTGTTTTATTCACCACTTCACTAACACTTAAACCAATGTATGGCATACAATGATTGTTCAGTAAATAATTGTATAGTGAATTAATGAATATAAAAGTCTGGTTGTCTTTCTCTTTCTGACTTACTTCACTCTGTATGACAGATTCTAGGTCCATCCACTTCACTACAATTTTGTTTCTTTTTATGGCTGAGTAATATTCCATTGTATATATGTGCCACATCTTCTTCATTCATCCACTGATGGACACTTAGGTTGCTTCCATCTCCTGGCTATTGCAAATAAAGCTGCAATGAACATTTTGGTACATGACTCTTTGAATTACGGTTTTCTCAGGGTACATGCCTATTAGTGGGATTGCTGGGTCATATGGTAGTTCTATTTGTAGTTTTTGAAGGAACCTCCATACTGTTCTCCATAGTGGCTGTACCAATTCACATTCCCACCAGCAGTGCAAGAGTGTTCCCTTTTCTCCACACCCTCTCCAGCATTTATTGTTTCTAGATTTTTTGATGATGGCCATTCTGACCAGTGTGAGATGATATCTCATTGTAGTTTTGATTTGCATTTCTCTAATGATTAATGATGTTGAGCATTCTTTCATGTGTTTGTTGGCAAACTGTATATCTTCTTTGGAGAAATGTCTATTTAGGTCTTCTGCCCATTTTTGGATTGGGTTGTTTGTTCTTTTGTTATTGAGCTGCATGAGCTGCTTGTAAATTTTGGAGATTAATCCTTTGTCAGTTGCTTCATTTGCAAATATTTTCTCCCATTCTGAGGGTTGTCTTTTGGTCTTGTTTCTGGTTTCCTTTGCTGTGCAAAAGCTTTTAAGTTTCATTAGGTCCCATTTTTTTTTTTCCATTTCTCTAGGAGGTGGGTCAGAAAGAGAAAGACAAATACCGTATGCTAACATGTATATATGGAATATAAGAAAAAAAAATATCATGAAGAACCTAGGGGTTAGACGGGAATAAAGACACAGACCTACTAGAGAATGGACTTGAGGATATGGGGAGGGGGAAGGGTAAGCTGTGACAAAGTGAGAGAGTGGCATGGACATATATACACTACCAAACATAAAAAAGATAGCTAGTGGGAAGCAGCCACATAGCACAGGGAGATCAGCTCGGTGGTTTGTGACCACCTAGAGGGGTGGGATAGGGAGGGTGGGAGGGAGGGAGATGCAAGAGGGAAGAGATGTGGGAATATATGTATATGTATAACTGATTCACTTCGTTATAAAGCAGAAACTAACACACCATTGTAAAGCAATTATACTCCAATAAAGATGTAAAAAAAAAAAAAGTCTGGTTGACTCACAACTAACCTTGAGTGCTGAGCATACTGAGTTTAAAGTTCAAAGTAATTTGGGGTTTGCTTCCCTTAATGGTCCAAGAAAGAGATTTGAAACAACTATTTATTTATATATTGGAAAAGGTGAAGAAATGAGGGGTGTGGAAATCTGCTCCTGAGACAGGCGTGCCTGGAGTGTTTGAGGGAAGAGCCGGGTGACCAGGGTTGCTGAAACAGAGTCAAGGACGCTGTGGTAGCAGGTGAAGTGGAAACGCAACAGGTGGCCAGATTGTGGAGGGGGCCTTAATGCAGTGATAAAGATTTATTCAGTATATGTAAATAATATTTTTAAAAGTCTCCGATTTCAGGTATTCTTTCCTAAAAAACACGTGAAATAATAAGGATGGTAGTCTGAGTCTCCAATAAACTTGAATTCTTGAAGACAGGTACATAATCCTTAAGAAGACTGTTATTTGAGAAGTAAAGAGCCTTACTCCTAACTTTTGAAGGTACATTTCTGCAGATCTAAGCGTTATATATTAATTTGAGGAGTACAGAAATCTTGAATTTAGATTTGAAAAATAGTTTCCTGAAATGTATACTAAAAACATTGCAATAATCTGAACACAGTTTGACCTTTGGGCTGAAGAGGATGGAGGAGCGTTGTAGAAATCACCCTGCAATCATATACCCTTGGTATTTTGCCACGTTTAATTTTGAAGGCATTTTCTGGCATCCCTCTCAGATTCTTCCACATACCATATTTACATTAATTATACTAAGAGACATAATTATAACTCATGGCTAATTTGTTTTTAAAAAGAAGAGAAAGAAGCCACAACAAGAAGCATGTTAAAAATAACACTGAGAATATAATTTAAGTATTAGACTTAAACCATTTAGTGTCAAAATACAGGCTTCTATCCCTAAGCTGCTTTAAATCTACATCATTACAACATGACTTGATTTGCCTGAACAATAAAAGACTAAACTTTTACAGGAAGTGACCGTTTAAAAAACGTATCTGTGCTTTTATAGTGTTTTAAGGAAAAAGATTAGCTTCATCTGAGTGTTTTCTATGTGTATATACAGTTTCACTTTTGAAAAAGATTTGTCATTCATTATGCTTATTCTTAAGCCAGTCAGTAGCTTGCCTGAAATTAACAGATGAATTTTCAGATACGGAAATAGATTAGTTTTGCACCAGACGTGCGGTACAAAAAATACCGTAACCATTGATGTTTTTTAAAGTTGTTTGAGGTTTTGAAGTGTTTTTTTAATATCATAATACATTCAATATATAATACATTTTTAACTTTAAATTTATTGCGTAATAAATTTTGTAATCTGATTTGTGTCATTGTGCTATGTTTATGAAGATTAGAATTCTCAGTTTATGTTTTATATATGGAAGTTTTAAATTATATATTTTCACATTTAACAATTTAGTATTAACGTTTCTAATTGGATTTATTTTTTTCCAACATGTGACACATTTAATATCCTTAATATGTAAATTACTCATACAAATTGAAAAGAAAAGCATTACAATCCAATTAGGCAAAAGCACAAAAGGTTTACACAGAAAGTTCATGGAAATAGTATAATTAACCAATGAATTTAAGATACAATAGTTTTAACGGTAATCATCTTCAGGACATTTAGTCATAAATATAAATATAATACATATAAAAATGTTATGTTATGAAAATATGCTCTAAAATGAACTAATAGTCTTGATTACCTAATTTTAAGGTTGCCATACATCCGTGGATATGAACTGTGTTCTTTTACCAACTGAACCATTTGAAACCACTGCTTGCTCCTGCCAGATAGCTCCTTAGTATATATCCCTAAGTGGGGGGCCTCTTTCCTTCATTCTAGAAATTAAATTTTTAAAAAGTTTGCTGTCTATACCCCAATAAAGATGTTAAAATAAATAAATAAATAAAATAAAAAATAAATTTAAAAAAAAAGTTTGCTGTCCTTAAGTATGGTTGCCTCTAAAACTATAGTGATATCTGTATGTGCACCCTTAACAGAATTCCTGAAAAGTCTAGTTAAGTGAAAATACACTAGTTATCAAAATGGGTAGATAATACAATATTATAGTTTTTAACAAGCTATATATAATGCTGCATATATAAAGACATATGTAGTAGATGTATAGTGACAAATGCATAGAAATTGTGTTGATAAAGCATGTTGTTTTTTTCCCTTGAGCAAAAATTAAAGCGCTGGGTTTCAAGTTCTTATGATAAAACAAACAATCTAGTGACAATATTTATCATTTAAAAAGAATTTAACTAGGTTCATCTTCTAGTTTTTCAAATCCAGAATAAGGAACTCAGGTTACCAAATAATCAGTGATGATGAGCGTTACATCAATTAAAAGTAGGTATGTGTTGGGACTTCCCTGGCAGTCCAGTGGTTGGGACTTCGCCAAGTGCAGGGGGTGAGGGTTTGATTCCTGGTCAGGGAGCTAAGATCCCACATGCCTTGGGGCCAAAAAACCAAAGCATAAAACAGAAGCAATATTGTAACAAATTCAATAAAGACTTTAAAAACGGTCCACATCAAAAAATCTTATAAAAAAGAAAAAAGAAAGTAGGTATATGTTAAAAATTATAGAAAATCAGGGGAAATTGTTTAAGACAAACTTGAAAACATTCTTGAACTAGATGTAATGGCACTAAAGTTACGTGACTTAAATTCAAAACTATTTGGTTAAAAAGAAAAATAAAATTCAACTAAATAAAACCCACAGGGCTCTTACCATTCCCCCCAAAAAGATGGGTGAGAACATTTTGTGTAAAAACGAACATTCTTAAAGCTGTACAGCTCGGAAGCCACTCTGTATGGATGCTGGAGAGCTGAAAAGGCCAGGCTGTAGTGCACGCTGAGACAGCTCCCTCCATACCTATTCTGTAAGCCACCCACTGAGCAGCTGATGTGGAGTTTAAAGAATTAATATCAGCTTAGGGGATAAACTTGATTGATCTAAGGATAAATATATACCTCAACACACCTGTCATTGGCTCACTTAGGTATGAGCATGTGTCCTAATCCTGACCAAAGAGATATGAGAAAACCCCAGCCAGTTCCATGATACTAAATCTGCCTTGGCCCAGGGCAGGAGTGTAACATCCTCTGTGTTCCTGCGTCTTGTGTGTTTGTACACTTACTTTCTTAACCAGTGTGCTAGAGGCCACCCTGTCGTCTTCTGGTAGGTGTGTGTGGGATCCTCTGTCCATACCTCCTGGGAGGGGCCCCTGCCATCTGGTCCCATTACTTTTGTCAGTAATGTATTCGTCAGGGTCCACACCAGGCATGGATGGGGGCTTGGAATGTTTTGTCGTGTTTCTTCAGTACCATGGATTTGAAATGAACTCATCCTTGCTGTGAGCATCAGAATCCCTGAAGAGTTTGTTCATAATTGGGAAACATTTGCAACGTCACCCCAGAATTAGTCAGCCTTATTCCCCTTCACTTCCAAGTAGAAGTTAAGAAGTATCAAAACAAGCAAAGAGCTATTTTTAGAAGAAATATGTTACACTCAGAAATGGTGAGATTTCTGGAAACTTTTTTCTCAAAGATAACAATGGGAAGCCATGCACTTTTTCCCACTGTACACAAAGAAGAATGAAGCTCAGACCCTAATGCCACTGGCAGCAATAACCATAAAGTCATTCAGCCTTAGGATGAAACCAGCTTTTATATTTGAACTGAAGAATCAACTAATCCTGAAACAAGGCCTGCTTCTGGAGTACTAGTCATATGAGTTAAGGCATGTCTTTACTCTTTAAGTCAATTTGACTTGTGTATTACTTGCAGCTTCAGGCATTGTAACTGATATAGAACTTGGTAGATATTTGGCTCAAGATGAGAACTAAGCATGAGTTTGTAAAAGCTATGACCCATGAAAGAAAAAGTCAGAGTAACAATTTAAAAACACCTAGAATCTGTAAAATAAAGCATGAAGTGAAAGCACATGTTCATTCTTCTCTGTAAAGAGTCCTGGAAAGCTACTTAAAGCAACAGCTGCCATTTGATCTTAAGTGATCACCAACTCTGTGATTACCTCCTACCTGGGATTTAGTGTGCAGATTCACCTCTAATCTGGATTGTAGGGAGAATTTCATGGTTTAGATTTTGAACTCTGCTTGGAAACCTCTTTGAAGATCAGCCAGAAGATTATGGTAGTGCAGATAACCTGCAGAAGCTTACAGCTGTCCGCCTGTAGTTCATGCTGAGCAAGTAGTCATTTTCCCAATGTGATAAAAATCGGATTACATTGAACATCACCTTCTACAGGTTATTATGTTCTCATCACCAAAATACACTAATCTCCTCTCTAATTTTTCTGATTTTCACAGCAGGGGAGTTCTAAAAGTGTTTTCCTCTTAAAATGTGTATGTGCTTCTTACTAAGAATGAAGTGTTCTTTTTTATTTGGGGTAGCAACTGACATACATGGTTCTACAACACTCAACATTTGCTATTTTGTTTTGCCTTATGTATAGATGATTGGCTATAATATATTATAATTTTTATTAAATTGAGCTATACAATGTAATCTTTATAATGGTTTTCTTTAAGAAAGTATTATAAAGGTTTTTCTTGGCCCAATTTTGAAAACCTGTTGCTTTCAGATTGAATAAAAATGTATTTTTATTAATGCATATTTGAGTATTTTTATGAATACTATTTTCTTCAAAAATTGCTTCATTTTTAAAGCCAAAATTGTGTGAGCACAGAAAACTATGAGTAGTCACAGTGGAACATGTTTAGCAAGTGTAAATGTATAGTAATTTAAGTCTAATTAAATTAAAATAAATCATAATTAAAGGTAATAAGTCAAATTAAACTTCCAAGTAATTTCAGTTACCAAGAGGAATGCCCCTTTATCACATATCAAAAACCAAATTACTCCCTTCTATTTATGTCATAAAACAAAAGTGACAATTTAAAAGCTAGTGATTTCTGCTCTTAACAACACAAACATCAGGATAACAAATAATCCTCTTAAAAAACAAAAATGAAAAAATAAACTATTTTCATAAATAAAAATACTGATTTTGCACACACATTCAGGTTTCAGTGACAGATAAATGAACATATCTCTATTTGTATTTTATCTAAAAAATAGATTATTAAAGACCAAATTTACAAAAATTGTGCATAGGAAAAGTTAACCAAACTATATAATTACATTTGTCCCTATTATATACCTCTTATTTTTGTGTTTTTTTCCTCACAGCACTAAATATGGAACTTCATTAAATCTCAGCATTTATATATTAATCATGTAAATAATTTTTTCATTATGAGTTACCACTTCATACTAGAATCTTTTTTGGGAGGGAGGAGATGCGAATGTTAGCATTTTGTAAAATACCTGGGCATTGTCTCTCTTCCATTAAAATAAATTAAAAAATTTAAAATTCTGCATAATCAGTATTATTATCTACTGTTCCCTTAAACACTGGGGAAAAAAAATACCTGAAAAGTTACTTTGCATTGTAATATTTACCTCTAGTGTGTAGAAACACAGAATCTATAAATACGAAAAATAAATATTAACAGTGAATAATTTTATGTTGGTTCTTTTACCATCAATTAAAAGTAGTATTTTTCATATATCAAAATTTAATTTATATTAGGAGAACAGATATATAGGTAAAAATATAATGAAACAATACAAGTTTTATAGGGCATTATTCATCATATTGCTAAAACTTATAAAAATAAAAATAGTGATTTGCTTGTAGTATGTGAGGCTGATGTTACTTACTCAGCCTCATGTGCTGTGTCTTGTCCTGCCAATATTGGTTAGGGGTTTCATCCATCATCTCCCATAGGGATACCTATACGCATCTGTGTCAGAATGGCTGGAAGTGGTTGTATATTCTCTAGCTAGTTTCTCCAGGTGAAACTAATGACCTCATACTGTTATCAAATCTATATTTGATAATATAGATTATTAAATAATACCACACATTAACCAAATGACTGTTGCAGTTTAGCATTACACACATACACATTTCCAAATACATCAACAAATAAAGTGCATTGCTTAATCACTAGATATATGTTAAAGTCAAAAGCATATGCATTCTAAGGAGAAAATATACATAATTGAAAACATAAGAAAACAGCAGTCAGTTGTGGGACATTAAAGAGATATAAAGAGACATTTTGGAAAAACAAAAAAACAAATTAGGTGCCTAATAAGCATATGAAAAGATGCGCAATCTAATTGTTAAAAAATAAAATAACCTTCCATATTAGCAAAAATTTTAAAACTTTATAATATCCAGTATTGGTCAGGATATAGGGCAACAGTCATTGATATACGCTGCTGGTGAAATTTAAATTGGGTGCTATATTTGGGAGCAGACTTTTGACTATATAGGCCAATTTCCAGTAGTAGAGATTCCTTTACCATGTATCTTGCAAAGATATCATGTATCTTTGCAAATAAATCTTTGCAGAATTATGCCTAAATGCATATAATGAATATACTCATTCAAGATTGTTTAAAATAGCGAAAAACGGAAAAGCAACTAGTTAGATATTTTTTCCCTCTCTTTCGTTTCCTTCTTTCTTCCTTCCTTGAGTGTAAGGCTCTTTGATGATTTCATTCATCAGATATTCAGCAGAAAGTTTACTCTGTCCGGTATAATAAAAACTCATAAGGAGTCATTGCTGGATTTTACATAATGCCCTATTTTTTTTTTAATTTTTTTTTAAATTTCTAGAAGATCACTTCAGCTGCAGTGTATGTGAGAAAGCTGGTAATGGCAAGGAGATGGAAATAATGCACACGAGCAGAGCAGTTATACAAAATCAAACCTTAGGATAGTGTGCCAATAATAAAAAAATGAAGTAGATCTGTACATGTTGATTTGGACAAAGGGCCACATTATATTAAGGTTATGAAAGCAAAGAGTACACATAAATGCATGTGGAAATACATAAGCATTTCTTTTCAGAATGGTAACAAAATTTAATATTAATTACCCTTTATGAATGGAAATAAAAAGTAAAGAAACTGGAGTAAGGCAGACATTTTATTTCTTTTAATTGCAAAATTTTCTGTATTGCTCACATTCTTACAATGCTTTTGTATAACTTTTATGATTTTGTAACAGAATTAACTAGTTTAGGATTTTAGACCATTTTTTTCTTTATATGTTATAAATTAAAAGTAATTATAATTACCATTTAAAATTTGTCTCCAATTTATGTTGTTCTAACCACTTGTCTCAAAATATTCTATAATTTTTAAAATATTGTGACAATATTTTATTAGGCTTCTTCTTTTTCCTTAATTTTTCCTAATAAATAAGTAATTGACAACAGCTAAGAAAATACAACTTAAACTTTAAAAAATTAATTAAAAAGGAATTTTCATTTCAGTTTGTTTAAAGTTTATTGAGTTATCAAAGTCTATGATGACATATATACCCTCAAAATTGGGCATAACTTTTTGCAAGAATTAGATTTTACGTAGCCCCCTATAGTCCTACATTTCAGATACACGTCTGGAGTTATTTTTGTAAGACAACATAATGAATAACTTTAGTATCTTCTCTTACACTAGAATACAGGGGCTTGAAACAAGATAGATTGGCTGAGAAGGAGTTTCATGTTTAGAAAAAGATAAAATCCTAAAAAAAAAAGAACAAGGCCATCTGCAAGAATCATTTATGTATCATTTTTGACTTTAATTTCATACAATATTTATCTTTTCGTGATTGACTTAACTTGGTATAATGTCTTCAAGTTTGTTTCATCCATGTTGTAGCACTTGTCAGAATTTCCTTCCTTCTTAAGGCTGAATAATATTCCATTGTAGTATATACCACATTTTGTGTATCCATTCATCCATCGACGGACACTTAGGTTGCTTCCACCTTTTGGCCATTGTGAATAATGGTGGTATGAACATAGGTGTACAAATACCTGTCTGAGTCTCTGCCTTCACTTCTTGGGGGTATATATCCAGCAGTAGAATTGCTAGATCATATGACAACTGTTTAATTTTTTGAGGAAAAAATTAAAAAGGTAAATTTGGGGTTATGTGTATTTTAGCACAAAAAACAAAAACAATTAATTTCTGCTTGATATAAAGATTCTTAACTCACTAAAAGGTGCCAAACTCTGATTGTGCATCAGAGAATCTCTGACAACTAAACCAGCCTAACTGCGCTTCACACAGTCTTGACTCTTCTCTGTCCTGACTTGTACTTTCAGGTCCATAATCTTTACACTGTCCAGCCTTCCCCATCCCAACAGGATGTGTCCTAATGCACATACAGCCCCTTTTTGACATAGAGAGGGTTCTACCTCCTCAGTTCCAGGAAGTTTGCTACTGTTTATTGTGTTTTCTCAGATTCAAAATAGTATAGAAGTCAGAAAGCCTGGGTCTAATTTCTATCCCTGCCTTTTACTAAAACTATGAATTTTCAAAAATCGTTTATTTTTCTTGATTTGCTATTTGCTCACCCATTCATTTTTTTAAAAAATCAGTTGAGCACCAACAATTTTCCAGGAACTATGCCAGGTGCTAAAAATGCCAAGAGATCATGATGTACCTCTTCTGTCAAGCAGTTTACAGTTACTGGGGCAAAAATAGCTCTCTAATACCCTTTAGAGGGATAAAGTAGGGAACTTCTAAAAAGTAATCCGTGAGAAATGGCTTTGTATATTTTAAACATTGAATGCATGTGGTGTGATTAATATTCACACTGGTTCCCGTCGCACTTCGGGTGCTCTCAAATCCACATAAGAAATTGGAGAAAGAGGTTATAATGGTTAAGTAGAAGAACAGCACTCCTTATTTGTACAGCAGAAACACCACCGCCAACACCAAAGAGCGCTGACCAGTAATTTATATTTTTAATATTAAAAAAATTTCACCCAATTTAAAATATTTGACGTCTCCAAATTCTTGTTTCCTTTCCATAAAGCAGTCTACTGATGACTCTCACGGTGTGTGGACATAAAGGGAAGGGCTGCATAGCTTTCTCTCCCTTTAATTAAAAATGGAAACAGGGCTTCCCTGGTGGCGCAGTGGTTGAGAGTCCACCTGCTGATGCAGGGGACATGGGTTCGTGCCCGGGTCTGGGAAGATCCCACATGCCGCGGAGCGGCTGGGCCCGTGAGCCATGGCCGCTGAGCCTGCGTGTCCGGAGCCTGTGCTCCACAACGGGAGAGGCCACAACAGTGAGAGGCCCGCGTACCGCAAAAAAAAAAAAAAGATATAGAAGCTTCTTGCTCTGGTCACTTTTTATGAAACAAGATGGGATGTGAAATACTTCTGGTCACTCTGGAGAATGAGATGGCCTCAGAGTGTGGATGAAATCTACTAATGTTGATAAAGAAAAATATTCAAAACAGACAAATCCAATCAGTGGATATGGAGTTGGGATATTAAGAAGTGCAATTTTATTGTAATGCTCTAGAAAAATGTGTGTGATAAGACTAATTTGGGAGGAAATGCATAAACCAATAGTTCTACCAATGGGATTTAAAGTAAAATATTCCATCAAATTGTTAGTAACCGGTGCATCTTAAGCAGATGACAGACACATAAAATTGGTTTCCTTATTTGTGCAATGTAGCAGGTTTCAAAAATTTCTTTGGATTGTTGTTGACAGTAAGTGAGATATAGTGGGAAAGCATCCAGGTGATGTCTGATGCAAAGTTGATGCTTAATAAATCCATCTATAGCGCCCCACCAACCTTGCCTGTGCTCCTCCATGATGACAACAATGAAATCCTATCCAATTCCTCTTGCAGTAAAGAAAGTTAAGTGTATTTCTTTAAAATGCAAGCAAGTAGAAGTATAGCATAATAAGCCTTAACGACGTGCGTGTTGAAGTAGAGTTCAATTTTGTTTCATCTGAAATGGGAATAATACTAATTACTTTATAGAAAGAGTATAAGGAGTAAATGAGATAATGAAAGTTACTTAACACTTAGCTTATTATATAGTATGTGTGAGATAAATCTTAGTGGATAAAGGATCCTAATAGAAACAATGATAAGAACAGAATTTCCCTGAAAAAAACACAGTAAAAAATTCTTGGGAAAGAAGAATCCATTTGACAAGTCATCTAGATTCTGGCTAATTTATTCTAGATACAAAATTGGCTTCCACATAAAATGGGAATGTGAGTTTTTATAGTTCTCCAGTATTACCCTTATTCAGAAATTTTTTTTTCTCTCCCGCATCTCTCCTGTTAGTGCTATTGCCTATCCACAGTTATCACACCTACACGAGAAGGGAAGTGATGGAGTTCCTTATTGTCAGGGTCAAAATTGACCATTCGAGCTGTCTCTGTGGCCTCTTTGGGTAGTAGAGCTAGGGTGCTTCGTCATAAAATATGAAGTCTTGCCTATAAAATCTATCTAGATTGAAATATTTCTACTTGAGACAAAGTTTGATTAGAGTTCTAAACCTTGGGCTTTCAACCAAATTTGGGGATTTGATATAAATTTAATTTCCTTTTGGAAAGACTGAAAAACAGACTTCCTGTGTACTTACATTAAACCCAAACAGATTTCAATTATTCAGGTTTGCTTTATTTTGAGATCCAGTGCCTTCTTCCTGTAATTTTTCAGGTAAGCGCGTCTTGCTCTTCAGGGCTCTTGTGTGCTCTGTACCTTTATTTCATGTCTTCTTATGTGTGCTGCAGCTGACTTTACAGACCCTCTAAAACTGACTCAATGCTCTCTTCTTTTGCTAAGAGTTTGCTGCTCTAAGAATAAATTGCGATTACACATTTCCTTTCCCTCCAGCTTTTTCTTTTTTGTAGTATCCTTTCTCCCCTCTATTTTTTCCTCCTTTTAAAACCATTCCTTTACTCTAGTCTTTGCATCCTCACCCTATGACACAGCATTCATTGTCTCCTCTACAATTTCCCCTTTCTGCAGGCTGTATCAACGTGCTGTTCGGTGAGCAGGTACTCATTAAACACCTACCACGTGTCAGACACATATGTCTGGAAAGACATCTTTGCCATTCTGTGGCTTCCTTTTTAATAAGTGCATATCTGGCTTCCTTTGGTTGCTTTTCCATCTTGCAGTTTCTTCCCGACTGCCTCTTTGTGGTGGGAGGGGGCTTTATTTTCTGATGCAAATTCTATTATTTTGGCGGGAAAGACACACTCAGTTTCCAAGCACAATACCTCTGACATAACCATCTCCACAGGACACTGAAATATTATCACAATTTAGGTCTCTTGGTTTCAGGCTAGTGGGTGCATTTCAAAGATGGTTGAAAAAAACCCACAATCATCATCCTACTCTTTTTGTCACACCAGGTCAAAAGTCACTCTTGGCTATAGGTTTTGGACATTTTTATTGCTTGAGAAAAAAGTCAAAACTCCTTAGTGGACTACAGGTTCCTTTTTGATCTGCTCTCTGATAACTCCCCAGTTTTATCTATCAAATATTCCTCCTTTGCCTTCAATGTTCAAATACTGAGTTATTCCCAACTCTAAGATGTGTCCCTTCTTGCTTACCTCTTGTCCACTGTACCTGCTGTTATGTATATGCTGGAAGCACTTTCGCACTCTTCTGAATTTGCTGGTATAACTTCTCTTTTTGTCTCAGTATGTGTGTTCCTTTCTCCATGAAGCCTTCCTTGAATTTCCAGGATTGGACTACATGCCTAGTCTTGTGCTTCCGTGGCAGCTGATGTGACACTTATTCTGGTGTAGAGGGGGTGTTCAGGAAACATTCTTTCAAGGAATGGGGATAAATTTTAACATTGATCATAACTAATGCATATTTTATTGTTTTAATACAGACATACTAATGATCAGTCCAAATCTAATTCTTGAAACTGAAACCAAGTAGCAAATTTGTCTCTACATTTCTCTAGAATAATACAACTAAAACATTTTGTTTTCCCCAACTGCTTCCCCCTTCTTGTGCAAGTTGATTCACTATTTGACTGGCTCAAGTTACATTGTTTTATGCTGGCTTCTCAGTGGCAAGGCATCTTTATATGTTAGCAAAGTAGTAACGAGGATAAAACATTTTAATTGTTTTAGTGCATTTTAATAAAGACCAGTGCCGCTTTATTTTGGCATTGTTTAATAGAATACCCAAGACTAAGATAATGGGGACATCTAATTGCTCTTTGATAATGGATATTAACCATGCAACTGATATTTCCATTTGACTGCATAGAAAAAAACAGACAAGAAAATTAATAAAGAATGGAAAATGTTGGCTGATTGCCACTTTTTTTATTCAACTCTTTATGTATGAGATCAGTTAAGGTAATACCCATAGACAGTGGCCTATAGGACCTCTTCTGACATGTTGAATGTCCTCCTAAGGCGGGATTATTTCCTCTATTATTTTTTCTAATTACTGTTTCCTTTTTTTTTTTTTGCGGTACGCGGGCCTCTCACTGTCGTGGCCTCTCCCGTTGCGGAGCACAGGCTCCGGACGCGCAGGCCCAGCGGCCATGGCTCACGGGCCCAGCCGCTCCGCGGCATGTGGGATCCTCCCAGATCGGGGCACGAACCTGTGTCCCCTGCATTGGCAGGCGGACTTTCAACCACTGCGCCACCAGGGAAGCCCTTCTATATCTTTTAAACAAAGAAACAATAAATTTATGAAGAACGTGCAAGACAAAGGGGTTTAGGCTAGGGGTAGTAAAGGATGAGGTCATAACTAGGAAGTTGAGGATTAGCTTGACATGTTTGTCTGTACTGATTTCTGGGCCCTACAATCCTCATCTCTGGTGAATGTCTTCCATCCTCCTGGTACAGGGAGGGGACCTTTCACATGACCTGTTTTGGGAAGAAGAGCAAGCGTGTGTCTGTTTGGGGGCGGGGTGGGAGGATATCACAGTGACCTTCCTGCTTCTGCCATTTTCTCAAACTCCTTCAGAGTAAGCTGTTTACTATGCCAAGGTGTCACATTTTGGGGTCGTGTGTCCTGAACCCCATCACCACCCTACCCTGCTTTACCTCTCCCAGAAACCACAGCAAAGGCACCTGCATACAGTTCTTCTTCCCCCTCAGCCTCGTAACTGCACCCGGGCTTACCCCTCAGCGGCCCTGTGTGAACTGTGGGTGTGACGAAGAACTGCAGACCCTTTCCGTTTTCTCTCTCTTGATCTGCATCCATCCTCACCAAACCTCAGCCAAGGGAATATGGTCATATGGTTAGAATACCTGGCCTCTACTCCCTAAAGCAGGAAAACCTTCCCCACCCCAGTCATGACAATTAAAAAAAATCTCAAGACTGGGGCAAAAAATCACCCTCAGGGGAGAACCACTGCTCAAATATTCCCTGTCGACCTCTGACCATCCGTAGTGCTTTCCTGACATCCGTTATCCCAGCTCTTCTAACAATAGAATAAGCACTTAATTCTCAATTAAACTCTTTATTTCTGGCTTCCATGAGCTTCTGTATTCTAACCAAAACTGACTGAGAGGGAGGACATAACAGATCAATTATTTTCTGCACGGGAGTAATCCAAAATAGATTAAATTTAGCCACATAAAATATTTAAGTAGAAGTTAAAAATTCACATGGTTTATGCTTCTTCCCCGCAGATAATTTTTCAATGTAATAGAATCCTTATTTTTTAAAAGAATGCTCTCTTAATTTTTGGAAAAATACCCATCTTCTACAATCAATTGTTTTTTTAAAGAAAATGTGACCTATTTGGCAAGGTTATTTCTTGGGAGATAGCTGCTGGCTTATATTTTTAGAATGTGTTTATGCAAGAGTTAGATTGTAATTTACCAAAATGTTACGTACAAAAAGGCCAAGCAAAAGTAAGAGTATGGGTCGTGGTTGGGGTAGAGGTTATTTTGTACTGTGGATGCATAGGTAAGACACACGAGAGAGAAAGTAGTATTTTCCCTTAATTGTCAATGGCCTAACTGGACTAGAGCAAAGAAGAAGTAAACAGAAAAAGTGAAGGCTTTGATGCTTCCTAAACAGGGTTAGGTCTAGTTGACATTAGATTGTATTGACAAAACAAACAAATGAACAAAAAGAGCCCCTTCTTTTTGTTTGTTTATTACAATTTCACCTTCAATGCAGTTTGATTAATTTTCTCACAGATAATAGTTTTAAAATTTTATGTATTATGAAATTGTGAGGCTGCACAGACTTTGAAATTCTCCAATGAAGGGTATTATAGAGGCGCCAGGTAACTAGAGATACAATATAAATCTTGACTGAATGTTTCAAAGTATAGAATTTCATGCCTTTCTTCTCCCATCTGTGCCCTAATCCTGCCTCTGAGAAACAAAGCATCAGGGGCACTTCACAGTGTGGTGCAAAAAATATAAATAAAACTTTAAAAAAAAATCTCTTTAGTAAGTCGGCATCCACTGAAGTCATGCCAGCCTGTGAATTACAGTTTGCAGAAGCTTTAGAAATGAGGATAAATTGCAGCATATCATATCCCATGTGAAATGAAGAAATGTTTTTTCTTGTATATGCCATATAACAAAACAATACTCTGACCTAAACTGATTCACTTTCTAAAACACTATGTTTCTCGGCTTCCGAAATCTTTCATCCATATTCTTCAGTCTGCTGCGCACATTTTATAACACTCAAGCCATGGACTGAACATGGTGCCGCAGTTCTGGCTGTGGCTCCAGCCTGACCCAAGAGCATATGCATTTTAAGCTTAAGAAGGAGAAGCAATTGCAGCATGTTGAAATTTACATATTTGTTTTGTTCTTGGAATCTGTTAATATACTAGTTGCTAAATGCATGTTGTAGGTCTTACAGACTCTGAACTTGTGTAATGATATAAAAACACCATAGCATGAAATTTCTACTAAAGGTATCATAAACAGTATCTTGACCTTTAATAAATCCCCACTGTAAAAACTTACACTTTAGGGTATGAAGAGTTGGTAGGATAACATTTTGATATATCAGCCTTGGCATTTTTTCCCCCTTCATGTAAATCTGTGGCTTCCCCACAATCCAGACTGCATTCATTACGTGAAGGAAATGATGTTACAACAGAATCAGAGACAGTTTCTTTAATGTCAAATCCCTACTCCTTGAAAAGGGTTAGAATATAACGAGCACAAAAGGAGTAGAAGAAATTCCTTTTTCTCCCAGCCTAGCTAAAGTTTTCTGGGAGGAATCTAGGAGTAAGTAGACCTTGGATGTCCCTAGGAGGGCCTCACCCTTGTCTGAGCTGAGCCCTCCACCTCTAATGGTAGGGTACAGTCAGAAGTTTTGGGGACGAAGTGAGAAACAGAGGCCCCATTGTGCTGATTTAAATAGAACCCAGTGAGGAGCAAGAGCCAGATTATCCTCCTACACTGTGGTAGGTAGCAGGGCATAAATGATCCACCTGGAACAGTCTCCCAGATTCCCCCCCCCCCCCTGCCGCAGGGCACAGGAAGAACCACTAAAAAGTACATTATTTTAATGTATAAATAGGTTGAAAGTGGAGATAAATGGAACATAAAAATTCATCGGTTAACCTAAGGGAAAACAGAGGAAAAAGAAGCAAAGAACGGATAGAACAAATAGAAAATATCTTCCAAGTTGGTAAATTTTAATCCAACTATAGCCATAATTACACTAAATGTAAATAGTCTAATGACATCAATTAGAAGAGACAAATTAAGTTGAATAAAAAAATTTAGACCCCAATATAGGTTTTCTACAGAAACCCAATTTAAATATAAAATACAAAGATGTTAAAATAAAACAAAATTTAAGTACTAATAGAAGGCAGGAGTAATATTAATTAACATTAAAATAGACTTTAGAACAAAGCATATGACTACATATAAAGAAGGATATTCCATAATGGAAAAGTGGTCAGTTAACCAAGCAAGCATAACCATCCTAAATGTGCATGCACCCAACAACAAAGTCTTAAAAAACAAAAAGCTTTAACTGAAAGAACTGAAAAAAAAAATAGACAGTTATAGTTGGAGATTTCTATGTTTCTCTCTCTGATCAGTAGAAATGCTAAACAGAAATTCTGAGGGATGTAGAACACCTGAACAACACTATCAACCAAATTGAACCAATTGACAATTACAGAACACTACACTCAATATCATCAGAATGAATATTCGTTTAAATTGCACATGTAAATTAACATTCACAAAGAGAGACCATAGTCTGGACCAAAAAAGAAAAAAAGATTTAAAAGTATAATTTGAAATGAAACTCAATTAAACAAGAAATCAGATAACTGGAAAATCCCCAAATAGTTGTAAATTAAATAGCACATCCATGTATAACTGACAGGTCAAAGTCACACAGGAAATCAGAAAATATTTCTAATCAAATAAAAGTGAAAACATAATATATCAAAGTTTGTGGGATGTGGCTAAAGCAGGGCTTAGAGGGAACTTTATGGCATTGATTGCTCATATTAAAAAAGAATCAATGTCCAAAATGTCTTATCTTAAGAAATTATAAAAAGAAGAGCAAATTAAACCAAATGAAATCAGAAGAAGGGATATAATAAAGATAAAAAGAAAACTGGAAGAGAATAACAACAGAGAAAATCATTTAAATCAATAGCTGTTTTTTTTTAAAGAAGTCAATAATTTTGATAACCTCTAGTCTGAGAAATGAACAAAAATGAGAGAAGACATAAATTACAACTACCAGGAATAAAAGAGGTGACATCACTAGATATTCTATAGATATTTAAAAATGAACAACAGTATGTTAGTTTGCTAGAGCTGCCATAACAAAGTACCACAAACTAAGTGGCTTAAACAACGGAAATGTATTGTCTCACAGTTTTGGAGGCTAGAAGTCCAAGACCAAGGTATCAGCAGAAGTCATGCTCCCTCTGAAGTTGCTAGGGAGAGGTCTGTTGCAGAGCTCTCTCCTAGTTTTGTAGTTCCTTGACTTGTGGAAGCATAACTCTAATCTTCACGTGGCTGTCTTCTTGTGTGCCTGTCTGTGTCCAAATTCACCCTTTTTATAGTGACACCAGATATTTTGGATTAAGGGCCCAACCTACTCCAGTATAACTTCATTTTAACTAATTATATCTGCTGATACTTTATTTCCAAATAAGGTTACATTCTGAGGTACTGGAGATTAAGACTTTGCTATGGTCTGAATGTTTGTTCTCCTTCCCCCGAATTCATACGTTGAAATCCTAACCTGCAAAGGTGATGGTATTAGTTAGTGGGGCCACTGGGAGGTGCCTAAGTTATGAGGGTGGAGCCCTCATGCATGGCGTTAGTACTCTTAAAAAAGGAGACCCGGCAGAACTCCCTTCCTCTTTCACCATATGAAGACACAATGGAGAAGTCTGCGACCCCCCAAAAATGCTCTCACCTGGCCATGCTTCCAGCCTCCAGAACTATTAGCAATAAATGTCTGTTGTTAGTTAGTTTGAGGTATTTTGTTATAGCAGCCAGAATGGACCACGACAGACTTCAACATACAGATTTGGAAGGCATAATGCAACCCATTACACACATTCTGCCCATAAATTGGACAACTCAAATGAAATGGATACATTAGACATCAACTGTCTAAGCTTTCCCAAGAAGATATAGGTAAGCTCAATAGCCCTATAATCTGTAAAATAAATTGAATTTGTAGTTAAAAAACTTTAAACAAAGAAAACTCCACACATAGTTTCCTATGCTGACCAAGTCTACCAAATATTTAAGGAAGAAATAATACCAATTCTACACATTGTTCCAGAATAAAGAGGAAAAAAACACTTCCCAACTCACTTTACTAGTGAGCATTTAACTCTGATGCCAAAACTGGGCAAAGGCATTATAAGAAAATTGCAGACCAATATCCCTCATGAACATAAAAGCAAAATCTTTCAAAAAATGCTATTAAAACAAATTCAATAATATATAAAAAGGGTAATACTTCATATCCAAATGAGTATTATCCTAGGAACTAGGCATTTGTTCAATATTCTAAAATTAATTGATATAATTCACCATTTAAAAGACTAATTAAGAGAAAAAATATGAAATTTTCAATTCAGAAATAGTCCTTTACAAAATTCAATATCCATTCTTCATCAACACTCGCAGAAAATGTGTGTTGCATATATATAGATAGATATAGATAGGGATATATATAATAGAATTCTCAAAAGTTAATAATAAGGAAACAATAAGCTAAATAAATGGGCAAGAAATTTGGATGCTTTCCCAAAGAAGATATATGAATAAAAAATAAGTACATTAGTTATTAGGACAATACAAATGTCAAAATCTCAAAGAGATATTACTCTTAACCATATCACAATGGTTAATATAAAAACGGGAGTGGGTAATACCAAGTGCTCATCAGGATGCAAAGCACTGGAACTGTCACATAGTGCTGACAGATTTGCAAAATGGCACAGTTACTTTAGAAAACAATTTGGCGAATTCTTATAAATTAAACACAGGGGCCATATAGCCCAGGGATAGCATTCCTAGGTGTTCACATAAACTGAAATCCTGTGCCCACACCAAAGCCTGTACATTAGTGTGTGTAGCAGTTTTATTCATAATATCCTAAAACGTAAAACAGCACAAATGTGTCTCAGCAGGAAAATAGATAAACTATGGTACCTCTGTATAATTGAGTACTACTCAATAATATAAAAGAAAGAACTAGTGATGTAGTCAGCAATGTAGATAAATAGTCCATGCATTTTGCTAAGTGAAAAAGCCAGACACAAAAGGTTACATTCTACATGATTTTACCCCAGATGACATTCTGAAAAAGGTACAGCTATAAGGGCAGATTTCATAATTTGTTGCCAGGGACTGCGTGTGTGTGTGTGTGTGTGTGTGTGTGTGTGTGTTTGTTGTGGGATGGGGTTGAGGTAGGTGTGGGTGACCACGCAGAAGAATAAGAGAATTTGGGGGTGGCGTGGAACTCCTTAAATCATCCTGAATGTGGTGACAGTGGTTACTCAAATGTACGCATTTGCCAAACTTCACAAAAATGTACAATAAAAACAGAAAACTCTACAGTATATAAATTATATAATAATTTTTAAAAATAAGCTATTGAAACGTATAGAATGGGCATCCAAATTAGTCCCATTTGCAAAGAACTATCCTCGTGAATAGTTACTGTATTGACTTGGCTTTTCTACTAAACACCAAATTCCCAGAAAGTAGAGATTTTGTTTCATTTGTCTCTGCACCCCAGCACTCAGTATGATGTCTGGCAAAAACAAAGTTCTCAATAAAAGTTTGTCGTGCGTAAAAGTCAAGTGGCTCAATTAAGTGTTTTAAAGCTCAGCCAACAATCTGATTGACTGATTCTATATAACAATATCAGAAAAAATTAATCGATGCAAAATAAGAGTTGTACTACACATGGGTGATAGAAACATTAAACCAAATTTAAAAGTCCCAAATGGCCCTTGATGAAAGGTTTATTACAGGCGTAGAGTATTTATTTTAAGTAAATTCTGGATCTGTCACCTAAAATTGATGTGATTAACAGTAAGGGGGAAAATAATGGCTACACCTCAAGTTGGGACCTGAGAGAAGTGAAATCACATATCTTAACATAAATTATCAAGATCCTAGGAGGTCTAAATGAGTCTTGTAGAATCAATCAAACACAGAAAAGAGAAGGAGTTCTCCTGGGAAGGTGATAAGCCCGAGTCTGAAAAGCTCATGCAGACCTGAAGCTTGATGAAAGCATTTTTATTTGAACCAGCTTAAGCACAATGGGATGCTGTGAGATTCTCACTGCACAGCTGTCCTCTTCCTTCACAGTGTGTTTGATGTACAAAGTGGTGCCTGGAGCCCAGAGCTTTCAGATGCCCACTCAGGACCATGTGCACTTTTCCAGACTCATTTGCTGACGGAAATAATAGTGCTGTGAGTCAATTTAGTCGATGAGAAGCACTTTAGCAAGTTTCTTTCTCTGGAACCACAGATGAGAGGGAAAGAAAAGATTCTACTTGTTTTGGGCATTCAGTAAATTACTTGGTGAAAGAATAAATGGGTGAGTGAAGGAATCAATGAGAGAATGCATAAATGAACAGGGCTATAATTTGTGTTATTTGGTGCTGAAAATAGCAGACGCTATGAGATTAACAGTAATGATGATGAACTTGTACGAAACAGCCTTTTAGAATTCAAACCTGCTCTTTACTAATCCCCCTCATTTACACTTGGATTTGCTGGTGGCATGGTCCATTAGCCTCTTCTGTTTTTAGTTTCCAAATTCTAGAGTTATCCCTTAGGAATGCTCTTCTGATACTCTCTCATTCTCTGCATTTCTCCTTGTCTTTCTCTCCTGTAAATATATTCTTCTCGCATGACTTTTCAGGAAGAAGATTCATGCCCTTATGTGCCCATAGGCTGTTTTTGTGTTTTATTCTTATGATCCAAGGAAAACAATACAACACACTTGTTTTCTTGGTATTTAATTAGATATTATATCCACTATCTTTGTGATCGCATTCTTATTCTTACAGCTTTAAAATAAAATAGAAAGAAAAAAAAATCTCCTCTTTACAAATTTACCAACTTCATACTCCCATTTTATTTATCAAGAAGACAACTGATGATAACAGAATAGATGTGTTTGGAACTATTGTCCAAAGGGAATTCTAGTAAACAAATTAGACTCCTATGATTTCTCCAAAGTGATACAGATGGCTTCCTGCTACATATTAACCTAAAATGATAAGTACATTTTCCAGGATTTTTAATGTGTACATCTGAAAAAAGCTAATACCATCTTATTTTGATAAATATGGACAGCACAATGGTTTAAAAGATTTAGAGAGAATTTCATGACACCATTATTAAATTATCTGACAGTGAAAGATCCTTACTGTGTCCATAATGCTTTGGATCATATTTTGCCATTTCCTCTACCCTTCCATTGCTTCACATTTTCAACTTTGGCTATTGGAATAATGATCACTTCTTGTTTTTAACACCGGAAAGATTTGAGGATTTTTTTTTTTTTTACATTGTGTCTTTTCAGTGGTTCACTCCCAGAAAAATTAGGCATGTTCTAGCATTAGAGTTTATATTAAAAATGGGTCCTTTAAAAAATATATTGATGTGGGGTATGTCAAAAGGCACAGTGGCCAACTGAAAGAGCTCCCAGTGGCCAAAGCTGCAACAATTTGAGCAACAAAATAAAGTAGTGTTGGATTATAACGCAAAGTATAAAGTAAATATTCATGAGTTCATACTGATGTGAATAAATTAATAAATGAGGGAGAAGAGTCAAATCTGTGCAGAAGAATTCCAAATAAACTATATAGATACTTCTTCATCTTAAAGAATGTAGAGCTTTACTCTACACTCCCTAAATTTGGGCTTCCGTCCAAATGAGGAAAGTCACAACCTGTCACATCCAAAGGAGAAACTGTCACTGCCAAAACACATCCTAAAGAGACATGATAACTAAATGTAATGTGGAATCTTAGATGGGATCCTGAAACAGAAAAGTATGTTAGGTTTAAACTTGGGGAATCTGAATAAACTATAGCTTTAGTTAATAATAATATATCAATAATGTATAATGTATAATAAGTTAATAATAATGTGTTGGTTCATTAACTGTCAAAGGTGCCATACTAATGTATAAGGCTAACAATAGGTGAAATTGTGTATATGGAACTCTGTTTTCTCAGTTTTTCCTTAAATCTAAAACTGTTCTAAAAATAAAGTCTATTTATTTTAAAAAATTGAGTAGAGTGAAACTAACAAAATACTTTAAGCCCTGGGGAAGGTTGAAGTCAGAATATTCCACAGAGAAGTAAAGCCCTAATTAGATGACAAATTACTTGAAAATCATGTCTCCTTGTTATAGATTTTTAACATCTCCTTGTTATATTATTTTAAAAATCTTTAAATATATATTTTTATTTTACAAAATATTTTATGGTGACACTAAAGGCTGTTTAAATTGGGTGGAATAAACATCTCCTCCTTGAGACTTTTCCTGATATTACTTTTCTTTGTTTCTTTCAGTCTTTGTTTACAGGCATATACTCACAAAGTGGGCTTAAGTTTAGAAATGTCTGGCTGTTCACTAATATTATGTATTTCTCTGTTATATATATCCCTTATAATTGTAAGTTAAATGGCTGAATAACAGTCGTTCCAGGTCATTTAAAAAAGCAAATTATTTTTGAAAACAAATAGAAAGAAAATGAACTGAAAGAAGCATGGTATCATTCAGGAATGAATTTTTATTTCATATGACTCTCGAAAGTAAGGGCAGCATAGCTTCCTAAGGTATTTTTCTTTTGTTTTTTACTTAAGTTAAACTATGTTGAACTCATTTTCTTAATAGCTGACTGAAAAAAATTCAGAACAAGTGATATTTTTATTTACCATAGACATCAAAACATTTGTGGTCACTTTGAATTACAATCTTGCTGCTCTACTAAATAATGTTTTTGATCTCCAAATTATTCTTGTATTATTACACTGTGGGAAAATTATGGTTATAATCAACTTAGAAATATAGTAAAGAAAACAAAAGAATAAAACAGATAAAATAGTAAGTCAAGCCAAAAATACATCCTCAGATCTGTGCTTTTTTTATCATTAGACATTTATTCATATTTTCTACATATTTGGAAGATGCAGCCTTGTGTACATATTTTAATTAGAATGATATATTAATGTCATTTTTTATCTGCTCTCACTGGTTTTGTCATAATATTTATATACCGGAAAATAAAACAGTGGTTAAGTTCTGAATATCAGATGCATGTTGATTTCAACATACAAACTAAAATATTTATTTTTCAGACCTTCTTTGCGAGGCAACATTTTAAAAATGTGGCTTTTTTTCTCATTTGATATTCGATGCTTTTAGAATTTAAAGAGCATAATGTATGAATCTTAAAACTTTTGTAATATAAAATGCTCTGCTGCTATTAGCCAAAGACATTTTCACATAATCCAGTAATCTTGTGGAATTCATAAAAAATAACAATACTATTTTTTAATATGATGTGTCAGAACCTCTGATAAGAGTTTTTCTTTTTATATATTATTCTTTTAAATTTTAACAAGTTTGTAACATCTGTACTGTGTTACTCATTTCATTTTACAAATGAGAAAACTTAGGTAAGAAGGGCTAAGTAACTTGTTAAGATAATAGAGACATAATTTCATAACAGGCTGCAGGACTCCAGAGCTTACACTTTATTGCTTCACCAAATGTAAAAGTTTGAACAATATATAAGTAATTCTTTCAAATGAAAATACTTATGAAGGGCCCTGAAAATGTCTGGGCCCCCAGAATTACACAGATCACTGCCAAAGTGGTTTTGTTTCTGTGACTGACAAAAGAATGAGTTGAGTGAAACAGTGCTTAATTAAGTTCTCTGCTATTCAGTCTTACAGCATACAAACTTTTCCTTAATTACACTTTTCACACTGTTAAATTCTATTTTGATTTTTTTGTATGTTTAAGGTCTAACCTCCCTCATTGTTCTGAAAACACCATGAAGCACCATGGGGTTTTTTTGCTCACTTTTCTATTCCTATATTCTAGCAAAGTGCCTGGCCAGAGTCAGCCAAGCCACCTGGCTCGTTCATCAGGACACCTTCAATTTCAAATGATAGATCTTACTAAGAGTTCTCAGACGATTAGGCACATTTAATTATTTTACATAACAAGAAGACTAGAGCCAGCTGGCTTTGAAGGAGGAGTTTGGTAGCTTCCAGGATATCAGGACACTGGCTGAGCATCTCTGTGTATGCTAGGTAGCAAGTGCAAGTATATTCTAATTGGGAAGACAAAAAGAGGCTGACAGATGGTGTCCCAGAGAAGGAGAAACTCTAAAGAGTTAGAGAATCATGAAATCTTGGCTTGAGAAGGAGCATCAGAGATCTGATTGCCTCACCCAGCTTTATTCCTGTATCGTCTTTTGACAAGTACCTACCTAAGACAGCCCATGCTTCATCACTCTCAATTCAGTGTCCAGGAATGTATTACTTCATAAGTAACCCATTCCATTCTTGAACAATCCTAGCTATATAAAGTTATTACATCAGGGTGGATTTTCTTTGGTCTCACACATTTCACCGATTCTCTGATCCTTCTCTTTCCTGTCTGAACGCCTCTTTGTGACTTCACCTTCTAAGCTTGTCTCCGTGGTGCATCCCTTCACTCACGTGTTTGCAAACGCATTAAGTTTCCTTTCCCCTTTGTCTTTCTTCCACACTTCCTGTGCACACAACTTTGGCTTCAATCAATTCTAACATCTTGCAGAAATCTTGAAATTGAGCAACACATAACATAAATCAGTCTGGAAGCAGCTTATTACTATAGAACTATGGGATTGCTTCTTTTATTTTTTTTTAACATCTTTATTGGAGTATAATTGCTTTACAATGGTGTGTTAGTTTCTGCTTTATAACAAAGTGAATCAGCTATACATATACATATATCCCCATATCTCCTCCTTCTTGCGTCTCCCTCCCACCCTCCCTATCCCACCCCTCTAGGTGGTCACAAAGCACCGAGCTGATCTCCCTGTGCTATGCGGCTGCTTCCCACTAGCTATCTATTTTACATTTGGTAGTGTATATATGTCCATGACACTCTCTCACTTTGTCCCAGCTTACCCTTCCCCCTCCCCGTGTCCTCAAGTCCATCGTCTAGTAGGTCTGTGTCTTTATTCCCATCCTGCCCCTGGGTTCTTCATGACCATTTTTTTAATTTTTTAAATTTTTATTATTATTATTTTTTTTTAGATTCCATATATATGTGTTAACATACGGTATTTGTTTTTCTCTTTCTGAAATACTGCACTCTGTATGACAGACTCTAGGTCCATCTACCTCACTATAAATAACTCAACTTCATTTCTTTTTTTTTTTTTTTTTGCGGTACGCGGGCCTCTTACTGTTGTGGCCTCTCCCGTTGCGGAGCATGGGCTCCGGACGCGCAGGCTCAGCGGCCATGGCTCACGGGCCCAGCTGCTCCGCGGCATAGTGGGATCTTCCTGGACCGGGGCACGAACCCGTGTCCCCTACATCGGCAGGCGGACTCTCAACCACTGCGCCACCAGGGAAGCCCCTGGATTACTTCTTGATCATAGCAATGATGGAACAAGCTCTAAACTAAGTTAATGAGCCTCAGGTTTTATAGAGACAAAGCAGACACTCAGATTTCATTACATCACCTATCATATGATTTAGCTGAATTTTCACACATATGCAACTCAAATTTTGATTAATTTCTTTGAGAAAAGAGGGATGTTGTCTCATTGATTCACTAGGAGTTGTTTGACGTTTGTAGCTGAACTTGGATGGACCAGATTTTGTAACCAATAGAATGTTTACTGTTTAGCCACCTGAGCTACTTCTAAGCAAGTGTCCTAAACTAGTTAAAAAAAAAAAAAAAGTTACTTGTAAAAAAATCCATAATGACTTTTTAAACATGGGGTGGGGGTAAGAAGAATGTCTCACTTCCAAACCTTTTTACTTACTTTCTTATTTCCCACTACACATCCCAACAATTTTGTTTTTACACCCAAGCTGCTGAGAGATGAAAGGATGAAACCAAAACTGAGTCATGCTTTCAGGTTTAGCCGGGCTTCTCAGCACTGCTCCAATACCTCCTGCATGTCCCTGGACAGAGTTCCTGTTGTCCACCAAAGTTATTAAAAATATTTACTCTTTACTCCTATTTCCTCCTAGACTTTTCATCATCATTAAAAGAAAAACACAGCGTTTGTCGTTCATTGAGAAAATTGATGCTAAAGCATAAAATTCCTAGCCCCTGTCTAAAAGCAGTGACTTTTATCTTCCCAGCTCTCAAGCCGGTGCCCCCAATCCCCGAGGAAGAGGAATATAGCATCACCCCGTGGGACACTTTCTGGTTTCCACCTCAAAGACCTGAATAAAGCATGTATTTCTTCCCTCTCTAGGAGCTCAACCCCTCCTCTACATGGGATTTCCACATATATAAATGCAATCATGAGTCTCCTATCTGAACAAATATTTATACTTGTCTCCAATTTAATCATCTGACCTCAGTCTTTTGCCTCTACCATTCCACTGGAATGACCTGGATCACGGTCACAAATGACATCTTAGGAGTTAAAAACAAAGTGCTTTTCATAATTTATTGCTCAGTAACTTTTGGCACTGTTGAGCAATCTTTTCTTGAAACCAACACCTCTCTATGTAGTAGTCCCTTCATTCATCCAACAAATATTTTCTAAGCACTTACGTTCAGCAAGGGCCTGTCCTCTACACTTGGAAATGTATCACTGAGCAGAATAGTTAAGGATTTCTGCCCACATGGAGATTATAGTCTATTGAGAGGAGACAGAAACAATCAATATATATAATTGTATATATACAATACAAATAGTATATATATATACTAAACCTTTTTAGTATTTTAGAAATTGACAAGTTTTATGGGAAAAAAATGAGAGCAGAGAAAGGGTATCAGAAGTATGAAGGATGAGATTAGCTGCCATATTACATTTAGTGGCCAGTGTAGGCATTATTGAAAAAGTGAGATGTGAACAAAATGTGAAAGATGTGAGAAAGATAGTCAAGAAGAAATATGGGGGACTTCCCTGGTGGCGCAGTGGTTAAGAATCCGCCTGCCAATGCAGGGGACACGGGTTCAAGCCCTGGTCCAGGAAGATCCTATGTGCTGCGGAGCAACTAAGCGTGTGTGCCACAACTACTGAGCCTGCTCTCTAGAGTCCGTGAGCCACAACTACTGAGCCCACGTGCCACAACTACTGAAGCCCACATGCCTAGATCCCGTGTTCCACAACAAAAGAAGCCACTGTGGTGAGAAGCCCGTGCACCGCAACAAAGAGTAGCCCCCGCTCTCCGCTACTAGAGAAAGCCCGCGCAGAACAACGAAGACCCAATGCAGCCAAAAATAAATAAATAAATAAATTTATTTTAAATAAAAGAAACTAGTAAATCTGTATTACAAACTATAAATCTTAAAAAAAAGAAGAAGAAGAAGATATATGGGAAGAAGAACAGCTAGGAAAATGGCAAAGCTAGACAAAGACCCTATGAAGCATGCCTGTGTGTTGAGGAATGACAAAGACACAGTGTCACTGGAGAGGAGTAAGGGACAGGAAGAGAAGGAGGAGGGGGGAGCAGAGAGTGATGGGGCCAGAGGAGGCAGATCTTTTTAGGCCTTTGTAGGGACTGTGACTTTTCCTTCAGATGAGCAGATGAGTGACATGTTTTGACTTGGCTTTGAAAGTTGTTCTCAGGATACAATGAGAATATATTGTATATTGTTGTGGGTAAGACCTATTTCAGTGATCCAGTAAGAGATGATGGTGGGTTGGACCAGGGTGGTAGCAATGAAGGTGGTAAGTGGTCAGATTCTGGCATATTCAGAAGGCAGAGAACTTAGGTTTTAAGAGAAATCAAGAGAGCAAAGATGAACTAAGGTGTTTTGGCCGGAGCAATAGGAAGAATGGAAGGGTCATGAAATGAGAAGGTGAAAGCTTCAGATAAAGCAGATTTGACACAGAAGAAGATCAAGTCCTCCTTAAACATCCTGCTGGATATGTAAAGTTGACATATGGACATGTCAGATAAGCAGTCGGATATGGGTCTGAAATAGGAAACAGCATCTGAGCCAACAATGTGTATTTTCAAGTCATCAGAATATAGATGATATTAAAAGCTCTGAGACAGTATGAGATCACCAAGGGAGAAATACAGAGAAGACAAGAGGATCAAGGATGGAGGCCTAGAACAATGCAACATCATGTGTCAGGCAGAAGAGGAGGGTCTAGCAGAGGTTACTGAGTAGAGGGAACCAGTGAGGTAGAAGGAAAGCAAAGAGAATGTAAAGTCACAGAAGCCAAGCAAGGAAAGTGTGAAGGGGAGGCGTGAGTTAGAGTCCTTGATTTGAGAGCATCTCTCTTGTGTCTCTCAGCATGACTTGACTGACTGTTTTAGCAACTAAATCCCAATCTTGGCTCTTAGTGTTCTTGGTGACAACTAAAACCCTCAAGTGTTTTCTTCATTTAAATAACTCTGCAGAGTTGGGGCTTGGGGGTGGATGAAGGTGGTCAAAGGTACAAACTTCCAATTATAAAATAAATAAGTCATGAGACTAATGTACAGCATGGTGACTATAGTTAACAATACTGTATTGTACATCTGAAAGTCACTAGAGGGTAGATCTTAAAAGTCTTATCATAAGAAAAATATATATATAACTATGTGAGGTGATGGATACTGAAAAAACTTGTAAACATTTTTCAGTATATACATTGATCAAATCATTATGTTGTACACTTAAAGCTAACACAATGTTATATGTCAATTATGTCTCAGTAAAAGTGGGGAAAAAAATCTTAAAAGCACTAACGATTTTACCTGTGCATACCCATACAATAACAATTCACCACTTCAAAAAAAAAAGAAAAAAAAAACTCCACAGCCCACTTTCCTTCATTCAATTCTACATTGTTTTAAAGTTAAAATATTGAACTTCCTATCCATCAATATTATTTATTTTATTACCTTTTATTAGACTGTTATATTTTTATGGATACTGACAATGTGGTGCTGAAAACTGGGGGTATAGGAAACCCTGAAAGTAGAAAGGAACTAAAAGCATCCTCAAATGTAAATGTTATATGCCATATTTTCTAGAGTCTTAAGACATTTTTACAATTTCAACTTTTCAGAATCAATGTCTTGCAATTCACGTGTATATATTTGATATGATAATGTTTTCATTTTTCCAACAAATCTGTTTTCAAATTGGTGGCAAATCTTAAACTAAATTAGTGGCATACTAGAAGCAAAACATTATTGAGAATTATCTCTGGGGGAAATAATAATAATAGCTAATATTTGTTAATACTTAGGCACCCTGCACCATGCCTAACAGACTAATTATCTCATTTGATTCTAAACACAACCATATGAAATAGAAAATGTGATTACAGCAGTATGAGAACTAAAGCTTAAAGATGTTGTTACTTACACACAATTATAAAATTAGTAAATATTAAAGCCAAAAATTGATCCAGGTCTTTCTGACAAGTCTATGCTCTTAGCCATCATGTGATCTAAGGTTCATTCCCGTATTAGTACAGCCTTTGTTTACTGCCCCACTTTATTCTTCAATGATTTCAACTTTACTCTAATAACTTACATGATTCTGTGACATAATATACAACGAATCCTTTAAATGGAACCATTTCCTATTTAGTGATGTGAATTTCGTTGCAAAATTGTTAACAATTTTATTGTAACCATAAAGAGTTACTGTGATTCCTTATTACTGAACTATATGCTGCAATTTGTTGGATGCCTTTGTTTAAGCTTGTGATTGTGGGATGCATACAAGACAGAATAATAGTTTTCTCAGAATTCTCAGCTAATACAGTTTTAGGCAGTCGATTCAAAAGAGATTATAGGTAGCATAACTCAAATTCTAATTTAAAAGCAGAAATTGTCCTATGTTTACATTTTTATTACCTAGCATTTATCTTCTAATTACAGTTACCAGTTATAATATTTATGGTAATTTCAAAGTCATGCAGCTTTTTAAGCCCTCTAGCTCAAATCTTCCACATCATTTAATGGAAAAATTGCAACCCGAGGCATACAGAAAGAAACTGGTATATTTATAGTGAAGTTTTTCTCTTCATCTAGATTTTTAATTTGGGGGTTGTAAATGGAATTGTGGGAATAACCTCAAACGGTTACTAAGAATAAGCATAAAAACTTACTGGTTATTCAAATATATCAAGCCCTTTCATCTGGAAATACAAATGAAAACTAGGAACCAGATTATTCAACAATTAATCCTTCCAGATTGTTTTTAGCAATAGTCCAAATACAGCTAGCAAAGTTGTTTTTCCTTTTTTCCCCCCAAATTTAATTATTTTAAAACACTGCAATATTTTAACTTAAAATATTGTTGTTAAGTTGACATCTTTATACTTTAAGAAAGCTGTTATGAATGAGCTAAATGAACTCCAGAATTTTTAATGACCTTTATTCTTTGGACTCAAAAGTTCAGAGAAAATTGAAAAGAGAAAATTAGATGGAATTTCCTTACAAACAGGAAAAGTAAACATAATCGACTCTACTAGTGTACCACTTATGGATCTGAGAAAGCATATTTACTCTTTGAATGTACATTCACCTAAGAACATAATCATTACCAAGCCGGAATTCACCATGTAGAGCCCAAAACCCTTTAGTCACTAGAAATGGTATATTGAAAACAGTCAACCACAATCAGTTATGAACTTTTCTGGGATCATGACTGATGAATCACCAACCAGTTTTATTAGAATACTTAATACTACAGTTCTTTTTAACTTACACTAAAGAGTCTATAATTTATCTATATGGAATTGAAATTTTTATTTTACAAAAGCATTTTATTTTACAAAATTTGAATATTTTAAGATTTCACAGAATAAGTCAAACAATTTAAAATATTAAAAGAATAGTCCTAAGACTATTCCATGGCAAATTTTAATTCTCCAATATAGCAGTCTATTTATTTCTACCTGTGTCAGGTAAGATTAGGTTCAGCTCCAAGTGTTAAAAAGTTCAAAATAGCAGCAGCTTAAACAAGATACAACTCCCTTTTTGGATGTAAGCAGTCCTGGCCCACAGTTACCAGGACATAAGGCCCTTCACATCTTGTTGCTTCCTGTTCTCAACAAGTGGCTTCCATTTTATGGTTTGAGATAGCTGCTCAAGCTGCAGCAGTCGCATTTAGTTTCAACCAGCAGAAAGCAAAAAAGAGACAAAGAAAGACACTTCACTTTCATTTAAGGGCACTTTCCAGAAGTTGCCCACAAATTCTGCTTACATTCCATATCAAAAAATTAAGTCCCACGTCTATATTTAACTGTAGATGAGGGTGAAAAACGTATTCTTTATTCCAGACAATCATATGCTCAGCTAAAAATCAGTTCTAGAGCCAAGGAAGGGGAGAGCAAACATTAGGTTCTAATCAGCCAGATTACTTTTCATTGTTAACTCTAGGTGTGTTGCATAAGTATGGCAAACTATCCCGCCCCCATTTCAATGGTGATTTATTATTCAGCAGTAAACGTTAATTACATGACATCATATACCTATTTATCCCTTCCAAAATGAGTCCAGTTTAATCAAGTGGATATGAATGTTTCCGTATAGAAATTATGTTAAGTTTATCTTAATAACATTATTGCCAGTGACTCCTACATTGAAAAGTCTGTGAACTTGAGCCCCTGAGTAACAATAGTTTGTGTAAATGGCTGAGCGTGTGTTTCCACCATGTCACCCTGTTGCTCTGCTTATGACTAGCTCTAGGTCTGCTTAAATAACCAGTGGCCTTAGACTTTATTATACACTCCATCAAATTGCATGATGCTGAGTTAAAATTCATTAATAAAATAATTGCAGAAGTTTCCCATTGGAGATGTTCATACAATTTCCTAACACCTGGTAAATTTGCTTTCTCTGACTTAATTAGTCTTGTTCTAAGTCGGTTAGTTGCTCCACATCACATCTAGAATAAATACATCAGAATCCAGTCACTTCTCAAAAATCTCCACTGATGGCCATCATCATCTCTCACCTGGATTGTTGCAAAAGCCTTCTAACTGATCTCGGTGCTTCAGTTTATTTTTCAACACTAAGAGTTATTTCAACAATGAGACTTATTCTTTTAACATATATATCAGATCATGTCCCTTCTTGGCTCAAAACCGTCTCAATAAGAGTAAATGGCCAAGCCCTTACTTGGACCTCCAAGACCCTACATGACCTGTTGCCACCACTCCCATGCACACAGTCGCAAGTTTATCTCCTACTTCTTTTCTCTGACTCTCTCTCTGTACTCCAACCAAGAAGGACCTCTTGTATGTCAAACACATCAAGCATGCTCCTACCTCAGGGCCTTTGCATCTTTTTTTCCCTCTGACTAGTATGCTTTTCTTCTGGTTATTTGTGTGTCTCAAACCATTACTTTGTTTTCAATCCTCTACTCAAATGTCATCTCACATGAGATGGCTTTCCTTACCATCCTAAATAAAAATATAAGCCCCTACCAAGGCATCCTACTCCCCTCACCTTTCTTCACTGTCGTCCATAGCATATATCATTATATGATGTTTTTATTGCTTTGTTGAATGAATTGTTTATTGCTGTGCCTCTGCTGGAATGTACGTTCCATGAGGGCAGGGACTTTGTTTTATTTACTGCTGTATCCAGTGACTAGAATAGTGCCTGGCATGCACTGGTGCTTAAACACAATGAATTACTAAATGAAAAAAATCAATGTATATCCCAGAATTCTTTCAAACTCCTGGAAAGGGCATTGTCTGATTCTATTTTTCAACATCTTTGGTAAAAAGGTATAAAACCTCCTAGGTTTTCTTCACCATTTATTTAGGAAGCATTAGCTGAGTGCTTCAAAAGAGAAGAAATAAAAATATCCAAACTCATCAGGTTAATATCCATTAAAAATATACAGCATTTTGGGTTTTTTGTTTTGTTTTGTTTGCGGTACGCGGGCCTCTCACTGTTGTGGCCTCTCCCGTTGTGGAGCACAGGCTCCGGACGCGCAGGCCCAGCGGCCATGGCTCACGGGCCCAGCCACTCCCGGACCGGGGCACGAACCCGTGTCCCGTGCATCGGCAGGCGGACTCTCAACCACTGTGCCACCAGGGAAGCCCTGGTTTTTTTTTTTTTTTCTTGTTTTATTTTTTATTTTTTCTGAGATGACTTAGACATATGCCACTCTTTCCCTCTGCTTTGGAACTTCTGTGAGGCTGGACTAAGAATTCCATTGACTTTTCTATCAGACAACTCTTGTTTCACTTCCTTTCACATCCTCTTGTCCTCACCTCTTTTTCTTTATTTTTTTAAACATCTTTATTAGAGTATAATTGCTTTACAATGGTGTGTCAGTTTCTGCTTTATAACAAAGTGAGTCAGTTATACATATACTTATGTTCCCATATCTCTTCCCTCTTGCGTCTCACTCCCTCCCACCCTCCCTACCCTACCCCTCTAGGTGGTCACAAAGCACCGAGCTGATCTCCCTGTGCTATGCGGCTGCTTCTCACTAGCTATCGATTTTACGTTTGGTAGTGTATATATGCCCATGCCACTCTCTTACTTTGTCCCAGCTTACCCTTCCCCCTCCCCGTATCCTCAAGTCCATTCTCTAGTAGATCTGCATCTTTATTCCCATCTTACCCCTAGGTTCTTCTGACCATTTTCTTTTTTTTTTCTTTTTTTAGATTCCATATATATGTGTTAGCATACAGTATTTGTTTTTCTCTTTCTGACTTACTTCACTCTGTATGACAGATTCTAGGTCCATCCACCTCACTACAAATAACTCAATTTCGTTTCTTTTTATGGCTGAGTAATATTCCATTGTATATATGTGCCACATCTTCTTTATCCATTCATCTGTCAATGGACACTTAGGTTGCTTCCATGTCCTGGCTATTGTAAAAAGAGCTGCAATGAATATTTTGGTACATGACTCTTTTTGAGTTATGGTTTTCTCAGAGTATATGCCCAGTAGTGGGATTGCTGGATCGTATGGTAGTTCTATTTTTAGTTTTTTAAGGAACCTCCATACAGTTCTCCATAGTGGCTGTATCAATTTACATTCCCACCAATGGTGCAGGAGGGTTCCCTTTTCTCCACACCCTCTCCAGCATTTATTGTTTGTAGACTTTTTGATGATGGCCATTCTGACTGGTGTGAGATGATATCTCATTGTAGTTTTGATTTGCATTTCTCTAATGATTAATGATGTTGAGAATTCTTTCATGTGTTTGTTGGCAATCTGTATATCTTCTTCGGAGAAATGTCTATTTAGGTCTTCTGCCCATTTTTAGATTAGGTTGTTTGTTTTTATGATATTGAGCTGCATGAGTTGCTTGTATGTTTTGGAGATTAATCGTTTGTCAGTTGCGTCATTTGCAAATATTTTCCCCCATTCTGAGGGTTGTCTTTTCGTCTTGTTTACGGTTTCCTTTGCTGTGCAAGAGCTATGAAGTTTCATTAGGTCCCATTTGTTTATTTTTGTTTTTATTTCCATTTCTCTAGGAGGTGGGTCAAAAAGGATCTTGCTGTGATTTATGTCATAGAGTGTTCTGCCTATGTTTTCCTCTAAGAGTTTGATAGTGTCTGGACTTACATTTAGGTCCTTAATCCATTTTTTTTTTTTTTTTGCTGTACGCAGGCCTCTCACTGTTGTGGCCTCTCCCGTTGTGGAGCACAGGCTCAGGACACGCAGGCTCAGTGGCCATGGCTCACGGGCCTAGCGACTCCGTGGCATGTGGGATCTTCCCGGACCGGGGCAGGAACCCGTGTCCCCTGCATCAGCAGGCAGACTCTCAACCACTGCGCCACCAGGGAAGCCCCCTTAATCCATTTTGAGTTTATTTTTGTGTATGGTGTTAGGGAGTGTTCTAATTTCATTCTTTTACATGTACCTGTCCAGTTTTCTCAGCACCACCTACTGAAGAGGCTGTCTTTTCTCCACTGTATATTCTTGCCTGCTTTATCAAAGATAAGGTGACCATACGTGCGTGGGTTTATCTCTGGGCTTTCTATCCTGTTCCATTGATCAATATTTCTGTTTCTGTACCAGTACCATACTGTCTTGATTACTATAGCTTTGTAGTATAGTCTGAAGTCCAGGAGCCTGATTCCTCCAGCTCCGTCTTTCTTTGTCAAGATTGCTTTGGCTATTCGGGGTCTTTTGTATTTCCATACAAATTGTGAAAATTTTTGTTCTAGTTCTGTGAAAAATGCCAGTGGTAGTTTGATAGGGATTGCATTGAATCTGTAGATTGCTTTGGGTAATAGAGTCATTTTCACAATATTGATTCTTCCAATCCAAGAACATGGTATATGTTTCCATCTATTATATCATCTTTAATTTCTTTCATCAGTATCTTATAATTTTCTGCATACAGTCTTTTGTCTCCTTAGGTAGGTTTATTCCTAGGTATTTTATTCTTTTTCTTGCAGTGGTAAATGGGAGTGTTTTCTTAATTTCACTTTCAGATTTTTCATCATTAGTGTATCAGAATGCAAGAGATTTCTGTGCATTAATTTTGTATCCTGCTACTTTACCAAATTCATTGATTAGCTCTAGTAGTTTTCTGGTAGCATCCTTCGAATTCTCTATGTATAGTATCATGTCATCTGCAAACAGTGACAGCTTTACTTCTTTTTCTATTTGGATTCCTTTTATTTCTTTTTCTTCTCTTGGTTGCTGTGGCTAAAACTTCCAAAACTATGTTGAATAATAGTGGTGAGAGTGGGTAACCTTGTCTTGTTCCTGATCTTAGTGGAAATGGTTTCAGTTTTTCACGATTGAGGACGATGTTGGCTGTGGGTTTGTCATATGTGGCCTTTATTATGTTGAGGTAAGTTCCCTCTATGCCTACTTTCTGGAGGGCTTTTATCATAAATGGGTGTTGAATTTTGTCAAAAGCTTTCTCTGCATCTATTGAGATGATCATATGGTTTTTCTCCTTCAGTTTGTTAACATGGTGTATCACATTGATTGATTTGCGTATATTGAAGAATCCTTGCATTACTGGAATAAACCCCACTTCATCATGGTGTATGATCCTTTTAATGTGCTGTTGGATTCTATTTGCTAGTATTTTGTTGAGGGTTTTTGCATCTATGTTCATCAGTGATATTGGCCTGTAGTTTTCTTTCTTTGTGACATCTTTGTCTGGTTTTGGTTTCAGAGTGATGGTGTCCTCATAGAATGAGTTTGGGAGTGTTCCTCCCTCTGCTATATTTTGGAAGAGTTTGAGAAGGATAGGTGTTAGCTCTTCTCTAAATGTTTGATAGAATTAGCCTGTGAAGCCATCTGGTCCTGGGCTTTTGTTTGTTGGAAGTTTTTTAATCACAGTTTCGATTTCAGTGCTTGTGATTGGTCTGTTCATATTTTCTATTTCTTCCTGGTTCAGTCTCGGAAGGTTGTGCATTTCTAAGAATTTGTCCATTTCTTCCAGGTTGTCCATTTTATTAGCATATAGTTGCTTGTAGTAATCTGTCATGATCCTTTGTATTTGGTCTCACCTCTTGATCCCAGACGTGGCTGCAGTGAACAGTTCTGTGCTGGCTTCAATTCAGGTAGGAATGACAGGGTTTCTGCTCAAGAAAGTGTCTGTTGCTTTGTGCTGTGAGGCTTCTCTGATGCCATAGCAGGGACCCTCATGGAAGCCCATTCTGCAGTCACACATGAGCAGCCAGAAGTAGCTGGAAGTTAACATCTTCAGGAGCAACCTCCATCAGCATAGGATGAGAGTGATGGATAAACACTGCCACCCCAATCATCCTCAGGCAGGTGATTCCAGGAAGCATTCAGGAGCATTTTGTGTGTCAATCACACCGCATTAAAATGGTTTTAAATATCACAATCCACTGTACTGTTTTATATGTAAGGACTAGGAAAATTTAATTCCATAATAAGAATTTCCTCCATATGTGATTATTGACAAAGAATATAACTATGTAAATTTCCTAGTTGGATGTGTATAATGGTTTTTTACTGCATCTTTTACTTGTATCCAAAAATCTAAAAATATTTACTGAAATAAAAATGTTAGTGGAATAACTATCTGTTGAAGTTATTTTCTGTATCTTTTTCCTATAATTTATGCTTTAAAATATAACTTAACTTTTTGAAAATAATAATGAATTCTGGATTTTTATTGTTGTTCTGTATATAAGACTAGATTTTAATGACATTCAGATAACTATGTCTTAGTGCCAACCACTATATGTCATTTACACAAAAATATGCTAGAATATGAATTGATAAAGTAGCTAAATGGTATCATCATGAAAAAGATTTTGAATATGCATTGAGTTATGGTAGATAGTCCCATTAAAAGTATATCCAAAAAGTATTGATTAATCCTTCTATGTTGAACAGAAAGGAATGTTTTACTGAAAACGATAATGATAAGCCCTTTGCTTTATCTCATTCAACAGAACTTAGATGAGTTTGTAGTTGAAATGCTCACTAAAATTGGAAATGATGCATATAATAATGGCTAACGTTGTATTGTTCCCTGTATATTAGGTGCTATAATTTATTTCAATTGATCTCTACAAAAATCTTACTAGATTTCTTATTATGTTGTACTAAATGTGAAAAAAACTGAATCTCAGCTAGGTTAGCTGGGTTATCCAACATCATACAACCAGTAAGTGGCAAGGCTGAAACATGTTTGATTAGAGCCCACAGCCCATGGTGGTAACCACTACTCCAGAATGCTTCTTATGGAAGCTAGTAGCTCTCCCTGAAAGCAGAGACCAAGAGAGAAAGTTGAAGCAAGTTTCAAAGTCTGCTCCACAGTATGTAAAGCATATTAAGTTAGGAAGCTCGTGTTTAACCCTGGCTCCATCAGTAACAAAGTATGGTCTTAGTTCCCTGAGGTTTCCAGTCTAATAAAATGAGATGACAGCATTAAATAAGTTCAATGAAGTATTCTCTAATATTCCCTGGCTCAATAGTTCTCTGAATTATTATTTTTAAAAAGTTATGTGCAATACTGACTTATACTGGCAAAAAGAAATTTGGATGTTTACATAATCACAAGTTTAATGTAAGTCAATAGTGTAATCTTGTTGCTCAAAATCAATAAATCTTTAAAGTTAGTATTTGGAGTGTGTCCACAAAACAGAAGTGATAGCCCTACTGAACTGTGCATGAGTCAGACAGCATCTTCAGTGTCCAGTAAATTCTGGACCCAGGCAAATAGGTGAACTAACTACAAAGATGTTGGGTTGGAATTTCAGGGACCAAGTCAGGGTGTAAGATTTGGGTGGGACTGGCCCAGAACTACGAAGATGTGATGGTATAATTAATTTTAATAATTTTCTATGTCACCTTAATTGGGCCATGGGGTGCCCAGATATTTGCCTAAATATTATTTCTAGGTGTGTCTGTGAGGGTGCTTCCAGGTGAGATGGGCATTTGAATCAGTAGATTGAGTAAAGCAAATGACCTTCCCCAGTGTAGGTGGGCATCACCCAATCCGTTGAGGGCCTAAATAGAATAAAAAACAGAGGAAGGGAGAATTTGCCTCTCTGCCTTCCTGCTTAAGCTGGGACATCAGTCTTGGTCTTCTCCTGTTTTAGGATTGAGATTTACGCCATCGGCTCCCCTGGTTCTCAGGCCTTCAGACTTGGACTGGAACTATACCACTGGCTTTCCTGGATCTCCACCTTGCAGACAGCAATTCGTGGGACTTTTCAGCCTCCAAAACTGAGTGAGCTAACTCCTCATAGTAAATCTCTTTAGATAAGATATTGCCTGTTTGTTTTGTTTCTCTGCAGAAACTTGACTAATACAGAATGTGGCAGTTAAAGTGGAAATATAGTTCAAATTGGGTATCCAAAAAAGGTTTAATCCAAGAGGACCAAAGCTTTACAAACCCAGAATCAGCCTTCTCTGTCTCCCACCAGAGTCCCACCTATAGCAGGAAAGTGCACAATTGCAAGACACAATAATTTAAAAGAAAAAGGAAGGAAGGGAGGGAGGGAGGGAGGAAGGGAGAGAAAAGAAAAAAAGGAAAAGAAAAGAAAAGGTAGTAAGTTTGGCAGATAGCTGGCACAACTAGCAGGCTTTGGCTATGAAAGAATATTTACAGAGCACCTTGCCTGCAGAGAAATGCTGGGTGAAGACAGATGCTCTGAGAGAAAGGAAACCTTTTCATTCATGTCAATGCAGATTATTCCAAATATTTCCATGACATACAGGTTATAGATATGTTTTGCTAATAGCAAACTTAACTGCCAGTAAAAGATAATATTCTCCATGTACAAAAGATAGCTAAAGACACAAGTCGCACACTCTTCTTTAAAAATATTTCAGCGACTCCATTGGATAGGAGGCTTTCAAGACTTCTGTTTCTCCTTTTTGAAAGAAAAATATTGACAGTACTCATGCTACCTTGTGTGGTCTGACACAGGGAGCAACCTGGCATTTGTTAGCCCTTGCACTGGGCAAGTGGGTAGCGTCATTCATCGTAGTTACCCTAAGGCTGAGCCCAGATGGTGTTCCCTGGGAAAAGCTTGGCAAGAGCTTCACAGACAGCAGGTCCGTTGCCTCTCCCTGAGTCAGAAACAAACCTTGAAAGGTCCTGCACTGATGGTATCTTCTCTAGCTCTCCAATCACATCACTCCTTTGACTCTGTCTCTGTCTCTATCTCTGTCCTTCTCTCATCACTTCTCTTTTCCTGCAAACAAATCTGCTTACGTTCCCACACGTTCAGTCTTCTCCCCAAGACTCCTATTTGGAAATCCCTCTCTCAACCCATATCGTCCTCCCTCTTATAGGTTCATTCAATATGTATTTTCTCTAGAAGAGTTTGCTGTCTGATTCCACAAGACCCGGATCACTCATAATGTATGCACTGCTGCACCACACACAGACAGTCTGGATGATGTTGTCAGTTAGATACACTGTATTGTTCTTATTCTCTCTGTTATTTTCTTAGGCATAATCTCTAAAAGAGAAGGAGTAACTCTTATGCTTTCTTTTTTATCTCTTCTCTTTATTTTCTTATCATCCCAAACACACACACCCGCACCCCCCCACACACACACATACTCACAGACACACCCATTTTGTCTAGTTTAGTATAGTATATTTTATTTATAAGTATACAGGATTATCGCTATTTCCCCCATTCTTTTCTGTAACTGAGATTGTGTTCATCTCAATATAGAATTACTCTCCACTATCAGGAGGACATTGAAGGAATATGTCATTTGATATGGCTCAAAAAAAAAGAGAATCTCAGATTGGAAAAAATAAGGACTACTACTTTGTTTAATTCTCAGGAAACTGGATACGTTCTGTATAATAGTAGCAAGATCGTACACCTCATGTGGTCACTGGAGGAAGAATTTTACCTTCTCCCTGGAATTCCTAATGAGAATTCTTCCCACTTGGTTGTATGATTTCAGTCTCCATTAGTGGCTTAGAGACTGCAGCTATTACATGCACATAACATGATTAATATCACATAAAATGGGTAAAGCAAGTAAGTTTTCTCTAAATTCACTGTCTAAAATGAAAAAACAAATTGATTGTTTAAGGAACATTTCTAAGTCATGGGCATTTTTTTTTTTTTAAGATGCTGGAGGTAGGAGTTTATTAGTTTATTTATTTATTTTTGCTGTGTTGGGTCTTCGTTTCCGTGCGAGGGCTTTCTCTAGTTGTGGCGAGCGGGGGCCACTCTTCATCGCAGTGCACGGGCCTCTCACTATCGCGGCCTCTCTTGTTGCGGAGCACAGGCTCCAGACGCGCAGGCTCAGTAGTTGTGGCTCACGGGCCTAGTTGTTCTGCGGCATGTGGGATCCTCCCAGACCAGGGCCCGAACCCGTGTCCCCTGCATTAGCAGGCAGATTCTCAACCACTGTGCCACCACGGAAGCCCCATGGGCATTTTTGAATGCGTAACTTCTTCAACAGCTGTCAGGAATATTTTATCACTTTGCTTTTCCAGGTGATAAAATGGTGTCTAAAACAAGTTACAAAAATGTCCCACACTCATGCAGATGGCAGGAAAAGGAACGGAGATTCAAACCTGTTCCTTTTACTCCAAGCTCAAATTTCTCCGTAATAATCACAGCAGCCTCAAGAGAAAGCAGAGTTATATTTTTGACACAACTTAGACAAACAGTATGCTTTAGACTTTGTTGCTTAAACAAGGATGTGGTAAGATGATTAGATAAGAGTCATATACAGGTAGGCTGATATTAAAAAAACAAGTTCAGAAATGTAGAGGAAGTCAAATGCAGAAAAACAAAAATTTTAAAAAGTTGTAGGTCAGAAAGACCCAGACTCGGGAAAGAAGTTAAAATGTTTTTTCACATTAGTCTGAAAGGTGATGCCATCTATTCCTCACTAAGAAATAAGAAGGCCGAGAGGATTAAAAGCAAAGGTGCTTCTTTCCTACCATAGTCTGCTTCAGTTTGCTGCCTTTGAAGATTGTTGATGAAGTGCTCCCTGATAAATTTACATTCTTTGTTTGTCCTAAGAGATGGCAGAAATGACTCCCAGAGTAATCCCAGATTTCTCGCTTTCTCCAGAGCCTTCAGGAACTAAGCCTCCTCGTATCATTCACTAGGACATTAGTGAATATACTGATATTCACTGGGAACTCAAATACTTTTCAGACAGAATGACTGAGGGGGAGAAGATGCAATCCAGAAACTTTGTTGGTATGAAACATATGTTGGCAGGGTTGGGGTAGGAGGGAGCACAGAATTTTTTGGTGATCCTTAAAACTAACAATTTTTGGGGGGGCATATTATGCTTTATTACTTCAAGGAAGGTAAAAATGTAACTAAAACACAAAAGAAGATTTGTGCAGTGTATGGAGAAGGTGCTGTGAATGATTAAACATGTCAAGAGTGGTTTGTGATGTTCCGTGCTGGGGATTTCTCGCTGGACGATGCTCCAGGGTCGGGTAGACCAGTTGAAGTTGATAGCAATCAAATCAAGACATCGAGAACAATCAACATTACACCACGCGAGAGATAGCCGACATACTCAAAATATCCAAATCAAGTGCTGAAAATCACCTGCACCAGCTTAGTTATGTTCATCGCTTTCATAAAACTAATCATTTTAAATATCAAAAGTAGTAGAAGTTATGTGGGCACAATCATCCTTTTCTCTATTTTTCTGAAGAAATCCTGGCTCCAAACTTGGATGCCGCATTCAGCAAAATGTACTTAAATTGACTCAATTCCCTCTGGAAATAGATTACCAACTGTTGTTACCAGCACAGAGCCGCTGAGGAGAGAGGAGTCTGGGAGAACCTCTTCCCACTGTCCTTCTCCCTGAGAGGCGTTATAGTTAATAGGAAATCCTTAACACCCTTACATGTCCACTGATTAATCTTCCAACAATGATTTCACAACTTTTATAGGTTGAGCCTGGGGAGCTGCCAGGCTGGCCCATCCCTTAGTCACTCTGGACGCATGGGTGTGCACACATGCCCTTCTTTGTGGAGGGAGACTAGGGTAAACACAAGTAAGCACTTAAATATCTTAAGAACAGATTAATATGAGGTGGTTTTGAAGTCTTCTCATTCACCACTCTTCAGTCTTCCCAGTTTCCCGAGGTACATGTGATCCCACTTCGGATCTTACCATCACCTCTAATTGCTCCACTCCCCAAATCCCTCACTCAAACAAGTCCACTCAGACCACACCTTCCCTCCTTCCACTTGCTGGTCCAGCCATATTTACCATGAACACTGCATGCGAATTGAGTCCTCCAGCTTTTTGATTCCTTTACTCTTTCCCAATCCATGTGCCTAGGGCCTTATTCCATTTGGATTCCATGATCCATCATTTCAACAATACCCTTGACACTATCCTAAGGTCCTTTAATGTAATTAAGTATGTCTGTTTTTTATTTATAACCTCTGGGTTTCTAGTCTTGCTTAAGAAGCTCAGCCTCATCTCTAAATTGTACCTGTAGTCTCCTAGATTTTCTCACAAAACTTTAATTTTACATTTACCACTTTACTACCTCTGAAACTTATCTTCAGTTATTGTAATATAAAGGCTAATATTCTATCCAGATGGAAGTTTACTTTTGCAAGCACTCAATGTAAAATAATGACTGTATACTTTATATATAACTTATAATGTGTATGTTTTATACATTATAAAATACTTTCCCAATGAATTTAACTGCCACGTGTGTCATACATTAGTTTATCGTATGTCTTTGGATCTATTTCTGGATTTCTAGTCTATTCTACTAAGCCATTTGTCTAATACCAGGCGAACACCATATTGATCTGTTTAGAGTGCCTTTCTTGTATGTTCTAAGTCTGGGAAGGCATGTCTTTCTATGTTACTGTTTTCTAAAATGTTCTAGACTAATCTTTGGTATCTGTTCTGCATATAAATTTTAAGATTATTTTATACAATTTTACCTGCACATACACAAAACACATGTTATCAGAATTCTAATTAATATTTTCTTAAATATATGGCTTCATTTTGAGAAAGTTACATTTTCTAATTTTAAATCATTCTCTCTAGAGCATAAGTCTTCCCATTATGCCTACTCAAAGACACAGCTCCTTTTCATCTCCCTGTTCTCTCCTGAATCATCATTTTTTTTCCCTCTTTGGGAGATTATTCCCATCCTTATACAAATGCTTTACTTACCTTCAAAAATTAACCCATATGATTGTGGTTTCCCCTTAGTTACCAATCCATTTCTCTGTTCTTATGTATAATAAAACCTCTTCATGAGTTTTCTTTTCCCTCTCTGTAATTTCTTTCCTCTCCTCCTTCTAACCTCATTCCATTTGGGCTTTATTCTCATGCCATTCCACGGACACAGTTCTTTTCTGGCTCACCACTACCCTGCAAGTATCTAAATCCAGTGACCAATTCTTCATTCACATCTTATTTGCCTTATCGTTAATATTTGACATGACTGATCACACTTTATACTTTATTCATTGGCTTTCACAACAACATAGTCAGGTGAATTTTCTCCTTTACTGCTTCCTATTTCGTTCTCTCACCTCTGAGAGCAACATGGCTCATTCTTTGAGTCTCTTCTTTTGTCTAAATACTCCCACTTCCTTGGTGATCTCAATGTTTGAGATGGTAACTTTAAATGCCATCTACATTATGAAGATTCTCAAATTTATATACCTCTGGCATGTACCCACCCCAGATTTGTATATCTAATTACCTCATGACCTCCCTACCTAAATACCTCATAGCCAGCAAACTTACCAAATTCTCCTATTAACACAAATCTGGTCATGAAATCTCATGGCAATCAAACCTTCCATGTCTTGAATCCTACTTACTTTACCAGGCTTAGTAGCCCTTTGTAATTTCAGCCACAGCCGTCACTCACCCTACCCCAAACATTTTCTGCATGTATCCTTATGCCTCCAGGCTTGTCTTAATCTAGTCTCTCTTCCGAAAATGACACATCCTCATTTCATCTGTTGAATCCCACCTCACCTCTCAACTCTATGTCTTGCAACCACATAATGCTTTTTTTCCATGTAGTAAATCTCTCCCTTCCTCAAATTTTAGTGTCATTTATTTTGTATTTCTTGTTTACCATATACTATCTTAGATATGGACACTCTGTTTTGTTGAAATGATCTATAAGCTCTTGTGGGGCAGGGAAAGGGGCTTTATCTTTCTGGGTTTTCAACATACCTACCTCAGGGTTTTGAAAGTAGCAATTGCTCAATAAATTGAAATTATAGTCTTCCATGGTTTCTATTGATAGTGCAGACATATTTGTCTCATTTATATAAACAATAAAGCAAAGTTATCTAGAACAATATCAATTAATTACACATTTTAGTGACCTGCCAAGAAGCTGTGTAAATCAGTTGTATTAGAAGTACAAAAGAAATCCCTGTATTGTAACATTATAGTATCTCACAGCATACACCATGTTTAAAATTCTGTCAGTCACCCATCTTCTCTCAGTTAATATCATCAATGGTACATCACAGTGTAGTAGGAACCATGAAGAAAGTAACAAGTTTATTGCCTGGTGTATTTTTAGTACAAATAGACATGTATTCAATGATTTAATACAACATTTGGTCAGATAAATCACCGTATTATAATGATAATGAGTATTATAGACAGCCTGAAAAATCACAAGTTCTCATGATGAACCAGTATAATTTTGGAATATGTGTAAGTACCCATCTGCACAGATACTACTTAAATGGGACCCAGGGCAATTTCTGAGAGCATATATTCACTTTCTCATCTATTTTATCTGTCTGCTTTTCAGCTTCCTCTTTTTCTACAAACTTTATTAATTTTGCCCGCCTTATTCCTTCTCCCTTTCTAACCCTTGGCTTGAGCAGAACCCACATGATAGCTCCAATGCCCCTGTGTGGGGTCAGGGTCAGAGATGGTGGACACCCAATTTAGTATCCATTGTCTGGATCACCTTTTATTGTTCTTCTTGGAAACTACCTCAGAGTTATCAGTGAGTTGTCTCAGTTATTAAAGCTGAAACTTAATAAATCAAAAAGTTCCATAAATAGATTATTCCAGATTAATTGCGTTCTCATTAACTGCAAAAAAGAATTCTTGACATTCTCTCTCTTTTTTTTTTCATAATGAAGATTAGATTACTTCGTTGCCTTAGGAAGTAGATTATATTAAATACAACATTTTTAAAAGAATTTTACATATTTAAGACATATATAAAGCTGTTACATGGTAAAGAGAATAGTAGGTTGGAAAGTTGTTTTCTGAATAGGTACAGATGTGAAAATATGCTCTGGAAGTTTTTAGTGGAAGCTTTTAAAGTAAAACTTTGATATAAGCTTATTTTTTATGTGCTGCGTCATTTTTTTTCAGCTTTTTGAGAAAAAAATAGTTAATTAAGGGTTCCAGTTAGACGAGTTAAAGTTAATCAGGATTGACTGTACTGGAACTAAATTCTTGAAATGACACACATAAACTTGGTTAACTTGTTTCTTTTGAGGCCACGTATTGCATTAAGGTCAGTGGTTACATAACCCATCCATGATAAATGGTAGTTTTCTTTTGCCAACATCATTTTAATTGCAAGTTCCAATTTCTTCAACATTTTGTTCTTTGCTGATATGAGGCCAACTTACACAGCACCTTGGTTTGCTGTTCCAGGTAATGTGTTGGCTTTCTCTCTTGCCCATAATTTACTCCAAGAAAATATAGCCCTCAACCTACAGCTTATAATTAGTAGTTAAGTATATGAAATTTTCCATTACTTATGTTTCTATATTTTAAAAATTTTAATATAAAAATTTGGGTTAGCAATCCATTTCTTAAAAGTCTAATTTATTATTTTAAATAATAACAGACTTTTTGTTGTTTTATCACAATGTAAACTCAAATCCTTTTACCAATAGTTATAGCTTTCCCTTTATGCCATATAGATAATTTCAGCTTTAGGGACAGAAATTCCAATCCTAGTATTATTTTACAGAAATGCAACTTACATTTTCCAATTTTTCTTTCTCTTTGTCTCTTTTTGCTAAATGTAGACACATCCCTATTTATTTAAACAAACAGTGGTTAAGAAAACAGTCTTGAGTTTCTCTTTACTTGATTCTGCTGTGTATTTCTTTGGTGTAAAATATGCTTTACTAAGGAAAAATAGTTTTCCCTTCTCTGCAAGTGAAATGAATCACTCAAGCAATGACATAAAAATATAGAGTAAGTTTTTAGTTAGTATATGTGACGAAGTGACACAACACCATGGCTGAGGCCAATGAGACAGAAGGATGGCTCCCTGAAAAAGATCTATCATCTTATCCGATTATCTGCTTATCTTATCATCTTATCTGCTACTGGATCAGGTAGATTACTCACTAGCACAGAAAAGGAAAACTCCCAAGGAGGGGTTGGTATATGGGCAGAATAAGCAATCATCTGGCATGCTGGCTATAAATACAAATTCACACACCTCACCTCTAGAGTTTCTGGTTAGAAAGCTTGGAGTAAGGTGCAGTTAACACCACTTTAATAAATTTATTTTTCCCCAGTACATCTACCAGATATAATTCTGAAGCAGATGGTACATGGACCAGACCCTGAGAAAAAATACACTAGACATAATACTTCTGCGTTGAAATTTTTTTTCTGCTGTTCTGGTCAAAATGGTCAACTAGTAGCAATTTCATATGATTCAAAATAATACTTTTCCTGCCATATTTATTATATTAAACCATAAAATTGGGTTGCCCAGGGGTTAGAGAACTCAGTGTTGTGGTGAAATAATATTTTGAAGTATTAACCAACATGTATCCCCTATATTTATGCTACTTGGGACACTTTGGCATTAAGACAGCTAACATGAAGCAGCTATTGACTTCTGGAGGAAATGTACTTATCGAATCAAAGAAAGGCCTGTTGAGGATCAAAAGCCTATATTTTATTTACGGGCAAAATCTAGCCAACAAGTAAACTCAAGGCACAAAGATACTAGATGACTCAAGGGAAATGTTACTGCTCTGTCCCCTTCTCTCTCCTCTTTCCCCACCCCAAGATGAAAAGTAACTCCAAAAGGTGGAGGGAAGAAAAGAATGGAAAGGAGATCTAAGAGTGGGTGGACATAGTGGGGTCCGAGGTGGAGATATCCGTGCTATGCTGAGCAAAGTCTTGAGGGACTTGTCTTGAGGGACAGGAAGACTGCAGCTAGTTTGTAGAAAACAAGTGTAGAGGGAACCTTTGCCTCATTTTTCCCGGTAGAGATGAAGAAAGGGAAAAGTCCTGAGTCAGACTGGGTTCAAATAAATCCACGAAGCCTCATACAATTTCTTTGCACTAGGCATGGATGATTTCCTTTTCCCTGGTAATCAGGAAGGGGTAAAGAGCTATATGAACCCTCATTGAATTTCTGTGGTCTCAGCATGACAAGAATAGCAGAGTGACTGTGTGCACCCAAGAGGGGCCCAAGCAGTGAGTCATCACATGACCCATGGAGCCTCTGGACAAGATTAAATGGCGTCACAGAAGCAATCTACGTGGGCAAACACACAAAGACCAGACTAAACAAGGCTGCTGCAGGAGATGCCGGGGTGGAGAGAGGGTAGCTACCTGGAACAGATGTTATCCTTAACTGCCTGGCACTATGTTAAGATCCTTGAAATAGTATAGATACAAGCCCAGAGGAGGGGACTGGGTAATTTTGCAGGTGGGTGGAGGGATGGCTACCTAGTATAATCACAGTTCATGTTAGGTATATCAGTTGCAGAAAAAAATTTTTTAATCTATTTCTTAAACATCTGAATTTTGTGGATAAAATGACAGCTTATTATGAGAATCCAAACTACACACAGTAGCAGTACATTTCAAACCAAAACAGATGATTAAAGCCTTTAACGGTCCCTTTTAACCCTGGATTGGCAATGCTTTTAGTCCATAGCCATTCTAAGCCTCTCCATGAGAAAAGTAGCCGTGCTTGCTATGTCATCCTTACAGTCCATCTTCCAGCCCAGGACTCTACTTATTATGTCTTAGCTGCATTAGAAGCTCGCGAAATAGGTTCTCTTTGTGACTGTTGAGGAACACATCGCTTCTCTCACTACTTTAGTGATTGCCATCAAGTGCTGTCCCTCAAGAATCCAGTTTTTTACACCTTAATTCCTTCTCCTCTATTAGTGTGTGTGTATATATATGTGTTTTTACTTTTATTTTTCATATTTCTTCATCCTGCTTTATTTGATCTAAGCTCACTTTTATTGAAGTTGTATAAACACAATTATAAGAGGTTCTGCTTTTTAGAAACTAATGTACAAAAATTCAGTTTACATAAGTGTTATGGAGAAATTCTTTACACCTGTGATTTTTTTAATAGTCGGCCTCTTTCTAATACACTGAAAGAAACAATTCTTGCCATTCCACTAAAAGCACTGCTCTGCACAGCAGATCATTGCCTCTGTGCTAAGAAAAAGGAATCTTTCATATTTCTAAAGGAACTTTCTTTTCTCCTGAGGAGATACACAAAAGGGTTTTACTTGTGTTATTGTTGTTGTCATTGTTGTTTTAGTGTTTTTAGAGGAGTGTAAAGAGCAGGTATTGCCTCTACTGAATGTTTGAGGGAACTGGAATTCAATAAAGTCACAGAATAAAAATCAGAGACATGAAGCCACCTCCTGGAAAGCTTGCTTGCTCTGTGTCACAACCAGTATTAAATTCCACCTCTCTATAAGAATTAGTCATTGACAAATTTTATGTAGCCTCAATTTTATGTAGCATTAAGTTAAGTACTCTAATAGGATGTACTAACTTCTCAGTCTACAAAATGACAGCCACCTAGTTGATGTCTCACCATGCCTTGGTATAGAGATTCCATGTGAAATCTTGGCTATAACCTCACTTTTTCAAAACCCAGTATCTTTTGCAACCTAGATTTCCAGTAAGAACTATGTTGCCTGGTTGTAATACATATAAAAATCAAAGAAAATATTCAAAATTTCAAGCAGATAATCATCTTTCTCACATAAAACTATTTTTTACATGTCTTCATAGATATATAGTTGTCCTTGCCTGTACTGAAATATTTTTATCAGGTGTTGCCTAGTGGCAAATAAACACTTGCATGTCTAAATTAGAGAACAGAAATAACTGAACAAGCCTAGGAGGAAAGTGAAATTGCATTTTCAACATAATTAGCTCTTTAATTGTCAGGCCCAGCTTAGTCAATGTATCTAGAAACATAAGTAATTATGATTTATTTAAACACTGTTTAAAGTGCATTATTCTTCTTCTAAAAGCTGAATTACAGAAGGAAAAATTCAATCTTAAAATCAGCAGTGTTTACAAACATCTTATAATTTTTTAATGTTAATGCAATAATTATAAAGTTAGCAGCAATTCCCCGAATGTAATGTTAAAAAGAAAACATCATACAATATAAAGAACTATAAATTACAAGAAAAAATCAACCAGTTTATATCAAATCATCTCCTAATAGAAACATTTCTTTTTAGAGAAATCCAAACTTTTCTTTTTTTTTTTTTTTGCGGTACGCGGGCCTCTCACTGTTGTGGCCTCTCCCGTTGCGGAGCACAGGCTCCGGATGCCCAGGCTCAGCGGCCGTGGCTAACGGACCCAGCCGCTCCGCGGCATGTGGGATCTTCCTGGATCGGGGCACAAACCGGTGTCCCCTGCATCATCAGGCGGACTCTCAACCACTGCACCAGGGAAGCCCCAGTCCAAACATTTTTACACCAACACACTCTAATCATAATTTACATATTGTGGTTAAAAAACACATAACATAAAATTTACCATCTTAACCATTTTGAAGTGTACAGTTCAGTAGCATTAAGTGTGTTTACACTGTTGTGCAACCAGTGTCCAGAACATTTTCATCTTGCAAAATCAAAGCTCTATACCTGTTAAACAACAAGTCCCCATTTCCACATCGACCCCCAAGCCCCTGGCAGCCATCATTCTGCTTTCTGTTTATATAAATCTGACTGTTCTACATACCTCATCTGAGTGGAGTCGTATAGTATTTGCCTTTTTTGTGACTGCCTCATGTCACTTGGACACATTCATTCATGCTGTCACATTTGTAAGAATTCCCTTCCTTTTTAAGGCTGAATAATATGCCATTGTATGTTTATACCACCTTTTGTTTATCCATTCATCCATTGACGGACACAGGTTGTTTCCACCTCTTGGCTATTGTGAATAGTGACGCTCTGAACATAGGAGTGCAATATCTCTTAAACTCCTGCTTTCAATACTTTTGGATACACTCAGAAGTGAGATTGCTGGATCATACGGTAATTTTACTTTTAATTATTTGAGGACTGACCATTCTGTTTTCCATAGTAACTGCACCGTTTTACATTCCCACCAACAATTTACAAAGGTTCCAATTTCTCTTCAACAAAACTTATTTTCTTTTTTTTAATAATAGTCATGCTAATGGATGTGAGGTGAAACCTCATTGTTGTCTTGATTCACATTTTTCTAATGATTAGTGATGTTGAGCATCTTTTCACATACTTGTTGGCCATCTGTATATCATCTTCGGAGAAATATCTATTCGAATCCTTTGCCTAAAGACAGTTTTTTTAATCAGCCTCGTATATTCACTACATTTTTGAAACAAAAGAGAGAAGAATTTTTTTTTTAATTGGAGCTAATTAGGTTCAATATCAGAGCAGAAGGAATTTGTGAAATTTTATTTTGCTTTACCTTTTATTTTGTCTTCAGTACTAACTGATTAAAAAGAGGAAAGAAAAAGAATTGTGCATTGTTTATTCAATTGGGTTTGCAGAAAATAAAACCTGACCTAGGTTTGACTAGATAAGGCAATTCTGGTGCCCTTAGGTGGATAAGCAGTAGGTAGCAACACCACAGTCTCAAGTACTTTTAAGATCCAGAGGAAAACTGGATAGATACATGTAAAAGAATGAAATTAGAACACTCCCTAACACCACACACAAAAATAAACTCAAAATGGATTAAAGGCCTAAATGTAAGGCCAGACACTATAAAACTCTTAGAGGAAAGCATAGGCAGATCATCCTATGACATAAGTCACAGCAAGATCCTTTTTGACCCACCTCCTAGAGAAATGGAAACAAAAATAAACAAGTGGGACCTAATGAAAGTTAGAAGCTTTTGCACAGCAAGGGAAACCATAAGATGAAAAGACAAACCTCAGAATGGGAGAAAATATTTGCAAATGAAGCAACTGACAAAGGATTAATCTCCAAAATTTACAAGTAACTCATGTGGCTCAATATCAAAAAAACAAACAACCCAATCCAAAAATGGGCAGATGACCTAAACAGACATTTCTCCAAAGAAGATATACAGATTGCCAACAAACACATGAAAGGATGCTCAATATCACAAATCGTTAGAGAAATGCAAATCAAAACTACAATGAGGTATCCCCTCACACTGGCCAGAATGGCCATCATCAAAAAATCTACAAACAATAAATGCTAGAGAAGGTGTGGAGAAAAGGGAACCCTCTTAGAATGTTGGTGGGAATGTAACTTGATACAGCCACTATGGAGAACAGTAGAGAAGTTCCTTAAAAAACTAAAAATAGAACTATCATATGACTCAGCAATCCCACTACTGGGCATATACCCTGAGAAAACCATAGTTCAAAAAGAGTCATGCACCACAATGTTCATTGCAGCTCTATTTACAGTAGCCAGGACATGGAAGCAACCTAAGTGTCCATCAACAGATGAATGGATGAAGAAGATGTGGCACATATATACAATGGAATATTACTCAGCCAAAAAAGAAAATGAAATTGAGTTATAAATTAGTGAGGTGGATGGACCTAGAGTCTGTCATACAGAGTGAAGTAAGTCAGAAAGAGAAAGACAAATACTGTATGCTAACACATATACATGGAATCTAAAAAAAAAAAACAGGTTCTGAAAAACCTAGGGGCAGGACAGGAATAAAGATGCAGATGTAGAGAATGGACTTGAGGACACAGGAAGGGGGAAGGGTAAGCTGGGATGAAGTGAGAGAGTGGCATGGACATATATACACTACCAAATGTAAAACAGCTAGTGGGTAGCAGCCACATAGCACAGGGAGATCAGCTCGGTGCTTTGTGACCACCTAGAGGGGTGGGATAGGGAGGGTGGGAGGGAGATGCAAGAGGGAGGAGATATGGGGATATATGTATATATATAGCTGATTCACTTTGTTATAAAGTGGAAACTAACACACCATTGTAAAGCAATTATACTCCAATAAAGATGTTAAAATATATATATATATCCAGTGGAAAGTTCCACCAACCCTGCGGCCGTGGTCCTTTGAGGACCACTAGGAGTTTCAGGGAAGTCCTGAGTCACTACAGTTTGAAGGCCTGAATCACTCACTGGCCTTAACCTTATTTGTAAAGAACAGTCTTTGTTGCTCTTTTTCTCATTAGCCTGATAATTTCTTAGTATTTCGTTATGGTCACATGAACAGGACACTGTCTGATTCTTCCCTAACTATCAAAAAAATTAGTCCCAACGCTCATCCCACATTTTAATCTCTGCATTCGCTTCCTTGGTCCTCCGTCCCCCGTATCAAGGATTCTCAGTTTGAGCACAATTGAGCATTGCTCTTTTATTCTAAGGTGTGTTCTCCACCTGCAGTTCGGTTTGTTGCACAGAATTAATCCCTTTATTAATCCCAACTGCAGCCCTTTTATTTGCAAAGCTATTCATTTCTCCACTTTACCTTGGATTTCTCCAGCTGCTGGCCATGATAATTCCCTACCTTCCTCACCAGAGTTGATTTATCCAAGGGTGGGCCGTTCTGAATTCTTCCCTAGGAAGAGAAGAAGTCACTCTCTAGTGGCAGGTTTATGAGATTTGAAGACCCCAACCTATGAAAGAAACTGTTCTACAAACAGAAGAGGGGCAGTCCAGAGGGTGTCACATTCCTGGGTTCAGTCACCCCTTGGGCTAGACTGCACCCCTCCATTCTACGGTTAGGCAATCCAGCCTTTCAATAAAGTCCCCTCTTTGCTGGAAATAATTTGAATGGATTTCTATTACTTGCAAACCAAAAGACTCAAGATGAATATATTTGTCACCTGTGGCCATTAAATCACCTTCCTTTTATGTGATCCTAACTCTGGCCTGGTTAGGACTTAGCTTCTCCTTATCTGGTTAACATGACTTTTCCTTTTCTTGTATATACCACAATTTTATTTCAATCGCACAAATGAAGTTAGCATGTACAAAATTTAAATGAAACAGTATGTTAAAAATAGCAGAGAGCCAAAAAAATCTAAAAAGGAAGTACACCTACAACATGAGAATTCAACATTCATTAGTGTTCCATCTCCAGTTTTGATTGATACTTGATGCTTGCAAATTTTGAAACAAACTTTGAGATCATGATGACTATTCTGAAGAGATTTCAGCACCAGCACTAAGATTTGTACATTCAGTTGGTTTGCAATTGACTTGTTAGCCATTTACACAGTGTATAGTACAGATGTGTCACAGGTCAGATCACAGTGTTGAAGGAAAGAAGTACCTTCCTGTAATTATAAAGTATCCCCTAAACTGCACTCAGCTGAAAACATCCAATGTACAAGAGCACGAAAACCATCGTAAATAATGTGGCTGCAAGGAACATAGTTTTGATGAGGAAACTAACCTAAGCTTCTGTTTCCCACTTTAATTACTGAAATCTCTAACAATGACAAAACTGTCACAAAGGACGGTAAATGTATACAGTAATTCAATCAAACTTCTTGGAAAGAACACATTTAGCGATCTGGGATAATGCGGAATGACAGAAAATATAATGTGATTCAATACTGGTTCTTTTTGTCATTTTACCCCGACATGTTAATATTAGATCAAGGCACAAAACGTTTAGCGCATAAACCAGTTTCTATTTTAAGATCTGATCAAAGAAGACTTATACTGAGATCAGCTCAGGGAAGTAAGGGTAAAGATAAGAAAACTGCCTTAATGTGATGGTTTCAGCGCTGTAAGGTCAGAGTGGGTTTGGGGGTCTGGAGCCATTTTGGTCTTATTATGAATTTTACAATGAACGCCTATCTGTGGTGGTAGGGCAGAGTACAGCACCGTTCTGTAAACAAGTCATCTATGCAGAAAAGCAGATGTGAATGGAAGTTTGTAATGGATCTACCACCCAGGGGCTTTTAGCAGCTCCCTTCACAGAGCTCCAGCCTCACGGCCTAGCCCATGCCCTTATTCTGATGTAAGGAGATAGTTCCAATATTCTGTGAGAAATACAACTCTGTACATGTTGAGAAAATCCTTTGTGTTCTTTGCTCCCATTAAGGGTAATCAAAAACAGACCAAAAAAAACCCAGGGCAACACCTCTAGTCATGAACTAATCATTATTTTACACCTCCTATGTTCATGCCTGCTTCAGGCAAATTTCCATGAGAATTCTAAATGTTTTGATTGCTCAGTAACCACTGACAAAATGCAAGGGGCCTGGGCAGCCATAGCAGGCCTCCCCAAGTGTGAATTCCCAAAACCTACTTATTTGCCAGCAGCTGCAGTCTTCTGATCTCCAAAGATACATTTGCTTGGAGCCCAGCCTTTGTTTAGATCAATTAAAGTGCCTTGGGCAAAATGTATGTCTTTTCCTTTAAGGTACTTTTCCATCTGAGTTGCCTGCAATGTATTTACTATAAAGAAAACTTAACAATATAAAGAAGCTTATTTGGGGGGTTAAAAACAATGCTATTAAAAACAATTCTAGAAATTCATCTTTCCTCTTACCCTTTGATTCATGAACTGGACATGTCATTGAACCTTCTTTTGGGGGAATTTATTCTTGAATCTTGTGTCAGTTACAATTTCATAGTAGAGGAGATACAAGCGTATTTTGAAAAAATATATATATACTTTTAAAGCGTCTGGCTGTTCCTATTTTGACCGAGCGCCTGCAGGGAACATATGCTTTTAACAGTCTTATCAGAATTAAGGAACGCTTTGAAAATGTCTGTTAGTGCCTGGTGCAGTGTGAAGGGTGGGTGTGGACCTCAAGTTTAAGCTGGAAGAAAAGAGAGAAGTGACAAGTTAACTGTGGGGATCCAAATGACCAGGTAGTCTCCCCCAAATCAGTAAAAGACTGGATTACAGGATGGAAAACACGAAGCAGCACTGCCACAGCCCAGGGTTATAGGAAGGCTAACCTGAACAAAATGCAAACAGATTATCAACTACTGTCATAAAATTAAATTCTCTTTCAATACTGGAATATGGTTTTAAAATTTTCTCTCTTCATTTTGCCTGCTTGTTTTCTTCTTTGTAAATGTTCGAGATTTCATGTCACCTGATTATTGGGAATATACTGAAATTTATTACCACTCAAATTTAATTCTGAACATTTTAATTTTACTAAAATTTATGAAAAATTGTAAATTGAGTCTCTAGCATTACCAATCAACAGTATCTAAAATTTAAGTATACTAGCTCTCATTTTATGCTTTGTAAAGTATTTTCATATAATTGTATGAAGAGCTAGAAGAAGATGAATTATTATCTCTAATTTATAGATGATAGAACAGTTGCTCAGAAAGTAATGTAGAACAAAGGACAGCAAAGCATAAGTGACTTTTTCAGGTCTCCTGGAAACTCGGTGCTTTTTTCAACACATCACATGCCATTTAAAAAAATTTCTCCAGAAATTAAATGACCAAGGGAATGGTCCCTATAGAAACCTAAGAAATGAAGTTTTTGAGGTTTTGTTCTCTTTAAGTGTTCTACATACAATTAACATTGATGCTGAAGACAATTTTGCCAGGAATAAAGCATACGTGTAAGTGCAAGAGATTTTGCAATTTAGCATTTGAATCATTAGTGGATAGAATTCACGGTTCATGTGAACAGAAAACACAATGCCATTAGTCCTTCAGTGTCACTAAAAGGCAGCTAACAATACCTTATTTATCCCTGCTAGTTGATGGATCGCTGTGAAAAGGTAGGAACACATTTTTTTTGTTGTAGTTTTAATGAATAAAAACACTTTCTGTTGTGGACGGGTTTTTTAGTTGGTATTTTGTTTGTTTTGCTTTCTCTCATTTTGTTTTGGTAAACGCACTGAGTGTGTATCAAGGCCCTGTTCCAAAATCAGTTTATATATAATAGCTTATTGTATTTTCATCTTAGTTCTTTCCTATATTCAAAGACAACCAAATGCCCATGGCGACTGTTTCTCTCCTTGCACGTTCAAAGTCCTGTTGACAACCAGCCAGATTCTCACTTTCTGAAACTTGTTGGGAATCCTTGTGGACATTTTCTTGAGGACTGAAGGTCTCTGCCTACAAATTTGAGAAAACAAGAAGAAACTCACGTGATCATCTGGCCTGTGGTTCACTTCCACTTGTGTGTCTTTTCCCATCTCATAATTAAAAGATAATAATGAATAGATCATGTCTTTCCAAATCCTCCCTACAGGCAGATCTTTTCTATCAAAATCATATATATAATTTGGCTGCACCGGCATTTGGGGGTCTTAGCACGGCACGTGGGATCTTAGTTCCCTGACCAGGTATTGAACCCATGCCCCCTGCGTTGGAAGCCCGGAGTCTTAACCACTGGACAGCCAGGGAAGTCCCAAAGTCACATATTTTTATTTTTTTAATTTTCTAAGGATTGTCACCCTTAAACTCTTCCTATTACAAAATCATTCATTAATACCAAACATTTTTTAACGTAGGTTATGCCCGTTTTTCTTCTCTATGTAAAGGTATGGAATAAGTACTAAACATTTCCTTGTAGATTTTATGAATTGGGAGGTACTATTAAGTCACCCTTCACCTTTTCTTTTCCACATTTTACAGTCTCAGTGCTTGACTCTTATCCATAGACCCTAAATTGCCACCTATTTCTTCAGCTTTTCCTTCAAGTTAATATTCACTAGTGACAAATACAAACTCTTGGCTCTGTCTTTTTACTTACTTTGTTGACAATGAACAAGATCCTAAAGCTCTCTTAAACTATTTCCTTAATTCCTAAGATATGGATAGTAAAACTTATTTCATAAAATTTTGTAAGGATTAAATGCAAAGTAATTGCATACAATGCACTTAGCACAGTGTTGGGTGTATAAATACTTGTAAACAGTTTATTCTCCAGAGCTCCTAGGCTGAAGAGGAGAGTTCCCAGAGAGTCTGTACCTTACAAGGTATTTCTGTTTTTAAAGAAAGAAAACTGCTAAGTTAGCCTTTAACCAAAATTCATGGATTCCCAAGGAAAGGATTTTCTCCCCTTTCTGGTCACTTCCCAAGTGCTGCGTGTCCTGTAACTATCCACCCTGATGGTGTTTGCTGGACAGTCTCTGTTTCTGGCTTTGACTATTGGCCTTGTCCTAAGCAGGCTGTTTCTTTGCAGACGCGTCCTCTGATTGCTTTACACCCATGTGTTCTGCCTGCTGTTCTCATTTCCCCAACTCCTGTGCTGATGTCACTATTCTTCAAATCGAGGGCACCCTGAGGATGGAAACCTGCAGGGCAGCAGAATGAATTTAATCCCATTGTTAGTGTCTATTCTGAACTGCTCAGCAAGCAAAGAGCAACTCCTTACAGAATGTGTTGCTCCTGAGAGCAGAAGGGTAATGAACTGTAAAACCAGATGGCTCCATCCCCTAAAGCCATTACAGGGTTAACTTCCCACAATCATGGGAGCAGCAAGGGTGCCATCTCCTGCTGATTATCTCCTCAGATTCCCAGGATAACTAACTGTGTGTCTTACAAGAACTCTCCTTTTATTGGGAAAAATATTAAAATGTGTTGCAATGAGAAAGAAAATGAAAAATTCTCAATTCGTTGTTGTAGAAAACTGATAGGTAACTGTTTAATTTTCCTCTCAGCAATTCCAAAAGGCTGATACTTTAATCTGGGAAGGTAGATGGAAGATTTTGCCTGTGGATTGAAGGAGAATACAAATACAGGTGATGCTCCCAGCTATGTGCTGTGTAAGAGACTTCATGCCTCTTACATGATTTATACTGTGACTTTTTTTCCCCTCTTTTACTATGGCTTTTCTGTTTGTAATTGGATTAAAAGAATTCACCTTCAGTGCAGGCACAAGTTCCCTATAAAAGGCTACCAGGAGCTGCAGATGGACATCAAGGGGAGGCTGTTTCCATGAAAAAAATAAATAAATAAAGCTTTTACTATAAATAAAAGAAAATTGAAAATAATAACCCCAGTCATTTCTGCTTTCTATATACCCTATTTTTTAAATAATTTTTTAGGGACAATGAATGGGCCGTTTATGATATTATTATCAATCCGTGTGGTTCTAAAGACCTCTTTTTTCTCAGAACCTGGCGAAAAGTGCCTTCATCCGATAAAGGCAAAATGAGAAGAAAAGAGAAAGCTAGTTTTATTCATTTAGTCCGTATTACAGTTTGCGTTGTCCTTTGGCTTTTTTAAATTGCAAAACTGTGCGCAAACACAACTACAAATCTTGCAATACTATTTTCCTTATAGATTGTTCTCAAAGATAACTATCCACTTATGACTTGAAATTTCAAAATAATTCTTCAGAAATTTAATTGGGGGAACAAGTGCTATCACTTTGAAGAAGTGTGTACCTATGTCTCACCTGTAAATCTCGACTTCCAGCTGTAAGTTTTATCACTAGTTTCTACAAGTCTCATCAGTCTCATGGGGATTCCCAAATTAAATCACATGTTCCCACTGAAGGACCTAACCTGAGGTTTCATTTTCCTAAGCAGAATATTTCAGAATATTTATTAGTCTTTGAAGAGAAAGCTTATTGCTAATGCTAGTTTGGCTTTTAATTGGCTTTTGTCCATTTTTAAAAATTTTATCTCTACTTTACCTTGATTCCTAACACAGCATTTATGAGGTATAAAATTTTGTGCTGTCTTAGTCGCTAAATCAAAGCATATAGCTGTGTACACTACAACTAATCCTGATTAGTCGGGGAAAAAAAAAGTCTGCACAGAAAAATCCATTCAGTTGTTTTGATGGAATTAACTTGTCCCAAGAAATCCATAAACCAGCAGTCAGTCAACATTTTATGAAGGAATATGCTGTTCATTTCAATTAGTCACCGAGACTGAACATGCATAGGCTTTATCAATAGCTTTAGTCACAATACCAGAAAAATCAAAAATCTGATATGGCTAAAGGTTAAATCAGAACTATTCACACTTAATCAGATCATCAATCACTACAAAAGTTATTAATGAATGAATAAGGGACAGTTATTAAGCCGGTTAATTTAGAATATCATTTGTTAAACTTGGCAAGTCACATGAAAAAAAAAGGAAAAAGCAACTAACGTTTGTTTTGTGCCTCGGCAGGTGTTTTCTATATTAACGCCTTTAATCTTCCCAACCTTGCAGTGAAGATATTATTATCTTCTTTTTGGGAAAAGTAAACTGAAGCTAAGAGAGGTCAAGGGATTTGCCTAAGGTCATAGTGCTAGGAAATGGTAGATTCTGGATCTGAAATTAAGGCTGACTTGAGAAGTTCACACCTTTCTCCAGGCCTGCCGCCCAGGCAAGAAACAGTTTCACATCCTTAGCTAATTCATGGGGTTGCAACCCAGGGTGCGCTGAAGTGATGCCCCAATGAATCATCGTGGCAGGGTTGCCGCTGATGTACAAATTGGCAAATGGGGCCTACTTACGTGCAGGAAAAAGAAGAGATGGGCTTTGAGTGAATGAATAATATTTTAAAATATTGACCTAGAGAATAAGTTTAAAAGAATTTATTTCATTGACTTTTCATTTTGAATTGGGAATAAACTCACTTGGTAAATAAATAAGCGGTATCCAGCTTAAAAGTCTGCCTCCACCGTCGCCTCATGGGTTTCCATTCTCCTCCTCCTATCTGTGAGCTCAACAAGATTGTTTCCTGCAGATCTTGTGGTCTTTCTTATGCAAAAGGTAGCAGGCACATTGTTCTGCACTAAGCTTTTTCCTCACAGGACAAAATCTCTTGGAGATTCCTTAGTGTTATGTTACTACATTGAACTGTCGTTTCTTATCTGCAGGGTCCGTTGAATAGATAGGCAATAATTTATTTAATCAGTCTCCTATTGATGGACATTTTTCAAACTTCTCACCATTTCAATTTTCATTTCGTTGCTCTGCTTTCGTTTTTGTTTGCCAGCTTTTTCGATTATTCAAACAATGCTTCAATGAATAAACGTGTACCTTCATCATTTCAAACATGTATAGGCATATCTGCAGATAAACTATAAAAGTGGGATTGCGGAATCAAAGAGTAAAAGAGTTTGCAGTTTTCCTATGTAGTAAATTGCTTTCCATAGGGATTGCAGCAGTTTTATGCCCACCTGTTATACATGAGCACTACTCATGTATCATGAGCCTACTTTCTCGCGGACTTTAAAGAAAAAAGTCTTTTAAATATCAAATTTGGGGAGTTTTGTCATTCTGATAGATGAAAAATGCCATTTTAGTGTACTTCTTTCACTATACCTTCCACTTGGTTATTTTTTGTATGTGTGAAAATTACTGAAAATGTGTGTTAATTGTGTCCTTATTGCTTTATTGAAATCTCTAATTGCCTACTGTGGTTTCTCAGTTGATTCACTTGGGTTTTTCCAAGAATATGATGACATTGCGCACAGTGATTTTACCTTCTTTACAAACTCAACTTTTTTTTCTTTTTCTAATTGTGTTGGCTACTAATGTCAGAACAATATTAATAATGGTGGTGAGAGTGAATTTTCTTGATTTATTCTGACTTTAGTGGGAAGGTAACTCATATTTCTTTATTAAGCATAAAGCTGACTTTTATACTAAGAAACACATTTTATTCTATTTCTATAGTGTTTTTATCAAAAACTATTGTTGTCATTTGTCATATGTCTTTTCAGCCACCATGAAATATATGTGTTTTTCTCTATAGGTATGTAATTAAAAGAACTGCTATATTAATAGCTTTCCAGATATCAAATTTTGCTTGAATTCCTGGAATAACCCCAGTGGTTATAATAAAATATTTTTTAATGTGGTGTGGGCTTCTGGTGGCTGATATTTACTTAAGATTTTTTGCATCAGAAATCATAAGTGAGATCAGTCTATTGGTCTGTTATTTTCTTTTTGCACAAGCTTTGCCATGATTTGGTATCAATTTACACTGGCAGTCCTCGCTTTGCACTACAGTGCTAAACTGTAAAAATGACCATGCATACTGAAACCCTGCACAGTGATCTTAATAATCCTTGGAATCTGGGTGCAAATTTCACAGCGGCATACATATTTGTGTTAACAGTTTCACCAATAACTTCGCATAAGTCAATTTACACTATCTTCTGAGACAACAAAAACCAGCCTTTACTGGCAGTGAAAGCTCTTTTCGGTCTCCTCATGGTCTCTGTTTTCTTTCAACGCAACAACTAACTTTAATGTTTTAGCTTGAATCCTAGCTAAACTGGTTGGGATTTTTTTATTACAGTCTCCACTTAAAAGTAGAAGCAAATTCTATGTTTCCATCATAGTGGCTTTCTGTGCTTAGTAAATTTTAAACTAAAAGATGTTAACGCAACTTTAGCTTAGTTTTTATATTCATCAAACTTTTTCAACATGGTTTGTACCATAACATCATGCAGATCTAGATTTCATCCTATCTTTGCTTTGCCGTTGCCGTTTTCAAATCTTCTAATTTCATCCACTTTCACTCCAGCATCATCAATTTCCATGTCTTTGTCACACTTTAATCTTTGTTGGCCAATTTCTTCTTTCAATAATCCATTTTTGAAAAATGTTGCATGGGTTTATCACTGGGAGATAAGAAAGCAACACAATTATGTGTTTTGCTGTCTGTTCATGAAGTGAGTAACAGATACTCAGTGACCAAGCAACCAGTCACCAACAGACTTTGAAAGAGGTGACATGATGATCACTGATCATAATGCACATCTGTTATGTACATAATGATTTGTGGACTAAAGAGCTAGCAGTGAAGTTTTTTACTTTATACAATTATTCATAGTTAATATATCATGGTGACTGAAATTTGAACCCTGCTGTTGAGGAACTGGTGTTATTTAACTAAACTGTAATAACTGAAATTCATGTGTATTGGAACCATGCAATATGAAGCTGCATACAAAGTATTAGGAATTTTTTTTTTAACAGCATTTTAGAACAGTTTTAAAAACATTAGAATTTTCTGCTCAATATCAGGTAGAGTTTTTCTGTGAACCATCTACTCTTACTTCCTTTTTGCCCAAGATATCTATATATCTTCTATGGAAATAAGATGCTTAGATTTTTAAGACTCTTTCCAGGGTCATTTTCATGGTAAATTATATTTTCTAAGGAAATGATTCATGTTATCCAGGTTTCCAAATTTATTTGAATAATATTAAACATTAGCTCTCCAGGTGTGCAGATATAGGTTGGTTACCTCAGGTGGATCCCTTCCCATAAGAAAGTGCTTTTTTGCTGCCTTTTTTTTTTTTTTTTTTTTGCGGTACGCGGGCTCCGGACGCGCAGGCTCAGCGGCCGTGGCTCACGGGCCCAGCCCGCTCCGCGGCACGCGGGATCCTCCCGGACCGGGGCTATTTTGTTTTTTTTAGATTATCTGGGATCTGCTGTCATTGGCCCATCTTGCTATCCACTTTCCCTCAAACAATATTTGCTGCTCTTCATTGCAAGAAATTTGGAGGCACTCTTACCTGCTCATGGCCGACCTGACCCTTTTAATGGAGTTTGAATTATCTGACTTCTAATTTCACTGAAAATGAAGCATGCAGATTTTGCTAGTGTTCAACTTGTAACTTTTGCAAAATATTCAGAAGAGAAAGGGAAATTGCTGCTTTGCCTTTCATGTTTGTATGAGAAGTAATCACTGGCTTTTCAACACAAAGCTAGACAATTTCATTAATGAATATATTTCATTATATTTCAATGTAATTCAGTGACATTGGGTTTTTAAATCAAACTTATTTATGAATTCGTTTGTCATTGTAGCAACTAGGGGCTTGGTTTGTGGGAAAAGTGTGGTTATAAAGGGAGAGTAGGTGACAGTTTTGGGGGGATGATGGAACAGTTCTGTGTCTTGATTGTGGTGGTGGTTATATGAATCTATGTGCATGATAAAATTTCATAGAACTATTAAAAAAATGAAGAAAGTGCATGAAACACTTGTGAAATACAAATAAATTCTATAGCTTTTTATAATTGTTTCAATGTCAATTTCCTGGTTTTAATAAGTGTACTATGTTTATGTAATATGTTACCATTGGGAGAATCAGGTAAAGAATACACAGGAACTCTGAACCATTTTTGCAAAAGCAAAATAAAAAGTTTGTTTGTATTTGAGCAAATTCTTGCTCTAATTATTAGATTGATTTCTTCATACAGAAACTTAGACCTCTTAGGTATTTAGATATGATTACAGATAGTAGGAAACTCAATACTACTGTTTAGTCTATGCACATTCAAGGTTCATAATGTATTTCATATGTGTCATGGTTGTATTTTCATATAGCGTGGTTATCTCTCTTCACTTGAAAAATTGGATTAAAAAATTGCAGACCACTGTGTTATACACTACTCTTTTCTATACTGATCTCTGACAGGAAAACAGCAGCATCTCTGTTCACAGTGTGACAGGTTGAAAAAGGAAATACGATCCACTGTCGTTTGAAATAATCCAAGTTCACTCTGTATTCCCTTGTGGGGAAGGAAGAATGTCAGAATAATCAATGTGAAAAGTGGAACAAAGAATCTTAGACATTGGGGTGGGGGTGGGAAATCATTCAGCTTGGCTTAAGAAGATCTATCATATGATTGAGACTAAGTTTTCTGAGTCATTCTGTTAAAGGCAGAAGTTGAACTAGATGACCCAAGGCAGTGCTTCACAAGCACAACTGATTTTCAGAAAATATTGGGAAGTTGCTAAAGTGATTCTGATGGCCAACTGGGTTTGGAAATCCTTTGATCCAAGGTAAATTTTACATTAAAAATATTGATTTAAGCAGGATTATAACAACATTAATTTCAGCGATAATGTTCCGAACTAACAACCAATTACTTGAAAAACTGTGAGGGTTTTTAAACCAATCCATACGTGTATTTTCAAAACTTAGAGGAATAGTTATTCTTATTTAAAAATTGTTTTTTATCCATTAGAAATTCTGGATCACGTTCAAATCTTCATTCTCAGATGAAGAATGTATTTGACTGAAATATATACTAAATAGCAGCTTTAGTACAATGAGGTCAAAATTCTCTTTGATATATTACAAAGTACTGTGAGTAATTCATTACTCAAGATTTGAATAGTGTCACTACCAAAAAAGGAGGAAATACTTTGTCATAGGATAAAGCTTCTATATGACTTTATAAGCGATTACACATTTCTTGCTTAATATGTTTTATTTTATATTCTCATTTATTTTATATTCTCATTGCTTAATTTTCAAAATTGACTGAGAATTTTTTTCCATTAAAATATGTTTTAAATTGTTTAGGTAGAACAATTTTAACTTGTTTGGGTAGAAGTATCTACCTTTATGGGGCTAACTGCTTTAAATCCTGACTTTTCAATCTATATTACTGTATGCTTCAGTTAAAAAAAAGTTTACCTTCAGACTGTTTTTTCTTTAATACTAATTTTTACACTTTAAGCTATTGACATATTTTTAAAACAGAAACCAAGAACTGTTTCTTCAAATATTCCTAAGAGGAACATTACAAGAGAGATAATAGGCAGGATAATGAGAGATGTTGCCCACACTTGCCCATCTTCTCCCATTAAGGTTCTAGGGTGTCACTCTTAGTTCAAGGCCCACACTTGCACTCTCATCACTGCCCTGTGGGAAGGACTGGGATCTGCACTGACAGAGAATGGCTTTTTTTCCTCCCAAGAAGTACCTGTAACTTGGACAGAGAAGACATCTGTATCGTACAGAGTTAGGCTCCATGGGGAAAATATTTCAAAGCACAATGGCCACAGTCTTCTTCCTTCTTAGGAAATTATGAAGGGCCCAGGTACTACTCTGGGAATTAACCAAACAACAGCTCATTCAGTGCAGCATCACGGGTTAGAGCTCTGTCATTTGGCGATGGCGTAGAGCTGATCTCGGTTGAATACCAAACTGAGCTCTGCCTGATTTCAACATGTTCCTGTATCTTCTCCATAAATACATTTATATAATTCCTCAAGTTCTACCAAACAGATGGAGGCACAAATTGTCAAAATGCCCACCCTGTTCTTGGTGTTCTAAGCCTGTCTGACCCAAACAAGTGACAATCGGGGGTTGAGGACACCACCAACACCTGCACCGTCACCACCACTTTGGTCTCTCTGAATCTACAAAACCCAAATCTTTCAGCTCTTTGTCCTTAATCTTTATCCTCTAGTCCTTTTGAACTTGAGTTTTAATGTCTTTGACATTGGCTTTCCTTCCATCTTTGATTTGAATCAGACGTTCATCTATCAATGTTTCTTTGCCTCTGTCAGCTCATCCTCTCACCTCGCTGGTAGACAATTCTCCCTAGATCTCTCATGTTTCTGCCTGTCTTGTGACATATTTTGTTCTGCACTAGCTTTTCAAAGATGTTTGTTTAGCAAACAGCCTTGGAGATAGACTATCTCCTTCCAGTTCAGAGGGCAGATTCTTTGCGGCCCAAAATAATAAAGACAATGGCTCTCTCCGGGGTAAGGATTGGGCAAGTTTGCTAGCAGCCCCTTTGTAAGAATGAGGGTTTCCCAGGCTCTGAGTTCCTTAGCTTTGATGTACAACCACTGTGCATGTAGAATCTTTCTGGACCTGCCTCCCTATCATCCCTGTAGAGCTTAGGGACAGGGAGAACCAAAGCAAACATGAAGCTCATGCTGCCTGCTGTGGTATGCGTAATAAAGTCTTTTGTCTCTGATCCAGAAGTCTTGTGTCTTCTGCTGGCATCTGTGAAACTGTGGCAGGCTTGTGACTTGTGAGCTTGCAAGTAGAGTAAAACCTCAGAGCTTTCACAGTTCTTGATACATCTCAGTTTGCATAAGCAGTATAACTGGCATTTTCTAGTTGGGGTTTCCTAGCACTTATTTCCCTTTCCTAATAACACCCTGATTCCCTCTTGAGAATTCTGTATTTCCTATTGGATACTATCTTCAAAAATATAATTAGATGTCCATCTTCTCCCTCTTAAGAGACGGGGATGTGACCCAGGCTAACCTCACTGGAACTTAAACAGAGTAACAAAGACAATGAAAGCAATTGGCATTTATTCATCCCTGCAGTGGCTCCCTAAACAAATATTTCCTGCTATTTCTAAACATCCTTTTTCTAGAATCTAGGGATAACTTGAACTCTGCCTATGTCCAGGCCAGGTTCTTCACATTTCTCATGAATTTTTTTAGTTTCTAATTTCCCCCAAATACATTTCCTTTGGCTTAAGTTGACACATTTTCTTTTACTTTCCACCTTCATACACATTTTCTTCTTCTATTTCACCAATTTTATTTCATTTTTAATGGGCTATATTCCCCACTGATTCAACTATTTCCATTTTAGCTTCTATTGAAATTTACATCAAATGACTTATTACCAGGTCTCAGATCGAATGCCTATATTATTGCACCAAAAGAACTTATGGTGGATTCTCAGAGAAAGGGGTGGTTAGCTGGAGGAAGTGATGTGTTGGCGATGTGGAATGGGGCTGACAACCCACACTTTTTTTTTTTTTTTTAATATTTTACATAACAAATATCAGGTGAAAATGTAATCTCAGTTCAAAAGTTTAACAATACTAAATTGATATAGTACCAAATAGAATTTTTAAAAATTTTTTTCTGTTAAAAATATAATCTCATATCCAAATTTCACAAGGAACCACTGTAATACGGAGAAAGGATTCCTAGGAGAAGGAGGCAATTTTGCTTGATGGAAAGTATCTGGGTTCTGAGGTTAGCAAGAGCTAAGTTCAAATCTGAATCAACTGTCCACACTTAATTCTTTTGAATCCATGAAAACTGCTGGGTTTCCATGTTTGCTGAATAATTAAAAGGCACACGTATGTTTTCTTGACTTTAGTGACAGCTATTAAGTTCTTCTTAAAATAATTAACTGAATTCAACTTAATAGTCTCCAATACAAAGAGGTCAGGTCAGGTTATCAGCTAAAAGCAATCAAGCAGTCAATCACATATGTTCAAACTAGTAAGTGATGAATAATTGGCTTGTTCTTCTGTGGTATTCAATACAAACTGAGTGACTATAATACAAACAGATGGGAAAGCAGGAATAAGAAAATGCATACTATTTTGTACTGAGTTTGATCCCTCTTTGAGCTTGGTTAAGCCAAGAGTGTGTTTTAACAAGTGGCCTAAAATAGCAGGATTGAAATGTTTCTCAATACCATGCAGCTGTTTCTGAATAAAAAGAAACTGCAATAAAAAGAATAGTAATTGAACGCTTACTATGTACAAGACAATCTAAAAGACACAAAGATGAGTAAGACTCAAGTCCTTTCAAAAAGAAGATTACAGTGGGAGAAAAGAAGACAATTTGTTTAGCATAACGAAGAAAAAGAACAATAAAAAACAAAAAATAAAATACAACAGTAATGAAAAAGAAGTGTTTCCTGGGGCTTCCCTGGTGGCGCAGTGGTTGAGAGTCCGCCTGCTGATGGAGGGGACGCGGGTTCGTGCCCCTGGACGCAGGTCCAGGAAGATCCCACATGCCGCGGAGCGGCTGGGCCCGTGAGCCATGGCCGCTGAGCCTGTGCGTCTGGAGCCTGTGCTCCACAACGGGAGAGGCCACAACAGTGAGAGGCCCGTGTACCGCAAAAAAAAAAAAAAAAAAGTTTGACACCATTGCTAAGTAGTAGTATCATATTAGAAGTTCTCCCTAAAGGAAATTGAGTTCTCCACTTACTTGGAACAAACCAGCCAGTTTCTCAAAATGATTTGAACCTCCTTGAGTGTTAATGATTTGTGTGAGTGGATATATGAGTTTGATCTATCGTTATTGTACCTATGTAGATATACCCTCATGTTGAATGCATGTTTTGTGCACACCATGTATTATTTTCTGAAGTCCATGTATTGAGTTGAACATTCATGCACATATAACTAACTTGTGTTTTTTCTTCATATATAGTTAATCAAAGTAAAGAAAATTACAAAATTCAACTTATCTTGGAAATTCTGATAAAAATGTAATATTAGTATGAGAAATTCTCTTAATTATTATGGCTAATTTATCTCCTTTATCATGTTCTTGAATTCAATTTTTTAAAAAAATGTACCGTATGAGTCAGGATACTTTAGAGAAACAGAATAATAAGAGAAAGACAGACAGAGAGATACAGAGTATTTTAATAAATTGGCTTATACGATTGTGGGACTGGCAAGTTTGAATTCTGCAGATCAGGCCAGCAGGGTAGAGAACAGGAGAGACTGATGTTTCATCTTGAGTCCGGAGGCATCTGGAGGCAGAAATTCTTCTTTCTCAGACGACCTCAGTCTTTTTCTCTTAAAGTCTTCAACTGATTGAATGAGGTCCACCCACATTATGAAGGGTAATCTGCTTTACTCAAAGTCCACTGATTTAAATGTTAATCACATTTAAAAAATATCTTCACAGCAACATCTAAACAGGTGTTTGACCAAACATCTGGGCACTATAGCCTAGCCCAGTTGATACATAAAGTTAATATCATATGTAATAATGGTGCTGTATGTGTCTAATATAAAACTCATCCTCAAATTCTTAAGAGAAAATGTTCAAAGTAATGCGCAAATACCCACTATGCTCCAATTCCTAAACTATTGAACTAGGCTAGATCACAAAGGCTAGGTGTGGTTAAAAGACAAGAATGATGAGTCATCTGTTTACCATTGTTTCCGCTTAGATTTATTACCAAATCAGTAAATAAGCAGTTCTGGAAGTACTCAAATCAAATATGTGAACAGACATGACTCCCAGCATCTCCCTTCCCTCCTACAAAAGCATAACTGATGTGATTTCAGTGAGTAGTGTGTTTGCACTCTCAGTGCTGCTCAGAGCCACACACTCACCTTTCACAATATTGGCCTTGGAGAAAGCCACATCCACATTCAGTGGTCCACCTTATTATAAGGAATTTCTTGCTGTGCCATTTCCATGTGATAATTCTTATAATGTCTGGCCATGGCTGATCTTTACATTTAAAAAGAAATAGTTCGAGATTCAGAGTGGTGATAATAGTCAAAACCTAAGAATCTGTTAATGTTAGATACATATCTAACACTATTATCACTAATGGGATTTTGAATAAGTCCACAAACACTCTTTAAAATTTCCTCCCCCAAATTATGTTATTGTTTTAACATAGTACATTATTAAATAGCAGATTTAAATATGAGTATTTTCATAGAGGTTAAAATTAGGTTCAGAGTGTTGAGTAAAGATAATCAGATGACTGAATGGAATCTTTAGGAAATTTTAAATAGGTTGAAGCAAGCAGGTTATTAGAGAATTATTTATTAAGAATTTTAGCCTAATACACTGAGAAAACATACAATATTCCATTTGCCATAATGAGGCATTTATCAAGTGTTCATTGCAGCACTATTTATAATAACCAGCACATGGAAGCAACCTAAATGTCCATCAACAGATGAATGGATAAAGGAGATGCGACACATATATACAATGGAATATTACTCAACCATAAAAAGAATCGAAATTGAGTTATTTGTAGTGAGGTGGATGGACCTAGAGTCTGTCATACAGAGTGAAGTAAGTCAGAAAGAGAGAAACAAATACCATATATTAACGCATATATATGGAATTTTAAAAAGCGGTACTGATGAACCTAGTAGCAGGGCAGGAATAAAGACGCAGACATAGAGAACAGACTTGAGGGCATGTGGGGGAAGGGGAAGCTGGGATGAAGTGAGAGAGTAGCATTGACATATATACACTACCAAATGTAAAATGGATGGCTAGTGGGAAGCAGCTGCATAGCACAAGGAGATCAACTCAATGCTTTGTGACCACCTAGAGGGATGGGATAGGGAGCGTGAGAGGGAGGCCAGGGGAGCGGGGGGTATGGGGATATATGTATATGTATAGCTGATTCACTTTGTTGCACAGCAGAAACTAACACAACATTGTAAAGCATTTATACTCCAATAAAGATGTGAAAAAAAAATAAAACAAAGAAATGAAGAGTGCTAGAAATGGTAAAAAAATGGGTAAATATAAAGTTTTGGGTTTCTTTTAATCTTTAAAAATAGCTGAATGTCTAGAGCAAAAATAGTAAGAATACATTGTGGGGTTTAAGTCATGTGTAGATATAAAATATATGATAACAATAACACAAAGTGTGGGAAAGAGAAAATGGAAACATATTATTATAAGGTTGTTAAACTATATGTAAAGTGTAATCTTATCTGAAGGAACACAGTGATAAGTTAATGATGTATACAGTAGACCCTAGAGCAATCATTAAAAAACAAAATTAAGAGCTATAAATAATAGCTAATAGTTGGAATAACATGGAACCATAAAATGATACTCCAAAATAAAACAGGAAAACAGAGAATAAAGGAACAAAGAACAAAGGAGACAAACATAAAACAAGTAGCAAGACAGTAGACAAACTCAGTTATATTAGCTATATTAAATGTAAATGATCAAATATTCCAATCAGAAGACAGATTGTTAATTGGATAAAAAGAAGCAAGGACCAGCTACATACCATGTATAAGAAACCCACTTCAAATATAAATAAATAAATAGGTTAAAAGTAAAGGAGATTAGGATTGACTAATGGTAGTGGATACACTACCATCCATGGTAGTGGATACACTACCATGTGTAAAATAGATAGCTAGTGGGAACCTGCTGTATAGCACAGGGAGCTCAGTTTGGTGCTCTGTGATGACCTAGATGGGTGGGATGGTGGGGGAGATCCAAGAGGGAGGGGATATATGTACACGTATAGCTGATTCACTTCATTGTACAGCAGAAACTAACACAACATCATAAAGCAATTATACTCCAATAATAAAAAAGCAGAAAGTAAAAGGATGGAAGAATATACCAGGAAAAAAGACTTTGAGGAAAGTTGTAATGGCTGCATTAATATCAGACAAAAGAGACTTCAGAATAAGGAATTTTGCCAAGGATAAAGGGGTACATTGAATAAGGATAAAGGGGTCAATTCATCAAGAGGGCACAATGGTTTTAAATTCATATACAAAATCTGAAAGATCTGAAAGGAGAAAGACAAATCTGCAATTATAATTAAAGATTTTAGTACTCCTTGTTCATTCAATAGAACAAGTAAACAAGAAAACGTAAGAGCTGAACAATACTTAACCAACTTGACATAATTGATATATATATAACATTTCATCCAACAACAGTATAAGTGTTTTTTCAATTGTACATACATGAAACATTACTAAGATAGGTGTATTCTGGGCCATGGAACAACCTCAACAAATGTAAAATGATTGAAGTCATAAAAAGTATGTTCTCTAATGCCAATAGAATAGCCAAGAATGAGTAATCAAAATGTATCTTTCCAGAAAAATCTGAAAGTATACCCAAATATTTAGAAAGCAAACAATACATATCTAAATACACTTGGGTCAAAAAGAGAAATCACAGGGTAATCAGAAGATACTTTTGACTGGATACAAAAGAAAAACAATATGCCATTTGTAGAATGTGGTTAAAGCAGTACTTAGAGGAAATTTTGTAGCATTAAATTATTATATTTGAAAGAAGATCTCAAATAAATAATGCAATTTTTTTTTTCTGTAAATGGAAAGATAGTAATTTTGGCTTAATGGGTCATACATACAATTTCTGTTGCAACTATTTAACTATATTTTCATAGTGTGAGAGCAGCCATAAGGAATATGTAAAACATGGGTATGACTATGTTCCACCTTATTGGAATAGAAAGTTCTTTGTCAGCCTTTAAAAAATTTTAGCCATTCTTGTGGATATATAGTTAAATCTCATTGTGATTTTAAATTGGTTTCTCCTGCAAATTAATGTTGAGCCTCTTTTCACATGTTTATTTGCCATCTGTATATCTTCTTTAATGTAGTATTTTTGACTATTTTGCCCATTTTTTCAACTAGGATGAAATTAGGTTTTCTTATTATTGTGTAGTACAAGTTCTTTATTTTAGACACAAATATTCATTTGATGAAAATACTATCCTTTCACTATTGAATTACTTTGTCATTTTGTTGAAAGTCAGTGGAACAAATATGTGTAGATCTGTTCATGAACTCATTTCTGTTCCATTGATCTATCTCTATCATTATGCCAATACCATACTATCTTGATTACTTTTACAGTAAATCCAATTTTTTTCTTTTTCAACGATATTTTGACTACCCTAAGTCCTTTGCATTTCCATGTAAATTTTCAAATCATTTTGTTAATATCCACACAAATACCCTGCTGGGACCTTGATTGAATCTATAGATAATTTGGGGAGAATGCACTTCTTATGAATATTGAGTTCTCTGATTCATGAAGACAATATATCACTCTATTTCTCTCAGCAATGTTTTGTAGTTTTCAGTGTATATTTGTTGCACATATTTTGTTAAATTTATCCCTAAGTATTTCAATTTTTTTCTGATGCTTTTGTAAATACTATTTTTAAATTTTCTTTTTCCAGTTTGTTGCTAGTATAAATAATATTTTTGTGTTTGTGTACTGACCTTGCTAAATTCACTTAAATAAAAATGAGTGAATTCTGCAAGATTACCCATAAAAATTAGTACACTAACAAAGAACATGTGTAAACTGAAATTAAAAGCTCAATCTATAATTGCTTCAAAGAACATGAATTTCTTAGATATATACTTAACAAAACATTTACAGGATCTGTAAATGAAAAATTACAAAAGCTGATGAAAGAAATCAAAGATATAAATACATTTACTTAGCTCTAGACTAGCTAAAATTTCCACTGAGAGGCACAGGCCCTAGAAAATCTGAAAAAAAGTAATATGGGAGGAATCATGATACTTTATATTAAGGCTTACTGTATATCTACTGCAATCAAGATAGAGCAGTATTGGCAGAGTAAGAGACACACAATCAAATTCAATCAAATTGAATTCAATCAAATTGACACAACTCAATCAAAAGAACAGAACAGAGAACCCAGAAATAGACCCACACAAAGATGCTGAACTGATTTTTGACAAAGGTGCCAAAGCAAATCAGTGAAGGAAGAATAAACTTTTCAACAAAAGTTGCTGAAAGTAATTGGACTTTCATAGCCAAAAAAAAATGAACTCAACCTAAACCTAAATGTAAAATGTAAAAACTGTAAAATGTTTAGAAAAAAAGGACAAAAGTCTTCAGGATCTAGGGCTAAGAAAAGAGTTCTTAGATTTGACAGAAAAAGCACAGTCCATAATGAAAAAAATTGATAAATTGGAGTGCACCAAAATTTAAAACTTTTGCTCTGTAAAAGAGTATATGAAAAAAATGAAGACAAGCTACTGTGAGAAAATATTGCAAACCATGTATCTGACAAAGGATTAGTATCTAGAACAAATAAAAAACTCTACATTAAAAAACCCCCAAAAATCCAATTGGAAAATAGGCAAACAACACAAACATTTCACTGAACAGAATATATAGATGGCAAATAGACACATGAAGAGATGTTCCACATCATTAGTCATTAGAGAAGTTCAAATTGAAACATGAGCTACTACTATATATTTATCAGAATGGCTGAAATAAAAAACAGTGACAACAAATTCTGGCAAGGATGTGAGGAAATTGGAGCACTCGCACATTGCTGATGAAAATGTAAAATGATATAGTTACTCTGGAAAAGTGTGGCTGTTTCTTAAAAAATTAAACATGCAATTACCATGTGACTCAGCAATTGAAGTCTGGGCATTTATTCTAGAGAAATGAAACCTTATATTCACAAAAAAAATCTATACACAGATATTGATAGCAGCTTTATTCATAACAGCTCAAAACTGGAAACAGTCCACATGCCCATCAATGGGTGAATCGTCAACTAAACTGTGGCATGTACACACCATGAAATATTCAGCAGTAAAAAGAAAAACAACTACTGACACACGCAACTTAGATAAACCTCAAGGGAACTCTGCTGAGTGAGAAAAGCCAAGCCAAAAACATTACATACGCTATGATTCTATTTATTTAACAATTTCGAAATAATAGAATTATGAAAATGGAGACTGGATTAGTGGTTGCCAGGAATTAAGAATGGAGGGGCTGGACAGGAAGCAGGTGAGTGTAGTTACGAAAGCAACACAAGGGATCCTTGTAGGCACGGAACTGTTTTGTATTTTGACTGTTGTGTTGGATATAGGAACATACACAAATGATAAAACTGAACGGAACTAAATGTGTGCACGTGTGCGTGCGTGCATGCACACACGAGAACGTGTAAAACAGAAATTGGAATAAGATTGGTGGATCTTATCAATGATAATATCTTGCCTGTGATATTGTTCTGTAGTTTCCCCAGATGCTACCATGTGAGGAAATTAGAGAAAGGGTACATAGGGTATCTATTATGTCTTACAACCGCATGTGAGGCTACAGTCATCTCAATGACAATTTCAATTAAAAAGACTGACAATTCCAAGTGTGGGTGAAAATGTGGAGACACTGGAAATCTCATCCACTGTGGGCGAGAATGCAAAATGGTAGAGCCACCGTGTAAAGGGCTTCATTAATTTCTTATAAATGTGAAGGTATACGTACCTCGCAACTCAGCAATTCCACTCTTAAATATTTACCCAAGACAAATGAAATCATATGTTGACACAAATATCTAAATGCAAATAAGATATCTCTAAAAAGGCAAAACTATTAAGAAATCAGACCAGTGGTTGCCAGAGGCTGGGGGTGAGAAGAGAGAATTGATTTCCAAAGGGACAAAGGAACTTTATGAAGTGATGGAAATATTCTATATCTCAATTGTGGTGGTGTTGATATTGTATACATTTGTCAAAACTCATCAAACTAGCCTTAAAAAGGATGAATTTTATTTTATGTGAGTTATACCTCACATTAAAAAATTCAGCAAGACTTATGAATACACGATCAATATACTGAAATGACTTCTATATATAACAAATAGAAAATGAAATAAAAATACCATTTACAACAGCATCAATGAGCAACAAATTATCCAGGAACACATCTAATAGATGCACATACCTCTACACAGAAAACTAAGAGACATTACTGAAAATAATGAAAGATACACAAGTTCATTGATTGGAAGACTAAATGTATAAACAGATCAATTCACCCAGCTCCAAATTGATCTGCAGATTCAATGCAATCTCAGTCGAAATCTCTTGGCAAGTTTCTTTTTGAAATGACAACTGAGAAGCTGATTTTAAAAGTTCTATAGAAACGCAAAACAATGCTAAGAAGAGCCATGGCAATCTTGAAGAAAAGAGTGGGAGGATTCACACTACTAGATATTAAAACTTCTAAAGCCACAGTAATTAAATGTGTCTGATATTGGCTCAAGGATGGACAAAAAAGATCTACCCATATAAGAATACATGATTTATGACAAAATGATACTAAAATACAATGAGAAATAGATAATGCTGGATTAATTTGATAATTCATCAAGGTAAAACAAAAACCTATTAGAAGAAAACATAGGAGGCTATCATCATGACCTTGGGCCAGGCAAATATTTATACAATAGGACACAAAAAAGCATTAACTTCTAAAAAATATTAAATAAGAACCTCTATTAAAACATGCCATCATGAGAGTGAAAGGGCAAAGCACAGAATCAAGAGAAGATATCTGCATTGTATATATTATAACAAGGATTTATATCCAAAACATAAAAGAATTTCTAAGAACCAAGAAACCCAAGGGGGAAAAAGGGCAAATTTCTTCACAAGTCAGCATATACGAATAGACAAAAATCATATGTAAAATGTCTAATTTCTTTAGTCATCTGGGAAATGCAAATTCAAACCTCAAATGCAATACTAGAATACAATCAAACAGAATGACAAAAAAAAGAGAAAAGAAAAAAGAAGAAAATTAAACAATACCAAGTATTGACAAGGATGTAGAGCAATAAGAGACTATTGTATATGGCTGATGTGTGTAGAAATTGATACAATCACTTGGGAAAATTGTTTGACATTATTAAAGCTAATCATACACATACCATAAGATGCAGTAATTTCACTCATCATGAAAAAGAAATGTACACACATGGACACCAAAAGTATGCACAAAAATGTAACTGCCTGCAGAATTTCCAAGAGCCCCAAACCAAAACAATCCAAATACCCATTAGTAGTAAAATGGATTTTTGAAAGTATGGTAAATTCACACAATGCAACATTATACAACAGTTTTAAAAGACAAACAATACTATAGCAACGAAAAGAGGTACACCACTGTTACACAGTGTGGATAAATTTTAGAAACATAACATTAAGGGAAAGAAAATAGCACAAAAAGGACATATTGTTTGATTCCATTTCTATGAAGCTTAAATAAATAGTCAATACTAATCTATTGTGAAGAAAGGCAGAATAGTGGTTTTCTTTGTTGGGGGTAATGTCTAGGAAGTGGCAAGGGAGGTTTCTGAGAGTATGGTTACGGCCTACTTCTTGATCAGGGCGATGGTTAAACAGGTCTGTTCACTTTATAAAAATGTATAGGACAGGAACTTAGGATGTGTGTTTCTTGCTGTGTATATTTCAACCTAAGTTTACAAACAAAATAGGAGTAACAGACACTCATTAAAATTGCAGCATCAGTTCTTTTGGGACCTACCTTTGTATCAATTTAGAACAAGAATAAGTAGAAAGCTGGATGTACACAGGGGCTTTTTCTAAACATTAAAAATATATTCTTCTAAGAATATGGTCATTAGAATGTAGCTAAATTTTGCCAGTGTGGTAATGACAGTGTGTATTTAAAAGTAGAAATCTAAATATGCAGTAAATTTCAAATGACTCCATTTTAATATTGGCTAATTCTAATTTTACTATATTAGCAAAACAAGCAAGCAGAGACCCTATCTTAAAGATGAGATTAGTGCATATATTTGCATGATGAATAAAATTTTCCCAGATATTCGGGAATCTGTGCCTTTGATATGTATCTCACTACTATTAGTTGGGTTCCCTCCAACTGTTAGAGCAAAGGAGTGAAAACATTAGTCATTGCCAAGTTCCCAGTGTATTTCCTTGGACCACCAGCTAGAAAATTCCATGTAAGTTTATTTAGTCAACGAGTCTGTTTTAAAATTCCTCTATGTACATCACCCACTTGTGTTTAAAAAAAAATTATTAAAAATTTTTAGAGTAAGACTTTTATTATTCCAACAATTTTATAAAGAATGTGAGGTAATGACTATAGAACCCTGTAATTATTGTAAAATTACCTAACAGAACGTGCCTTGTTGGCCCTTTTAGAAACCTCTGGAGTACAGACACACACACACACAACACTGTGTTCTGGTAGAAGAAGCAGAAGTTCTCGAAGAAGTGACATAAGTTTACTGAGTGAAGAATACACAGAAAATTATTTAGAAAATGACCATTGTTTGCAATAAAACCCCAAAATATCAAATTTAAGATGCCCATGATACTCTGAGGATCAAGGAGCACACACACATGCACACAATTTATTGGATTACTGCAATTTCAGAGGCAGGAAACCTGACATGGTGAGATACAGTATGTTTTTGGGGGTGGGAGGAGAATATTAAGTCCTTATAGAAATTTTAGGAAGATACTAAGGCTAGATCTTTTTGTTTTTCTATGTTCCTTTGAAAGGTTTTATATCTCATTTCTTTATGAAATGTTTCCAAAATTCATTTGCTCAGTATGTACTTAAAAGAAGTTAACTTAAAACAACTAGCAGTTGTTTTTACTGCAAGCACGTAAGAATCACTCCAATCACATGGATGTTCTGTTGGTTCAAGGATAAAATTAAAACAAGATATCCTCTGTAAAGCAAATATATTTATTATGCACTTTCATATACATAGGGATTTTTGCTTAATATAATACAAGGAATAAAATAAAACTTTTACAATGTGAAATTCAATGTACATTTTAGGCTATTTACATACCCCAAACCAAGGGAAAAATGAAAAAAGAAAAAGCATTTGTCTGAAACTACATTTGCTGAGAAGTGTAAGTGGAGGACATTAAAGTAAAACAAACATTTGCATAGGCAAACAACATTGGAAAAAGTACTTACTCCTGTTTTTTTAATCAGTGAACTATTATTGGTGAGGATCCCAGTAGGCATGGGGATGAGGGTGAAGGACATGATATAACTGGCTGTACTTTGCAGGACATACTGAGTTCTGGTCAATTTTCCTTCCAAAACCTTTCCTACAAACATGGAGATTTTATTTTTCATTGCTGTATTTTTTATCACTTCCTTTATTATCAACTCATGGCTGTTAGGGAAGCACACAAGGAATGGTATAAAACTGTTACAAGCACATGGCGGCATGGTTGTGTTGTGGCATCAAGTGATTTACAAAATTTAAACATTTTTATTTAAAAAATAGCTCTTTAGGAGTTTTATATTTGTGGGACTATTTTTACTCTCTTAGTGAAGCAGAAGCTATTGTCGGTCATCGTATTAAATAAATCCCCACAGAAACAAATAAGCAAAGCAGGGCATCTTCAGCCCCCTTTTCATCCATATTCTAACTGAAAGCCATTGCTGTTCTATTCCAAAGCTTAATTAATATAAAAACATCCAGAGGAATATTTACTTTTGAAAATCATATTTTTCCAACGGGTTCTCTTCCTACCAACTGTTTCAAGTGTATATAGTATGGATATGAAAACATTTAGCTCTTCAGAAAACATAAATCCCTTATGTAATGAGTCATAACTTTGCCCTTTGGCCACAAGGTGCATTTTTGTAAAAACAATAAAATTAAATAAATATAATTCCAATAATTCAAGGTTTACTAGAAAAACTGGCAGCTTTCAGGGTTCTCTTTCTAAAGAAAAATACACCTAATAAGAAATTGGAGCTTCATCTTCTAAAATTACATAAATGTACTGTATTTGAGATATGAGTAAAGTTGGTTATAATAATAGAATGTGTTCATATTTATTAACAGAATCATTAACACTTTTAAGGCTACTTTGCAAGAGTCCTATTAAGCGTATTTAATAAATGTCCCATAGGGACAAAAATTCAATACTTGAAACATTCACATTCGAGTTATCAATATTGCCATGTCACCTTAATATTAACTGAACTTATCAACTTATCTCCTATTCTTGATTATGACTTACTGATGACATAAACACATAAGTTTTGCTGACTTTAAAAAACAGAAGCAAAAATAAAAGCCTTATAGGAAGATCAAGTGAAACATTTATCACAACCAATTATACATTTCTATTTCTGTGAACAATGTATCATGTATATGTCCTTCATATATGAAGATGACATTACTGACCTCAGTTACTAAGACATTTTCTAAAGATTTTTTCCAGTAGTAGCAATGGTTTTGTGCTGAATCTCCAAATTCTCTTCCCTTATTCCTCCTTATGCACATAGAAAGAACAGAATTTCTGGGTTTTTTTGTAAGATCCCAGGGCTTTTTCAAAGATCAAACCTACAACCTTGGTTTCTAAACAATAAATTTTAATCTTTCCAGACATGCACACAACCCACTAAGCTAGCTCAACTGGTTTAGAGTCCACCCAGGAGGCTAAAGCTCTGGGTCACATGCTCATGTGAGCGGTCAACTTTGTTTTCCTGGGTTACAGACTTCACCCTTAACCCTGGCATCCATCATTCTGGAAGCGATTGTCCAAAGAGAAAAACAGGAAAGAGTATGTGGACAGAAAAGTGCAAATCCATCACTACCATTTATCAAATAGCAGTTAAAAAAAAAAATACACCTGTGCTATGGCCGATAGGTTAGTGGTGTCATCAGCGAAGGAAAACACGTATTATATTCATCAAGAATATTCATCCAACTAATCACTAAAATTGACCCAATTGATTTTGAGTGGGGGCTATTTTGGTCATGCAATGATTTACAAAATAGAAACAACTGAGAGAGAAGCTACCATCACAATTTACAGTGGTAGATATTTTATTTAACTGGATGGAAGAGAGAAAGGGTAGTCAATGAATTGTTCAGGGATCAAAAATCTACCCTCAGATAGACAGGTGCATCTCCCTTTACACACATGCCACTGAGGCCTGGCTCTGTCCCTGAGAATTTTCATGCCTCAGGAATGATCATCTGTCTTCTTGGAGGTGGAATGACAAGTGAGTGGAAGGTGAAACTGCATCCCAGTGAACGAAGCAGAACTTTATTCTGCCTATAGTCTGTGTGTGTGTGAGTTTTCTTTTCTTTCTTTTTTCTTTTCTTTTGCTTTTTTCTTTTTTTTTTTTGACACCTTTAGCCGAAGATTAGGAGGATTCTACTGGGAAATCCAAATATAAACTACTTAGAGCAGATCCCTAAAATACTAGACATTTTAAAAATCTTTCATGAAACTTTTTTCACCTCGATGTGGCATTAAATAGAAACACATTTTTAACCAGTGCTGAAGGTGTAGTGAACATAAAATAGTTGTATGATTTATTTTATTGAGTGACATTTTTAAGGATACAGGAAACAAGCCATACACTACAACAAGGCAAATACAACTGAAACAGTATGCTTAAGTTTTGTTTGCCACAGAAAGAAAAAAATAAATACAAAGAACACTGCCTTTTCATATATATTTGATCATGGCACATGCACATTTATCAAATCTTAACTTAAAATACTTTACTCAAGATCTTTTTCAGCTTTTATCAAGGAACCGCAGTATGTATCTCCATTTAAAAAAAAAAAAGTGCTTACTCTTGGGTAGTTAATACAAAGCACACAAAATGAAATTTTTTAAGTACAGAGGGTTACACTGAGAAGGCAGCCTTACTATTTAGGCACATTACAGTATTTAAGGTAACTGTACTGCAGATATCACATTCTTCATTTTTTTTTTTTTTCAGCAAATCAACAGGCATTTTATGTTTTCATCCAGTAGCTGAAGAATCACTCCAATCACAATGTCCTCTGTTTCACAGAATAGGAAACTAATGCAAAAGTTAAAAAAAAAATTAATTTCTATATTATACTTATTATCTAACTACATCTAGTTTTAAAACCCTACAAAAGAATATATACATATATTTACTATGTAAAGCACAAAAGTAGACCTTTTAGAGATTCATTATTTAACGTATAAATCACTTTTAAAGATTCCACAAAGTGTTTACCTTAATTCATATGTTTTACTGTATAATATATATCTATACTTAACCTTTACAAAAGACAGAATGAGTTGGAGGGCTGTACCATCAGAACTAAATATTTTTAAAATAAATCACATTGGAGAATGTATCCACTACTTTTAGACAAATTACTGTTGAATGAGATTTGACTAGTTGTCTGTAGATTCACAGTGAAGGGTGTTTATTATTAGAAGGTATAGGAAATGTATTTATAATAATGTTTTACCTAAAACATCCCTAAAAATTTATCTCCAAAGACAAAAAAGCAAAAGAAAGATTTCAAGTTTGTTAAAGAAAAGAGTACAATTTTGTTAGAGGATGAAAAATGATTAAGCAAAGTGGGATAAATATAATTGTAGTATAAGTTAGCAAAAATTCCTAGTGAAATCTGAATTTATCCTGAATATGAGAAATGTACTTCAGAAAAAGTATCCATAATATAAAATTATGCATCTGTTTTCCCATTAACCTCCCCTATGTAATTACTGTAGCATCCACTGTAGTGAAAAGGAGAAAAAAAATGTTTTTATTTAATAAATATAACATTGAGGTTTAAACATTTAATTCTAACGTCTAAATATACTGGGTCCTAAATACCCTCTTGCCAATACATCCATTTATCATCTTTCCACACCTATTCTTGATATGTGTAAATTTTACTTGGAAGATTCTTAAGGGATCTGTCATAATAAAAATTACCTTTCATGATTAAATCTTTTATTTCTTCCAGGGTGGAAAAAGGAAGGAAATTAACCTTCCCTAACTACCTACTAAGCACTATATACACTACCTTATTCAAACCCAAAAGGGAATATTACTGAAATAGCCCCTGCCTCTGTTACCATCAGAGAACTTTTAAGAGGGGAAATGACTGTATAGGAAGGAATTCTTAATCTGAGATCCATAAATAGCATATTCATTCACCCACTCATTCATTCACTTACTCAACACATTTCTACTGAGAAACTACTATAGGTCCAAGCAGTATTCCAAGTACCTGGAATACAGTGGTGAACCAAAGAGATAAAAATCCCTACTCTCACAAAGCTTACATTTCAGTAGAGAGGAGACAAATAATAAACATAATAAATAAAATATATAAAGCATGTTAAATAGTAAGTACTGTGGCTAATGTAAAGCAGGAAAGGGGGAAAGGGAGCGCTGGAGGTGGGAGAATTCAAATTCCAAAGAGTGATGAGGGAGGGTCTTGCTGAGAAGACGACAGGAAGAGTGATGAGGTGGCTGTGTGGGTTAGGGAAGAGTATTCTAAGTAGAGGGAACTACACTTTGGACATTTATTCTTTATGTTGATGAAATGTTACCTTTTATAATGGTGTTTCCTTTTTATAGTTGAAGCTTGGGTCAGAACCCTCAATCTGAAGCTTCAGGGCTTGTTTAAGGCTTAATTCCGTCTCCGAGGAAGGATATCCTTCCAGCACTTCCTGATGCCCTCTATCCTGTACTGTTCGTGGGACTGAAACCCTACCAAGAAAAACCTGGTTGCTCTGAAGATGATAATTTGGATTTGTCATTATTCCGTTTCTCTTCTTCTGTTCCCCACTTTGTTGGTGAATAAGAAACTGCTGTTGCGATCGACCGATTTCTTGCTGAGCTGAAGGTATAATTTTGCACTGCGATTCTGCTGGCATCTGTTTAGATGGTGCACTAGTCCCAGATTTGGCTGTAGGTCCTCTTTTATCAAACTGAGTCATTTCATATTCTAGAACCTTTGGCTGTGAAGAATTATTTTGTTTAGCTTTTTTCCCAGCTGACCCAGATTTGTTGGCATTTTCTGATTTCCCCCCTTTATTTGTTTTAGTTGACTTCAAACTGGGCTTTACTTGACTCCACTCAAACTCACTGCTCGGTGAATGATGGCTCTGTCCCAAGGACTGTGTTGTGGAAGACGGGGAAACAATTGACTGTCGACTTCTACTGCGCGGCAACGAATGCTGCTGAATTTGTTCTGTAAATGACAAGCTGTGAAAGCTGTCAATTGGCACTGTTTGAGCCGTTGCTGTAGATGAAGTAGTTCTCAAAGATGAATTTTTTGAGCTTTTCAGGGAATTATTTGACAATGACGACTTCTGCCGATCAACTGTCGAGTCCGGAGATTCTGAAGGAGAACTGAATGCATGAGCTGGCCCATTCGGTAACCCGCGCAGCGAAGGCTGCACGTCCCCTCCACCAGTACTGCCAGAGCTATTTGATTTAATTGTTAATGACTGCATTTTTGAAGACACTGACTGTAGAGGCTTTTGCTCCATTGTGTGGACAGGGGATGGAGAACAGCCATTCAAACTGGATGCACCATATTTTTCTAATAATTTAATTATCTGAGAATGTCCATTTTTGGCTGCAACACGCATAGCAGTGCGTCCAAATTGATCAGCATGGTTTGGATCAGCACCGTGCTCTAATAAAACCTGCACAACATCAATGTGCCCTTCCTGGGCCGCAATGCAGAGCGCAGTTGCACCTTGATTGCAGGTATGGTCCACCATGGCGCCATGCTCGATCAGAAGCTGCACCACTTTTACGTGGCCCTGCCAGGCTGCAGACTGCAGAGCAGAGCGCTTTTCATTGTCTGCAGCGTTGACGTCAGCATGGTAGGTGATCAGAACCTGCACCATTTCCAAATGGCCTTGCCAGCAGGAAACATGAAGTGCTGTCCTTCCTTCAGCATCACTTGCTTCTACATTTGCACCATTTTCTAAAAAATATTCAGCCATTGTAAGTTGGTTTTCTAAGGCCAAAATATAAAGAGTAGGCCTGCCATCAGCATCTTTGTAGTTCACATCAGCTCCGTGGCTAAAAAGTAATTCAACAATGTCCCTGTGTCCTTCCAATGCAGCAACCCGCAGTGCATTTCTTCCATCATAACCTCTGTGATCAATGTTGGATTTGTTTTCCAATAATACTTGAACACAATCATAATGACCCTCTTGCGAAGCTAATATGAAAGGTATCCGCCCATCATTATCTATTTCATTTGTTCTAGCACCTTGTTCAATAAGTGCTTCACATATTAATCTGTGACCTTCAAAAGCTGCCATGTGCAAAGGTGTCCATCCCGCATCATCCCTGTGATTTTCATCTAACCCCCTATCCAGTAGAGTACGTACAACTTCAACATTTCCTTGGGCTGAAGCTATACTGAGGACTGTCCTCCCTTCACTGTCAATGCTGTCCACAGCTGCACCCCAAAACAGAAGTGTGTTTACAACCGAAGCATGACCCATAGAAGCTGCTGCTAACAAGGGTGTACGACCATTGTTATCTGTGTGGTCGACATCTGCTCCCCCCTCTAGAAGCAAGTCAACCACATCGACGTGTCCTTCATAGGCAGCCACCAGCAGTGGAGTCATGCCATCTTTATCACAATGATCCACTTCAGCACCTCGATCGATTAAAAGGCTAACAACCGACGCATGTCCTTTACTTGCAGGAACACAAAGTGCAGCCACAGAGAGTGCAGTCCTGCCATCGACGTCCTCGTGATTCACTTCTGCTCCGTGGTCCAGTAGGTGTTCCACAATCTCTCTATGTCCCATGTAGGCTGCTGCTATCAAAGCAGTTCGACCTTCATTATCAGCTTTGTTGACTTCAGCACCATGTTGTAGCAAGTTAAGTACAATATCCTCATGTCCTCCCCAGGCTGCTGCTCTCAAAGCTGTTCGGCTATCAGCATCTGCACAATCCACTTTGACGCCAGCATACAGTAGTGCAGAAACGACCTCAGTATGACCACCCCAAGCAGCGGATCTTAATGCTGTCCAGCCATCCTGATCAGTATGATTAATATTTGCTCCACAACCAATCAAACAATTAACCACCTTGGTATGTCCTTGTCTAGCAGCTAGGGTAAGTGGCGTGTGCCCGTGAGCATCTTCTATCTCTAAATCTGCTCCCCTAGAGACGAGTAAATTCACCACATCAAGGTTGCCACTGTAAGCAGCATTAGCCAGTAATGTCCTCCCATTTGAATCACACTGGTTTACTGATGCTCCATTATCTAGTAATGTCCGGATGGAATCCTCTCTTTCCAAGGCTTGTCGGACTATGCATGATGTGCGATCATCTTCACTGTTGACGTGAGCACCAGCTTTCACCAACAGCTGTAGCACTTCTTGCTCCTTGGGTATTAGTGTGGACAGGGAGTCTCTGACAGGTGTACCGTTCCATATCATCCACAGAGCTAACTCAGCTGTCTCCAACTGTAAGTTTGAATTAATTAAGTGCAATGCAAATTCTTGTGCTTCCAATGGTGTTAAATTCTTGGCTTGACAGGTATAACTCATAGCCAACATTCGGTGTCCTTCTGCTGCATTACATAAATACTTCTGGGTGCAGTGTTTCACATCCAGGAGCCACTCCGCAAAACTATAGTGAAACAGTATTTTAGTATCTCCTAGTCCATCAACAAGAAGTTTGGAGAGGACATCTAACTTGCGCTGAAAGTCTTCCAAGCTTAATGACATACTTTTGGTCCACACTGCGTGATATAATTCCGTTATGGTCAGAGGTCGGCAGGCTGCAAGAATCACGTTCAAAATAGGCTGAACCTTTGCAAACTGTTTTCTTACAAAAAGTCTCTGACACAGCCAGAGATACAGACCATTTAGAGTTCCTGGGATGTCACGAATCTCTCTTAACATAATAAAATTTTCTACAACTCCATCGAGAACTCGTTCTAGATAAAGAAAGCATCCGCTGCTCTTAATGTGCAGTTGATTTAACATCTCTGCAGTTTCTTTTGTGAGGTGTTGTCGCAAAGCTTCTTCTTGATCTAAGCGATGAAGAATGTACTGCTGAACATCCTTAACGATATATGCCTTCCGAAGGTCATCTAAACTTATTTTTCGAAAACCTAAGGACAAAAAAGTAGATGTCAATTGAAAATGATTATCAAAGTTTCCACATAGTCAAAGAGAATGTCTTCAACATGTGACAAACTGAGAAGCAAATAAATCAATAATAAGTCAATTAATACTAATAAACCAGTCAATAGATACCTAGAAGTATATGAGTCAGTTTTCTTTTCCTTCTGGAGAAACACACTGATGGCAGATAAACGATTTCATTTTCCTATCCACAAATGGAACTATTTCTTATTCGTTTAGTGGCTCAGTGCTCCTCTCAACTTCCATGATAAGAGATACTAAATGAGCATTAGACATCTTACATACATAGCCAAGCACATCGGGAAGATTTTCTGATCTCCCAAATGATTAGGAAAAAAAGTTGCAGGAGACATAAATAAGGTTTGTTTGTTTTTATAAGCTGATCTTTTCCATGTGCAAAATTTACATATTTCTATCCACATAACTGAAGGTACACTAGTCTTAATTATGGAATTGAATATTTGCATACAGTTAGAATATCACCTGTCACTGCCTTTAAATGACATTATTTTACATGTTAACAAGTTAAAATAATTAAATCTTAGATTGTCAATAAACAGCTTGAATCTGAAGATGCAACTTGGTCAAATTATGCTAACAAAATTTCAGCACTGTGAAAATAAAGCAACTTAATAAAATTCAAACCAACCTAAAACCATACTAGTTACAGCTATTCAAAACTCACTTTAAGTTCTTTAAAGGAAACCATATCATTTTCCGAAGCAAGATGATATCCTGTTTTATAGACATGGATATATATTATATTAGACAACTGTGTAATTCATCTTCCAAAAGAAAAAACTGCTAAGTGAATGAACTCTCTTAAGAGGAATAAATCTAGAAATTCAGCAAAGATTAGTGATGGTCAATTAATACTGAGTAAAATACTCTTACTCAATTGAATAAAACAAATGTATATATCACCTACTATATGCCAGGTACTATGTGAGGAAATGAGACTCTCACTTTGTGGTGAGAAGTCAGTGAGGACCAAGGCAGACCCGCATTCTGAAAGACTATTCTAACATCACTAAAGATGAACAGGTGGAGTCAACTCTAGAGGCAAAGCCTCTTATAGAGGCTGTGATAAAGTCTACATAAGAATCACTAGGACTTCACTGGTGGCGCAGTGGCTAAGAATCTGCCTGCCGATGCAGGGGACACGGGTTAGAGCCCTGGTCCGGGAAGATCTCACGTGTCGTGGAGCAACTAAGCCCGTGCGCCACAACCACTGAGCCTGTGCTCTAGAGCCCATGTGCCACAACTACTGAAGCCCACGCACCTAGAGCCCATGCTCCACAACCAGAGAAGCCACCGCAATGAGAAGCCCACGCACTGCAACAAAGAGTAGCCCCTGCTCACCACAACTAGAGAAAGCCCACACGCAGCAACGCAGACCCAATGCAGACAAAAAATAAATAAATAATTAATTTTAAAAAAAGGGGTGGTGGTGGTGGGATGAATTGGGAGATTGGGACTGACATATATACACTAATATGTATAAAACAGATAACTAATAAGAACCTGCTGTATAAAAACATAATAATAAAATAAAATTCAAAAAACAAAAAAGAATCACTGAAAACCTCAACAACCAAAGCAGTAGCAGCAACAGATAAAAATAAAAGTTGGATCTGGAAATTACTAATAAGAGCTAGATGGCGTAGAGCTTAGTAAGTGTGGAGAAGGAAAGAGAACAGGAGTCAAAGCTAAGATTCTTTTGTGGTGTGGCCAAAAGCATGGAAAAAGAGACCGCTAAAGGACAAATAACAGGTTTGGAGAGAAAGTTGAAAAATTCAGTTTTGTGACACTAATCTTGAATTACTTAGATGAAATGGACAAATTTATTGAAAAACACAACCTACCAGGAATGACACATGAAGAAATAACAAATTTGCATACCTCTAAATCTATATAAAATGGAATCTGTAATTATATATATTTACATACATTCAATTGATTGATTAGTCTCAACAGAATTAATTTCAAATGATAAATTTTAATTACGAAAAGACACTCCTGAGCTGAAGAATTTAAAACATGCCTAGAAGTGTATAACATTCTACATTTATCAGTGATATGAGATAACTTGCCTCCAAACCTTTTTTGTGTGTTCATTTGCTTTTGACTTTATAAATTCATTAAAACAATTTAAGCTGGAAAACACCTGGCATGTTGCTAATAAAAAGGATTTTTAAAAATAATAACTACCACCTTACACCGTACAGTGTTTTAAAGTTTCCGAAGTGATCTTGTAGATAATGATTGACATGAAAGATCATATGGCCTATTATGAATAAATATCTGTAATTTAAACCTACATAACTAAGGTACCATGATTGAAACTTGAGGTAACTAAGACAGAATCTAGGCTAACCCTCCACTGTAACAGGTTTGGTTCTTGGTTTGGTTCTGAAAGAAATATAAGAGATCAACATTTATTGACAGTCAATTATTTTTAAAGCAGCACTTCCAGTACTTATCATACATAACACTTCTTATGTCAAGCCTGTGAGATAAGTTGCACCTGACAATTCTAATTTGGAATGCATACGTCTCAATTCAAAATCCATATATTTCATTAAAACAACAGTAGAAAGCAGAAACATGTAGGACATAAGGAATGCTGAAAAAATTTTTTAATAAGTGAAAAAAATGCTATGTTCATGGACAGAAGGAAAGCATATTTTAAATGTCAAACTCTTCCTAAATTTTAACCAAATGTAATAATTTTGTTTACATCATTAGTAGTTATAATTTTTAAAAAGCTGTTCAAGTCAATCTAGTGGAATAAAAGTAAAAACACATATTTTAGGATAATATTGATGGCAAGGACGACTGGGAAGTAACCGTACAAGAAAATTTAAAATAGTAAACCAATGTGACAGTTGCATAAAAACGCCAACAGACAGTTTAGAAGAGCAGACAGATGGTTTAGAAATACATCAATAACACACACACACAATAACACACACACACACACATGCCTACACTTAAGATAAAAGAAGCACTGACAACTAGTGGTACAGGGAGTTAATAAACAGTGCTGAGAAGATCTGTGATTTGATAAAGTATCCAGATAAGAGTCTTATTTCACACCATTCGGTAGAATATATACTATAAGGATAAAAATCACTAAATGTAAAAATAAGAATATACAATAGTAAAGGACAATACATTAGAGTGAATATAAGGGACTTCAAAAGAATTACTACAGTTTTAAAAAGCTGAAGAAAATAGCTGCAAAGAATAAAAAAATATGAAATAAAAGCCCTCTTAATAATCAATAAGAATATCACTAACTTCCTGGAGGAAACCTAGGTAAAGGTGAGAAAGTACTAATTCAAAGGAAAAAAAAGAGACAAATTGATAAATTAAGCATAAGGGGGAAGAATTCAATAGTAAATAAGAAGTATAAATAAAAATGAGATACTATTTTTCACACACTAAATCTGCAAATATGAAAATATATAATTCAATACTGGTGGAAGTTCTGAGAAACCAACACTCTCAGGTAGAAATATATGACATATATCTTTCTGGAAAGCAACTTGAAAATATGTATTCATAACTTTAGTAATATTCTTCAACGTTTACTACCAAATTCCAAACCTATCATCAACAGAGATGTGATCTGATGCTTATTACAGCTCAGCATTTTTAATAAGAAGGAGTATGGTAAGAGAACAAGACCATATTCAGTTCCTCCTTATTCCTTCTTGGTTCACTGCTTTCTCCACCAAGACCTAGTTCAAAGAAACACAAATTCATTTCTTTGCTTTGTTCCAAGCTCTGATCTAGATGTTGAGGAGATACAGTGGTGGACAAGACAAGCAAATTTCCTGTTCTTATGGAGGCTGTATCTTAGTGGAGGAGACACCCAAGTAAGAAAACAAATGTAAAATGTAAACAATTTTAAACAGTAATAAGACATAGGAAGAAAAATGTGTGCCTAAGTAGTTGAGGTGGCAAAAATAGAAATCGGATAGAAGAATATGGAGAAGCCTGCAGGAGACTGGTATTTGAGAAGAGATCGAAATGTTAAGATAGTAAGAAGTTCAGGAGAAGGTCATTCCCGTCAGAGGGAACGTCAAGCGCAAGCCCCTAAGGCAGAAAATGCAGATCTGAAAATAACAAACGTGAACTGACGAAAATATAGAGAAAGGGGAAATCTCATGTGTTGCCGGCAGAAGCATAAATTATTTCAAGCACACCAGATAGCAATTTGGCAAAATTAACTAAAGCTCAAAACGTACACACTCTATTCTCTAGTAATTCTGTCTGGGTTTGTAATGTAAACCTTTAGCACACGTGCACAAGACGTGTTCGAGTACGTTCATGAAGCATTTTTTGTAATAATGAAAAACTGAAATAATTAAATGTCCATGAATAGGATAATGGAAAAATTGGAGATTTATTCATGGGAAGGAATAATATACAGCAGTTAAAACCAATGAACTGGGTTTATAAGTAGTAATAGGAATAGGGCTCAAAAACAATGCTATCAAACAAAAGGATATAGTGATAATAATAATAACAGCAGCAATACACTTATGAAGCACTTATTATGTACTAGGCATTGTTCTAAGTGCTTCACATGTAATTTGTCATTTAGACTCACAAAAACTCTGCGGGGAAAGTAATAGGAATGTGTAATCCTCATTTTATAGACAAGGGCACTGAGGCACAGGTCATGTTGGTAAGCTGCATAAGGTCACATAGCCAGTAAATGGGAATAGCTAGGATGGTGTATGCAGTGTTTCATTTATGTGAACTATAAAAATATACAGAATACAAATATGAGTTGAAAGGACAGAAAATAAACTAATAATACTGGTCGTCTCAAATGAGGAAGGGAAAGAAATGGGATGCCATAGACCAAAAGGGGATTTAACTTTATCTGGACCTGACATACTAAGAGCTACATTAAGTATTAGCTGTTATCCTGTTAATCCCCCAACTTTTATCAACTAGATTTTCAATAACAACAGAACAGAATAGTATAACGGAAATCAAATCAAAAGTGCTGTTATTAGTAGCAAGGGAATCTAAAAGAGGGAATAAATCTGGTTAAAGGAAACCATTTTAACAAATTAGTAGGGTTTCACCATTCTGTAAAATGTATAGAACTATTTACAAGTGATATGGCTAATTAACCAATAACTTAATTATCTTTCCAATTACACTATAAATCCTGTGAGTGGTCCTTGTTTTATGCTCCTTTTACTTCCCATAGCACAAAGAAAAAAAGGGCTTTACATAATCTAATAGGAGAAACCACAACTTTATTGTGGTAGTAAAAAAGTAGAGTCAGGAAACAAGAAAAGTAAAGGAAGAAAAAAACCTGATCAGGTAGTTCTATACATTGTATAGACTGTTTTCTCACACATCAGAAAAAGGTTAAAAAAAGGATCTACTTCAAGAGGTATCCTGAATGGCTGTTGACTCTGTCTCTCCTCTTTTTTTTTTTTTTTTTATTTTAACATCTTTATTGGGGTATAATTGCTTTACAATGGTGTGTCTCTCCTCTTAAACCAGGAAAAACGTCTTAGAGAAACTGCCACTGATTTTTAAATACACATATTCACTACTCTCAGTCTAGTTAGAAGAAATATCATAAGCTGATCAGGACACATCAGCATAAAAATTGCAGCCCTACAGATATAAAGCAGCTAATATGGCATGAAATACTCGTAACCTTTACTAAAGATGTTAGATAAAGAATCTTGAAAAAAAAAGGTACTATTAAATGATCTTAAAATATTCTATGGCTTGTTTTTAATACAACTTTTAAAAAGTACAGTTGAAAACAGCTGATAGAACAGATAGAACAGCTGACAGAATAGCAGAAGCAATGAGCAGATTTTCAACTGAGTACTCTCCTCTAAGAAAGAAACACATGCATTATTTAGTTGATCAATGAAAAACATTTGAAGATGGCAGGAATTATGCTTACCGGTAAACATTTTAGTAACAGCTTTGCTCTGTTTTCGGGCAGAACAGAGAAGTAACAGCCATGGTGGAAAGAACTCGTGGTGACCAGCTAAAAGCTCTGCCACAGTCCCAGATAAGCTGGTAGACGTCTGTTCACCTTCCGTAACATTACACCCTTCATCCACTGAATCCACAAGCAGATAGAGGCTTTGCTGGGGAGGCTTCATTCCCAAGAGAGGGAGCAGGACACACCTGTGAAACACATCCATATGAGCATTTTGAATGTTACTGGCTATGATATTAAGGTTTATTATCCAAACACTAGAATTACAGGTTATAAATATTGTTTTAAGAAAAAAATTAATGTTTTAGAATAAAACTATTGTACAAGTTTCAATTCCTTACTTTAATGAGAATACTGGTCCTAAATAGTTCACATTTCCAACAACAACAACATTTTCCACAATAAAGTGTGTGTGTGTGTGTGTGTGTGTGTGTGTATTATTGATTCAGCATTCTTAAGAAGGGCAGTAGGAACCTGAAACAAGATTTCACTATTCCTTTCCTGAAATTTTTATCAATAATAAAAGCTTGAATTGTTTATCACAAAGCTAAAATGTATTGGAAAGGAAAAAGAAACTGGGGATCACTTCAGTAATAGAAAAGATATCAAGAGTTCTCTAGAATTTAGAAGATTTTATCATTATCATCATGTCTCTCACAAAATGACTGCACTTCATCTAGTTTGTCATACACAAGTTTTATTTTAAAAGACTTTTCAAAGATAAACTACAGTCTAGATTCCATTTGATGTATGTTCAAATTTCAATGTAAAGGATAAATTATTAGGTTTAATCCCAACACATTTCCTACTCAGATAATTTATACTGAAGTTGAATACAACTTTTTCATAACTGAAACAATACTCATTCATTTTCAACAAATATTTACATGAGCATTCCATATGCTGAATGAGGTACTGAAAGATACAACGGTGAAGAGGACAGAATCCATCTAATTATGAACACCAGAAACGTACAGATAATCCTTTCTACAACTCTCTTCTTAATCTTTCAATCCTGATAGCAACCAAGATCCAATGTATCACTAAGTCCTGTCAATGCTTCTTTATAAAAGTCTTCAAACCCACCCTGGTCTGTATCATCACCCTACTCCAAACTGCCGTCATCTCGTTCACCCAGGAACCACACTAATCTACATGCCTCCAGCCACTCCCTCCAGAGCTCCTACTGCAGCAGATCAAACTTTTCACAATGTTCCTCCAGCCATACTAGCTTTTTCCATGACTTTTACTAGATACAATTACACAAGGGCCTTTTGGTTTGCAGTCTCCTCTGCCTGGTCTGTGCTTCCCTTCTCTCTTCATGTAATTAACTCCTCCTTGGTCTTCAATGGTAAGCTTGAGAGTCACTTTCTCAAAACCAAGGCCCTATAATATGCTTTCACAACATCAAGTATTTCTCTTTCACAGCATTATCAAGTTTGTAATGTTAAACTTACTCAATGTCATTAATTCTTATTTCTCTTTAGACGTTAAGCATCAAAAGAACGGGGACTATGTCAGTCTCGCTCATGAGTATAACCCCAGAACCTAGCAGTGCTGTACCCATAGGAGATCCTAAGTAAAGACTTCACACTGTTGTAGCCTATTCTGGAAAACAAATAACTTCAATGTAGGCTGCTCAGTGCTACCAAAAAAGGCAGTAAAATTACTAACACAGTGGATAAGAAATGATCAACTCAAGGGAAGTAGATAAGAAAGGAAGAAAATGTCAGAGAAACATTCAAATATTAGGTGTTCAAGATGCACTAAGTTTTGAAGGATCAATTAAAATTCTCCAGGAATAGTAATAAATTTGCAATAAATTTTACAATAAAGGGAAGGCAGGGCCATCCTGGCAGAAGGAATGTTATAAATTTAGGAAAATGTCCTTTATTGTACCTTATGTATATAGTTCCTCTACTATGAGAACAAAGAAGGCTGACGTAAAACCAGTGTTATATATTTACCTACGTATACAGTACATATATACATATACAGTATATATATATTTCTATATATAGTACATATAAAATATACTATCATAATATACTATAGTAATATCCTATAATCAGTGCCACTTGAGAGAGACCATAACCTTAACTACTTTTTTTAAAAAATTTTATTAATTTATTTATTTTTGGCTGTGTTGGGTCTTCGTTGCTGCGCGGGTTTTCTCTAGTTGCGGCAAGCGGGGGCTACTCTTCGTTGCGGTGCACGGGCTTCTCATTGCAGTGGCTTCTCTTGTGGAGCACGTACTCTAGGCGTGCAGGCTTCAGTAGTTGTGGCATGTGGGCTCAGTGGTTGTGGCTCATGGGCTCTAGAGCACAGGCTCAGTAGTTGTGGTGCACGGGCTTAGTTGCTCCACAGCATGTGGGATCTTCCCAGACCAGGGCTCGAACACGTGTCCCCTACATTGGCAGGCGGATTCTTAACCGCTGCGCCACCAGGGGGGAGCCCCCACCTAACCTGTTTTTGATCAGGATAGGGTAAGGGGAGAGGTCAGCAAAGTTAGGAGAGGAGCTTAGTCAGGAGAAAGTTCGAGAGTAAGGCAACAGACACAGGAAAAAAAAAATCTAGTTAAGGCAGTAGGACACGCACAGGCTGGGGGAAGAGAAGGACCAGTGAACAACATACTGAAGAAAATTACTGAAAGAGTAAATGCTGGGACTTACAAAGTATTCTGAAATGTGAACTCTGACCTAAGGGTACTAAGGAGCCAGTGAAGTACTTTAAGCACAGAACTGATATGTTTATATCTGTGTTTAGAACGATAACTGGCTACAGTTGAAGGAAAGCCTGAAACAGAGTAAGTCTAGAAGGAAAGAGTGCGATAGGAGGCCACTGCTCAGAATTTAAGGGAAAAAAAAGAAAAAACAATCTCCATCCTGAACTACTGTTACCAAGGCCATCACTGCTAACTTTAATTCAGTGCTTTACTGCATTTAAGTACTTCACATCTGCATCAACTCACTTGATTCTCACATTAAGTCTTTAAGATGGGTACTACTGTAATACCCATTTCTAGATGAGGAAAACAAGGCACACAAGGAGAAGTCACTTATCCAAAGCTCAAGGAAGGGTCTGAAGTTCAGGGTCTGGCTCTAGAACCTACACAAGGGTAGAACATTCAGCCTGGTTTGCCTAGGACTTTACCAGTTCTAAGTGCTGAGAACCAGCCATTCCTCCTCCCTGTCCATGCCCCCCACGCCCCACTCCTGGGCAAACCAGGATGGTCAGTCACCCCCTAGTCTACACTCTTACCCACGACGGTCTACTGTCTATCTAAAACCAATGTTATAAATAAGGTAGTAAGCAGCAAGGTCAGAATGAAGTAGACAGATCTGAGGGAAATTTGGTGGGTGAAATTGATAGGATTTGATGATTATTCCCCGTCTTTTGCTTACTCCAGGTTATGTGTTCTTCTTTTCCTAGTTCCTTATAATACAAACTGAAATCATTGTTTCATACTTCTAATATAATCCTTTAATGTCATGAATTTCCCTCAAGTATTTTCACTATCATCCAATTCAAAATAATTTCCCTTTGATTTCTTCTTTGAAACAGGTTACTGAGAAGTGAGTGGTATAGTTTTTAAATATTTGGGGACCTCCCAGGTATTTTATGTTCCTGCGTTACCATTATTTAAATTCAATTGTGATCAGATAACATACTTTGTATAACTTGCACACCTTTAAATTTATTAAGCATTGTTCTATGGTCCAGAATGTCTAACTTAGTAAATGTGTAAGCATTTGAAAAGACTGTGTGTGCTATTGTTGGATGGACTATTCTATAAATGTCCATTAGGTCAAGTGGTGATAGTGTTGTTCAATTGTTCTATATACAACTGACCCTTGAGCAACTTGGGGGTTAGGGGCACCGAGCCCCTGTGCAGTTAAAAATCAGGATACTGCTTAGAGAGGGTATGGAGAAAAGGGAACCCTCTTGCACTGTTGGTGGGAATATAAATTGGTACAGCCACTATGGAGAACAGTATGGAGGTTCCTTAAAAAACTAAAAATAGAATTACCATATGATCCAGCAATCCCACTACTGGGCATATACCCAGAGAAAACCATAATTCAAAGAGACACATGCACCCCAATGTTCATTGCAGCACTATTTACAATAGCCAGGACAGGGAAGCAACCTAAATGCCCATCGACAGATGAATGGATAAAGAAGATGTGGTACATATATACAATGGAATATTACTCAGCCATAAAAAGGAATGAAATTGGGTCATTTGCAGAGACGTGGATGGATCTAGAGACTGTCATACAGAGTGAAATAAGTCAGCAAGAGAAAAACAAATATCGTATATTAACGCATATACGTGGAACCTAGAAAAATGGTACAGATGAACCGGTTTGCAGGGCAGAAATAGAGACACAGATGTAGAGAACAAACATATGGATACCAAGGGGGGAAAATGGCAAGGAGTGGGGGTGGTGGTGTGATGAATTGGGCAATTGGGATTGACATATATACACTAATATGTATAAAATGGATAACTAATAAGAACCTGCTGTATAAAAAAATAAATATAATAAAATTCAAAAAAAAAATCAGCATACTGCTATCTCTGCCTCAAAAACAAAGGAACCCAAGGGCAGTAAGCTAAAACAGTCAGGTATATATTTTTTCATTTTTTTTTAATTAAGCTATATGTCTCTTTATGTATATTTGTCTTAGGTAACATATAATTAGATCTTACATTTTTGTCTAAATCAGACAAACTGCCATTTATACTAGTGTATTTACCATTTACATTTAATGTGATTATTCATATGATTCAGTTTAAATTTACTATATTCTTATACATACCATTTTAAAATATACAAGTATATCTGTAGGACATATTACTAGGATTAGAGTTGCTAGGTTAAGGGCCATATCTGTGTATATCTTCACAGATATTGTCAAAATACCCTCTAGAAATTATATAACCATACCCTCCCAACAGTTGCGTAAGAGTGCCTGTTTCCCTAGCCCCTCCATTATAGCAATTAACATTATTTTCCACAGATATGCAGAAAATGGCATCATTATGCTTTTAGTTGACATTTCCTTATCATGAGGTCAATCTTATTTACAAATGTCTAGGAGTTTTATTTCTTTTTCTTTAAACTGTGTCTTCATATCCTTTATCCATTTTCCAAAAGATTAATGTTTCTCTTTTTTAGACAGTATTAAGAAAATGATTTTGTTGCTAATATTTTCCATCATTTGTTACTTTTCTTTTGACTTTTAAAGGGTTTTTTTTAAAAAATGTACAATATCTCTGTTTTTTTACTTTTATATAATATATCAGTCTTTTTTCTTTTATGAATTCTGAGTTTTATATGTTAACACATCAGTCTTTTTTTCTTTTATGAATTCTGATTTTATATGTTTCATTTCTGAGGGGACTTCCCTACTCTAAAGGTTAAAAAAAACACTTCCTCATGTTTTCTTCAAAAGCTTTGAAAATTTTATTTTTTAATCACATTAGTTTTGACATAAGATGTGAACTAGGTTTCCAATTTTTTTCCCCACATGGTTCCACAGTTATCCCCAAACTATTTACTAAATTATCTTTCTCTTATTGACTTGATTTGAAATATCTCTCTTTTCACAGACAGAGTAAATCCCCATATATATTTTGGCTAAGTTTCATCTCATTCTGTTGTCTCACCATCTCTTTTCCAAGCACTTATATCTCTGCCTCATGCAACTGTTGAAGTCAGGCAATTGCTCATTAATTATGTTTTCATTTAAGACAATATGTTTGGCTACGGTTTTCTTTTTGTTCCATGGCAATATTTTTCTGGTGAGCATTTCTGGTGCTGTTTTTTTTTTTTTGTTTTTTGTTTTTTTTTGGGAGGAAGAGTAAAATGTAGAGCTTTATTATGCCTTCAAACTTAAGTTGTTATTCACTTAAAATAGACTGTTAAAAATATAAGATTTTTTTTTTACTAGATCTTTATTAGAGTATAGTTGCTTCACAATACTGTGTTAGTTTCTGTTCCACAGCAAAGCAAATCATTTTTTACTAGCTCTTTATTAGAGTATAGTTGCTTCACAATACTGTGTTAGTTTCTGTTGCACAGCAAAGCAAATCATCCATGTGCATACACATGTCGCCATATCCCCTCCCTCCCATCCTCCCTATCCCACCCCTCTAGGTCATCGCAAAGCACCGAGCCAATTTCCACTAGCCAACATTTTACATTCTGTAGTGTATATATGTTGATGCTATTCTCACTTCACCCCAGCTTCGCCCTCCCACCCCACATCCTCAAGTCCATTCTCTATGTCTACCTCTTTATTTCTGCCCTGCAACTAGGTTCATCAGTACCATGTTTTTTAATTCCATATATATGTGTTAGCATATGGTATTTGCTTTTCTCTTTCTGACTTACTTCACTCTGTATGACAGACTCTAGGTCCATCTACCTCATTACAAATAATTTCATTTCTTTTTATGGCTGAGTAACATTCCATTGTATATATGTGCCTTCTTTATCCATTACCAAAACCAGAAAAAGATGTCACAAAAAAAGAAAATTATAGACCAATATCACTGATGAACATAGATGCAAAAATCCTGAACAAAACATTAGCAAACAGAAGCCAACAGCACATTAAAAGGATCATACACCATGATAAAGTGGGGTTTATCCCAGGGATGCAAGGATTCTTCAATATATGCAAATCAATCAATGTGATACACCATATTAACACACTGAACAATAAAAACCATATGATCATCTCAATAGATGCAGAAAAAGCTTATGACACAATTCAACACCCATTTATGATAAAAACTCTCCAGAAAATGGGCAATAGAGGAAATTACCTCAACATAATAAAGGCCATATACGACAAACCCACAGCCAACATCGTCCTCAATGGTGAAAAACTAAAAGCATTTCCTCTAAGATCAGAAACAAGACAAGGATGTCCACCCTCGCCACTCTTATTCAACATAGTTTTGGAAGTCCTAGTCTGGTGCTGTTTTTTAGACCCCTTCTCCCTACTGGTTTTGAGATATATTTTTACATATCTTGTGACAGCTCTTCTGTAAGGTAACTTCTTTCTGGATCAGCAATTGCAGGTTAGTGTGTCCAGTGTACAGGCTTCTAAGAATCTCCTTATGACTCAGAGTTATGGGCATGAACAACTTCTTTGCGCTTCTACTTCTCCCCAACCAATTAAGCTGAGAAGCTGTGGGGATGTACACAAGGCCTTTCTCACCACAGCCCCCTCGCCATTACCCCCAGATGTCTGACTCCTGCACAGAGCTCATCTGTGAGACTCATTCTTCCCAGCACTCTTTGTTCTTCCATTCTGCTTAACTGGGTCCAGGGAAACTTCTAGCATAAGTCTATAACCTGCCTCTGTGGTTCCAAATGAGGGTCTTTATGCTCTTGATGATGTTCAGGGTATACATTTATTTCAAAGAGTAAATGTTGTGTCAGTTTTGTCTGCATCTCAGTTTGGTATTAACTTCCACATTTATCTTGAGGCTGGGGTTTACAGGTCTCTCATAGTTTCACTTTCTTGCTATTAGACTATTTCCCAGGCCTTAGTCAGTCATGTCAAAACCAGAAGCCAAACTATGGCTTTAAAAATGTTGAGTAATTTTTTCTAGTCTTGACATCACCTCTAAACTCAAAACTGTCTGCTACCATCTCCATGTGGATGTCCTACAGGCGTCTCAAATTTAACATGTTTAAAGAAGCATTCTCTCAATTTACCCCCAATAAGTTCCTCCCCACCCATTTTCCCCATGTCAGTTAGTGGTATCCCATCACCCCCCTAGTTTCTTAAGTCAAAATCCTAGGACTAATTCCTGAGTCCTCCCTTTTATTCCAGCCACTGGTCCCCCTTTCAGTCCTAACAGCAAGCTTTCCTCCAGTCAGGGCCTATGTACTTGGTACTCCCTCTGCCTAGAAAGCTCCCTGAGGCCGAACTTCTCTTCCTTCAGATTTCAACACAAAGTTTATCCCTGAAGAGGTTTTCCTTGGTCACCGTGTCTTAAATGGCCTTCATCGTGTATTACTGTTCCTCTAACAACTCATCCTGTTTTCTTCGCAGTGTTGATCCCATCCTCAAAGTAATTTATTGCGTTATCTCGTGTACCGCTTTCACTGTAAGGCTGGGGTGAAGCTCCTCCACTTCCGTGCTGCCTCCCCCGGGATGGCGCCTGTCCTGTGCACTGCTAGATTCCCAGCACTCAAAACCATTATTTGCACATCACAAACACTCAGTAAAATCTGCTTCATGAATGAATGGTAATTAATAGGAAAACTGCTACTCTGAAACACTAGATAAAAAATTTTCTAGACTCAGAATTCCCATATTCAGTTTCCCTTTATTTATTCCATCAAAAGCACCATATGGGGATACCTACACCACCAAGTGACACACAGATCCACATCTCTACCAGATTACGTTTTATCATTTTATAAATGACAATCCCATCAAAGTATACACACACAAAGCAAGAGTGCTTTAGAAGTCTAAAACAGATTTTCCTCTGTTTGTGAATATATACGTATATATTATCTTCAAAATGAGATCATGTGATAGTATTAGATTATCACATTCAGACAAAGATAACCACCATCTTTAAAACCAGCAGTGTGCCGCAGGATTTTACCTGTGTAGGTACGTTATTAAATGTTATTAAATGCCTTACATTTCTTAGGTGCATTATTAAAATTCAGGCAATATATATTACATTAATACTTTTATGAATTTAATTTAAAGTCCTTGAGCTAGCTCTCCCCCCATTTTCAATTCTATGTTGAAAATAAGCGCTGGCAGCATCATGCTTCTGCAGCTGGCCTTCTGATTTTCAGGCAGAAAGGCAGCTAAAAGACCATTAGGGCAATTATGAAATGAAATCCTTTTTTTTTTTAATACAGTGAATTTACTTACTGCCTCTTTCTCAAGAGGCTAATTAACTTTTAAAAGCTCCTACAAGTATTGTAAGGAGTATACTATTAGACAGATACTTAATTTCTTAGTTTTCTTAGATACTTAATACTTAGTTTCTTAAGGTTTTCACTGTTGAACATTGAGTTTCATCTCATTCTCTGGCTCACTCCCTCAGGAGTAGAGAACTAGTTAAGAGCCTCCCTCCCAGTCTTACAACAAAATAAGCCAGGCAAACTGCAAGTTCAAGACTTTTCATGAACCTACGAGAGTGCTTAGGTCACAGGGCAACCAACTAGCCCAAAATCTAAGGTGACACAGACATCTGCAGGCAGACACAGAATGCAAGCACTTACTTACCTGGGGCAGATACCTGGACACTGGAAAACAAACTGAATAAAAAATAGGCAAAAGACCTGAACAGACACCTCACCAAAGAAGCTACAGATAGCAGGTAAGCGTATGAAAAGAAGTTCAACATCATATGTCATTAGGGAATTGCAAATTAAGACAAGCTGCGACATATAAGTTAGAATGGCCAAAATCCAAGCGCTGACAACACCAAATACTGGCAAGGATGTGGAGCAATGGGAACTCTCATTCGTTGCTGGTGGGAATGCAAAATGGTACACAGCAAGTTTGGAAGACAGTTTGGCAGTTTCATAGAAAACTAAACATACTCTTCCCATACAAAACAGCAATTGTGTCCCTGGTATTTACCTAAATGAACTGAAAAAGTATATCCATGCAAACACCTGCACACATGGTGTATATAACAGCTTTATTCATAACTGCCAAACTTCGGAAGCAACCAAGATGTCCTTCAGTAGGTGAATGTTAATAAACTATGGTACATCCAGACAATGGAAAATCATTCAGCACTAAAAAGATATGAGCTATCAGGCCATGAAAAGACATGGAGGAATCAAATGTATATTACCCAGTGAAAAAAGCCAATATGAAAAGGCTACATACTATATGATTCTGACTGTCAAACATTCTTAAGGCAAAACTATGGAAATGGTGACAAGATCAGTGGTTGCTACGAGGAGGGAGTGATGAATAGGCAGAGCATAGAGGATTTTTAGGGCAGTAAAACTACTGTGTATGATACAATAATGGTGGATACATTTATTATATATTTCTTAAAACCCATAGGATGTACAACACCAAGAGAGAACGCTAATGTCAACTATGGACTTTGGGTATTAATGATATGTCAATGCAGGTTCATCACTTATAACAAATGCACCACTGTGATGCAGGATGTCGATAGTGGAGGAGGCTGTGTGTGTGCAGGGATGGGAATAAATGGAAACTCTCTACACGTTCCCCTTAAAAGCAGTGAACCTAAAAAAATAAAGTCTGTAAATTTAAAAAAATAGTACGGTATTTGCAAAAGACAGACACATCAAAGTCTAGAAACAGACCAGTATAAATACAGGAAGCTGATTTTTCACAAAGTTGCAAAGGGAATTCAATTGAGAAAGGAAAGTTTTTTCAACCAAAAAAAAAATTATACATAATATTACCAGATTACCCACTTTGAATTCTGCCGTCTAAAATCTCACTACTATCTGGTGAAATTCAGCATCAAAATATTATACATTTGAAGTTTACCTAGAAGGGTAATAATCCTAAATACCTAGCACTTTCCAAAACCATCTGGAAGTACAATGCTGACATACTGGCCCATCATTTTATTAATGAAATGATTAAATTCTTTCGAAAGGCTATGCTTTAAAATAAATGTGTTTTAAAAAGATGAGAAGTAGAAAAACTAAATCTCTAATAATTCTTACTTAATATATCTTGTCTTAGGAAAACAAACACAGGTTTTACTTTTCTCTTTTTCTCCCATTTCATTAAGATATATATTGACATATTACATTGTATAAGTTTAAGGTATACAACACATATATGTACATATTGTAAAATGTCACCACAATAAGCTTAGTTAATATCCATCATCTCACAGTTAATAATTTTTTTTTCCCAACTTTTAAGATCTAGTCTCCTAGCACCTTTCAAATATACAATACAGTACCGCTAACTATAGTTGCCATGCTGTACATTACACCTCTTATAACTGGAAGTTTGTACCTTTTGACCACCTTCACCTAATGCCCCACCTCCTAACCCCTGCCTCTGGGAACTGCAAAGCTGATCTCCATTTCAATGAGTTGGGTTTTTTAGATTCCAAACACAAGTGAAATCATACAGCATTTGTCTCTATGTCTGACTTATTTCACTCAGCATAATGCCCTCAAGATCCATCCATGCTGCCAGAAATGGCAGAATTTCCTTCTTTTACTATGGCTGAATTATGTGTATATATGCATATCAAAATTTCTTTATCAATTTATCTAAGTCAGTGGACACTTAGGTTGTTTCCCTATTTTGTTTCCTTAGGAATGAAATTACCCTCCAGTAAATTAAAGCATGTGAAAATGTGGAACAGGGTATAAGATACCTCAAACCAGTTAGGGATCAAATTTATATACTCAATAAAAAAAATCTAATAAGTACAACTGATAATTAAAATCAGGTAAGGAGCTTGGCCAAAATGTAGGGTAAAATTTCCCTCTAAACTGTTACCAAGATATTGTTGTAACTTCATGCTTTTATGCACTGTTTCCCCTTTGCTAAAATATAGCAGGGAATGATGGAATATAAAAACAAAATGAAATAAGAAAAACATAACCAGAGTCAAAAATAAAATAAACATTTCAAAGTATCAGAAACAGAAAAGAAGCGTAATGCTGTGAGTGAACCGAAAACTTGAGCTTGTCAAACTTGTCTGCAATGGCAGCCTGGGGGTTAGATGGTGGAAGTAAAAGGGGCGAGGTAGTAGTCCTGCCTCTACTAACAGGACTCAGACTCACTGTATGAAACTAGGGGCTGGAACAGGGGCTTTCCTTATTACTAATGAAAGAAGGAAACAAAAAGCACAGACTACTGCCTAGGGCTATGGCTTTTAAGAAGCAGCAGGGAGGGCAAAAAATCAGCCTCCTTGGAGACAGGAACTGAACCTAAAATGATCAAGCGTCAGTGACTAAATCTACAAGATCACTTGTATCGGCTTGGAGTGTGAGCTTTGTATCTCAATTATTGGCCCTCATCCTAGACTGCACTGAGGGTGGGGAGTGGTGGAGGCAATCAGCAATCAGAGCAAGGAGAGCAGAGGTAGAAGTGTTCGTGAACCAAACAGGAGAGTGAAAAAAAAAATTACAAAATTTATAGTGCTCAGAGAGAAAGCAGCAAACTCAACAATCGGAATACGTGTTCATGTCCAAATGAAAGTAACTTATAAAACTGCCAGAGAACGCAAAGAAAATGTAGTTGTGATATTCAGATAAATAAAAGAGGGAATAAAATCCAATTTTTAAAAAAGGAATTATTTAACAAGCAAAGCCACAAATCAAATAAAACAGGAGAGAACCAGAGAAATCTTCCTCATAGGGACTTCCACTGCCAGATAAAATGCAGTAGGTGGCAGCAGCCCAAAACTCCCGCTGCAATAGCTAGAAAAAAAATGTTATCCGTTACAAAATTTACGTTTTTAAAGATAGGAGAAAGCTGTTGAAGCAAGAGAACAAAATGAATTAGAACTCCAGAGGATGGGAGTTGATCCAAAATGAGCAAAATAAAAACAAAAAACCAAACCACCTGCTACTTTCTCCTCAGGGGTCATTTGCTGATTTGAGGCATACAGTGATTTTAAGTATGGACTGAGAATCAGGCTTGGGCCACCCTGAGGGACTCTACCAGAGGAATAAAATCAGCACAACTTTCAGAGGTCAGCTATGTCTCTTTCAGAGAAAGTGCAAATCTGAGGTGTCCCTAACAAGAGGCTGATTTTCTCCAAGGTACATTTGCTAAATTCTGGGTTGTATTTAAAAAGCTAGGGAACTAGGATGAGTGTGTCTAAAAGCCAGCATGAAATCTCCCATAGTCTGTATGTTGGAGACAAAATTCTGCTAATGGGAGGGTACTTGCTTTAAACACAAAACCCATCCCCTTCAAGACACTTGTTAGAATTTGAAGGTATAAGGGGCAGGAAGTCAAAGGACTAAATAAATATTTCTTGGGGAAGAACTCAATTATCAAGTCCTTTTGGAACTCTCAATCAAAAGCTTAGAAGGTCCACACCAAAATAATAGGAATAAACTAGCAGTCTTACTAAGACGACAAAGGAGCCCCAGCCCACCTCCATCCCTGATTATATCAGCCCCTCACTCTCTCTGCCCAAATGAGAAAAACGAAAACCTTCTCTGATGAAAGATATTATCTGGAGCTCTAGTCATTTAACACACTGTCTGACATAAGAACAAAAATTATCAGACAGAAAAAGGGCAGAAATACATGATTGGTAATTTAGAGGAAAAAGACAATAAATACAGACTTAAATAATCTAGATACTATTGTTAGCATGATATTCATGGATTAAGAGATTCAACACTGAATTAGGAGATATATTCATGGGTTAGGAGATTCAACACTGCAAACAGGTCAATTCCCACAAATTCACCTAAAGATTCAATGCAACCCTCATCAAAATCTCAGCCAGAGTATTCGTGCACTCAGTCTCTCATGTGGCCTCCACTATACCCTCAAAAGAGAACAAGAGTGAAAAAACAAATACTGTGTGATGTGTTAGTATTATTTTAAAAATAACTTTGACCTTGCAGGGGCCTACACCGCACTTGGAGAAACACTAACCATGCCCCACTTGCCTAGATGATATTTTACACTTCGTTCTTCTCAAACCTCCATGATTTCCTTACTCCCCACATTCACTTGCAACTATCGACCTGGTTTCCTAGATAATAAAAAATTATTTAAATACGTATAAGTAACATTTAATATAAAAATGTGTGCATGCACACACACACACACACACACCCTTCTAGGCATATATAATTAGAAGAGAACTTCCACAAACTCACTGGAACATCTACTCTCCCAACCCACCTGCACTTTGATCTACATACACTGCCTTCCCTCCTCTAACCATGGATGAACCATCTGTGCTCCTATCCCACCCACTCTAATAACAGATCCTTCCTTATCTTACCTTCTCAATGATTTATTTCCAGCACTTTACCCTTTCTTTCTCGAATCATCAATCTCATCTCTTCTTTATCACCCTCAAACACATATCCTTCTCCAGCTATTATTCAACTTTGCTGCTCCCCTTCCTTACAGCAAAATGCCTCAAAAATTCTGCCGATATTTACTGCCTATTTACTCCTCTCACTTATTCATGATCTTATTATAATCAAGGTTTATTTTCCACTCCACCTATACCCCAAGAACTCCATGTTACTAAAATCAATCCTCAACTCAGCAAATACCTGACTTAGCTTATCACTTCCTCCTTCTGAAGACACTGTCTTCACTTTGTCACCCGGCTTTCTGCTCCTTTCATACTAGCTACTTTTTCTTCATATATTCTCAACCTTTGAAGTTGGAAGTACACTAAGGTTCAGATCTTGGATCTTCTCTCTTCTCTATTTACATTCATTCCTTACATAAGCTACTTAATGCTCTTAAATACCATCTATATTCCATTGAAACCAAACTGATATATAGAGACAGCACCTCTCTTTTGAATCTAGCCTCGTAAATCTGCTTACCTAACTTCAGACGTCTAATGCTGAACATATGCAGAACGAAACTTCTGACCTCAAACTCCACCTTGCTCCTGTCAGTCTTCTTCTTTTCAGTAAAAGACAACTCCATCCTTACAACTTCTCAAGCCAAGTATCTTAGAACCATCCTTTACTCCTCTGTTTTTCTCATATTCCACCTTCCAGTGTGCTATCAGGTCAATCTTAAAAATAATCAGAATACAACACTTCTCACCACCTCTACTTCACCTTAGTCCAAGTACACTGTCTCTCACCTTGACTGCTGCACTGGCCACTTACTGGTTTCCTTGCTTCCACATTTACCACCCCAGTTCTCAACACAGTAGCTAGTGTGATCCTTTAAAATCATGTCATATGATGTTTCATTCACTACTCTGTTTAAAAGACTTAATGGCTTCCAATCTCCTCAAAGGAAAAATGAATGTCCTTACAATGGCCTCCAAGTCCATACATTATGTGACTCCTAACTACATCTCGACTTGTCTCATATACTCAACTACTTGCTCACTCTGTTCCAGCCACACAGGCTCCCCCTTGTTTCTCTTGGATAATATTAAGCCAACTCCCACCTCAAGACTTTGCACTTGATATATCCTCAGTCTGGATACCTCCTTCAGGATGCCCTAACCTCCCCTACATAAATAGCAACACTCCTCCCCCAACCTACTCAGCGCACCACTCCTACCATGCTAACTCTGCTTTGATTTTCCACGTAGCACTTATTGCGTAGTGATATGCTACGTATTATATACTATCTTCTTAACTTTTCATTTTTCTACTAACCACCCACCCCAACCCTCAAAATTTAAGCTCCATAAACACAGAGGATATTTGCCACTTCTTTTTTACTAATCCATCTCAGTATTAAGAATGGCATCTGGCGCATTCCTGGTATCTAATACATATATGATAAATCAATGAATGAACGAATAAACCAAAGTAAAATAGAGAACTCGGAAATACATGCGTGTGTGTGTGTGTGTGTGTGTGTGTGTGTCTCACCGCAGTGGTATTACAAATCAATAGTGAAAGATTAGCCATTCAACAAATGCTGCTAGAATAATCAAGTAGAAAACAAGTTTTTAAATATTAAGACCCAAAAAGGCCAAAGTGTAAAGGAAATCATAAAAAGAAAAGATTGAGGGACTTCCCTGGTGGCGAAGTGGTTAAGAATCCACCTGCCAATGCAGGGGACAAGGGTTCAATCCCTGGTCCAGGAAGATCCCACACGCCATGGAGCAACCAAGCCCGTGCGCCACAACTACTGAGCCTGCGCTCTAGAGCCCACGGGCCACAACTACTGAGCCACGTGCCACAACTACTGAAGCCAGCGCGCCTAGAGCCCGTGCTCTGCAACAAGAGAAGCCACCACAATGAGAAGCCCATGCACCACAACGAAGAGTAGCCCTCTCTCGCTGCAACTAGAGAAAGCCCGCAGGCAGCAATGAAGACCCAACGCAGCCAAAATAAATAAAATAAATAAATTTATAAATGAATAAATAAAATTATTAAAGTTACGAGAACTAAAACAATTTTAAAAAAGAAAAGACTGATATATTTGACTCTATTCTTTTTTGTACCTTTCAAAACAAAAATTTCACAAGCAAAATGACAAGCCACAGGATCAAGGAAATAAGGTACCATTTCACATTCACTTTCCAGAACATAAAGAACTCTGACATTATGGCAAGTATTGGTGACCTAGTAGAGTAATGGAAACTCAAATTACACAGTACTACAAGAGGATACACTGATGTAATTTTAAAGGGTAGTTGGTACTATCTCCTCAGAGTTGAAGATGGATATACACACCTTATGATCCAAAATTTCACTTCTAAGTATTCAACCTCGAATCACCCTTCGCTATTTTATTCCTAGTATATGCACATCAGAATACCCAAGAATGTTCGTAACTGTTTTGTAAAGTTGAAAAAGTTGAATACATCTTAAATGAGTATCAACGTGACAACAAATGAATTATAGTATAAAGGATGACATTATATACCATATGGTAAAGTGAATCATGTAGATCCACATATAAAAACTTGGCTAAACATAAAAAAAAAGTGTTACACAGAAAATGTTGCAGAATAGTGCCAGCAACACAGTACTATTTATACAGAACAATGGTTTCCACATTGTAGTCTGGGGATCCCTTGGAGTCCCCTATTCAGTGTCATAATAAAACTAAGATGTCATTTGCCTTTTTCACTCTTGTTCTCTCTCAAGGATAAAGTGGAGTTTTCTAGAGACTGCATGCAGAAACAGAACCACGATAATCCAGCTGTCTTTTATTAAGCCTAATATTAAAAAGATTTGCAAAACAATGTAAAACAACGCCACTCTTTAAGTGGTTTTTTTTTTTTTTGGTCTTGGACAGTATATTCTTTCATTAAAATGTTATTTATGTTAAATAAAAATGTTATTTAGATGTTATTTAGATAAATAAAGATTTATTATTAAATATATTAATACATATTTAAATATCAGTTTAAATTTTAAATAAGCAAATATTTATAAATACAACCCACATAAACAAATTCTTTGGTGTGTGCAATAATCTTCAAGAGTATAAAGGGGACCTAGAATAAAAAAGTTTGAGAATTGCTGATGTGGAATCAAAAATGTACAGAACTAGAGCATGTAACAAGTATGTGTATATACATATATATCTCCCTATGTATATAAACTGGTCAAACTACATAGGCATAAAAAGTGAACTCACAGGAGGGGTCACCTACGGGGTATGAGTAGATCAGACTTAACGGGATACCTAGGTGGCTTCAAATGTGGATTATTTTTTCTTTAAAACAGAAACAGGAAACCCAGATTTAGAGCAAATATGGCAAAATGAGGAAGTACATGCATCTTTGTTTTTCAATTTTATTAACTTTGCTGTATAACTGAACCTTTGGCGGTAGGAGCAATCTATCATTTCCTCTGTAAATTTATTTTCTACAATTTCTTCCCCTTTAGTACCATTATTTTTTCCCTTTAAATTCCTGTGAAGGTCTCTGTTTGCAAGTTGCTTCTCTCCCTAAAGTAGCAATTTAACAAACATATTAGCTGAGATTTAAACTACAAAAGTTTTTTTCTCCTTTCTAAGTGAATATGAAATTTAAATGACAATGGCTGAAAGAATGATAAGAATTCTACAGATGAAACTATGGATTTATGACCTCATATGACTCACGTCACATAACATAAATCTGATGCTATTAAAAAGATTTTCCATTGATAAAAATTAATTTCAATATGAATTGTTGACACTAATGAAATCATCAAAAATACTGGTTTTAGATACTTTTCATCTATAACTATATAATCTATATGTATAGTATTATTCCACAGGAAAATAGAATATTTCAAAGCTGAATGTGGTTGAGCAATACAAATTATCAATGTGACAAAATTATAACATTTTAACGTAAAATACAGTTACTCATTAATTCAGGAAATACTGAGTCTCTGCTATATTCTAAGCCCTGGAGATATAAAGACACAAGACAGACAAGTACTCTGCTCATTCCAGAAGGTAGACAGAAAGTCAAAGTGAACAAATGCACAAAATAATTTCCAATCATGATAGACACTAAAAATTAAGAAATAAAGAAAACAAAGTGGGATGTTGTGATTTAAGAAAATGACCGGGTGGGGAGACTTGTAAAGATTCAGTGGAGAAGGGAAGACCTCAGAGGAGGTAACATTAAAGCTGGTGCACTAAGTGATACCAGAGCAAGTAGCCATACAAAAATCTGCTGGCCAGAAGGTGACCTATTTCAGAACAATAATAAGAACAATGTGGATGAAGAACCAATGAACAAGGCTGAAAACAGTACAGGCTGAAGTCAAAGGCTAGGTAAGGACTAGACCATGTAAAGCTTAGATTTTATTCTGAAGGTAGTGAGAAGCTAACTGCAGGTTTTAAGCAGACAGTTAACAAGATCTGATTATCCTTAACTGCTTTGTGAAGATAAGAGGGACAACAATAGCAAGAAGAAGACCAGTTAGGACACCACTGAAAGGGATAATGGGAGTGGCAGCAATGGAGATGAAGAAAAGTTGAGGTATTTGTTTTATCTTGGAAACAGAACAAAAGTACCTGACGGATTGAGTGTAGGGGGTGAGTGAAATTGAAGAATCAATGAGGACTCCTAGATTTTTGATGAAAATTAACGATTTCCTATTTGAAATGTTATTTCCTTAATTTTTGTATTGTTAGCTATTTCCACAACAGTGATGTACCACAACCACCCCAAAACGCAGTGGCTTGAAATAACAATCATTTATACTTCTGTGTCTATGAGTTCGTTGTACTCCAGGCGTGGAGTCAAGCTTCCAGTTGGGTCTGGTTTACTCCACACCTCCCTCATCTTCTTTGGACCAACAAGCTCGCCAGAACATGTTCTTCTGAAGGTAATGAGACACAAAAAGGACAAGCCCAATCACTCACGCACATGTTAAGCCTCTGTTTGGGTCACGTCTACTAACATCCCACTGGCCAAAGCAAATCTCATGGCTGAGCCGAAATCAAAAGGCAGAGAAGTACGCTTCTCCTCTAGCAGAAGGACTGCAATGTCACATGGCAAAGACCAAGGATACATGGAGAGAAGAAGAACAAAAGCAGATAATTCAATCCACACCAGTGTCTATATATTCAAATCATGAGTCACAACTGTAAAAGGTCACCAGTTTTTGGAATGTTCCAAATCATTGCTCAAGATAACCACAAGTAAGATGTAATTAGTTCTCTTAATTAATACCTATTTTTATTAAGTAATTACATGAACATTTTCAAATTCTACTTTATTACCAAAGACTATATTTAGCTACATTACATGTGTTATAGAAAAAAAATGACATTAGGCATATTTCTGAGATTAAGATAACATGAAAGAAAGAAACTGGTTTGAAATTTATTTTATTTATTTATTTTTTTGCGGTACGCGGGCCTCTCACTGTCGTGGCCGCTCCCGTTGCGGAGCACAGGCTCCGGACGCGCAGGCTCAGCGGCCATGGCTCACGGGCCCAGTCGCTCCGCGGCATGTGGGATCCTCCCGGACCGGGGCACGAACCCGGTTCCCCTGCATCGGCAGGCGGACTCTCAACCACTGCGCCACCAGGGAAGCCCTGGTTTGAAATTTAAAACAATTGTATAGTATGGTCAAAGACATCACTAGAACAACTAGACAGTAAAGACAGGCCACCAATCAGAATACACTTCAAAGATTATTTTTAAGGGGAGAAAAATAAGTATTTACTTATTTTACTTTATAAAATCAAACCATTTCATTGTATAGAAGCCATTATACTTTATAGATATTTCCTAAAAAGCAAAACTGCTAAAAGCAAAGTTGCTAAAAACAAAGTTAAGGGCTAAAAAACAAACTAAAAAAAAATCTGCAAAATATATAACAAACAAAAGGTCCATATCCTTACTATGTATATCAAGTTCTTACTAAACACTAAGAAAAATAAGACTATTCTTATCCATATCTCTTGTCGACTTTAACATTGTCTCATATGCTTAAAAATATTTCTTGAAAGAATAAATGAGCTTAATGTGTTCTGGTGAAGTTTGGAAACATGATACATACTTTAGATGGAAGAGAACCAAATTATGAAGAGCTTTTAAAGCCAAGCAGAGAAATTTAAATTTGTTGTAGAGGTTATCACAGGCTCAGAGGAATGACCTAAAGAAAGCACTGTTTTACTACAGTTAATTGGCCAACTGTTACCAAAATGAATTACGTATAGAGAGGCTAAGGTTAAGTAAAGCACCCAGGACGTGATGAACAAAAATTCTAGATTAGGGGAAAAGAATTCAAGAACCATTCCAAGAAAAAGATTAAATACCGTAGAATAGAGAAATATAATAGAAAATAATCAAAGAAAACTCTAGAATCTAGCCTGGGCAGTGCTTCTCAAACTTCAATGTGCACAGAATTCACTTAGGAATCTTGTTAAAAGGCAGATTCAGTTCAGTGGATTCAAGATTCTGCATTTATAATAACCTCCCAGGTGGTGCCACTATTGTTGATCTTAAGATCATACTTTTAAGTAGAAAGGGTCTAGGAAATAAGAGTAATTATGGAACAACGTAGATAAGAGAGTCAGTTTTCCCAGAACCCAAGACAACGATCAAGCCTCATATTACATGCTTTCTTATCAGCCTGTGTCCCTCCTTCTTAGCACTTACTAAAGCTCCATTTTTACATTTATTTTTGTGATTATTTGTTCAATGTATTTCCCCCCACTGAGCTCAGTGTCCTGTTTGGCTCACCACTTTAGTCCTGTTATCTGGACATTAGCACACATCTGGCGCATAGCAGGTGCTGATTATTTGTTTAAGAAATGAATGCGGCTTCCCTGGTGGCGCAGTGGTTAAGAATCTGCCTGCCAATGCAGGGGACATGGGTTCGAGCCCTGGTCCAGGAGGATCCCACATGCCGCGGGGCAACTAAGCCCATGTGCTACAACTACTGAGCCTGTGCTCTAGAGCCTGCGAGGCACAACTACTGAGCCCGCGTGCCACAACTCCTGAAGCCCACATGCCTAGAGCCCGTGCTCCGTAATAAGAGAAGCCACAGCAACGAGAAGCCCACGCACCGCAACGAAGAGTAGCCCCCGCTCACTGCAACTACAGAAAGCCGCTCACAGCAACAAGGAACCAAAGTAGCCGAAAATAAATAAATAAAATAATAAATAAATTTATATATAAAAAAAGAAATGAATGAATGAGTCAACGAAGAGAAATGCTAAAAGAGACGCTGGATTGAACAGAGGAAGGTGACAGACACTCCAGTGAAAAGATACATGTTGATCAGAATGAAGACAAAGGCTGTTGATGTAGATCTGATTGCTATCACATTAGACATGAGCATTGGTAGCCATGTAAGTAAATAAAATTACTGAAGGAGCGTATATACAAAGAGAGAAGATCTAAGGAAGCTTTGTTGGACAAATGGCCAGAGACAACCTACAGGAAGGGCCACCAAAGAATACAGTCAGACAGGAGATTCTGAATGCAAGAAAGCACAAATAATGAAGAAAGTCCTAACATATATCATCTAAGGCTAAAGATCGACTGAGTAGTGGATTCAGAAGCTATTATGCTTAAACATCTTTCTGTGAACATGTAGACGTAGAAGTCAGATTTTAGTACGCTAAGATAAAATGAGGTGATAGGGAAGAAGTAGTAGTACTTGCATGTACAAATTCAAGATAATATAATAGCAAATTTGGGGGGAGATAAAAATTATAGTGTTTCTCTACTCAGAGAAATAGAAAACATGTTCACGTTTGCAAATGCCCACAGGAGCCAGGCTGGCATATATAAACAAACGAAGTAGTCTTGGGATAGAATAATAGAGAGTGGAGGAGACGGAATCAAATTAGAATGTGTAGGCCCCACATAAAGACAGCAGCTGACACAGTGCCACCAGATTATTGCTTCAAAAAAAATGAAAAGCTAATACCGTCAAAATTTCCAATTTTTTTTCAAGAAAACCCCCAAATCTGGATAGGTGTGTGAAATTTCCTGAAGTGGATAAAAAATATATTCAACCTATAGGGCACTACTTTACTCTTTCTGATCCAAAATAAAGTCTGAGTTATCAAGAAGTAAATAAAAAAATGGCCAAGCAGAATTAAGAACGTGGCTGATGTTAAACAGTATAAATACGGAGCAATATGTTATGCCACTACAGAACTGATTAAATGCTGAGGACTAGTTCAGCAAATGATAAAGGTACCAGAAACCAAAGGAAGCAGCACTTAGACATGAAGTATAAAAGAGAGAGAAAGGCTAGGGTAAAAGGAAAAGATTTTAGGAAGGGAAAGTGCAAGCGTCTGAATGCATGGAAGTCCATATCAAAGTCAAAATAACATAAGAGTTAGAAGCAACAGACAACTCAGTGGAAACTGACACTATTACACTAAAAGAAATGTAGAATTTTGATTATGAAAATTATATTTTCATTTATTTTATTCAAAATGTGAACTGTAAAGACACCTTTACAAGGCCTTTTAATCCAACAATGTTTAAGAATAGATAATGATGGTTATCTTAAATAGTCTTAGATATTCAAGACAGATAATGGAAAGGAAATATTTTGCCTTGAAAATACCCCACAACTGAGGGTAAGAAGGAAGCACACGTTCCAGTCCCATTCTGTTCTTTGCCCCTTTGTTGAGTTTGCCAAAAATACTTGGAGTATACTCTTAATACTACAGTTAAGACAGAAGACAGACATCTGGCCACGTAAAACTATCTGGACCAATCCACATTCATACATGCTAAAGAGCAGACAGCAGGTTAATAAATTAATAATCACTGTACCAGTCTGGTCTGCATTTAAAACTGACCTAAATGATATAACATTTCAATTTCCTTTCTTATGCAAGCACTTCAGCTGTCCTTCAATCAGGTTCAAGCACATTCTAGATAGGTAAGTAGTATTATTCACTCCTTCAAATGATAATCATTTAGCACTTACGATATGCAAAGTGCTGTTCAAAGCGCTATGGTAAGCATAAAATATTAATCAGTCATGAATAATGTCACGAAGAAACATATGCCTAATAGAGGAGATTACAGAACATGTATGCATAAATAATTACAAAAGAAGTTAAAAATCTAAAGAGATACCAGTGAAGAACTATAAAATGTTCAAGAGGGAGATAAAAAGATTAGAAAGAAAATTTCACCATTCAAGGATTCTTTTTTTTTTTTTTTTTTTTTTTTTTTTTTGGTACGCGGGCCTCTCACTGTTGTGGCCTCTCCCGTTGCGGAGCACAGGCTCCGGACGCGCAGGCTCAGCAGCCATGGCTCACGCGCCCAGCCGCTCTGCGGCATGTGGGATCTTCCCGAACCGACCGGGGAACGAACCGGTGTCCCCTGCATCAGCAGGCGGACTCTCAACCACTGCGCCACCAGGGAAGCCCAAGGATTCTTATTCAACATAAAAACAAAGGTCACAGTCCAGTCTTCCAACTCCCAATCCTTTTCTAACAAGCCATTGTTGTCTTTCACCACTTCTCAGATGACTTTTCTACTAAATGCTCAAAGTTTAGAGTCATTCATCCTTAATTCTTCATCATGATTTTATTCCATTTACACTTAATTTGTGGTACCACTGAAGATGTTTAATTAATTCCTATCAACATTACACAGAACAAAATCTTTTTACTCGACTCAGAAAAATTGACGTCACACACAGAATTGACTCTCACCTGGCCTTGCAGATTGTGAACCAGAAATAAAAGAGAATGATATCCACTAGGAACAAAGCTTTGTACTTCCATTCCACATCCGTCTAACTCTCCAAAAAAGACCCTTGGGGGTTCAAGGACCATGATAGTAAAGTTCAGAAAGAAGTTTCTGGTTGAAAAAATAACCATCTTCAGTTGTGCTTCTAAACCAATCACAGGATCTAAAACCACTAGCCCCTCCCTCATTCCATAACTTAGGTGCCTTGATCCTTCTGTCAAAAACAACTGGAATTTATTTTACAGTTAGAGGACTACTAGGAAACTCTACCTCTGACATTAACTCTAGAAAAGACAATTCAACACAAAAGGCAAAGTTTTGCAATAAAAGCCTGAAGTGGGAGGCAGAATGAAAGAAATCAGCATTTGGTTCTCAAAACAAGTAAAAATGTAATTGTCATCAACTTAGTTCCACCAACAGAAACAGATAAAATATATATATTCTAAAGGTAGTAACAATAGCTTTTCACTTTAACCAGCGAAGAAAAATGGAAAAGAACAAAAATAAGAAATTAATGTGTCTTCATTCATCATTCTCTTCAACAGATGATCTAATTCCATTTGTGTTAAAATGTTCACGTGCTGCATCTACAGCAAGTATCTATATATTGATACCCGAAGTATCAATATTATTTCTTTTTATAGAAATAAGATAAATATTAGCGTAAGAACTTAAAGCTCCATGAAGACAGGGTATTTTGTCTGTTCGGTTCACTGATTTATCCACATCTGAATTCCACGTAACACACAGACAGTTCTCAATAAATATCTCCAGCTGAACTGTGCTTAAAACACAAAAGGCTCTCAATAAACATTTGCTGTAAGAATGAATGGATGTCAGAAGAAATTTGACAACTAAATCTCAGAATCAACAGACTATACTCTACCATGTCAGAAGAAAAAGAAGTAGCAATATTTACATGAAGTTTAAGATTAACATAAAGTTCCTTTCAGTCTTTAATTATCGTGAAGAAAATGTGATTTCAAAAAACTGGTAATTAACAAGTTACCACTTAGCTACGTGACTTCATGTAAGAAGTTAGCTTGCCGCACTACATACTGTATCTAGTATCATTAAGGGGGAAAAAAATAGGGATAAAAAATTAGGAAGTAAAACTGAAGAAAAGCAGATAAAAAGCATTAATTACTGAATCACTCTGAAATTTCCCCAACTTTGTGGACCTGTGAAGAACTAAGATTTACCTTTATCAATTTTCTATTTCTACTAAATTGTTTCACACATGAATATATGAAGCCATCAATATTATCAAGTGTTAGATGTTAAGAAAGTAACAATACACAAACTGGTTTGGGAGGTTGTTTTTGTCAAAAATGAAAAAAAAAATACTTTTCTTTGTTTATATTTCATCTCCCATCATGTTATAATTACCTCCAGCTCTGTCTCCCTCAAAATATTGCAACTTTTTGAAAATAATTACCTTTTGCTCCATTGTCTACTTGTTGAATTACATCTAACCCTGCCTAAATAAAATTCCTATCAAAAATACATTCCTATCAAAACTCTCTAAAGGACTTATCTAACAAGTCAATCAGTCACTAATAAAACCCACAATGAAATCTTAACTATTTGTCCAAAAGCAGAGGCCTAGATCATCTAATGCCATACACTATGTAAAAATATTTCTTTTCAACTTTTAATTGTGATCTCATGTCTGCATTCGACTATGGTTATCTTACTGCTTCGCAGTCTTGAAGGAAATGTAGCTCTGTGAATTATCAGAAACAGCTTCTCCAATATCAAAGTTACCTAATTTATTTAATGATTCATTACTTTAATGAAAAAGAAAGTGACCCAAGTTTTTGAAAGATCCAGTGGAAGATTAGTAAGAGCACCAAAATGGTCCAAGTGGAAAGACTAGGTTTTCCCTAACCAAGTACAGACTGGGAATATAAAGTGATTAGCTCCTTCTGTCAATCAGAAAATCAAAATTAATAAAAATCAATTTACACACAGCTCTATTTACTTGTTATTCCCCTTCAATGAGTAACTAAAATTACAGAAAAAAAATTACAGAAAATCCATCTGAGTAGAAGGATCTTTTTCAAGAAAATCTGATACTATAGAGAAAGATTTGCTTAGAATCAGTATATATCAAAAATATAGTTATCAGACTTGATTTTAAATATTTAAAGGTATTAGAAATTTACATAGCTAATTCCAATAAGACAAATTGCATAATTACATAATTTAGTTAGACTAAGTTCAACTTAGACTATAAGCTCTTTGAAACATTTTCTAAGGTGTCAATAAATGCAGTTTATGAAATTACTTATAAGAAATGAAAACTCAGCTCTTCAACTAGTGATAGTATCTCCAGAAAAAGCAGTAAGTCAAGAGGAAAAGAGCTGTTTATGTACAGAGACTTAAGTCTCTTAAAAGTTAAGTTTAATATTAAAGACTGCATTATTGATTCCATACACAGTGATTCCATATTGAACACTGTCCATCAAACCTGGCATCTCATACTTGTGATACAGGTATTGCCTAACCTATTTCCTCATTAATTTAAGAATGATATAACAATTCTAACGCTGATTTTGATGGCTCACAGCAAAAGATAACAGATTTGCCCTGAGTTTTACTGGACAGCACTTACACATTAAAAAGTCTGCAAGAATACCACACCTCTCAAATTAAGTTTCTTCAGTGCTTCACATTCTGTTATTAAACAAGTAAAAGATATACTTTTAATCTATAACCTTACAATACAAAGCTTACATTTTATTTCCTTCAACAAAGTAAACAGGTGTATTCATAACCACAGATTATCCCCAAATATACAGCGGTAGTAAAAGCACTGGCAAAGTTAAGAAACAAACACAAAAAAACTAAAAAAAACTTTAATTTTTGCACAGAAACCAGAACACCATGACATACTTATTGTTACCTTTTAAATGCTTCAGCTGGGTTTCTCTCACATTCCCCGGGCTGTAGGAGGCTTTGAACTGCTGGATCCCTTAGCTTGTCCTCATATCCTTGGAGAAGTCCACTGCGGCAGATCTGGGCAACCAGACCTCTAATAAACCCTCCAACACACAAAGTATCAGAGTCCTGGGCTTTGCAGAAATGAAAGGCCAAAGCCTGGCGATGTAAACCTCTCTGCAAGCTTGTAGGTGAACTTGGCCACAAGAGCTCAGTGCATAAGGCTGTCTTGCCACTGCCAGGCCCTCCTACCAATAACACACCCCAGGCAGCTCCTTTTCCAGAGACAACACTAGCATTATTCCCAGAATTCACTACAAGGGGTGGTGTGTTGACAGCACTGTTGCAGCAGTTAGTTTTCTCCTGGAGGCAATGCTGAAGCTTGTGGAAAACCCACTCCCTACAGTAAAACTGCTTCCCCTGCAGTAAACTCGTTTGAGCCATTTTGCAGACTTTCTCTTCCCAAGGATTAGTCATAATAGGTTTCTTAGCGTCAACATTTGCTAGAATCTGGGTACATCAACACAGGTCTTTACATCCATTAGGACGTAACTTGCATATTAAGTTGACTTTGAATGACAAGAGTAACCAGTTACAGTAAAATTCAACAGCCACATAGTCCATCTGCCAACAGAATGTGCATGACTTAATCTGGCTCTTTATTCCTGATCATCAGCAGAGAATATATTAGTTTATATGAATTGTTGAACTGATGGAAAACTGCCTGGTTCCGAACCTTGGCCAACACTTTTCCTATATCTTGATGGGTCACAAAACTCCATGGTTACATCTGGAGTTTATGTGATTGTGGATGTTTCAAGTATGCAGATGAGACAATACATCTGGAAAACTGAAGAGAAAGCCCAATCTTTCAATTTGTACAAAATGCTTTTCCAGATCGCAAGCGTTAAGTCTGTATCTGAAAATTAGATGCAGAAAAGGTGTCCATTATAGTAAATGCTACCAAAGAGATTACATTTATACAGTAGATTGTTAGTGCTCTACTCCTTGTTGAAGTATAGTCACTCAAAGTACTAGACCCTGCCAGTTTTAAGTATATGGGCAACTGCCAGGGAGGGAACTGTTTCAGATTACTGTCTCTTATGTGGCAAAAATGGCAAACCACTGTTAACACCTCCTTAATTCAAAGTATTCATAAAATGCATTTTTCAAGATAGATTCTTAATGAACCTGTTCACACGCTTCTCGGTTTAAGATGTCCAGGTAATCAATAATTCCCACCAGTAACTAAAATAAAACAAAAATATCTCAGTGCGAAATATCACATGCTAAAAGCTTACTTATCAAAGAATACAATTTACCAGTTACAGTAATCTCAAAAATCCATTCACTTCATCTTTGGCAGTTTCAAAAAGTTGGACAACTACCCCAAAATCATAACTACATTTTCCTTTCTGTATTTTTCTGCCTCTATAGTTAGGCTTCCCAAACAGCTACACTTTAATCAAGTTACCCTGGATTTTTAAAACCTCACTGTAGAAAGGAGAAAAAAAAAAAAAGACTTTAGGCACATGCAGTAACATCCTTAACTCTAGCCAAAAAGGTCTTTCCAACCAGCTTGGTAGAACAGCGCCAGTTCAGGAAGCTCCATTAACTTGCACAGCCCAGCCAGTCAAGGACTCTGTTTACGCGACTAGCCACACTTCTTTGTTGATAGTTTGCAAAAAACCTAGGGGATGATTATCAGGGTTGTGGCTAGATGGGAATGGATTGGAAAGAAAAAAAGGCGGGTGAGCTTACATGAAAGATAAATCCAAACACACGTACTATGGGAATCCTTCCTTCCTCTGAGCCGAAGGGGGGAACGTTTCGGAGGGGGGTTAGGAATGAAATCTACTACTGTGGCCGGAGAAAAGGCTGCATGCCCTCCAGGCAGGAAAGGGATAAGGAGCAGAGGGCTTCAGGACTGGTGGGTGTTCGCCTACAGTTCCGGCCTCTAGTTTCAGCTGATAGACAAAAGGAACTCCGGGATTCCCAGCGACAGGAACCACCTTTGGTTTCAACAGCCCCAAGGAGCCACAGGGGGGCCACCTTGGAGAGGCCACAGACGGAGGTGCTGCCTGCACACCGAGGTCTTCCTTCCAGAAGGCTGGGAACGCCTCGACACCCCGCCCCGCCCCGAGATCGGGGTGTGTCTTTTGAAGGGGGAGGGGGTGCCCGACGTCCTTGCCAATCCTTGAGGAGGGGTCGCCTCCGGTCGGCGTCCAGCTCCGCGCCCCTACCCCGGGCGCCGCTCCCGCCCCCGCCCGGCCCGCGACGGAACGACGGGAGAAGTCGGGTCTGGGGCCGGAGGCTGGACAGGGTGGCTGGGTGGGTCAGGTCGTAGCCCCAGGCACATGCCCCCAAGAATCCGACCTGAGCGTGGGGCCTCGCTTCCACCGCCGCCGCCGCCGCCCCTCGGTTACCTCGGTCCCGGCCGCCGCCACCGCCGCCGCCGCCGCCGAGGACTCTCAGCTTCAGACACTTGCTTCGCTGAGAAGCCGCCGCCGCCGCCAGCGCTCCCCAGACTCCAACTGCAGCCGCTTCCTCCACCCGGCCCGGAGCACGCTCCGGGTTCCTGATCCTCCTCTTGGCCCCCGGCAACTGCCAGTTCCAGCTGCCCCAGCAGCCTTGGCTGTGCTCCTCCCAGCCCCCAATGGCCAGCCGCCGCCGCCGTCGTCGTCAGGGCAGTGACTGTCTCAGGCAGCCCCGGACCGGCCGGCTCCGCCCCGCCCAGCAGCCCCGCCCCTTCGGCACAAGCCCCGCCCCTCCCGGCCGCCAGGCCTTTCTTCGGCCGCCGGCTCCGCCCCCTTGCCTCGCCCCTCCCCCACCGCGCCGTCCAGTCGCCAACCGTGCCTGGGCGTGTGCAGCCGCCTGGGACCCGCTGCCTGCGCCGCGGGGAGACCTTTCTGGGGGCGGCCTCGGGGCTCCGCCTTTCTCGGGGACGGGGCGGAGAAGGGGGCGGGGGCTGCGTTCTCGCGTCCCCGAGCTCACGCGAGTCGCTGCCCCCCCCTTCACCAGTCGGCCCTGAGCCTTCCTTTGTCTTCCAGGCTGAGGGACTCCGCTGGCTTTGGGGGCCGTGTCCGATGCTAGGAGGGGCAGTTGAGCTGGGAGAGTTGCCCCTTGCCACTCCCTTAACCCTCTTGTCCCCAAAAGCCACTCCAGGCCCGTTGTATTCCTGTCATCCGGGTCCCCTTTCAATCTATTAAATTCCAATTTGTACAAAATGATGCTTTAACTTTCTCAGTCTGGGGCTAAGAGAAGCAAGTAAAGACCGGGTAGAAGGTTGTAAAACTAAAAATCGTAGGGGTGTGGGGCGATGTTCCCACCTGCCTCATGTGAAGGACATGGCCAGATGGAGGTTGAAAGCAATCACGATTGGGTCTCAGGCCCCTGCCCTTCTGGACCGATTGATTACCCACAGAGGCCACTATATGAGAAAAAGACCATGGTCGAGGTCAGAATGCAGAATAACATGAACTGCCCTAGAGGACCTGACCACAGGGCAGTTACTTTTGAACTAGACAAGCCAGTTGTTTGCATTCACGTGGACCTGGATTAGATTCCAAATTTCTGCTGGGAAAGTACTGTCAACTGATGGAGTAGGAAATGTATCTTTATTATGTTATTATTTATGCTAAAACCATGAGCTTTCCTCCCATTCTCCATTAATTTAAATGTGCTTATTTCTTAAATGTTGAGCCAGTCTCCCATCTGTTTTTAGGAATTCCAAAGTTTAGTTCTCACTCTTAACTGGAAAAATGGATTGTGCTTGTGCTTACTCTTCCATTCTGTTTATTCCCTGGCTCTCCATGGCATTTGAGGTTTGTTGATCTCAATCTTTAACTTTAACACATTTGTTGCAAATTCTGAGGTTCTTTTCCAAAACACAAGCAAAAAAGGCAGAAGAGTATAAATCCTCAAGAATTAGAGTGATGAAAATTGATTTTTAAAAAGATACAATTTTGATATTAGTTTGCTTAAGCAATTTTAATTACCACTTAACTTGTTTGCCATACATTATTGTCATTGGAAAAGTTGACTCCTTCAGTTTCATGGTTGTAAAATTATATGCTTAGAGAAAATTTTAAATAAGAGATATGTACATCGTTTAATCATTTCCATTAAACTATTTGCTAATACAATAATTAAAATAATTTCTGCCCAATAGGGAGAGAAGTTACAGAAACTTGATTTAGTGAGCCTATTTTTTTTAAGGTAACTAACCATCATGGAAAGCTGTTCTAAATAACTTCAGCAATAACTAAGCTGTAATTAATCTTCAGACCCATTTAGAATTTTTTTCACTTTAAAGTTTATTTCACGTTTCATTTTTATGGCTTTTTGCTTTCCCTAATAGAAGAACTTCTGAAAAGCAGGGACTGTGACCTTCACACCCCTGTAGGTATGTAGCAAGTTTCCTTGCATGTAAAGCATGTCTGTTCCTTTTTGTCACACTCACTTACTTAGAGGCTTACTACAGGTATGGTATTATGCTGGGCATAGTGCTAGGTTATAAAGATGGATGGACACAGATGGCAAAAGAAACTTGGGACTGCTATAGCCATTCTTTCTTTTCAGAATATCCATTTATCTCACCAGTTTTTGATATGAAGCAATGATATTTTGTAAGCTCTTTCCAACTCCTCGCGGCCAAATTACTGTCTCTCTCACCAAAAGTCTGAAATCTCCACTGTTTTTTAAAAAAAAAAAAAGTCTGGCTTAGTGGGCCTATTTATTGACCAAACCAGGGCATTTTTGAGAACAAAAAGGAGACAATAAAAACAATTAAAATTGTATAATTCTTAGATATACTTATTTATTGACTGAAAACTTGGTTCTATTGTATTTGACAGAGATATTCTATTTAAACATTATTTTTCAAAAAATAACAATAAAATATATATTAAAACATAAATATATATTTACATACCAAATTTTACAAAACATCTTTTTACCAATTACCTGAATGCTAAAAATGACATAGGCAGAGTATTTACGTATTTACTCTCAGTGCATTTTCACATACTTTACTCAATTTCTTAGCATATTTTCTCCACCATCAAGTACTGGTATTTTTCTAAAGAATGCATTTTCTTAAATATGATTTTCCTTATTTTTAATTTGTTCATAAAATTGCCTGAAATCTTCTTCACGGTTGCGTAAATTTGAAATTATTGACGCCTTCAACTAATGCTTCTCGGTGGACCATAATAATTCTAATTGAAAAATTTTCCTGTAAGTACTGAGGTACGTAGTAAGTTCAAAGCAAACTCTGATAAAGAAAATATATTCTTATAAAATACATTCTAATTTCTGTTTTTCAGCTCAAATGTACAATTTTTTCAGCTCAAATCTTTTTTGAGGTGTGTGTTTTTTAAAACAGAGTAACATCTTTCAACAAAAATTTTTACAAAACAAAGCGCCTCATATAAATTTTCTTTATGTATGTTGATGTTGATGGTTTCAATTAAATTTAGATACTGCAAAATTATATGTCTTCTGATTTTTAACCCATTTGGATACAAAATATCATTTTATCCAATTAAAAACAGCAGCTCCATCAAGATTCTCCCCACAAGGTGAGATAATCCAAAGCCCAATTATAAATTTGAAAATGGGGTCTTTTATAATATTTGTACTCTCATCAAGTGATACATTTAATTCCGTCTTTGATTGGTAGAGATAAATTTCAGTATCTTCTCTTGAAGCCTTTGTTTTCAGTAATTACGATACTTTAAAAATCTGCAGAAGACGAACACTTTGATTTTGGAGTTTCAGTGATTCTCAATGAAATGCTGTGAAAATTTAGAGGACTCATTTTAGTCCTCTAGTTTAACTAGTGTAGGTCACTCAGGTTTATTTACAGAGTAATTCATCTCTTTTAATTGAAGTAGAGTTGATTTACAATATTATATTAGTTTAAGTGTACAACATTCAATATTTTTATAGATTATACTTCATTTAAAGTTATTACAGAACAATGGCTATATTTCCCTGTGCTGTACAGTATATCCTTGTTACTTATCTATTTTTTACATAGTAGTTTGTGACAAAGTAATTCTTTAAGTAGTTATCACTGGCAGTCTTTCAGATTATGTCACAAATTTAAAGAACGCTGTTCATTGTAAAATCATTCAGCCTACTTGATATGTGCTCTATTACAGGGTGACTCAGCCTCTGTTTCATGTATTTCAGATATACCTTACCTTTAACTTTCCGCGTTCGCCACTGATTCTCAGAAGTGGCAGCCTGGTGAGTTCATGCGTGTCAAAGGCAGCAGCAGCAGGCCAGGTCACACCTGACTAGCACACCAAGGACCTGGTAGGATCAGCAAGCTTGAAAGTTTCACTGACTACTACCAAGACCAGGAGTTGGCTATACCTAGCCTCTCATATCAAGCTGAATTTTGTTTTTTCAGCTAGTATCCTGCACACTATCCTTGAGAGGAAGGGTTTAGTTACTTTGCATCTGGAAAGAGTCTGGAAAAGAGTTATTGCTGGCAGTCTTTCAGATTTCCCTGCAAATTTAAAGAACTCTGTTCATTGCTAATGTGTCTCACACACTATGAAACATGACCATGGTAGAAGCTGGAAATAAATATGAAGGAAGGTCTACTAAACCTATTCCAGATTATTTTAATACTACTAATAGTAACAGTGCTTGGTTTACACAAACATGCACAAGTTATGTTAGTTATGTTAATTGGACTTGATGTGGTCCTAGACTATAGAAAGCCTTTGATTGACAAAGTAAGCATAATGATAGGAACATCCAGCTGTGGCTGCCCTCTTAAATACCCTTTTTAAAAGAATGCTTATTTAAGCCTTACATGTTAAAATTACTGTTGCCAGCTGTATTTGTTCCTGTTCTTGAAGACAAGCCTAAAAAGAGTTTTTTACTTACAAAATGTGTAAGGTATAGGCCTTTCTTTCAAAGAATTAAACAAACTCCAAAATAAGATCTATTTTGCAGAATTACCAGCCAAGGGGAATTCAGACACACTAGCTGTGGTTACTGAGTAGCTGCTTACAAGGCTCCCCACCTTATCTACAATCTTTTAGAACAAAAACTCTCCAGAGACTCCAAAATTACACCTACGGTACACATGACAGAATGAATCCGGAATTCATCTTCTGGTCCACCTCTCAAATACAGCGAGGAATTTAAAGAAGCAAATTAGGATCCTCTAAAATGTGTCCCTCCAATGGATTCTTATACTTGCGTTTTCCTACTTTTTCTTCTATGAGCCCATACCCAACCACAGAGCCGCCATCATCCTTTTATCAAATCTTTCATCCTAATAAAAGTCGTTCATGAAGTAGTCGCTGAACCTCATTTTAAACATAGGAGGACAATCGAAACTGATTTAGCAATATTACCTTCCTGACTCCTATGTCACATGGTTATATGTAAAAATAGCAATAATTAGATATAATTATAGTAACTTGAAACTAATGCTAGATGTCATTGATCAAAGTAGACTTGCATAACTTTATTATGTCCACTATGCATTCTTTGACCAAATTACAGTGAAATATTAATATAATTAATCTCGATTTGCTGTACATAGTTATTAACTTGATAGGTTCCCAGATAAATGAGAGATATTATTGTCCTCTGCTCTTCTAGAAGCATTCCTTATTTTGTCTTTTTCCAGGTCTGTTACTCACTAGGCCAACATGCCGTGGTATTAGCAACCTCTGAGAGATAGGTTTGTATTAATTTGGAAGATAAGTATTATATACTAGAAAGCATAAAAATAAGCTGAACGAAGTGTCTGTGGGAGTAACTCATCTTGGAAGGCATTTTTCGAAGGTCACAGAGGCTCCTGGGAATCCCACGCTTCCTATCCCACACACGTTACCAGGGAACTCGTTTATATTAATGGTGATGGTGCAGGCAGAGACAGTTGTACAATATAGCAGTGCAGCGCCAAGAGGCCCATGGCAGGGCAGTTAACTTCTCAGAAAGCTCGTTTGTTTTATTAGGCTAGATGTCAAATGACCTCCGAAAGGTAATTGATAATTTCCTTAAAAGTCAGTTTTATCTGGGTGACTATATTTCTTATTAGCACTCTTCAGTTACCCTAAAATGTGATCATTCCTTTAGCTCATCCCTTACACGTTCATTTAATTTTGAGTAAGCCCTCTCTGTTTTTAAGAATTCTTCTGACTGAAAAATGTGACTAAAATCCCAAGTCTGGAACTGAATTGTTTGAGGTCCGCCATCTGCCAAGTCTTTTAACCATGAAACACAGCAAGCACCCTATCAGAGATGATCGCTATTCTAGAACCATACTGAAAATACCATCCCAAATTATTTTCCGAAAGGCACATGTATAGATCCCCATGCTCCTGAAAAAGGAAGCAATGTTTTTATGCCTTTCTTCCAACTGTTAATGCTACCAGTCCAGAGTATGTAGGACAGAGACACCCCCAAGGAACCATACCTGATGAAATTTACACGCTTAAGCAGTTGTCTCACCACTGTACCTGGTCTGACCTGTGACTTGCATTAACCAATGGAATGTGGCAGAAGTGATGTTATATTCACTCCAGACCTAGATCTGAAAAGGACGGGCAGCTTCTGTGTCCCGTCTTGGAATGCTCAACTTTGGGAATCACTATTGAAGAAGTCTGGCTACCCTGCTGAAGAGACCATGTGGAGAGACCACACAAGAAGACCACATGGAGAGGACTTGAGGTCAGATGGAGATGTGGAGAGGTCCAGCCAGCCCAGCATCTTAGTTGGGCCTCCTGATGACTCCAGCCCCAGCTACCATTAAATGCAACCTCACGAAGAACCCCAGGTGAGCCCACTGGCAGCATTGTCCAGCTGAGCCCAGTCGAACCACAGAACCATAAGAGATATCAAAATGATTGCTATTTTAAGCCTCTAAGTTGTGGAGTCATTTGTTATATAGTAATAAATAACTAAAACACTACCTGATGGAAATAAGAAATATCCTAGTGTTCTGCAATTATTACGTTATTTCTCTGTCTCTCTCTTCATCTAGTCTTTTGGGCAATTGAAGTAGTTCTGAAGAACTGAAACATTATTTATACCATCCTAGTTTTCTATCCATTTGAGAACTAGAGAAATGAGACAGAAGTGAACTTTTTAAAATTTTATAGACTGAATGAGAATTTATATTTATTTCCAAGTTTCTTTTCTCCCCACTGCATATTTCTTATCATATTAGAAACCTTTACTCAACAAGAACATCTCTGATTCTAGCCTGTCAGACAGCCATATGATATTTTCAAACAAAAAACATCTGGTTCTAGCAAAGTGCCTTAAAATAAATGAGAATCAGAAGCTGCCCTCTCAATTTGCCAACATAGTTTTATATATAACTGGGATGGTGTGTCAGGGGGTAATCTAAATCAGAAGCACATAATCTCAATAATGTTGATTTAATTTCTGAATGCCTAGAGATTGACTACTTCAAAATTTAAAAAGAATAAAACATTTTGGTTTAGCATTAGCCTTAAGTAATAAAAAGGTTTTGTTTCATTTCTGTTTCTTTTTTCTTAGGGGTTTCTATATTTTGCTAAGAACACATAATTAAGAAACTTATGCAGATAAAAGATAGATCTAAATTTTGGGTGAACAAACTCATTAAAAATCAAAATTTTACTTTTAATACTAGAATATCTAACATGGGGACAAACTGGTTTACCCAAGGATCATACCTTTATGTGAGAATCTCATCAAATTGGTTGTTATAATCAAAAAAGGATAATAAAACTGAATATTTTTCAATCAAATCAGGTGAACTGAGAGCCCAGAGGAGGTGGGAAGAGAAATGACCAACTTTATCCTGGGAGAGGTACACTTTGAGAAGGAGAAGTGATCCTTTTTTCTAAGAGTTCACGTGGAAGAAAGAAAGGGAAATGGTTTGGAGATATTTTGAGAAGGAGTGTATCTGAAAAAGAGGATTGTCTGTAAGGTCAAATCGTGGTTGAAACATTAGGAGGTTCATGGCTTTAGGGAAGTATAGTTTGGGTAAGGGTCACCAGATACAGCTGCATAGGCTGTTCACTGCACAACTGCAGGTTACACCATTCAAATGAACTATGATCCACTTCAAACGGACCAGATTGTATCAAGGTAGTGAGTGCGGTTAGAGATTGTGTCTGAGCAAGTGTAACAGAACCCACACCCAATGGCTTAATACATAAGGGCTTGTTTCTCTTGTGTAATAAAAAGCCTGATGGCATGGCTTATATAGTAGCTCAACAGAACTCAGGAAGCCCCCTTCATCTTTCTCTCTGCCATCCTAAGTATCTTTCACTTCATTGTCAGCTCATGGTAGGATGACCAACCTGTCCTAGTTTTAAAACTGAAAGTAACACACTGAGAAACCTCCTTAGTCCCTGGTAAACCAGGACAGTTGGTGACCCTACATAGTCTCAAGATGACATTCTACCTCCAGCTTCTCATATCCATTGGGGCCAGGAAGAAGATGAGGGAAGAATTAGGGAATAAGAAATGGGTGGCACCTTTATCAGGAAAGTAAAACTTTCCCAGTAATTCTCAGCACACATCTAATTTACCAGAACTACAGAAAGTAGGCTGGGAAATAGGTTGTATGAGCTAGACACATTGCTGCCTTCTATTGTAAGAAGTAGAGACAGTTCATTGTGAAGACACTTAGCAATATCTGAATAGCTTTGTGACTTTCTCTAGGACTGCTCAGCATCCTTGGAGCAAGAATGAAGAAAGCAGACAAGGAGGGGCAAACCAGGGCTGGGGATTGTCAAAGAAAAATAGCAGAAGGCTAAGGAAACGCATTATTTTGGTACATGCATGTCATTATTGAAATGGCCCATTGTGCAGTGCATACTGGGGAAGAAGTTCAATAAAGCTAGGAAGGACATCACCTATTAAGAAAAATGATAGAAGACTAGAAGTTTATAATAAAATATCAAGATTCTTTTTAAATCCTAGGAAAAAAATTGACATGAGAAAGTCAATAATTTCTTTCATTTTATTGGCATCAGATTATTTCCCTTCAACTTAATATTCACCAAGTAGTTCTATTTTATTTATTTTAACATTCTGAACCTTAGGGAGGAAATTTTACTTGAATTTGTCTTAGAATTATGATATTTCTGTTACACTGATAATAAATCAATAAAGACATTAACAATGAAAATCTAATATAAAAACAGGTGGTGAGTTGATAACTGAAAGATTTTTTAAAATTTTATTTTAATGAAAATGCATGAGGAAAGCTAAGCATTTTAATGTCACGTGACAACTGAATAAATCATGGATTGAAGAGCAACACCATTTATCTGTAAACCATCAGTGACAAGTGAATTGAGATCACCTTCTATTTAAGTTAGACCACATTTAAATTCATATTCTATGCACTCATTCAGACAGGGAATAAACAGGTCAAAGAAGGTATAGAATAAATGATCTAAATATATAATTATTTTTGAGTCAAGACACAGTGAATGTAAAGTGATCAATTTCTCAGAGGGAGAATTCTCCCCTAAGAGAGCTTTTAAAAGTTCAAATTGGAGATTCTATATGTTTGCATAAAGAAGGTCAAGAAATTCCACTGACAGTGTTGTAAGAGTTTGGGCTGAAGAAAAATAACAAGGTAAGCTTACTAGGCCCCTTAAAGAAAGCAATTGTCCGTCAACGTAATACGTGTATCCTGGTTTGCAGTCTGCTGAGGCAGGTAACCCTTTTGCTTCTCAATCTAGAGAACAAGATTTCCTAGATTGGGGCTCTATTTCCTACATTGGCATAGATCAATTTTACCCCCACAGAATTTCTTACTTCTCTGTGCCAAGGAGGAAAAATCAAGAAAAAAGAGAAATCAGGGAATAATAGGGCAGAGCAAATATTACCTGCAAAAGTGGCTACCTAACCCTGAGAAGCTGAATATGAATTTAGGCCTGTGAACTCTTGTATTGATAAAATAATCCTGGAAACTTTGACTTCTTCAAAGGAAACAAAATCTATATATAATTTTTACTCAATAAAATTTATTTTTAAAATATATCTATATATATTTTGCAAAGGAAGGAAGGAAGGAAGGAAAGAAGGAAAAAAGAGGGCCCTTGCTGAGAACAAGTGATTTCTGACCATAATCTACTCCATTATTTGTTTCCAATATGGGCAGTAGGGTGGTTTCCATTTCCCATTAAATATATTTTTATTACAAAATATTGTAAAATAATACATTTTTCTGAAACTCAATGTTAAGTCCTTTTGACTTCGAGAGCAGAAGAGAGATATCATCAAATGTTGATAAATAGTCTCCTTTTTTAACACATTTGTCCAAAAGTCTCTGTAGTAAAGGGAAAAGTATTTCAAGGTGAACTCGCTTTTTGTCTCTAAACCAGTTTTTTGTGGAGTGTTAGATTTTGACCTAACAGTTATCTGTTGCTACATCACATACCCTAACCTAAGAAGTGGCTTAAAACCACACTAATTTATTATTTCTCACAATTCTCTGGATCAGCTGAGTGGTTCCTCTGCTGGTGTCCCCTGGGCTCCCTCATTTAGGTGCATTCAGCTGATTTCACTCCCATGTTTCGGTCATCATTCTTTGGCTGCAGAGAATGAGGTGGCTTTCTCGCCAGGCTTCTTCATAGCAAGGTGGCCTTGGAGTACAGTGAGAGCTAAGGCAGAATCTGGAAAGCCTCTGAGGCCTTGCTCTGGAACTCACCCAGCATCCCTTGTGCCAAATTTTCTAGGTCAAAGAAATTCACAAGGACTGATTCAAGAGGGGGGAAAGACTCTACCTGTTGATGGGATGGTCCTGTTTCTTTAAGTATGACAAATAGAAATCTTTAAGAATTTGACAAATGACATAAACTCTCCAGCAGAAGAAAAAAAATGTACACATACACAAAGTCTGTGTTAATTTTAAAGGAATGATACCCTTCTATGTCCTAGGACTCCAGATTAAGAAACTAAGAAATTCTGATTTAAACAGCTTCCCCTAAATTCAGTGTGCCACCTAACAGGAATACAGTCAAAACAATTTTTTAAAGTATGTCCATCTGCACTGACATTTTTCTCAGTGTTAGGGTTTGTATTTATAAAAAATTATGTTTTTACTCAGTAGGACTTTGGGGAGTTAAGGCGCAGAAAACGTGAATATCATAGTTGAACAGAGACTGATAATTTGTTTGACTTCGAATGGAATGTCACTTATATAAATTAATACATAACAAAAGACAATATGCTCTTTTCTAGTTCTATAGAGATGTTCTTATTTTAATCAATTTGTCATTCTATCTCTAAATTATTTTACTCTAAAAATGTTAAAAGCAACTTAATTTTATCTTCTTTAGTCATTGGTGGTTGAAGTCCCCTCAAACAGGAAAGTGAAGTAGAATTTTTGCTCAGTATCAGTCTTTGCTTAGTTTTAGTTAATTATTAAAGAATTAACTGGTGTGTGTTAAAAGATACATCAACGTGAACATTTTTCAAAAATAACTTCACACTAAATAACTGACATCAGCAATATCTTCTCAAGATATTGAGAAATATTTCTTATTTAACATAACCTTTGTAATGTTAACAAGTACTATAATACATGGTAGTTTAATTTGGCTAACTTCCAATTAAAGTGAATAAAGAATATTTTATTTTTTACTTGTATTTGTTTGTATACATTCATTATTTGCTTCCAGAATAATTTAGAAATGTTACATAAGTAAGTACCTGGCATTCAGTCTATAATCTGTACTTGATAAGATAAAAGCAAGACTTTCAGATAGGTACACAGGTTACATAAAGGAAATTCTCACACAGTTCCTGAAATTCAAGAGGAACAGGGTGCTGGTTATTTGATAACAAGAGTAAGAGGTTGGAGAGAAGAACATATTTTAATCAAGGTATGTGCTCAGGCCAAGGCAGAAATGATTATTGAAAAGTTCATGTGGGGAGGTTACATTAGAACTAAAGTCCACAAATTATACACTAAATAAAAATGAAACATCACAGCTGAAGCCCACAGTAGAACTAAACCCAACCATAGGTGATTATTTTAAGGTAGAACCTTTTTTATTTGATACAAAAAGATTGAAGTAGAAAAGGGTTTAATACACCATTGTTGCCTTTGGAGATGGACAGGGCCGTGTTCAAGGATTTAGAGAGTGGCTGCAAGAAGCTGAGAGTGACTCCTGGCCAACTGCCAACAAAGAAATGGGGATCTTAGTCCTGTAAGTGCAAGGAACTGCATTCTGCCAATAACAAGGAGGCTGGAGGAGAACTTTGAATTCCAGATGAAAACACAGCCACTCGACATCTTGAGTTTAGCCTTGAATTCCTGGAACAAACTTGAGGCTGCCTGGACTTCTCATGTACAGAAATTGTGAGGTAATAAGTGTATGTTGTTTTAAGCTCCTAAGTTTGTGATCATTTATTTTGGAGCAATAGAAAACTAATACAGATTTTGGTACCAAGGGTGCCACCATAACAAATGCCCAAAAGTGTGGAAGGGATTTTGAAAGCAGGCAGTGAACTGAGGCTGTTAGAATTGCGAGGGGCATGATAGAAAAAGCCTAGACTGCTTGAAAAGACTGTTCATAGAAATATGGACACTAAAAACGCTGCTGGTGAGCGCTCAGCAGAGAATGAGGAACGCGTTACTGGAAACTGGAGGAAAAGAGATCCTTGTTATATAGTAGTGGGAAGTTTAGGAAAATTGTTTCCTGCAGTTATATAGAAAGCAGAACTCGTAAATAATAAACTTGGATATTGAATTGAGATGGTTAAGCAAAAAGGAACCAGGACATGCTGATTTAGGACATTCTAAGCCTATAGAGATGGCAAAAGATGCTAAAATTAAGAGGTTACTCCTGGAAGTGTGTACAGAGTAAAAACTGTAGGTGTGGCTATACAACCTTTTGCTGCAACCCTGAAAAGATCAAAAGTTCAGGGTGTTCAATCACCCGAGGTTAAAGGTGTGCTTCATAGATCTCAATCAAGCCAGAAGACCTCTAAGAAGCTTTACTGGCAGTGTGCTTCAGCAATCTCAGCTGAAGCCAAAAATAGAAAAGAATTATCTCAGGAAAAACATCTGTGGATGAGCCTTTATGTGGAAAGCCACATAAAGCCACAAGGTACTTGGGAATATTTTATCAGCAGGGGTGCTGCCAACTGAGACTGTAAGGGACAGAAAGAGCATGAAATAAAAGGAGACTCTCAGCATCCCCAAATTCTCCTGGCAGGAAGCAGGGTTACTACTCAGCTGCAAATAGCATCTATCTTTCATGATAAAGGAAGGATGACTCACAGCTAAGATCTCAGAAGGCAGGGAGGAAAGCCACTGAGGATATTCCCGGGCCTTGAAACCTAATGGAGCCTTCCCAAGACTTCCAAGCAAGACTGATTCCGTTTTCCCTAATTGGGGGGCAGAATGTTTATAACTGTATTCGTTTTCTATAGCCATGTCACAAATTACCTCTAATGTAGTAACCTAAAAAACTCAAATCTATTGTCTCCCACTTCTCTAGGTCAGAAGTTTGGTATGGCTATTCTGGTCTTGCTTTTTAGCGTCTCACAAAGACAAAATCAAGACGTCAGCCAGGCTTGCTCATGTAGAGCTCTGAGGAAGAATCTACTTTCAAGCTCCTTCAGATGGTGGGCTGACTTCAGTTCCTTGCAGGCCCTCATTTCCTTGCTAGCTGTCAGCTGGGGCCCTGTCTTATCTCCCAAAGACCACCCACATTCCTTTGTATATTACCCGCTCTTGCTTCAGAGCCAGCGAAGACACAGCAAGTTCTCCTTGTGCTTTGACTCTCTGTGCCTGCCTCTTCCTGATTGCAAATTTTGTCCTGTTATTTGAGTGTATGAGCCCATTTTAATTGTAGACAATCAGAAGCTCTCAATACCTCAAGGATACATGTAAAATCTGCCCCCTCAGTTGAAGTCCGGAGCACAAGCCAATATCTCTGCAGGAACCACCCTTTGATTTTGTGTGTCCTTTCCCACAGACACACCTTCTTTACTGAATGTAATTTGAAGAGAATTGATGAAATGAAGTGGCAGAGTTAAGTTGTATTCTCTTTTATTGGCCACTCAGATACAATTGTTGGATTCTCTGAGAAAGCAAGGTCTATCAGAAGAGTAAACTAGAAACCCAGAGAGCAGGTTTCTACTTCTAATCCTGGGCAAATCAAATGAGTTATCGGATTCATTTTTCATCGTAGGATTCTTTTTTCATAGTAAAAGCCTTAGAAAAAATTATTACTAAATAAAGGCAAAGCAATGTATTATTACTAATTATTATTTCTGTAACACTGCCACTGTAGCCTTTTTGGATATAAAAGTCGTTTCCACATTTTTTAAAGATCTCTTTCATGATGACCCCACTGGTATTCTCTGTCTCACCTGTTATGTACTGAATATACACTACCTGAAATTCCCTCGACAGGCCGTTTGCTCTCATGCCTCCTGACCTTTTTACTCTGTCCTAACCTACAATATCATCTTTTTTTCATCTGCACTTTTCAGCCTTTGGATATCAGATCACTAAATCTCTGACACTTCACTTAATATTAGGTGCCCTTCTCTGTGCTTTTTATAGACTAACTGTGTCTCCTCCCCTCCCCAAATTCATATGCTGGAATTTTCATCCCCAATGTGGCTTTATTTGAAAATAGGGCCTTTAAGGAGGTAATTAAGGTTAAATGAGGTCATATGGGTGAAGCCTTAATCTGGTAAGACTAGTGTCCTTATAAGAGGAGGAGACACCAGCGATGTCTAAGAACAGAAGAAAGGCCATGTGAGAACGTGGCAAGAAGGCAGCCATCTGTCAGTGAGGCAAGGAGGGAGATGTCACCAGGAACCAACCCCGCCTGCCAGCACCTTGATCTTGGACTTCCAGCCTCCACAGCGGTGAGCAAATATATTAATGTTGTTTAAGCCCTATTCTGTGGTAGTCCGTTACAGTAGCCCTAGCAGACTGATACAGACTCTGTAGCTTCCTGTGCATAGCTTATCAGTTTTTTTTCCAGTAGCAAAACCAAAACTAAACAACAGCAACAATACCCACTTGTAAGCACAACTAGGTGGAATGTTTGACTTGTGTCCTTAATTTCAAACTTCTGGAAATGTTAGGACAGATTCAATGTTTCCAGTTTCTAGCCTTCCATTTTCTCTGAAACTTCTAGTCATCTAGCTTTGACTTTCACAACCCTGCCCAAACTGTTTCTGGCTATGTCATTAATGACCTTCTACTGAGCTGCTCCCCACTCTTTATTTAATCAATCCTACTGTGTCAGGACAACACAGCTGAACATTCCCTTATTTCTAAGTTAAGGCTCTGTTGTTTTTTCTCATAAACCTTTGGCTGTCTCTTCCAGTCTTCTTTTGCTTGTATATTTTCATTTGTGTTTCCTTTAAACAGGGACATTCCCCAGGGTTCTATTCATTGTTCTCTTCTCTCTTTACATATTCCCATTCAAACCTTCAATTTCTGCTAATGTCACACTGGGGATTAGGTTTCAACATGTCAATTTTGGGGACACAAACATTCAGTCTATAGCAATTGGTCTATCTTGAACTTTGAATTGATCTTTTATTCATACGTGATATTATAACATCATGCATTGATCATTTTGAAAATATTAACTCAGTTATGCAAACACATTTCATTATACGACATCAAAAAACCCACATTTGTTAATGTCACCACAAGTCACATCAGAAAAGTTGGTCAAGTTCACAGAGGTGGAAACTAGTAGTCCAAAATTCTAATTTTGGTTTGAAAGCTTAAATTTTGTCCTTGGCAATAAATACAGTCACCTAGTTTCCTTAAAGCAACAGGCTCACTTCATTCATTTTTGAAAAAATATCGGCCAGATATCCAAATCTAAATCACCCTAGTTTGTCTGTCAGTTGTTCTTTCAATTAAAAATGGTATTCCATGAAAAAGAGTGGCCAGTTCAACTTGCAACTCTTACCACACACAAGTGTTTTTCATTGAGTTAACCATCATAATGTGGTATGCGGTAGAATGTGTACTCACCCATGAGATTTAATGAAAAATAATATTTTTTACTGCTCAATCACAAATATTCTTAGGTGAAACTGGCTGTTTTTTCTTTTCTTTTCTTCTTTTTTTTAAACTATGAGTTGTGGCCGTGAAAATGCAATGATTACTAGAACCGTTTGGTGCCATTGCCTTTGAATCACGTTAAGGTGCCAGCAGTTTACTCACCATTACTTTTGGACCTGCCAGTGCAAATGTCAACAAAGTGAAAAAGTCAAGAGATTCTTAGTGTTTCTATGAAAGTAATTTTGACCAAGACAATCCCCTGCAAGGGTCTTAGGGACCCTTAGCAGTCCAAAGGCCATATTTGAGAATGGCTGAACTATACCACTCTTGTGTCCTCAGAGATTAGATGATACTAGAAGATAGGTATAGAGATTGTATTCATTATATTTTTCTCTAAACTGGCTCCTCTGCCCATAATCCCTGTCTTATTTTGTGGTACCATTGATCAATTAAGGTCCTGGCAGGAAAAAGGATGACATATCAAACTGGGTGATCTAAAGATCATAATAAAGAGACTAACCAGAAATGTGTAGGCAAGATTTATGGAAACAAAGAAAGGACAGTGCAATTCCCTGAGGTTAACAATGGCAGAAAGTGTCATCTCCCTGGGCCGGAAGGGACAGGTAGAGAGAGTAGTTACTGGAACTTGGAGGGAGCAGCGTAGGAAGACGGATGCCTCAAGCTAGCTTTTAGTTAGAGGGCAGAGCCAGCCTATGGTGAACCCGGAGGAAAAGAGCTGGAAGAATATCCTGACCTCCCATTCCTCCCTTCTCCCATCTCCTTTCCCTCCCTCCTACTTGCCTAACTCAGTATGAAACCAGAGGGCAAGGGTGGAGGCCAGACAGATTATCAACGGATGTGTCTTTTGTTCTAGTAATTTCTTTCATCCATATAGCCTATTTTCCATTCAAAGTAGACAGTGAGTGTCCATTGCCTCAAAGGAGGAATGATTCCACCAAAAATGAGAAAAAAAGTTGTTTTCATTTCTGAAGCAAAAGCTTTTGATGTATATAATATCTTAGGTATCCGAGCTTCCAAAACTAACCCTTGAAAGATGCAGATCATAAATTTTATGCTGATAAATCATAGACTTTGAAAACTGTATGATCATCTAAAAGCAAAATTTTCCCATTCTAGGGGAAAGAAATATTCCATGAGCTGGGGAGAAATGGGAGAGTCAGAATGGAGGTGGGAAGAATGAGTTGCTGGGTGCATCCTGAGAGTGGACCCTGAGCCCTATCTTTCTGGCCTCATTTCATAGGAAAATACAATGGAAAGACTAGAGGGCTTGGGGAAGATGGAGTATGAGAGCAGAGAGAACATGTGCTTGGCTGCCAGCATGGAGTTCTGAGGGGTGAGAACAGAAATGCCTGAGACAGACTCCAGAGTTTGCTTGTACCCAGGGTGGTGTAAGGAAAGACCAGTTGTTTGTTATATGCTTCGTAAGGGCTCATAAATACCTAAGAGATCTGTTCTTCTGGATTAGGGTTTAAGTAAGATTAAAGAAGAAGAAGCAGAAACGTGCATGGACTGATAACTAGGCAGCCAATGAGAATATGAACATGTTAGCAGAGACAAGTATGAATAGAGGATTACAACTATTCATCGGAGTGTCCCTTTTCTATTCCTGCACTGTGTCTGGGCCCTGAGAAATCCCTTAGAACATAGATATAATTCTAAGGATTAGTGGGAGGGTGGACTCTGAATTGACCAGGAAAATTCTGAAATGACTGAGGGAACTCAAAAGGTTTCCTGAGGCTATCTTAAATTCACTGAGATTCTGAGATTAAACTTCTGTTATCCAGCAGAATGGGAGTCAAAATAGAAATAGGTTGAATTCCAGAAAAAAACAAAATCACATTTCATGCACCTTGAATTTGAAGAGTAAGATTTTTTTCCATGCTGAACTTCTAATATAGGTTTTATAACACTTTATTCCATTTATTTGTTTGCAAGTCTGTCTTCCCCACCTATAATATAAACATTTGAAAGGCAGGAAATCAGTTTTATTTATTTATTACCAGTACCTGCACAATACTTGCCCACAATGGTTCTTAAATGTGTGTGGACTTAATTCAAGATCTTTAATCTTTGATTCTTTCATGAATAAAAGGAGCTATTTCGGAGTGGTCACTGTAATGTTTTAAAAATATAATGTTTATCATTCATTGCTCTCCCTTTTTGACTGTACTGCTAACATGAAGAAAAGGAAAGTGAAAGAACAAGAAGAAGCAGTTATGTTTTGCTTTTTGGGTTTTTTTGACTGCACTGTGCAGCATGTAGGATCTTAGTTTCCCTACCAGGGATCGAACCTGGTCCCTAAGACAGTGAAAGTGCAGAGTCCTAACCACTGGACCGCCAGGGAATTCCCACAGTTGTGTTTTAACGATAAAAAAATTTGATTCTAGTCTTCAGTATTCATATATACATATTGAAAGTAGAGAGTGACTCCCTGGCTCCTTTTTTGAAGGTGCTACTAGCCTTTGAGAGTTAATTAATAGGTACATAAATTAATTCCACATAATGAAAAAGGAAAAAAGATAATGATAAATATAGTTAGATCCCTTCATGCTGTAAGAGTGAGTGAGCAGAAAAGCCTAAAGGAGCTTGCTCTCACTTGTATTATTTATATAGCTTCACATTTTTAATAAGTATAAAAAAAGTCAAATGCCAAATAGTACAAGACAGGGAAGAGTGATCACATACATGCACTTGCTTATGAAATTTCCCTACAGCAATTCCTTTATCATTTATGTGGGATTGGGGGTAAGAGACATTAATTAGTTACAATGTATAGGCATTTAATAACGTGTGTGTGTGTGCGTGCATGCACATACATGCCCATACATATATGCACATAAATATCAAACCTCTTAAACTTTAAATTTAAAACTGTGAATTCATAAAACCTGAAATCAATCAGCCATCCGACAACTTTAACTGTCTACTCACAATTCTGTTAAGATTTATGGGAGAATACAATATTAATTGAAAACACTGCTTGACTTGAAGTAGTTTATCTGGTAAATGGAAAAAGAAAACATACTAATAAAATAAGAAAAGAAAATCTCTAAAATATAACATGAAATAAAGTCACCTCCACGACTCTATTCTATGATTTACAAGTTGAAATCAAACAAAATGCTTTACCACCAGTTGCATACAATTTAACTTTATAAGTTCAATATGATCATAGCAGTTTATTAACAATAAACAGTTGATTATGTTAATTTCCTAAAAGTTTCAATGTATACAATGAGGAATGTTTTTACTTAAATAAATTCATTTATCTTCCATAGCATTTAATATAATTATGGTTTGATGTTTCTATATTGCTTTTACAGACATAATATTTACATAAGTCAAGGCATTTTGAATTAAATATATGCACTGCTAACAATTGACGTCTAATGGGAAAAAATTGTGTTTGTACTAGACACCTCAATGACACTCAGAACTTGTAATGAGCAGAGAGCACGAGGTGGCCACATTTTCCATCATGAGACACCCATCTCCCACATGATCTTAGTTGATGGGGCCAAGAATGAGCAGCTAACCCAAGTCAGGAAATTTAGAGATTAGCCAGGAAGCCTAAAAGGCAAATAAGCCTGAAAAGCTCTGCAAAAACTGGGATGATGTGGGCCAATAACACTGTATATTCTAGATCAGATAGTAAGATCTACAGAGACCATCAGGCAGGTAACAACAGGAACTAGAAATGAAAGAATGCAGGGAGCCTGGGAATTCAAATAAGGACCGTAAGGCATGATGTTAACGCAGATGTATAAGAATGCAGAAATTATCAGTAAGCATAAAGTAAAGAGAACTATAACATTAGTTTGTAGTAGAAACAAAACCGACTCAAAAAGGAGGAATGGGAAGGAAGGAAGGGGTCTCATATTCATCTCCTATCTCTAAAGGGAAGAACCATAAGTTCTTGCTTCTGAGGTCCCTATTGCTACCTTGAATCTAGTTCCGATCCCCACATGTCCTAATTCTATTCTGGGTCCTTCTCATATATTTCAGTGTAAGCCTCATCTCTTTTACTGAGCCTTATATTAGACCTCTATTCCTGGAGCATGTTTAAATGACTTTGTTCATTGCAACCGAAAGAGTCTGACCGAACATTCAACAATGACACCTACTGTGTTCTAGGTTCTTGAGATGTAAAGATACCTCTGCACATACAGGATTCAGTCACCTGAAGTAGGACGAACATAAATAGGTGATTCAAAATATTTCGGAAAGACAGAATCATTATTTTTACAATGGAGATCATATATTACTGATTTTTATCACCCTGCAAGTCTGTAAATCCAGGCTTAAACTCTTTCTTGACTTTCTGTTTTTTGTTTGCAAAAGGCTGCTAGACAACATCATTTGAATGCTTCAGGGCATTCATCCTTGACCTTTCACTGTTTTCTCCTAAAACAAAAGTCTTTCTCAATGTTAGTTAATGTCACTATGATACATCCAGTAATGTTGGTTTGCTACCTTAGTGTCATCATTTATTTCAGTTCTGCCAACTCCAACAAATCAGACCCTTTGTCTTCTTTTGTTTGTCATAGCTAATCATTTTTTAGTTAAGCCCTGATAACCATTTAAAAGCCTCCCTGCTAAACCAGCTTCAAAATTAATCTCAGTAAGAGCAGCTCTGGTAGGTCATTCATTCCCTTTCTCAGAAACTCTCAGTGGATTCCCACTGTTACTAAGTTAAGTCCTGATTCCCCGCCCTCTTTCAAGGGCAAATTGTAGTTTTCCAAAACTACTGCTCATGACTACTTTAAATATAATTCCCACATCAATCAAACTGGGCAACCACGAGATGTTTCTACATGGTTTGCCTTCCCTGCCCATTCTCTTTTCTCTACTTGGAATGCCCTCCCCAAATTTTCTATCAAAATCCTTTTCTTTTTTTAGATATAATTTAAATCCCATTTTTTCAAGGATATTTACTGGAACTTGCCACTAAATATTATCTCTTTCTTACCTGAATTCTCATAGTAATCCTTTTGAATATCTCTGAAGATACAAACTGATCATTTGTGTAATTTATTGCCACTCTCCAGCTCAAGTGTAAGCTTCTGAAGGGCGGGGACCATGCATATTTGTTATTGCACTGTCCAGCCCTACCCATCACCCTGTCTTGGCATTGTTATTCCTCTGCAAGGATGTTGAATAAATAAATGTATGACTAATACAGAGAGCCATGGGGCTACTTTCACAAAAAACAACCTCATTTAGTATACCCACAACATGATATTTTCATCTTAATTCAAATGAACATATCTTCCCATCCCACACAAATCTGTTCCTCCTCCTGGATTTCCTCTTACTGTTTGGCTACATAATCCACTTCGTTGCCCAAGTCAGAAACAGGAATCACCCTACCCATCTTCATTTTTTTTACTCTTCACGTTAAATTCCATTTTTTCTCCTACTTATCTTTTATATCTGTCCTTATTTCTCTTTGTTATTACTCATTCGTTCAGATTTTCTCTCTCTCTTCTGGTCTTCCTGCTTCTAGTCTCAAACTTCTTCAATCCATCTTCTAAAACTATTGAAAAAGTAATCTCTCGAATACAAAAAATCTGATCATCATGTGCCTTTGTTAAAATGTTTTTCTTCCCCATTGGTTGCCTTTAAATTATGTAAGAGCTGAGCTCCTTTGTACAACTCTTCATGATATGACACCTCACTAGTATTCCTAATTACTTCTTAGCTTTTGTCCCCATACGCACTTTGTACATTCTAAATTACTTGTGCTTTTTACACTTCCAGACCTTTGGAAACATTCCATGTAGAACACTTCCTTCTCACATCTTCAGTTCACCAGAAAAACGCCTATGTAACCTGCAGCTTTAAGCTTCTTTGTGAAACCTTTCCTGAATTCCTTCAGCAATCTTAGCTATTCCTTCCTCTGTGTTTACATTATATGTGTTGTGCCTATTCCATTAAAGCAGTCATGTCGTGTTTGTCTACTTTGCCATTAGACTCCTTGGGGACACAGATTTATTTTTTTAAACGTGTACCTTAAGAATCTAGTGGAATATATTTCACACAGTCATTCACACAGTCATTTCACACATGACAAATTCTTGTGAAAAAAAATGGTAAATAAACATAAATTATGGAAAAGGGAACCTCCATATTTCTTAAATTTTAATTTATATATTCCATTGTCAGTAATTGTCAAATCATCTTTTTTTGGATGTAAAAGGAGCATTAGGCATAATCTGTGTTCATTGCAAAGGGCTAGCCATGAATAAAAATTATAACATGAATCAACAATATTATAACCAGAATTTTTATTTCCTTTAGTAATAGAAAGTAAAATGAATAACCAACACTACACATAGTATACTAGATTATGCTTAAATTTATAGTTTCATAAAATTAAAAAACACACATATATTGATACTACATTCTGTACTTTCTAAATGTGACACCCTGAAACACCTATTCGTCCATTTTCAATGATGAGGATAATTGAGTTTGCTTTGTCAATAATGATTATCACCAGTTTTTTCATGCCAATGCCCTTAAAATCTATATAAGTTAAAGAGAAAGGATGAAGGAATGTCTGTTCCTAGGATGATACACAAGTTTTTAGGCCCTTAGCAAAAACTATAACATAATAATAAGTATTATACTTCATTAAAAAGTGAATATATTTTATACCGCAACAGTTGAATTGGGCAACATCTATCTAGGGCTCCCACATTATAGATCAGAAACACTCAAGTATTTTAGAGAATTAATAAGCTCCATGAATCTATCATCAAGTTAATATAACTTTTATTTCTCTATTGTAGCTAAATTTATATTCATTTCACATTCTACTTTAGAGATGTAAGTCAGACTTTTAAATATAATTAATACAATTAACTTTTAAGGATATGTCAATGTTTGAATTATCCAGAGTTAAGACAGGTTCTTTGGCATTCAAATATATATTCCAGGGCTTCCCTGGTGGCGCAGTGGTTGAGAGTCCGCCTGCCGATGCAGGGGACACGGGTTCATGCCCCGGTCCGGGAAGATCCCACATGCCACGGAGCGGCTGGGCCCGTGAGCCATGGCCGCTGGGCCCGTGCGTCCGGAGCCTGTGCTCTGCAACGGGAGAGGCCACAACAGTGAGAGGCGCGCGTATCGCAAAAAAAAAAAAAAAAAAAAAAAAAAATGGAATCTCTGATGACTAGTTTGTAATTTCCACTGCATAAGTTTTGCATCCTGCTGCTCTGTACCCTGCAGGAGATGATGGCACACCGGGTAAGGACTGGCCTGTTCAGGAAGGGACCTCTTGGACACATCGCTATGTTAATTGCTTTGAGTAAAAAAAATTTTTAACGGACTATCAATCTTTTCAAAAAATCCCATTTAGCTAATAAAAAATGCCGGGGTCAGTGAATTATGTTGGCTTAGGAATAATTAAAATCTAGTCATCCTAATGGACTGAAGATCACAAGGGCATCTTGGAAGAACTGTTCCAGTGAACTGTTTCATATGATGCTAAGCTTTGTTGTGACAGTTTTGCACAGGGTAGCAGAGTGCCTGCCAAAAGAATATACTGTTACATATTTTCTTTTTTTAAATTAATTTTTATTGGACTATAGTTGCTTTACGATGTTGTGTTAGTTTCTACTGTACAGCAAAGTGAATCAGCTATACATATATACTATTGATACTATGTATAAATTAGATAACTAATGAGAACCTACTGCTGCATATTTTCTTAAGAAATATGTGTTTATATTGTGTAAAAAGAATAAAAGATAATTTCTCAATAAGACGTTAGAAGATGAATCACCCAGATATAGTATTTTTCATAAGCCCCATCTGTGGAGAAAATGGTAAAATATGCTTGATGAGCAACTGAGGTTTTCAACATTATCTGTATTTACAATTTTAAAGTTCTCTTTAGCTTGTCAGATGCAGATGCATTTAATTAAATCAGTGGATTAGAAAATAAAATAATGAAAGCGGGTGTTTGCAGGAAAGGCTCTGGATAAATCCTTTATGCAAGGTCCAGTTTGCTTTCAGTTACAACCATGTTTTAAAAACATTGTGGTTAAATCCTTGTTACCTTTTCTTGACTCCTTTGGAAGGTTTCTGACTTCTGTTTTCTTAACAGGAAAATACAAATTTAATATTTTTTTAATTCTTGCCTTTAAACTCTCTTTTCTATGTAGTCAATAAGCATTCTTTTGCTTCCCAAAGAACAAGACAAGTATAATACTGCCAACACACTATAAACATTGCTAAAATTCAAAAACACGTTTAAAGTGATGTCATTGATAAACACTTAGCACAGACACTCAGAGATAAAGGCATGACATGGTTCCATTTGGTCTTCATGACTCTCCTTCCTGTTGGCCCAAGCAACTTCCTAGGGTGCTCTGATGTCTACAATCTTATCTTTCTATTCTAAGCCAGATGTACTTTTCAACTAGGCTTGTAAATTATTTGCTTAATAATTAATAACTTTAAGGTCTGGATGTCAACAGTAAGAATAGCATTTAAACTGCTAAATATGTTGTTGTCAACATGCTAAAAATTAAGAGCCATACAATATCTCCAGGGTTACCATACTGTATCTCTCTTTATCTCAGTAAAATGTGTCCACTTGTGTAGTGGTGTTTTTGGAAGCAAAAGGGTAAAAATGAAAAACTATTTTTTATTTTATTTATTTATTTTATTTATTACTATTTTTTATTTCATTTTGTGGTTGTGTGCCAACCTCTGTGCAAATACATCAATGTTGGCAATTCAATACGAGAACCTTCCAGTCATCTGGGTTGTTAAGGGGAAGCGGGAAGATAATTGGAAAATACTGTGAGGTAGGTGGATCACCATCTACTTTGCCAAGAAAACGATTAGCTTACTACACTTGTAAAGTTTAGTAGTAACTGCTCTAAATGCAGATGCACAATCAATGATCCTTTGTTGCAAATTGTATACGGAATATTCAATATAGTTTAGCATTTTTTTAACATCTTTATTGGCGTATAATTGCTTTACAATCTTAAACTTAACAACACTCAGTTCCTCGTTTCCAACAGCTTATTTTACTTGCTTATAAAAGGCATGCCACTGAGACCTCTTTTTACTCCCTTTTTTACTCTCTTTTTTTTAGTTGACTTTAACACCTAGTGGAGAAAGAGCCAGAGAGTCTAAAACAGGGGTTCGTGTTCTCTTATTTTTCTCTAGCTCCCACTTCACTGCATGCAATTTCCATGTCACCAGAGAAGTGTCTTAATATAGGGATGATCCTGTTGTGTAAAATGTGCTTATGTTTATCTTACTGTATTGAGACCTTCATTGAAAATATTTCAATTACGTCACTGATAAGACCTTTCATTCTCTAGATTAGAAAAGAGAAATCCAAAGTCCTTTGTCCGGCACATCAAGAAAAAACTTCAAATAGGATTAGTAATGGAGTTAAATGAATGATGCAATGTGTTTGGAAAAGGGAAAAACAAAATCACAAACCAGTTTCCACTGATTTCTCATTTTAACTCTTAGGCTACAGCATTGCCAATGTGATTGAGTGAATTTTTCCTTTCTCCCTTCCTTTAACTCCATTTTTGTTTGCAAATAAAATTAAACTTAAAATCATTATTTGAAATCATTCTCATTGTACAACAAATGGGGCCACAGACAAATTTTAAATAAAACCTGAACTTGGTAGATTCTATTAAATGAGATTTCACAGGATATAACTTTATGGAATTTTAATTTCAAGTCACAAGAAATGTAAATACCAGGTGGATTTAACATGAACCTGATGAATCTTCAGCTTCAGGGATCCTCACTTGCACAGTCCCCTTGTAAGGCTCAGTCATTATTTATTTTTGAGTAATATTGCCTATTTCTATGAGGAGAGCTATAGCATTGAAAACATGCTTGGTACCAGGCGAAAATGTCCTGCTTTTTCACCAGTTCCTATAGTTTTGAATTTTCTCTCTATTTTATACCATTCATTCAAAGAGAAACTACCTCTCACAGAAGCTATTAAATTTTTTTTCTTGAGTTGGTAATTATACTTTTTATTTTAAAAAATCAACTTGAATGAAGTATAATTTGCGTAAAGTGCACAAATATTAATGGTACCACATTGACAAATGTATATATCCATGTAATCACCACTACAATTAAAGGCATGAAGGATCACAATGCTTCAAAATATTCATAGCCTTTGATCTCATAATCTTACTTCCAGAAATCTATCTTAAGGAAGTAATTCTAAATGTCATTAAAGATTCAGGCATAAAGATGTTCATCATCAAGTTGTATAATTTATAATTGCAAAAAATTAGAAGCCAACTAAATGTCCAGAATAGGGGAACGGTTAGGTGATAGCACATTGAGATGATAAAATATTGTGTTAACAAATGTTATTAAAGAGTCTGAAATAAAAACCTGGAGACTGTTGATTTTGCAAAATCTTACATGGAGAAAGTGATACAAAATTGATTGTATGATATGATTTCATTTCTGTAAACAAAAAATGAATAGAAAAATATTTGAAAAGAAATACTCCAAAATGTTAACAGTGGTTTTTTTGGAGGCTGGGATTCTTTCTGGCTCATATTCATTTATTATTTTTATCAATATGCTTTTATTATTAGCAGAATAAAGTATGATTGAAGTATAAAAATCTTTTTAAAAAATCAAGATCTTATTCATCTCAGTATTCGTGATGATGTTTCTGAGGAAGCTGTTTGTGATCATGGTTTGTTGAGCTGTGCTAATATGCTTTTCAAGTTTCCTGCCAAAGATTTCTTAAGATTCATCAGCTTCCTTCTCCTCATGACAATAGAGCTTACTAGAGCAATCCCTGTAGTAAGTAAAAACAGCCATCAGCCCTTGAAATTTTAATTAATTTTAGCACTTTGCAGCTATTACATGCAGTTCTTTCAAGCATCAAAGTATCCAATAAATCCAGAGCAGACTCTAGAAAAAAATGTGATGTGGGTGGTTTTTTTCAACATCCTACCTCTTTCTCAAGACTCTTCTCCAATTTTCATCGGCAAATTCTTTCTCAGTTTATTCCTCTGCCTGTCTCCCAAACTGTTGGCTTCTTTCTGGACTCCACTGGAAGCTGCCCTTCTACAAGACTAATCCTTATTTTCTAGATACCCAGTCATCTCCCCAGTTCATTTTCCACTAAAATGATTTATATTTTTCATGTCTTCAGTGAATTAATTTTTGCTAAAGTAAAATAATCTCTCTATATATTACAAATGGATATGTTGCTACCACCTCCACCTAGATAACATACATATTTATTGAGGCACTTGCAATGTAGTAGAAAAAGTAACAGATTTATACATTAATATTTATTTTGTATAGTTTTTAAATAAAGTAGTACATAAAACCTCTACATGTTTTTCTATTTATAAGAATTCTCTTTCTAAAAAGCAATTATAAGTAAAAAAACTCATTAAACACTTTATCTTATGACTCTTCAAAATTTTTCATTTTGACACCATCGTCTATAACAAGGGTCAGTAAACTCTGTGAAGAGCCAGATAGCTAATTTTTTAAAAATTAATTAATTAATTAATTTATTTTTGGCTGTGTTGGGTTCTCGTTGCTGCGCGCGGGCTTTCTCTAGTTGAGGTGAGCAGGGGCTACTCTTCGTTGCGGTGCGTGGGCTTCTCATTGCGGTGGCTTCTCTTGTTGTGGAGCACAGGTTCTAGGAGCGCGGGCTTCAGTAGTTGTGGCACGTGGGCTCAGTAGTTGTGGCACACGGGCTTAGTTGTTCCGTGGCATGTGGGATCTTCCCGGACCACGGCTCGAACCTGTGTCCCTGCATTGGCAGGCAGATTCTTAACCACTGTGCCACCAGGGAAGTCCCGAGATAGCTAATATTTTAGGTTTTGTAGCCAACCTGATCTCTGTTGCAAGTATTCACTCTGCTCACATAGTTTGAAAGCTGTCACGGACAATACTTAAACCAATGAGCATAGCTGTTTTCCAGTAGGACCTTACAAAAGCGGGAGGCAGGGCAGATTTGGTCCATTGCCAAAGTTTACCAACCCTAGTTTATAAAATAAAAACTAATCCATATAACATGCTATTAATGGCCCTTCTAAATTTGGCTATAGTCTACTGTTTCCTGGACATCCTTATTAACTCATTTCTCTTGTTCAAGCTGTTTTTTAATTTAAAATACCCTCCGTCTTCACTCTGTTCTTTCTACAACGAGCTCTCAAATACTTAAGTTGTAGACAAGATAATCACATTCTCTATGATCCTCTCTATTCCCTCCTGTATTTCTGTAAGAATTTTTTGTGCCTTTATCATAATGCTTTTTTTTGCAGTTACTATCACTCTATTCTTTTACATTTTCCCCAGGTTTATTGAGGTATAATTGGCAAATAACACCATATATAGTTAAAGTATACAATGTGATGACTTGATATACGTATACATTGCGAAAAGATTACCACAATCAGATTAGTGAACATATCCATCACCTCATATAGTTACCTTGTATATGCGTGTGTGTGCACACGCATGTGTGTGTGGTGGGAATGTTTAAGATTTACTCTCTTAGCAAATTTCAAGTACACGATACAGTATTATCAACTATAGTCACCATGCTCTACGCTAGATCCCCCAGAACTTATTCGTCTTATAACTGACGGTTTGTATCCTTTGAGCAACATCTTCTCAATTACTCCACTCTGAGCCCCTGGTAACCACCCTTTTACTTTCGTTTCTATGTGTTTGAGATTTTTTTAAAGATTCCACATACAAGTGAGATCCTAGACTGCTTGTCTTTCCCTAAATTGTTTTATTTCATCCATGTTGTCTTAAATGGCAAGACTTCCTTCTTTTTAAGGCTGAATAATATTCATATACATATATATACATACACATTTTCTTTATATATATATAAAGAAATATATATATAAAGAATATATATATGTATACCACATTTTCTTTATCCATTCATTTATCAACACTTAGGTTGTTGCTATATTTTGGCTACTGTGAATAATGCTATGGAGAACATAGGAGCACAGATATCTCTTAGAAATAGTGATTTCATTTCCTTTGGATACATACCAGAAGTAGAATTCCTGGACCATAAGGCAGTTCTATTTTTAATTTTTTGAGGAACCGCCATACCATTTTCTATGATGACTGCACCAATTTACAATCCCATCAACGGTGTACAAAGGTTACCTTTTCTCCACATCCTCACCAACATTTGTTACCTCTTGCTTTTTGACGATAGCCATCCTAACAGGTATGAGGTGATGTCTCCTTATGGCTTTGATTTGCATTTTCCTGAAGATTAGTGATGTTGAAGTTGTGTTCTCAACCCCTCCCTGCCCCTCAGTCATGCAGACCCCCTCAGTATTCTGGATGGGGCAAGGAAGAAATGACCTCTTTGACAGCATCCTACATAGCTGGGGAAGCCGTGCTCGCAGACTCTCACTTTCCCACACAGGAGAAATTGAGTGTTAGGGGATGTCTCTTGGCAGTGAGTTGTGCCTTCTGAGGGGAGGGGTGACAGGGGTAGATTGAAACTGTTCCTCTACCTCTTTAATAAATCCAACCTCAGATTTTTTTTGCCCCGATGGTGTGCTAGAACTTCTTAGCTGGACTTCCAGACTCCTAAAATGTATTCTTGTTTGTGGGTGTTTGTCAGAATCGGTGTCCTTTGTGGGGAAGATGGTAGAAAACTCCTATCCATTGTCTTAACTGGTGTCACTCCACAGCTCTTGATTATTTAGGGAGAGATGAACTAGATTTCACATTACACAGTCAAAAGAATAGACACTGCATCATTGAAAAAACTCAAACTCTCATGAATCAGTAAGAACTTTTTAAAAAGCTTCCATTATTTTGGATTAGAAAGAGCCAAAGATGTCATATTGTAGCTAATATAGAGTGAGAAAGCCAATTTCTCTTGCCCGTTAGATATATAGCTCAATAATTTAAATGTTTGATTCAATAAAAAGTATCTAGTGCTTTACATTGAGTAAACTATGTAATAATATAGAACAATTATAAAAAGAAGAAGGGACTACTGAACAACTTGAAATACACTATGACTAAAGTATTGCTTGATTTATGTCTTACTTGAAAAAGATAGGCAATCAATTTATTTCATCTGCAATTTTGTCCAGTTTTGTAAACAGTTTAAAAAGGTAAAAAAATCATAAATTCTTCTCATAGGATGACTGCAAGAAGGTAATTCTGGCTGGTTTGTCAAAAAATGGGTACAAGAAGTTCCAGCATCTGAGTTAATTCGCTATGGAAAGAACAAACTTTTCCCTTTGCACTCTTGGAATGTTAGATAACATCTCTAAAATATCTTTTGGCAAACTACCTGATGAAAATAACATTAATGCATGACTTGACTCTTACATGCATGAATCAGAGTTTGAAGAAATTGAGACTAATTGTTGTCAACATAATTAAATGATTTTGAAAATCCTGATAATAACATCAAACAATAATAGACTGCTAGGCCCTATTCTAAATACTTAACATTTATTAACTCATTTGGTCCTCAAATAACCCCATTTGACAGTTAAGAGAACAGACACAGCAAGTTTAAATAAGTAGCCCAAGATCACACAGGTCGCAAAAGGCAAAACCAAGACAGAAAATGAGACAGTCTGGCTCCAGAGCCTGTGCTCTCGACCACTGTGCTTTGTTTGCAAGTAGGATTATCATCAGGAAGGTAACACATGGGCCTGGACTTACTCACATATGCTCTCTACATATGGGAGGTAATTCTGATTAAATATATCAAATCAGTTTTAGACTTGCTGAAATCTTCTCTTTCTTCCATCCTATCCCATTGACGAGTTAATTGAAATTTGACTCCTATGATATTATTTCATAGTTTTTAGTTAGTTCTGCCATTTTTTTCCCCCATGAGATTATGGAAACTTCAAATGCAGTAGACGTCCTTATTCTAGTTCTAATTCTTTCGGCATTCAGAACTTTTGCACAGTGCTTGGAATTTAGGAGATGTTCAATAGAATGCTTGTTGAATGGATGAATAAATGATAAAATGCAATGAATAATATTAAGATGTTTGAGACAGTTCAATAACTAGAATCAAACTTCCCTGCTCAAGTGCCAAAATAATGACAAAAAAGACAAAAGATTCAGCTTTTGGAAGGTAAAATTTCAACTCTGATATTTCAAGCTAGTGCAGGAGAGTGGAGTTTATGTCTCATAACAGATGTAAGATTGAAGAGCACTTAATCTTTTATATTAATTATCTATTGCTGTATAAAAATTATCTCAAGACTTAGAAGCTTACACAACAATAAACACTTAGTCTGTCACATTTGCTACAGATGAGGAATTCAGAAGAGGCTTAGCTGGGTGTTCTGGTTCAGGGTCTCCTACAAGGTTGCAGGCAAGATGTAGGCTTGGGCCACAGTCGAAAACTTGACTGGGGCTAGAGGATCTGATTCCAAGAGAGCTCAGTCATATCGCTGACAAGTTGATGCTGGCTGTTGGCAGTTTCTTTCCATTGGACTATTTGAATGTTTTCATGGTTCTGGCAGCTGGCTCCCCCTAAAGGGGCTATCGCAAGAAAGAGCAAGATAGAAGACACAATTTCTTTTATGGCTTTGCCTCAGAAGTCACACATTGTCATTTCTGCATTATCTTATTGATATTACAAGCCAGCTGGTTTCAATGTGGGAGGAGACTACACGATGGCAAGAATATTAGGAGGCTTGAATCATTGGTGACCTTATTGGATGCTGGCTACCAAGCTTCCTTCACTAACAGTCTTGAACTGGAGTAGGCCTCCTCCCTCAGCTGCCTAGCCTGCCTGTGGGAAACCACAGTAGAGGAGACACAGACTTTCTACAGAGCATACTACCAAAAGAGAGAGAAAGGAGGGGTTAAACTATAGCAAGTTTCTACCACAATGTTTCACCACTTAATCACTTGTTTACTTATCTGAGGGCTTCCTCCCCAACTCAGTTATAAGCTGTAGGGATCAGGGACCCATTTGCCTTGGGCACCTCTGAGTGTCCAGCACTCAGCATAGCCCCTGGTACAACACACCCTGGTTGAATCTTGAACGAACAAATTAATGCAGTCATGATCTGCATCCTCCCACAGAAATTTCTGAAATTCAGTGGTTGATGGAAAGGATTCCCTTCAGTAGCTTTAGGACTACTATGCATACATTAATCTTTCCCATTTAAAACTTCAAAAACAATAAGTGCAAAATAATGTTGGTTGATAATTCACAGTACCTTTGGGATATTATTTTATGATGCCATCCTTATTAACGGCCAACTTAAATCTTTTTCATGTGGGAGATGTTCTGAAGTACAGACAAAGAAACAGTGGCTGATAAAATTTATCTTTGATCGAAGGACAAAAACTCCTGTTTAAAAATTCTCAAACTGATTCATACAAAGAGGAACATGGAAAATTAACTGCATTGATTAAATTAATATCTCCAGAAAAATTAGCCCTCCAATTTTCTTGGACTATTTAGCATCAGAACAAAGAAATGTCATAAGCAGCAACTGAAGAGAGAAATTTGTGGCATTAATTCTATCCAGTCCTGGCTTAACAAAACACTACAGTGGCCCTTTCCCTCCCATTCTATTCTAAAATTTCAATCCAGTGTATTTTCAAGTTCTATAGTCAACTTTTATTCAGTTCCACCAATACTGTCAAGGCTACTTTTTTTCAAATTTATCTCAGACAGCCTGCATTACCTGTGCTGAGAGGAACATCTGTTTCAGATTCTGAGATATCCAGATATATTGGTGAAAGTACTAAGTTTAATTGACATGAATTTTATCCTTAGTATTACTACATTTATAAACTACATTTTTAACTTTAATTTTACTCTTTTTATCCAACTAAAATATGAGGATAATAATGTATTTTTAGAATTAATGAGGAAGTCGACGTCAAGAGCTTTTTAACTGCAAAGAACTTTACAAAGTTGGATGGCTATTGTGGCCATCTTCAACAGAACTCTATGAATTAAGGCACTAGCTTTAACTCTTTATGCTCATAAATTCGTATGATGTGTTAGTGGTGGAATTATCATTTCCCAATTTTAAGGCTTTCTTCCATTTTGACTCTCCTAGCCTATTGCCGCTTGCTCTCTTATTGTCTCTGCTCCAAGTGAACTGGGAGCACTAATCAGATTGTTGAGTTTGGAGAAAGAAACTTGGCTCAAGTTTCTTGGTACTATGCTGAGTGCTGGCCATTCAGTGGTGCCCAAGGTAAATGGGTCTCTGGTTCCTACAGCTTATGATTGAGTTGGAGAGGAAGCCATCAAATAAGTAAAGTTATTACGTGGAGAAAAATTGTGGTAGATACTTGCTATGGACTGAATTATGACCCCCCCATTCATATGTTGAAATGTTAACCACCCCCTGCAACTGTACTGGAGATATAGGGCCTTTGAGGAGGTGATTAAGGTTAAATGAGGTCATAAGGGTGGAGCCCTGACCTGATAGAAGTGGTACCCGTCTAAGAAGAGAAAGAGACACCAGAACTCTTTCTTCAACATGTGAGGACACAGCGAGAAGACAGCCATCTGTGAGCCAGGTAGAGAGGTCTCACCAGAACTACATCATACTGGCACTCTGATTGCAGACTTTCAGCCTCCTGCCCTGTGAGAAAATAAATTTCTGTTGTTTAAGGCTTTTAGGTTATGGTATTTTGCTATGGCAGCCTGAGCTAACTAAAACAGTACTACACAAGAGAAGTACAGTTTTATTTGAAAGAATATAAAGGGCCTGCATTAGACTGGGTGATTAGGGAAAACCTATCCAAAGAGATGTTAAGACTTGGATCTGAAGACTGAATAATAACCAGCTGTGAGCATTGCAGACTGAGGTCACCAGGTTAATAAAGATTTTCCTCCATTTGGTTTGACTCTGTATCTGTGAATGTATGGTTAGACGGAATAACATGTTTGTTATCTCTGTTTGCAAAGCCTTTCTAGTTCTTACCATGACATCACTACATTATTTCTGTTTTAGAGATGTTGTTACACTGAGGAATAATATGGGAGTTTAAATAGGCCCCAAAACAAAACATAAATCTATCAGAAACATCCAGAAAATGCAGTTTCCAACATATTTTCTTGGCCTAAAATTGGATAATTCCCCATAAAATTTTCATTTGAATGAATTGTTAAAATGTGTTTACTTGGTTAGTGAAATTGTTGTTTTTCAAAATGACTTTTACCTGACCGTGGAAAACAGTTTAAATCTAAAAGTCTTTTTATTTTCATTTATACAAGACCTGAAAGAAAGTCTCAATGTGCATACATCTTTAATTCAGATAAATTCTTATGGTCATTTATTACTTAAAAAATATCTTCAATTAAGCTCTCCATCTGATGCTTTTAATACAATAAGCTCTTAACAATTAAAAAAAAAACAACCGTTGGTTTACCTTGTTTGTAGCATCGACACCAGGTTTTAATTTTTCTGTATATATATTTTCAGATGTTAGATGTTGTCTTATTCACGTGAGCATTTCCAAACCCTAGCATGGTAATCGACACGTGCTGAGTGTTTCATAAAGGTTGATTGACGTGTCCTTTTTAACTTAAAAAGGTTAATGATGGGTGATTGTCTTTTTAAGTAAGATATGACCTATTGTTGGTGGAAAGATGACTTTTAGGTTTCTATACCAAATAGTGACAAGCTTTGGTGCTATCATTGTTAAATATGGGTCAATTTTCCCTTGGATGAAATTTAAAGAAGTGCTTTTAATTGATGATATGATGTTTTGTTGTTATGTTGTGATATTTTTGGTTCAAAGGGATTGGGTGACAAGGAAACAGGCAAGGAAATGAGAAATATGAGGCTTGGTCCAATTTCTCTTGTAGCATTATAATCCATAGAATACATTTGGGAGATGGTTGGAATAAAACTTCTTAATTAGGAAACTGAAGGAAGCCACAGCATATGATCTGGATTTTGTGAAATAGTATCTCTCTTCCTTTTCACAGAGTAAGCGTTTCCTATTACCTACACAATAATAATAGTCCTACGTCATTTGCCTGAAAGCTATTAAGATCATGTTGTGTTTTGGGACCTTTAGTTAGAAACATGTCAAGGCCATTGACTGTGTAGCTGGATTGCCAAGGTTAGAATCCTGCCTTTGACACTGACAAGCTGTATAGACTTGAACAAGTTAGTTACCCTCTCTGGACCTCATTTCTTCACTTGTAAAGTGGAGACGATACTAGTGCCTGCTTAACAGAGTTTACTGAAGGCCAAGCATTTTATATATGTAGAATACTAAGAATAGTAGCTTGCACGTAGTTAGTGCTGCAAAGGGTGTTTGTTCAATAAGTAATAATGAACATTCATATTAAAACACAACTGTATTACTATAAATTGTAGACAAAGGAATTGAAGAATCTTTATTAAGTGCTCCAAATCATTGAATGGAGTTCATGGAAGAATAGCTCAAACCCAAAGCTTCTGATTTTTAAGTCTGTCAGCCATATGTGTGCCTGCTTCTCTCTAATTAAGCTTCACAGATTTAGAAATTCTCTGCTACAGAGGGCTGGAGTATAAGAAGAGTTATATATAGCTCTATAAAGGATAAAAATCAAAGGTCTTTGAGGAAAGCTGATCTGTATGTGGAACATAAGGGCTACCCCCAAGAATACGATGGGCTGCCTCACTGTGAGCTGTTGTGAGCCACATAGAAACGCATGCGACCTTTACTCTGAGAAGGAACAAAAAGCTTCAGGGGAAAAAAACTGTCCAGCTCATAGCAAAAGGACATAAAATTAGCTATGTCATTGAAATCAAATCATCAACTCTTTGCTACTTAAAATTCCTTTTGGAATGAACAAGATGTAAATCAATGACAAATGGATTAAATTATTTATTACAACATACTTCAAAGAATACTTTTTGAGTGTATAAATTAATGAGGACTCTGAAAAGGTCAGAACAAAGCAAACAAAGAATTCCTTGGGCAATCTCGACAGAGGTGAATTAGTGGGCTGGGCTGATGTTTAGCCCCTGGATCATGAAGCTTGGAGAACCAGAACAGACATTGAGAACCCGCTGAGCCAGACAGAGTTGCTCAGGCTGAAGCCTCATGCTGGGAGGCTCCTCTGACTGATGAAAGAACAGCTGCCTAACTGCTTACCCTGATCTCTGTTGCTCATTTATGATATTATGAAAAGTGTAACCCTACATTTTAGGGAGGTGTTAGAATTAGTGAGATACCTAAAGGACCTTGAGGTATTGACTATTACTGTCACCAAAAATACAACATATGCAAAAAAAATGTATAATGATTCTTGACACGAGGTATGAATAAGTTGCCTTCTGACATGTGGAAATGAACATGGGATTGGAATTGGGTCACATTTATGTCACCTTAGCCAATACCTAGTTTAATGAGTTTGGGTAATATTCTCTTTTTTTCACTCTTAGCCTTGCTTTCCTGAAATCTTTATCCTTCAAATATGTTTTAGGGTTTTTGGGTTTTAATGGCCATTAATTTTATAGGCTAGTACAGGCTAGATAAACAAAAAGAGACAGAAAGTGTTGAGGAGTTGTTTCAGTAAAGGTTTCTCACACATTATTAGACTGGACACATTAGAAAGCTGAATAATGCCAAGTGCTGGCTAAGATGTGGGGCTGAGGGAACCCTCAGCCATTCTGGAGAACAGTCTGGCACTATCTGAAAATATTTAGCTATCAACATGGCTTATCACTCAGCAGTTCTCCTTCAGGGTCCATGTACCAAAGACGTTCTTACATGTTCAAAATGGGACATTTAGGGCATTGTCATTGCAACGTTTATGCATGTGTGCAGTGAGTGTGTATGAGTGTGTGTATTTTTGTGCTGTGAGTGTATGCAAGTGTATATATGTGAGTATGAGTGTGTATGAGAGTGTGTGTGTGTGAGCGCACATGCACATGTAATGGAAGGTTCGTCTAGGCAACCCAAATGGCCAGCATTGGGAGAGTGGACACACCATGGGCTATATACAGCAATCAGATATAAGGATTACCTGGAGTTAGAACAGGATAGATGGATCTTAAATACACAGTATTTAATGAAAAATATCAATAGAAACAATGAGAGCTTTAAAACAGCACATTTACATACATTTGAAAACACACGTGTTCAAGCTCTATACAGTTTGTAAACATATACAAATAAAATAATTCTCATTAAACATAATGAATAATTGCAGTAGTTGCATACGGTAGAGGTAAAGACAGGAGTGGGTGAGGGGCTCAAAGGTAATAAATATCTACAGCAAGAGGGGAACCTTGTTTGGACTCATGAAGATAACGTGACATGGACTGAGCACAGGCGCAGACTGAAATACATAAATAAGTAAAATGACTGTCATGAGGGGGTCTCCCAAAGAAAGTGAGGTTTAAGATGGGTTTTGTGAGGTGAGTAGTAGTTGACCAGGCAAGGTGATGGAGAGGGAAATCTTACTAGAAAGAAGAAGACTTGAGAATATTCTGAGCGGTAGAAGCTGCCAATTCAATGGTCTGAAGTCAAAAGCACTTGCCTTCTCCTTGGGGTTGCTCCGCGCTGTGCGTGACAAGAGTATAGACCTCAAAGTGAAGTTGTGGGATGAAAAGGCAGAGAAGCAGACACTCTCTACATGAAGCAAGGTGCTATATTCTGCATTTCCACATCTGCATGGGATTCTGAAGGTGATGGGGAAGAGGTTCAACTAGAGAGTGATGGGACCCTTCTTTGTACTGTATCTGTATTGTAATATTTTAAACCATTCTGTCTCTAATTTGGGAGAGCCTATCTATGCATAAAGCCAGTTCAAGCCTCATTTCATCCACAAAGGCTTTGAAATAAAAGGTTAATACTTTTATTAATTGATAATAAAAATTTGATGAGTTAAATATAATACAGGAAAAGTTTCATTGTTTCCTTGAATCCAATTGATTAGATTATATATTGTGAAAATTTCTGAATCTATAGCTTTGAACGTTACTGCTGAAGTCTTTTATAAATAAAGTGAATGTTTGGTAAATCAATTTCTTAGTTAAATCTTTCCCTGCCAGCTCAACCACAGAATTCAGAAATAAATATAAATTTCATGTCAAAATTTTCCAAAAGATTTTGTTAGTACAGTAATAATTCCCAAATAATATGGCAACAGGCCCATGAAAATGTTTATTAGTTATCTCCCCATGTCCCAAACTGCCCACCATCTCTTCCTGCCCCACCTCTTTCTCCTCTAACCCTTCCTATCAGCTAGGAATTCTCATGGGTTTTCAGTGGCTTTCTATTGAAAATGTTTATTAAAACTTTTGTGCAGTTATAATGATGTAAGCATTTTCAAAAATCTGTGTTTGGTTCCATGTTCTTAGCAGTGATAGGCTTCTGTACAAGTATTTGGAGGAGTCTATTCCCATTTCACTACACTCCATTTGCCAGTACAAAGGCAGCCTTTGCCAGATTTAGTTCCAGCAAAGTGGAGGTCTACCCAAGTGTTTGCTTCATTTATAATATTCTTGTAGTCAAATATTTACACGGAGCCCCCAGATCCTCTGGCTTGGATCCTTCATATCATTTCCAACTCACTGTCTATTTACAAAACCATTTACTTTGGATGATGGTATAGACCTGGCCTAGTTTCCGAGGGGAAGCATTGAAAGCACCATTACTGGTCACTGTTAAAACAAGATTAGCCAACACGTGGGGAGTTGTACAAACAGAAGAAACTTACCCATTCTAAAGTGTTCTTTTTTCTTCATAACTTTATCTTTGAAATACACTGAAATGCACTGGGTTTTTTTAAAATTAGTTCTTGGGATGTTATTCTGAAAGTTTCCTGAAGTTGTTACCGATAAGGGCTACTTAGAACTGTGTAGAAAAAATTTAAAGGAAAGACAAAAACTAGCTGCTTGGGCACCTATGACAGAGATGTTAAAATATTTGAAAACTTGCATGAATGTAGAGGATCATATTTTAGTTAAAAGCCTATTCCTTCAAATGCAATTATCTCACTGATACTGCAAAGCCAATATTCATAGGCATTCTCTAGACAAGGATTTATTATGTGGAGGAAAGAACAATGTGTTTTATATAACATTTTATTTCATGTTCTGGGTTAATATGCTAGACAAGTTCTAAGTATGTTATGTGCCAACTAAAAGTATAATTCACATTGATGAACTGCAAGAGTCGTTTAGGTTAGTGAGCTGATTTGCTCACTGCTGCATGAGAGATTTATAGACTAAGGAAAGTTCTACTCTGAGGACAGAAGGTCATGTCTAACTGCATTAAAGATACTTAATTACACACATATTTTGAAACAGCAGTGAGCACAGCAATATATATCTACAAGCATTAAATTTTATATTGTCCATATGTAGTTTATTGTATATATATTGTTCATTCTGGTGCTATTTCCATTATATAGTCAACAAGGTTTGCTAAACAAGTAGTTTAATGATTGCTGTTTGGACAGTACAAAGTGTCATTAAGAGACAGTCTCTGATGGTGAGCCATTTGTCTGCATAAGGGAAGTTGCAACCTTGGCTTTATGATCTTACATATTTTTTTAAAATGCTATGCAAATATGCTGATAGACAATGAATTGGCAAATTAATATTTTTAAATTGTGCATTTAGATTTTTAAACTAAACTCAATTTCTCTTTATCTTGAACAATTTTCTAAGAGCAGTCGTTTGGTCTTCCTTGATCTAGATTCTTTCAACAATCCTACAGTACTTTGCATTTGCTTCCACTGCACTGTTATTGTCATCTTTTAGTATATTTTCTTGACTAAATCTGTTCCCAGGTTAGATAGTTGAAGTCTCTGTTGCAGGAAACTATAAACTCAACCCTTTATTTCCAATGTAGCCTAGAATCTGGTACACTGTAGAAATCTGATACATGTTTCATAAATGTTGAATACAAATTACCTTTCGAAGCACAGCTACTTCCTGCTCAAATATGCATATGGTGAGAATGAACTCTATTAATTGCTTTGCTGATTTAAATTTGATGTATTCTCATCCATTAATTTGTGTCAATGAAAGTAAAATAAGGGAAATACTGATACTAGTTTGAGCTGCTTTTTCTTGAACTTTCTAATAAGTTAAGCTGTGAAAAGTTTAGACAAAGCAGGTCCTTGAAGCAATAGTTTTGCAAAGTCATTAAGTATTAGACCCAGGAAACCTTACATTTTCTGCAGAACAGCAAACTTGTTTCACTGATGTGCTTAAGACAGCACATAAATATTATTCTTGGTTTCTTTGATAGCAGTGGAGTGCACAATCCATGCCTTGCTGGTCTTTAAGTATTTTAACAGATATTTCCGCGGATAAGTTTGCCTTTTTCCTTTTCTGCTTTATAAAAGGAAAAACTTGGCACTTCTTAAAAATAAAAGTTGCCTGTGCCCTCCTGGATAAAGATTTTGTTTTTGTTTTATATGTTCAGAAATTTGGAATTTTACAAGCCCCCAGATGATTCTTATTTTAGTGAAGTTTAATAAACACTTGGCAAATGAACTTTAAAACTCTGTTTTAAATGTAACACCTTAATAAGTAATTGGCGTCTGTTTATGGGGACGAGAGAGTGGAGGAGGGAAACTGAGAGAGATTGAGAAGTTGAGATATACAGTATTATGAGGGTGAAGGAAAAGCACAAGCACAGTTGGTGATCTGTGATTTGTTACTTGGTTATAACCTTTCCAGAGGGTATATGATACACATTAGAAGTCTTCAAATGGTGCACATATTTTGACTCCTAAATTCCTCTTCTAAGAATTTATTCCAAATCAGTCATCATGAAATTATGCAAATATTCAGCTCTAAGGATATACCTGGGAGTCAGTTTTTTAATTAACAGTGAAACCTTGGAAACAATGTGAATACCCAAGAATTTGATTAAAGGAAATATGTTAACAACACTAGGTTTCTCTTTCCTGATCCCGGAATAGGTTACATCCTGTACCCTCTTAGCACTGTGCTAGTCTTACTCCTTTGTAAACGTAATAGTTCTTTGTTTATATTTGTTTTTCTCCTTATATTATAAACACCATAGTGACAGAAACTGGGTTATTATATCTGCAATAATTAGAACAGGGTTTGGAACATAGGCAACTTTTAAAAAATATACGTGTTAAATGATAAGGAGTAACTCTGCTGCCAGAAAATATTCTTTTTTTTTTACATCTTTATTGGAGTATAATTGCTTTACAATGGTGTGTTAGTTTCTGCTTTATAACAAAGTGAATCAGCTATACATATACATATATTCCCATATCTCTTCCCTCTTGTGTCTCCCTCCCTCCCACCCTCCCTATCCCACCCCTCCAGGCCGTCACAAAGCACCGAGCTGATCTCCCTGTGCTATGCGGCTGCTTCCCACTAGCTATCTACCTTACGTTTGGTAGTGTATATATGTCCATGCCTCTCTCTCACTTTGTCACAGCTTACCCTTCCCCCTCCCCATATCCTTAAGTCCATGCTCTAGTAGGTCTGTGTCTTTATTCCTGTCTTACCCCTAGGTTCTTCATGACATTTTTTTTCTTAAATTCCATATATATGTGTTCGCATACGGTATTTGTCTTTCTCTTTCTGACTTACTTCACTCTGTATGACAGACTCTAGGTCTATCCATCTCATTACAAATAGCTCAATGTCATTTCTTTTTTATGGCTGAGTAATATTCCATTGTATATATGTGCCACATCTTCTTTATCCATTCATCCGATCATGGACACTTAGGTTGTTTCCATCTCTGGGCTATTGTAAATAGAGCTGCAGTGGACATTTTGGTACATGACTCTTTTTGAATTATGGTTTCCTCAGGGTATATGACCAATAGTGGGACTGCTGGGTCATATGGTAGTTCTGTTTGTAGTTCTAGTTTTTAAGGAACCTCCATACCATTCTCCACAGTGGCTGTATCAATTTACATTTCCACCAACACTGCAAGAGGATTCCCTTTTCTCCACACACTCTCCAGCATTTATTGTTTCTAGATGTTTTGATGATGGCCACTCTGACTGGTGTGAGATGATATCTCATTGTAGTTTTGACTTGCATTTCTCTAATGATTAATGATGTTGAGCATTCTTTCATGTGTTTGTTGGCAGTCTGCATATCTTCTTTGGAGAAATGTCTATTTAGGTCTTCTGCCCATTTTTGGATTGGGTTGTTTGTTTTTTTGTTATTGAGCTGCATGAGCTGCTTGTAAATTTTGGAGATTAATCCTTTGTCAGTTGCTTCATTTGCAAATATTTTCTCCCATTCTGAGGGTTGTCTTTTGGTCTTGTTTATGGTTTCCTTTGCTGTGCAAAAGCTCTTAAGTTTCATTAGGTCCCATTTGTTTATTTTTGTTTTTATTTCCATTTCTATAGGAGGTGGGTCAAAAAGGATCTTGCTGTGATTTATGTCATAGAGTGTTCTGCCTATGTTTTCCTCTAAGAGTTTGATAGTTTCTGGCCTTACATTTAGGTCTTTAATTCATTTTGAGCTTATTTTTGTGTATGGTGTTAGGGAGTGATCTAACCTCATATTTTACATGTACCTGTCCAGTTTTCCCAGCATGACTTATTGAAGAGGCTGTCCTTTGTCCACAGTACATTCTTGCCTCCTTTATCAAAGATAAGGTGACCATATGTGTGTGGGTTTATCTCTGGGATTTCTATCCTGTTCCATTGATCTATCTTTCTGTTTTTGTGCAAGTACCATACTGTCTTGATTACTGTAGCTTTGTAGTATAGTCTGAAGTCAGGGAGCCTGATTCCTCTAGTTCTGTGAAAAATGCCAGTGGTAGTTTGATAGGGATTGCATTGAATCTGTAGATTGCTTTGGGTAGTACAGTCATTTTCACAATGTTGATTCTTCCAATCCAAGAACATGGTATATCTCTCCATCTATTTGTATCATCTTTAATTTCTTTCATCAGTGTCTTATAGTTTTCTGCATACAGATCTTTTGTCCCCTTAGGTAGGTTTATTCCTAGATATTTTATTCTTTTTGTTGCAATGGTAAATGGGAGTGTTTTCTTGATTTCACTTTCAGATTTTTCATCATTAGTGTATAGGAATGCAAGAGATTTCTGTGCATTAATTTTGTATCCTGCTACTTTACCAAATTCATTGATTAGCTCTAGTAGTTTTCTGGTAGAATCTTTAGGATTCTCTATGTATAGTATCATGTCATCTGCAAACAGTGACAGCTTTACTTCTTCTTTTCCGATTTGGATTCCTTTTATTTCCTTTTCTTCTCTGATTGCTGTGGCAAAAACTTCCAAAATTATCTTGAATAAGAGTAGTGAGAGTGGGCAACCTTGTCTTTTTCCTGATCTTAGTGGAAATGCTTTCAGTTTTTCACCATTGAGGACAATGTTGGCTGTGGGTTTGTCATATATGGCCTTTATTATGTTGAGGAAATTTCCCTCTATGACTACTTTCTGCAGGGTTTTTATCATAAATGGGTGTTGAATTTTGTCGAAAGCTTTCTCTGCATCTATTGAGATGATCATATGGTTTTTCTCCTTCAATTTGTTAATATGGTGTATCACGTTGATTGATTTGCATATATTGAAGAATCCTTGCATTCCTGGAATAAACCCCATTTGATCATCGTGTATGATCTGTTTAATGTGCTGTTGGATTCTGTTTGCTAGTATTTTGTTCAGGATTTTTGCATCTATGTTCATCAGTGATATTGGCCTGTAGTTTTCTTTCTTTGTGACATCTTTGTCTGGTTTTGGTATCAGAGTGATGGCGGCCTCGTAGAATGAGTTTGGGAGTGTTCCTCCCTCTGCTATATTTTGGAAGAGTTTGAGAAGGATAGGTGTTAGCTCTTCTCTAAATGTTTGATAGAATTCGCCTGTGAAGTCATCCTGTCCTGGGCTTTTGTTTCTTGGAAGATTTTTTTTTTTTTTTTTTTTTGCCCTGTTGCGGAGCACAGGCTCCAGACGCATAGGCTCAGCAGCCATGGCTCACGGGCCCAGCCGCTCCGCGGCACGTGGGATCTTCCTGGACCGGGGCATGAACCCATGTCCCCTGCATTGGCAGGCGGACTCTCAACCACTGCGCCACCAGGGAAGCCCCTCTTGGAAGATTTTTAATCACAGTTTCAATCTCAGTGCTTGTGATTGGTCTGTTCATATTTTCCATTTCTTTCTGATTCAGTCTTGGCAAGTTGTACATTTCTAAGAATTTGTCCATTTCTTCCAGGTTGTCCATTTTATTGGCATAGAGTGGCATAGTAGTAATCTCTCATGATCTTTTGTATTTCTGCAGTGTCAGTTGTTACTTCTCCTTTTTCACTTCTAATTCTATTGATTTGAGTCTTCTCCCTTTTTTTCTTGATGAGTCTGGCTAATGTTTTTCAATTTTGTTTATCTTCTCAAAGAACCAGCTTTTAGTTTTATTGATCTTTGCTATCATTTACTTCATTTCTTTTCACTTATTTCTGATCTGATTTTTATGATTTCTTTCCTTCTGCTAACTTTGGGGTTTTTTTGTTCTTCTTTCTCTAATTGCTTTAGGTGTAAGTTTAGGTTGTTTATTTGAGATGTTTCTTGTTTCTTAAGGTAGGCTTGTATAGCTATAAACTTCCCTCTTAGAACTGCTTTTGCTGCATCCCCTAGATTTTGGGTCGTCGTGTCTCCATTGTCATTTGTTTCTAGGTATTTTTTTATTTCCTCTTTGATTTCCTCAGTGATCACTTCGTTATTAAGTAGTGTATTGTTTAGCCTCCATGTGTGTGTATTTTTTACAGATCTTTTCCTGTAATTGATATCTAGTCTCATAGCGTTGTGATCGGAAAAGGTACTTGATACAATTTCAATTTTCTTAAGTTTACCAAGGTTTGATTTGTGACCCAAGATATGATCTGTCCTGGAGAATGTTCCATGAGCACTTGAGAAAATGTGTATTCTATTGTTTTGGGATGGAATGTCCTATAAATATCAATTAAGTCCATCTTGTTTAAGGTATCATTTAAAGCTTGTGTTTCCTTATTTATTTTCATTTTGGATGATCTGTCCATTGGTGAAAGTGGGGTGTTAAAGTCCCCTATTATGAATGTGTTACTGCCGACTTCCTCTTTTATGGCTGTTAGTATTTGCCTTATGTATTGAAGTGTTCCTATGTTGGATGCATAAATATTTACAATTGTTATATCTTCTTCTTGGATTGATCCCTTGATCATTATGTAGTGTCCTTTTTTGTCTTTTCTAATAGTCTTTATTTTAAAGTCTATTTTGTCTGATATGAGAATTGCTACTCCAGCTTTTTTTTGGTTTCCATTTGCATGAAATATCTTTTTCCATACCCTTAGTTTCAGTCTGTATGTGTCTCTACATCTGAAGTGGGTCTCTTGTAGACAGCAAATATATGGGTCTTGTTTTTGTATCCATTCAGCCAATCTGTGTCTTTCGGTGGGAGCATTTAATCCATTTACATTTAAGGTAATTATCGATATGAATGTTCCTATTCCCATTTTCTTAATTGTTCTGGGTTCGTTATTGTAGGTCTTTTCCTTCTCTTGTGTTTCTTGCTTAGAGAAGTTCCTTTAGCAGTTGTTTTAAAGCTGCTTTGGTGGCTCTGAACTCTCTCAGCTTTTGCTTGTCTGTAAAGGTTTTAATTTCTCCATCAAATCTGAATGAGATCCTTTCTGGGTAATCTGGGTTGCAGGTTTTTCTCCTTCATCACTTTAAATATGTCCTGCCAGTCCCTTCTGGCTTGCAGAGTTTCTGCTGAAAGATCAGCTGTTAACCTTATGGGGATTCCCTTGTGTGTTATTTGTTGTTTTTCCCTTGCTGCTTTTAATATGTTTTCTTTGTTTTTAATTTTTGACAGTTTGGTTAATATGTGTCTTGGTGTATTTCTCTCTGGATTTATCCTGTATGGGACTCTCTGTGCTTCCTGGACTTGATTAACTATTTCCTTTCCCATATTAGAGAAGTTTTCAACTATAATCTCTTCAAATATTTTCTCAGTCCCTTTCTTTTTCTCTTCTTCTTCTGGAACCCCTATAATTCGAATGTTGGTGCATTTAATGTTGTCCCAGAGGTCTCTGAGACTGTCCTCAGTTCTTTTCATTCTTTTTTCTTTATTCTGCTCTGCAGTAGTTATTTCCACTATCTTATCTTCCAGGTCACTTATCCGTTCTTCTGCCTCAGTTATTCTGCTATTGATCCCATCTAGAGTATTTTTAATTTCATTTATTGTATTGTTCACCATTGTTTATTTCATCTTTAGTTCTTCTAGGTCCTTGTTAAATGTTTCTTGCATTTTGTCTATTCTATTTCCAAGATTTTGGATCATCTTTACTATCATTATTCTGAATTCTTTTTCAGGTAGACTGCCTATTTCCTCTTCATTTGTTAGGTCTGGTGGGTTTTTATCTTGCTCCTTCATCTGCTGTGTGTTTTTCTGTCTTCTCATTTTGCTTATCTTATTGTGTTTGGGGTCTCCTTTTTGCAGGTTGCAGGTTCGTAGTTCCCGTTGTTTTTGGTGTCTGCCCACAGTGGCTAAGGTTGGTTCAGTGGGTTGTGTAGGCTTCCTGGTGGAGGGTACTAGTGCCTGTGTTCTGGTGGATGAGGCTGGATCTTGTCTTTCTGGTGGGCAGGTCCACGTCTGGTGTTGTGTTTTGGGGTGTCTGTGAACTTATTTTGATTTTAGGCAGCCTCTCTGCTAATGGGTTGGGTTGTGTTCCTGTCTTGCTAGTTGTTTGGCATAGGATGTCCAGCACTGTAGCTTGCTGGTCGTTGAGTGAAGCTGGGTGCTGGTGTTGAGATGGAGATCTCTGGGAGATTTTCGCCATTTGATATTATGTGGAGCTGGGAGGTCTCTTGTGGACCAGTGTCCTGAAGTTGGCTCTCCCACCTCAGAGGCACAGCACTGACTCCTGGCTGCAGCACCAAGAGCCTTTCATCCACACAGCTCAGAATAAAAGGGAGAAAAAGTAGAAAGAAAGAATTAATAGAAGTAGAAAGAAAGAAAGGAGGGAGGGAGGGAGGAAGGAAGGAAGGAAGGAGGGAAGGAAGGAAAAAAGAAAGAAGATAAGGTAAAATAAAATAAAGTAAGATAAAATATAATAAAGTTATTAAAATAAAAAATAATTATTAAGGTAAAAAAATAAACAACAGACGGATAGAACCCTAGGACAAATGGTGGAAGGAAAGCTATACAGACAAAATCTCACACAGAAGCATACACATACACACTCACAAAAAGAGGAAAAGGGGAAAAAATCATATAAATCTTGCTCTCAAAGTCCACTTCCTCAATTTGGGATGACTCGTTGTCTATTCATGTATTCCACAGATGCAGGGTACATCAAGTTGATTGTGGAGCTTTAATCCGCTGCTTCTGAGGCTGCTGGGAGGGATTTCCCTTTCTCTTCTTTGTTCTCACAGCTCTCAGGGGCTCAGCTTTGGATTTGACCCCGCCTCTGCGTGTAGGTCACCGGAGGGCGTCTGTTTTTCGCTCAGACAGGACGGGGTTAAAGGAGCCGCTGATTCAGGGGCTCTGGCTCACTCAGGCATAGGGGAGGGAGGGGCACGGAGTGCGGGTTGAGCCTGCGACGGCAGAGGCTGGCGTGACGTTGCACCAGCCTGAGGCGCGCCATGCGTTCTCCCGGGGGAGTTGTCCCTGGATCCCGGGACCCTGGCAGTGGCGGGCTGCACAGGCTCCCTGGAAGAGGGGTGTGGAGAGTGAGCTGTGCTCGCACACAGGCTTCTTGGTGGCGGTGGCAGCAGCCTTAGCGTCTCATGCCCGTCTCTGGGATCTGCGCTTTTAGCCATGGCTCGCGCCTGTCTCTGGAGCTCCTTTACGCAGTGCTCTGAATCCCCTCTCCTCGTACACCCCACTACAATGGTCTCTTGCCTCTTGCCTCTTGGGTAGTTCCAGACTTTTCCCCGGACTCCCTCCCGTCTAGCCGTGGCACACTAACCCCCTGCAGGCTGTGTTCATGACGCCAATCCCAGTCCTCTCCCGGCGCTCCGAACGGAGCCTGAGCCTCAACTCCCAGCCCCGCCTGCCCCGGCGGGTGAGCAGACAAGCCTCTCGGGCTGGTGAGTGCCGGTCGGCCCTGATGGTCTGTGCGGGAATCTCTCCGCTTTGCCCTCTGCACCCCTGTTGCTGCGCTCTCCTCCATGGCTTCGAAGCTTACCTCCTCCACCACCCGCAGTCTCCGCCCGCGAAGGGGCTCCCAGTGTGTGGAAACCTTTCCTCCTTCACGGCTCCCTCCCACTGGTGCAGGTACCATCCCTATCGTTTTGTCTCTATTTATTCTTTTTTCTTTTGTCCTACCCAGGTACGTGGGGGGTTTCTTGCCTTTTGGGAGGTCTGAGGTCTTCTGCCAGCATTCAGTAGGTGTTCTGTAGGAGTTGTTCCACATGTAGATGTATTTCTGGTGTATCTGTGGGGAGGAAGGTGATCTCCGCGTCTTACTTTTCCGCCATCTTCCCAGAACCCTCCAGAAAATATTCTTGAAAGATATTTATTATCTTAGAAAGTTAATGATTTTTTCAGTTGTTGAAAAACAATTAGAAAACAGTATTTAGATGATGTCCTTGCCTTAAGAAAATGGATTTGTGCATAAAAACTTGGAAGTTTAAATACTTCCAAATACTTTTTTAGATAAATAGTCACAAGACATAATTAGGGGGTCAGTGGTAGCAAGTACAGGCCTTTTCAATGAATTACAGAAAGTGCTCCTGTGGGTAGATGAATAACAAAAAGATGTCCCTTTCTGTGGGTACCTCAGTCCCATCCCAGGCAGTAAGTTTTTGTAATGTTCACAAAATGCAGCAGCCCACTAACAACACAGCATCAAGAGATAAGACAGAGTATTGAACTAAACAAATGGTGTATAAAGAAAGATATCTAGATTTAAATGTCTAACTCCTGTGTATGAGTATATAAATTAAATAGATTCAAATCTTATTGCTCTAACTTCTATTGGAATTTTGGTGAAATTTTCCTTGTAGCTTTTAAATTTTTTTAAAAAATTATTTATTTTATTTATTTATTTTTGGCTGCATTGGGTCTTTGTTGCTGTGTGCGGGCTTTCTCTAGTTGTGGTGAGCAGGGGCTACTCTTCGATGCGGTGCACGGACTTCTCATTGCTGTGGCTTCTCTTGTGGTGGAGCATGGGCTCTAGGTGCGCCGGCTTCAGTAATTGTGGCACGTGGGCTCAGTAGTTGTGGTTCACAGGCTCTAGAGCACAGGCTTAGTAGTTGTGGCGCATGGGCTTAGTTGCTCCGCGGCATGTGGGATCTTCCCGGACCAGGGCTCAAACCCATATCCCTGACATTGGCAGGCAGATTCTTAACCACTGAGCCACCAGGGAAGGCCCTCCTTGAAGCTTCTAAATCAGGTTGTTTTTAAAATTAGTGTATGCATCAGTCTTTTTATTTCACTAGGTTATAATGAATTGATAAAATCACCTTATTCTTTGAATTTGTCATGAAATGTGAGTTTCTCTTTAAGCTTAGAATTAGTCAAGCGCTTCTGGCTCAGACACAGAAAATTTTCTAGAAAGGGGTGGTATTTTAATGAATTGGTTACAGTAGCCTCTACATTCTTAAAAGGTTTGATGTTTTCTTTGTTCATATCTGTATTCGGAAACAGACATTATATCAAGTAGTTTCATCATTATATATGCCTATATATTTTGGAAATTTATTTCTTGATTGTTGAATTTAGTTGGGAAATATATAATAAATAAACCGTTATATTTGGACTAAACAAGGCTCATAATTATAATTTTAGAAAACTATTCTCTTGTTAGTAATAGTTAGCACTATAAGCAAAAATATTCATTATCCCAGTGAATATTTAAATGACACTTGTTACTATTAATTCAATGTATATCCTGGATCAAAAGTTTTTAAATACTCTTGCACTAACTTATCTTCTTTCTTTTTCTCTCTCTCTCTGAATATGTGTGTGTGTTTATATAGTTATCTACAAACATGCACTTTAGAAAAATATGGACTCCACTAATGACTTGATGTATGATTTGACTGTATTGTTTGAGCATTAACATTAGTGATCTCTCTAGAAATTACCATCACCACTACATTATATTACCAGCTGCTGATATGGTTAGTGGGCTACACAGAACCAGTTCTCCAACTTTTTCTTATATGAAAAACAATAAACAATTTAATCCCAGATACTATTAAATTACCTCACTTGTGTGTGTGTGTGTGTGTGTGTGTGTATTCTTTCTGGACCTTTTTACTAGGTATGATTATCTTAATAACATTGGAAAGTCATTTTTCATATTCACCTATTAAAAGATAAACAAGTAGGACTCTATCAAACTAAAAAGCTTCTGCACAGCAAAGGAAACCATCAGCAAAATGAAAAGGCAATCTACTGAATGAAAGAAAATATTTGCAAATCATATATCTGATAAGGGATTAATATCCAAAGTATATAAAGAACTCATACAACTCAATAACAAAAAATAAACGATGCAATTAAAAAATGGGTAGAGGAGCTTCCCTGGTGACGCAGTGGTTGAGAGTCCGCCTGCCGATGCAGGGGACACGGGTTCGTACCCCGGTCTGGGAAGATCCCACATGCTGCGGAGCGGCTGCGCCCATGAGCCATGGCCGCCGAGCCTGCGCATCCGGAGCCTGGGCTCTGCAACGGGAGAGGCCACAGCAGTGAGAGGCCCGTGTACCGAAAAAAAAAAAAAAAAAAAAATTCGGTAGAGGATCTAAATACACATTTTCCCCAAGAAGACATACAGGTGACCAACAGGTACATGAAAATATGCTCAACATCACGAGTCATGAGGGAAAGCAATCAAAACCACATCGAGATATTATCTCACACCTGTTAGAATGGCTATTATCAGAGAGATGAGATAATAAATGCTGGTGAGGATGTAGAGAAAAGGGAACCCTTGTGCACTGTTAATGAAGATGTAAATTGGTCCAGCCACTATGGAACGAAGTATGGGAGTTGGTCAAAAATGTAAAAATAGAACTACCATATGATCCAGCAATTCCACTCAGGAATTCTGCTGTTATCAGAAGAAAACAGAAACACTAACTCAAAAAGATACATGCACCACCTGTTTATTGCAACATTGTCTACAATAGCCAAGATATGGAACAACCTAAATGTCCGTCCATGGAAGAATGGATAAAGGAAATGTGGTATAATTCTATATCTAAATTATTCAGCCATAAAAAAGAATGAAATCTTGCAGTTTGTGACCACATGAATGGACCTTGAAGGCATCATGCTAAGTGAAATAGGTCAGACAGAGAAAGACAAATACTATATGAACTCACTTATTTGGGGAATTAAAAAACACAGGCTCACAGATACAGAGAACAGATTGGTAGTAGCCAGAGGTCATGGGGGTGGACAAAATGGGTGAAGGGAGTCATAAAGTACAACCTTCCAGTTATAAAATAAATAAGTAATGGGGATATAACATACAGAAATGGCAACTAGAGTTAATAATACTCTACTGCATATTTGAAAGTTGCTAAGATAGTAGATCTTAAAAGTTCTTATCACAAGAAAAATAGCTCTCTAACCATGTATGGTGATGGATGTTAACCGGACTTATTGTGGCAATCACTTTGTGACATATACAAATATCGACTCATTCTGTTGTACACCTAAAACTAATACAGCGTTGAATTGCAATTATACTTTAATTAACAAGATAAAAAAATTCGAAACAGCAGGTTAATAATAAGCGCAAATATACATAGGTCCTGTCACATATGTGAATCTAAGGAACTATGACAGTTTGTATTTATAAATCATTAAAATATATAAAACTCTCATAAATATACTAAACAATTTACATACCTGAAAAACCAGAGTCTCTTAATCTTTTAAAATATTAGCGGTTCATCCTCACTTCTTTGCAATAAAATGTTAATGGGCACATGTTTTTTGAAATTCAAACTTTTGTGAGTAGAATGCTTGTGAAGCCCTGCCAGGAATGACACTCCCATGAGATGTAAAGAGTAATGACTTTTGATTCATAAAAACTGAAATGCACTCCTAACTCCACCGCAGAACAGCTGTGTGAGTTGGGAAGTCACCAAATCTCTCCGGGCCATTTTCCCGTAAGGGTTCAGACAGATCAATTCTAAGACTTCTTTCACTTCTGCTCTTCTTCACAGTTACTTGTATTCTTTTCCACCTCTCTCGGACTTCACACTTCGCTCTGCCACAGCAACAACAACAACAACAATAATAGTAGCAGTTATCAAAGGATGCTCAATTTGTGCCAGGTTCTGAGCTGAGCCCTTTGTTTGCATCAACTCATTTTCTATGCCAGTCCCCCTCTGAGCGAGAGCCTACTAGTGCTATTTCAGACCTAAGTCAACTGAAACACAAAGTTAAGCATTCCCCTAAAGCTTACACAGCAGTGTTAGAGCAGGGCTGGTGTTGACATCTGGTTCCAGAGCCCATGCTCTTAACCGTTAACGGGTGGGCCCTTTGCCAGCCCGAAGAAGAGCCCCTGCCTCTACATCCACTGTTGATTTCAGCCAGAGATCCTTAACTCTGCCATACTGTGAAGGCTACGTGTTGGCAAAGGGGAATATTGTAAGAGGTCAGAAAGGGGGAGGAGAGCATCTCAGAGACAGTGTCTGCTTTCATGGACTCAGTTGCTCTTGGGCTATGGGTTGGCCTCAGCATAACTGTGTGATGATCCTGCACCTACTCTGGAAAAGACATGAATGGGGACAAAGCTAAATATTTAGTTTTCTTCTGGTCTGCTTTCTAACCCCAATGCTTTTGAAACTCTGGTACATTGATCAGCCAGTTGAAATCAGTTTAGTGATTTTCATCCAGCATTCAAAAATGAAATAGAATCAAACATTCCAGAGTTCATCATAAATAGTAAAGATAAATGCTATCTTTTGAAACGCTTGTTTCATGGGGATGCGTGTGTGTGCGCCTGAGTTTGCTCACTGGGTCGTAATTTAAAAGTATTTCTCATTGTGAGTAATATTCAGAAAAGTTTCACAACTCTTTCTATTATAAAGATAGGAAAAGGAAGGGGGTGAACAAACTATGTTTTTACAAGGTGATCAGCAATGTTCTGTTTACATATCATGAGAGTTTAAATGTGAGCCAATTATGCCTTCTCCACCTAGATTTAAATTCTTCCTCAAATGACGTCATTTCAATGATCTTGGCCAAGAAGAAACAAAACATTCTCCTACCAACTGGAATTGTAGGAAGATCTGAAAATATCACTTTCCTTCTAATCCATTTTGCCTTGAAAAGAGATTCTTTATTGTTAGGTTATTTTTCTTTTTTAAGTTTTGTTTTGCCAAATTTTTCCTGTCATTTTTTTCTCAAGTGTAATAGCACATAGCACAACTTCCCCCGAACATCACTAATCCTGTACAACAGAAGTTTTACTAATTATTTATTTTAAAGCAAGAAAAGAAAGCATATGGAAATAACATGAATGTTTGAGTTCAGGATGATTTGTTTCTGAATATATCTATTCCACTTATAAGCTGTGTTACCTTGTATAATTTTCTCAAGCTTCCCAAGCCCAGTTTCCTCACCTATGAAAGGAGGTCAGTAACAATCATGGTCCCTCACCCCCAGTATCACCCAAGTCCTGTATCACTGCACTAGATTCCTGATGTCATCCTTTCTTCCACTCTTGCCCCCTTCCAGTCTGGCTCCACTCAGGGGACAGAGTGATCTTTTTAAAACATGAATCAGATCACTTCAGTTTCCTGTCCCAAACTTTCCAATGGGTGTATTCGTGTATAATTTAGTTTTGGTTATGTCTGCCATCATCTCCTAACTCTTTTGCCCAAACTCATTCTATTCTAATAATTTCTGGCCTTCTTCATGTTCCTTCAACACTTGGAACTCATTCTTACTTTGAGGCAGTTACTCTTGGCTCTACCTGTATCATTTTTTCCCAGATGTTTGTATAGCTATGCCCTCACATCATTTCTGTATCTGGTAAAATGCCATTTCCTTAAAATACACCGCCTCTGCCTTCACCCTTTATGTCATTACCTGCTTTAGTTTCTTCTTAGCCCTTATCACTAACTAACATATGTCACGTATTTGTTTGTCTATTGGTCTATTGTCTGTCCTACCTCACTCGAATATAACTTCCATGAGAGCAGGGACTTTGTCTTGTTTACTGCTGTATGCACAGCCCCCAAACCATGCCTGGCATACTGTAAGTGCTAAATAGTTGTTGAATAAATAATAAAATATTTTTAATCCCTTGCAAGGTTGATATGTGGATTAAGTAAAATAATTGATAAAAAGCACCTGTGGTAATGATTGGCATAAAATTAGCACTTAATGAATGACAGCTAATTTTATTGTCAAAGCTGAATTTTATTTTCCCATGCAGTTGGTAGTTATTATCAGGATAAAACATACAAGACATATTTATTTTTCTGTAGCAGTTAGGCTGAGGTGATGATTAACTTTTTTGTATCAACTTGTCTGGAAGATGATACTCAGATATTTGGTCAAACATTATGCTGGGATGTTTTTGTGAGGGTGTTTTTGGATGAGGTTTACATGTAAATTAGTAGACTTTGAGTAAAACAGATTGCCATCCATAATGTGGGTGGACCTCATCCAGTCAGTCTGAAGGCCTAAAACAGAAAGGCTCACCTCCCCAGAGCAAGAGAGAATCTTCCAGCTGACTGCCCTTGGACTTCCTCTCCAACATCGGCTCTTCCTGTTTCTACGACTGAGTGCCTTTGGACTTGAACTGCAACTCTTTCCTGAGTCTCCAGCCTGCTCACACACCCCATGATATTTTGGTTTCACCAAGACTCCACAATAGCATCCGCCAATTTCTTAAAATAAATCTCTTTCTATACGTATACACATATCTCTGTTTCTCTGGAGAAGCCTGACTAATACAGATACTTTCAGCGGCAAATATGATTTACCATCCAGTCTCTACTATGTTGATGAGCATCAGAGACTAAAATATTAGGGATTTTTTTCTTATAATGCAACGTGTTTGCCTAGTAGCTCAGGGATGGGAGCTTCTTGGCCAGTCTTGGTTTTCTCCTCATACTCATAGTGTGGTAGCTTCACATCTAAACAACTGAGTCCTTTCACGGCCACATCAAAGGTAAGAAGAAGCAAATGGTGCTTCTCCTCATATATCTCTCTCTTTCATCAAGGAGGAAAATTTTTACAGATGCCTCCCAAATTACTTCCCTTTATGTCTTACCAACATGAGTGTATTCATATTCCCATACCTTACCTGCAAGGGAAGCTGGGAAAATGCTATGAGAGCAAGAAAGAATGGTGGAAAAATAGCTCTTGTTAAGTAACTATAACACTGGTCTTGTGTCTTAAGAAAATACACCATAATATAATGGAAAAACTGTAGAAGTCTAAATGAGTCAGATTGGGTGTATAAGCTTATTATTGCTACATAAAAAACTATCACAAATTTGGTGGCTTAAACAGCATGCATTTATTATCTCACAGTTTCTATGGGTCAGAAGTGTGAATACAGCTTAGCCAGGTCCCCTACTTAGGGCTTCTTGAGGCTGAAATCAAGGTGTGCACCAGGACTGGAAACTCATCCTCGAACAGGTGTCCTCTTCCAAGGTCTTGGAATTTTGGCAAAATTCTGTTCTTTGTGGTTGTAAGGCTAAAGTTCCCTGTCACATAGCCCTCTCCAGACATGACATTTGCTCCTTTAAGACTAAGAAGAGAGCACCTGTGCTGCTTCCTCCTGTCTCTTACCTCTTTTGAAGGCATCTCACTTGTAATTAACTTAAAGTCAATGGATTAGGGATTCTAGCTATATCTGCCCAATCCCTTCACCTTTGACATATAACGTAATCACAGGAGTGCTGTCTCATCACCTTTGCCACATTCTATTGGTTAAAAGACAGTTGTAGGTCCCTCTCACACTTAAGGGGAAGAAATTGTACAAGGTGTAGCTCAATGATGATCATCTCAAAATTCTCCTTATTGCACCTGGCTTCACACTTTAATTCCATTACTCTTATCTCTATAACCTTTACTAGTTACTTCTCTGAGGTTCATCTTTTCTACACAGGCAAACCATGTTTTACTGTGCTTTGCTTTATTTTGTTTTTCACTAATTGAAAGTTTGTGGCAACTCTGGGTTAGACAAGTCTATTGGCACCATTTTCCAAGAGCATTTGCTCACTTCATGTCTCTGTGTCACATTTTGGTAATTTTTGCAATATTTTAAATTTTAAAATTATTAGTATATTTGTTATGGTGGTCTGTGATCAGTGATCTTTGATGTCACTACTATGACTCACTGAAGACTCAGATGATGGTTAGTGTTTTTTAGCAATAAAGTATTTTTTAATTAAGGTATGTGCTTTTTTAAAAGACATAATGCTATTACAAACTTAATAGACTACAGTTTGGTGTAAACATAAATTTTATATGTACTGGGAAACGAAAAAATCTGTGTGACTTGTTTTACTCATTTTATTGAGATATTCGCTTTGTTGTGGTAGTCTGGAAAAAACCTGCATTATCTTTGAGGTATGCCTATATATAAAATGGGATTAATTAACTTATGAAATTGCTTAAGTGTTAACTGATACAAGTATTTAAATATATTGGGGGAAGTGGGGAGTATGGGGCTGAAAACTCCAAACGTCTAATCACATTGGTGGTTCCCTAGGCACCTGGACCCCATCCTTAGGGGCTTTCCAAAGTCACCTCATTAACATAAACTCTGGTGTGACTGAAAGAGGCTTGTTATGAATAACAAAAGAACACCCATTTCACCTTTATGCTATGGAGCTATTTCAGGAACTGGAAATAAACTAAATATTTTAGCAAAAGATGCTCCTGTGCCTCTTACATAGAAAATTAGAAGAGTTTTATGAGCTATGCACCAGGAATAGGGGAATAAGACCAAATATACATATTTCTGATTATAAATCACAACATCATAAATGCCTAACTCAGTAGTTGGAACGTAGAATGCAAATGTTACTCTCCTGTCTTATCACCTACAGAGTTAAGTAAGATGAACTAAGTAAAATGCTTAGTACAGAGTCTGGTCTGTAGAAACAATATAATAAATATCAATTTCCTCTCCCTTCCATTTTTACATGATGCCATTTTAGAAAATATACTGCTTTATTTTTTTTAAATGATGTGAGCATCATAAGAAAGATTTGTAGTGTATTTCTGAACCAGTTATTTAATTTTTATGAGTTTTTATAACTCTAAGTGTATCATAAAGGAAAAATGGAAACACTAATCTGTTTGATCTTCTGACGTTATTTAATTTTAAAAGAATTTTTTACAATAAAATTTCTTAAAAAAACTAGAAAATTAGATTTTTATAAAAGACCCTTCATTCTTTATGGTAATAGTTCTGAATGTTTTCAATGCCTGAAGATGATTTGATAAAAAATTTGAAAAGAAAATATTATTATAAATTTTAACTATTGCAAATATTACATTTAAAATGTCACCTATTTGTAAAAAAAGAAATAATGAAGCAGTTTACAATAAAAATAAACAGTAAAAACTTTCTTTAAAAGATTTAAAAACAAAATCAGAGGCCATTTATTTAGAGAAATAGACAAAAATGCTCCTAGAAATTTGTTACTGGAGAGAATATAAAATTTAGCCCCATATTTCTTAAAGTAAAAATCAATCAATTAATCAATAAAGGAGCAATGTCAGGTCACTAAAATTCTTGTAAGAAGAAATTCATATTTCTTTAAACTCTTTAAACTCTTTTAAGATTACCAATTATTTTTCCGTAATTGTATCACTTTGGCCTGGCCAAATTCCTTAAATCTTAGGACTTAAATACATGTTTGATGAACTGAACTGAACTGTCACAAAAGCTATTCTTTATAAAATACTTAATTGAGAAAGATATTGCATGGCTACTGACATAAAGGACACCAACAAATATAATGGGTAAGATATTTCAGTGCAGGTTTGAGAAGATGCAGAAATGTTCTTCTTATAGTAGTTCTTGTGTCTAGTATATATAGAATTTAATCTTGGTAAAGCCATTTCTTTAAGGAGCTAAGCATGGTCTTAGAAATCCTTACTCAAATACAATATTGCAGTTGAACATTTATTTATTATTAGGATTGGCTAAGTCATTGAAGATTTAAATGCTTTAGATCTGGTCCCTGGATTCCAGGAATTCACAAGGCAACCAATTTGGGATTGGCTTCTCTGACAAGCTCTGAAATGTTGACATTCTGGAGAAGTTTGACTGAAGATAAGGGGATACAGTTTATATTGGCTATTGTGTTACTGAGCCTAACACATATTTCACCCTGACTCAAAGGGCTGTCCAAATTCTGCATGGAAGGCTATGCCTGTGAGGCCAAAACTGTCTGCAAAGAGATGAAACTACTTGAATTCTTGATTCTGATCCCAAGGTCTGTTCCATACAGAATGAAAGAGAAAAGCTGGCCTAAAAATTTAAAAGCAGGTGTTGTCAATTGCCCATTTCAATCGTTAAAGATCCTCAGCATGGCTCCCAAAGCAATTTGCTTTTGAGTAATATCACAAAGTAGTGATCTTGCCCAAATAAATGAGTAGGACCATATATATCCACATTTGACATGAATTACTGGATTCAGAATTAGTATTTATACTTGAAATTTGGAGAATATGGAGCCAAAGTCAACAATTTTTGTTGCTGTTCCTTTTACCAGCAAATAGTCAACAGATTTGACTGCTTCTGAAGGACTATTGGCCTATAATAGTGAAATATGTGAACAGCACTGAAAAAAGTAGTAGGCATGTGTGGTAGACAAATTCTAAAGGGCTCCCTAGGAGCCCCAGGCCCTGGTGTTTATACAGTTTCTCCTAGTTATTCAATTAAATGCTAAGTAGGTACTGCTATGAGTTGATTTTATAGATGTAATTAAGGTCCCAAATCAGCCGATTTTATTATAGGGAGATTACCCATGTGGGTCTTTAAAAGCAGAGAGTTTTCTCTAGATGGTTGCATTAGGGAAAGTCAGAGACACATTTTAGCTGGACTGGAAGAAAGCAACCATCCACACTGAAATGGGCTATGGAAGCTACATGACAAGAAACTGCAGGAGACATCTAGGAGAAAAGAGTGTGCATAGTCAATAGCTAAATGTAAAATAGGGACCTCAGTCCTACAACCGCAAGGAAATGAATTCTGCCCAAACACAGTGAGCTTGGAGGAGGACCCAGGGCCTCAGATGAGAACCCTAGCCCCGACCAACACCTTGATTTCAGCCTGGTGAGGCTCTGGGCAGTGAATTCATTCATGGTGTGCTAGACTCTGACCTACAGAAACTGTGAGATGACAAATTTGTGCTGTTTTATGCTGGTAAGTTGGTGGTGATTTGTTACACAACATGGATTTTAATGCAAAATAATACAATATGCATTTAATTCATTTAATGTAGAGACAAATTATTAGATACATTAAGAGAAGAGATAATAAGATTCCTCTGTTTTATATATTTTAGAATTTGTGCCTAAAATATACAGAGGTAAATTCTTCCAATTTTAGCTCTATGTGTAGTAATCTAATTCCACATGAAAAAAATTCACAGAGAAAGAAAAGCATAGACCATATTGAGTCCACCAGGTAGTCTCATTAAGTTGTTGTGTGAGGTATTTGAAAGTAATTGTAAACAATACTGGAAATAAAAAAAGAAAGAAAACCAGTTTGGGGTCATGTCAAGTAGGACCAACAAAGGAATTTGTACATTACTCAGTGGTAATGTGAGCCACTGAACATTTTTGAGTGATTGGGAAGGCCAATTAGAGTTGTACAGCAGAAAGATTTCTCTTAACAGTGTGAGGCATAGATTGGGAGTGGAACATGAAGCTACTGTAATAGACCATGTTAAATTTTGTGCCATGAGCCTACATGAAGATAGTAGAATGACATGTGGTTTCAAAGTCTAACACTGTAGTGTTTAAGCCTGAGTGTGATTATGGTGATTGTAATGCTATTAACAAATACGTGTAAGTCACAAGGTAACAAGTTTTAGGGTAAAGATGATAAAGTTAGTCTGGATAAATCAGATTTGAGATGTTAAGAAATCATGCAAATGATGGGATGGACAAGCAGTGGGCCATTGACAAAAATTCCAAAGGGAGATTGTTGCTGCAGAAATAGATTTGAAGTTATCAGGATGTAACTTTATGGCAGATGCCTCCTTCAAGGGAAAGAAGATGAAAAGTGGAGGAGACAAAAATACATGAGTGAGAAAATGTTACATTCCGAAGACAAGAAGCTAAGAGAAAAAATTGAAAAGGCTATAACTTTTATAAGACAATGTGAGAACAGATATCGTGGTTTGAGGGACAGAATATTTTTTAAAGAATATAATGGTAAATTAGTCCAGCTATTCCAGGGGTACAGCATGAAGAGCAATGATAAAAGACCTTTGAATTTGGTAACTGGAATGTGACAGTGAACTTCAAAACAGTTTCAGTAAAATAATAAGAGAAGCAAAATTTACACAGAGTTAGAAGTCATTTACTGCATATGAACTTTTCTTCAATGTGAAGTTGAAGGATGAGATATGATAAGATAAGAGGGGGCTAATTTACTCCTTCATACGTTTTTCTTCTAACAAATCCTAAGGATAGAGCTGAGCATAAGTCTCAGGTAAGAATAAAACCAATTTACATATATATATAGTAGTTAAGTTGATATTTCTGGTAGGCTTCTTGTTAGATTGCAATTCATTGCATCCTCTTCAACGTTCTACATACATAGACACACACAGATACATATATATTTATGAATTATACATGTATAATATATAATATATGTATTTACAGGTGATATTCAATCTAGTAAACTAATTTAAAAATTTGGTTTTTAAAATATTCAATTAAATTGTCTTTTTAATATTTTTTCTGAAGATTCAAAATGCTTTGCAAATATTAATTCATTAATCCTTGTCATAATTTCTTGAAAAATAATAATTTATTATTATTAATAATAAATTTTTTAGTATAGAACTAGGCTTAACCTCAGGGCTATTTCTCGAATTTTTATGAAAGCAGTGTATTTTTTTTAAACCTCAAGCATATTTCCATTAAAATAGTTAAAATTGTAGATATTTTGTATTTAATTAAATAGAGGTTATGGCCAGCATAGATTCCATTGCAAAAGCACTTAAATGATTAAAAATAATCAGGGTAGGGCTTCCCTGGTGGCGCAGTGGTTGAGAGTCCGCCTGCCGATGCAGGGGACACGGGTTTGTGCCCCGGTCCGGGAAGATCCCACATGCCGCGGAGCGGCTGGGCCCGTGAGCCATGGCCGCTGAGCCTGCGCATCCGGAGCCTGTGATCCGCAACGGGAGAGGCCACAGCAGTGAGAGGCCCGTGTACCACAAAATAAAATAAAATAAAATAAAAATAATCAGGGTAAACTCATAATGGTCTGAAAGACAGACACTTATTTTCAAGTTCTTTTTAATATATTCACATAAATCAAATAAATTTCCATTTTCCCTAAAAGAAGGAGAAACTTTTTCTGATTCTGTGTTTAAAGAAAGACTAGTCACAGTGTCAACGAGTAAAGACTACACTCATTGAGGAATATCTATAGAGGAAGAACAGGAAGTATCCTTCTGCTAAATATAGCACAAAAACTGTATTCATGAGACAATTTTTAGGTTCATAATGTAGTGCACAAAAAAATGATGGCTGAAAGCTTGAGAATCTGAAGAAAAAATATTGTATGAGAAGTTTAATTCAAGGCTAAAATGGGGATTTTTAGAATTTAACCTTAATAATTTATATATATGCCTATAATCAAAAAAATTTACAGCTCACTACTGTTCTGAATTAACTCCTCTGAAGGAGACTTCCCTTTGCTAACAACCCAGGGCAGAATCTTGCGTTTAACCACAGACCTCATTCACCCATTAGTCTCAGTAGTTCTCATCCCCAAGCATAACTGGGAAACAAGTGAAGTTCTGTACAGTGTACATCATGGCAGGGTCTCAAACTCTTACGGGCACCATATCAGTAGTTTTTTCTCAAGTTGCTTTATGCTTTATAATAGGTACTTAGACTACTAGTGACACTTCACCTTCCACTCCCTATGGAAAGTCTGTAGCCTCTTTTGCACACTCTTTACTTTCCAAGGTGACACAGAGAATTTTTGATGGTTTTATCAGTGCTAAAGTGTTCACTGGGAAAGTTACAATTATATGAACTTTCAGAAGGAGTCCAGTGGTTTCCAATACCAAATATTAAGATTTCTTTTAAAGTGTAAACCTTTTAAATATCCTCATATAAGAGTGGTTGTATTTTTAATACACACTGATTGCACTGATTATTGAAATCTATTGTCCATATAAACTCAAGGACCCCTTGTAGTAACTCATGGTCCCTGTGGTTCAAGCCTCAAAGGTCAGAAATCATCAGTCTAACCTAACCCTCTCATTTTGTATTTGTAAACACTGAGGCGTAGAGAGGTTTAGTGACCTTCCCAAGGTATCCCACCTAAGTGGACTAGAACCTAGGTCTCTTTGACTCCTATGAATATGTCAATTCCACTGTAACACTTCATACATTCTCTCTGTCATGATGGAGTCAAACAGTGTAATGTGATGTTAAAGCCCACTGGTCAAAGACCACCAGGGATGCACCTGTTGTCGAAGTTTCTGCAGCAAGAGAAAAAGCACATATAGGGACCATGGGATATCATGCTAAGAGGCAGTAGGAAGGGGCTTATTACAGGATTTGGGGTTATGCTGCTGATTCTAAACAGGGTTAAAGGAAGCTGAGTTCATTCTGTTTTGGGTGTTGTCTACAAGTAGGGGCATCTTGGTAACTTTTAACTAGAAGGAGGGGGTACTGAAGTGGGGTTAGAGTTGTCTTTGGTAAAGAAGCAGTAGTCACTCATGCTAGTAAGAAGAAAGGTATGTTTAGCTAGTCTTGCGGCTGCAGGGTCTTTGTCTCTATCTTATTTCAGATGTGGTCACTGAGTGGCATGTTCTCTGTCTTGTTCCATCACAGTCATAGCATGCCTTGCTTGCACATTGTTTATGTTCATATCCTGTGACCATGTTTATGTTCCTTAGGGAACATCAGAGCTTAGCTGTCAGCTGCCAGAGCCATTTTTCATTTTCTCTGTCATGTATAGGACAGACTCTGTTGATTGAGAAAGCACATTTGAATCAATAGACAAAGTTGTGAAAAGGAACACTCTAGTTCAACACAGGACACAATTTGGCACCTAGGAATGAAATGAATTGTCTCTCAAAACTGTGCATTTCCTGATACTGGAATGATTTGCAAGTCAAGATCCTTTGGTAAGAGGATGATTAGAATAAATGTGGTCTCCAGCTCTAAGATTTTACGCTTCTAGGTCTAATCCACAAAGTTGCCATAATCATAAAGATTTGAGGCTCAGTTGGAAGAGATAGTCAAAAGAATTTTTAAGACATTATCTTTCATTTCATGCTTCCCAGGCAAAATATTTTACCTTCATAAGGGCTTGCACCGTAACTCAAATATTGGCATTAAATCACATATGATTTTGTCCCTTACTCTCTTACACTCTGTATTTCATGAAAAGGAGATCTTTGTATAAGCAACCCATCTACTAAAATTGGAAGAATATACAGAATGTTATCAGAGTCTCTTCTACTAGGATGAAATGTACATTCATAAAAAATTAACTTTCTTGAACATTTCTCTTTCCATCTTCAATGTATATGATTAAGGTAGTTTCTCACTTTCTTCCATCTCTACCTGTTAAATTACTATCCACCCATCAAGATCCAACTTAGGAATTCCAATGTAACCCCCTGTATGCAGCCTTCTCTGACTCTACCCCCTTGATGGTGGTGTAAGCTCTGAAATTAAGACGTAATATTATGTGCTTCCTTAACATCTGGGGAAATGGAGAGGGCCTCAAATAGCCTATCTGCAATTCCCCTTCCCCACCTTCTCCCACAGATAAGGTCCCCTCACTAAACAACCCTCCTCAGGGGGACCAGGCACAGTTCCTGCTTATCCCTGAATAGCTGGTTTCAGTTCCCTGCAAACTCATGGGATTATTCAAACAAGCCAGTAACATCCTCCCTCAGGAACCATGGGGCATCTCACCCTCTTGGTACTATAAAACCTGCCTCCCAGGGCCCTTAATTACTTACTATGTCCCTGAGTGCAACTCCTATGTGGTCCTGTGTGCTGTGTAATCTGCTCCTTCCTACAGGCTGTGAGTGTATGTGACTAATAAGCTGCTGTTGATCTCATTTGCACAGTGTTAGGTGCTGTGTGTTTGGCCATCTCCAGGACCCTAGGGCAGGAATCCCTCCTTCACCAACAGGGTAAAGAGGAGGCAATTAACACATAGACTCCCTCTCCCTAAAGCAAGAATGAGTATATTTCTATTTTTCTAACGTTTTGTATGCTCCAGTACCATTTATTATACTGTGGCTTAAATTATAGTTATAATTTCACAATAGCGACTCCTTATTGCAAAGTGGGCAGAGATTTGAGTCTTAGCTTTGTATTTCCTCTAGGGTCTACCATGGCATCTTATAGACAGTAATGATTTTATATTATATTAGTACATTAGTATATGAGTACATTATATCAGTTCACATTATATTAGTACATTTTTCCTCCTTTCTAATTTTAGATCAATTTGTATCTAGCTTTTGATCATAAGAAACATTTTTTTCTTTGTATAATTGAAATAGTTTACACTGTAGAAAAGAAGCACATTAAAAATAAATCTTTTGCTGGATCAGCCTTGAGGCTGGCAATATAGTTATGATAGAGAGCTACCTCAGCAAATTTCATTAGTTCTGTGTCCAGCTGGAGACTAATGCTAAGCTACTTGTTCATTGCCAGCCCTACTGGGGTGACACATTTCTTATTAATACTTCTTTATTTTGATCCTACTGGATACCATACACCACTGATAAGGCCAAGACTATAGCTGCCACATCATTGTTAGAAGTGGAGCCTATTTTATAAGTTTAGGCCATCTCCAAAAATTGTCTTTTGCTGTTAGATTTTGCTTTAGTGGCAAAAAGTAATTTAGACATGCACACAGCTAGGCGATCAGGCTCTTAAGCAGAGAAATGATGGGAGGAAACTCAAGCTTTCTGGAGATCATGATGGATTTTATAGGGCAAGGGAAAAGTAATACTAATGTAATAAACTAGAAGTGATGGAATTCAGCCTTGTGGGGAGATGAGATTGAAAAATAAAGCTGTTTCTCAAGTGTCTAGGCAATCCTGCTTTAGAATTTCCCAGCAAACTTCCAGTTTATTCTGATTTTTCCCCTATCGGATAGTCATATGTTTCCTCACCACACCTGTTGAATTTTAAAATTTTAATGGTGCTCTCTAAATATTTCATGTGTGTATTCTTTGCTTCTTCAATAATATTGGAAAATTGAGAACATAAATAATATTTCTTTTCCATCCTTATAATATCTGGAAGGTTGTAGGGACTTCATAACTTCTTACTGGATTTGGAAAGGTAAAGTGGATTTTGGAGGAGTTTGAAGAATGAATTTGAGAATGAAAGAGAGAAATATCTAATATAGATATACACACATATGTACATATTTTATGTATACATTTATATTATACACACACATTTTTATATATGCAATATATTATATATATCCTTTATACATATTTATATACATTACATATTCAAATTTATATACTTAAATATATATATATATATATTCTCCCTATACATTTCTATATATACCAGAGAAGTCCTGAAATGCTTCTTATATGTTCTGTCAATTGGTCTTCACAGTTACACTGTGAAACACTTGTGTCTCTTTTATAGTGGAGGAAACAGGCTTAGAGATTTGCCTACTATGTTATATGTGCTGAAACCTAGAAGGAACCCAAACCAGGCTGACTCCATGTTGTCCTCATCAACAGACTACCAACGGATTTTACTGTCTCAATATTATGAAACTATACTAGCATACGTCATTATTGTCTCTTTTCCCAAAATGTATAATGATTTTTATCTTGATAATTTAAGTAGATGATAATTTTGACTAATTTTTACTAAGATGAGAAAGTTAGATGTGAAAAATTCATAGACAACTTTATTTTGTAGTTTAACTTAAGAAAAATGTTATAGGCACAGACATATGCCAGTTATACAGCCAGACCATGAAAGACTTAAGGTCTTAGAGGTTAAAAATTCTCCAAAGTAGAATCATGTATAAGTCACAAAATCTTTTCACTTGCTTGAAATTCTGCAGTTTTCTGCATAATTATTTCTTGAAGGCTCACGTTTGCTGTGTGAGAATGGAAGGGAGAAACATATATATAGATCTATATTCTATCTATCTGTCTATATACATATATATAGATCTATATTCTATCTATCTGTCTATATACATATATATAGATCTATATTCTATCTATCTGTCTATATATGGCTCACATTGGCTATGTCCAATATGAGATTCAGAGCTCGACACTCCAGAAACATGTTTAATTGAATTAAAGGTGAACTCTGATCAGTAATGGATAATTATAAGTTATTACCATATTTCACAAAAATATTATCTATCTATGGTTTTTATTTTCCAAATTATAGGCATACATTTTCCAAATATCAATTTACATCCGTGGTGAACTAGAATCTTTTTCTGTTTTGTTTCTTTGAAAAATATATATTGAACACTTAACAGTCCTCAATTCTTAGCTATTCCTGTTGACTTCTGAAATGTTGAGAAGTGAAAATTTTGATTAAATGCTATGCCAGGGAAGATCTATCTATCTATCTATCTATAGATAGATATAGATAGATATAAAGTGCATTAGTCTGCCTATTATAAAATAAGAGCTGACATGTACCTACCATATAAGACTATTTTAAAATTTGAGTCATTTAATTTAATATTTAAAGATTTAGGAGGCTGGATGGCAGTTATGTAAATATAAATCATTATTATCATTGCTATTCTCAGGTTTTAGTGGGGACTTGAAAAAAAAAAAATCCAAAATCGTGTCTCTCTTGCTTTGTTCTGTAATCTTAAGTATTCTTTATTTCCAAAAAAGAAGAGACAGCAAAGAAAAAAAAATGGCAACTGGCATTGAGAAAAACCCTTCTGTGCATTCCAGTGTCTCTTACTTCTTCTGCCAGCGAAGCCATGTGCTCGTGTTACTCAAATTGGATGCAGGTGTGTGTCCATGCACACTCGTAAAACCACATAACAAATGGAGAAAATGGAGCAAAACAACAAACCACTCAGAGACTTTGGGAAAGAAAAATGCCCAGCAATGAAGCTTACTTCACATTCCTTGTACGTACATCCAGTCAGACTTCTTAGTGTATGCAATTAACTCCCCAAATCCTGGTTTTAAGATTGGGATCTCTTGTAAAGAGAACCAAGGGAGCTCAAATCCCTGATGGACATTCTATCTGATGGCCTCTTTTAAATGCATATCATTTTTTTAAGACTTCTGTTGTTGTTGTTATCCACAAAGGCCAGGCCTATTTCATTACGATTTTGCTAACTGCAACAATCTACTTCTGAACACTGTAATAAGCCAGTTCCGCTAAATTGTAAATATTTCATATTATACATGACATAGGATCTATTGATACCCTTATATTCTACACTTGAGGGTTTTTGGAACTTCCCCCTTTTTGGGAAAGATAAATTATGCTGTGACTGTTTTAGTACTCTTACAAAGCACTTGCACATAAAGAAACCAAAAGAACTCTTTGAATCTTTATTCTTTTTCAGAGCTCACCAGCTTTGCTAAAAGTTGCACCATTCATTTAAGTCTTTGAGCACATACAGCATTGTTAATTTTTTATTCTATTTTCCATATGACACTGTCACTTTGGTGCCATAGGAAGGATGTGTCAGATGTTTTGAGAGGGGAGCTTTTGACCAGCTAGAATGAATTATTGACATATTTGTGTTATTAGTCTTTGTAATATGACTTCCATTGTATTTCTCAGTTTTATATTTGAAATATTTTTATTTACATTTATTTTCCTTTAAGTTTCATTAAAGGAAAGTTTTAAATATTTTAGTTTTAAATATTTTATTTATATATATATAAATATATATATTTTAAAAATATTTAAATATTTTATTTATTAGTTTTAAATATTTTATTTACATTTATTTTCCTTTACTCTTGGTGTCCTATTTCAATTAATGGGCAATAGGTTTTGAGTAAATCTGTAACTAGTTAATCAATTAATTAAAATGTTATAAATTATATACCCTTGTCTGTAAGATAACTTATGAACAGTGTTAAAGAGAGAAGACAAATTGAAGAGATAGTAAAGGATATCATATTTTCTTTATTAAGTAAATACTGTAAGAATGAACGGATCAAATCTATAACTTGTATTTCATATCCTCTGAAAGGCTATTGGGAATGATATAAAGCTTTAATTTCTGAGGTGTTTGTACATGTTCTCTGATAAAGTCATAAACTGCTCATTCTAGCTGAATAGCCACTTTTCTCTCATAGAGCCATACCGATAGGCAAAACCTTACTGCAATTGTGCATTCTTAACCTTTTCATTTTACCATTCATTTTGAAAATAATTTAACATTAATCCTATTCAAACTATGTATAAATTGAATCTGCTTTTTAACATGTACTTTTATTCTTGCTGACACTTAGAAATATCTCTCAACATCAGTGTTTTGGTACCAACACAACAGGCTGGTTATTAATCTGCCTGTCATTCCCAGGTTCAGTTCAGCAATTGGCTTTGCAGCCTCTGTCATTATATTGTACTTTAGGTTAACTGTACATTTATTGATTGCAACTTAGAAGATGTTGGAATATATTAGTTTTCTTGTCATTGATGTTAGGAGAAAGAAGATAAAAACCGACATTAGTCCAGTAGACCAGTGATTGGGATCTGGAGCTAATGAATTCCAGTTGTTAATGAATTCTGATTTGGAACAAAGAGTTTGAAAATTTGGTTCATAATCTTGTGTCCTAATTTGGGATGTAAACAAGTGAGTAAGTTAAGGATCAAGTGGAATCAATAAAGCAAGTGTAGTATGGACTGAAATAGCTGATGAACATGAGTTAAGTACGAGTTTTAAAGATACCATATTTTAGCTCATTTTTTTTGCAAAGGGAATGAAAATAGAGCAAAGCCTAAAACTATGAATTATAATATAATTACAAAAAGTATGTAAGGTAAAAAATTCTCTTGTCTGGAAAGAATGTCCTAGTTGTCCAGTTTCTATGAAGCAGGGGCATTAAACTGTTTAAATTGGTTATACAAGGGAAGACTCATCTCTTATGGCCAGAACAGAACTGTCTTTGCTCTTGGTCTTAACTTCTTTTGATAGTGTCTCATTATCTTATACTCAGGGCAAGTTTTGCTCACTTGGGTCAAAGGTCTAAATATGAATATTAAGTCTCAGAGCAGAGGAAGCTAGATATCCTGGGGTTTGTTTGTTTGTTTCGTTTGGCTGCCTTGTGTCTTCATTGCTGTGCGTGGGCCTTCTCTAGTTGGCGGTGAGCAGGGGCTACTCTTCGTTGCGGTGCGCAGGCTTCTCATTGCAGTGGCTTCTCTTGTTGCGGAGCACGGGCTCTAGGCGCCCAGGCTTCAGTAGTTGCAGCACACGGGCTCAGTAGTTGTGGCTCATGGGCTCTGGAGAGCAGGATGGGTAGTTATGGTGCACGGGCTCAGTTGCTCCGCAGCATGTGGAATCTTCCCGGACCAGAGATCAAACCGTGTTCCCTGCATCGGCAGGCAGATTGTTAACCACTGTGCCACTAGGGAAGCCCCTATCCTGGCCTTCATATTCATGTCTTGAATGACAAAAGAAACCCAGGTTTGCTTCCTACCAGAAGCAGTAAGTTTCAGAGGAGTTGAAAAGGAAGGAAAGGGAAATCGGAGGGAGAAAAATGTGAGATGATAGAAGGAAATGGAGAAATATTTAGTAAGGGAACAGGCATTTTAAAATTATGAATGCAGAAACATACTCTGATTCATTCTTTGTACGTATGTTTATTTTCTATTTTGTTATTAATAGTAATAAAATTCACCAACATATATTTCTCAATTTCTATTTTACTTTATGTACAACCATTTTATACATTCTTTTACTTTCATTGTTAAACTATATACTTTAAGCAGTTTTTTAGTTGGAGATTGTATTGTGTTTGTATGAAAATTTCTTTTCTCATATTCTCAAAGGATAGTTTAACTGTTTATATAACTCTAAGTTAGTAGTTTTTCCCCTCTCTAAACATTGATGATTTTAGCCCAATGCCTTATATAATCTATTGTCACTGGTAAGAAGTTGGCTCCTGTCAGTCTGAAGACAATATTTCTTTTCTCATTGGTGGCATTGAAAATTTTCTTCTTATCCTAACATTCTCCAGATCTCTGTGCTGTGTTAAGGTGGAAATTTTATTTCACTCTGCTCTGCACTTTCAAATCAAGGACTACTTTTTATTATGTTGTCTTATTTTAATTCCTGAAAAATTTCTACCACTTTTAAAAAATGTTCCTTCTGTCATTTCTGCTATCTTCATCTTGAACTTATATTAGAAACATGTTGGAGATTCTTTATCCTACCTTCTTTCTGTTTCTTAACAGGTTTTAGCTTTTTCTTCTCTTTCTGGTAAAATGCCAGGGTAATATGTTCTAATTCATTAATTTTTAATATCAATATATGGTGGACACAATCTAAGGTAACCTCAACGGGTCATGCCCTTGTATGAGCCACTTCCTTAAGTATGGACTGAATCTAAGACTTCCTCTTAACCAATTGAATATGGCAAAAGTGATGGGGCATCACTCTATTGATGAGGTTGTATTATATAGACTCTGTCTTAGCAGATTACAGTGAAAGGCTCTCCTGGTGATCTTGAAGAAGTAAACTGTCATGCTATTGAATGTCTATGGAGAGGACCATGTGGTAAGGAAATGTGGGCAACCTCTAGGATTTGAGGGCCTCGGTCCTACAACTGCAAAATTTCTTCCAGCAACCACCTGTTGCTGAAGACAAAGGCCCAAAATCCAGGGAGGACACAGCTCAGCCAATACCTTGCTAGCACTCTTAGGAGTTCTGAGCAGAAGACCTAGGTAAGTCTTGCCCGGATTCCTGATCCATGGAAACAGTGAGATAATAAATGTGTGTCATTTTCAGCTGCCAAATTTATGGTAATTGGTTACACAGCAATAGAAAGTTAATACAAACTAATATTTCCTACTTAATATTTATAATTCTAAATGTGTTCTTTTACTTCAGTGAATGTATTTTTTTTGCCAAGATTTCTAATTTACTGTTTTAATACAATATCCACCTTATAAAAAACTTTCCACTTCCTTTTGTTTCAATTTTATTGCTCATTTTTTAGATGCTCTTTTATTTGCCTCAGTGAAGGTCCTAACAATACATACTTTAAAATAGTTTTCAAGGACCAAGTCTTAGTATGGCAGCCCTGAGACTTCTGGTCTGGGTGATTCTGGAACTATCACAGATTTAGTTACCAAGTCAACAGGTGGATTGGCTCATTTCCTGGTAGAAGGGTTTTGTTTTTGATCTCCCACCTTTCTAGACATTGTACTTATTCTAAACGACAGCCCCTCAGCAACTGTTAGAATCTTTTCATAAGAGGGGAATTGTACCTGGTCTCTCGTTTCAAGCAATAAGTGTGTTTGTAGTCCTTGCATCTGAGTAGTTTCTTTAGTCCACTTAACCTAAGGCTACTAAACATCTGATGCTTCTTCCTTACTTCTCCCACCCAGCACAAGACTTTATTAACTTGCATTTCTATTCCTCTTCCTATTTACAAAGACATTTATCTTGTTTTGATCATGACTTATTAACCTAGTCTTTTTTCTTTTAAAACTATTAATCTAGCATTATGAGATACTTGGAGTGCACTCTGGGGAGGAGGTGAAAGGGGGTATTTTTTTTCAGTTATTACATGTCAGTGTTTACTTTCAAGTGAGCTGGAAATTCATCTTTAGAGCCATCTTCTTTTCTTCTCCTTTTTTTTTTTTAAATATTGATTTTTATTTATTTTTGGCTGCATTGGATCTTCGTTGCTGCGTGCGGGCTTTCTCTAGTTGTGGCGAGCAGGGGCTACTCTTCATTGTGGTGCGTGGGATTCTCCTTGCGGTGGCTTCTCTTGTTGTGGAGCACGGGCTCTAGGTGTGTGGGCTTCAGTAGTTGTGGCTCACGGGCTCAGCAGTTGTCGTACGTGGGCTCTAGAGCTCAGGCTCAGTAGTTGTGGCGCATGGGCTTAGTTGCTCTGCAGCATGTGAGATCTTCCCAGACCAGGGATCGAACCTGTGTTCCCTGAATTGGCAGGCGGATTCTTATCCACTGCACCACCGGGGAAGTCCCCTTTTCTCCTTTTTAAATTTAAAGCACATCATGTGCATCTGTTTTAATTTGTACTTCTGATTACTTAGGCTAAGGCTCCATTCATTCTTTCAATTATACAAGCTTGGTGTGTTATTAAGGATGGTATACAATTTGGAATGGCAAAAATTGAGATCATGCATAGGATAAGATTTAATAATTTCAAATATGTGTCATGTGGCTTTTATTAATGGATACTATAATGATTAAGATTTGACCAAGAGCAGGAAAAAACACATATTGACTCCAGTTTACCCTTCTTATTTACTCTAAAGCTAGATGGAAGTAACGGACTATTTAGGGTCACTCTTGTTCTAGTTTGCTACCCCTCTGGAAAACTTTGAGCTTTGAAATTCATACTCTATTTAGTAAAACTACTGAAATTATATAGCAAAAGTCAAATGCAATATTAATTAAAATGTAGGTTTCCTAACTTATCTTTCTACCTTCAGCTATTCCTGGATGATTAGAGCAATTATTTACGTAGGACTTCCTCTGATTATGACAAAGAGGGCAAGAAGTTCATTTAATTAGAGGGCCTCTGAATTTTTATAAATCGCTGGCTTTTCAAATTTCTGCATTAGCTTTGGAGAAGAGAAACCAGTGCAATCCCAACATTCCTCTGGCACCCCGCTTCACAAGATGTTAAGTGTGTTGATAGCTCTGTTGATTCTACCCAAAGAAGCCAGATAAAGCTGAGAACAGTGGGGACTGTACAAAAGGGTGGGTTAGAGAAATGAATGTCAACCAGCTCTCATCTCTTTTACTCTTTCCAGTAGTGAGCAGATTACTATTTACCAATGCACTGATTCTAAAGCATATTCTTTCTTTTCTCCCCACTTCTTTTTTTTTTCTTTTGCAGTATGTGGGCCTCCCACTGTTGTGGCCTCTCCCGCCACGGAGCACAGGCTCCGGATGCGCAGGCCCAGCGGCCATGGCTCACGGGCCCAGCCGTTCCACAGCATGTGGGATCCTCCCGGAGCGGGGCACGAACCTGTGTCCCCCACATCGGCAGGCGGACTCCCAACCACTGCGCCACCAGGGAAGCCCTCTCCCCACTTCTGATGTCAGGATACCTTATCAATGGCATCTTACAATTACTATTGACCAGAAATGGATAAATTCCTAGAAAAATACAACTTACCAAGACCAATTCATGAAGAAATAGAAAATCTGAACAAATCAATAATGAGTAAGGAGACTGCATCAGTAATCAAAAATCCCCCCCCCGCCCCCCAAAAAACCTGGGCTAGATGCTTTCCCTTCTTTCATTTAAAGAAGGATTAATACCAACACTTCTCAAACTTTTCCAGAAAATTGAAGAGGCAGGGACACTCCCAAACTCATTTTACAAAATCAGCATTCTCCTGTTACTGAAGTCAGTTAAGGACACTACAAGAAACAAAACTACAGGGCAATATCCCTGACGAATATACATGTAAAAATTCTCAACAAAATGTTAGCAACCTGAATCAACAGCACATTAAAAAGATCATACCCCGTAGTCAAGTAAGATTTACCCCTGGGATGCAGGCATGGTTCAACCTATGCAAATCAATAAATGTGATATACCACATTAATAGAATGAAAGATAAAAGCCATATGATGCAGAAAAATAGATCCAAAGAAAGTGTTTGACAAAATATAACTATTTTATGACAAAAATTATCCATAAACTGGGTATAGAAGGAACATACCTCAACATAATAAAAGCTATATATGACAAGCTCACAGCTTGTCAGCTACTATCATAGTAGCTCACAGCTACTATCATAGTCAAGTTAGACTTTTCCTGGGCTTCCCTGGTGGCACAGTGGTTGAGAGTCCGCCTGCCGATGTAGGGGACACTGGTTCGTGCCCCGGTCCGGGAAGATCCCACATGCCACGGAGTGGCTGGGCCCGTGAGCCATGGTTGTTGAGCCTGTATATCCGGAGCCTGTGCTCTGCAATGGGAGAGGCCACAACAGTGAGAGGCCCGTGTACCGCAAAAACAAAAAAAAACAAAAAAAAACAACTTAGACTTTTCCTAAAAGTTAAGGAATAAACAAGAGTGCTCATCCTCACTTTCCCTATTCAACATAGTTCTAGAAGTCACAGCCAACGCAATTAGGAAAAAAAAAATCCAAATCAGTAAGGAAGAAGTAAAATTGACTTTGTTTGTAGATCATATAATCTTAAATAGAGAAAATCCTAAAATCTCCACTGAAAATCTGTTAGAACTAAAAAATAAATTCAGTAAAGTTGTAGGATGCAAAATCAACAAACAGAAACCAGTTGTGTTCCTATACACTAACAAAAAACTATCTGAAAAAGAAAGAAAAAAATCCCATTTAATAGCATCAAAACCAAAATAAAATACATAGAAATTTAACCAAGGAGGTGAAAGATTTATACATAAAAAACTATAAAACTTTGATGAAAGAAATCGAAGACACAAGTAAATGGAAAATATCCCATGTTAATGGATCAGAATAGTTAATATTGTTAAAATGTCCCTACTACACAAAGCCATCTATAGATTCAATGCAATTCCTGTCAAAATTCCCATGTCATTTTTCACAGAAACAGAAAAAAACAATCCTAAAATTTGTATGGAATCACAAAAGACCTCAAATGGCCAAAACAATCTTGAGAAAGAAGAACAAAGCTGGAAGCATATTACTTCCTGATTTCAAACTGTACCACAAAGCTATAGTAATCAAAATAGTATGGTACTGGTGTAAAAATAGACACATAGACCAATAGAACAGAGTTGAGAGGGTAGAAATAAACTTCTCATTATATAGTCAACAAATACTTGACAAGGAAGCCAATAATACTCAATGGAGAAAGGATGATCTCTTCAATAAATGGTATTGGGAAAACTGGATAATCACATGCAAAAGAACGAAATTAGACCCCTGCCTTGCATCACTCACAAAAATTAACTCAAGATAGATTAAAGACTTATAAACATAAGACCTGACACCATAAAACTCCTAGAAAAATAACATAGGGAAGAAGCTCCTTGACATTAGTCTTGGAAATGATGTTTTGGATATGATATCAAAAGAGCAAGCAACAGGGCTTCCCTGGTGGTACAGTGGTTGAGAGTCTTCCTGCCGATGCACAGGACGTGGGTTCGTGCCCCAGTCCAGGAAGATCCCACGTGCCGCGGAGAGGCTGGGCCTGTGAGCCATGGCCGCTGAGCCTGCGTGTCCGGAGCCTGTGCTCCGCAAAGGGAGAGGCCACAACAGTGAGAGGCCCGCATACCGCAAAAAAAAAAAAAAAAAAAAAGAGCAAGCAACAAAAATAAAAACAAGTCGAGCTACATCAAATGAAATAGTTTCTGCACAGCAAAAGGAACAATTAACAAAATGGAAAGGAAAGCTACAGAATAGTAGGAAATATTTTCAAATCATATTTCTGATTAGGGGTTAATATCCAAACTATATAAGGAACTAACTCATACAACTCAATATCAAAAAACAATCCAAATAAAACTGGGCAGAGGAACTGAATAGATATTTTTTCAAAGGAGACATACAGATGGCCAACAGACACAGGAAAAGATATTCAACATCACTAATCATCAGGGAAATGCAAATCAAAACCACAATGAGGTGTCACCTCACATCTGTTAGAATGGCTATCATCAAACAGATAAGATATAACAAGTGTTGGTGAAGATGTAGAGAAAAGGGAACCCTTTTCTGCACCATTGGTGGGAATGCAAACTGGTACATCCATTATGGAAAACAACATGGAGTTTCCCCCCAATTAAAAAATAGAACTACCATATCATTCAGCAATTCCACTTCTGGGTATATACCTAAAGGAAATGAAATTAAGATCTTGAAGGGATATATGCACGCCTATATTCATTGCAACATTATTCACAATAGCCAAGATGTAAACAACCTGAGTGTCTGTCTATGGTTGAATGGATAAGGGTGTGGTATATATATACACAACGGTATGTTATTCAGTGATGGGAAAGAAGGAAATCCTGCCATCTGTGACAATACAGATGAAATATGTGCACATTATGCTAAGTGAAATAAGTCAAACAGGGAAAGACCAATACTGTATATCACTTACGTGTGGAATCTGAAGAAGCTGAACTCATAGAGTGCAACGATGGTTGCAGGGGCTGGGGGGTGGGAGAAATGGGGAGATGTTGGTCAAAGGTACAAACTTCAAGTCATAAGATGAATAAGTTCTAGGGATCTAATGTACTGCATAGTGATTATAATCAACAATACTGTATTATATACGTCAAAATTGCTAAGAAGGTAGATCTTAAATGTTCTCACCACAAAAAAGAGGTGGTAATTACGTGAGATGATGGAAGTATTAATAATGCTACTTTGGTAATCAGTTTACAATATATAAGTATCAAATCAACACAGTAAGTATATCTTAAACTTACACAAAGTCGTATGTCGATCATAGCTCTTTAAGTAAAGCTGGAAAAAACTATTGAGCAGGGGGCTGTTGAGCTGCACTTGGCATTGATTATATCTGTATAAATGTCTGCTACTTGCTTTTCCTCAGTCCTATACTTTTATTAGTCACCTTTTCCTTTAATAGCAAAACAAAACAAAAGAAAAAGTTGCAAATCCCATTCCACACACTAGCCTACAGCTGCCAAACTCTCCCTTTCCTTCCCGATGAAAGGGTATAAGTTGTCTTCAGAGCACACATTATTCTGTTCAGTTCATGCTGTTACAATTTCTCTCTTTTCACCTGGTTGCTTGTGGTTTTTCAGATTATTTTCTTCTCTCTATGCATGAAAGATAAAGCCCTCTCTGCCATTTCTTACACAGAGCTCTGCTGAACCAAGGCTAATACATAAGACAAGCTTTAATGAAGTTTTTAAGGTAAAGGAAACCAATTAAAATACAAAATAACACATGACAGATTCTGTAAATGTACTTTTTATCATGGAATTTATCATGGACTCTAGCCCCCAACTATGTTGCTGGGATTTTACTGTTTCTGGACCTTTTTCTTATCTTCTATGCCAGGACATTGCTTCTTTTTCTAGGTACCAGCAGAAAACTCCAAATTTCTTGTTATTATTAGTCATCTAAATGGCACCTATTTGGCTATACCTAATGGTCCTTGTTGTTCTTTTTTTTTTTTTTTTAGTGGTACACGGGCCTCTCACTGTTGTGGCCTCTCCCATTGCGGAGCACAGGCCCTGGACGCACAGGCCCAGCGGCCATGGCTCACGGGTCCAGCCACTCCGTGGCATGTGGGATCTTCCCAGACCGGGGCACAGAACCCGTGTCCCCTGCATCGGCAGGCAGACTCTCAACCACTGCGCCACCAGGGAAGCCCCTTGTTCTTAACTGATAACCAAACCAAGACTTTTGCCTGTTAAAAGAATTATCTCTTTTAGAGATAAGTTATTGTCACTCTTTTAGAAAGCATATACAACTATGATTAAAAAAATACTAAATTGTTTTTAGTATTTAAAAAATACTAAATTTTTTCTCTTTACCTATTATTTTCATATTTCCAACTGCCTCTAGACTTTACCTCTTGGATGCCCTATAGTTAATAGCTCAAACTGACAGTGTTAAAGAATAAAATTCAAAATGTTGAAAACTAAGCTCATCATAAAGACCTTCAAAACCTCTTCCTCCCTTTTTGTCTCATATCTCAGTGATCAATACCCACTTAATTGTCCAGATTTACAATCTGGGCATCATCCTAGATTCTTCCCTCTTAGTCAGTCCCCAAGTTCAATCATGATATTTTATCCATTCCACATGGTAGAAATTTCTGGAATCTGATAAAGTTTTCTTCGCCTCTCCTGTCTTTGTGTAGGTTAGTATCAACTATACATCTCAACTCCATGTCTCCATTATTTTTTCCCTCCAATTGAGTGAGTTTCTGGAAGGCAGAACCCAAGGTTTCCTCATGATTCCCACCTCCGGATGTTTGCAGCTTGTATAATCCCCTCACCTCGAGTTTGGTGGGATCTGTGACTTACTTCATGATAACAGGGTAAATGATATGAATAACAAGAATACGGCAAATGTGATGGGATATCACCACTTTGTTTATGTTAACACACCTTAATTGCAGCCTTGTGAGACCCTAAGCAGAGGCCCCATCTAAGTCATACCTGGATTTCTGAGCCACAAAACTGTGAGATAATAGTGTGCTTTGTTTTACACTAAGTTTGTAGAAATTTATTATGTAGCGATAGATAGCTAATACATATTTCTTACGTAAACTATGTGATCAGGTTACTCCTCAGCAGAAAAAGTCTATTAATGACATCATTTCCCGCAGAAATAAGCCAAGACTCTTAGCAAGACCCTTCCCTCCCTGACCCTTCCCTAGATTTCTATGAATGCTGAATTTCTGTTAGCTTATTGAATGAGGCATTTTCTCCTCTTTAGATCTTTGCACGTATTCCTCTTTCTACTTTGACTGTTCTCCCCTGGCTGCTTCTCTTTCCCTAATGGACTTGCTTCTTTTGTTAACTAATTCCTTCACTTCAATTCTGGTTTAGATATGACTATTTCTGGAAAGCTTTCTCTGACCAAGGAAGCTAGAGGCACCCTTTCCTTGTTTTTTCTATCAAAATGCTTTCCATACATCATTATAATTGCTGGTTTAATTGTCTCTTCTTCTCACTGGAGTCAATAAAATATGAGAGAAAAGATCATGTCTGTTTTGCTCATAAATTGTATATCCTCTGCATCTGACCCAGAGTTAAGGCTCATTAATTATCTATTTCATGAATAAATGAATGACTTACTACAAACTAGAGACTAAATTTGGCAAATATCACATGTAGTGCTAATAATTAGAACCACAGGACACCGTCTTGATGGGGAGTCACAGGAGCATCTGTATTATGCAGCCTTAAGGTGATGCCTAAGGCTCAGACCAGCTTTCCATCCTCTCCTATCTTTCCTTGTAGCCTCAGCTAGCTTTTTTCCTTGCCTTTAAAGCTTCTTACGTCCACTCTGTTCTTTGGTGTTCTCCCTACTAAGGCAGTATCCATTTCTCCTACAAAGCCATGTCCATACATCCTTTTTTGTTGTTGTTGTTACAATTATCGATAGTAACAAAAGCTGGGAAGTTGCAAAACTTAAATAGTCTGATTTATATAGTTCATAGCATCATAGTCCGTGATGAAAATTTACAAATTCCCTTTGGGAATAATAACTGGAACTTCTAAAAGTTTCCTTTCTAGTCTACTTTGTACCTCTAACTTTTGAGTCTATTCTACAGACAATACTCAATGAAACATCCATCCTTAAATTCTGATTTCAAAGATAAGGATGTACAGATTCTTTCTCTTTTCCTGTCTTTACAATAAGAAATCAAAATAGATCGTTAAGTGACTTTTTATCTTAATGGATAATTTGCATCTCTGAAGATTTCTGTTTTATCAGGACCTCTACTTTAGCCAGAACAATCATTTTGAATCATTTGTCTTGAACATTTCCTGGAATTACTGCTAAAATTTATTACAAATGGTCTTTCTAATCAGAATGTACTTAGAATTCTTTGAATAAACTGTGATTTTAGTTATATCTCAGTGATATTGTGATGATGGCATTATATTAAAGAATATAATTAGCTAGCATAATTAGGCACAGATAGAAATACTGTCAAGCATATGATTTACCCCCCAGTGGTTAGAAATTAAAGGGCTATTAAATTAATAAAGTGATGAATTCACATTTGAAAACAATAACATACTTTTCTATGAAATATAAAGGGAAAAAAATCACATTCTTTGTTATAAGAGCAGAATGAACTATTCTCCCTTGGTAACTAACTGTGATGGTATTACAAATCAGTCAGGTCTGGGAAGGACATGTTAAATCAGAAGTAAATAAAAACCTCATTACAAAGAATTCCCTTTCCTATATGTTATTCTTGCAATATTTGAAAAATAAAAAATACTTATCTTAATCTTCTAAAGTGTCAAGAGTTTCATACTACAAAATAAAAATTACATATCTTATTTTTATTACTATCAATTTTTTATTGGTGACATTTTTGAATATTATTTTTCTTTTTGACACTTACCAACATCTGATAGTCTAGCCAGTAAGATATTGTGTTTCCTTCTTTCCTGTTTAAATAGATAAATATAGAGATGCATATTCTACCCTGCCTTTAGTTTGAAGGGCCTTCTGTGCCATGATTTATTTTATATATATAAAAGAGCCTTGGCCAGATCATGAGGGTTATATTTTTAAATAACAAAGGGATCAGTGTGAGTACCTTTAGTTTTCTACTTTGAAAATAAATCATGTGAGTCAGATTTCTTAAACCACATGCTAAATTAAAAATATCATTGTCCTGGTAATGGATATTAAATAGCTTATTGATTTAGTTTCAACATTACCAGTTTTTCCCGGAGGATTCAAATACCCTCAATTGTGATTTGTAGGCAATATGCTAAGTATTGATTGCTACTATTATAATCTGTATTGTATGTTCATTACCTAGCATCAAAGAAAACAAAAACCCTACTAGAGTAAAATCCATTTTCAGATTGTTGTGATTTATTTTTAAAGAAAGATTTCAAATAATATTTTATTTGAATATATTCACTGAGCACATATTTTATACCAGACACTCTGCTAACTATTGCAGATTTCAAGCCGTATGGGACACGATTCAAGCACTGGTGGGACTTTATAATCTGGAGAAGTAGTAAAATTACTCTGATGAAAGGCAGTTCATACCTCTTAAGTAGTTTAAAATGTGCATACAGAGGAGAAGGAATGCATCTAACTGTGACAATTCAGGAAGTTGCATTGAATCAATGGTAATCTGAACATTCATGGCACCTTAAGAGAGAGGGATGGGACTTCAGTGGATGACTGTGGGAGGACAGTGACAATTCTAGGTAAAGAGAAAGGCTAAAAGCAAAGACATAGAAGTGGAAAACGTTGTGGAATGGTGGATTTCATTAACTGGTTGACACACAAGTTATTTGCTCTGAAGTAATATTTAAATGAATCATTTAAATATAATGGACAAAGCCTTATCCCAGCGCATAAACAGAAAAGCCTGTGTCAATGGCCTGATCCAGTATTTCCTGAGACTTAATCAAAAGAAATCCATGCTTTCTACATGGTAAGAAATCCTTGTTTGTGTCTATAAATGCATACTTAGGCACAATTATAGAATATCAATAAAAAATGCAATAGTCTATGAACTGACTGAGCATTTAGAAGTCAACAGTTTGGTACTCAAACCCCAATTCTGAATTCACATCCCAAATCTTTCACAGGTTCAGACTAACACCAAGGCCTAATAACCCCATCTTGGTTGTTGTAGGACAAACCAAAATGTATGCCAGTTGAACAGCTGTTTTGAAATCTGTTACTTTGGAGACCCCAAGGGGCTTTCTGACCCCTAATCTTGCTGAGTTACAATGGATACCCTAACTGATGTCTGTGTTGCCAGTTCCCTTGTAAAGCAGGGTAATAGATGTCAGGATGAGGCAGGATGTTAGCAAAGGTCATTAGCTGTACTTATAGGATTGGAAAACATCCAATTGTCAAGCAGAAGTGTGGCACTCGAACCAACACTATATCCTTTTTCCACGTGGCAACTTCCTTGCTTTCTCATGGGAAAAGAACATTGGAACATCACATAAATTGGCTTGTTAAATGTAAAGGGATATGCAAATACACAGTGATCCATTGAAATATCAATGTTCATGATTGTGGTCTGCCTGTGTGTTTTAAAACCATTAGCTGTAGAACAAGCCATTATATAGTAAATCCTGTATAATCAGGAGGTAGTCATAATAACCTAAAACTTCTATTTAGTTTATATTAAATTATGGAGATGGATGTAGTATTTGTACATACCTACCCACCCAAGCTGAGATTTTTTTAAGTTTTTAAAAAAATAATTTGTTTAAAATTCCATTTTTTAACTAATATTTTACAGCTACTATGTCTTTTCACCAAAGTTAATTGCAAATTATTTTACGCTACACAACATCAATTTGTCATGCTCTAGTTGGGCAAATAAAAGTAAGGCTTATGCTTCTCTCAGTAGTAATTTTACAACCTGTATCTGACAATGTCTTTTACTTTTGCCCCATCCTAACTTCCCTAGGAAATATTTGAATTTAGGATTCATGCGTTTCTCAGATACGGAAATAAAGAATTCATTTTGGCCTGACAAAAAATCATTAAGCTATATTCAGATTACCTAGTGAATAACTCACTTCAACTGAGTGGAAAGTAAATTAATTGACATCAGGGTTCATGAGTCCTTGCTTCAAATAGCTAACCTAATTAGGATCACTAATATTTTATAGTAAGCTGGAGATATGTATGTTTGCCAAATGGCATATTCATTCTTGACAAGTTCTTTTCATGTGAAAGCAACAAGATTCAGAAATTGTTAAATCTAATTAGGATATAAATCTCTGGCAACATTGCAATATAATATATGTTATGATCCATAATTTTGCCTGAAATATTTTTATTATAAAGATTCAGGTTTCAACTTATATTAAGACTGAACTCTACCTCTACAATCTCCTTTTTAGTAGTTGCAACTAATACAAAATCAGTTGCTATCCTTTCCTTTTTGCTCATTGTTACTTCTTGGAGAAGCTATTATTTATGAGTTTATAATGAATGAGTCTGGAGTTCTCAGAATATCCACCATGGTAAAATTGGTTAATTTAGTAGACATAATTTTAGCTATGAAACATCAACTTATTTATTAGCCAACACTGTGATATCCCAAGGACAAGAGTCAGGTCTTTTTTGTCTTTGTGACTGAAGTCCATGCTAAGCACAAGGCCTGCCACATATTAGACACATAATTTGAATATTCAAAATACCAGAGGCACACATGTTTAGCCTATTTCATGATATTTCTGAACCCATATAGGCTCAAGACAAAGCTGTCAATTGTCTTACTAAAGTGATGGGTAATTATGTAGTCACCAGGAAGTAATTTAGAAAGAAACACTTTTAGACATAAGTTCAAGTCTTTGTTTCACAGATAAGGTCTTTTAATGTTTCCTGCTTCTTAGGTTGCTCAATTTCAAGGGCTCACTTAGAGAAAATACATTTCCTCTACTTCTACTTCAAGATAGCAGCAGTGAGAGTCTCTAAAAATTGGGTTTTATAAATTATTGTACATGGATAAGAGCTTGATATTGGCAATGAAAATCTTTGATGAATTATCAATGATCTGATGTATATAATTACTCATTTCACAGTCAGTAACATAAATTGGAAAATATATTCTCTGGAATGAATAATGTTTATTATAAATATATGACATTTGCTTATGAAAAGCCAGCTTTGAATCTGGTGCAACACAGGCTTATTTTTCTGCTTTTACTTTATTTAAGATATTTAAAATATAATTTCACCCAAGAGAGTATTTTATTGTTATAAATAACATTGTATCATATTTCAAATAGCATATGATTAGTCAAATTCAGTAGATAGAATTCACTTAGAATTGTTATTTTTTTGAAATGACATGCTAAGTCATTTCAAAGGATAATTTACCCTAGAAAATAGGGAAAAAAAGTTCATTTACAACTGCATGATAGTTTAATATTTTTTCAGTTTAACATTTTAACTCATCTAACCATATGCCTTTGTCTCTGACTCAAACAAAATAAAGCAGAATGAATAAACAACGAAAATGACAAATTATTTTTCTGTGGAATTATTAAGGAGAGGAAGGTATTTTTGTTTGAGTCATTAAGCTTAAGGTATCTTTGTTTTTTCAGTGAATCTTAATCATGTGTAGGTTGTTGGTGTAGGTGGTGCTCGGGACAGAGGTGAACCTGCCTCGGTCCCGCTGAGAGGGGACACTTGCATACACATGACAATATTAATAGGCAGACTGTAAGGGCTTGATGGGACCACAACAGATACTGTGAAAATGTGATAGAGAAGAATATGAAGTTATGTCAGGGAAATCAGAGAAAACTTCTTGGAGGAGGTAGGGTATGAGTAATAATATTTGTAAGGATCGTCAAATATGGAGTATGTTAAGCAAGTGAAAACTATGATTCAGATTGGGGAAAAAAAACCCCAATGCATGTGTATTTTGTATTCTTCGTTGGGACAAACAGCAATAAAAAGATATATAAATCATTATTTTCCAAAATCTAGCTTCCTTGGTGCTGAAGCAGCATAATTTGTTATTTTCCTAATAAAAAGAATTTGCATATGGTTGGGGAGGGTGAGAAGAAAGAGTTGAGTACACTGTGTTTAAAACCCAATAATTTTCAATAATTGCCACAATTTTCTCCCTACGTAATGAATGCCAACTGGAATCAGCATTACCTATGAAGTACAATGGTGGAAAATGTAATGTGTTTTGTTCTAATTATTATGCTTTAAGCCTTTAGATAAAAAATTTATTCAAGCAAGTGTGGTTTTACTGTGTGCAGTCTATCAAGCAGAAAAGAGCGTGGTTCTTAACAAGTTACACTACAGGAATACTTTCCAAGACCAGAATAAGTATGTTATTTGGTCAAGTTCATTTTTTATGTACTTCTGCTTTCAGAACTCATGCCTCCCAATTTTTAAGCAGTCTTATGAAAACTAAAATATTTAACAATTACTTATTTCCCAAAATCCTATTATATCTAAAGTATCATAAATTGTTCCTAACCCCAATATTACAACTTAAAGAACAAATAAATTGCACTCATTCATGCTATATGTAGAAAACATGATTGCTATTTAGTTTTTCCTGGTCTTTAGCCTGTTATAATTCATTGTATTCAATAGTTTCACTAATATCAATAGCTTCGATCTCCAAGGAGGAAGAAAATATGCTTATCCCACTTGAATAAATGTAAGAATAGTTATCAGCTTTCAACATACATTATTTCTCTCCAGTATTTTAAAAATGGTCTCGTTTAGTGTTTCATTTGATTACCATTTATATATATACATTTATATTTATTTATAAATATATAATTTATGTATATACATATATGCATACACCTACATATATACGTACATACTTATACATATAAATATATATAACATATAAATATGTACGTATATATGTAGGTGTATGCATATATATAAATCTATTTTAATATGTTATAAGTAATGAATATTTATATTTTTCATACAAAACTTGGAAAGTTTGGATAAGCACGACAGATAATATAAAGGTCATACATATTCCTACCATCCAAAGATAACCAATCTAGACATTATATTAACCCAGGTAATGCAAATGGAAATCTCAGTATTAGAAATGGTATTTGATAACACAAGACCAAATGTGTTAAATCAGCTTCTTTATGTTTAAAATAAATTAAGAAGCAATTTTGGGCTAATTTAGATTAATATGGACTAATGTGTAGAATTTTCTTCCTGGTAGAAAATTTGACCACTGTCCCACTGTGCAATGATCAAAATTGCTTTAAGTGTGGACCAGCTAATTTTCACAGACGTAATGACACTTTTATCCCAGCTGTATGTAATTTGTTGTAATTACAACTTCTATTTAATGAACAATATTTCTGACTGAAATGCATTGACTTTCAACTTTCCCATTATGGCATACTGTTTTTGTGTGTTTTTATCTTCTGTGATACGTGTCACAAATAATATGTTATTAACAGAAGTTAAAATACTTACAAGTACTATTCAAAAACAACTTAAAGGTCACCCTAGAATAATGTCATTCTAACTTTCATTCAAGTGTCCTTTCTTGAGAGTAAAAGAAGGAGCAACAGAAAGAGATGGAATGTAGTTTAATCCACAGCATGTCCTAATAATGCTACAGCTGTTAATATATCAATTGTATTGACAGTTGCTTACCAGTAGTGATAACTAATTATTACAGTTCTGGGTGTTCTGTTAAAATCTTGGAATGCTCATTGGATTACATTTGCTCCTTGTGACTATTATGTCTCATGTATTGCAGTAGGAAATTCACTATTCATGAGTGCTTTTCAGAAAGATTGAATTTTGAAGGAATCAATACACTGAACACAAGAGTTGTTTTCACAGTGTTCACCATCCCTTTCTGAATTCGGATCAGGCTATTTTAAGTTGTGTCCCAACTGAAATGTGGAGCTCAGGCTATTTTAAGTTGTGTCCCAACTGAAATGTGGAATGATCCTGGATAAGAAATAGCATGATGGTGCTTATTAATGTATCTTTTTAAAAGCAGAAATATTATAATATCTGACCTGTTAGTCTTTTGTAATTTAATCTTATTTTCCATTATATGGCACAGAAATAATAAGTGGTCCCTCATTTTGAGGTAATGAGACAGAATGGCCTTCATGCCTCGTGTGATTAAGTCCCCCAAAATAAAGATGATTTCACCAGAAATTTTAATCTCTATGTAAATCAAGCCATGGCACATGGTAAAAGGTAGTCCTTTCCCCTTGGACAAAAGAGGCCAAATAGTGGCCAACTGTGTGTTGGTTTTCTCACTACATTCATTACTTAGTCATCTTTCGGACGGCCCTTAAACTTAGTGTCCCTTATTACGTTGAGTGATTTTTCTGGCCAGTGTGGTAATCTCCTTTTCTCACCTTGAGTGTTACACCTTATTCTACATCCAATACTGTATTAATGTAAAATTTGAAATTTATTTCCTTGCGGCAAATTATTGGATACCTCAATAGAGTTACATAGATCTGTTCAGATTTTCACTGGATTTTCTCGAAATAACATCTGCGTGTTTTTTTTTTTTTTTTATCTCTTAAAAGCACAACTTGAAGAAGTGTTCCATAAAAAGCAAACCAAGCTATCTCCACAAAAATCACAAGTCCCCAGATCCTATGGATATAATACCTATTTTTGTTAAGGCACATCCAGATGAAGAGAAAAGACTTTTCTTGAAGGATTCCTATAGTAAATGGGAAATAAAACTACTTTCTTTTTTGTGTGTACACACGACCTTTTCTATCATATACACAGTATCCTAGATATGATTGTTGTTTCTCTTATTCCCTTGTCTCCTAGATTTAAAATATTAATCTAGAATACAGCATTTGATTTTCTTAGAATTATCATTTATTTCAAACTCATTCTGAATTGATGGTAAGTTCATGTCAGTTCAAGAAATATTTATTAAATGCCTTTATTTATGTACCAGCTATTATTCATGGCATAGGGTATGCACTACCCTCTGCTCTGACTATCTAAAAAGTTTTTAATTAAACGTTTTAAAAGTTATCCCACTGAACATGTTACAAATCAAGTTATAGAAATGCTTATGACTTATTTGCTATAGTTTTATGATTTACAAGTAGCATAGAGAGAGCCTTTAAAAATTGATAAGTGGCGGCTTTGTAAAATAGAGGTTTACTCCAACAGTAGAAATGAAACTGTCTTAAAGTGCAAATACCGTTTCAAGCAATTTGGCAATGTCTTGACACTCCCAAGGAAAGACTAAATATCTCTCGTTGACAGTTAAAGATGTTGAACTGGAATATCCAAGTTTAGAAACAGAAATAGTGCCAAATAGCACAGTTCTGAACGCTGAGCAGATGCTCTATAAATACTTGTTGAAGCGGACTGCAAAGAATCCCCTCTTACCTTTAAAAGGGGAATTTTCCCCAATATGATCCCAACAACTGTGCTTTTTACCTCTTCTATCATCTGTTTTTGCTTGGCTACAACCACAGTTACTACACAGGCACATATTCAAAATTACGGGGTGTTCAGAGACTGAGGGGGTGCCCAGATTATTTATATCCCTCCAATTAGTACAAAAATAACATATCCCTAGGTGTTTCTAAGGTAACTGTGTGATTGTGAAATAAATTTCATACCATTAGACTTGTCGTTTTGCAAAAGCAAATACAACTCATATGATTTTATATGATTAAAAAAAGAGTTATCAATAGTTAGTACGTGAAGTAAATTTATAGTCCATATAGCTCAACTTTATTATTTTAGATACCTTATATTTAACAAATTAGTATGGCATTGTTTTTCATCAAATTCTTTCCTTTTAATCTAAGTGACTCCTGGCTATTTCTTGTTTAAAAAAAAAATCCATCCCTAAAATGTGAATATTTAATACTGCTGGACAACTTTAAACAATACTGTAAAGGGAATTCCAAATGAGAATTTTCAGTTATTTGCAAATGTCAGTGTCAGTGGAATACAAGTAGCCCCTGCTTTTTGAAAGTTCACTTTATGCCATTTCATTTTTACGAAAGACCTATACAGTAAGTCCCTAACTTTCAAGATTTGAGCTTTCAAAGTTGAACATGCATTTGGTTCCAGCAAGGAGCCAGAACCTGTGCCATCCACATCAGGCGTGAGTGAAACTGCAGCTTGCCCTCCGTCTCCTATTGCTGTCGATCCTTCAGCTCTGCCATCTCCCACCTCCTCTCCCTCCTCCAGTCAGTAACTCTTCTTTCGTGTTCACTCAGTGCCAGCCGCTGTATGCCAGCTGTTGTACTGTCCTAACTGTACTTTTCAAGGTACTGAACTGTAAGATTAAAAGTGTTTTATCTTTTGTGTTTGTTTTTTATGTATTATTTGTGTGAAAAGTATTATAACCTATTACAGTACAGTACTGTATAGCCGATTGTGTTATTTGGGTACCGAGGCTAACTTTGTTGGACTTCACGAACAAATTGGACTTATGAACGTGCTCTGAGAGTGGAGCTTATTCGTATGTAGGGGACGTATTGTATTAGTAGCTGTTTTTTTAACCAAAAGAAATCCAAAGAGGATTTTTGTTTGTCTGATAAAAAGGCAAAAAGGGAAAATAGTATTCAGTGTTTGTTTTGCTGGGAGCCATTATAGAGGCGTGACCAACCCTGAGCAGCCCTGAGAGTGGCACCCCCAAGCTTCTCCAGGAACTACACTCGACATGTCAGCATCAGGCCGCAATACACTGAACTGTGTCTGTGAGCATCTGCTTTGTGTCAATTTAGTATCCTAAGGTAATGGCTCCTTTGCTCTATGTCATTTTGGCTTACTAAAGGTTTCATAGGAACACTCTACTTTCGAATAGCTGAGGAAACCTGTATGTGACTAATGTCCTAAAGTGATAACTGAAGGTAGACTGAATAGGTGTTTGTGTGTGTGTTGAGTTTTATTACCTGTGTGTTGGTAAATAAAAGTAGTTAAAAAAAAATTAAACCCATGGATTTCCAACCTGAAATTTGGATGATACGATACGAAAATTGTTTAAAATGTAAACAATAAAGAAAAGCACAAATTTTTCTCTATAGAAGGGAAGGATAGCTAATATTTATTGTGTGTTAGTTGTGTCAATTCTCCTATTGTTCTGTTTGCCTTACAAGTGCTTTTTCTTTTAATTACAAAGGGTGATTTTACCCTCCATTCTACTCTTGAGGTCTCAGATAGTTGTATGGGTACCTGTAGGCTGTATGAGTAACTGCAGCTAGTCATTGGAACTAAGACTGAAACTCTGGTCTTTTTGTCTCTAAGACTCTTGTTCTTTGAAGTATCCCAAGGAACCCCTTGAAATGTAAATATATGAATCATTGACAAGCCTATACTTATTAATAGGTCCCGGGGTCTAGATGTATTAATTTTTAAAAAGTTGGCTTAAAATTTAAGTTTGACAGAAATACTTTAATAACAAAATCTTGCAATTAAACCTTGAATAGGTTTTAAAGGCTGGAATCCTAGGTTTATAATGCAGAATATTCAGATGTTAATATTTTATGTTGATCACCACATTCTCGTGATCTGATTATACGAGCATATTTTTCTGAGGAAAGGACAGTAGTCAGGCAGTAAAGCAATAGTCAGGATAAGAAATGAAGAATCCTTGAAAACCTTGAAGCTATATGTGACGACAATGGGTCAGCATAGGTGGAAGACACAGAGAAACAACAATTACGATTTTATCTTGACATTTTATCTAAAACCCCTTCTTGTCCAAAGCCAGGTTTCTTGGTCTGAACACGCAGGCTTCTGCTAATTTGCCTATCTCTTGTATTGAGTTTCCTTTCTAGAAAGATAATTTTAGGAGTTCTATAACACTGAAATCATTTTCACACATATACCATCAGGGAAATTCTGTGTATCAGCCTGTTTATTGCAAATGATATACCATATGTAAAAAAAAATCTGCTTTGAAATATTCTGAGTGATTTAGCATTCACTTAGTGAAAGTTGATGACAGCTTGTATATCATATATATACGATCCAAATTTTTATTTCTGTCAGTCTTAATCAACGATGATTTCTTGTTACTGATTGGGATTGTGTAATCCAAACCTAAAAAATTCATATTCAAAAATTTATTTTATGTCTATGTTGAAATAGTTTAGATGTTCAGCACAGAAGTATGTTTTGAAATCTGTTAAGTGCTTGCTAAAATTAGTCCTATATTTTCCAGTTTTAAATTATGTTCTAAGTTCGTGTTATTTTTCCATTAATTTTGAAAATACTTTTCCTAAAGTGCATGCTATTTCCCCTATGAGGAATTACTTTCCTATTTTTCTCCTTATTTATTTATTTTTTGTGTGTGGTACGCGGGCCTCTCACTGTTGTGACCTCTCCCGTTGCGGAGCAAAGGCTCTGGACGCGCAGGCCCAGCGGCCATGGCTCACGGGCCCAGCCATTTCGCGGCATGTGGGATCTTCCTGGACCGGGGCACGAACCCGTGTCCCCTGCATTGGCAGGCGGACTCTCAAGCACTGCGCCACCAGGGAAGTCCTATTTTTCTCCTTATTTTGCTAGAATCATTTTAAACCCCACTGCTTTCAGGAAATCCTGACCCAGTTTCTTTAATCCCTTTCTTCTTCTTTTTTTTTTTTTCTAATTTCTTTAGTGCTTTGCCTGTACTGTACTATCAAATTATTAGAAACTATTTTTAATTATACCGAATGGAGAAGTACAACTTTGAAATAACGTCATCTAATTAGAATAGGTTCTTCTCTATGGCCTTACCACCCTGAACACACCCTACCTCGTCTAATTAGAATAGCTTCTTGAAGAAGGAACTTTAGGAATCAAGAGAACTATAGGGAGACTCTGTAAGCTGTGTATATTGTTAGCCCCTTGAGGACAAGGAAATTGTTTTGCATGTAATAGATTTCTAGTGTTCAGACTTCTGAAAATGCTGTCTATCCAGGAGTCTTTTAACCTAAAAAAGTCACACTGAAAACAAAGGCAAATAACTGTATAGAGAGGAAGAGAGTTAATCTTTGGGAAGCAAATCATTCTCCAGAGTTTTTGACTTAGATTATATTAAGGAGTGTAGGATTTTTAATTTTAGTTCTTCAGTACTCCAGCTGAAGGCTATAAATGATATTGCAGCATAGAGGAATGGGAGGGGGCACTACTTGAAGCAGATAAAATGGCTGTACAGAGAAGTCTGTGTAGAGTCTGTGTTTTTTCTACATGTTTCATGCAACTGTAGAGAATTTCACAATATAATTATTTTATGATGACATTGATGGCAGTTTTATAATGGTTATATGATAATAAATGTATATCATATATTATTATATATAGTAATAAATTGTAATGAAAAATTTAACTATTAAACTTTAGATTATATATAATCTTAAAATTAATATTCTGAGTGTTTATGAACTACCAACTAAATCTTGAATTAGTATAGATTACTATTTCTGATACAGAGAAAGAAACAGAGTTGAAATTGTTTTGAAGAAGATAGCATTCTCCAATAAAATCATTAAGATCTATGGTGCTATTAGTCAAGGTAGAATATGAGTTGCTGTAAAGAGATTCCAAAGAATAATGGATTAACAAAGTGGAAATTTATTTCCTCTGATGTAACAGTTTGGCATCTCAGGCTTCTGGAACAACTGTGCTCCACAAGGTTATTCAGGATCTCAAGATTTCTCCATTGTATTATGTCTGTCTACACCTGGGCCATTGGCACCTCCATCTTGTTCAGTGAGAAGAAAGGAACTAAAATGGACCTCCAAGAAAAGTCATTTCTTTTTAAGCAAACAATGTGAAAATTGTAGATAGCACTTTCCTTCCCATTCCACTGAAGGACTTAGTCACATGGCTACACCTTCAAGGGAGTCTTGAAAACAGGTAACCCAGGAAAATCACTGTTAAAGGGACATCCTATAATTCTGTATTCAATTTTAAAATAAATAATAGGTTATAATAAGTTATGATTAACTTTTTGTGACTATATTTCACTGTCATTCATAGATGTTCCTGAGTCTGTCTTTGAAAGCTATCAGTTCTCATGCTTGTTTTTAGCATGAAAAAGAGTCATTTGGCAACATTTCAGACAGAAATGGAAGTTCTAAAATAATAAAATACATCCTTATGCTTTCTATCTAAGCTGACTCAACTCTAGTGGTAAAAACAAAGGTGAAACCATAAATAGTTGAAATGACTCACAGAAAAATAATAAGAAAGAAAATTTGGAAAATTAATAGTTCAACAGAAAATAGTCTAATTAGAAAAATCAACAGAATGAGCTCTTACATAACTTAAGACCTAAAAACTAAGTGCAACCCTAAAAATATATGTATGTATAACTCTAAAAATATCTAATAAACCAAATGAAAACTTAAAAGGTTAGATTCCACATTCAGATAAACTTTCTACTTTGATATTTAAGGATCATAATCTGCTATATATAGTCTACCAAGAGTTCATCATGAAAAATCAAATTAGCAGAGTCATTTGGGAGAAACCAATCTAGATAAGTGAAATTATTCTAGAAACTTAATATGCAGATTTTTTTATTCTCAACATGTACATTAATTAAGTAAGGTAAGCAATTTGGACTTTTATTTAACACAATAACGTTTGTAACTACGGAATCTCTATTTACAAATATATCTCAGAGATATTACAGGTTCAGCTTCAGACCACCATAATAAAGTGAATATTACAATAAAGCAAGTCACATGAATTTTCTGGTTTCATAATGAGTATAAAAGTTGTGTTTACACTATGCTGTAGTCCATTAAGCATGCAATAACATGTCTAAGAAAACAATGTATACGCCTTAATTAAAAAGCACTTTATTGCTAAAAGTTGTTAACTATCATCTGAGTCTTCAGTGAGTCCTAAACTTTTTGCAATTGTAATATTGAAGATCACTGATCACAGATCACCGTAACAAATACAATAACAGTGAAAAATTTGAAGAAATGCAAGAATTACCAAAATGTGACAGGAGACACAAAGTGACCAAATGCTGTTGGAAAAATGGTGCCAACAGATTTACTTGACACAGGGTTGCCACACACTTTCAATCTGTAAAAAAATGCAATGTATGTGAAGTGCAAGAAAGCACAATAAAAGTGAGGTCTGCCTGTACATGATTCCTGAAGGATAATTGTACACAGTAACAAGAGTTGGAATAAATGTACTATGACACTCAAGAAATAGAATAAGGTACAATATATAGTGGGGAATATTACAAAGGAAGGGACTAAACTTTGTTTTAGACACAAGAAGAAATGACCCTTGTCCTTATCAGGACTAAACCCTCAAGTTCTTCCCTCGATCTTCCTCCAGTGCCTGTCTCAGGGGCCCTATCCCACTGGTCAGGCCTTATTCAAGATATTAACTCTTCCCTTTTTATTCCTCTCCCTCTGACTTTTAACAGGAGTAGGTTCTCCGTTTTCATGAAGTGGAGGACTTTCACCAAATTTAAGCACCTTTGTATGAAGGGCTTTTACTGTCTTGTTTACCAGCTGTATCCTCATCTCTCAGAACTTGACCTTCACTGTTCAATAAATACTGAATTAGTAATACAATCTTACCATTCCTTAATACTAATACTGCTCACATGTATGCCTATACCTTCTGATTCCATTCATTCACAACCAATTCACTTCTGAGAGCGAATCTGGCGTTCCTCTTCATCACTCAATGGGAAATGTGTTCTCCGCCATCACCCAAATCCTCATGAGTTACAAAAAACTTCTCAGCTCTCAGTCTCCTCCAACGATCCTGCTGCACTTGAAATTAAATTTAATTTTTCTAGATTATTTTCTATCTCCATGCTTCAACAGCCGTTGCTTGTAGTTCAGTTTCTGATCTTTTGTTCTTCTCTGTATTATAAATAACTCAGAGTCCCTTTTATGTAGTTGTCTTTCAAATCTAAATGTCTTATTCTAGTACAAGTTGATGAAGCGTTACGTATTTATATTTTTTTCTACTTAAAATTCTCTCTATCTCTACATTGCAAATTCTTGCTTCTTCACTAAGATTTAGATCAAATAATTAAAGCATCAGCTTCCTAATGGAGCCCTTACTTCATCATGGAAAATCTTGAAGGAGTTTTAAGCAAAGGCTTGCATTATCACATCCTCTGCTTCCTTTTGCTACCCTAGTACTTCATTATTCCAGTTTCACTTTCTCCAGGACGCACCTGCAAAATTCTACAGCGTTTTCTTTATTTGGAAATTTATAACACTTATTGCCAGCAATACTCTTTAGATATTTATTACAAAAAGCTTACATAGGGACTTCCCTGGTGGCGCAGTGGTTAAGAATCCACCTGCCAATGCAGGGGACATGGGTTCGAGTCCTGGTCCGGGAAGATCCAAAGCAACATGCCATGGAGCAACTAAGCCCACGCGCCTACAGCCCGAGCTCTGCAACAAGGGAAGCCACCGCAATGAGAAGCCTGTGAACCTCAACGAAAACTAGCCCCCGCTGGCTGCAACTAGAGAAAGCCCGTGCTCAGCAATGAAGACCCAACGCAGCCAAAAAGAAAAAAAAAAAAAGAAAAAAAAGTTTTCTTAGATTTTTAGTCATACCTGTCCTCGCTTAGTGAATTTTAAGTTTCTTAAAGTTTGTAAATCTTAAAATGGATAGCAAATTTGTACTAGTTTATCAGCTGATACTTCTTGGATAAATTACTTAATGAATAAATGAGTGAAGGAACTCAAATGTTGGCCTCTGCTATTCTTTTTTCTTACAATATAACATAACCTTATGGTTATGAATCACCTATCTCAGAAATACAGATCTTTAACCAGATCTGCCAGCTGGGCTTATGTACACATAGTCAGCGCAACACTGCTTTCCCCACGTTTCTCTGGCAGTGAGTGAGAGGGAAGCAGAACCACTACAGTGCCTCACCCCATCCCCTACATGTCCTAATACAGCCCTAACAGGTTTAAAATCATATATATTTAGCCACCATTATTCCCACCTGACATGTCTTCGTTTCTCTCTCTATCATAATATAAACTCTTGCTTATAATTTCCTAAGGTGATGGAGGGCTAGAATATTTCCTAAAGTAGGAGCAGGAATTCAGTAGCACTCAGTATCCTGAATAAAAAGGATGATTTCTTGGCCTCCTTTATTGTATTAATGTATGCATGCTGATTCTCAATTTTTTCTTGATTGTCAAAGCACCCATCGTCAGAATAATTTAGGGATTATTTTCTATATTTCAGTAAGAATTGAGGTGGGGGCTTGTGGATAGATGTGTTCATAAATGCAAAATCGGAAATGTTACATTTCCCAGCTCTGGGGGATGGAAGGTAATCAAGACCTGCCCATCACAGCTGCAGCTGTCTGCCAAGCTTTGTCCTCCTGGGAGGCTTCCTGGAAGGCCAAGCTAAACTCATGGCTATTGGACTCTTCTGCAGATATGACAAGAGCTTTGGGCCAATACGGCGTTGCATTGCAAGGCTTCCTAGGTGCTTGCACTTGAATTCCTTCTCTTGCCTACTTTGCCTTTCGCTGACCTATGACTCATTTTGCTCTCAACAAAGGTCCTTTGATATCCCATCTTGCTTTCTGTCTTCCGTATTCACATCTATCTCCTAATTTTTACCATTCACAAACACCCTGATTCTACAAGTTATTCAACTCTATGAAATGAGTCAGAGGCTCACATGCCTATAGGAGCTAGGTCGGTGATATAAATAAAGAAATTCGGCTTGAGTGAAAACAGTGGAAAACTAAAGGGGACATGACTGCATTTATTTCTGATTGATGGTTGCCACAGGGGAATATGGGCCAAATATGACCAAAATTAAAAAGGAATTTTTTAAACTCTGCAGACTAATTAGAACATGTTTGTGGGCACCTTTGTCCTGTAGCCGGCCTTTTTTTTTTTTTTAATTTGATACTCTGGGATTAATCCTTGAATTACACCAATACAACCGTAGGGATTTATGTCTCAATGCCAACTTTATTTTAGCCAATTCTCTTACTCTTATTGAGTCAGGCAATTAGGTTTCTCACTGTTCAAATTTTTTTTACCTTCATATTAGAATATCTTTCTGTGCCCAAATCAATAATTATTTACTTTAAATTAAACATAATTAGAGTTTCTGATACTCTGTTATATGCACCACTTTAGCTAATATTTACTTCAGCTCTGATAATTGGCATCACAGTTGTATTTTTAGACGGAGAAAGGTGATTTCCAGTGTCACAGAGCTGGCAGTACTAAAGACATCCTGTTTGAATCAAGGCTCAGAGCAAGGTCTTCTGTTTCTGATCTACTGAGTTTTCTATTCTGCCACAGTAGTTTCTCAGCTATTACTTTCCAGAGTAATTTACCTTTTTGTTAAATCTTAAATATTGATACTGGAGCTCTGTCCTGTAATTCTCATGCCTTTTTTTTTTTAATGTCTCAAAAATTAAGATGAAAACATCAGTCATAGGTCTAAGACTCTTAATGATATTCAAGTCATTGACCCTGGTGATGAGATGTGTGCAGATGAAGTTCTCATATCTGAAAACAGACAAGCTAAGTCAAAGATCTGATGCATGGAAATTGCTGCATCCTTTGCTTTTGTGCTATAAGAGAGATTTTTAGTAAGAGTCTTTCATTCGTAAGATAATGTGTTATGTTGGATTTTAAAAATTCCTATCCAATAATAATTAAAGCCTTAAGTGAGCACCTATTATGTGCAAGGCATATGATAAATACTTTATAGAATTAACTATTTTATCTTCAAAACAACCCAGTAAAGATATTTTTCATATTTTAAAGATATGAAGACTAATACTTTCAAAAGATAAGAGAGTTGCCAAAGAAGTTTGCTTAGTACCTGGAATTAGCCAAACTTGAGGTTAAGGGTACAGTCCTCTAGACCACTTTTTCCCAAGACTTCTGACACCAGCTGCAACTTTGGCAGTTTCCCAAAACCACAGAGAGTTTCTATAATTTGCTAGGACTCACAGAAATCACTGGAACCTATGATGTTCACAGTCCTGTTTATGACGAGCAAAGGATGCCCATGAAACAGATGCCTAGGGTGGAATCTGGGACTGAGAAGGGTCCAAACGTGAAGCTTCTGAGTCATCAGGTATGCTCTATCCTCCTGGCATCAGTGTGTGGCAACACATGCATGCAATATTGCCAACCCAAGAAGTTTTTATTGAGGCTTCATTATCTAGACAGGATGGATTGAATCTTTGTCCAAATGGTTGAACTCAATATCCAGCCACTCTGGAGGTCAGGCTGATAACACAGTAGCTCAAAACCCCATCTCTCTCTTTTTTTGTTTTTGGCCTGGCCAACTCCACACCTGAGACACCTCATTAGCATCCACTTTCCTTTCTAGGGGCCCTGGTCAGTGTAAACTTTCAGATGTGGTCCTAGGGGCCCACCGTAAATAACAGAGACACTCCTATCACTCAGGAAATTCCACGGGTTTAGAGGCTACCTTCCAAGAACCAGAGACAAAGATCAGACACATTCTTTATTACACACTCAGTTAATAAATATCAGAATCAAGATTTAATGTTAGCTCTGTTGGGCTTCAGATATTAGTATGTGCATTTTCTTCTCATTTGCCTAGCATAGTACCTGACACATGGTAAGTGCCCAATAAATCTTAATTAAATGAATGAACAAGTCAGGTTTTTTTTCCTTTTGCACAGACAGATAGGGTAAAATTTCATGGCAATGATAGATACTCCCAAGGGTGGGTAATTTTGTCATTTTATGAATGATATTCTCAACAGGCAGTTGTTAATTATAAAACCCTTAAAACGAGCTTTTGTCCTCCTGAAAACAGCTTGCTGTTGCTAAATAGAATCACCAATAGAAAGAGGGGCTGGGAGCGGGTGTATAACGCTTGTGACTTAAGTGATTACAGATGAGACTGAGCATAAACTGGTTTAAGGCTGTTCTCTTGTGGGAGAATATCATTTCTGTTTTTTTTTTTTTTAAGATGTTGGGGGTAGGAGTTTTTATTAATTAATTTATTTATTTTTGCTGTGTTGGGTCTTCATTTCCGGGCGAGGGCTTTCTCTAGTTGCGGCAAGCGGGGGCCACTCTTCGAGGTGCACGGGCCTCTCACTGTTGCGGCCTCTCTTGTTGCGGAGCACAGGCTCTGGACGCGCAGGCTCAGCGGCCATGGCTCACGGGCCTAGTTGCTCTGCGGCATGTGGGATCCTCCCAGACCAGGGCTCGAACCCGTGTTCCCTGCATTAGCAGGCAGATTCTCAACCGCTGCGCCACCAGGGAAGCCCGAGAATATCATTTCTTAAGAGACGTTGCTCTCCTGCGTAATGCTTGAGTGTGATCACATGAGATTTTCTTTTAAATAGGATATAAGCTCCGCCGTGTCTCTGAAAAAAGAGTACTTACATTGAAGTAAGATAAAAAATATATTATGAAAAGCAAACTAAGAGTCAGCCAGTTAGGGTTTGTGTGTGAACGCAATGGAGAAATGTGAGTGAGGAAAATAGTTTTGGTGAGGGAAATCAGGATTTATTTAAATTACCAAATTCAAATCTATCTTAAAAATCTCTATATGTTACTTTAAATAAAGGCTCTGATCCAATTTAATTAAATAAACTATTAAGTCCTTAGTCAGAAACAGATTATGGGAAAGCATTTGTAAAGCACTTGTCTTTTATCTTTTCTCTGTTTCATCTATTATCCTTTTCATTTTTCTGGATATTAAACTATCAAAATGGCATTAAAAAGGAAACAAAACCTAACCTGTAATTCAGAGCGGATGGCTGATTTTAAAGTAATGGCCTGCAAAAGAAGAAAGATGGATGGAATAACCTTTTTTGTGTGATATATCCTTGGAAAATTTTCTGACTATATAATCATGAACATGGGAAGTTAAAGAGATAGTATCTCTTTGGGTGTGTTCCCAGACTTCTAATAGTTATGTTTTTTTATTTCTTAGTGTATTGAAATTATTTTATTTATGACTGCATCTAAAAATACATCTAAACGTGAGGCTATGCTCCTGCTATTTTATTCACTTTGCCTACGACAAAGCATGGAAGTTGGAAATGTTGTAGTTACTGAACCATATCTCTTACACATTTCACATAATTGTGCATTAGCCTAATGCTGCTTTCACTGAAACAAAATGTAGTAATAGTATATTATTAGGAGGGAGTGAACTTGTAATGTCAAAGTAGAGTCATATTCACTTAAATCTCATGTAAAGACAGAATTCACGGGACCACATTTACAAGTGCAACTGCAGGAGATTTTAGGTCCTTGAGAATGTTAACTAGAAGGAAACGTAGTAAGATAAACTCTCATATTATTCTACCCAAAATGAAGAATCTGTTTTCCTTTAATGTTCAATATATAGCTTAATTTCTGCCTGTGTTAGCAGATAACCTGTGCGTATGCCTTTCTGTCAAGTTTCTTCCCTTTATTTCCAGGAACCACAAATCAATTCAGGACTGATTCCTCAGTCCTGACCTCCTGAAATGGCCTTCTAACCATAGTCTTGGACAAACCTACCTTCTACTCTCCTACTGAAATAGCTTTATAAGTAGGCCTGTATTTAAAAAATCTGTAGTATCATCTCCCTCTACGAGAAATTGATCTTAGAAGCATTCATATAGCTCAATATAGAATTTATTCAATAAATACAACAGTCCCCCCTTATTCACAGGACATACGTTCCAAAACCCCCAGGGGATGCCTGAAACTGCAGATAGTACTGAACTCTATACATATGTTATGTTTTTCCTATACATACTTACCTACAATAAAGTTTAATTTATAAATGAGGCACAGCAAGAGATTAACGACAATAACCAATAATAAAATAGAACAATGATAACAATATACTGTAATAAACGTCATGTGAATGTGCTCTCTCTCTCTCTCTCAACATATCTTATTGTACAAATTTGGCAACTTTTCTGTCTTAACTAAGCACTTATCTGCACTGTAACGTTTGCAGTTTGAAGTGTGACAGAAAAACTAACGCACATTTCTTTTTCCCCTCCACAATTTCACAGATAGAAAATTTGTTCTTACCATAGACCTTAGCAACCTCAACATATGACTTTTATCCTTTCCTTACTAGATAGAGAACTTTCACCTTTTCACTTAAAGGAAGCACTTTATGGCTTCTCTTTGGCATATGTAAATTGTCAACATCACTCATCTTGCACCTTGTGGTCATTACCAAGTAAAATAAGTGTTACTTGAACACAAGTACTGTGATACATGGACAGTTGATCTGATACCTGAGATGTTTACTAAGTGAAAAATGGGTGGGATCCTCTGGACAAAGGGATGATTCACATCCCAGGCGGGATGAAATGGGATGGCAAGAGATTTCATCACACCACTTAAGATGACACACTATTTAAAACGTATGAAATGTTCATTTCTGAAACTGTTCACGTAATATTTTCAGATTGCAACTGACTGGGGGTAACTGAAACCTCTGAAAGCGAAACTACAGATAAGAGAGGACTGCTGTCCTAAGGAAAAATAATTATTTTTAAAAATACTATTTTAACAATTCCCCAAATTCTCATTAACTGATGCATCCTGCAATCATGTTTCAGATAACTGCTACCACAGTCGCTAACAGGTATTTATTGCATCGTGCTAGGCACTTTAGAATACAAATAAAGATCTGTTCCCTGACCATAAGCAGCTTGCAAGGTTTATTTTGCTAAAGTGTATGTCTTTAACCTGAATCCAAATACAAAAAGTAAATTCTCAGTGCTAATGATATGTGATTTGGCATCTGGGGTATGTAACATGGACAAACATTGTCTATGGACATTGTGCATGGACAAACATTGGAGGGAGGTGTATTTTAACAACTAGGAGTATGTGTAAGGGAGGGAAAAAATATGTTTTTCATGTACGCAATTTAGGTTCTCTGGCTGGGACCTTGTAAATTAGACTATTGAAAGACAGATTAACAAGAGAAAAACAAGCAGAATTTTATTAACACGTGCATTACACATACTCATGGGAGCCTGTGGTGATGAGTAACCCAAAGGGGTTGTTAGCGTTGTGCTTAAATACAGTCTTAGGCTAAACGAAGGAAAAGTGGTTTGGAACTTCTGGATGGAGGAAGCAAGCTGTGGGAAGGTGACCAGGAAGAGTATGGTAAAGACTGCTTGTTGAGTAAGGTTTGTTTTGCAGATTTAACTTGCTGCCTTCTCTGTTAGTAAGTTATTAAGAGTTCTTCTCCTTCTAGGATAGGAGAGGGAGAGAGATACCTTTACAAATGTAAATTTCCTTTACTAAAGGAAAACTTAGGTACTGTTTTTAGAGCTTTTTCTGCATCCACCTCTTCTTCATGGCCCTTAGCTCAAAAAATCCATATGCCAAAGAGGCATGTTTTGGGGTAACATATTCTGGTACCCTTCATGTGGAACTGGTAGAGTTGTTTGCCAGTTTGTAATGAAGGGGCATAACTTTGGCCCAAACAAAGTTCACCAATGAGAGTTTAATTCATCTTTTTTTCACTTTTATTTTCACAAGAGGTAAAGGATTTTTTTAATCTCAATCTTATTTTACGTATGTGTTGTGTCCATTAAATTTATCTGAATCACTTGAAAATGAATAGAGAAATTTTGATTCTACACAGCTGATTGCATATAGCAAACTACAACCGAATATTTAACTAAAATGACTAATAGCATAATATAAATGTATGTGGCAAAGAGAAAGGAAACAGAAAACTTGACAGTTTCTATTGCAATATTTGAAAGTTTATCTTATGCAAAATATTCAGAGCAGTCTAGGTGCTTAGTGAGTACTGGCAAAAACCATTTAAACAAAAGCAAAATCAATAAATTATATTTAGATCATCACAAAGAAGAATGACACTTCAGAGATTGTTCTTATTATTGCAGTTTTTAGTTGTCATCTTACCAGTAGGAGTAATAAGACTGATGAATATTGCTATTGAGACAAGGTATAATTTTTGTCTCATTAAAGGCATATTCTAGATGTTCATCAGACCGTATTAAGTCTGTTCCCTGGTGTTTCTGCTATAGTAATTTTTTCCCATTATTTTTCTGTTGCTAAGAATGCACATTGTGTAACGATGGTCTCTTTGTGACCACTGGCTGTCAGTGCCAATTATAATTTAAATAGCCCAGGCAAAGAACATTTAAATTTGAACGAGCAAATAGCTGTCATCAGCACATTACTGAAACAAAGTCATTTAGACTCAGCAGGTTAAAAATGAAAATAGCTGGATTTAAAATAACATATTTTTCTTTTAGTAATCTTGATGAATGTGTTCCTAAGTGAGATAATTGGGCTTTGATTAATCAAAAAATGTTATCCATAGCATGAAATAAATTCAGGTAGGCTTGAGGGATCTTAGTTCCCCGACCAGGGACGAACCCATGTCCCCTGCAGTGGAAGCACAGAGTCCTAACCACTAGATGGCCAGGGAATTCCCATGGGTAGGGAAATAAGAGGTTTAACATAGCAATATTCAAGGAATAATAATAATTTTCCTATGTTTCCGCAAACAAAGCTCGGTTTCTTTTTCTACCTATTAAAACAAACAAACACTGCTGTGTTTTTTTTTTTTTTTTTTTTTTTGCGGCACGCGGGCCTCTCACTGTTGTGGCCTCACCCGCCGCTCCGCGGCATGTGGGATCTTCCCGGACCGGGGCACAAACCCGTGTCCCCTGCGTCGGCAGGCGGACTCTCAACCACTGCGCCACCAGGGAAGCCCCAAACACTGCTTTTAACAGTGAAAAGGATGCTTTGAATCTCTGTGTAGAAATGCTTTTAGCATCGTTTGTCCAATAGGGGTGATGAATTTGCATTCAGCATCTCATTTCCCTCATTTTAAAGAACAATGGCTACGGAGAATCAGCTATTGAGTCAGGGGGAGCATCAAGAGTTTGAAGAGGACCAGAATAGGCCACCCCAAATATGCCACTTTGGAATAAGGATTATGTTGAGCTAAAGGTCATTAAAAACCACAGGTGCAAGAAAAGCTCTACCTCCCTGCTAACTGCCTAAAAATAAAGCATAAATTTCCTCTTTTGTAAAGGAACTTTACATTCGTAGTAAAATAAGTTTCCATTTGTATATCTGTCTCTGTACCAGGAAGAGTGCTTCTCTTGGAGACAACACTTACCACCTGAGAGGCTCCTACCTGCATAACAAGACAACAGTTACTTACATTTTCTCCCCTCACCTCCCCATAACTTGCCTCTCCCACCCCAAAGCCCCAAACCCCTTTTCCTTTCTGTAGCCTAAAATGGTGTACTAGTCTCAATCATGTGGACTCCTCCATTTTTCTAATTTCTTTTTGAAACTCCCATGCATATACACATAATTAAACTTTTTTTCCCCCATCTTGTTAATCTGTCTTTTATCAGTTTGGTTCTCAGGGCCCAGCTGTTGAACCTAGGAGGGTAGAGGGAAAAAAGTTCCACCTCTTCTATGAGTTCAAAGCACACATGTTACATAAAAAGGGTGCTTCTAGAGGTTGTCAGGGAGGAGAAAAGGAATTTCTAAAGAAGAAACTCTCTGAGCTGGGTCTTCAAGATTGACTAGTTCTCCAGCAGGCATATTAGGGAAGGACATAAGAGAGGAAAAGCATGTTGTAGTGGCATGAAATCATGCAAGGGCATGGTATGTTTAACCCGTTAAAGAGAAAAACCACAGACCCACAATGGCGTCACTTGCGCTAAAAGCCCACATTAAAATCTAGATTTAATACCTAACTTAATTAAGGTTTTCACCTTCCTCAGAAATGTAATCTTGATCAACAATTTTCGTATTTTCTGGTCAGCACCAACATGGTGATCTGTCACATGGGCCCTCTCCATCCCTGAGGAAGAAGAGACCATCTGCATGATTAAACCCTTGCTGGTCCTTTCCCCCCAAGTAAGATGTCCTGGCCTAAAAATAATCCTTTCTTTTCTTTTCAGCTCCCTAACCCCACCCTTCTTCCTATAAAAACCTTCCATTTTGTTCAATCCCTTGGAGTGCCCTTCTAGTTGCTAGATGGGACACTGCTGATTCATAAATCGTTGAATAAAACCAATTAGATTTACTCTGTTGAATTTTGTTTCTTAACAAAAGAAAGCTGGCTGTAGTTGAGGGTCTCTGGGGTAGAGGCTGTTGGGAAAGCGGTACAGATTTTTTAAGGTTATACGTACTCATACAGCATCAAGAAGATAATAAGGTCTTTTGAGCAAATTATGTAAGTGCTTATATGATAAATTTTTATTTTATGACTTTTATATTTTATTAAAGTTACATATATAAATGCTATTAAATGACAATATTTCTATAAAGCTTTCAGTAATAAACAAGTTATTCTTTGTTCCATCGTTCTCCACTACTCCTTTCCCCTCCTGTCTCTACTACTCCCTGGAAGTAACCCTGGAGGTGACCATCTTCAACTCTTAATTGTTTCCTTTTGCATTTGCTGTGCTTGCTCTAAATTCCTAAGTAATATGCTTATGTTAATTTTTAAAATTAGTTTTATATATTGACTTTTGATTTTTACTATGGAAGATGAAAATTTAATAGTTGTCTTAATTCATTTGGTCTGCTATAACAAAACACCACAGGCTGGGTTGCTTAAAAACAATAAACATTTATTTCACACAATTCTGGAGGCTATAAATCCAAGATTAGGGTGTCAGCATGGTCCAAGGAGGGTCCTCTTCTGGGTCCTAGATTTCTTGTTGTAGTCTCACATTGCAGAAGGGACAAGGGAGCTCTCTCAGACCTCTTCTATAAGGGCACTAATAATCCTAGTCACCTCCCAAATACCCTATCTACTAATGTTATTGAATGCAAGTTCGTGGGCCCAACGCACAGTGAGGCCAAACAAACCTAAATGTTGGAGATTGCAGCAGAGAAAGGTTTATTGCAGGGGCAAGCAAGGAGAACAGGTGGCTTGTGCTCAAAAACCATGAACTCCTCAATGGTTTGTGGGGAGAGGTTTTTTATAGGCACAATTTGGGGTGAAGGTTGCAGGGTATGTGACTTTCTTCTGATAGGTTGGTGGTGAGGTAACAAGGTGATGATCCAGGACTCATGCTCAGTCTGGGTGCGGGCAGGTTCCTAAAAAAGAACTCAATGATCCTCTATTAGGTATATTCCTGGAGGGGGAACCAGGACCCTCCCTCATTTCTGCACTATGGTTTCTTGACTGCTCCTCCCTTGTTTCTACTTTCCATTTCTTCCCTGATTAGCAACTGTTTGAATCTGCCCATTGGAACTAAGGGAAGGTCAAGGAGGCTGAATGAAGCTTGTTTCCTACAAAAAAGAAATTGGGGACATGGAAAGGATTTGTACCTGAAAGGACCCCACAGGGTCCTGCTCAGTTTCAATCAGAGTAGTAGTTTGTGAAAAATCCAATCTCTAATCTAGAAACATGAGTAGATAGAGGTTATATCTACTCTCATATTCAGCCTCATCCCAAATGTGCCTTTTACTACTCTATTCTGTTAAATTTTTCTCCCACCTCTAAGAAAGCAATGATCTTCTAAAATCAAATTCCTTCTTGGCTCATGATTCTATCTTTTCCTGATTCCTGAGTAGACTTCTTTGATTCTAGCATCTTCAGGGACATGATTGGAACTATTTTTAATATTCAAAAAACATATTTCAAAAGCATAAATCTTTTGTAAAAAACCGTATATAGTAAAATCTCATAAGATGAAATTCAAGTTTTATAGCCTGGCAATTGTAATATCTATAACTTCTTAAAAATTAACTTATTCTATGGATTTGACATATTGAAGTTTCTATAGGGCTACTCAGGGTTTATATGTAAAACCTGTGGAGTGTAATAAAAATCAGTGGGAATAGTGGACAACTGCAGAGTGAATGCTCCATCTAAGAGTGGACAGCCTCTGTTTAGTGCCAGCAGATTTTTGACATGTGGGAATTAAGCCTAATTTTTTCAGATACTTTGAGAGCTAGGTAACGTCTCTCTCTCTTTCTCTCTCTCTCTCTCTTTCTCTTTTGAACATGTGGGCAACTAGCAAATATTTGAGAACTACTGTGCTTGCCAACAAAGTCAAAAGTAGGATTCAGCTACCAGTTGCATCCTCTGCCTGCTCCAAGTTGGTTTATTGACTCTACCCCAGGCAACTCTTCATTCCTATTTCCTTAGCCTTTCTCATGATATGTACTTAACTTTAAGTAGTCTTCCTCTGTACCTATTCAAATACACCATTTTTCAAGTTCTAGGTCGATTTTTACCTTCTCTCCCCTACACTATCCACTTCAATATCACCCTCCACTGGGATAATATACATTTATTACATGATGATCTAATTTGTGACTAATGATTAATTAATTAATTTTTTTGTGGTACGCGGGCCTCTCACTGTTGTGGCCTCTCCCATTGCGGAGCACAGACTCCGGACGCGCAGGACACGAACCCATGTCCCCTGCATCGGCAGGCGGACTCCCAACCACTGTGCCACCAGGGAAGCCCTACCTTTAATTTTACTGTTAGTTCTGCCACGATTTTTTAAAGGTGAAACAAACTTTTTTTGTGGAAAAGACCTTAGAATATTGTAGCCCAACTCCTATTATATAGAGACTTGAAGAGGATAAGTAAATTCCCTAACATCATATTGTTAGTTGGTTACAGATTCCAGAGGCTGTTTTAATTGCCCTGAATATAGTAGGTGTTGGATACATATATGCTGACTGACTAAAAATTGTCTATCATTGTAATAAAGGCCTTCTTTAGACTTTTGTTACAATTTCTTAACATTTAAACACAAAATCCTAGATTCAGCAATGAAATCATGTTTTATAGAGTATTGTCTTTAAACTATAATCTTCCTCAAAAAAAAAAAACGGTTATTTCTCAAAGAAAAAAATCCATAACAATGGTATGTGTTTGCATTCCATGTTAAGCTGAAGAAAATAAGTGTGCAAATTGCTTTTGTTTATAAAATGCTGTGCCTCTGTTTAGATTTAGGCAGTTTTAACTGAATTAGCCATTTTTCCTTCAGAATTTTAAAGTTGCTTACCCACTGACAATGTTGGTATTGAATTTTTTCCCAGGTGACAATTTGGTAGCGATAGATGTTATTTTTTAAATCATGAAATATTTCTAATGAGTAGGAAATTATTAAAATCATATCACATATGCCCATATAAACACTACTCAGATCTAACATAAATCAAGATTTTGCAATACTTCCTTCATTCTGGAAAATTTAAGGAGACATTGTCATCCTGACTAATACTATCCTATTAAAACATATATTATGATTACCAAGGTAATACTGGTCATAATATTTAGGCAGAAAAGAATGGGCCTAAAGAACTGATTACACTAAAGCCAAACACAGCATTATAGGATTCTCCATCCTTTAAAATCTGAATCCGATTTTTTAAAAATATCAAACACATACCCCTCAGCTCATGGCACATGATCATCTTTTTTTTTCTAGACATCGTTTTTTTTTCTTTTTTTTCTGTATGTGGGCCTCTCACTGTTGTGGCGTCTCCCGCTGTGGAGCACAGGCTCTGGACACGCAGGCCCAGCGGCCATGGCTCAAGGGCCTAGCCGCTCCGCGGCATGTGGGATCTTCCTGGACCGGGGCACGAACCCGTGTCCCCTGCATCGGCAGGCGGACTCTCAACCACTGAGCCACCTGGGAAGCCCTAGACGTCCTTTTATTTAATGTTCATATTCCCTTTTATCAGCAGTGAGTGAGTACTGCTCTCGTGATCTGATTACTTTGCTGGAGAAACCACGTAGACAGGCTCTGAGTGTACAATTTAGCAGGAGAGCATCCCAGTTGAGCCAAGACTTCTAGTGTCCCTGCCAAGGTGTCAGAAATGTGAAAGAATAGGTCTTGGTCTCAGCTACTAATATAATAATGCTAATGCCCTCTCTGGATACCAAGTAGGCACAGGTGTCACCTACTTAAGCTATGCTTTGAGATCCTGACTCACAGAGCTGTGAGCAAGATGAAAGACTGTTGTTGTTTTTAGCTGCTAAGTTTTAGAGTGTTTGGCTATGCAACAAAGATAACCAGAACGACCATATTATTGTGTTTTAACATACATCTTTTTTTCCCCAGTGTATGTGTTCTTACAAAATATGTGTGTTTTGTGTACAGATATTTTGATTTTTTTAAATGTTATTATAAAATACATCTCATTTTCTTTTCAATTAAGCACAATGTTTTCGATATTCATGCATATTGCAACCTATACATCTATCTGTTACTTTTATTTGCTGTGTAAACTCATGTGTTCATCCAGACATTTTATTTTTTTCTCCTAGTTGCTGGGTTGCCTCTAACTTCCAGCTACACATAATGCTGTGGTAGATATCCTGGCAAATTCTCTTTACCTACTTGTATGAGAGGTACTTTAAGTTTATAGGAGCAGAAAGACTCTATCATAGATTGTGTCTACACTTTATTTGCCAAAGTAATGACAGATTCTCTCCAGTATGGTTGTACCAGTCCATCCTTCCACTAGCAATGTATGAGGGTCTTATCTTACCACATTCTCTTCAATAATTGAAATAATCCAGCTTTCTCATTTTTTCCTGTATAATATTTTAAAATGAGATCTATTTTTAATATACATGTTTCTGATTACAGTTGATTTTGAATGGCACTTTGTGCATGTTGGCCTTCTGTGTTTCCTTCTATTGACTTTATATTTTTACTTTTCTCACTTCAATACTTTTTTTGTCTAGAGTGCAGTGTAACAGTATATAACATATATAACACTATATTTAGTGTTAGATTGGAATCTCATCTTATTTTTCTCCATACAGGGAGCTCTTTTCATCCACTCTTTCCACCCCCCCCCAAACTCTACTAAACAATATATCCTCCCTGCCTTGATGTGTGATGTCATTTCTATCTTATGTTGTTATATTTACAATGATATATCTCTAAACTCTGTTCTCTTCAACTAATATATTTTTCTGTTCTTTAATCTTTTTAAAAGGTTGATTTATTTATTGCCAGAATGGTATTCTTTGTTATAAACATTTCAATAATTTTATCTTGTTTCTTGAAAACTTAACTGGAATTTTTATTTAGATTATATTGAATTTACATTTTAATTTGGGATGAATTAACATCTTTACAATTTTAAATCAAGAGTATGTAATGCTGTTCATTTATTCAGAGCATCATCTTTGATCTTACATTAAAAAGTTCTTTCTGATTGGGTTTTCATATATCCTTCTGTAAGTTAATTTGTAAACACTATATATTTTGTTGTTGTTTTGAATGATATCTTAATTATTACTGCACTTTCTGGTTAGTGTACTAGTCAGCTGTTGCTACATAAGATACAACTAAAAAAAAAAATCTCAAGGCATGTAGCGGTAAGTATTTTCACTCATGTGTGTGTTGATTGGCTTGAGCGAAACTCAGTGGGAGGCAGGGGCTCCCCAAGTCATAGGCTTCATACGGTGGAAGTTAGAAGCTCCCAGATGGGTGAGTGGAAACAAGCAGTGCTCAGAATGTCACACACATGGTCACGCACACTGTCACTTCTGCCCATACTTTATGGCCAAAGCACGTGGTCTAGCCCAATATCAATGGAATGGGAAAGTGCACTTCTCCCATGAAGGTAGTTCAGTGTGGGAATGAAAATTTGCTAAATAGTAACTGAATCAAATACAATTAGCCAATTAGCCTTCTAAATCAGCAAATGAGTTGAGATCATTATACTATTAGTTTAATAAAAAGATAATTTGAAGGAAAGCACTTGATTTCAATTAGGGAAATTTCTGAATGATATACATAAATTACATGCATTAAGTTTAATTAATTGATTCTTAGCTTTATTCCAAAAAGTATTTTCATTTTTAAACATAATGTTATTGAATAGTATATTATTATTATGTGGTTATTTTATTTTTTTCAGGTTTATTTTGATCAATTTTACATAAGAGCTTGAAATGTTTATTTTAATACTTGCTTCACATTTTAGGATATTTGTCACTGTATGCAGTATTCAGTTATATATATATATATATAAAATTTTTTTTTTTCATTTTTTGGTGGTGGGGGGAATGAGTAAACATATCTATCATCTAACCAAGAACTCAGGGACCCAAGACTTTCTCAATTTGATATTAGGCAGCTTAGTAGACAGTATTATGCCATATGCTCCCATATGTCTCAGCAAATCTGTATAATGCTAGTTATAAAGTGAGTACTTTATTTTAAATTAAATTAAAATAACCTAGATAAATCAGAATCTTAGTAAAACAAAAAAATAACAAATCTTCTTAAATTTGATGTAAGAAATTTTATCTTTAGTAAGTCACAGTGGTAGATAATATCTTTGGACTTTGTTGCATATTTAATATAGTATTGCTTCTTAAATATTGTTGCATAAGAAATTCAATGTGAGTTATTTTATTTGATAAATCATTGAGCCAAATTCCTTGAAGCAGTCTTATTTGTTGTTCTTATACTAAACTTTAAGATAATTAATTATTTTATTGGGCTATATATTGGTGTTTAGAGTCTGGCTGGGAAAATATTCTATTTTATTTATTTTATTTTTATTTGCCTTACTTGTGTTTATAGACATATTTGTTCACTTGTAAGCTCTAGAAATATCTTAGATCCAAATAAAAATGTATTTGGTAATAAATTTCAGCATATTTTTATAGAGAATTAAGAGGTGTTTTACCTATATACATTATATATTTTATATGAAGGCATTATCAGAATAATTTAAGCATAATTAATCTACTTATCATATATGAGAGCATTATATGTTTAAATGGTACTTAATAATGCCTTCATATAGAGAATACCAGTGAAAACACCTTAAAACAACAGCAAACAATTCTAGAAATACAAGTATAGCTTTGAAGAACAACAACAACAAAATCTGTATTGGAAATGTCAGTTGATTTTTAGCAATAATTTGGGGAACACTGAAGACTTAACCTGAATTCATGTGTTTTCAGTTAAGTGAGGCATAAATAAAAGCACAAAATCTGGAAATTGGATTAATTTATTAGTAGTAATTCTAGCCTGCCAAATTCAAAATGCCCCAGAATCTTTCCTAACGTTGAGCTTTTGAACTTCAGAAATCCCATCTGCTGGGGCAAATGGGCAATATCCCTAAGTCTGTGGCCTCTACTCTGGTGACATGAAAGGGAGAATTTGGGGACATGAGGTCTAACTCTTAAGGCCTTGTAACCTCCTGGAGGTCATCTTCTTCAAAAGTATGTTATGAAAAAAAAAAACCCTTTCTATTGTCATATCTCTCAACGGTGCTAAAGATTAGTATTTTTCAATCTTAATGTTACGTATTTGTTTTACACTTAAAAAAAGAAATAAACACTAATGTAATGCTTTGATGGCCTTTCTCTCCAGAGAATCAAATTTTATGCTGTTCGTTATCTTTGACAGCTTTCATTTTTCCTAAGAACAATAATGTTTAATGATAATCAATAACACTGGAGACCAAATTCTATTCATCTATTGAATGTTCATGAATGAAACTGGGTTAAAAGGGTATATATTAGATTGTCTCCAGTTTAGATCTTTGCTATGGTAGTCCTTCTTTATGCTTCTACAGGATTTAATACCAAATTGAAATCTAGGTAATGATAAGCAACTGTTTCCCATAAAAAATTACATGGTATGTCTTCAAGCTTGTGCTAAGTCACAGCAAGAGACAGCAAATCTTAAGGTTTTATTTCTTTTTCCGTGGAAGCATATGGCTTTAATTCACATGTACCTTTGGAACATTGCCACTGTTTGTGTACTTCATCAGCAGCATTCCAATAGAGCATTAACTTATAGTATTTCTGTTTTATTATTATTTGCAGGATTAGAAATGAAATAAAATAGTGTGAATGTGCTGTATTTGGGAGGTATTTCAATAGAGCCAATTATCCAGATTGTTTGCAAAAAAAATTCTTTAAACTTGCAAACTAGTGTTGTTTATTGTTTTTCAATCTTATATGCTTTACAAGTAGCTGTGATTTTTTTCCCTTTGCTTAGAGGCAGTCCAAACTGAAACTGGCTTTGTTTCAGCACTTCAAAATGAATTTCGCCAAATGGAATATAAATTGAATTGCTCTCAGGAATAAAATCACTTAGCTGCCATGAATCACAATTTTAAAGAGCAAAACATTCTGATACGTGTGTGTGCGTGTGTGTGTGTTCTAACATGTGTTCCTGCTTATATACCAGAAGGAGGAATAATACATTGTTGACTGAACTTTGAAATTCACTCGGAATTCCACTTGCTGAAGTGGAAGACAAGTTTTATCTTTGCCATGACTGGTTTTGACAGTCAGAGATAGTATTGTGTGATGATATTTTATAAGATTCTCCACTCTCCACTCATTTCCCAAGCTTTAGTATAGCATATATTATATTATCACATTGTATTATTTTCAAATATTTAACGTATTTGAAATATTTTAGGATGCAAATAACTTCAGCATCACCACTTCTTCCTTCTTTTCAGGTATTTAAGTAACGCTAATGTTTCATATTTTGGATTATCAACTTCATTTAATCACATACTACGCCCAAACTTGTGAAATACAAACAGTGCTACCAATGAAATACCAGTATGCTATATTTAAAGTTATTTCAAGAGTGAAGTTCTTCAATAAATACTTGTATTTCTAGCAATTGGAGCTTCCTTTTCATTACACTATCTTCAAAGTTATTGTTTCTAATTTTTTCATTCCTCTTTCTTGGAAAAAGATTTGCAGGAAATATTTAGAAGAGGGTATCAACTAGTAGATTGAGTTACCTGGTTTCACTGCCTGAATCCCCGAAACCACCTGTGTCTTTCAAAACATATTGTAAACAGAATTAGGTACTTCAAAATTCTTAGATTGCATTTTATATATGTCCCTCATTATTGCTCAAGTAGTTTTCTGGGTTTTTTCTACTTTATTAATTTCCAGGTAATTAATTAATTACCTACACATGTAATCAACCAAACTATAAGATACTACTATTGTAGAAATGCTTAATCTTTTGTATAGTTTTCCCCCTTTCTATAAAACATTTATTAATATTGCTTTACAACTTTATTTTGATTAGTGTTTGCACAGTGTGAATTTTTTCATCCTTTTGCTTTGAACCTATGTCTTTATATTTAGTGTGCATTTTTGTAGACAGCATGTAGTTGAATTTTTCTTTTTCAACTAACCTGATATCTGTGTTGTAATTGGCTTGTATAGATTGTTTTTAATTAATGTTATTATTAAAGTGGTTAGAATAAAATCTACCATCCTGCTGCTATTTTCTATTAGTTCCATTTTTTCTTTATTTTATCTGTTTTTCTGCTATCTTTTAGCTTATACAATATGTAATTTTCAGGATTCCATTTAATCTTCTCTATTATTTACATCTTCAAAAATTGTAATGACTGCCTTCAGGTTTACAATATACATCTTTAATTAGAACATACATTCAAATCATCTTATACAGGTGTGGAGAAGAACTTTACAAACAGTATGCTCCAAATTCCTCCATCCCATTTCTTGTACTATTATCATCATATAATTTGGTTGTACATGTGCTATCAACTCAAAATATCTTGTTAGTTATTTTAGCTTTTGAGGTTTTCTTTTAAAGCAGTTAAAAATCAAAATGAATTTTGTAATATCTTCACTTATTCCATTTTCAACACTCTCCGTTTCTTTTGTTTTTGACTTATATCATATTGCTTTGCCTACAGAATTTCCTTTAACATTTCTTGTAGTACTGAATAGTATTGACAGTACTTTCAGCTTTTATTTATCTGAAAAAAGCTTTATTTTTTTCTTCTTTTTGAAATATATTTTCATTGTGTATAAAATTTTGCATTGAAAGTTTTTTTTTTTTTTTCTATCAGCCCTTTAAAGAGTCACTTTATTGTTTTCTGGCTTGCATAGGTTCTGGTGTAATATCTGCTATAATGTTATATATGATGTGCCTTTTTTCTCTGGCTTTTTAAAGATTTTTTTCTTTCTCTTTGGTTTGGAGGAATACACCAATTTCTCTTTGTTGTTTTTTTATTTGTTTTGATATTTATCCTATCTTTATCCTCTGAGATCCTGGGACCTGTGGTGTAGTATCTGTCTTTAATTTTCAGAAAATTCACAGCCATTATTTTTTCAAATATTTGTTCTGCCTGTTCTCTCTTTCTTCTCCTTCTGAGGCTCCAAATACATGTATTGATACATTAGGTGACTTGATATTATCTCACATGTCTCAGATGATCTTTTCTTCTTTTTAAAAATTTCACTGTTTTGTGTGTGTGTGTGTCACTTCGAGTAAATTTGTTGACTTATTTTCAAGTTTATTGATTAACTCTTCCGTTATGCCCACCTACTGATACGCCTGTCAAAGGCATTCCTCATTTTTCTTGCTCTTTTTATTTATTCTAGCATTTTCATTTGATTCTTTTTTTTTTTTTTTAGATGTTGGGGGTAGGAGTTTATTAATTTATTTATTTATTTTTGCTGTGTAGGGTCTTCGTTTCTGTGCGAGGGCTTTCTCTAGATGTGGCAAGTGGGGGCCACTCTTCATCGTGGTGCGCGGGCCTCTCACTATCACGGCCTCTCTTATTGTGGAGCACAGGCTCCATACGCGCAGGCTCAGTAGTTGTGGTTCACGGGCCCAGGTGCCCCACGGCATGTGGGATCCTCCCAGAACAGGGCTCGAACCTGTGTCCCCTGCATTAGCAGGCAAACTCTCAACCACTGCGCCACCAGGGAAGCCCTCATTTGATTCTTTCTTGTAGTTTTCATCTCTGCTGAATTTACACACCTGATCATCCATTTTGTTCATCTTGTCTTTTAGAGGTCTTAATCTATTAATAGTAGTTATTTAAAATTCTGTGTCTAGCACTTCCCTGGTGGTGCAGTGGTTAAGGGTCCGCCTACCAATGCAGGGGACACGGGTTCCATCCCTGCTCTGGGAAGATCCCACATGCAGTGGAACAACTAAGCCCGTGCACCACAACTACTGAGCCTGCGCTCTAGAGCCCACAAGCCACAACTACTGAGCCAGCATGCCACAACTACTGAAGACTATGCTCCACAACAAGAGAAGCCACTGCAATAAGAAGCCTGCACACTGCAATGAAGAGTAGCCTCCTCTAGCCACAGCTAGAAGAAGGCTGCGAGCAACAACGAAGACCAAAGGCAGCGAAAATTATATAAATAAATTAATTAATTTAAAACAAATAAGCAATCTAAAAGAGAATACATTTTTATTTTAATTTTTTATTTTATTTTATATTTTTAAATTTAATTTTATTTTTCTATACAGCTGGTTCTTATTAGTCATCCATTTTATACATACTAATGTATATATGTCAATCCCAATCTCCAAATTCATCCCACCCCTCCCCCCCACATTCCCCCCTTGGTGTCCATATGTTTCTGACAGTCTCTAGATCCATCCACGTCTCTACAAATGACCCAATTTCATTCCTTTTTATGGTTGAGTAATATTCTGTTGTATACATGTACCACATCTATATCCATTCATCTGTCGATGGGCATTTAGGTTACTTCCATGGCCTGGCCATTGTAAATAGTGTTGCAATGAACATTGGGGTGCATGTGTCTTTTGAATTATGGTTTTCTCTGGGTATATGCCCAGAAGTGGGATTGCCAGGTCGTATGATAATTGTATTTTTAGGTTTTTAAGGAACCTCCATACTGTTCTCCATAGTGGCTGTATCAATTTACATTTACATTGTAAATCAATTCAATTTACATTCCAACCAACAGTGCAAGAGGCTTCCCTTTTCTCCACACCCTCTCCAGCATTTGTTTGTAGATTTTCTGATGATGCCCATTCTAACTGATGTGAGGTGATACCTCATTGTAGTTTTGATTTGCATTTCTCTAATAATTAGTTATGTTGAGCAGGTTTTCATGTGCTTCTTGGCCATCTGTATGTCTTCTTTGGTTTGTAGTTTCCTTTGCTTTGAAAAAGCTTTTAAGTTTCATTAGGTCCCATTTTTTGTTTGTTTTTATTTCCATTACTCTAGGAGGTGGATCAAAAAAGATCTTGCTGCGATTTATGTCAAAGAGTGTTCTTCCTATGTTTTCCTCTAAGAGTTTTATACTGTCCAGGCTTAAATTGAAGTCTCTAATCCATTTTGAGTTTATTTTTGTGTATTATGGCATTAGAGTGTGTTCTAATTTATTCTTTTACATGTAGCTGTCCAGTTTTCCCAGCATCACTTATTGAAGAGGCTGTCTTTTCTCCAATGTATATCCTTGACTCCTTTGTCATAGATTAGTTGACCATAGGTGCACGGGTTTATCTCTGGGCTTTCTATCCTGTTCCATAGATCTATATTTCTGTTTTTGTGCCAGTACCATAATGTCTTGATTACTGTAGCTTTGTAGTATACTCTGAAGTCAGGGAGTCTTATTCCTCCAGCTCCATTTTTTTCCCACAATACTGCTTTGGCTATTCAGGGTTTTTCATGTCTCCATACAAATTTTAAGATTTTTTGTCTTAGTTCTGTAAAAAATGCCATTGGTAATTTGATAGGGATTGCATTGACTCTGTAGATTGCTTTGGGTAATATAGTCATTGTCACAATATTGATTCTTCCAATCCAAGAACATGGTATATCTCTCCATCTATTTGTATCATCTTTAATTTCTTTCATCAGTGTCTTATAGTTTTTTGCATACAGGTCTTTTGTCTCCCTAGGTAGGTTTATTCCTAGGTATTTTATTCTTTTTGTTGCAGTGGTAAATGGGGATGTTTCCTTAATTTCTTTTTCAAATTTTTCATCATTAGTATGTAGGAATGCAAGCGATTTCTGTGGATTAATTTTGTATCCTGCAACTTTACCAAATTCACTGATTAGCTCTAGTAGTTTTCTGGTGGCATCTTTAGGAATCTCTATGCATAGTATCATGTCATCGGCAAACCGTGGCAGTTTTAATTCTTCTTTTCCAATCTGTATTCTTTTTATTTCTTTTTCTTCTCTGATTGCCGTGGCTAGGACTTCCAAAACTGTTGAATAATAGTGGTGAGCGTGGACATCCTTGTCTTCTTCCTGATCTTAGAGGAAATGGTTTCAGTTTTTCACCATTGAGAATGATGCTTGCTGTGGGTTTGTTGTATATGGCCTTTATTATGTTGAGGTAGGTTCCCTCTATGCCCACTTTCTGGAGAGTTTTTATCATAAATAGGTGTTGAATTTTGTCAAAAGCTTTTTCTGCATCTATTGAGATGATCATATGGTTTTTCTCCTTCAATTTGTTAATATGGTGTATCATGTTGCTTGATTTGCATATATTGAAGAATCCTTGCATCCCTGGGATTAATCCCACTTGATCATGGTGTATAATCCTTTCAATGTGTTGTTGGATTCTGTTCACTAGTATTTTGTTGAGGATTTTTGCATCTATATTCATCAGTGATATTGGACTGTAATTTTCTTTTTTTATAGTATCTTTGTCTGGTTTTGGTATCAGGGTGATGGTGGCCTCATAGAATGAGTTTGGGAGTGTTCCTTCCTCTGCAATTTTTGGGAAGAGTTTGAGAAGGATGGGTGTTAGCTCTTCTCTAAATGTTTGATAGAATTCACCTGTGAAGCCATCTGGTCCTGGACTTTTGTTTGTTGGAAGATTTTTAATCACAGTTTCAATTTCAGTGCTTGTGATTCATCTGTTCATATTTTCTATATCTTCCTGGTTCAGTCTTGGAAGGTTATACCTTTCTAAGAATTTGTCCATTTCTTCCAGGTTGTCCATTTTATTGGCATAGAGTTGCTTGTAGTAGTCTATTAGGATGCTTTGTATTTCTGCAGTGTCCATTGTAACTTCTCCTTTTTCATTTCTAATTTATTGATTTGAGTCCTCTCCCTCTTTTTCTTGATGAGTCTGGCTAATCGTTTATCAATTTTGTTTATTTTCTCAAAGAACCAGCGCTTAGTTTTATTGATCTTTGCTATTGTTTTCTTTGTTTCTATTTCATTTATTTCAGCTCTGATCTTTATGATTTCTTTCCTTCTACTAACATTGGGTTTTGTTTGTTCTTCTTTCTCTAGTTCCTTTAGGTGTAAGGTTAGATTGTATTGGAGACTTTTCTTGTTTCTTGAGATAGGCTTGTATTGCTATAAACTTCCCTCTTAGAACTGCTTTTCCTGCGTCCCATAGGTTTTGGATTGTCATGTTTTCATTGTCATTTGTCTCTAGGTATTTTTTTATTTCCTCTTTGATTTCTTCAGTGATCTCTTAGTTATTTAGCAACGTAGTGTTTAGCTCCCATGTGTTTGTGTTTTTTAAGTCTTTCCCCTGTAATTTATTTCTAGTCTCATAGCATTATGGACAGAAAAGATGCTTGATATGATTTCAATTTTTTAAAAACTTACTGAGGCTTGATTTGTGACCCAAGTTGTGACCTATCCTGTAGAATTGAATTTCTGTGTGCACTTGAGAAGAAACTGTAATCTGCTGTTTTTGGATGGAATGTCCTATAAATATCAATTAAATCTATCTGGTCTATTGTGTCATTTAAAGCTTGTCTTTCCTTATTAATTTTCTGTTTGGATGATCTGTCCATTGGTATAAGTGAGGTGTTAAAGTCCCCCACTATTATTGTGTTACTATCAATTTTCTCTTTTATTGCTGTTAGCAGTTGCCTTATGTATTGAGGTGCTCCTATGTTGGGTGCATATATATTTATAATTGTTATATCTTCTTCCTGGATTGATCCCTTGATCATTACATAATGTCCTTCCTTGTCTCTTGTAACATTCTTTATTTTAAAGTCTATTTTATCTGATATGAGTATTGCTACTCCAGCTTTCTTTTGATTTCCATTTGCATGGAATATCTTTTTCCATCCCCTCACTTTCAGTTTGTATGTGTCCCTAGGTCTGAAGTGGGTCTCTTATAGACAACATATATATGGGTCACATTTAAGGTAATTATCATTATGTATATTTCTATTACCATTTTCTTAATTATTTTGGGTTTGTTTTTGTAGGTCCTCTTCTTCTCTTGTGTTTCCCACTTAGAGAAGTTCCTTTAGCATTTGTGTAGAGCTGTTTTGGTGGTGCTGAATTCTCTTAGCTTTTGCTTGTCTGTAAAGCTTTTGATTTCTCTGTCATATCTGAATGAGATCCTTGCCAGGTAGAGTAATCTTTGTTGTAGGTTCTTCCCTTTCATCACTTTAAATATGTCACACCACTCCTTTCTGGCTTTTAGAGTTTCTGCTGAGAAATCAGCTGTTAACCTTATGGGGGTTCCCTAGTATGCTATTTATCATTTTTCCCTTGTTGTTTTCAATAATTTTTCTTTGTCTTTAATTTTTGTTGGTTCAATTACTATGTGTCTCGGCGTGTTTCTCCTTGGTTTTATCCAGCCTAGGACTCTCTGCACTTCCTGGACTTGATTAACTATTTCCTTTCCCGTGTTAGGGAAGTTTTTGACTATAATCTCTTCAACTATTTTCTTGGGTCCTTTCTTTCTCTCGTCTCCTTCTGGGATCCTTGTGATGTGAATGTTGTTGTGTTTAATGTTGTCCTTGAAGCCTCTTAGGCTTTCTTCATTTTTTTTTCACTCTTTTTTCTTTATTCTATTCTGCTGCAGTGAATTCCACCATTCCCTCTTCCAGGTCACTTATCCGTTCTTCTGCCTCAGTCCTTCTGCTATTGATTCCTTCTAGTGTATTTTTCATTTCAGTGATTGTATTGTTCATCTCTGTTTGTTTGTTCTTTAATTCTTCTATGTGTTTGTTCTTTAATTCTTCTAGGTCTTTGTTAAATATTTCTTGCATCTTCTCGATCTTTGCCTCCATTCTTTTTCTGAGGTCCTGGATCATCTTCACTATCATTATTCTGAATTCTTTTTCTGGAAGGTTGCCTACCTCCACTTCATTTAGCTGTTTTTCTGGGGTTTTATCTTGTTCCTTCATCTGGTACATAGCCCTCTGCCTTTTCATCTTGTCTATCTTTCTCTGAATGTGTTTTTTGTTCTACAGGCTGCAGGACTATAGTTCTTCTTGCTTCTGCTGTCTGCCCTCTGGTGGATGTAGCTATCTAAGAGGCTTGTGCAAGTTTCCTGATGGGAGGGACTGGTGGTGGGTAGAGCTGTGTTTTCCTCTGGTGGGCAGAGCTCAGTAAAACTTTAATCTGCTTGTCTGCTGATGGGTGGGGCTGGGTTCCCTCCCTGTTGGTTGTTTCACCTGAGGTGACCCAACATTGCAGCCTACCCGGGCTCTTTGGTAAGGTTAATGGGGGACTCTGGGAGGGCTCATTCCAAGGAGTACTACCCAGAACTTCTGCTGCCAATGTCCTTGTCCTCACGATGAGCCACAGCCACCCCCACCTCTGCAGGAGACCCTCCAACACTAGCAGGTAGGTCTGATTCAGTCTCCTGTGGGGTCACTGCTCCTTCCCCTGTGTCCTGATGAGCACACTACTTTGTGTGTGCCCTCCAAGAGTGGAGTCTCTGTTTACCCCTGTCCTGTCGAAGCCCTGCAATCAAATCCTGCTAGCCTTCAAAGTCTGATTCTCTAGGAATTCCTCCTCCTGTTGCCGGACCCCCAGGTTGGGAAGCCTGACGTGGGTCTCAGAACCTTCACTCCAGTGGGTGGACTTCTGTGGTATCAGTGTTCTCCAGTTGGTGAATCACCCAACCAACATATATGGGATTTGATTTTATTGTGATTACACCCCTCCTCCCATTTCATTTTGGCTTCTCCTTTGTCTTTGGATGTGGGGTATCTTTTCTGGTGAGTTCCAGTGTCTTCCTGTCAATGATTGTTCAGCAGTTAGTTGTGATTCTGGTGCTCTCGCAAGAGGGAGTGAGAGCACGTCCTTCTACTCTGCCATCTTTAACCAATCTTCTAAAAAAGAATACTTTAATAAAAAAAAAATTCTGTGTCTAATGATTCCAGTATCTGTGTCATAACTGAATCTTGTCCTGATGATCGCTTTGCCTCTCAACAATGTGTTTTTGTTTTCTTGATTCTTTGCACATCTTGTGATTTTTTTGATGAAACTTGACATTTTATTCAGGACAGTAGAGATAGAGGTAAATAATTTGTAATCCCATTTCTTCTGTGGACTTTTCTTGGAGTAGTTAGGAAATCTAATCAGTAGTTGATCTGGGTTTGGTTTTTTTGTTTGTTTCTACGGTTATCCTCAGTGCAACACATGCTTCAAATTTCTCTAGCATTACCTTGTGTTTGAGTAGGGCTGGTTTTCTGAGGTATTTTCTTGATGTCTTTTCCACTCCCAGCTTTAAGTCTTCTCTTTGCCCTGTGCCTCAGAGGGGATTTCTCTCCATGCTTTTACCCCCCTCCCAGTAGTAAACCACTGTTAATCGATACTTGACTCTTGTTAACTTCGTGCAATAAGTGGTGGTGGTAGAGGGGTTGTTCTCTGTTGTCCTGATTAACTTGAGCCTTAGACAGGTGCTGTATATCTGGGTCTTGAGGGTGGGTTTTCTCAGTGGTTCTGTCCTGTCTCCAGCTGCAAATCTTTGCCCAACATATATTCCTGCCCCTCCCCCAGGGACAGAGCATATTTTACTCTTCCCTTTCCCTAACTGCAATGGTTGTTCACCAGGGGCTGAAAGGACAGTGTTTTTGCCCTTCTCCCAAAGGTTGATCTATAGCAGGGGTAGAAAAGTTTGCAGATGAGCAATGTGCCTTTCCGCCCATGGCTGTTTGCTCCTCTCCCCTAAGCCTGCATGATTGTAGTTACCCTGTCCCCAGCTGTTCCTGTGAGTGTCTAGTAAGATCCATGGCTGTGAGTGGGTACAAATTCCTCTTTTATCTTCTGTTTCCAGGAGTTCAATATTCTCTCAATCACTTACACTTTACCATTAGTATTTTATTAAAATTTTAGCTAAATTCTTCATGCTGGTGTCCAGTGGCAGGTGCACCAGTAAGCAAGTGCTCATGTCTAATCACTCATTTGAGGCACCTGACTTTCCCTTAGATTTCAGCTTAGTTTGTTGACCTGTGACCTAAGTTCTTTGAGAAAAGTTGTGAATTTGTAAGTTATCTTTTATTTTTTAAATTAATTAATTAATTTATTTTTTGTGGTACACAGGCCTCTCACTGTTGTGGCCTCTCCCATTGTGGAGCACAGGCTCCAGACGTGCAGGCTCAGCGGCCATGGCTCATGGGCCCAGCCACTCCGTGGCATGTGGAATCTTCCCTGACCGGGGCACGAACCCGTGTCCCCTGCATTGGCAAGTGGACTCTCAACCACTGCACCACCTGTAAGTTATCTTTTATTATTTTTGTCAAAATAGTGGGAGTTTTGTTCTTTCCATCTTTCTGTAAGCGGAAGCCAAGTAGCTAAACTAACTTTTTAAAATTAAATCTAATGTGTTCTTGTAAGAAAAATAACCCTCTTCTCCATTCAAGATATTCCTTACTTTGACCATAATAACACCAATCACTCTTTATTGACTATTGACCTGGTATCTTATATATATCTCCTTTAATTACTTCTGATACCCTGTGATACAAGTTTATAGTGTAAAACAATCTTTGTCACCCTTACAGTATCTCTACCATTTCCCAAGAATCACTTCCTGCAAAACTAGATATATAGAGGAGCATGCAAATATGTCTCCTGGGCTTGAACACCATGGATTCAAATGCCTACATATTAAAAAACATTATATATTTTGTCTTTTACATCTTCTAACACACCACAGAAAATGCAAGTCAAATTTTATGTGGTATTTTTCTCATAGTCTCACATGGGAAGCTTATTCAATTCTTAATTACTTTATAAATTTTAGATTCAATTAACTTTTTAATAATTAAACTATTACTGTCTTGACAAAGTTATTTTGAATACCAAATGGCAAATATGAAGAAAGAAAATCTCCTTAAAATTCTTAGTCTGTAGTTTACAATAAAATTTTATTAGCTGAATTGTAGAATATTTTTTGTACCAAACAAGTAAACTTTTTGAAGAAAATAAACTTCGTTTTCCATATTAATGTGCTATAATTTATTTCACTGGAATCCAAATGTAATCTAAAATAAACTTCAGAGCATTCATGGGAATTTAATGAGCAAACACATTCGTGATAGCCAGAGTTCCCTGCAGCACAAATCATTATTGCTTAGTTGAGATTAATGTCCATCAAGTAAGAGCTTTCTGTAGGATAGTTAGAATTATTTTCACTTACAGAGAAATTGGAAAATTTATTATATTTATACATTTAATATTGCCTCAAGATATGATCTGTTTTAGTTTTTTTTTTTTTTACACACACACACACTTAGGGAAAATGACTGGAACTATTTCTAATTATTTTTTTAATAGCACAGTGTTGGACTGTGCATTCTTTTTCCTCTTGGGACAACACAGAATTGGTGTTTTGTTTTGTTTTATCTCTCAGGCAGATAGTTAGATGAATATATGGGCAATCAGGTGTGAGATAAGACTCCATCATTTTCCCAACACTCCCAATGAACTCTTATTCAGTGTAACAAGAAGGGAGAAGATGGAAAAATGCTTTCTTGTTATTCTTAAATCTTTTTTTTGTTTTAAATTTATTTATTTATTTATTTATTATTTTTATTTATTTTTGGCTGCATTGGGTCTTCCTTGATGCGTGCGTGCTTTCTCTAGGTGCAGCAAGCGGGGGTTACTCTTTGTTGCGGTGCGTGGGCTTCTCATTGTGGTGGCTTCTCTTGTTGCGGAGCACGGGCTCTAGGCATGCAGGCTTCTGTAGTTGTGGTTCGCGGGCTCTAGAGCGCAGGCTCAGTAGTTGTGGCCCACGGGATTCGTTGTTCCGTGGCGTGTGGGAACTTCCCAGACCAGGGCTTGAACACGTGTCCCCTGCATTGGCAGGCGGATTCTTAACAACTGCGCCACTAGGGAAGCCCTATTCTTAACTCTTAAGTGGAATCTTCCTTGGTATAGATTTTGAGCTGTTATAATGTAGGGGAACAATTCCCAGATTGACTTACTTCCTTGGCTACTCTACTTTCTTCCTCCAGTAGATTACTAACTCTAGGTTCCATTTTTTTTTTCCTTTTTCCTGTTTCTCTGAGACTGGCTGCGTTTTCATGTCCCACAGTTAGTATCGGTCATAGGGTGAGTTCTCTGGAAGCAGATTCTATGATAAAGGTTATCATTCAGGAGATTTATTAAAGGTGCTCCTGGAACTAACACTTATGGAAAGAAGGGAGAGGAAGGCAGGATTGGAGAAAGGAGAAAGTGGACTGTGTTGGGGTCTCCACAAAGGCCTCAGTGAATCCCATCGATAGATCTGAATCTTGAATGGTCCTTCAGAGTTGTCATGAGTTGGGGTGAGGAATTCAGCTTCAGACTCTCACATTGGTTAATCATTGAATGTGAGCCAGCTGAGAAGTGAATTTGCCTTGGGTGAAGCAGATCTCTTTAACACGCATCTCCAGATTAGGGCTGACTGTTGAGGGATCTCTATATGAAGCCCTCCCAGAAGGTGGAAGAGTAAGTCCTTCATCCCCAAAGGGGATAGGTAACAGTCACAACATGCATAAGAGTCCACCCCTTGTGCCACTCAGAAACATATCTTTGTATGAAATTTGGGAGCAGATCTTTCAGGTTTCTGGGGGCTCTTAATCCTGTAAAATTAATGAGAGGAACTATAGCTCCCACCACTGTAGTTGGTCTATGGGCTACAACTGATACTCACTGTTTCCCTGCTCTACTATCCTTTTCAGATTTCTTTGACCTTAAGCTAGTATCTCTACTGTTCTTGGTGGCTTACCTGGTGATATGACCCAGACGCACATCCTTGAAAATTTCACCCCTGTATAATGCATTTTTCTGAATCATAACTGCTGCATTTTTTTCTATTTACCATGAAAGTTGTGAATAGATTGCAAGATGTACGTAGATTACGTTGGTTGAAACATATTTCTCCTTTACTCATTGTGTAACACAGCCATATCTGGTGATCAGGATCAATTATCCTTTCTAATATGGTGAATCCTATTCTTAATTACTGGTCTTTTGGCACAAGGAGCCCAAAGTGACCCAGGTGCAACTGACCTTTATAGTTAAATAGAACTATTTTTTGTTCCCTTACTGCAGTGTTCCCGCTTTGAGAACCAGAACTTCTAAACCCTCACAGTTCAGAGTTGCAGGAATGGAAAGCACACATTCTCCAATAATGCTACTAGTAGTGATAGTAGCAGAGGGTTTCCTCTTCCTACCACTTAGATTCTGGGTCCAAGTAGCCCACCCATTGAAGACACAGCACCATATAAAAGTTGGTGATTTAGAATGTGCATTGCATCCTGGAAGATGGCACCAAATCCTCTCAAGTTACCTTCTCCAGGCTGGTGCTTCAGCTGTGTTTTTACCATCTCTTTCTGTCATTTCGTTAGGCCAGAAGCTTCTGGGTGGTATAGTATGTAATAGAATGAGTGAACCCCATGGTCAAGCTCACACTAACACTTCCTTTGCTATGAAATAGTACCCTGTGCTGGTAAACTAAACAGTCTTTAAATCCTGGGAAAGTATTGTTGACTGAGACCCTGTAGTCAGAAAGTGCAAATCCATAATGAGAATGTAAGTCTATTCTTATCAAAATCAATCATGGCTGCCTCCCTTGTAGAAGGTGTTCAATGTACTCAGTTTGCCACCATGGGGCTAATTGGTGACCTTGAAGGTCTGTGCCATATTAGGACTCATCTTTGATCTCCATCACTGGTTTTTGACCATTCAGCAGTGCAGTATTTAACCTACTGCTGTAAGTGGAAGCTAGTGCTGTTTGATCCTTCACAGTCTCCATCCCTGCCGTTATGATTATTTACTTATGCATGTATTGTTTAATCACTGGAATGGCTGATGACCAGGAATAGCTAAGGTCACTGGTTGGTAGTTTTGTCTACTTGGTTTTTTAATGCCTGTTCTCCTTCCACACAGTGTGGATGACCAGCTATACTGCCTAGAATTCTGCTTTTTGGAAACATTTTCTCTTACCACCTTTTTTCAAGGTTACCTTCTTTTAAGTGCAACCTCTTGCCATTTCCAAGTTGCATCCTTATTAGTGAGCTAAGCCATCCATGATTTATGATTGCTTTCTGCTTCCTCTGTCAGTTGCTCACAAGGGAACTCCTTCATCAGTCATTAAATATAAGCTGCCGCTGGGCCTGTAAATTTGGGAGAAGAAGCTCTTCTTAACAGAGGCAATTCCCAAAATGGCAAACAGTTAATGAATGCTGCCATTAGCACTCCTGCAGCTGGAGAAATAAATCCTTCATTCTTGAAGGGAGATCTAGGTGGTTGAGATATTATATATATTTGCAACTAGAATAATAATTTCCCAGAATAAGAAAGCAGAAAATATGACTAAGTTTTATCCTAAGATGACAGGTGTCTTGATATTTTGCCCCACTAAACTTCAAATTCAAGAGGTTCACAATGAACAATTATCCTCAAACTGTAATTATAATAAAATATAGAACACTGGGTCCTCTGAGCCATAGAATTTCTGTATTAATGTTCTTCCTTACCTAAAAATCAAGTACAAACTTCCATAGTTTGGACATCAAAAACTCTCTATAGTCTGGTCCCAACTGATTTCAAACTAATTTCTCATTTGTCTCAGCCATTTACTTTATATTCTTAGTGCCATCAATTTCATCCTCACAACAACCCTATGAATTAGATTTTATTACCTACATTTTACAGACAAGGAAGAAAAGGCTTAGAGAGGTTCAGTAAATTGCCTACAGCTACACATTTGTTCTAGTGGCAGAACTGGGATGTCTACCTTTCTTCATAACTCCAAATTTTATTCATAGTGCCTTCCATGTTTGACAAATACGTGACTGACTTAGAAATTGATCGGTAGTCCAACCAATAAACAAAAATATTTAATTGTAAGAGATACCTTCTCCCAATTTATTAATCCATTTAGCTTTCTAATCAAACTAACAAATCAATCCATTCCAGTAGTCTTTTATAAACTAACCATGTGGAAAGTAATTTATGAATAGGTATCTATATATTGTTTTTAAAGTTCCATAGTTCAATATACAGCTGCTTATTTCATACCTTTGACTTTATACAATGTATCCAAAGTAAATTCCCTGCAGAATTTATATGCTATGAGGTACAGAATGATAATAGAAAGGGCAGGGTTTTGGTTTTGTTTTTTAAATATTACTTAAGTGAATCTCTATCGTGATTTGAACTGATGACAGAACATATATTCTTCTGGTTTCCAAGAGGTCCAGTTTTGGGAGGTTTAACCACAGCCAGTTTGTAAATCAATGCTAGTCCGTTTTTCCTCCAAATGTCATCTTGTGCTTAGGATAGTTTATTAGTTTGCTAAGGCTGCCATAACGAAGTATCACAAACTGGGTGTTGTAAACAATAGAAATTATTTTCTCACAGTTCTAGAGACTTGAAGTCTGAGATCAAGGTGTCTGGTAGGGTTAGTTTCTTCTGAGCCTTCTCTCCTTGTCTCCCAGATAACTGTCTTAATGTTCACAAGGTGTTCTTCCTCTATGCATGTCTGTGTCCAAATTTCCTCTTATAAGGACACCTGCCATATTGGATTAGGAATCACCCTAATGACTTCATTTTAACTTAATTACGTCATAAAAACACCTGTCTCTAAATACAGCCACACTCTAAGGTAATGGGGGTTAGGACTTCAATATTTTAATTTTGGGGGGATAACAGGAGGGGAGTACTTGTGGAAGCCACAGTATTGGTAGGCAATGCTGGGTCTTTGTTGGCTTCTAGGCTCTCTGGCGTGCCTCGAGGTGCATATTGTCAAGTCTGGCCATCAGCTACTCTTTGAGCTCTAGTTATAAGATCCACATGTCTTTCTGCTGACACCTTGTCTCTCCATGAGACTGCTGGGTCTGTGGACTGTCTATCTTTGTTAACTTGTACATCTATCTGGAGTCTGGGGGAAGGTTTTAATCTTATGCAGATTGCACAGGCTACAGGAAAGTCTCCGATTCTGCCTTGTTTCTTCTCTTTTTGCAGTACTCCAGGTAGCCTTTGCAACCCTTTAACCCAGGGAGCTCCTTCAAGGCTACTGCCTTCCTGTAAGTAGGCACCAGACCCCTTTGCTTTAAAATCCCTGGACTTGTCTGCCCACTTATCATTTTCCTTTTGGAGTGAATATTGATCAAGTCTGTTTCTTAATTGTTCTCCTCTCCAAGACTTTCCTTTCTTCCTCATCTTGAAGGATTTTTTTTTTCCTCTCTATATATAAGGACAGAAGAGGGAATGGAGAAATGAAGAACAAGAGCTCTAGTATCTGATTGCAGCTCTCCTAGTGAGCTTAGGTTTAGCACTTATGTTTTTACGGACCTCAGTTACTCATTTATAAAATGAAGAGGTTGGTGTAGATAATGTCTGAAGTCCTTCCCACCATTAAATTTCTATGCCTCTGTGATGATATATTTAAGTTTACTCAGTCTTCTAAAGGGCTATTTTCTATCGGCACTTTAAAATGAATAGAAATGAGATGCCTTATGTTTCTCCAGTTTTTAATTTCATGATTGCCCATGGGTTTTAACAAATACTCTTTTTCTTTGACTGTTAGAGTTACAAATGATTATAATTTTATGTGACTTTCCAGGCAATTCCACTGCCCTCAAAGTTTTTCATGACCTATCATTTAAGAAAAAAAAAAAAAACATTATCAATGCACAAAGCTCTGAGGAGCTTTTTCTCTGAGAGATCCCAGATAAATAAAGTTACATGTGGTCAATAATTCCAAAATCAGCTATAAAGAAGTCATATTGCAAAACAGTACCTTATTCAGTTACTTGTTTTGAATATCTTGGAGACAAGCCCTGCTTTTGTTGACAGTATTTCTGAGAATGTTGACATTCCAACAGCAGCACCCATCAATTTGGGGGTAAGTGTTTGGAGTATGGGACAGTGTAGGAGATTGTAATTCGCCCTCTACAAAATCTGCTTAACTGGTTTTACCTGATTCTAGTTCTTATGAAGTTTTGAAGGGAAAGCCCAAGTGTCCGCCCTAAGCAAAATTTTAGGGTTGAACTATAAAGCCTTCAAAAACATATAGAATTGTAATTAGTGATGATGAGTGAAATTTTATATGGTTTAAGGCTCACTTTGTGCAAGCACGTTGAAACCTGACATGATGTATGCTATTCCTCTTGACGATTGCCAGAAAACTTCACCATGTCAGATTTCTGTTGTCACGTCTACTATTGCCATTTGCTGGCCAAAGAGTTGGTAAAATTTCAGTGAGAGATTTGCCTGAGTCCAAAAGTTGTCCCTGAGGATACAGTGGAAAAACATAATGAGACCGTGTGTTGTGTTATTTGGAGGAAAGCAATGTAAAAATTTAACAGTTAACAACAAGTTGACACTTTTTTATTGGTTCTATTAGTAAAGATAATAAAAACTTGTCAACTGGCCCTTATTTTTCTCCTCACTTGAAAGCCTGGTCAACTGTTGATTGATAAGCTAATGTTTCTCCATGCTTCTGTCCATGCTGGCCTTATACACATCTTTCCATCCTCCATCATCTCTTCCTCTGTTCTCTGTGTGACTAATTCCACTCACTCTTCAAGATCTAGGAAGTTGCTTCTGGTAGGTGATGACTTTCCCAAACAGACTTCTTTGTTTTTTCCTCCCATTGTGTTTTCATAGCATTTTTACACCTATTTTGAAACAGGTATCACATCATGCTACAATAGATCTCTTTATTTTTTCCCTTTCTTCCTCACTAGACTTGGAAACTTCTCAAAGGTAAAGCCATGTCACTCCCTGCCTTTCTCATAGTATCTTGAATTTAGCTGACACTCAAAGTGATGATGGAGTGAATGACTTCTTTCACAGCGATGGTCTGCATGTCTGATCAAAAACTAGTTCTGGGGACTTCCCTCGTGGTGCAGTGGTTAAGAATCCGCCTGCCAATGCAGGGGACACAGGTTTGAGCCCTGATCTGGGAAGATCCCACATGCCACGGAGCAACTAAGCCCCTGCACCACAACTACTGAGCCTGAGCTCTAGAGCTGGTGAGCCACAACTACCAAGCCCACGCACCTATAGCCCATGCTCTGCAACAAGAGAAGTCACCACAATGAGATGCCTGTGCACTGCAACCAAGAATAACCCCCGCTCTCTGCAACTAGAGAAAGCCCATGTGCAGTAACAAAGACCCAACACAGCCATAAATAAATAAATAAATTTATTTATTTAAAAAAAAACTAGTTCTGCATAATGGTAGAAAAATGGTTAGGTTCATGATAGTACTTAGTAACCATAGAACTCTCTGTGTAGTCTTAGGGCTGGAAAAGGAGAAGGAACAGAAAAGTGAGTGATGATATACCAGATTTCATTCAGTTTTAATGTCTTCATGGGTGTGAATACAGCCCAAGAGCACAATTCTTTTTTCTTTTTTTTTTATTGGAAGGAGCACAATTCTTGAACTTGGCATAAACCATAACAAAGAAATGCAACATAGAAATAAAAGTTTTACACTAAATTTATAAAATTCTGTTCAATTCTTCCTTATGGAAATAACTTTAAAGATCATTTAATTTACTGCTTTTCACATTGTTTTCCTTGGAGGATCCATAAAGATGGTTCAGGAGCCACCCAGATGGACTGAGCCTGACCAATGGATAGATGTCTAGGCCCTGACATACATTTCCAACAGAGAGGTCAGCTTTCATTAATGTATTTTGAATGTTAGCTTAGGCCTAACTCCCACTCAAAACCTAAGCAAAATTGGCTCAAGCCCACACCAAGTCAAGAGACTCTGGTCATTTAAAACCTGTTATATATTTTTTAAAATTCCCAGGGCTACCTCCATCTCTGGGCTCTTGAGTACCTGTGTGCTGATTCTGACCTCCATGTGATAGTAAGATTCATTGATTTATACAATTAAAAAAAATTGAACCTAAGCATTCATGACTACAGCAGGTCTCCTCTCTCCTTTTTTCCTCCCCAGATTGTCCTAGGAACACAAACCTCTTCCATTGCTTCTGCGTCTGCTTGGCTGCAGCCAATGCACAAATCTTCTGTAGGAGCAGGGGAAGTGGCGAATTCCCCAGCATTGGTCATAGTTTATTTCTCAATAAAACAGAGAGTGAGCCTGCTCCCTAATTCTGTCACAGTTTGTCCCTTGAGCCAAGAAACCATGCTAGCACTTAGAGATGCATAGAATGTCATGTAAACACCTTCCTCAGTCTTTGCTTTGACCTCTGCCCCACTGGGGATATAAACCTTCTCATACTGAGTGAGAATACGTTATTCACTCAATTCTTTTGCTTTTACTTCCTACCCCAGACTAGCTCTAGTACCAGTGCTAGATACACACACACACACACACACACACACTTTCTTTTTTCCTTCAGCCTGAAAATAAAATTCCTCCCCCACAATAACATATATAAATAGATTTCTGGAGTAGTAATCATCTCTCTGATTTGGCAAACTTATTCTAAGTTAGTCTGGGCAGGGTACAACTGGGACATCCTTTTGCATTTATGTTTTTATAGCATACTTCCATTTATAAAGTGCCTTCACATACTCAATTCTCTTATTAACCCTAAAAATACTATGTCCTTATCTATCACCAATTTACAGATTAGGAAACTGTGGCCAAGAAGATTGCCAAGGTCACAGAAAGACGCTGTGTGTGATGTGTTATTTTTATGTGACTGGGCTAAGGGATGCTTAGATAACTGGTAGGACATTATTTCTGGACATATCTGTGAAGGTGTTTCTGGAAGAGATTAGCCTTTGAATATGTCAACTGAGTAAAGAAGATCACCCACAATACCAATGTGCTGGGCATCATCTAATCTGTTGAAGACCTGAACAGAACAAAAAGGTAGAGGAAGGGCAAATCCTCTCTCTCTGCTTGAGCTGAGATAGCCGTCTTCTCCTGCCCACAGACATCAGAGCTCCTGGCTCTTGGACTCATGAACTCTAACCAGGACTTACACCATCAGCCCCCAAATTTCAGGCTTTCAGACTCACTGAATTACACCACTGTCTTTCTTGGTCTTCCAACTCACAGATGGTAGACTGTGGGATTTCTTCGTCTCCAAAACCATGTAAGCTAATTGCTACAGTAAATATTTTCTATCTCTATCTCTATCTATCCTATTGGTTCTGTTTCTCTGGGGAACCCTGACTAATACATGGTGCATCTGCAGCTTTGACTCAGGTCTCCTGACACCCCCCAAGGAGTTAATGATGTTGATGCGATGACTTTAACACAAGTTAGTCTTTAAGGACTAGATTTACTTACGTGTATTCTATTTTCTTTTTGGCCAAGTTTTCTTTCTCCTTCCTCTCTTCTTCTCCCATATTCTCTTCCTTTTATTTTTAACCACTTAAACCATGGTGGGAGGGAAGAAGAAGAGTGGAGGAAGAAGAATCATCTGCTGAACCTCAATATTTTCCTATCCTTTGAGGACTAGGTAAGCTTCTTGGACCATTATTTTGAGACATGCAAGTTGGGCTTTAGTAGTACATAATGAGTTGCAAGGGGGTGCCCTTAGGAGAGAGCCCGGCTAGTAGTTCCCCGTGGATCATCTGCTATTGTCAGACACACTGGCTTCTGGGGGCTACTTTATTACCAGCAACTCTGAGCTCACTGGGAGCAGGCCCATTTCAAGGATTTTCCACAGCGCCTTATACAGTGTTAGGCAAAATAATTATTTGCTAAGCTAATGGAAATTAAAAATGAATTAATTTTAAAAATTAAAAATGAAACTAATGAAATTAGAAATGAGAGTGAGGGATGTTCATACCCTCTATAAGATTGGGAAAGTGAGAATACATGGCAGTGAAAATTTTAAAAATACATGTTTTTCATTTGTCACTAATACTATCTAGATTATATACCTATAGAAAAAAAAAGATGTAACATAAAGGTCTTAGGGAGAGGAGAGTTATTGTTTCAACATTTACTGCTTAAATAAAACAGAATAATAAGGTGATGTGTAAGAGATAGTCTCATCTCTTTAGAATAAATTCATACAGAAAAATGACATAGTGTAATTTTTATTACTTGTTATAAATCAAACCATTCTCCTTTGGAAGTATGTCTGTTGAAGGTCTGGTGAACAAAAAAATAAATTGACCAAGTTCAACTCTCTTTCTATGGCTTGTCCTGATGCTCTTAAGTGGGCACTGTTTATGTAACACATAGGGTAATTCTTTATTTCTAATTTTGTTTTTTTTTCACATAAATTATTCCAATTTAAATAAAAATAATATATGCTTATGCATTATTTTAAAAAATCAAACTGTGTAAAGAGCAGAGAGAGAAAAAAAAAATCAAAAGCATTGCCTACTTCTCCCCAGTCCATATTACTCCTAATGAAAGATTTTAGTGAGAGTTCAGAGAATTTTGTAGAGTCATTTTCTTCTTTTGGGGGGTTGATTCTGGGAGCAAGGAAGCTGGCTCAGGGGCCCACACCACACCACCTGTCATATCAGAATTCTGTTTCTTTCCTTAGCTCTGCTTTTTTGAGGTTAATGGCTTTCATTTGTTCTTATTTCCTTATTTGATTGTTGCTTGTGAAGGAATTTTTTCTTTTTTTCTTTCTTCATTTAAAAACTATTTTTGTTCATTTTATTAGCATGGGGGAGGGTAATTTTTTGCTGCTGTGTCACTCAGCTAGTAAACCTCAAAACTCCTGTTTGGTTTATAAAGCTAAAATGTGAGGTAGATTAAGATTTCTAAAGAATTTTCACCCTGTGTTTTACCTCTTCAGAGTTTGAGATTGATATGGAATGATTGGACAAGAAAAGGAAAAACGTTACATTTTGTTTTAGTCTAACTCTGATGAACTGGAAGAGTGTAGAATTAATCAAAACAAGCTTTGAGTTCCATTGCCAAACTTAGAAAGTAATTAGCTTTCAGAGTTCAACCAGTACACGCAGTATATTCATGAATACACAGTTCCTTCAGGAATTGTCTCCCCTGCAGAGAGCTGCCAGAGTCATGCCCCTTTCCCTGCAGGCACGTCCAATGGCTGGTCTCACTGGGAACATAAAGGCCTGGCTATTTCCACCCAGTTGAGAACAACTCTGAAGGGCCATTCTAGCTTCAGACCTCCTCATGGGAGCAGCAAAACTTGCCATTGGTCACACTGCTCTGCCCACACTTGCTTCCTTCCCCTCCCTATGCAGGTATTGATCCCAAGGATACTCCCTAAAACACCCATCTTGAATACTAAGCCCTCTCTCAGAATTTGCATCCAAGGAACCCAATCTGTATGGTGGATACTGTGAGTTTTCTCACCAACATCTACCGAATCCCTATCCCACTATGTTGCAACATTTCTTTTGGTGGGATTAGCTTAACACTCAGCGCTGGGGTGAGTGCTTTATCTAAGACAGTCAGTGTATTCTATCTAATTTGCCACAGTCAAAGGTTCAGATATTCCAGGGCCAATAGGTTAGCACATTACAGTCACCTGATCATAGGGAATGACTCAGGGACAGTTTGATCAGTGAATTTCAGGACTTGGGTAATTGCGGGAATTAATGCTACTCTCTACCTAGGTGTAACCATATTGCCTTCAATGGCTGCTAGTAGTCAACTTCCAACAATGATGGAAACCAACCTGTGATGCTAAGACACAAAGGACAGAACTGAAGAAGATATTAAGAAAATGAGCCCAGCCTGGAATGCAACTATGCCTGAATCCTGTCCTACAGGTGGTGGGTGCAGGTGAAGATGATTTGTCAGGATGCCAGTCTTCTTCTAAGAAAAACCACTTCAGAAACAGCATATTAAATGGGTCTGAGTACTCTTAAAGGGTAATTGACTCTCAGAGTGAAAACTTTAGCCTGACCATAAGTTGGTTTATGAAACAAACCTGTTAGAGTTCAGGATGATTCTTGTTGCCCTATTACTTGAGTTAGACCCACATAAAGAAACAAAACATTGGGGATAGTGGTATTTCAAGCAACTTGGCCACATATATCTGTATATGTTGGTCATAATTTTATTGCTTTTAGCTTAAAGCCATTGCAAATGTATGGTGATTATGTTAGTGAGAGAATGGATGTTCTTTTTTTTCATTCTCTTTCACCCATTAAAATAAACCAGCGATTACTAAAAAACAGCTCAAAGCTTAGAAGTGCAGTATGGGAACATTATAGTAATTTCTGTGTAGTTTAGTGACACTGGAACAATACAGACTGTGTCATTTGCATTCTCAGTTGAACTTCACTTAAATGGAAATTTATTAATGGGTTTTTATGTAATGAATGAGGCACATAGGTTCAGGCCCAAGATCTTGGTCAACATTTGGGTACGTTTTGCAGTATTGTATTTTTAACTTTATTCTGTCTCATTTATTGTAAGAAAATGTATAATACAAATGGAAAATACTGGCTGCTTAGTAATATTCACATGACAAAATTCAGCTGACAAATGAGAATGATATTTCTGGATATCTAGCTCAAAATTATGTATGTAAACCAACAAAGGACAGAAAAGAAAATAACAGTAGCAGGAATATAAAAGTATTCACTTATTCTTGAGTGTGTATATGATATATATATATATAAATGATATAAAAATCTACAAGAACTATTCTCATTTTAACACTAGTGAAGACCTAAAATCAGAGAGGAGCAATAACCCTTGTTCATTGACCATCCAACAGACTGCAAGTAACTTTTCCACAATGTATTTGGGAATTTATAGACAGAAAATTGTTTCATTTATTTTCTGAATGAATTCCCATATGAGCTCTGACATGGCAAACTAAAATATCACTGAATATTGCCCCCCAAAACTTAAGAGTACATCATATGTAAATTTTTCTAAATAGTCCACACATATTTTATTTATTTTATTTACACTGGAAACAAAATTCTGGTTATCTGTAGGGATAAAATAGAAACTAAGGTTGTATTACTACTTCAGAAATTTTTTGTTTTGTTTTGTTGTAATTTTTTTTTTTGGCTGTCTTGCAATAGTATTTTTTTCAAATAAAAAGGGGATATACAATATATTGGACAGTAAATTTCCTGGTAATAAGATAATTCATAAAAATCACTCAAGAAACTTACTTTACATTTCTTGTCAGTTTAAAACTACTCTAGATAATGAAAAGAAAAAAAGAAGGTACAGTACAATTTCTAACATGGAGACTTTTGCACTTTTATAAAGTATTGAGAATATATTTTAGCTTAATGAATGAGAAAGTGATATAGGCTGAAATAATTAAAATACAGCAAGTCCCTTACATACAAAACTTCAAGTTGCAAAATTTCAAAGATGCAAAAGTGCTACAACCCAGACATTGCTGGATCGTTTTCTCAGGCGGGTAGATAGAAGTGAATCCAGCAAGGAACCAGAACCTGTGCCATCCACGTCAGGCGTGAGTGAAATTGCAGCTTGCCCTCCATCTCCTGTTGCTGACGATCCTTCAGCTCTACCATCTCCCACCTCCTCTCCCTCCTCCAATCAGTAACTCTTCTTTCCTGTTCACTCAATGCCAGTCCCTGTATGACAGCTGTTGTACTCTACTACTGTACTTTTCAAGGTACTGTACTGTAAGGTTAAAAATGTTTTCTTTGTTTTGTGTGTGTTTGTTTTTTTATGTTTTATTTGTGTGAAAAGTACTATAAACCTATCATAGTTCAGTACTATATAGCCGACTGTGTTAGTTGGGTACCTAGGCTAACTTTGTTGGGCTTACGAACAAATTGGTCTTACGAACGTGCTCTCGGAAGGGAACTTGTTCGTATGTAGGGGCCTACTGTAAAGGGGAAATAATTGTTTATTGACTTAATATGTAAAATTTTCTTTTAAATTATATCTCTCCATCGCTTAAAATCACTTGATAGCTTCTAACTGCCTATGAGATAGATTTTCAAGTGTGTGTCTGGTCATTTAAGCTTCTCCCTAATGTATTCCCCATATAAACTTCTACAGTTATTTCTCCCTCCACAGATCCTTCTCTAGAGCCATAAATATCTCCTTGTCATTCCCCCAAATTGCCCAGCATCATCTCATTCCCATACCTTTGCTTTTCCTGTCTCCTCTTGGCAAGAAAGTCTTCTGCAGTGTCCCAGCCAGAACACATTCTTCTTTCTCCTCCAAACCCCCATCCTATGTTGGAAAGGGCAAAAGAAACATTATCTTACTACATATTCCAGAATTCATCTGAGGAAGATAACTGGCTTTGCAGAGAAACAAACGAACAAACTTTATAAAACTACTGAGGAAAAAGGCGAGACTCTAAAGTTATGGAAATAAATCCCCAAACAAAATACTTTGCTCAAGTATAAACAGGAAGAGAGGGGAATGAGAAGGATGTGTGTGCATGTTAGTGGGGGGAAGGGTAGTGACAGAAGAGAGCAAATACATAGATGTGCAACATGGTAGCTTTACTTTGGACATTTTAGAAGCCAGGATATATGCTAGTCTATGTTAGTGTTTCTGTGATATTCTAATCTCTTAAATCTTTGGTAGATTCTGCCACACACAAAAGGCCTTTTGAGCATTTTCTTTGTCTTTTCTTTTGAAATAGGAGAAAGGGTATGAAGTCTACATTGGTTTAAATGTCGGTGAGGAGATGAGTGAGAGCTTCAAGATTTAGGGCAAAATATAAAACTTCAGGGTGAGCAGGAAATAGGAGCAAGAGGTGGCTAGAGAAATAGCTTTTCCTTAGAATTTAGCAGAATTCTTAGGGATGGCACGGACTTTCTACAAAGCGTATAATGGGAGTGCTGCTAAGGCTTACTGTAAGGTGACCAGTCTTCCAGTTTGTCCAGCACTGAAGGCTTTCCCGGCATGGGGACAAGCAGTGCTGAAAAGTCCCGGGCAAACTGAGATGGGTTATCCACTCTCCTAAAGAACGGAAAGCCACTAACCTACATCCTTGTGCCACAGACACTCTCTCTGGTACACATATGGCACTTAACACACAATATCTTGAATTATTAGTTATCATTCTCTTTGTTAAATATGTAATGAAAAGGTTATATATATATTTTTTTGGTTCAAAAAACCTCACATATCTGATCTATAATCTAAATCTGCACCCCCCCCATACTTACCTAAAAATATTTTAACCTTAATAATTCCCCTGATAATTTATTCAGTGCATTTTGTCACTCTCCTTTTGGCGTTACCTTTGGGTCACTCATTCTCATCTGGTAGCGATTTTGCCCTCTTCCCCCAATTCTGTCAACGTCTGGAGAAATCCGTACAATGTACAAGAGAGCACACCCCACTCCCTGCCACCAACACCACCCTAACAAAGAATTTTCTGGCAAAAAAGTATCAATGAGACCCAGATTGACAACCCCTGATTTAGATCCTGAATCATATTATTTTTTATCACAGTGTTGGCAAATACTTGGCTGGACATGAGGATTTGATATTTGAAAACTATCAAAATCATTTGAGGAGAAACTGGCACCGTGAAAGCCTGTTTTAAAAAGCCCCTTTTCCATGCCAAGCACAGAGCAATGACAGGTAAAATAATTTTAAAACATCAAAAGTAGTGTCCGTAAACAAGATAACAATCTTTATGGACCAGAAATGGAATAGAAACACAAAGCTGCGGCCCGGGCTTGCTGGGATCTGGCTCCCAAAGCAAACAAAGGCAGCCAGAGTTCAATTCTGAGGGGAAACAGGATCCCCAAAGCCCTATGCCTGGCAGGGGACCAGAGCCAGATTCAGCTCCAGAAGCAGTGAGGCAGTGGTTGTTGCAGCATTCCATGAGAAAGAGAAAAAAACCTCTTGCTATAGCTTTTAGAAGAGCTGTATGAGTCAGTATAGCCTAGCTTATGCTGTCGACAAGCAGCTCCAAAGTCTATTTGTCCAAAGCAATGAAAGCTTTTATCTGCTCAGCTACATGTGCATTATCTTCCTACATATTCCAGAATTCATCTGAGGAAGATAACTGGCTTTGCAGAGAAACAAACGAACAAACTTTACAAAACTACTGAGGAAAAAGGCGAGACTCTAAAGTTATGGAAATAAATCCCCAAACAAAATACTTTGCTCAAGTATAAACAGGAAGAGAGGGGAATGATAAGGAGTCTGTGCCCATTGCAGTTTATGTCATTCCAGACTTAGGTTGACAAAGAAGCCACCACTTGCATATGTGCTGACATCCAGGTCAAGAGCTAAAGGGCTCTAGAAGGTCTGGTATCAGTGAAATCTATGCTCTGGCTTGGTAGGAAAACATATCACGTCAGGCCAAAAGTTATTGGCTAGCATTAGTCACCCGGCTTCAGGAAGTGCAATTCTATCGTGTGCCTGGAAAGAGGGTCAACTACACTAATAAATGCCACAGTCTCTTTATCTAAGTTCTAAAAAGAAGCATAAAAAGCCAAGAACAAGGTCGCCAGCCAAGTTGCTTGCTTGTTCATTGACCACATGTCTGATAACTCCAATTTCATGATTGGTTAGAAAAAGAGCTGTCAGATGAGATCTGGGCATAATGAGATGGCTCTTGATGAGGCCAGGAAGAAGCCAACCATATACCATTTATACAGGTAGGGAAGAGTGAATAGAGAGAAAGAAAATATGCCCACTTAAGATTAGGCCTCGTTTAATCTCAAGGCACACGAGGAAGCACAGCAATATTTGCGGTTCTCTTCCTTCTGGACAAACGGTAGGATTTCACAGCCTCGATCTCTTACAGTTAGGGCTGGCCTGTAAGGGGAAGGATGTGTCTCAATTCCAGATTGAAGACTGTAAAAGCTGGTGCATGATGTTTCTTTCTTTCCTCCATAGAAACGGGTGTATGGCAAATAGCATAGGGTCTGGTAGCCTGGTATCTGAGTGAGGATAAGGTAGAGGGGATCCCCCTCCAGACCTGAGATGGACATACAGCGTAAGTGAGTTATCTACCTATATTGTTTTAACCCACTGAGATTTTGATGTTATGCAGCAAAATTTATCTTATGCTGACTGATATACTAGTTATTCCAGAAATATTTATTGAGTGCTTAGAAAATCTTAAAGCTGGTGAGTGTTCAGTTGGGCACGTGGGCCTCTCACTGTTGTGGCCTCTCCCGTTGCGGAGCACAGGCTCCAGACGCACAGGCTCAGCGACCATGGCTCACGGGCCTAGCGGCTCTGCGGCATGTGGGATCTTCCTGGATCGGGGCACAAACCCGCGTCCCCTGCATTGGCAGGCGGACTCTCAACGACTGCGCCACCAGGGAAGCCCAGTTGGGCTTTTAATAGAGTGTAAACTGAATTGATGAAGATCACGGTAGAAGACATTCCAGACTCTGAATAGCAGAGGCAGAGTGCTAGCATAGTGTACTGATGTGATAGAACAAACAAGGGTGTTTTGCTTGGGTGTGCAGGTGAAGAGCAGCTGGAAAGAAAATTTCATGGGAGAAGAAATATGATGTAAATTACAGCAGGTAAAGGGGTATCAGTTAATATAGCACTTTTCATTCCAGTTTGAAGAATTTGAATCTTACCTTCTTGAGAATAATTTAGGTTATTTTAAAGGTGAATGCCACATTGAATGTTAGTTGTTTTTAATGATGATTAATCTAGTAGTCATATTTAGGATGGTTTCGGATGTGGAAAAGTAGGCAAAGAATTTTTATAATAAGCTAAATGTGAAATAAAGAGCAGTTTCTGTATTGATAGTGGGAATGGTATAAACTTGGGAGCGATTGACAAAAGGAAATATTAACAGAATGTTTTGATTAGTATACATGAGAAAGTTAGGGGGCAAGTTTAAGAAAATCAATCAAAATCAGAATCAGGGTCACACACCTGGGAGATGAATAGGCGTTTGGACTGCAGGAGAAGATGACAGATTGAACTATAGATTTTAGGGGTGGGAGGACATTTTGTAGTGATATCTGGAATGCAGTTATAATTCTGTGGCTTGTATGGGAGGTTAGGTCTGAAGATATAGATTTATTTATAAACATTCCATTTATTCCATCGGTGTGGTTCATATTCACTAGACAGGCGAGCAAAAGTTTGGGTGAGTCATTTATGCAATACTCAGCAAAAGTAAGAGTGATGCCAAGTTTGTAATTATGTTGTTAGATTTATCACTGACAGGCTTTAGAGCTTCAGTATTTTAAAAAATGGCTACCATGCAGATAAAGGAGAAAAGGGATTGCCAAAATATATGGATTTTTACAATTTATACTTGTTCCTTTTCACCCAGTTTTAAGGAGCTTAACTTTCAGCTACAGAATTGGCTTCAGGGTGATCTGAAGAACAAATACAAACTTACTCTGGGAGATGATCTTTTTTTATTAGTCCCTTTAACGGTTTTAGGTTATTATATGTGTGTATCGTGAAATCTAGTCACTGTAGTTACTGCTTTTGAAAACTTTTGATCCCTTTTAATTCAAGACTAGATTTATTGTCATTATGAGTATCCAGAAATAGGCTGTGTTTAAGTGAATTTATTTGAGTTCACAAATGTTAATAAAATGAGTATTTTCTTCTTGAGTCATGGCATTTTATGATCTTTGTTGCTATGGTTAGAAGCTCAAAAGCACAATGTTAGCTTTATATAAAATACTTAATGCAAAATAGTATAGTCTTAAAAGTGCTTCCTGTGAACTCGATGGCATGGAACTAATTAAGATGCAAGCAGCAAATCCATGCAGATTTTGCTATGCCACCAAAGGAACTAGCATATATACAGGCAATATATGGCAATCGATGTTAAAGAATTTTTTATTATTTTCATAATATTTTTATTGGATCAAAACATAGACCAATTTCCACATTAAGATTTCAGGAATCTCGACAAACCTGCATTATCATATAGAAACTAAAATAAATGTTGCTGACAGTATCATATAACTTAAATTATTTAAAGTTTAATAATGTGCCCATAATTGAATGTATATTAATTTTGCTTTTGGGAAAAAAATGTATTTCTGACAGAATTATTATAATTAGCAAAGAAAAAATTCTAAACTATAAAATCTAAAAAATAAGCAAATCGTGCAGGATCCTAATTTAGGATTCCTAATTTAAACATTTTGCTGAGTTTTTACACATATTAAATTATACAACAATTTCCATATAGGTTTCCACCTATTAACACAGTTTCCAAACAGTGAAAACTTCTTGAGGATTGCATGTATTTTTTCCTCCAAATTTCCTAACAAATTTATACTTAGCCATCAGGGCAATTGAAACGCTGCTAGACCCAGATAGACCAGATTCTCCTCCATAATCCTCTAAAAATTATCCTATTTTCACACAGTCTGGGAATCTGTTTGAGGAGTTTTAAACTATTAAGAAACAAGTGCTTAAACCACGTCTGAAAGCAAGTGCTTGGAAAACTGATGGCTAATTTCTCGTCCTATGTGGGAGAATTCTCTGTGTGTGACATAGGATGAGGAACAAGCCAAATGATCTCAAAACAACATCACTGGAACATTTTAACTCCATGAAACACTTACTTCCAAAGGGAGATTCTGAACACTGGAATCTGGTTTTCCTCCTTTGTGGGGCAAAGAAAACATTTTCCTTTTCCTTCATTTTTTTTCCCTTTAATGTTTTAAAAAACAACTAAAAAGAAGCCATGCGTGTTTTTCTAGTAGTATCATTTTTCTGGTAGCTGAGACATTCTTAAGTCTTACGCTACAGCACTACAGAAATAATATTATTGATTTTATATTTCAGGTATGTTTATGATTTAGGCTTCACTTTGGCTGAGGGAGGAACTTGAAAAATGTTATGCCAACAAGGATTACTGTGAAAGTCAAGAATCTTTCTGATTGCTTAATGAGGTTCTCCATTTTGCATCATAAAAGAAATATGGAACTTTGTCAAAACAGGATGGAAATACCAATCATGTTTTCTGTTGCTAACCTAAATGCCTGGATATTTAGTCTCAGAAGCACTCTGGCTCCAGCTGGATGTCACGATGATTGGGTAGAAACTGCCAGGAATCAAATCTTATAAATGCAGAAGAGAGATGAATACTTCTAAATCAGAATTTACTGATTACATAGCACTGTTTTAAGTAGTTTAAAATATTAAATCATAACAACCCTATGAAATAGTTACTCTTACCCCTGTTTTAGAGAGAAGGAAGCTGCTTCTCATAGCAGTTAAGTGACATGCTTAGGTCCTAAGGTCAGGAACCAGCCAGGTAATATTTGAATTGGGCAGATCAGGCCCACAGTCTACACTTTGAACCAGCATGCATGCTGCCTCAGAAGAAAGTTGCAGTGTATCGTGCAGACACCATTGTTAGGGCTCCTACTGCGTTCGTCACCTTTGAAAGCAAATACTTTTCACCTCAGTTTTGTACAGTATAAGGAGAAAATTGCTGTCAAACAATATGTAAAGCTTCTTTATTTTTGATCAATGTGGAAAAGAGAATGATTGTCAGTTTTTCTGGTTAACAAAGACACCTGAGAATGTGTTAAGTTGGACTGAGACGTCATCATTCTAGAATATTTAAACGCATAGAGAAGTATTGTCTGTACAGAGAAAAGTCATTTCAAAGTAAGTGTTAAGTCTTGAAATTATAGAATTACCTAAAAGAAGATAAAAACTTATGAAGAAAATCTATCATCTTGGTGCTAATCTTGACAGAATTTTATCTGTAATTGTTTACGGGCCAGTGAGAATGATTTCTGATGAGTCGCTTTATATATTACCACACATATATCATATACTGTACATGTGTATGCACTGACACCCAATCATTTATATAGCTAATGTAATGCAATGTTTTCCAATTAACTTTTATGGGAAAATTCTGTGACAGAAATTTTATTCTCATAAATATATTACATTGAGTGTTTTGGTTCCAAGGACTATAGTCTGAATCCACGTGGCTCCTGGAGCCTTACCAGAAAACAACACGATTTCCAACCTTGCTGAATATTCCATGCTCTCAGCAATCGTGTTATATAGGAAGCCACAGGCTAAACTATTTCAAAAACATCTCTGGATTGAGAAATGATTTATTCAAATGGAAGTCCATATGAACCAGTTATCTCATGGAAATTGCCTCATGTATCAGGTGAATGATATCTAGATAATTCTGTAGTTACAACTCCAAAAAACGAATGATGCCAAGGCATATATAATATTGTCCAACATATAAGATTCATTGTATTTTTTTAAGAAGCAAAGTCCCTGTTCTCCTCAATCAAAGCAACTTCTCAAAACAGCAAGAAGAAATCCTTCTAGTTCTCCTTGGAATTGAAGGCAGGAAAGGGTAGGACATGTATGTACCAACTTCTGGAAATTGTCTCCTGGGAGATCTGAAATATGTTGATTTTAGAATCTTAAAAATAACGTGTCTATTGATGAAACAAATGTGTTCCAGAAATACTTAGTGTGAAAACTGAAATCACAATTCTGAAGAAATGGGGGTACGTTATCTCCATTGTTCACCAGTGGAAGCAGGTATTGGAAGGGTGGCTGTGCTAGGTGCACAGCAGGTGCAGCGCTGCAGGAAAGGAAACTATTTTCTGCTTGTTTCTCAATGGCAAAGTTCTTCTTCTGATGCCAATGTTCTCATCACACCATCTTGGGATAACTCAGAAGCAGTTGCTGAAGAAACTTAAAGCCCTAAAATTAGAGAAAGATGGAAAACTTGAGGACCACACAAATAGAGAATAGTGAGTTCTGTGGTTATAAATATTTAGTGACAGGCATTTTGCAGAGAAAATGAGAAGCTATGTCCCGCCCACCCTTAAGAATAGAATTAGTAAAATATATTATTAATATACGCAACTTGAAAACTTGTAAAACTTCAGAAAATGAAGAATCCCACACAAAGATCATTCACCTAACAGCACCAGGCAGAGAGAGAGAGAGAGAGAGAGAGAGAGAGAGAGAGAGAGAGAGATTGATTAACTTACTAAAGAAGAAATTAGAAATCAGAACCCCATACCATATGATCAGAAGTTTGTGGTATATAGTTTTTCTTATGTTAACTGAAGTAAAATCTATGTCGTTCTCTTCATGTGTGCTGCCCAGGGGTGGGACAATATTCAGATGGCGCACTCAGAAGGGACAATTGAAGAGAGTTTTATAAAGGGACTATTTACAAAGTGTGATGAGGGCCAGGGGAACCCACACTGCCTGGTTAAGCATCCTGGTGCTAATACCAGCTGGACAGTTACCAGACCCATTGAGAAGATTAGCTGTGGGAGAGCAGCCACCCAGCAGGAGGTGTGGCTATAATTAGAAAAAATCAGCTTGTGCCTGACCAAGTGTCCACGGGGAGGTAACCTAAAGAATAAATGTCCAGTGTGTCTCTCTTTCTCTGATCTCTTATATGTGCCCCCTATTGCTTAAACCCAACTAAAATCCAGAAGGAAAGGGAATTTGGTTGATATAGTAAATAGAAGTGAGAATACCCAGTGCTACAAGAGGGTGGACAAGGTTGAGAGTAGATTTGGAGGGGAGACTCTTGGACACATTCAAAAGCATTTTTTTAGTTTTCATGTCTTGAATTAAGATAGGATCTGTGGGGGAAATCCAATGATGTCAAGAGTCTGGTACTCAGAACGTGTAAACCCAGTCATCAACAACTTTTATAGAAAAGTTGCTTTAACAAGGCTACTTCTACCTAGGTGTACTTCAACATTCAAGGGGCATTTTTTATGCCCTGCAAAAGTCAGAATTTAGCCTTAAGTATTCTGGGAAAAGACTTCCAGTTCTGAGATTTTTTTTTTCACTTTGACTAGTATAGAAAAATTTTGATTTGGTTACTTAAAAAAATACATATATTTGAGACAACAGATGGCCTCATTTAGACTGTCAGGGAAAAAAGTTAGAGTGAAGGAAGGTATCTTTTTGTACTATTATGAAATAATCTCTGAGGCCCCATATATATGCACACATATATTTTTATGCATGTACTCTTAATTAACCAGGTACTCTGCCCTAAGGAAGATTTACTTGGAAAGTACAGTCTGTTCACTCTTATTATCTTTTTAAAGGTAAAAGGTGACAAAAAGTTCTGTATGAATAATAGAGGCACAAGTACCATGGTCTTGACAAAAAAAAAAAAATCCTTTTACTTTTGTAAAGATTATGTATTACTTTGTGAGCATTTTCCAAAGGAGACACAAAACTCCACGAGAATTCAGAGTTTGATTCTTTAAATTAATCTCACCATAGAAGTTGATAGAGCATTTATCAGTCACTTCAAGAAGTGAGATATTTCAAACAACACATGAAATGATCTTTTCCTTCTTTTTTTTGTTTGGACTCTAGGCTTATGTTAATAAAAGATGAAACAACTTGAGTCACGCATCTTCTCCTCACTCATCATTTCAGATGGTTCCTGACTTTTTGATACAGAGGTTTTATCATCTCCCACCAGGGAAACACACAGAACATGTTTCTTTTCCTTTTAAATAAGAGTCTACTTCTTCCTTCCTCCATTTTTCTCTTTCTTCCTTCCTTCCTTCCTTCCTTTCTTTCTTTCTTCCTTTCTTTTTCTTTCTTTCTTTCTTTCCTTCTTTCTTTCTTTTCTTTCTTTCTTTCTTTCTTTCCACCAGGTCTTAGTTGTGGCTCCAGGGCTCCTTAGTTGTGGCTCACCAGATCCTTAGTTGTGGCACATGGGCTCCTTAGTTGCAGCATGCATGTGAGATCTAGTTTCCTGACCAGGGATCAAACCCAGGTCCCTTGCATTGGGAGCACGAAGTCTTATCCACTGCACCACCAGGGAAGTCCCAGAACAAGTTTCTACGTTATGTCCTGATGGTTATTCAGCAGTTCCATGGAGCTCTCTGTTTTCTTGCTTGATTGAAACAAACTTGATGATCTTTCTACAGGACAATATCAAAGGTCAGTACTTGCTTCTGTGTCTTCAAAATATACCTGGCACAATTGTCATCCTTACAGGCCTGAACACTTGCAGAAGAAGGTTGAAAAGTACAAGCTTTTCCTGGAATCAGTAATGTTGCACATTTTGGCCTCCTATCTATCCCTTAAAGAAATCATTTTATTGGTCGCCTCATGTGCAGGGTTATCTCAGTGGTATTCTCTAGATTCAGCCTGATTTACTTTTCACGCATGAAATGTGTATAGTTGTATAAAAATATTATCTATTATTAACTAAAAATAGCCTGGATATCTGAATTGATGCCATTTCAGAGCAAGAAAGTAAAATATATATGGCCCCTAGTTTAATTTTAGTCTAACCTCAGCTTTAAAGAAATCACTATGAATTATGTATTGATATGTAGTTGCAATAAAAAACAATAATCATCATATTAGAAGCTGAGATTTTTTTGTTTTTGTTCTTTTTCTCCCCCAGGACCTAAGAAGAATTACCTGTAATCTGTCTCCTCTTTCTCCATGTAGGGAAGTGAGGCTGTTAAGACATGTGTTAAGAGTGGAGCTCAGAGCCATGCCTGAAATTTGTGCTTCCAAATCATGCATGTTCCAGCAAGCACACGACCTTGGTGGGGGACTCCAGAGGACAATTATCTCTGCTGGACTCTAGCAGCTAGTTTTCCCACACAATAACTTAGAAAACACACGATCTGGAGCACAAAGCATAGGTTTCTTTCAAAAGCATAAAATGATGTCATTAATGAAGGTTTTATTTATTTGGACAGGCAGCCTAACAAGAAGACAAAATACAGAAGTTGGAGCAAGGCATGCCCATGTGAAAGCTGCCTCCCCTTCAGGTTAGAAAGATGTACGCTGGTGTGACGTGCAGGCAGCTTCTATGTAATGAGGAGAGTAAGTTCATTAGCAAATCATTTTGTAGAGTCTTTGTAAAGCATTTATGAGATCCATTAAAGCCTCCAGTGTTTTTTATATGACATGAGATAGTTTTCATCATTACTCAAGGTCTCACAATTCATGAGTAATACCAGAGATCAAATCTCCTGACCCTCTTTCAGCGTCCCTTCTACTAGCCTCAGTACCATTCTATTTACATATTTACGAAGAGATAGCCAACACTTGAAAATGCAAATCAAATTCTTTAGGAATTTGATTTGTAAGCAAGTCCTGGAGGGGACTGGGGAATTTGGAGGATACTTTGCTTATTTGGAATTTCTCACCTTCAGCTGTCTGGTCTGATAAGCCAATAAAAAGGCATATTGTCTCTCCTTCCTCAAAGGCATGACATCTGATTATTCCTCTGGCTGGCATAAAGTAATGATGTGTTTAAGAGATAGAACTGAAAATGGAAATTATTCAGTGTGTTATGTGGTGAAAGAGAAGTAAACCAAGGACACAGGTTAAATGCTCAGTAAATTAAGATAATTTTTTGCCAATTTGGACGGTTGATAATTTAAAATTTAAGTAGAGGATCAGAAAATATATTTGTTGTCTTTTAGTATTATTCCACCCTTTTAGATTTGGGGCAACCATATTTTCCTTTTCTTTCTTTCCCTCTCTCTTTCTTTCTTTCCTTCGTGGTATAACAAATGTTTTAACTCTTAAATATAATAGATCTACCTCATATTTAACTTCAAGAATAATTTTAATGAAAAATATTTTTTACATGTCACATTGTATTTTTTTTTTGTACTCTCTAGAATGTATTCATTCTGCTGCAGGAGTAGCTTCAGAGCATCTAACATGCCATAATGCTAGAAACAAAAATTGCTAGCTTTTAAAAAATACGTATTTTCTTAAACAATAAGAACATTTATTACCTAACTTAAGAAGTTGGTTCTACAGGGTTGGTTCTGTAGCTCACTGGTACCTTAAGGACCTTTTCTATCTTTTGAGTTGATCATCCATTTATTAAGAATATATCTTTCACAGTTACCAGATGGCTGAAGAAGTTCCAAATATCTTATATTCATACAAAAAAACCCTTCCTGCTGTTCTCCATTTCTACCTGTCATTCTGTATTTCTATCTGGAATTATCTTCTATTACCTTAAATAACTCTTCTTAGTTTATTATTGTAAGACATATCTGCTTGTGATTAATAGCATATTTTCATTTTTTATGAAAAATATTTATTTTAATTTTTAAAAGATATTTTTGACTTGGTGTAAAGTTCTAGCCTGATGGATTTTTCTTTCTGTATTTTGAAGATTTTTCATTTTGCTTTGGATTTCACAGTTTCTGACAAAAAAGTCAGTCAGCATTCAGTCAGTGTTGTTCCTTTGCAGGCTCATTTGGAGAATTTTCTTTGACTGCTTTTAAGGTTTTTCTCTTTGATTTTCAGCATTTCACTAGGATATGACCCTGTGTGATTTAATTTATATTTATCCTGCTTGAGGTTCATTGGGCTTCTTGATGTCCTTGGAATATTCTCAGCAGTTATTTCTTCAAATATTGCTTCTGCTTTTCTCTCTCTCTCTTCTCTTGTTTTGAGACTCCAGTTGGACACATTAGAACTTTTGAGCAACATGTCACATTGTATCTTAACTTAGTACATTGCATTGTAAACATATTTTTGATGTAGTGTTTCTTATTCTAAAAGCCCTACAGCTTACCAAAGAGAATACGTGAGAATTCAACATCCTCTGCTCTTAATGAGAAGCCAGGAAAACCAACACAAATACTATTATAGTGATAAGTATAAGGACTTTGTATGGATTGAAATATTGGCTTTTGCTATAAATGGAGTCTTTTGAGTCTGCCCAGCTCACCTTATCTGGCTAAAACACGTTGGTATATTCTCCTTTAGAATTTGTTTCAGCTTGCTTGCTTCCCTCCCCCTCCATCCTTAGCACATATTTCAGATTACCTATAAAGGATTGTATTAAGAAAACACTATGATTAAAAAAAAATAAGAAGAAGAACTTTTAAATTAAGGTCTAACTCAATAGGGTGGACCACTTTATGAATTGCTACAACTGTGTAACCACCACCCAGGTCAAGATATAGAAATATCCATAATTCCAGAAAGCTCCTTTGAGACTTTTCAGAGTCAGCATTCCCAGAAGATAACTACTCTTTGACCTCTGCCATCATAAAATTGTTTTGCCTGCATTTGAAATAGAATCATACCATCTGTATTCTTCTATGGCTGGTATTATTTGCTTTGTATTACATGCGTTAGATGATCTTTAAGAGTTATCCTCCACTCCAGTTTTTAAATGTAACTAAGCCTTAATATACTATTCTGACTTTTCTGAAAGTGTCAAATGTGAGTCACAAAACCACTACAAAAAGAAAGATTGTTCATTAGTTGTGAGAATAAATTAATAGTAACTTCACTTTGTAATGGTTAATGTAAAGAAAAATTGCTTCAGATCCTCACATTCACGTACGCACCCCTCTCTCATGCCCATATTACAAAATAAACACACCTAATTAGGCAGTAGTTACATCAAAATTCTGGAAAGATTACTTAAGTCTTCAGCTTGACACAGGTTGAATCATTACATGTTCTCAATTAGCTCAAAATTATTGTGAACATAGACTTAAATAGCAAAAATTTGAACAGAGCTTGCGTGGTTGTGATGGTTAGTTTTATGTGTCAACTTGACTGGGCCACAGGGATGCTCAGATATTTGGTCCAGCATTCTGGGAATGTCTGTGAGGGTGATCATGAGTAAGATTAACATTTAACTTGGTAGACTGCATAAAGCAGATTGCCCTCCCTAATGTGGGTGGACCTCCTTCAATCATTTAAAGGCCTAAATGGAACAAAAGGGCTGACCCTCCTGTGAGTAAGAGAGAATTCCTTCTGCCTGACAACTTGAGCTGGGACATGGGTCTTTTCTTGCCTTTGGACTCAGATTGAAACATCAGCCCTTCTTGGGTCTCAAGCCTGGTGACTCTCTGGACTGGAGCTACACCATCAGCTCTCTTGGGTCTCCAGTTTGCCTGTTGGAGATCTTGGGACTTCTTAGCCTCCATCATCTTGTGAGCCAATTCCTTATAATAAATCAATCTTTCTGTCTCTCTCTCTCTCTCCATAAACACATTCTGTTGGTTCTGTTTCTCTGGAGAATCCTGACTAATACAAATTTGTACCGAGAATGGTTCTAGAACAGAATTTTAAGTTTGAGCTTTCTAGATTCTGGGGTTTCCGGTATTGACTCTGTAATCTGATTAGATTTAAAGACACCAATGAAAAAACAAAAAAGAAAGACACCAATGACTCTCCAGTACTAAGAAGAGCACTGAGATTCCACGGTGTAATGTGGAAATAGAGATACACAAAACATCACCTTTGGATACTCCTAATCAGCCACTTTGAGAAGCAAGTATCTGGGTGACTGTGTATATAATACTTTCAAACATTCTTAGTAAACTAATAAATATAATGAGATTGGTTGCTCCTAAGTTTGCTGGACAAAATGAGGAAGGAACAGGGTGAGCTCAGGGACTCTAATTCCCAATTAAAGCACAACATAAATAATCTGAATGCTTCTTTGTGCCCTGAAGGAGATCCTTATTTCCTGTAGCTTTAGGACTGAAATTATTGAAAATTAAACCCAGAATCTCAGCATGACTGGTTGAATTACAACACAAATTGAATTCTTATCCTTGTAGGGTGTCTACTGTTAAAGTGAATTGATTGGGAAGAAACGGGATCCGAAATTTGAAATGGGGACACATGGGAAGACTCTGATGAGGCTGGCAACATTGGGCCCCTAAATTCTGATGAGTCTTCTTTGCCAGGAGAAGGAGCCTCTCTACTCCCCTCTGAGGGGGTTAACTCTGCATTGTCTGCAGAAACTCTAATGGTTTCCCTCCCCTGAGGCAGTTGCCATGTAAGTTGCAATTCCACATCTCTTCCGAACCCACCTCTGCCATCCTTCTTTGCTTCCATGGGTTTCTCTGGAGAACCCTGACTAATAGAGTGGTTGAAATTTAGAAGACTATATACAATACTCTTCAACTTTTCTTTAGATTGGCTGGTAATACACAGGAAGCTGCAACATCAAAACAATTTTCTGAACAATATTAACAAAAAATTACCAAACTGGACTAGAGAAGAAATTACTTTTCTAAAGAAAAGCACAAAGTTATAATTGGGTATAGAGCAAATTAGAAAGACATAATAGGTCAAAATTAAAACATATATTGTGTTCTTTCAGGAAGCATCTTTTGTGGGGAGTTGAAATATGGTAGTCCATAGTCAGACTTGAGGTGAAGTGACCTGAAATGTACTTGAAAAGAATAATGACTTACATGGGCTTCCCTGGTGGCGCAGTGGTTGAGAGTCCACCTGCCGATTCAGGGGACGCAGGTTCATGCCTGGGCCCGGGAAGATCCCACATGCCGTGGAGCAGCTGGGCCCGTGAGCCATGGCCGCTGAGCCTGCGCGTCCGGAGCCTGTTCTCCACGGCGGGAGAGGCCACAACAGTAAGAGGCCCGCGTACCACACAAAAAAAAAAAAGAATAATGACTTACATTGAAAAGGAAGGGTTGTATGTAGTGAAAAAAAGACAATTTCTGCTTTTTAAAGAATAAATTTCCACTTCTGGAAAATTCTTAGGAATATTAAAATATACTCACAAAAGATTCACAGTATTGAAGACATAGATATTGGCATTGGATTGGAAGGTGTAAGTTTAATGCATATTATTTTTCTATGAAAAGATTTACCCTCTGATTCTAGTGTTAAAAAGCACTACATTTGACCAATTAGAAAGGGAGCCTAGTTTGAATTAGGAAAAAATCTTAATTATAGAGTTTCTGAAAGTAGACATTTTTCAAGGTAAAACCTTAAATCAGAGATGAAATTAAGATTAATCAACAATTGGTAACACATAGAACCAAACACTCAGGATGGATGCTAGCCATAACTGGGGCAGAGTCCCATGCCCAGTTCTGCTGGGCAATGATTCTTGAGTTATTTAGGAAAAATATCTAGAAAGCCCTGGAGAAGAAACAGTATTGGAAAGGGGCAAAGGTGAACATGGAGGCTCCAGGCAACAAGAATGAAAGTGCCTAAATATTTTAACAAGTGTTTTGGCCTTATCTGTGGTTAGTAGTTGAATATCAGCTCTACCTTAACTTCACTGTTTACATAATCCTTGCTGGCATTCTCCCTTTTCATAAGATAAGGAGGAATCTCTAAAGTTGAAGCACTCATTTGTTTTTGAACGCCGATGTCCTTGAAGGATTTTATTTACTTAGATTGAACAAAACCATCCTCTATGACTATGTGTATTCTTTTTATGCTTATTAACCTCTTTGTTTTCTATGTAGTGTAAAGAAAACGCAAGATAGAAACTTTATTTCTTTACTAAAAAATGTTATTGTAACTAAATTGTAACTAATGTCATATATATCCTATCATTCATTCAAGGATGCATTTGTTCCTGCAATTATTCATGTAGTCAACATACTTTGAGAAAAGCATGACTGTCTCTTCAGTGTTGTTGTTATTGTTGTTGTTTTTTAGAATATTTAATAGTCTATGTTTTCTAATCTCTTTTATATATAAAATATTTCTCTGGTTATTAGACAAGTATGTGCTCCACCTCGAAAATACACAGGAAGCACAGAAAGTTTTTGAGAATATAAAAACAAATACCCTTGCTAGCACTTGATGATATCACTTGGTGGACTTTGAAATGTTTTTAGAAATAAGCTTGTAATTCAACTTGAATATAAAATTGCAACAGAGTTTGGCATGGGCATTTCATGTGATGTCAAAAACAGCAAAACTGTTATTTTAATATCACATAGTACTTCACAGTATGAATATTTTATAATTTACCTAACCATTCCTTTCATGTTGGACATATAAATGATTACAAACAATACTATGATGATTAGATTTATGCATACATATGCGCATGCATTTATGAATATTTACTTAGGAAACATGATGAAAAATTTAAGAATCTTGACGCATATTACAAAATTAATTCCAGGAAAAGTTGTATTGATTCCTATTACTGCCAATAGATTATGATTCTTCTTACTACGTCCTCCCCAACTATTGCATATTATTATCAATAAAACTAAAAAGTAACTTTTGATTTTTTGTTGCGGGATAATGATTATTAACCCTAATTGTTTATAAAGAAAGGTGATTTTTGATGCAGTATTTTAATTCTTTTACTTTACTATTTTTGTTTTTATTCTTATAATTTTCCACAGCAGCATTTCCCTGCTCTTTCTTTGTGTTAAATACAATGATTGCTGTTTACTTTTTCCTCAGTAGACCTAAGCTCTTTCTAGGTAAGACAGTTCTGTAATCTTTGTATTAGCTCTGTACTCCTTCACACCCAGGATATTAAGAGACTGAATAAATGAGTGAATGAAATGAATAGGTTACAAATCTTCAACCAAGTAACAAGATGTTTCATTTTATGGTCTATTTTTTTATAGTGTAATATTCCTCCAGGTTTCCAAGACTTGAATAGTAAGGGAAAGCTGGGCTACTTTAACTTCAGCTGGTTCTTTTGGAAAATTTTAGGAGAAAATAAAACACAGTATTTATTTACTACTGCTTTTGAAGATTTATGCACAATATCAATAGTGAAAAAAAAAAAAATACAGCAACACAGACTCACAAAGACTACAAAGTATCATAAGAAAAATATTCGCCTTCCAAAAAATCTGGAGTAACAGTTGAAAAAATATTACATCTTCAGTGTAGTATTTATGCTCTTTTTATCACATTACTTCAGAATACTTTGGTTCGGATTGGAATGCGACTGGGTGCTTTTCTTTATGCTCTTGAGAAAAAAAATAGCAACCCAAAAAAAAAAAAAATAGAGATTACATCATCTCTGATTTCTACTTTGTGTTTTAAATCTTTTTTTTTTCCTCTCAATAATGACAGTTTGGCCCTCCTTTGTTTCAGCCATACTTAGGTTAAAATAATGCTTTTTGAATTGGAACTTCCCATTCAACAGTGGACTTTCTGTCTCATTCAGAATTCCTTAAAATGTTGATGGTCACTAAAACATGCTGAGGAAGGACATTTTGTTACATAGATATCATTATGACACATGAAGGGATATTACTAGTTAATTTCCTTGCAAATTGCTGTTCTTTGAAATTTGTTATGTGTATTAAATGATAATTTTTGAAAAAAGTTATAACACAATGTATAGTGAACATATGTCAAACATTTATATCATAAATTAATGAAGGAACGAGCGGGATAACAAAGGTGGTTCAAAAGAGGACACAAGAGACTAAAATATATAGTCAGGAAAAGAAAAATAGCTGAAATAAGTCATCTAAAGTAGATTCAAAACTGGTTAATGCTCTACAGGGTAACAAAACCATAACCTTTGGGTTTTGTTTTTGTTTCTTTCCTGCTGGATGGAAAGCATCTGCATCTGTACATTTGTTAACATTTATTTGCAACTTATCCATTTGCTATAAGTTTAAATCCAACTTTACAAAATCTGAGCTCTAAAAATAGTCAAATAATAAATCATACAAAGTTACATTTTCTTAGAGCATCTGATAACCTTTAAGTTGGATTGTTAGAGAATGCTCTTGTAAGATATTGAAAACAACACTGTAACTTTTTGCCTTATTTACAAGTTTGGGTAATTTTTACTACATAGGAGTTAAGTGGATATATATGTAGTATGAGATGAGACCTTATTCTCATCTTTGATTTAAGGGGTATTTTCATTTATGCTTTATCTTTTGTTGGATACTTTTTCTTGTCTTTTCCCCATTTCTCTATATTTTTTAACTTTTTAATTATCAAATGGTAGGAATTTGTTCATGTATGCTGCTACTACTTAGTTTTTGTTGATTATATGTCTCTTGTCTTTTTGCTGTTTCCTTAATAGCATCGTTTGATGACCAGAAATTTTTATTTTGAAATAATTTCAAACTTACAGAAAAGTTACAAGGATAGCTATGAACTCTCCTGTACCATTAACTAATTTTTCTTTATCACTTTGTATATAGGCGCACATGCTATTATTAGTATTATTGCTGAAACATTTGCAGGTGCAAAGCTTGTATAAATGTATAACTCCGGTGATCGCCACTCACAAAGATCACAGTAAAAATAGTGCCTTTTATAGATGTGAAGTCCAGGGTCGCTGAGTATATTTCCTCCCCAGGTAGTCTTTTGTCTAGAATTAGTAACTGCTTATTCTGGTACAATAGGAAAACTGATATTCTGATGCAATGCCAGTCTGTAACCTAGTGGAACATTCCTAGTGAAATGAAATTAGCTAAAAAGGAGTGGCATGGTTGTTATACAACTTACTGCATTTCACTCACAAAAGCTGGACATCAAATATTCCCACAGTCTTCCTCTTGGAGGAATTGCATCTGAGCTCTACTACCTGATGACTATAGGAGTATAGTAAGTCCCCTACATTTGAACCTTCAAGTTGCGATCTTTCAAAGATGCAAACATGGAATTTATTAATGAAGACCTGATGGAATTGGAGGCCCAGAGAAAGGATGAAGAGAGACCAGAGAAAGAAGTAACTGAAGAACCGAAGAAATTTACGACGCAGGAAATGGCAAGGGGATTCTCTTTATTTGAGGAGGCACCGTGAGTTTTTGAGGTACAGAACCCGAACGTAGAACAGTACAGGAAGGTTGCAGCAGCCATTCAGAATGCAATCCAGTGCTACCGTGTCATCCATGATGAGAAAAAAAAGAGCTACTACCCAGATATCACTGGATCGTTTTTTCAAGAGGGTAGATAGAATTGAATCCAGCAAGGAACCAGAACCTGTGCCATTGACGTCAGGCGTGAGTGAAATTGCAGCTTGCCCTCCGTCTCCTACTGCTGACGATCCTTCAGCTCTACCATCTCCCACCTCCTCTCTCTCCCGCAGTCAGTAACCCTTCTTGCCTGTTCACTCAGTGCCAGCCCCTGTATGCCAGCTGTTGTACTCTACTACTGTATTTTTCAAGGTCCTGTATTGTAAGATTAAAAATGTCCTCATTCTATGTGTGTGTGTTTATGTATTATTTGTGTGAAAAGTATTATAAACATATTACAGTACAGTACTATATAGTCGATCATGTTAGTTGGGTACCAAGCTAACTTGGTTGGACTTATGAACGCACTCTTGGAATGGAGCTTGTTCGTATGTAGGGGACTTGCTGTATTTCATTTAGAGCTCCTGTCTCTTCATTCTCCTGCCTGCTTTCTACATATGTTTTTCAAGATAGCCTCTTTCAGCTACTTAGAAACCCCAGCAAGCACATAAAGCTATTTGGGAAGTGTGGCTATTGTTTAATTCCTAGAAGTATTATAGTTCAGTCTCAGCGTTTTGTCTCCAGAGCTGAATGGTGAAGTGCTTTAGGGTAAAACTGATGTAGTTTATAACCTTATACAAGTCTGCTGCTGAAGGTCTACTTATATTTGTCTTTCTCTTGGTTTTATATTCCCCTCCGATTTGCAACAAAAGAATTATGTCACATTCCTTTGATACCAAGTACTACATATCTGTGGACCATTTATCTATGTGAATTAGAATAGAAAAAGTAGCTGGAGAAAATTGGCATCTATTTTATTACTCCTTACTTGAAGCAATGTCTATGAGCACTAATTTTATTTTTATTTATTTATTTATTTTATTGTATTTATTTATTTTTAAACATCTTTATTGCAGTATAATTGCTTTACAATGGTGTGTTAGTTTCTGCTTTATAACAAAGTGAATCAGTTATACATATACATATGCCCCCATATCTCTTCCCTCTTGTGTCTCCCTCCCTCCCACCCTCCCTATCCCACCACTCTAGGTGGTCACAAAGCCCCGAGCTGATCTCCTTGTGCTATGTGGCTGCTTCCCATTAGCTATCTATTTTACATTTGGGAGTGTATATATGTCCATGCCACTCTCTCACTTCATCCCAGCTTCCCCTTGCCCCTCCCCGTATCCTCAAGTCCATTCTCTATGTCTGCGTCTTAATTCCTGTCCTGCCCCTAGGTTCTTCAAAACCATTTTTTTTTCTTTTTTTAGATCCCATATATATGTGTTAGCATACGGTATTTGTTTTTCTCTTTCTGACTTACTTCACTCTGTATGACAGATTCTAGGTCCATCCACCTCACTACAAATAACTCAATTTCGTTTCTTTTTATGGCTGAGTAATATTCCATTGTATATATGTGCCACATCTTCTTTATCCATTCATCTGTCAATGGACACTTAGGTTGCTTCCATGTCCTGGCTATTATAAATAGAGCTGCAGTGAACATTGTTGTACATGACCCTTTTTGAATTATGATTTACTCAGGGTGTCTGCACAGTAGTGGGATTGCTGGGTTGTATGGTAGCTCCATTTTTAGTTTTCTAAGGAACCTCCATACTGTTCTCCATTGGCTGTATCAATTAACATTCCCACCAACACTGCAAGAGGGTTCCCTTTTCTCCACACCCTCTCCAGCATTTATTGTTTGTAGATTTTTTGATGATGGCCATTCTGACTGGTGTGAGGTGATACATCATTGTAGTTTTGATTTGCATTTCTCTAATGATTAATAATGTTGAGCATCCTTTCATGTGTTTGTTGGCAATCTGTATGTCTTCTTTGGAGAAATGTCTATTTAAGTCTTCTGCCCATTTTTGGATTGGGTTTTTTGTTTTTTTGATATTGAGCTGCATGAGCTGCTTGTAAATTTTGGAGATTAATCCTTTGTCAGTTGCTTTGTTTGCAAATATTTTCTCCCATTCTGAGGGTTGTCTTTTGGTCTTGTTTATGGTTTCCTTTGCTGTGCAAAAGCTTTTAAATTTCATTAGGTCCCATTTGTTTATTTTTGCTTTTATTTCCATTTCTCTAGGAGGTGGGTCAAAAAGGACCTTGCTGTGATTTATGTCATAGAGTGTTCCGCCTATGTTTTATGGGCACAAATTTTAAAAGGTTTTTCTAAGTTTCTCTTGGTGTCCTAGTATTGATGTGGAGAATTTAAATATAAATCTTTAGTTTCTTATTAAGACAATATGGCAAAGGCATCAAAATCATGAAAGCAATATTAGAAAGAACACAATGTGTCAAAAATGACTCATTTATATAGGTGGTAAACTCTGTAGTAATGGTTATCCCTGCTGATAACCATTCATGGTGGAAATAAATCCTATTAGAAGAAACCAGAACTTGTTAAATCGGATCATAACCTGGCCAGAAAAGTAATTTCGACCTATACACCATGCTCTCTGAGTTCCATTTTAAGAAAAAGGTAACTGTTTGGGAGAGTTATGGAAAGTTTCCACTTTATTGAAGCAGGTCAAAATAAGGGAGAGTCATACCTTGAGAGTCATATTATCAATTTGTACATCACCCTTTAATTAGAAGCTCAAGATCTAAATTTTAGTAAAATATGCTCCCCACTTCAGATGCCTGTAAATAATTAAACCTCACTCCCCCCTGAGGCTTACACATCAGTGAGAGAAGAACATTAACAGGGAATTAACAAAGAGGAAGTGAACCATGTGATTCAAAGGTGGTGGACTTAGAGGTGAGAAATCCCTAGAGAGGTGGAAGCTTCTCCTTGTTGTCAGGATTAGAAGATCTGGGTTTATTTTATTAGGGAAATTAAAACTTTCCTTATACCTCACAAGTAGATAAAGAACCTTTATGTTGTCTTCTGAAAGGTCATCAGTGCTATTAATTCTTCATTAATTCTTCAGAAAGAAAAAAATCAATTGAAACGTAGTTGGTAATAATGACAGAAGAGCCTTGGGGGAAATATGGAATTAATTCCACACTTTCTTACCTCGTTGCTAACACAAATAATCCTGCCATCTACCACATCAGAAGAATGGGTACCTTGTAGCTACTTACCTATTAAGAAAGTGTTACAGCAGAGGCTCCATCACTCAGCAGGGATTATCAAAGTGATTAAAGCATAGAAAGAGCAGGTTGGTGAAAGGTGACTTTTGTGCTCCTCAGTCTGATATTTTGTTTTTGTATTTAAATGCATATAGGAAATGCTGTATTTAACTAAAAGCTTTATTTTTTTCTTTAAAAGTTAATAGTGACTTTTTTTTTTTTTTTTTTTTTTGTGGTACGCGGGCCTCTCACTGCCGTGGCCTCTCCCGTTGCGGAGCACAGGCTCCGGAGGCGCAGGCCCAGCGGCCATGGCTCACGGGCCCAGCCGGTCCGCGGCACGCGGGATCCTCCCAGACCGGGGCACGAACCCGCGTCCCCTGCATCGGCAGGCGGACTCTCAACCACTGCGCCACCAGGGAAGCCCAATAGTGACTTTTAATTATAAGATTTTCTTTTGAAAAAGCCTGAGTTATTTTGTTTTTATAGTTCATTCTTATTAAGGTCACACATCTCCTACAAACAGAAAAGCGAAAAATCTCCACAAAACTACCCCAGTTAAATCCAATAAGTTATAGTATAAAAACTTTTTACTGTTTAATTAATGAGATTCTAAAGAAACTTGTATTGATTTATTTAATATTATTGATAGATTTACTATTATTCATAGGAACTTAATTATTATAACTTACAATTTGCATATGTTTCATGATTTAATGAGAATATCTAAATCAAATAAAATGAGAGAATAGGGTTGTAGAAATAAAAAAATTAATTATGTCATGCTTTAAACACTTTTACACATGTATCATATAATTGCCTAAGCCAGTGCTCTTAGCACAGATCATCGTCTTGCAGAGCTGAATGGATTTATATTGCCGACTGGTGGAATGCATAAATCTTTGAATTGTAAAATTTATTACCTGAATTATATTGAGTTGGGAAAAGTTGAGTTTCAAAACACTGGTGCAAGAGGAATGGTTACTAACCGAATATCATTTTGACTTTTGAATTACCGCAAGTCCTTTACAGCAAAGCAGGAGGACAGAGTCATTAGTTTCACAAATTTCTTTCTTTCTTATGAATACCCAACACTCTAAGGTACATTTTCGGAACATTCTTAAACTGTTCTTTTTTTGGTCTACAGTTTGTTTCTCCAACTCTCCAATCTCTCTTTTTCTTTTCCCTCCATCTTTCTTTTGGCATTTCAATATGTCCAGCCTTTACTGTGCACCAGTTAAAATATGGACATCATCTTAAATTAGGCAGAAAAATACTAAGAGAAAGAGAAGAACCCAAGTTATTTCACCCTGTCTAGCTCCTTGACAGCATTAAAAAAGAATCCCATATACACTGGATACAGAAGACATGAATGCCTGAATTCCCAAATACTTTGTTGAATGTAAAGGCATTAATTGGATTGTAAGTTTAAGAAATTTAAAACTTCAGCTGGGAGTCTTCAAAGCCAAATCATAATGTGCAAGCAAGGGTTATATAATGTGCAAAGGATACTTAGTGATTGTTTATGCATGTAAATATGTTTTTAATATCTCAATGTATATATCAATCAGGCTAGCCAATAACCTTACCCCTTGTAGCCTTTCTGTAACCTTGGAAGTCTAGTTAAATTTTATTGTTAATTGAAATTAAGGGTATGTACATGTATACAGCGCTTTATTCATATACTGTGCAATGTCAACCACTTCAAACCTTGACAATTTCCTAAACTTGGCATCGAGTAATGGGGTTTATGTGTATTAATTTGGCATTCTAGTTGCAATTGATTTTGAACATTATGTTTTTCCATGTTTTGTGCAAGCTTTTTTAAAAAAGAAAATCAGATTCTATAGAACTTCTTATTTTTGTAAATAATTTTAGTACCAGAAATCTGTCTCTGCTAAAGAAGGCTAAAAGTTTCAGTGGGAATATTAGCAACTTGAACAGCAAATCTTTAGGATCCAAACTAGCTGGAAGAGCGTTTAAGACAAATGGTTTGTTTCATCTTAGTACTACATACCTCAGTATCATGGAAGAGTTATTTTTTATTCTTCTCTAAAAATGAGTCTTTGAATTCTCCTAACCATCCTCAGAGAGAAAATTTTTGGCAGTAGAGATAACACCTAGAAAACAGAACACCTGTGGGTCATATACTATTATCTCTGGAGAACGGATCTTTCTTACAGAAGAGAACTATTTTGCCAAGTTTAGCTTATGCCTAAAAATTATGATAGTGTATATTAGTCAGGTTTCTCCAGAGAGAAGTAACAGAATATATTAAAAATATTTCTGATAAGGAATTGACTTACATGATTTCCAGCCTGAGCCTGAAGACCTGAGAGCCAGGAGTGTTGTGGTGTAAGTCTGAGTCCAAGGGCAGGACTTGCTGTCCCAGCTTAGCAGTCAGCCAGAGAGAAAAAGAGAGAGAAAGAGAGAGAATGAGAGAGAGAGAGAATTTTCCCTTCCTCAGCCTTTTCATTCTGTCCAGACCTCCAATGGATTGGACGATGCTCACCCACTTTGAGGAGGGCCATCTGCTTTACTCTGTCAACTGATTCAAATGCTAATCTCTTCTGGAAACGTCCCCACAGACACATTCAGAAATCATGTTTTACCAAATATCTGGGCGCCCTGCCACCCAGGCAAGTTGACATATAAAGCTAACTATTATGTACTAGCATTTCAAGAAGTCAGACTTCAGAGTTTTCAAATCCGAAGTACTTATTGTGTTTTAAAAAAACTTTATGGGGCTTCCGCTGGTGGCGCAGTGGTTGAGAGTCCGCCTGCCGATGCAGGGGACACAGGTTCGTGCCCTGGTCCAGGAGGATCCCACATGCCGCGGAGCGGCTGGGCCCGTGAGCCATGGCCGCTGAGCCTGCGCGTCCGGAGGCTGTGCTCCGCAACGGGAGAGGCCACAACAGTGAGAGGCCTGCGTACCGCAAAAAAAAAAAAAAAAAAAAAAATCTAAGAACGGAGGATTTATATATGAATGAAAATTAAAAGAAACTTTAATTTTTGTGACACTTCATTATTTCAACATTTGGATTATGTCTAACTCAATTCAACACTTGGATTATGTCTAACTTAATCATGTTTTTATAGCAATGAATATTTAATGAATTTCTCTTATATGCATACTTCTATTATTTAATTTTATTTAAGTCACTTTCCTCTGGTAAGTTAAATATGATTTATACTTGGTAAATTTAGGAATGCTAGTAAGGATGTGGGAAGTTGTATCTCACTGTGGTTAAAAGTGCAGCTCCCCTAGAATATAAATGTCTGAATTTGAGCCTCAGCGCTAGTACTTCCTAGCTGTGTGCTACTGTATAAACCAGTGTACTCCCCAGTCTTCAGTATCCTCATCTGCACAATAGAGATTACAATGGTATCTACTTCTTAAGATTAATGTGAGGAATAAATAAATCTATGTACAACACTGAACATGTTCAGTGACATTATACAAAAGTAAACTTCCTTACCAAACAAAACTTTCATAGACCTTTAATTTTCACCTATGTTATTTAGTCATTCTCTGGATTATGTTAAGTTTTCATCAGCAGTACTTTTTAATCAGGAGTGTTTATTCAGAATTACCTAGAGACCTTTTTATTTTTTCCCAAAATATACATGCCTTAATGCATGACAATCCTGGAGAATGGGATACAGGCGTGCACGTCTTGACAAAATTACACAAGTGATTCTTAGGGGAACCACTTAGGATCCAAGCTGGGTGGACGAGAGTTCAAAATAAAGGATGTGTTTTGTTGTTATACTATACACCTGAGCATCATGGAAGTGTTATTTCTCATTTTCTAAAAATGAGTCTTTTGATTCTCCTAACCATCCCTAGAGAGATATTTTTGGCAGATAAGGCCTAGAAAATTGAACACTTGTAGGTCACTTAAAGTTAGATTCATTTATAGTTAATTTACAACTGAAACTTTTAAAAGTATATTTACCATTTCCAAATTGATAATAAATTAACTACTTTTGATTTATTTAGGTATGATAATGTGCAACATTAAAAATATATATAGTTGAACGGGCAATGGTCAATAGTTCCCTACTATTTCTAATACAAATAGAGTTTTATCAACACATTTATTTCAGACTTAGGTTTCACTTTGGAAATGCCTGGGACCTGGTGAGTGTGAGAGATGAGAGAGAGAGAGAGAGAACAAAGTGACTGCCAGAGCAATGAGTGGTTTTTGAAGTGGGTACATCTGAAGTCAAGGATATTCTCCAGTTAATGTCTCTGACTCGTAATAACCAAAGAATTTAAGGTACATTTGCCTTATTCAATGCATCCCTTGAAAGTAGCCTCACTTCCTGCTGGAATCTGTCTTTACTCTGAAGTGTAGTTTGTACTTTGATGCAATTTCACCTGTAAATTTCAGAAACCCTTTGAAGATATAGAATGGAATACAAAGGCCAGCAAATCCATATTCAATAACAAGTAAAATGAAGTTGTACATCTTTTCATTTTGAAGACATATTTCATTTTTTATTTATTTTGAAGTATTTTTACCATTCAGGAAAATATAGAAAACGTGGCTTACAGCGAGATAGTTCAGCATTCAGGAAGACCTTGCTTCCCTAACTTTCCTAGACCCAGATGGAAGGGGTGACAAGATGAAGCCTGGTCTCCCTTGCGCCAAAAGAGAGGCTAAGGAGGACTGCATTACTCTTCAGTAACACGTGTTTCTGGGTCCCTTTGTGTCTATATTTATTTTACTCCAAAAGCCCCATTGGATTCAATGTCATCTTGATAGTTCACAAATGAAAGTTCTGAAGCCCCACTAGATGTAGATTCCCAATTTGGCTGAAAGATCCATATCACCAGGAACTGGGACTTTTTTTTCTCCACTATTTTATCTGCAAAACTTAGCAGAGTGCTTGACACACCATAGGCACAGTATAAATATTAATCAGATAAATGAATATATGAGAAGTCTGAAGTGAAAGTTCTCTTCTTTTAGCAGCAAAATATAAGTTATATATCTTGTGGATTTACACTAGGGTATGTTGATGACTTCCCCCATGCCAATTATATGAGAAACAGCATTTCTGGGGAACAATGAATATTTCTGTCATTTTTCTATTCTAAGGACCTCATTGGACAGGAAAAACAGAGACCTGGCTTTTCTCTTTCCCCTTTTATACCTTTAATTACAAATTTTTACTTAGCTAGTAAAAGGTATATGTTAAGGACCAAAATGAAGTCCTTTGCATATTACCTAAATTAGGTCTCTATCAAAATTTTGAAGTGGGCATTAAAGTATATATGTATTATACATCGTACCAATGTTTTCTTAGGTCAGTCTCCCAAGACAATAGAAATAAAAACAAAAATAAACAACTGGGACCTAATCAAACTTACAAGCTTTTGCATAGCAAAGGAAACTATAAACAAAATGAAAAGACAACCTATGGAATGGGAGAAAATATTTGCAAATGATGTGGTCAACAAGGGCTTAATTCCCAATATAGACAAGTAGCTCATACAACTCAATAACAAAAAACAAACAACCTAATCAAAAAATGGGCAGAAGACCTAAACAGACTTTTTTCTAAGAAGATATACAGCTGGTCAACAGGCACATGAAAATATGCTCAATATCACTAATTATTAGAGAAATGCAAATCAAAACTACAATGAGGTATTACCTCACACAGGTCAGAATGGCCATCATTGAAAAGTCTACAAATAACAAATGCTGGAGAGAGTGTGGAGAAAAGGGAACCCTCCTACACTGTTGGTGGGAATGTAAGTTGGTACAACCACTGTGGAAAACAGTATGGAGGTTCCTTAAAAAACTAAAAATACAGTTGCCATATGATCCTGAAATTCCACTCCTGGGTATATATCTGGAGAAAACTCCAATTCGGAAAGATACATGCATCTCAATGTTTATAGAAGCACTATTTACAGTAGCCAAGACATGGACACAACCTAAATGTCTATCAACAGATGAATGGGCAAAGAAGACGTGGTAACATATATACAATGGAATATTACTAAGCCATAAAAAAGAGTGAAATAATGCCACCTGCAGCAACATGGATGGACCTAGAGATTATCATACTAAATGAAGTAAGCCAGACAGAGAAAGACAAATACCATATGATATCACTTATATGTGGAATCTAAAGTACGACACAAATGCACTTATTTATGAAAGAGAAATAGACTCACAGATATAGAAAACAAACTTATGGTTACCAAAGGGGAAAGGGGGCGGGGGAGGGATAAATTAGCAGTTTGGAATTAGCAGACACAAACTACTATATATAAAATAAACAACAAAGTCCTATTGTATAGCACAGGAGACTATATTCAATATTCTGTAATAAACCATAACGGAAAAGAAAAAAACTGTGTATGTATTATCAAGATGAGAAGCCTACAGCTCAGAGCTCAAAAAGTTTAAGTAAGTTCTCCATTTGGCACCTCTTACATGGCAGAGTTGAGGTCAGGACTCAGGAAGGAATGACTGTACAGCACATCATATCTCATGATGTCATGTTTCTTTGGAATGTATTCCTTTGTCCACTGTTCACCAAGCACATAGCCATTTACTTGTTGGCTCAATTTTTTAAAAATTTTTTTCTGAGAAGTCTTTAGTGGAGAATGGTGTATTTCCTTACAGAATTTTGAAGTATGGCTGCACTCTGTCAAATCTTGATAAGAATCTGCTAGAATAGAAATAAAGTCTATGTTTGAGATTTTTTTCCCAATGTTTAATATTACTCAGGAAGTTATTTTGCTGCTAAAATGCTCTTCCCACTATTTTCCTATTTAAGCTTCTTGCTTGCTATTCTCTTCTCAGTAGACAGTGACTAATTTTTCAATTCCAATTTACATAATGGACAATTTGGATGACAGTTTCAGTTGTGATAACTAGCTAATACACTTTCTAGCCCCATATTTTATACAGAAGAACAAGAGTCCTGGATAGAAAAGAAATGCTATGTTAACATTTTCTATCAGTAATTTCTCTTAATTATGCAAATCATAGTAATTGTTGAGAAGAACAATGGTACTTCATTTTAAAAATAAAATTATGGGGCTTCCCTGGTGGCGCAGTGTTGAGAGTCCGCCTGCCGACGCAGGGGACATGAGTTCGTGCCCCGACCCGGGAAGATCCCACATGCCGCGGAGCGGCTGGGCCCGTGAGCCGTGGCCGCTGAGCCTGCGCGTCCGGAGGCTGTGCTCCACAACGGGAGAGGCCACAACAGTGAGAGGCTCGCGTACCGCAAAAAAAAATAATAATAATAGTAATAATAAATAAATAAATAAATAAAATAAACTAATGGTTGTTCAGCTAAATATTAAAAATGTTGTATACATAGTCCATATCCCAAGTTGAAATACAGTTAGTTAGGCTACCTATTATTAACTCAACACTTGCAGTCATATTTAAATGGTCAAGATAAAAGGAAAATGGTTATTTAAAAATTCTGTTATGAGATTTGAGGTCAAACAGCATCAAAGTCCAGATTTTTATCCCAATACCTCTTATTGACTGCAGACTTGTATTTCTAGGTATCTTCTTTTAAATATAGTATGTTTGCTTGCCAACCTAGGTTTCTTGGTTTTTTTGAAACTGAGCATAGTTTGATATTTTTGAATACTTCAAAAAGACTAAGGTATTATTTCTTCAGGACTGGATTTAAGTTTAATCTTTTTGTCTATGTTTTGGACATACCTTTTATAAAATGCTTCCAAAATACCCATTATGTTAATATTTTACTACAAAAATTAAGGTACTCATCAGGGATATATCTACGTCTGAGCACATTTTATGTGATGTATATGTTAATGTCTCTGAGTTCTCATTCTTAGATTGACATCTGTTTTCCTTGAAATGTGACCCTTTGAATGGGTGTCTGTGGTGGGGCCTGATGTGGCTGGAGAAAGGTCACTACTATGAACTGAGTTTGTTGTATTGTTTGAGGATGTTCAATTCTTCTATAAAGACAAGAAAAACAAACAAGGTGTGGGAGACACAAGAAATACAAAGTGTGGATAGTATTTAAAACAGTGGCTTATGAGTAATAGGCAAAAAGTATAATAAATGATATGCATACATAGTAAAAAAGCTAGTAACTTATAAATTAAGAAGATAATTGCTGTGTAAAGTGTAAAAAATAAATCAATAATATGTGAAACATACCAAAAATAGAGTCAATAAGGAATGTGACAGAACAAACAAAAATGTGGACGATAGATGGAAAGAGATGGGAAGACCAAGTGCCGGTCCCGCCACTTCCGGGCTCACAGCTGTCTCACCCTACATCAGCTACCATTGATCACACCCAATATGTTCTATTCTGACTCCACAAGTGCTCCACCAAGAAATGTAAATAAAACCCAAGGTTGTTCAGCAGGCTGGTCACAAGTTCCCACTGTAGCCTGTGCACTTGCCCCTGCATCTCTCTGACAGACTTGAGTGTGTATCACTGGCCTGGGGAACTTAGTGTCTGTGGGCCCCTTGCTTAAACCTCAGCTCTGGTGCTTTTAACCACACCCACTGCATTAGAGGGAGAGACAGGACATAGAACTTTGTGCAATCCCAGATCAAGGTAGTGTGGATTTTTACCACCTACCTGCTGTCCTAAGTGTGTTACCCTACCCCATTTTCCTCCTTGTTTCTTGCTGTGTGACTAAATTAATTTAATACACTGTGGGATTTGAGCATTTTAATTGGGTCTATAAGCATTTTGGTTGTTTGGCCTCTGGGATAGCTTACCTGGTAGTATACTTGGAGGCTGTTATTGCTTCAGAGTAATTTCCTGTATACCAGTGACCTTGCTCACTATGCACTAGGAAAACATATAAGCTCTGGGCAGAAGGGTCTAGAGTAAGTTGGAAATCTAACCAAGTAAATCATCATATGGTTGATGGTAATTTAGCTTCTGTGTAGATCCTGCTCAAACATAAATGGAACCAGTATTACTTATTAGGTCAGTTAGTATGTCATCTCCAAGGAAGATCCAGGGGAAAATAAATTTTAAATCCAATGGTGAATAAGATATAGTTGTGTAACTTGCTCCTTAACTATCACTTTGTTTATTATGTTATTATTAAAAATAGATCAAATTTACATATAATATACTATTTCATAGTTACTATTGAGGCTTACTCTATGAAAAATTTGAGAGTTATCATTTTAAATAAGTCTATTTCTATAACTTAATCACCAAGTAATAATAACAATAAAAACAATACAATATTTCCCACAAGTTCTTTTTTCTCTCAAGAAGCAAAAGAGCTGATTTCCATCTTATTTATGAATCCAAACTAAAGAAACACACACATTTTAACAAAGTTTCTGTATAAAGCTTACTCGCAGTCATAAGTCATATTATTTCTTTGCATTACTTAGTGGCAGGCTTGGTTTTCCTCCCTGTAATAAGATTTTTGTTTTTAATGTGATTCTTGGTCCTGAGAGACATACAAAGTAGAACATGGAAATCCCTTTGAATTCAAAATATTCAGTCTGTGATCAATGCTACTTTTTTATGAAGTATAAAAAGAGCAGAGATCATAAAGTGGCAATCTTGGTCCAACATAATGTTGTTTTATTTGATTTTAAACGCTTCTGGGCTCCAGGGTGGTGGATTCTGTACTTCATCATAATTTCGATTCCCTTCTGTCTCACTACTTTACACAATTCCTACTTGAGCCCAGAAGACATTTGAGGCATCACAATTTAAAGCATAGTTAATGCTCAAGGGTTATACTGAGGAAGACAATGGTGACAGATTACTTTTGGGACAAGTTTCATCAAAAAGATGAACTTTGGAAGCCATCAGCAAGTTGCAGAGGAATTGTACCCTTATTTTCCTTATCTCAGGAGTTTGGAATTATCTTTATTGGTAAATCCATTTGTATAATGCAATAATTTATTATTATAAAATGTATTTTGTTAATTTACTCATCATCTATTTTTTCTACTTTGAAGTATTTTTATAAATATTTAAAAAATCTTACATTGAATATAATTTGCTCAAAAATAAATTAACCATTATTATTTATTACTGAAACCCCTTGTCATCTCCAGAAGAAAGATCCAAGGAAAAAAACCTTGAAATCCCATGGGAAACTCCTGCTTCTGGGGACATAGAGTAAATGTACTTTTCCCTATTCCTCCCACCAAATACAACTAGAAGCCCTGGAAAAAATTTTATGTGTGTGTGTGTGTGTGTGTGTGTATACACACACACATATATATAATTTACATATATAAATTAATTTAAAAATCCAAATATTTAAATATATAAATAATTCAAATATGGAAATTACATATAACTATATGTTGTATATAATTCTTCTTAGGTTTATTTTATATACATGTAAATGTATAATATAAATGTGTATATTTATATAGTATATACAATTATATTTACATGTATGTAAAACAAATATAAGAAGAATGAAAAGTGGAACCACAGATGCAGACTGGACTGGCTATAAGAACACAGGGACTTAAGGAATAACACGGGGCTGAGTTCCCTGGATTTTCTTTCTGCCTTACATATTCCAGAAGCCAGTAACCTCCCCAGTCATACCTGTTTTCTTTACCTAAAGGACCAGGAAAGGGAAAGTCTAGCAAGAGGGAAACTTTTAGGTGATAATTCCTCTACTCCAGCCAAACACCATGGAAAAATTAGAGGTCTCACCACTAGCCATATCAGCGAGCGTTCAGTGGCAGGTCTAGCCTTGCCAGAGGCCCCAGCACTCCCAACCTTTTCCCTCCAGGTGTCAATGAAGACCAAGTCGGGACCCAGATCAGGAGACCCTCCAGCAGCACAGTGTCTTTGGAAACCACGTGGCGAGCCTGGACTTTCATCCCCATCCTGAAGTAGGAAAGCCTTTGTTGGTCTCCCTGTTGGCGTGGTTTCAGAGGCTGCCTAGGGAAAAGTCAGGACCTGCACCCGTGCCCAGTGGTGGAGGCTACTTCCTACTCTTGTGTCAGAGAAGATCAGGTGGGGCGCAGGAAAGAGGCCCACCTGCCTCTCAGCCAGGGTAGCATCACGGGAGGTCTACTGGGGATCTGGGACTCCCATCCCTGTCCAGGGGTAATGAGTCTTTCTCCCCATCGAGTGTCAGTGTAGGTTGATGGGGAACCTAGACCTCTACCTCCACCTGGCAGCAAGGAGGCTTCACCTTCCCCCAGGCCTACTGGAGCAGAGGAAGCCAGAGGAGGATGAAAGTAGACCTGGAGTCCAGTAATACACAGAGTGTCCAGGTTTCAATAGAAAACCATTCATTGTACCAAGTACCTGAAAAATCTCAACTTAAATGAAAAACCAATTGATGCTCTCATCAAAATGACAAAGATGTTAGAATTATCTGACAGATATTTTAAAGCAGATATTTCATCAAAGAGTATATATAAATTGAAAATAAGCACATAAAAAGACGTTCAATATCATTCAGCATTAGAGAAAGGAAAATTAAAACCACAATAGGCTATCACTACATACATATCATAATTGCTAAAATAAAAAAATAATCATAATGCAAAATGCTGGTGAGGATACAGAAAAACTGAATCACTCAGTTTGATGGTGGGAATGTCAAATGGTACAGCCGCATTGGAAAACTGGCATTTTCTTCAAAAAAAAAAACCAAAAAAACCTAAACATACCACCCGGGAATTCTCCTTCTGGGCCTTCATTCCAGAGAAATAAAAACTTATGTTCACACAAAATCCTGTACAGGAATGTTCATAGCAGCTTTATTCATAATAGCTAGAAACTGGAAATAGCTCAGATGTTCCATTTCAGATGATTAGTTGAGCATAGCATAGAACATACATATCATGGAACATCATTCAGCAATAATAATTTAAAAAATAACTATTGATACATGCAACAACTTGGATAAACCTCCAGAGATTTATGCTGAGTGAAAAAAATCCAATCCGAGAATGTTACTTACTGTATAATTCCACTTATATACCATTCTTGAAATAAAAAATTTAAATGGAAAACAGATTAAGTGGTTGCCGGGATTAAGGACTGGAGGGGACGTGAGGAGGGTGAGAGAAGGGCTTCAGTGTGGCTCTAAAAGAATTAAACGGAAATGTTTTGCATCTTAACTGTGTCTATGTGAATATACTGGTTGTGAAATTGTACTAGAGTCTCGTGAGATGTTACCACTGGGGGCAAGGGTAAAGGGTATATGGGATTTCACTGCATTATTTTTCTACAACTGCATACGGAATCTACAATTATCTCCAAATAAAAATTAAGCTAAAATAATTCAATGGTGAATATAACATCGCTGCAGATTATCTGGATATGTAATTTATACTTTAACGTCCCCTTTAGTCAACATCTTTATTACTATTAAAATAGATCAAATTGATATGTAACCTACAATTATCACTCATATTCATAATTACCAAATAAACTGTGTGAGTTAATTTATTTTTCCTGATCTAAGTTCTATCAGGGCAGTGGATTGTGACATCAGTGGCATGAATTGTAATCTTTCTCTGGCAAAATAGCATTATTGAAAGGAGATGAGTTAAGCCCAGGAGAAACAGGAGTACAGTCCAAGAAAATGCTGGGGTAGAAGCATCTTGAACTTTTACTCTACTTCCTGTCAGAAAAGTTCATGCTGAGTCCCGGGAGTGTGGCAAAGTCCAATATAATTACTGAATATAATCAAAATAGGAGGATATAGGCTGACAATTGTTTGGAAAACAGTGCTACTTTGCTGGACAACCAAGACTTATCTTTGGGAACCCACTAGAAATAGTCAGGATTAGAAGGAATGGCTTGAGAAATTAGGCTAGTGGGAAGCAGCCAGCCCTACAGCTAAGGGACCTGGAATCCAAGAGGTCTGGAGAGAAAGGACTAGACCCAAAGATGCGCCCAGCCTAATGAGGGTACAGATGAACAGACTGTGCAGGCCATGGCGTTTTAGCCTTCTGGCATGAGATAACTGAGGATTATTTCCAAATTCAATTTACCTTGTGGGGAAGTACCAGAATGGAGTCATAGTGGGCTAGAACAGAGCAATTGGCATGCTTCTGGGTCATCTTTTAAAGTCAAGGGATACATTTAGAATGAAGCAGAAACTTTCTCAGCAAAACGAGGTGGTTGGATGAGATGAACTTCAGGATCCTTCCACTTTAGGATTAAATCAACAAATCTATGAATAAATAAACCCTAAATTGTGTTTTTTCTTATTGTGAACTTTGTGGAGTAAAATGGTTATAATCTGCTTTGCTTGGTTTTGAAAGTTAATAAGAGGTCAAAATAAAATCATTCAAAATAGCGTAAGATATTCTAAAATAAACATGAATACTGTTTTAGAATAGTAATGCACTTTTAGGCAACTACTTCTCACAATATTTGGAAGGTATAATGATAAAATAAACTTTGTGTCAGGAAAGGCACACATTGGTCTCTAATGTTTCTGGAGATAAAGTGAAAGGAGAAAATTATCCATAAATCATCATTGTTCTGGTGTCCTAAAACATTTTGCTGATAGAATGAGACCAAAAATCCAATAATAAATGACTAAGGAGCAAAAATCATTTATAATTTTTCTTTTTAAATTCCATATTTAATCTGACTCCAGGAACTGAGACACACTACCCTATATAATCAATTGTATGCATTAACTTCTTGCTTTTTTTACTCCACTGATTTTGGAGTCACATAATTAACTCCCTGGTTCTTCTCTTTTAAGCACAATGTGTTATCATGCAGAATTAATTTGAAAAGTACTTTCTGAATCTTACTAGTGTTTATTCATGCAGAAAAACTGAAGAAAAAGAAATCATTATTGAATAGCTATTTTAAACTGGGGGGAAGTAAGGTTGGGTATTATATGAATGCATACATACGTATATTCATATGTAAAGCAATATTTAAACATCCAAAAGTTGGCAATTGCTTTCTTTGACTTTTCAATTCTACTTAATCTTAGTAGAGTTTCCCTAACGCTTATAAAATGTTGCTGTAATAACTGAGGATTTTCTTTTATCATTTTAAAAATATCATCTGATAGCAACACCTGTGATTTATCATTTGGTTTCATTTAGGTAGATGAGCTGAAAGATATGATGTACTTTCATTTCAGTATTAAGTTAACCTTTGTGTTAAAATGATCCTTAGTCAAGAGTTGGTTTCCTTTCTTTTAAAATTTTTAATTTTTTCGGCCATGCCACACGGCATGAGGATCTTAGTTCCCCAACCAGGGATCGAACCAGTGCCCCCTGCAGTGAAGCACAGAGTCTTTACCACTGGACCGCCAGGGAAGTCCCAGCCCAGAGTTTTAAATTCAAATTTCTTGTCTGTTTAAATGCAGTAGTTAATGAAGTAAACACTGATATCTTTTCTTTAAAAAGAACATATAGATGATAATTTAATTCAAAATGAGGGAAGCCAGTGCAGCTAATGGGCATTGAGTGCTGTGCTGTGTTCTGGGCACTGAGCTGAATGCTTCACATTTATTAACCATTTAATCCTCCTGGCAGTCTAGAAAGCAAGTGCATGTATTCATCCCATTTTACAGAGAAGGCAAGTCTTGACGAGAGAACTAAGTCTCTGTGTGAGGTATCAGAGCTAGAAAATGTTAGTGTTGTGTTGTTCTGGCTACAGGACATGCACTTCTGAATCATTCACTCTTCTGTTCATTCTAAGATAATGCATTAAAAGAAAGAGAAAAAACCTCATGTGAAAAGATGGAAATTTAACTATATTCTCAATAATGTTTGGAAATTTCCTGTTAGGAATTATATTGAAACATAATATTTTCCTCACAGCTTTCCTCACCATATTTGCCATGAATTTACATGCTTACAGTTTGTGAGTGTGTATAAGAAAATGCTGAGTTGACCTATAATTAATATTTTAATTTTCTCTTGTGTAGTGAAATTAAATAGGCTTGAGGATAAACCACATACTCTGAATGGTTACCTGTCTTAACCTGGATAAGAGAAAGATGACTTTGAATATGAGTAAGAAATTATGTGGACCAGTTGGTCAAGCTGCCAATGGTATGGTTATAACATCCTAGCCTGCAATCCAATTATGATGTTTTGCTCGTTTCTAGTCAGCAGAACTTCTCTGTCCTCTTCTGTGGTGAAGATTGTTTCTGTCTCTCAGGGGGACACTCAGTGGCAGAGAAGCAGATTCAATAATTCAGAGCAACTGCCTCAAATGTCCCAGGTTAAGACCTCTCCCAAAGGTCAAGAACTAATCACAACAGCTGCTTAGTTACCCAGCAGAATAATAAATAGTTCCCAAGCCCAATCTCTCTGTATGTAAACACAGAGGTCTCCCACTCTTCACTGCAACATTTTAAGGTGAATAGTAAAGAGTGTTCTTGTTTACCAGGCAGATGTTAGAGCATTAATGGTGTACTATTTACAACTCCTCCGTGGATGTCAAAGTTTTTGTTTGCTTGCCTTGAACATTTGTTATCAACACAGCTGCCAGAGATGGTGTGGGTGATATTTGAAACATTGCGGAGAGCTGCTGCTAGGAACCACCTTCTCAGCACAGGAATCAATATCAGCGAGATGGGTTTCATGATGATACATGTATATTGGGTACCTTATCTTTTAATCTGTTTTCCCATATCCAAAGGAATACATCCTATTGTTTTTGTGAGTCATATGAGAGAGTCAACTTCCTTCCATCCGAGATGAAATGAGGCAATCAATATGTATTGTCTTCACTGCCCACAGCAATGCCTCTTCAATAGTTAACGGGTCTCAAGCTGTGTGGGACTGACTGCTCTGGCCATGATAGTGGGCACCATCGACAAGCAGTGCTTGTGTTAAAGTTTTCGATTTGTTCTACCAAGAAAGAGACAATAACACAGGTTAAAGAATAACAGGCCAGGGGTATTGGGGGTGGAGAAAAAAACCAGCAACCACCAGCTATAATAAATAAATGAGTTTGGTTTGTAAGGAGGAGGCATTTGCTGTTTAATTTTCAAAGGGAATGCAATAGAATTCACTCTAGCTCTTCCCTGGGAGTGTACGTCACATTATATATTAAGAAACAACTCTTGACATCTAACCAAAGCTAATATTGTACAAGGTTCAAACATATGGTGAATTATTTCTATTTTGAATTGACTCATTCAGCTGTGGTAAGATAAAAGACATGATTTTATAAAATTTCTGGATTTCTTTTTACTGTGCATGCTAATAAATTAGTTTTCTGACAATTCAAGGGACTAAAATGCTCCCATCAGTTTTGTTTTAGATTATAATCATAAAATTATGTGGTAGTCTATTAATTATCCTTTAATTGTTGCCATCATTTAAAAATCCATTTCTGCCTATGATTTAGTGACAACTAAGCATATTTATTCATCAGGATGATATTATATTACAGAGGAACTAAGTGAGCACTAAGGATGAGTAGACGTAATAAACTTGGAGATTCTCAAGCCACTTCCCGTTTATCATAGAGTAAAAGAAAAGAGTAAATATTAGAGGTTTTTTTCTCTTTTATTTCTATTTTGATTCTGTATATCAAGTGAATTAACAGATTTGCAATATAATGGAAAGAAAAAAAAAAAGAAACACAAGTTCTCCAGCCACCTTGGTCCAAGGGGAGGAGCTAAACAAAATATTAACTGGACTTCCCATTTTCCAGAAGGTCGTTGCTGACCTCAGAGCCCGGACACCTGGTCCACATGCTTATGCATGTGTGTGAGCTACACTTCTCTTTGACGGGGAGTTGTAAGAGTTTGTTCAGAATATCATAGTGGTCACCAGTGTTCTCGGTTACTATAAAAACCCTTACATTTTGACAATATTCTTACTTTTCTAGAGTGTTTTCTTTCGAACACTGAAAATTAGTTCGTGCCTCAGTAAATCCGAAGTATGTTTTTAGTGTCCACAAAGGGCTGGGTTTCTATTTAGGTGGAGCCAACAGCTGCTAAGTGGTATGATTTCAGAAGCCCCGGACTCCTCCCCGTTCCTTGCCCCATTCCAAAATCTGTTTTCCACACCTGTTCGCCAACTTAGGACATTCCTTTAACAGGGGACAAAACTTTCATTTTATAATTAGAAATATGACTGAGGAAACCCCTCTGCCAGAAAGGTCCAAACACAGCTGCCCAGGTTACTTTATGGGCTGTCAAATTTCTCTTGGCTCTGGCTGCAGCCCAGAACACTCAGAAAATCTTTCCACTGTGCTGCGCTCCAGCCTCTGCCACCATCTTCTTGATGTGTAAGCCTATGTCTGTGGGAAGCTTCAATAAAATAGACAAAATTGAAAAGCTGTTATGCATCTTTCAAGAGAGAAGTTCCATGACATAGAGCCACACAGGATCTTTGCTCCGTGTTACAAATGTTCAGCTTTCTTAGGAAAATCCTCCACGAATCACTAGTACAAAGTCTGAGGTCGTGCCCCTGGCATTGCCTACCGCCCACGTGACCTTCTCCCTTTTCTTTCTACATCGGTAGTGTTCAAATGTTGTGATTGAGGCCCATTTCAAATCCAAGAATTTAGGTATTTTATTTGAAGAAAGCAAAAGTTCCACACTACTTTTTAAAATGTTTCAGAAATTGAAGGGAAAGAAACTTACTTCCCAGAGATTTTGGAACCCCGCAGTCACTCACAGCACTGGGTCGCAGTTTGAATAGAACCGTACACTTTCCTGACCAAACTCTCCTGTGTGTCAAGACACTCAGTTCTTGAGCGTTTCAGTAAACACGTGACTTTTCATCAGTGCTTGTTGGACTAGTACCCCTGTTCATACAGCAGTTATACCCACTCGTTACTGCATCACCTGGTCCACGTAGTTAAACGGTATTAGAAAACATTACTTTTACTATTGATCTAAATTTCTCAGCACATGAGAGAAGGGTTTATAGTATATCAGTGTGGCTCAGGATCATTGTGGTGTACATTTCAGGAGAAATCCTTGCAGTGTTTTTACCAGATGTCTATGTGGATTACGATTTTCCAATAGCTTTAGCAATACATTTTATACCAGGAATGTCTAACTTGAGGCTATTTTACTTTCAACTTAACCACTGTAAAGAGGTTGAGTCAGTGTTGCTTCCCCCTTTCAAGCTGAAAGACCCTCCAACTGTAGATGTAAAATAGCACTTGCTCTATTTGCACAGATTAGCTGAGACTTTACCCCAAACTGATGTAGTTTTCCATTGTCCCCAAAGTAAGGAAAAATCTTTCCTTCCTTCAACAGAATTTTTTATCAGATTTCTCTGAGCTAACAAGTGTCCCCACTTATGTTATAATTTCCTTGTTAGACACTGAGTTTGAAAAAATAAGTTGATTCTCAGTGAGAAGTGTTAAACACTGTGGTAACCCATCCTAGGGGAAGAGATGTTTTCAATAGCTCTTAGAGCGTGTATACGTTGAGATATGCTTTCATTTATGACAATGGAGAAGGCAAAGTTGCCATAAATGTTCTGGTACCCAGTGTGAAGGACAATAATTCATTATCATTATTATTATTATTGTTTCTGTGAGGGAGCTTCCTTTGAGGATTGCTGTCAGTTTTCATTTCCTGGAGGTGGGAATTTTTTCTTTTTTCACACACACACCCTTTCTTTTGGGAAAATTACTGGGCTGGGTTTGCTAGGTTCACAAAAGTAAAGCAAGTGGTCATCATGGTCATCTATTGTTCTTAGAGAAAACATAAAATAATTTACACATTTGAATGAAGATTTTAGAGGCTAAAATTTTAAGTGTTCAATTTAGGATCTAAGTCTGGCAAATAATCAGCTCAACCGTTTTTTGTTTTGTTTCTTTTTCCTCTGGTGTATAACTGTCAGAACCATTTGTCACATGTTATGTTGTATTATTCTGCTAATATTCCCACCAAAGTTTTAAAATCAACCAACCCATCAGTTAACTTTTTTTTTTCTCCCAATAATTAAATTATACTGGATTACTGAGGGTTCTACACTGGTGTTACTTAAGACCTAATAAGCCAGATTTGTGGAAATAATTGTTCTTTGCATCTCCTTTAGTGGGCTATAGAGATCAGACCATTTCCTAGGGATTGGGCTGGAAGAGGAGATTGGAAATGGAAGTATTCCCTGAAGGAAATGAATGTCTCTACTGTTCTTTGTGAAAATAAATAAAGGAAACCTCATTTTAAGTGGATTTGGGAACCCCTGAAGGAGGCGCTCTCACTCACATACCACTCTTGCAGCCTGCATAACCAGCAGAAAGAAGGAAGGTAAGAATGTTACTTTCTTCTGGTGCAAAGAGGGCATTAATCACACAGGGGAATTTTATCTCCTGCTTTTTAGAAAAGGAAAGAAGATCCCTCCCTGCCCCAGCAGCAACACACTAACCAATGCTTGCAGCCAAGGAGAAACGGCCACAACCTCGAACTCTCGTTCTTCTCCAATGAACTTTTGTTCAAAACAACCGTCCCCAATTTCCTCTTCAAACCTAATAAGAGTAAGCCCCTCGCCTTTGTTCTACATATTTGCCTGTGATTCACTACAGCCTGCCTGTCCTGAATGCAATTCTCTGCTATTCACAAATAAACCCATTTTGCTGGTAAAAAGTAACTGGTTATTTTATTTTTGAGGTTCACATCTTCATTGAGCACACCTTAGACTATGCAGACGGCAGGTTCTTCTTCTTGTTTTGCAATTTAAGAATAAAGGGTTGCTGGATTTCATATTTAAATGACCCAGAGATGCCTAATGGTAGCCGTCAAGAATTAAGCAGGGGTCTAGAGATTAAGTTGGGTTCCTGTGGGCCCTAGAAATACCTTGTGATATTGACATAACTGACACATGAACTTTATTTCTGTTACCCTCTATGCCCCAGATATTCTGGAAATAAATATTATGCATATAGTCTACCCTCATCTTTGCTTTGAAGTATTCAGAGCTACTCTGTCCATGCTCAGAGTAAACAACAATGAGGATTTGAGTTTAACAGCAAGGGCAACTCATTGTATCCTGTCAATAATCCTAAGAGAGAGGTGGTATTATTATCTCTGTTTTACAGGTGGAGGAACAAAAGGAAAGAGAGATTATTTATTTATTTACTTATTATTTTTTTATTTTTGCTGTGTTGGGTCTTCGTTTCTGTGCGAGGGCTTTCTCTAGTTGTGGCAAGCGGGGGCCACTCTTCATCGCGGCGCGCGGGCCTCTCACTATCGCGGCCTCTCCTGTTGCGGAGCACAGGCTCCAGACGCGCAGGCTCAGTAGTTGTGGCTCACGGGCCTAGTTGCTCCGCGGCATGTGGGATCTTCCCAGACCAGGGCTCGAACCCGTGTCCCCTGCATTAGCAGGCGGACTCCCAACCACTACGCCACCAGGGAAGCCCGGAAAGAGAGATTAGATAACTTCCTGTAAGTCACACAGATGTGTTAAGTGACATATCTCAAGAACAGCGAAGTTTCATTGGTTCACAATCAATTCATATATTGATTTTGTACTCTCTATGTGTCAGTCAGTCACCATTTGAATTGCAGGGATACAATAATGAAAAAGACAGAAAATAGCCTTGCTCTTCTGGAACTCATATTCTATTGGGACAATAGCAGTGGGAGAAAGAATCACCCACTAGGAGGAATTCACAGACTAGAGAAAAATTCCTTAAAGATAATAAGAAATTTCTTGTGGAAGGAAATACAAGAATGAGTGGACTCGATGTGAGTCTGGGCCTTAGGATATTTTATTTTGAACACTAAGAAAATGAATTTAATTACAATTAGAATTTGGCATCAGCTGCAAGGTGATACTTCCAATGCAGGAGTCTTTCATAGAGGTAATGCACTAATTACTTTTCACAGTAAGACTATATATATACTGTTTCTCCCTGAGAACAGTTTTTTTGAGGGAAATGAATACACGTAAAAGACCTCAAGTTTGGATGAGGGGATGAAAAGGGAAGGGGAGAGGCTGTATATTCTTATATTCTGGTATAATAGTTGTCATACAGAGACACTAAGTGATTTTAAATAAATTTTCCATTCCTTGTGTTTATGACATTTGGATATTTTCTATTCTTGAGTGTTTTTTTTTTTTTCTGGTGAATGGTCATAAGAATCATTAGTTTCATGCAGTATATTATACTGTTTTTATTCTCACCATGCTTTTCCCCTCCGAATCTTTAAATCCGCAACATGCCAGTTTCTTTCTCATTTCTCTCAGTTTTTTTTCCCCATGTGATATAGCTGGCTTAATTTCCTCAAGATCACTTTTTAATTTTATGATATGGACAAACTCAGAGAAATTTTATGAGAGGAAAAACCTTGAATCATTAGGTACCTGATTTTTTTTTTTTTGCTTGCTACTTGACAGTCTTAAATGGCCTTAACACATGGTAAATAAAATTTTTTTAAAAATCAAAACTATTGTAGAAAAAATGAATAGCATCAGGAAATGACTGGAATGGTCTAATTCACAGTAGGAATTTTTAATGAGTTTTCTAAGAATTTGATATTCAGCTCTTCATTCTTTGTATGTTTCTTTGGAGGATATAAGTTTATTTTTCATATGGAAAATTGGATCATTGAGTTCTTTAAGCAGAATTTGCCAGACTCAGTCAGTGGTAAAAATAATATATATATACCCTTTCTAAGTTATGTTAATGTAACTTGCCCATTTCTCATTAAAATGCAATATTTCACCTTCACTGGTGTTCTTTTCCTTCTTTTCACATGGTGGCTTGATTACCAAGAGTAAATATCTTTCTACCAACCACAGATTCATAAACTCTATCAATATTGAATTTATTTTTATTCCCTCTCCTAAAAAAGATAGAGAAAGAAACAAGAAATAGAAATTTCAGGTATCTTTGCTTGGAATAACAGAGGTTTTTATGTTGTGTTTGAAAATTGCATTTTATAGAAGTTTACAAACTTTTGTCTAGTTTTTCTATCAATTATTGATAAAGAGATTATAAAATCTTGAGTTAGAATTGTGGATTTATTTATTTCTCCCTTTAATTATGTCAATTTTTTCTTCATGTATATTAAGCTTTGCATATACATTTAGGATTATTGTATGTACTTAATGAATTGGCCCTTTTAACATTATGAAATGTCTCTCCTTATCTCTAATAATACTCCTTATCCCGAAATCTACTTTGTTTCATATAAATATAGCATTAGCAGTATTTTTATGCTAAGTGTCACTTGGTATTTCTTTTTCCTTCTTTTACTTTCAACAGCTCTCTGTCTTTATATTTAAGATTCATCTCCTGTAAACAGCATTTGGTGGGATTTTCTCTAGGTATTACAATAATCATCCTTAACTTATCACAAGCTTTATTTAATATTATAACACCTTATGTGTAATGTTAGGAATTTATAACATCCTTTATATTATTTTCATCATATATTTCATTTCAACAAATTTTATGAACTCCATGATATATTGTTATTTTTGCTTAAGGAATTAACTGAACTTTCTGTTTTCTATTTTTAACTGCTTTAGAATAATTCAATAAAAGAAGGAAAAATATTGTTGCTTATTTACCCACATGTTTACCATTTTTAGTGCTCTTCAAATTCATTAGATCTGAATTTCCATCTGGTACCATTTACCTTCTGTTTGAAGAAATTTCTTCAGAAGTTTTTGTAGGGTGGGTATGTCCATTAGCAAAGAATTCTTGGCTTTTGTTTGTGTAAAAGTGTCTTTATTTAATCTTTAATTTTAAGGGACATGTTTGTTTAATATAGAGTTATATATTGACAATATTTTGTTTTTCTTTCAGCACTTTAGATATTTTATTCTAGCCTCATTGCTGTTAATGATGTAACAGCCACTGTCATTCTTATTTATGTCTTCCTATATGTAAGGTGTCTTTATTTTGTAGGTGTTTTTAAGATTTTCTCTTTACCTTTGGTTTCCAATGGCTTAACTATGATATATTTAAGTGTGATTTTCTTTGTACTTATTCTGCTTGGGTATTATTTACCTTACTGAATCTATTGATACATTTAGTTTTTAAAAACATTAAGCAATTTAGCCGATATTTCTACAAATATTTTCTGGCCCCTTAAGTTTCTTTTGTCTTTCAGAAACTCCAGTTGCATTTATCTTATAACAGTTGATACTGTTCATTTTTTTCATTCTCCCCCTGCACCCACTTCCCCTCATGGTACTTCAGTTTTTATAATTTCCATTGACCTGTTTTCAAATTTACTGGTCCTTTCTTTTAATGTGTCCATTTGTGATTATATAATCCAAAGATTCATAGTATATCATGTCACATGTCTAAGCAGGTTTTCTGACCTCATCTCTTGAATTTTGTTTCAGAAATATCAGTCACTATAAGCTTTTCTATTGCATCGGTGAGGCACACAGGACAAATCAGAGACCCCTTTTCTGGGGAGTTAGTTGGTTCAATAAGAAAACTAAATAGTTTAGAAATAAAGTTAAATACTATCATAAGTAGTTGATCCAACAAGACTTAAACATGCATGTTAATCACACACACACACACACACACACACACAAATATGTGCATGAATACTAAGAATGTGCTGGAGTGTTAAAAATGTCTGAGCCAAATAATTGATGTGCAAACAAACAATGACAAAACTAAACAACAAAAACAAAATGGCAGCAGTATTTTCAAGAAAGATTTGATATAAAGGAAGAGAGCATAAACTTCCAAAGTTAGGGATATAGTATGTGCAGGAATTTTCTTTAGTCAACTTGGCTTTTATTTATTCTTCAAGTCTATTTATAAAAATGGGATTGAATGCATGCTACCATATCTGAAAACACATCCTGGTGAGCATATACTTAAAGAAACCTTTCCTTTTAATCAATTCTGCTAATTTTCTTTGCCTTTCTACATCCTGAGGAATACATTTCTTAGAACACTTCTATGCACCAAAGATAGACTTAACTCAGATAGGTCTCTACTGTCTCTAGAGCAACATACCTCTGATTCCTTAAGGATTTTATAGTATTTTGCCACACTCCTAATGGAAACTCTGGTTAATTTTTCCTAATTAATGAAGGACTCTAGTGGTCCACTATCTTTTTTCATTGTCATTGAAGGGAGAGAAATGAAATGATAAGAATAAGTGAGAATCTGCTTCTGTTAGTATCTCCAGAGACTTGAAAACTCTAAATATACTTTTGAAATAATTGTACAAAAAGGGAATTGAGTGGGGAGGATTGATTGGTTTCTTACTCAATGCAAAAGTATACATATATACACAATCAGCAATATACAGGCATCATAATATGAGAATTCATTAATCATATAATTCTAATCAGGAGAACCTTGATAGGACCTAGACTATATTATCATATTACCTTTGAAAGTGAAAGCATTTGGGGATTACAGGTATTCAGGCTTTTGTCAGAAGGATTAAGGATAAGTGGTGATGAGAGGCATTAAAATGAACAATGTTCACTTATCAAAAAACACTATTTGTATTGGCTATTAAATGCTTTCAAGATGAACTTCTTATCTACCAAAACAATGTTGCAGAGAGTCTGAGGAGTTTGGGAGTATGAAAGAATTTACTATGGGTCCCATGAGAAAGTAAGAGTGATATAAGAAAAAATGTTTTTATTTGGGAAAGAAAGGAAAGATTTTATAAAATATTACTTTGTTTAATTAAAAAGATAAATCATGGTTGTAGAATGTGTTGCAATTTTTAATTGTTATTCTTAAGATTTTTTTCAATTTTAAAAACAAATTCTTAGCAAAAAATTGACTTAAAAATGTTCTCTGTTATCTGTCTGTCGTTGTTGAGTGATAGAATTGTTGAAGAGTTTTAATTTGTCTCTAAACCTTCTTTATACTCTGTTGAGGTTAAATATAAATTTTTATAATAGAATATACTCTCTGTATAGTTAAAAACATAAAACTATTTTTAGGGAGAAGCACGTATACAAAAAATAGGATAAAATATTGAAAGTATTGACTTTATTTTTTATTTTTTATTTTTTTTAAACATCTTTATTGGAGCATAATTGCTTTACAATGGTATGTTAGTTTCAGCTTCACAACAAAATGAATCAGTTATATATATACATATGTTCCCATATCTCTTCCCGCTTGCGTCACCCTCCCTCCCACCCTCCCTATCCCACCCCTCCAGGCGGTCACACAGCACCGAGCTGATCTCCCTGTGCTATGCGGCTGCTTCCCACTAGCTATCTACCTTACGTTTGGTAGTGTATACATGTCCATGCCTCTTTATTGCTTTGTCACCGTTTACCCTTCCCCCTCCCCATAGCCTCAGGTCCATTCTCTAGTAAGTCTGTGTCTTTATTCCTGTTTCACCCCTAGGTTTTTCATGACATTTTTTTTTTCTTAAATTCCATATATATGTGTTAGCATACGGTATTTGTCTCTCTCTTTCTGACTTACTTCACTCTGTATGACAGACTCTAGGTCTATCCACCTCATTACAAATAGCTCAATTTCGTCTCTTTTTATGGCTGAGTAATACTCCATTGTATATATGTGCCACATCTTCTTTATCCATTCATCCGATGATGGACACTTAGGTTGTTTCCATCTCTGGGCTATTGTAAATAGAGCTGCAATGAACATTTTGGTACATGACTCTTTTTGAATTATGGTTTTCTCAGGGTATATACCCAGTAGTGGGATTGCTGGGTCATATGGTAGTTCTATTTGTAGCTTTTTAAGGAACCTCCATACTGTTCTCCACAGTGGCTGTATCAATTTACATTCCCACCAACAGTGTAAGAGGGTTCCCTTTTCTCCACACCCTCTCCAGCATTTATTGTTTCTAGATTTTTTGATGATGACCATTCTGACTGGTGTGAGATGATATCTCATTGTAGTTTTGATTTGCATTTCTCTAATGATTAGTGATGTTGAGCATTCTTTCATGTGTTTGTTGGCAATCTGTATATCTTCTTTGGAGAAATGTCTATTTAGGTCTTCTGCCCATTTTTGGATTGGGTTGTTTGTTCTTTTGTTATTAAGCTGCATGAGCTGCTTATAAATTTTGGAGATTAATCCTTTGTCAGTTGCTTCATTTGCAAATATTTTCTCCCATTCTGAGGGTTGTCTTTTGGTCTTCTTTATGGTTTCCTTTGCTGCGCAAAAGCTTTTAAGTTTCATTAGGTCCCATTTGTTTACTTTTGTTTTTATTTCCCTTTCTCTAGGAGGTGGGTCAAAAAGGATCTTGCTGTGATTTATGTCATAGAGTGTTCTGCCTATGTTTTCCTCTAAGAGTTTGATAGTTTCTGGCCTTACATTTAGGTCTTTAATCCATTTTGAGCTTATTTTTGTGTATGGTGTTAGGGAGTGATCTAATCTCATACTTTTACATGTAGCTGTCCAGTTTTCCCAGCACCACTTATTGAATAGGCTGTCCTTTCTCCACTGTATATTTCTGCCTCCTTTGTCAAAGATAAGGTGACCATATGTGCGTGGGTTTATCTCTGGGCTTTCTATCCTGTTCCATTGATCTATATTTCTGTTTTTGTGCCAGTACCATACTGTCTTGATTACTGTAGCTTTGTAGTATAGTCTGAAGTCAGGAAGCCTGATTCCTCCAGCTCCATTTTTCGTTCTCAAAATTGCTTTGGCTATTCGGGGTCTTTTGTGTTTCCATACAAATTGTGAGATTTTTTGTTCTAGTTCTGTGAAAAATGCCAGTGGTAGTTTGATAGGGATTGCATTGAATCTGTAGATTGCTTTGGGTAGTAGAGTCATTTTCACAATGTTGATTCTTCCAATCCAAGAACATGGTATATCTCTCCATCTATTTGTATCATTTTTAATTTCTTTCATCAGTGTCTTATAATTTTCTGCATACAGGTCTTTTGTCTCCTTAGGTAGGTTTATTCCTAGGTATTTTATTCTTTTTGTTGCAATGGTAAATGGGAGTGTTTTCTTGATTTCACTTTCAGATTTTTCATCCTTAGTGTATAGGAATGCCAGAGATTTCTGTGCATTAATTTTGTATCCTGCTACTTTACCAAATTCATTGATTAGCTCTAGTAGTTTTCTGGTAGCATCTTTAGGGTTCTGTATGTATAGTATCATGTCATCTGCAAACAGTGACAGCTTTACTTCTTCTTTTCCGATTTGGATTCCTTTTATTTCCTTTTCTTCTCTGATTGCTGTGGCTAAAACTTCCAAAACTATGTTGAATAAGAGTGGTGAGAGTGGGCAACCTTGTCTTGTTCCTGATCTTAGTGGAAATGCTTTCAGTTTTTCACCATTGAGGACGATGTTGGCTGTGGGTTTGTCATATATGGCCTTTATTATGTTGAGGAAAGTTCCCTCTATGCCTACTTTCTGCAGGGTTTTTATCATAAATGGGTGTTGAATTTTGTCAAAAGCTTTCTCTGCATCTATTGAGATGATCATATGGTTTTTCTCCTTCAATTTGTTAATATGGTGTATCACGTTGATTGATTTGCGTATATTGAAGAATCCTTGCATTCCTGGAATAAACCCCACTTGATCATGGTGTATGATCCGTTTAATGTGCTGTTGGATTCTGTTTGCTAGTATTTTGTTGAGGATCTTTGCATCTATGTTCATCAGTGATATTGGCCTGTAGTTTTCTTTCTTTGTGACATCCTTGTCTGGTTTTGGTATCAGGGTGATGGTGGCCTCGTAGAATGAGTTGGGGAGTGTTCCTCCCTCTGCTATATTTTGGAAGAGTCTGAGAAGGATAGGTGATAGCTCTTCTCTAAATGTTTGATAGAATTCGCCTGTGAAGCCATCTGGTCCTGGGCTTTTGCTTGTTGGAAGATTTTTAATCACAGTTTCAATTTCAGTGCTTGTGATTGGTCTGTTCATATTTTCTATTTCTTCCTGATTCAGTCTTGGCAGGTTGTGCCTTTCTAAGAATTTGTCTATTTCTTCCAGGTTGTCCATTTTATTGGCATAGAGTTGCTTGTAGTAATCTCTCATGATCTTTTGTATTTCTGCAGTGTCAGTCGTTACTTCTCCTTTTTCATTTCTAATTCTATTTATTTGAGTCTTCTCCCTTTTTTTCTTGATGAGTCTGGCTAATGGTTTATCAATTTTGTTTATCCTTTCAAAGAACCAGCTTTTACTTTTATTGATCTTTGCTATCGTTTCCTTCATTTCTTTTTCATTTATTTCTGATCTCATTTTTATGATTTCTTTCCTCCTGCTAACTTTGGGGTTTTTTTGTTCTTCTTTCTCTAATTGCTTTAGGTGCAAGGTTAGGTTGTTTATTCGAGATGTTTCCTGTTTCTTAAGGTAAGATTGTATTGCTATAAACTTCCCTCTTAGAACTGCTTTTGCTGCATCCCATAGATTTTGAGTCGTCGTGTCTCCATTGTCATTTGTTTCTAGGTATTTTTTGATTTCCCCTTTGATTTCTTCAGTGATCACTTCGTTATTAAGTAGTGTATTGTTTAGCCTCCATGTGTTTGTATTTTTTACAGATCTTCTCCTGTGATTGATATCGAGTCTCATAGCGTTGTGGTCGGAAAAGATACTTGATACAATTTCAATTTTCTTAAATTTACCAAGGCTTGATTTGTGACCCAAGATATGATCTATCCTGGAGAATGTTCCATGAGCACTTGAGAAAAATGTGTATTCTGTTGTTTTTGGATGGAATGTCCTATAAATATCAATTAACTCCATCTCATTTAATGTATCATTTAAAGCTTGTGTTTCCTTATTTATTTTCATTTTGGATGATCTGTCCATTGGTGAAAGTGGGGTGTTAAAGTCCCCTACTATGAATGTGTTACTGTCGATTTCCCCTTTTATGGTTGTCAGTATTTGCCTTATGTATTGAGGTGCACCTATGTTGGGTGCATAAATATTGACAATTGTTATATCTTCCTCTTGGATCGATCCCTTGATCATTATGTAGTGTCCTTCTTTGTCTCTTCTAATAGTCTTTGTTTTAAAGTCTATTTTGTCTGATATGAGAATTGCTACTCCAGCTTTCTTTTGGTTTCCATTTGCATGAAATACCTTTTTCCATCCCCTTACTTTCAGTCTGTATGTGTCTCTAGGTCTGAAGTGGGTCTCTTGTAGACAGCAAATATATGGGTCTTGTTTTTGTATCCATTCAGCCAATCTGTGTCTTTTGGTGGGAGCATTTAGTCCATTTACATTTAAGGTAATTATCGAAATGTGTGTTCCCATTCCCATTTTCTTAATTGTTTTGGGTTTGTTATTGTAGGTCTTTTCCTTCTTTTGTGTTTCTTGCCTAGAGAAGTTCCTTTAGCAGTTGTTGTAGAGCTGGTTTGGTGGTGCTGAACTCTCTCAGCTTTTGCTTGTCTGTAAAGGTTTTAATTTCTCCATCAAATCTGAATGAGATCCTTGCTGGGTAGAGTAATCTTGGTTGCAGGTTTTTCTCCTTCAACACTTTCAATATGTCCTGCCACTCCCTTCTGGCTTGCAGAGTTTCTGCTGAAAGATCAGCTGTTAACCTTATGGGGATTCCCTTGTGTGTTATTTGTTGTTTTTCCCTTGCTGCTTTTAATATGTTTTCTTTGTATTTAATTTTTGACAGTTTGATTAATATGTGTCTTGGCGTATTTCTCCTTGGATTTATCCTGTATGGGACTCTCTGTGCTTCCTGGACTTGATTAACTATTTCCTTTCCCATATTAGGGAAGTTTTCAACTATAATCTCTTCAAATATTTTCTCAGTCCCTTTCTTTTTCTCTTCTTCTTCTGGAACCCCTATAATTCGAATGTTGGTACGTTTAATGTTGTCCCAGAGGTCTCTGAGACTGTCCTCAGTTCTTTTCATTCTTTTTTCTTTATTCTGCTCTGCAGTAGTTATTTCCACTATTTTATCTTCCAGGTCACTTATCCGTTCTTCTGCCTCAGTTATTCTGCTATTGATCCCATCTAGAGTACTTTTAATTTCATTTATTGTGTTGTTCATCGTTGCTTGTTTCATCTTTAGTTCTTCTAGGTCCTTGTTAACTGATTCTTGCATTTTGTCCATTCTATTGTCCATTCTATCTCCAAGATTTCGGATCAACCTTACTATCATTATTTTGAATTCTTTTTCAGGTAGACTGCCTATTTCCTCTTCATTTGTTAGGTCTGATGGGTTTTTATCTTGCTCCTTCATCTGCGGTGTGTTTTTCTGTCTTTTCATTTTGCTTATCCTACTGTGTTTGGGGTCTCCTTTTTTGCAGGCTGAAGGTTCGTAGTTCCTGTTGTTTTTTGTGTCTGTCCCCAGTGGCTAAGGTTGGTTCAGTGGGTTGTGTAGGCTTCCTGGTGGAGGGGACTAGTGCCTGTGTTCTGGTGGATGAGGCTAGATCTTGTCTTTCTGGTGGGCAGGTCCACGTCTGGTGGTGTGTTTTGGGGTGTCTGTAGACTTATTATGATTTTGGGCCGCCTCTCTGCTAATGGGTGGGGTTGTGTTCCTGTCTTGCTAGTTGTTTGGCATAGGATGTCCAGCACTGTAGCTTGCTGGTCGTTGAGTGAAGCTGGGTGCTGGCGTTGAGATGGAGATCTCTCGGAAATTTTTGCTGTTTGATATTATGTGCAGCTGGGAGGTCTCTTGTGGATCAGTGTCCTGAAGTTGGCTCTCCCACCTCAGAGGCACAGCACTGACTCCTGGCTGCAGCACCAAGAGCCTTTCATCCACACCGCTCCTTAATTTGGGATGATTCCTTGTCTATTCAGGTATTCCACAGATGCAGGGTATATCAAGTTGATTGTGGAGCTTTAATCCGCTGCTTCTGAGGCTGCTGGGAGAGATTTCCCTTTCTCTTCTTTGTTCTCACAGCTCCCAGGGGCTCAGCTTTGGATTTAGCCCCGCCTGTGCGTGTAGGTCGCTGGAGGGCGTCTGTTCTTTGCTCAGACAGGACGGGGTTAAAGGAGCCGCTGATTCGGGGGCTCTGGCTCACTCAGGCCCGGGGGTAGGGAGGGGCACGGAGTGTGGGGCGGGCCTGCGGCGGCAGAGGCCGGCGAGACGTTGCAGCCTGAGGCGCGCCTGTGCGTTCTCCCGGGGGACTTGTCCCTGGATCCCGGGACCCTGGCAGTGGCGGGCTGCACAGACTCCCCGGAAGGGCGTGTGGCTAGTGACCTGTGTTCGCACACAGGCCTCCCGGTGGCGGCAGCAGCGGCCCTAGCGTCTCATGTCTGTCTCTGGGCTCCGCACTTTTAGCCGCGGCTCGCGCCCGTCCCTGGAGCTCTCTCAAGCAGCGTTCTTAATCCCCTCTCCTCGTGCACCAGGAAACAAAGAGGGACGTAAAAGTCTCTTGCCTCTTCGGCAGTTCCAGACTTCTCCCCGGACTCTCTCCCGGCCAGCCGCGGTGCACTAACGCCCTGCAGGCTGTGTTCACGCCGCCAACCTCAGTCCTCTCCCGGCGCTCCGACAAAAGCCGGAGCCTCAGCTCCCAGTCCCGCCCGCCCTGGCGGGCGAGCAGACAAGCCTCTCGGCTGGCGAGTTCCGGTCGGCCCGATCCTCTGCGCTGGAATCTGTCCGCTTTGCCCTCCGCACCCCTGTTGCTGTGCTCTCCTCCGCGGCTCCCAAGCTCCCCCACTCCGCCTCCCGAAGCCTCCACCCGCGAAGGGGCTTCCTAGTGTGTGGACACTTTTCCTCCTTCACAGCTCTCTCCCGCTGGTGCAGGACCCGTCCCTATCCTTTTGTCTCTGTTTAGTTTTTTCTTTTGCCCTACCCAGGTACGTGGGGGGTTTCTTGCCTTTTGGGAGGTCTGAGGTCTTCTGCCAGCGTTCAGTAGATGCTCTGTAGGAGTTGTTCCACGCGTAGATGTATTTCTGGTGTATCTGTGGGGAGGAACGTGATCTCCGCGTCTTACTTTTCCGCCATCTTCCCGGAAGTCCTCGACTTTATTTTTATTTATTGGATTTTTATGTATTTTTATTCATTGGATTTTTATGTTATTAATTGGGGAATATTTTATACCTTCTTCAGTAAGGTTAGTCATTTAAGTAGTTAAATGCATCAGAAATATTATTTTTATTTCCTTAACAATATGGGAATATTTCTTTGGATTTTCACTAATGAAAAAAAATTTTTTTGGTTCTATGGCCATATATTTTTATCCCTATGTCTGTATATTTAAATGTCGGGCAAAATAACAGTGTGACAAGTGGATATTTAGATATTTTTAGTTTCCTTCATTTTATTTCTTTGCATTTTCTAATTTTTAGATAAATATGTAAAAAAAAACTCTGTGGAAAGAAGCATTGACTTATGTCCTTAAAACAACCGGCAACCATGTCTGAATACCATGAAGGATTTCAGATTGTACCAATGCCAGTTCTGAGAAGATCACTGCTTTGGAGACCAAAGTGTTTTTCAGTTGTGGAACCAAAGTAATTTAAGTAAGAACAAACATAAATCAATAAACTTGTCAAACCTGGCCTATCAAAGTGCATACACAGTATTGTATTTTTCTCACATTAAAATATATTTTTCTTGGGCTTCCCTGGTGGCGCAGTGGTTGAGAGTCCGCCTGCCGATGCAGGGGACGTGGGTTCGTGCCCCGGTCCGGGAAAATCCCACATGCCGCAGAGCGGCTGGGCCCGTGAGCCATGGCCGCTGAGCCTGCGCGTCCGGAGCCTGTGCTCCGCAATGGGAGAGGCCACAATGGTTAGAGGCCCGCGTACCGCACAAAAAAAAAAAAAAAAAAATATATATATATATATATATATATATTTCTCAGTGGTGCTCAGTATCTATTCTTTTGCTTCTCTTCATATTCTAAGAATGGTTCTGGAGACTCTTGCAAATCTGTGTGCTAATAAAAATGGGTGCTTATGGGCAACTGTGGTACATTTTGCATTATTAAACGTTTCAGATTTCTCCTAAATTTGCACATATATAATGATGTAAAATATAAAGTATGATACCAATTCTATATATTGGTATCGATATTAAATCCTAGAATTAAGAATATTTTTGCCTTATAGAGATTTTTAATGATACTGATTAATTTTTTAAAATAAAATGTTCAGCTTTTTAATAAAAGGTCATTGATACAATCTACGATAATGATGCTAGCATAGTTAATAAAGCAGAATAGAAACCAAAATTTTGGCCAAAGAGCCAGAGTATTCTTTGTGCACAGTTAGAATTTTTGCTAGAAAGCATGTCCTCAATTGGGCCAGAATTGATTATAGTTTTGCGACAATTCCAAGTTTATAATCTCTATTTTCTGGACCTGTTCAAAGAAAGAAATCTTCATGAAACCCATATAAAATTTGACCTTACAATTACCTTTGGATTTACGGTTGAAATATCATCTAAATATTATAGCAGTCTAGATACAAGATGCATGAAAACAGGTGAAACAACAGATGTTCAACTAAAGAAGTCATGCTTTTTGAAGAAAAATGAAATGAATTTTGAATATGCATTAACCATATTTTTGGGGTAGGAACTGTTACAATTATTAGTTTAGTAAAAGCTTCTGGAAAACCCAGATTAAATTTAGCTCTTTCCGTATTAAAGGGATTAAATATCTTAAATGTTTTAGATTAAGTTTTTTGTCCCTAAGTCAAAATAGACTGCATGTAAAATATGCAGCAAAGGCAAACATTCCATTAAAATGTAACAAAATTAGAACAAGGAAACTCAAATGTTTGCATGAACAAGGAGTAGGACATTCACATAAAGTAATCTCCAGAGTATTTTCTGGGTATTATTTTATAACTAATATTCTTCCAGGAATAGTTGTGATTGAGCAGCATATTGCTATTTTTGTCTTCTTATATTTTCTAAGCTTTTAAAACTTTGGAGAACAACTTAAGAAATACTGTTTGCATCCAGGTATTGCTATAAGAGATAGTAAAACTAGTGATGTTGGGGCTTCCCTGGTGGTGCAGTGGTTGAGAGTCCGCCTGCCGATGCAGGGGACACGGGTTTGTGCCCCGGTCCGGGAAGATCCCACCTGCCGCGGAGCGGCTGGGCCCGTGAGCCATGGCCGCTGGGCCTGTGCGTCTGGAGCCTGTGCTCAGGATGTTAAGTGATAGGAATTTATATGGTGAAATTAAAATATTTTTCAACTTATGTGGGAAAATAATAATTTATCATTTGGGACCCTATTTACATGACAGGTATGAATCAAGTCTCATTCCTGAATCAAAGTATTGATTTAAGAATTTTATTGATATTTCCAATTGCTGCAGCCTCAGTAGAACAGGTCTTTTTTTAAATTTTGAAATTAATTAAAAAAGTAGTTAATAAAAGTATGCCCAACAAATATCTAATTCAGCATTGCTGCCAATAAAATACAAATTATGTTAAACAGTCCTTGCTAATAACAACATAATGATGATTTTACTAAAATGCATGCAAGAAAAGTGATTGTTGTGGGATAAATATATACTAATTCAAATTATGTTAGTCTTTATTATTTTAATTATCAAAACAATTCAGACCTGACGACAGAACACAGACATGCACAGTAATAATAGATTTCAGACAATTCAATATTTTGTCAGCTTTCAATCATATTAAAAAAAGCACATAGCACATATTTTTAAAATTTGTTCTTATGTGGTATATTTACATATATAGTGTGTGGGCCTGCATTTCTGTTCTTGTCCTGGGTCCTGAAAATAATAGAGAACAGCCTGTCTCTATTATACAGGGCCATTTAGGAATAAAGAGCAGAGTTAGTATCAGTCATGAAAGGACTGTCGAAGGGGGATGGAAAATTGGAGAAGCTAATCTTTGTTGAGCAGCTTATATGTGTCAAGGCCTATTCCATGTAATTTAAGTTCTATAAATGACTGAGATAGGTGGAGTGGGTCAGTTTCAGAGCTGAGGAAATTAAGTAATTTTTCAAGTTCATTTTGCTCATTATGTGAAAGAGTCAGAATTCAGAGCAAGGTCAGTCTGGGCTGGCTCTAATTACCCAGCTCTTTCTAAACTTAGATTGTAGAAGTAAATGAAACATGTCATAGTAGAAGACAGATCATAGTAGGCACAGAAACTGTTGATTATAGAAAATTGGTAGAAATAAAAAACTTGACAAGAAAAAAAAGATGTTTTGGGGTTTTAGAAGTACTAAATTTCTAAATTGTAGTGAGAATTAAAACACTTAGCAAATATCAAAAAGAATCTGCAAAGTCTCTCCACATTCTAGGAGTGTGGTAGATGAGTAGGATGAAAAGTGATGGAATAGTCAGGAAATAGTGTTGAATATTTAGTTTTATTTCTATATTTATAAAAATAAATTGAGGATAGCTAAAATTTATATAGTAGACATTTGAAAACACAAAAATGAACACCCTGAAGAATGTTTTTATAATTTCAAGGTAGAAAGATTTTGAGCTATGATACCAAGTCAGGACTCAAAGAAGACCTTTTTTAAAAAAGTTAATTTTTATTAAAGACAATTTATTGTCTTTAAACTGAGACAATATTGGAAACACTGGTGGAAAACCAGGATTCAGATAATTTATATTAAAAAATCTTACATGTTAATACGACCCTGTCTCAGAAAATGGGCAAATGACACCAATGGGAACTTTATACAGAAAGAAATACAAATGTCACCCACCCACTGGGAAAGTAACATGTCACATCTCTGTCTTGCTTTTCGCACTTCATCTTTCTTAGGGTATTACTGTAAAGTCCCTATTGTGGAGATATTATCCAAAAGTTAGCTCACATTTGTTAGAATAAGTTTATATTTAGCTGCTTATTAAATCTTTAATTTATCCATAGTGCGGCATTTGTTCAAAGAAATTCATCTTAGAGGATGATTATAAATCTCCAATCCTAGGATCACAACCAGGGCTTTTTCTGGGGATGAACCTAAATGTAGGTGGATACCACTGGCTTTCTGATCACTGGGCTGAAACCGAGGTTACATCAGATGATCAGTGACTGGGTCTATTTTTTCGTCCCCCCCGCCAGCAAGGATGGGAAAGGGGTGTCTCTGATTAGCATACTCAACAGAGGCTTCAGTCCGGCTCTTGGAAGATCACCCTAACCTCCAGGGCAGTGATAAGGTTTCATGTTTATCCTCTTGCAAGATAATTTGCATTTCAATAAGTAATAAAGGATTAGGCCAATTAATGAGGAACTAATCTGAAATACTTGGACTTCATGCAGCTGAAACCAGTGGGCGAAGCATGCAGGAGGGCTGGAGGCCTTTCACGGTCTCTAAACTGGTCAATGGAAACACCGGCTTCCCTGGGCCACACAGGTAAGTAGGTGTCAACACTGAAGCTTTCTTAGACTGGCTCTTCTATAAAGGGGTCAAGGAGCACAGATGCCAATTTATTTTTCTGTCATTCAGCCATTGTTAATTCTTCTTTCTCCTCTGAATACTAATCTCACCCCCATCATCTTACACCCACATGTCCTTTTTTGGAGAGCATAAGTAATGCCAAAAACCATCCTATAAAAGGGCTTACTTCCCTGTTGATAGTCCCAAATTGGTTATTTTAGATAGACAAAGTATAAGAAAAATCTTACATGTCCTAATCGATATCTGCTTGATAAAGAGAGGTGAACAAATAATAGTGCTCAATAGTGCAAATAAATCAAAAGTTTTAAAGCCTTTGAAATAACAAAAAAACCTAAATAAATTAAAGATCGTTTGTCCTAGAGTAACAAGCACATCATTTTCCTAAATAAACTCCTCAGTGAATATCTTTGGTGCTCTCACTAGGGCACGGGAACATGAGGGCTGGGTATTTCTACATTGTTTTCAGACACATTCTTGCTAATAACCCATTTCAGTTAAAATTTTACTTCTGACAAAGCGCTTAGGCACTCAATATTAGTGTCTTAGAACAAAGCTTATCCTTTAGTAAAACATCACTGAGGTTTATGGAGCATTTGTTGTACTTTTCTGTGATTCTTTTGCTGCAAACCTAGTGCAGAGTATCTAAACTAGTAGCTACTTGATCAGGCATTGTATGTGGTTATTAAATAGTATGCTCTGAACAGAACAGAACATTTAGAATAGGACAAGATTTGATTTGGTCTTCACTGTTTGTACCACCTACAGAAACTTGGATCTTTCAATTAAAATAAAGTCTAGGAGTTGTTCATTAGACATTGGATTTAACTTTAAAATATAATTTCTGTTTTATTAGGTAAAAGACATTTCTACCTATTGTAGAAATGTGAAAGATAGACATATGAAATTTATAATTTATATAAAAATATATAAGTACAAACGAACCTTGAACAATTTGGGGGGGGTTAGGGACACCAACACTCCCTCCTCAGTCGAAAATCCGCATACTGCTATCTTTGCCTCAAAAACAAAGGAATTGACTGATGACTCACCCAAGGGCAGGAAGCTGAAACAGTGTGGATAGGATCAGGACTCAAACCCCAGCTCTTTTTTTTTTTTTTTTTGCGGTACGTGGGCCTCTCACTGTTGTGGCCTCTCCCGTTGCGGAGCACAGGCTCTGGACGCGCAGGCTCAGCGGCCATGGCTCACGGGCCCAGCTGCTCCGCGGCATGTGGGATCTTCCAGGACTGGGGCATGAACCCGTGTCCCCTGCATCGGCAGGTGGACTCTCAACCACTGCGCCACCAGGGAAGCCCAAACCCCAGTTCTTTTGAATCCACATATTGTGATCTCAAATCCAACACAGACTTTTCCCACACTTAGTTAACTTAAAGATCTGTAAACTGAAGATACAGGTACTATATTTATTGAAAAAATTCTGCATATAAGTGGACCCATGCAGTTCAAGCCCATGTTATTCAATGGTCTACTGTACATATTTTTATATAAAAAGAAATATGTACGTGTATATGTGTACATATAATATCATAAGGGCATTCACATTAAAAGTGAGCCACTAAGCCACATGCATGACGTAATTCCTGCCCTTTGCATGTTGCAGTTCACATGGGATGGTAGGTGTTTTGTACTGGGTCAGGAGACCTCAGTTCAAGTAGGCACAGAGAATCTTCCATGTTCTCCTCTCTAAAAGTGGTTCAAATAGAACTCTTGGATTCCAGAGGCCTTTGGGCTCTAATATTCTATATTTTATAATCTAACATTTGTATGACTCTATAACTAAATAAAAGAAAATCCAATTTCAACAGTTCCAAATAATTATGAAACTTGTGGAGAGTGAAAAGCATACTTTTATTAGCTTTGGGATAATATTTAGGGACCAAAAAGTAATTTTTAAAAGAGAAGAAAATGTCTTCTGAAAATAAAACCTGCACCCAGGCAAAATTATAAGGACCTAATGATTACACCTACAAAAACACAGGATAAACGTTTAATGAAAAGAGAAGGTAGAAATTTACCAAATGATTGAGTGGTGGTAATGGGCCTCTGAAAGGTTAATTTTTCATCTTAATATTCTTTTTATTGAACCACTTTTATTTTTATTCTAAATGAAAAAGACCAAAACTAAGAGTACTTGGAAAGGGTTAAATACCACCGTTTACTCTGATGTACTTGCAATTGGTCTTCCAAATATCAAGGTGAAAAGTATTCAGTTTTGAAAGTTGTTCTTTCTTGTTATTGAAAAAGAGAGAAATCTTGTTGCATCCTTTAATGTAGGTACATCAGTGTTTTCCTTACCAAGAATTTCAACAGACTTATAACAACTGATGACTGGTGCCTGATGGAGAGCTCCCACCACTCTGAGGGTAAAGGGTGTACAGGCGGACTCATGTGACCCCAGACCCTCCGCCTGCCAAGGGGACTGAATTCTCGAAAAGACCGCCTGAATCCAGCTGGGACTATGGACTCCTCCTTCCCCTGAGTCTAGAGTATCTGGGAATATGGTACAAGGGAGAGAGACATTTTGGAATGGTAAATGAGAATGTACTATATTTAATTGGTTTCTACAAAAACCACACATATTTTGGGGAAGATAATGTTTAGTGATCTCTTGAAAATGTTGACCAAGATGTCATCAATTACACATAAAATGAAAAAAATGCAAACTTTGTATGGCAGTTTTCTGGTTACTAGAACAATGATTGAACCATCTGCATGATATTTACAGTTTGAGACCCGAAGAACAGCAGGACTTCAGCTGAAACCTCTAAGTTTTGCCCGGTGTTTCCTCAGAATTATTAATTGGTCCACATTTGGCATGCCAGTAAAGTTCTCATGAAACTTAACTAGGGCTAGCTAAAAACTTGGCATTTGTCCTTGGAAAAAAAAAAATCGACTTGAGTTTGCTTAAAGGTCTATGAACCTCAGGAAACCTCTCAGTGACCCTTCCTACAGTGTGGTGGTTTCTAGTGATATCTGAAACCAAGAATGTTTTGTGAAGGATTTGGGTTTCATTTGGAAAGCCATATCTAATCCTGGATACTGCCTAATGAATTAAAAGTCTGGTTCTCCTTGGATCTTCATAAAGGCAGTGCTATGTGTAAAATTCATGACTTCTTCTACAGAGTAAAATAGCACTTCTCAATTAGTCATTTTAAAATGCCTTCTTGGATTTTTTAAAACGTTCTTTCTGCATATATATATTCTGTCATCACAGTTATCTAAAATATAGGCATACGTTGAGTCTATCACTTGAAGCTGTAGCACAATTTCTCTTAAAGAACATAATTATTATAACAGATAACTATTTTATTGATACTATTGCATATTCTAAAAGTATTTCATGTATTTTGTAGACTAAAACAATCCCAAGAATAACAAGTTTTGACTATGTGCAGCTGGGGAAAGTAACTACCTCCCAAGTAATAACTGGATGGTCCTCCAGGTGCTGAGTGGGGTACTGGTGGACCTGGCTTTCTCACTCTACTTTTATCCCTCACAAGCACACACACAGGCTTCCATATACACACTTTTCTGCAGCATATGGGAATTACCTCCCCCAAATGAGGAAAATGACTCAGTGGATATGAACATTTAATGATAAAAAATATTTCCAAAAGGTATTAGAAAAATAACAACTACAGCTGATTGTCAAGGAAAATATGCAGTATTAAAAAGTGGCTTAAGAGATATGAATTGGAAATAACCTCTCTGTTTCCCTTTTTGAATCATCTTTAGCAGCTTTTTTGGTCTAAGTGAATTTTCAGCTTTTTTGTTCTAAGGATTTATTGTCCACAGTTCCTTACTGTTTTTGTATCTCAAATTCTTAGATAAAAAGTCTGAGAAGTATTGACATTCTTCATGTTTCTTAGTCTGTTTAGACATCATTATTTTAGGGCCTGTCTTTATTTTAGGAATCAGTAGAAATGATTTAGGAAAAGTAATCTATATGAGGATTATTAAGAAAAGATATGTATATATATATATATATATTTCTTTCCGTTATTCTGAGCCACTATGCAACTATAGAGAGGAAAATTTTTATATTGATAATGACTGATTCTGATGGCCAAAGAATTAAGAACAAAGTTCTACCAGGGCCAAAAAAAGAAAATGAAATCCTTCCAACCTTGATATATAGGCACTAACACTTTCTTTTCTACTGAGTTTCTTGTACAGCCACGTATAGCCACGTATAGTTCACTGTACAATTTTTTTATTTGAAAGTTTTAACAATACATTTTAAATAGGTTTATCAATTAATACCTTATGAGATGTGCTCTATACTTACAAAGAGTACTTTCCACTTGGATGGCATATCTGTGGACAGACCACTGTACCAGGGTACAGTGTCTAATTTTAGGACATCCAGTTCGATTTTCTTTTCTGACCATTGAGACTTCATGAGCAAGTAGAACATCGACATCACAAGTCATAGAGGTGCTTCTGACAGAGGCGACCCTGCTATGATCTGTATCATAAAGGCTTTTTATCATCATAGGCAGTGGAAGGGAAAATGTGTCTCTAGGAAATTTCTAAGAAACTAGATCCTTCTCCCTTTTCAATTATAAGGCAGTTGTTAACAAAGGGCAACATGTAACCAAGTAAAAGGAATGCAGTCCGTGAACTTTGGCCCACGCCATACTCTCGTAGATGCTGGAAGTAGTCTAAGCCAAGTCATCACCAGTGATCTTAAGCTCCAGCTGCCATTATGATTATAGGTCTTTCTAAATCACCTCTAAACCACCACTCATGTATTTCAGGTCTTTCAATAAGCAGTTAACTTCCTGGGGAGCTTGTCATACAAATCCCCAAATTTTCTTGTAACATCTTAGCTGTAATCCATCTTAGTAAATCTCAGTCATTTTTGGCTTTACTTAGCACTGATTTGTTGTCAAGGCAAATGCTTTGTCCTTCCACCAAGAAGTCATGGGTCTGCCTGTCTTACTGCCATTGGTTTCTGATTCCTGCTACACTACAACCTCCTGATACAAACACTCATATGAAGTAGTAGTTTAATCCTTTTGCGTAATTTATTTGTGCACTTCTCACAACATACATTTCCATACAATCTGGTCATTAACTGATCGTGTGGGTCACTATATATACTGCAAATTTGCTTTTCTTTATTCTATTAAACATATTTTATTTATAAGCTATCTACTCATAGATATATACTTTTGTAGAGTGTGGCTAATGGATATGAATTATAATACAGTGTTACATTTTGTTAAGAGACAAAGTTATTTCTGAAGAAATTTTTTCATAGAATATTTGGTCATTTGCAAGAATGAAAGTTTGGTTTCTGAGGAAAGCATGAGAAAATGATGATGTACAATGAGATACTGTATAGAAAACAGACAAGCCCTTTTAGCTTGTGTTTGATGATAAAGATGCCTTCACTCAACAAAGAATAGACGAGGCCCATCAAAACGTCAACGTCGGGCTTCCCTGGTGGCGCAGTGGTTGAGAATCAGCCGGTCGATGCAGGGGACACGTGTTCGTGCCGGGTCCGGGAAAATCCCACATGCCGCGGACCGGCTGGGCCCGTGAGACATGGCCACGGAGCCTGCGCGTCAAACGTCAACGTCAATGACATTATCATTACCTCTTTCTGCAGTTGCTAACAAAAGTGATTTCATTTCAGGAAAAGATAATATGAGAAAGCACTGTTTGGCCAATATGCAATCATTAAACTATCCCCCCAGTTTTTTTCTTTTCTCATTATTTCTCCCAGCTAAATTCACTTCTCCTTAATAAACGTTGTCATTTTTTTCTCTTTTGGCTATACAGAATCAGAAGCATGTTGATGGAGGGGATCAAGCTTACCAGGAGTGCAATATCTAGAGATAATTTTCCTTAAGGCAGAGTGTTCACATACTCATGATGCCGGGTCATCCCAAGGGCAAGGCTTACAAAAGACAGTGTTCAAAGAAGCTTGGTATCGGGAGAATTTGCCTATTGCAGTCTGCATTTATGGTCAGTTTTGCAGCAAGTTACTTAGCTACACTTCTTGGAACCAAGGGAGATTTGGGGAGGAGTAATTTCAGGACTCTGCTTCTTTTCAGTTTGTTTCTTCTTGGCCCAGAGGATTTTGTGATACAAGAATAGGCAAAGTATATCATTTATTAAACTCATCTAAATGGCAGGCAGAGCTTAGGAAGTTTTTCATATGTTTTCTCATTTAATTCACAAAGCAAGCTCTTGAGATAGACACTAATTATCATTGTTATCATCCCCTTTCAGAGATGCACGTGGAGTTTACACAGCTTGTTTAAGGAGATAAAATTCTTAAGTTCCAGAACTACAATTATGACTTAAGCCTTTAGGATTTCACACAAACACAGCATAAAGAAGTGTGGATGCTAGAACTAGACCCTTTTACTAAAAATCAAGGTCTCTTGTTTATTAATTTTGTCACTTGGGGTGAATTAACTTTTCTGTGTCTCAGTGTCCTCAAATGGAAGCAATAATTATTTAACACATGCAAAGGACTTGGGGCTTAACACATAGGAAATGCTTAATACATATTAATTACAATGCTAGGCTTTCTTCAAAGAATTTTATTATGTATTAATTCAATATGCTCATAGAAATTATATGTATAAATACAAATATTCAGAATTTTATATTTGAAATAACTTTTCAGGAAGGATTTTATTATATCCTAGGCACAATATATGTCTATATTTTTATGCCAAATATAAGAGGAATGCTGAGTTTCTCTCTGATAGTATAAAATGTCACGTTTCCTTACAACACGCAAATGCTTTACTTCAAAAGGCCAAATCTAAAGGTGCTGTCTAGCTTGATTTATTTGGTCCTATTTTAATCAGGACTGTTTTGCCCTACAAACTAAATTGCTTTGAGGAGGACCTGTCTCTGGGAAGCACATTATCATTTTGGCTCACACAGCAGGATGCTTCCTTCCCTGTAATGGGGCTTCTTTCAGCTCCCCTATAGGGCAGGATCTTGATGGGAAGGAAGGGAAAAGCAAGGTCAGACATTGTCATGGCACAGACAGTACTGTGACAATGGATAAACAGGTGCACAGGAGTGCAGGCATGCATACAAGTTCGAGAGAGTCTGCTCCTGTAACTCAGAGTTAGGTTGCCCATGGGCAGCCTCCCAAAACATTCCAACCTATGCCAGTGCTTAAGGCTGTAGGACTGGAATAACCACGAGTAATAAATACCGCGTGGAATTCGGTAGAACTTGCAGCTTCCACCTCCAACTTCTTTGTGGATCCAACATTCTAAGAAATAGTTGCTCTTTTACAGTTGAGCCAAGGAGCTTGAGAGCAGATAAGGGACTCATGTGAGGATCTGTACCACATTAGTTGTGGTAGAATCGTCGATCCCAGAGCCCAATTCTTTGCATTATATATTCTATCTCTGATCAAAAGTAAAAGTAAAAGTGCTTTTGGATCATTAGCCAAGGAGCCAATAATTCAATGCTTAAGAAAGACTAGTATTATATGATAAAGAACATTCAGAAAAGATTTCATTGGACTACCAGTTCATAAGCTGGCACTGAGCATGAATAGGCTATTATGGATAGACATGGTAAAGTGCAAAGATAATGGGACTTGGCTTTTTGTCCTTTGAGAGTTGATTTGAGTTAGGGAGGTCAAAGTTAAAATACATTAGTAGCAATTTAGAAGCAAGAACGAGTATGTCAGAAAAAAGCCTGGTGACTTGGACGGTTAGAGTTGGACGTGCACATTGATGAGTGGCTAGGGGGAGTAAGATAGAAGAGGTGGGGCCTTTTTGGCTTACTTCTTGGGTCTCCTGTCTTCTGGTTTTTCAGCTGTTTCTTGGAGGGAGTCATAATACTGGTAATATGGGTCGAATGGATAGGCCATGACTCAACCATGTTATCTGGACAAGTAGTAGACATGTCTTTAAAAATTAGCATGACTTTTTTTCCTCTTGTGTTTAAATCTAAAAGCAATAGGGTGAGTATGTGTGTAAAGTTTGCCAAACATTAAGGGCAAAATAAACAACTAATAAACAACCCATATAACTGAGGAGCATATTTCCATATAACGAAGAAAGAGCAAAATGAGATCAGGAAAGTGAATGTAAAGAAATATAATGATTTATCACGAACTGTTATGACCCAACATAGTTAATAGAGAAAGGAATCCATTTTCATAGGATGCATATGGGACTCAAGATTTTTTGGCAGTTGGAGCATCTACCTTGTTCCCTTCTCTCTAGTCTGTCTTTCCCTTTCCAACATACAAAATAAAATGAAAGCACTTACAGAGCAAGAGAAAACCTGAGGGGAAAATGTCCGTCTCAAAGCCAGACGGGCAGAGTCACCGCCGGCTGCACACATTACACTGTTTGGTGGTAGCTCTGCAGCTGCCAAGTACATCTCAAGAGTGACTGTAAACACTTTTGGCCCCAGTGGAGTCAGGGATCCAGAAGGCTGACAGAGCGTCCGTGCACCATCTGCCAGCAGGGGACGGGGACAGGCCAAATGCTGATCGAATTACACCCGTGTGACACTTCCTACTGTAATCACACCCTCCTTTTGCAGAGGCCAGGCTGGGACTAGAAGAGCAACCACTGTGATCAATGTCATCAGAGAAGGCTGGTGTCAGTGAGCAGCCCAGCTCAGCAGTTAAGAGAGCTCGGGCAAGCATCTGCTTGCTGCAAGAGGCATTCGCCTAAAAGGGCTGCCTAAGCTACCAGATGGAAGAAAGAGAAATGTTTTTACAGAAGTATGGCCTGTGCTTAATAATGATTAGGTTTGAGTGAGGTATAGCATGAATAAAATGCTTTAAAAAATAAGGGTTTTGAGAAATCTCACTGATCAAGGCACACATAAATACATAAAGCAATACAGGGAGAGAATGCTATTAAATATATTTTATATATATCTAATATATATATATTAAATATATGAAGAAAAGATCTCAAGTTCAAAATATTTTCATGTAATCATCTTTCATATATATTTTTGGTCACTTCACCCAGCATGTGGAATCTTACTTCCCCCGACCAGGGATCGAACCCACGGCCCCTGCACTGGAAGTATGGAGTCTTAACCATTGGACCCAGGGAAGTCCCTTTCAAATATTTTTAGTGCACATGTTATCCCTTAGAGTTTCTTCTTCTTTCTTTCTAATCCCCTCCTTCTACTCAGTTAGCCATAGCTTTCTGATACTGGGCATGACCTCATTAATAAGAACAGTCCCTGGGCTGGCAAGTATGTACACCCCAGAGGGCTTAGCAGTGTTAGGCAAAGACTAGCACTAGGTATATTTCAATTCAACTGGGAATGGGGAAGGCTTGAACCTCAATCATGTTTTACCCTTGCTTCCAATAGGAAGGTTGCTTATGTTGGGAAATGGAAGTACAAAAAGCAAAGGTATAGAGTTCTTAGATTCCAGAAGAAGCTGGTCTTGGGTTGGTTGGTATATCAGCCAACCAACATTTTATTTGGCTAAGAAGAAAGGTCCACAGAAGTCTGTCTGTCTCTCTCTCGTATATATATACATACACACTGGGAAGTAAAATGTTCATAATGTTTACATGAGACTTAGTAAAACTCCAAATTGAATAACTCCTTCTACTATTGTTTTATGTAAGACTAGAATTTGTAAACATTCACCTATGGTCCCAGTTAAGCATTCAGATGAACAGAGTGGGCTGAATTCATGCTTCTCAGAATATGTTTTGCAGACCAGCTGGTCCATCACAGGACAAGTATAGACTTTGAGAGTAAGTGGTTAGAAACTTTTATAGCACTTTGACAGAGTACTTTTTTTATGTCTGTTGAATCAAATGATAAATAATTTGGGTTTGTGTTTCATGTGTGTAATGTTATTTAATTTTTCAAATATTCATTTTATGATATCTTACAAAGTTATCAATCCATGCAGGACAGGGAGTAAAAAAATCCTTGATGATAGTTGCTTGCATACTGCTAACTTAATAAGGCTTTAATAAGGCTAACTGTGCATTCCACAATTATCTGTGCACATATACATGCTTACTTCCAAGGCCAGTGTTTAACGAGGAAAACCAAGGTGAAATTTATCATGTCATGATCCCACGGAAGAGGTTTTAAAGGGCACAAAATCTGCTTCCTAAAGCTGTCTGCTGAGCTAGCTCAATGATGTCGGGGAAAAAAAATAAACCAGAGGGTTTGAGAAAGTGGTCACTATTTAATGATACAAACAACTTCCTTTGTAGAAACTCTCCATCTCAGTACCTGTGGGCACCATAGAAGAGCAGGCTATTGCGGAGAAAACTTTATTTTATACCATTTAAAAATGGAGATATTAACACTTCATGTGTCATAAATACTCCTTTTTTTCTGGGTAGAAATCCACTTCACTACCTTTTCAGCAATCCATAATAATCTTTTAGCAAGATCTCTTTTTTCCTCCCTTTTTCTATACTTTTCTTATCTTCTGTTTCTTTCTTCTCTGTATCTGTGCTAAGTTGTTGGGAGTTAGAGAGTTATGGGCTTAAAGTTTTAGTATTAACAGGAAATGAATTTGGTATAGATTGTCGCTTGTTAAATATGTCACAAGTGATACAAAGTTCTACCTTTTTATGTCTCTAAATATAAATATATGGTTTAATACTTTCCAACCTCAGTCCATTGGAAATCCTTGGAGAGGGGTATTTGTATAAAGGTACAATAATATGATAAAATAGAAACAATAGAAAGTAACACGATAATCAAGGTGGAAAAATTAATTCTTAAAATGTCACTTAATTTCAAGTAATTAATGAGAGAAGATACAGAAATTTTATTTTGACATGTGTAGGTTTGTAAATAGGAGGACTTGGTTCTTTTACTCTGTTTTGTACAGAACTGAATATATTGAACCTTGCAGGGTTACTGTTTATTTCTGGTCAAATAAGTTTTTCTATTCATGTTCAGATTATCTCCAGTAGCTGTTCCAAGCCTAGCTAATTATCAGAATTGCCTGGAGAACTACCAAATAAAAAATCTTTGGAGGTGAGACCTGGGAATCCCTAAACTTAAAATCCTCTATAGGTGATTTTAATGAACGCTTTAGTTTGGGAAATACTTGTCTGGAGGCAATAGTCCCAAGTGGGAAAAAAACTAATTTAACATTTTTAGAAGCATCTTAATTCAAATGTAGGACGTTCCATTCCTTCTCGAAGTTCTATGGCACCTCTTAAGACATGGGCTAAACCATGTGGCACGTATGCTGTGTGGATCCCTGTTATCTCCTTAAGGATGAGGACACATTTTCTTTTATTGCTCTCTGCCACATGCTTATTGCATTGCACTGAGGCATTCAATTAACACCACTGAATAAAGTGGCATTCCCAAGAGAAATTGTGGCTGAAAAAGGGAGTAGAGCATTAATAGGAGGTGGTAAGAAGTTATTACACACCAGAGGCTGCCTTGAGCAGCCAACTGCTGGTGGAAACTGTCCCTCTTCTGAGAATCCCTTACCAACGGGAAATTTTTAGGACTCTGTACCGCTATGGAGTCCTTAGATATCTCAGAAGGGGGACACAGGATTGCAAGAAAGCTAAGAGATTAGCCAAAGCATTGTCTTCTAAAAAGAAAAAACACATTTCAAGTGAAACTTAAATTTATAACTCATATACTCTAACTTAAAAAACATCCGGAGGAGAATTCTCAAACTCACACAAATGCTATTTCCAAGTGTCAATACACAATTGTCACTATTAAAAAAAAGCAGACAATTAAGAAAAGAATTCAATCCTGGTGAATAACTTATGTGCAACAATAACTAACTGAGGCAATCATTTTAAGAATACATCATGGGCTTCCCTGGTGGCGCAGTGGTTGAGAATCCGCCTGCCAATGCAGGGGACACAGGTTTGAGCCCTGGTCTGGGAAGATCCCACATGCCGCGGAGCAACTAGGCCCGTGAGCCACAACTACTGAGCCTGCGTGTCTGGAGACTGTGCTCTGCAACAAGAGAGGCCGCGATAGTGAGAGGCCCGCGTACCGCGATGAAGAGTGGCCCCCGCTTGCCACAACTGGAGAAAGCCCTCGTACAGAAACGAAGACCCAACACAGCCATAAATAAATAAATAAATAAATAAAAACAAAGAATACATCATAATTACTAAAGCCATCTGTAATTTCATTTCAAGATATGGGATTACTGTTTCTATTAAAATGGCAGTATTAAGGTAAGCAATATTTTTCAGTATTTTTTAAATTTTTGATCATAAATAGTTGCTTGTAATGACAAAATTAATTATGGCCCTGTTTAATATTGCCATATTTGGCAATTAACAATTGTGCTCTATCATCTAAGAAAACTTTTTCTTACAAGGTATTAGGCCCAATTGAAGAACATTGGTAAGGATGAAAACAAACTGCATGGCTAATAAAAGCGCTCGAAATGTCAGGTAGAGTCTGAGAGCTGTATTTTACATGTTTCTTCTTTTTCATATCTTTCTAAGATTGTACCTTAAAAAGATCGCCTTCATCTCTTGTTATAATTCTTACTTCATTGGATTAATCAATTCTCAAAGATTTATAGAATGATAGAGTACATCATGCCTTGATGAAAACCACTCATTCAGCTTTTCTGGCATTTATTCATATGAATATTAACCTCATTGCTTGACACAATTTAAGGGATAAGTCTATATTCCCCACAAACAACCTGTTGAAAACACCTGACTGATCTCAGCAAAGACTTCCCAGCACAAAGACGTAGGTTGAGTCTAGCAGTCTCTTTTTCCTCACCATACCTCTTAGGTGCCTATCATACCCAGGCAGCACGCCATCCCACCTGCTCTCCCCGCTTAGAATTTTGGTTGCCATGGTTTGAAATTACCTGACTTGTAGCTTATTATATTAACTTGCTAATCAATTTCCTCTGTGTAATAAAGGGCTTTAAACCCAATTAGTATATGCATTTTATGTTTTTTTAGAAAGAAGTTTTTATGAAAGAAATATAAGCCCATGTTAAATTACATGTTACACAAGGGTTTATAATGGAAAACAAGAATTCTTTTTCCCAATTTATTCTCACTTACAACCTGCCCTTCAGGGGGCAGTTTTAAGACATATGAGCATTTAGTTTTCTTGTAGTTACCTATCTCCCAAATACATGTTCACTGCTATATCTTCACAAAATTTAGAAATTTTTACTGCTGTCTTCTTTTATAAGTGAGGATTTAGTTTACTTATCCTACCTTCATCTTCCCTAACACCTTTCCCATTTAATAGTTATTTTACTATTCTAGTTCTTCTATTGTTGCTTTTCTAAGTTTAAATAATTATTGAAAACTTTATTTCCTGTTCCATCATAAGTAACTCAATGCTGAACCTATACATTAAGGATATTGGCACCCTTATCTTTCTGGCATTTTTCCTCCGTACCTTCTCGTTTCCACCATTTGTTCAAGTCACATTAAATTTTATACTGCTAGATTGATAACATTTATATTTAGTTCTATATTCCAAATATAATCTTAGGTGTTTAATCTATAGAGTGAGTTTAAAAGTTGAAAACCAATAAGCTAAGTTATCTTAAATTTTTTTTTTTACTTTTACATTATTGTGACCACAAAAATTTGGCTCACTGTATAGCAGAGTTGTGGGCTATGCTTATATTTACTTCTTAGGTGTTCTCATGGGTCAAATTTGGTAGCACTCAAGGGAGAATATTTCTACAATTGTGTTCAAATGTAATATCTTCTTTTATACTCCACCAATTATTCAAATATTTAATTTGATCCATATTTGACTATGGATTTTTTTGTTTGATGTTTTAAACTTTTCCCTAGTTTCTGTTGCCTTTGTTTTTTTTCTTATTGGGATAAAAGACGTATGCTCTTTTCATTATATCCCTAATATGATCCAGGTTCTTAATCATTTTAGTTATTTCTTGAACTGATTATGTTCCTCTTTTTGTAGGCATTCTTCTTGGAGGCCACCTTCCAGTTTACCTTAGACTATCGTTTTTTAGACTTGTATTGAAGAAATTAGAATCATTCTTAATATTTCAGTTCTTTTGCTGGTGAATTGGCAGAATTGCACTAACTTAAAATTGCACATGGCCACATGACTTGCTTTGGGCAACAATATATGAGTGAAAGATCCTAAAAGCCAGTGGGCAATATATCATATTCTTCCCCCTGATACACAGGGATGGGTGGAGACTCCAAATTCTAAATCCCAGAGTGAGGAGACATGAACCAGAGCCCTCATCCATTATTCATAAAATAGTCATTTATTGAACACACAGTATGTGCCAGATTTTATGTATGTATATGTGTGTGTGTATATATATATATATATATATATATATATGTATGAATGCATGTCTACAGAGAAATCTAGACAATTTGTTAGGTTTTTGAAGCTATGAATTGCATATTCAGGCACCTGAGACTCTGGGGCAGAGTTATGTTGCAGAGCCTGAGAGTTGTTCTAGAATGGAGCAGAAAATGATGGAAGAAAATTGGAGCTTGTCAAAGACAAATAGGACGTATTGGGGGACAAGTTATCAGCGTTCACAATCCCATTATTGGATCAGGCAATAGATTCACTCAGGTAAGTTGGTGCTTTCACAGGGCTGAAGAAAGCTCCTCTTTGCTCATCTTCTAAAAGAGTAGTAGATCTAAGGTTATACCCCCTTAGTTGGTACCACCTTAAGGGCAAACCTTGTGGATATTAAAGGACACAGTATGGTTCAGGTGAGCCTAGGAGAAGCTGGGAGTGGAGAAGGGAAGAGTCACAGAGTCTCACCCTGGAGTGTTCAAAAGCAGAGCCATCCTCTATCCTTACTGAATGTCTATTCATTCAACAATTCATTCCCTCAATGACATTGGTCCTTTACTTGCTACATACTATTTAGATGCTGGGGATACAGCCAGTGATCAGAACGGCAAATTTCTTGCCAATTTGATTTTAGATTCTAGAAAAGAGAGAGCAAATATGCAGTATATCAGGTAGGGGGAAATGTGATAAAGAATAATGAAGTTGGGTAAGAGAATGAGACAGAGACCAGGTTCTTTCATAGTGCAGTTAGGGAAGGCATTCTAGGATGGAAACCTTTGGGCAGAGATAAGAAGGACATGAGAAAGCTGCTTACTTGAATGTTTGGAAAAAGAATTTTAAGGCTGAGGAAACTCTAAGAACAAAGACCCTGAATCAGGAGCAAGCTTGGCTTGAATAAGGAGCTGTGAGAATTTCAATGTGGCTCTCGAGAAGGAATCTAGTAGCCTTAGTAGTAAAGGAACCCAGGGCCAGATCGTTAAGGGACTTATGGGTCAGGAAAGGTTTGGTGTTTATTCTGTGTGAGCTGTGAAGCTACCAGAGGAATTTAAACAGAACATGACATGGTCTGATGTGAATTTTCAAAGGCTCACTCCTGTTGTTAGCAGAATAGACAATGAGACACAAGTTTTAGTTCAAAGTAATTTTTTTCTCAAGACTTTAAAGTCTTAGCTGCATTTTAGTGTTCTCTTTTGCTGATAAATTTGATATATGTATTATTTTCATTCTTTAATTGGGAATACATTTTTTTATTACTGATAAGCTTTTAGGATCTTCTTATTCTTGTGCTCTGAAATTTCATAATGATGTGTTTCGGATAATGATGTGCTTGTGTTTAAAATTTATCTTGCTCTGCGTTTTCTGGAGCTTTTCAGTTTAAAGGCTTGTGTCCCACTTCAGCTCCTGGACCTCTTCTCTATTATCGTTTTGAAAAACATTTTCCTGTCACTGTCCTCTATTCTTTTTTTCCAGAAATTTTATTAAAAATATTTAACTTTCTGTTTTAAGCTTCTATGCCTTTTATATTTCTATTTTTCTTACTACAGAGTTAAGCATTTATTTGTATCTCTGCTTCTATTAAAAATAGAAAAACCAAAGTTAGAATAAAAAGACTATATGTCTCAAGTAAAAGTGGGAGCTTCTATAATTTTTATGTGAAATTGAATGATGTTTAATGTGTTTAATATGTACGATTTTCATTAACTTGTACATGCCAGTTTGCTCCTTTCTGACCTTAAATTGATGGTCTTCCTTCTCCTAACTTTTAAACTATCATTACAGTGGGATCTCAGAAAATAAGGGGTAAATTTGTCTTGTAAATCTAACTTATTTTAATGATGTCCTTATCTTCAAGGGAGAAGAAAATAGATTATTTGCTCAGTCATTTCAGACTGTTCAGATAATACCACAAACTTTTGACTAAAACCATCCCTGAATGCTAACTCCATGTCTCTCAACTGTGAATTAGTCACTTCGTATAATATAATTGCTTCATCCAATAGCTGCTTTTAGATGTCAACTAAATTAAACTTTTTTGATATGCAAATTGCATTGGCTGCACATGTATTTTCTGTGACCGTGTGTCACCTATCCATTTGAAACTGCACAGTCACTCTTCCTGATTTGTAATTAAGATGGCAAAACCAGATTTTCAGTTGGAAATTATATCTGGAGTCAAAACTAAATAGAAATTAATGCTGTCAGAAAACTGGCTTTGTCCTTAAAGCAGGAGGAAGGAAATCAGAACCTTAAAGAAAGCTTCAAGAAATTAGGACTCCAACCTCTGAGGCCAAATTCACATAACCTATGGTACAAGGTACAAATGACCACAATACTTTGCAGCTCTTTCTATGGAGAAGTGAAGTCTATTTCCCCATCCCTTGAGTTTAGGCTTGGCCAGATAATTTGTTTTGAATATTAAAACAGTAGTAAATATGCCACATGTAGGGACTGAAAGAGTGCTTATCCACCCTGGGAATTGCCATCTCTCTTTACGGGATGATTACCCCGTGAAGTCAGTCCAGCCAGCAAGAATGAGAGACAATGGAGTGCAAGCTCAGCCACCTAAGCTGGACCATCTCACCAAGCAACCAGACTCCAGCTCTCCTGGGTTCTGACCACAGACCTGGGAGTGAGCTCAGCTGAGACCAGCAGGAAAACCACACAACTGAGCTGTGCCCAATTTACCAAACTATGGGCTTGTGAGATATGTTTACGGTTGCTGTTATTTTAAGTCATTAGGTTTTGGAGTGATTTGTTACGCAGCCAAGATAACTGACACACTACCTTTGTCAGGCAGGAATATTGCAGTGAGATGTTAATATAAAGATTGATCTGGGCTCCTGCACCTCGGCAGGGCCGATGCAGGATCCTGGTGGCTGAGGCCAGTGGCGGCAGCTGCGGAGTCTGGGTTTCAACCAGGGCCAGGCTGCAGCGAGCTCGGTGGCGTAACCCCGCAGAAAATGCCCCCCACCTGAGGTGACCTCCTGGGAGGGAGCGCACCCCAACCCATGCCTCTGCATCCCAGCAGGGCTCTAGCCCTCTTAAAGATGAAAAAAAAAATTGATCTGAAAGAGAGTCAAACTGAAGACCAGCCTTTTGGGAAACCCACGAGTGCTGGCTTGAAAACACAGAAAACAGTCTCTGCTTAGTTAACAGTCAAATAATCATAACCATTTGAGATTAAAAAATGAAGAAGTTAGCGTAAACAACAACTGAGAGAATAGAAGATTATAGAAAAATCTGAAGAGCTCTATAAAATAAAAAAGATGGAAGATAGGAATAAGAACATAAGACACCAGCAGGATATTTTCATTAAAGAAAATGTCAGATTTAAAATAGAATCAAGCATAAGCTTAGGAAATAAAAATATAACCATTAAAACTAGCAATCTAATTTGAAAATTCATGTAAAAGTGTGGACTAAGTAAAGAAAAATCATAGTAAGTGAAAAACACGAAATAGGATGATAAAAATAAATCCAAGTATCAGTAATCTCAACATAGGTGGATGGATTAATCATAGCAAAAAGAGACACAAAGGACTTGTTTTCAAAAAATTCAAAAATATGTTTACAAGAAACAAACCTGAAAGTTATGATGCTGAAATGTTAAAAATAGGAATAAGAAAGATAGAAAGAAAAACTGTTAACCAAAATTTACCTATTATCAATGTTAATATCAAACAAATAGGATTTAAGGAGGAAATTGCTCAAGTTAATCACCCCTTTCTTCTCTCATGTTCAGAACCAATTGAGAAATGCATATAGGAGTCAGTAAGGTAGGGATAAAATTGTCACCTTTATAATTCATAAGGACGGGGGGGCAGGGATGGCTTAAGTTTTGTCAAAAATACATGCTTCTACTTTTTCTGAATTAGAAATAAATAAATAAATAAATAACAAGATCATCACACAACCTTCACCCAGTCACAGGCAGGTCTGGGCAAACACTGAGTAGAGCCACACCGACTGAGTTTACCATCTCCCAGAGGGAATACCAGTATGCACACTCTCTCCAGACATTCCAATCTAGGGGCCAGAAGTGACTGAGTTTGAATGACTAGCTCCTTTCCCAAATTCACTAATCAGAATAGTTCATTCTTCTTTCCCTGGTTTCTATTTCTATCAATATGGCAGACTACTTATCTAGAAAAATTCTCATGGTAAAGAATACTTTATGGGCTTCCCTGGTGGCGCAGTGGTTGAGAGTCCGCCTGCCGATGCAGGGGACGCGGGTTCGTGCCCTGGTCCGGGAAGATCCCACATGCCGCGAAGCGGCTAGGCCTGTGAGCCATGGCCGCTGAGACTGCGCGTCCGGAGCCTGTGCTCCGCAATGGGAGAGGCCACAGCAGTGAGAGGCCCACGTACCACAAAAAAAAAAAAAAAGAATACTTTATGGTGGATATAAAATTAAATTATATATATGAAAATATGACCAAACTGATGATAGGTGATGGAAATACGTAGAAGCCAAAAACTACAACAAATCTCATATCTCATTGTAGATTTGTATTACCCTCTAATGCATGGCAGAAGCATATAGAATCCTCTCTGGAGGAAAATACTCTAAATTGAGACCTCAAAGAGTTCCTGCACATTAATTTTCAAATAATATAACCTAGAAGAAAAAAATCACGAAACACACAAGGGTACACACGAGGATACAAGCCACCATTACTGAAGTCATCAAAAACAACAAAACCATAGATATCGACAAACTGATACTAAAGTTTATACGGAGAGTAAAAGACCCAGAATAGCCAATAAAATATTGAAAGAGAAGAACAAAATTGGCAGACTGACACTACCCAACTTCGAGACTTAGTATAATTAAGACAGTGTGGTAATGGCAAAAGAATAAACAAATAGATCAATGGAACAGAATATGGAGCCCAGAAATAGACTCACATGAAAAATAGTTAACTGATCTTTGACAAAGGAGCAAAGGCAATACAATGGAGTAAAGATAGTCTTTTCAACAAACGGTGCTGAAGAAAAATGGACATCCACCTGCAAATGAATGAATCTAGACACAGAACTTCTACTCTTCACAAAAGTTAACTCAAAATGAATCATTGACCTAAATGTAAAATGCAAAACTATAAAATGATAAGATAACATAAAAGAAATCCTATATGACTTTGGGTATAGTAATGACTTTTTAGATACAACACCAAAGTCAAGACCCATGAAAGAATAATTGGTAAGCTGGAATTCATTAAAATTTTAAACTTCTGCTCTGCAAAAGCAAATGACTAGAGAATGAGAAGACAAGCCATGGATTGGGAGAAAAAACTTGCAGGACATATCTGATAAAAGACTGCTATCCAAAATATACAAAGAACTCTTAAAATTCAACAATAAGTGTACACTCAAACTGATAAAAAAATAGGTCACCTCACCAAAGAAGTTATACAGGAGGCAAATAAGCATATGAAAAGATTCAATCCCTTGAAAATCCTCTATTTAGGAGTAGGAAATGACTGACATGAGGAGTAGGTTAGAGTGCAATATCTTTAAGCCATGTACTTATATAGTTTTTATGAGAATGAAGATGAAAATTTTTAAAAAGATAGATCCAGAGTTTTATGCATTTGCAATATCACCACTTGAAAAATCACATAAATTACTTCTTAGAAATATGTCAGGATCATTCCTAAAGCAACTTTAACTCTACCCAGACGTGTAGAATTATCTCTTTTAAAATAAGTACATGTCTACTAGTATTCTTTTATTTAATTATTGTGTGGAAAAAAAAGAGACACATTTTAAAGAAACTCAGTACAGAATCATACAGAACCCCCTGTACTAAGAGTTAATTCCATTATATAGATATTTCTACTACCTGAATTAAAACACAATTGGATATTTAGAGATCAGGCACTGCTTTGCTTTTAAAACTGGAAACAGAATTGGTTTCGTTTTTAAGCTCTATTAGTCTGTAGCACCTGTCTCTGATATTTTTCTTCTTTAAGTTATCACAGTTCTCTGTTGCAGATGAGTGCTATTTTGATAGTTCTTCACAAACTAAAAACATGGGGTCTCTTACAAGCAGGGGATTCTTGGCAACTTATTATCTGTTTATTTTCTCTGAAATCAAATTTCCATAGATCCAACGGCATAGTCTATAAAATGTTGCCTATCCATACATTAAACTCATCACAGATGACCTAACTATATCTATGATGTATGCATATAGCAATATATATCTGTACTCTTAAGCTTAATTCACTTTCAAAAAAACTGTTCTAAACTTACTTTGTCTATATTTGTGCGCTCATTTTAAAATCCTATACTCTGTTCAAAATGTATCAATGTAATTTTATCAGCAAAATAAGCACACAAACAAAAGACAGAGAAGTTTATAAGCCTCTGCCTGGTATTCTTCTGCTCTGTTTTGTTTTGTTTTGGACAATGTCTGCTTTGCTCCGAGTCTATGTAATTGAATCTACAGATGCCACTCTCAGTCAGACTCAATCTCTCCTCATTTTCTGAGTCATTATTTATCAAGATAGAGTAAAAATATCAATAATCCGGGTCCCTTCTCACCATCTATCTCATGGGGCTTATAATTAATCTCTATTCACAGGTCAGGTGGACATATGGTCTCAGTTTTGCCATTTTCTAGTCTGATACTCAGCAAGTGCACTAGAGTAGCTCTGTCCAGTAGAACTGTCTTAAACAATGAAAATGTTTTCTTGAGCTGTATAATATTACAGCCAGTAGCCACTGAGCACTTGAAATGTGGCTAGTTAATTTTAGAGAGTCACATAGAGCTGGCAGCTACCATATTAGATAGTGCAACACTAGAGATTCCCTGATCCTAGTTGATATTCCCCAGAATAATTCTCTACCTGCTTTCTTGCCTTCTGATGCAGAACATACCAAATGTACTCTATTTCTTTTCCTAATGACTGTGAGTCATCATTATTGGATTGTAGAATGCTGCATCTAGAAGAGAATGGAGAGCAATGTTCTCCCAGACTGTGGAGGCATTCAGAGAGATTTAATGCATGCATTTCTCTCTATATTAGATGCCTCTACAGTGTAATTATTTTTCATCTTGCCACTCTTTTACCTTTTACTTTGTTATTATCTGTAACTCTCTATCTGACTTGTGTGCTTGGCGTAGCCACCACTGCAGTACTTCTACTTTGTTGTCTTCTGTACCTTAATACACAGTAAAGCATGTTAGAAGTGACCAGGTAATCAAACTGGTCAAATTAAATTTTACCTTAACTCTCTGCATGCCTCTGACCTGCTCTGCTACCGAGTAGAATGTTATGAATATTACGTCCTGCCTTTTCCTTGGAGATTCTCAGTGAAGCACAACTGAAAGGCACAATTGAAAGAGCTTGGAATTTAAAATAAGAAAGTTCGGGGGTTAGACTCATGGCTCAACTGTATGACTTTGGCCTGAGCCAATCTCATCTCTCCTTAAGGATTAGTTTTCTCATTTGTTAATCATCATCTTCAGTATTATCATCACTAACACTGATGAAGTTCTGTGCACGTGTCAAGCAATGTTCTAAGTGCTTTCCCTGTAGTAACTCACTTTAAGCTTCACAATACCCTATGAATTAAATGCTATTATTTATCCACAGTTTACAAATGAAGAAACTGAGATATGAACAGATTAAGAAACTAACTTTCAGAACTATGTTTCCAAGTTGCAAGTGTTTTGTTTCTTTGAGAGACATTTAATTGTCCTTTGGGCTTGTGATTTTATTCTGGATGATTTAACTTTGGGGTAGTAGGTTTGTAGATAAGAGCACACCATAAAGCACTTTGGAATTTCTAGAGAAATTGCAGGCAGCATTCATTATTCAATAAACTGAGTGGTGATCCATCCTTCCCTAATGAAGAAGTGGTCAGCGCAATGCGGCCTGGGGACAAGCAAAAGAAATTAAGTCAGTTTGGCTACAATCTGTTAGGGTTTTATAAAACCTGTGTGTGGTATTAATTTAAGCTTGGGATTTGGAGAGAGTCAAGAAAAGGTTTACATGACAAAGTCACTAATGCATTGGCTTATGAGGGAAAATCTAGGGTTAGTAGAATTTTTGCCCAATTTGATTTTAAAAAAGCATTTTCAAGATTTTATTTTGATTCTAAATATCTATGTTAATGTAAGCTCGACAACCTTGTTCTGGAAATAAACTTGTCTATTTAATGATATTTCTATGGGAATTCTCCCAAGTGTAATTTGATGATTCAAGTAGAGTTCTGAGTATCTAAATGTCTTTTAAACTAATTGCCTCTGTGTATAAACAAGGGACTTTGTAATTGAAAGGAAGTCACACCTAGCTATTTTTATTTTAGAAAAGACAAAAATATTGTGAAGAGATGCCATTATCCTGTAGGTATCATCAGTACTAGAAGCTATCTTTGCTTGGAAACTGACTCTCAATGTAAGCTGGATAAATGGAATTTCCTGTTGAACTGGTGAACTAGTGATAAGGTTGCTATAGTGGACTCACATGAGCTAAATTTTTCATGAAAGTAGATAGAAAATATTAACATCAATAATGATCTTCAAAAATCCCACTTAGTGTTGCTCAGAAAATGGAAGGTGCTTTATCATCTTCTTTATGGTTCTTCTGCATACATCCTCTCACATTCTCTCACATCGTCTTCACCATCATCGCCACACTCAGCAAAATATACAGATAATTTTTGCATTCATATATTTAAGAAAGCTTAGCATTAAAAATTATGGTAGATTTTAGTTTAGATGAAAGAAAAGCCACGTATTGTTTAGTAACATTTCCTCTCAAATGATAATCGTAAAATTGAATTTCTCCAGTAGTCATTTGTGGTACTGGGTGATTCTTATCCTCTAATGGCCATGGACTTGGCAGTCTGGGGGACATTTGTGCCGGAAGACAAAAGCACCTCATCAGCACCTCTGGTTCATCCACTTTTAGGACTGACCATCAGAGCTCAGGCTGGCTAGGAATGGGTAGCTTCAGGATCTCTCAAACAGATTTCCTCATAACTCACTTTTGTTTTGTAGGTTTGAGGGTAGCAGCTAACATATCAACAAAGCAAACCTATGTTCACTAGAAACTTCGCAGGGGCTACCAATGCTGGCTGCTACTTCATCTTGCTGGAAATTCTTAGCCTTTTTTCCTTCTTAAAGTATCAGGAACCTGATTAATGACAGGGCAGTTACTGCCCAATGAAAGTAAATGGCTAAAGACCTATGGCTGGCAACATTCAGAATGATTTAGATTACAGTGCATCCACAGGGCCTAAATGCTAATTTGGCACTAATTTGTGTTTAAAATCTTAATAAGATTTTTAAAATTCTTTAGGAAATCCTGGAAGAGAAGCAGAAAACAAAACAATCCCATAAAGTAAAGCATTACAGTGAGACACAGGAACTGACAGTTGTGGCAGCAGAGTGTGAAAAATAAAACTCATTTAAATCCTGTTTGTTTACAAGTTTGCATTGCATTGCTTAAGCTCTAGGCTCATGTTGTTAAAATTCTGTGAAGAAAAAAATATAGGCTGGATTATCTGGGCCAGCGCTTATTATTTTCAGTGTTCTGCCTTGTTCTCATGCATACACTCTCGTTTTGTTGTTACTGTTTTGGGGATTTTTTTTTCTTTTTCTTTTTTTTTTGGTACGCAGGCCTCTCACTGTTGTGGCCTCTCCCGTTGCGGAGCACAGGCTCCAGACGCGCAGGCTCAGTGGCCATGGCTCACGGGCCCAGCTGCTCTGCGGCATGTGGGATCTTCCCGGACTGGGGCACGAACCCAGGTCCCCTGCATCGGCAGGCGGACTCTCAACCACTGTGCCACCAGGGAAGCCCTGTCTGCAATCTTTACATTCAGGCAAGGGTAGATTATTTCTTCAAAATAATGTGATTAACTTCTTTACATAATGTTTAGCAATAAAACAAAAATCCCATTTTTTGTCTTTTGAGAAGTTAGCACTGCATGTGGGGAGTGATAAAGGAAATACAATGTTCTCCTTCTTAAGTCACAGAATCAGGAGACTGGGGGCATAAACAACTGAGGGAAAAATCTCAGTAGAGTGGTTTCCTTCTCTGCTAGAATTATATGCATCTCTGTAATTCATCAGTTGGCAACATTTTATAAGACAGCATTCTGCAAGTCAGTGAATGCATCTGGATTAATAATGTCTAGAGTCTAAATAGAATTTACAAGACAGATTAAACCTGGAGACATGATGTTAGGTAAAGAGAGTTGAGAAGAAGGTAAAGTGAATGTGAATTCTGACAAGTGATTATGGGAAAAAACTCCTTTAAAGAAAGGATCAGCAACACAGTTTAATGGTTGAACACCAAGGGGAAAACCCGAGTGCTGATTTTATGTTCAGAGAAATTATGTTAGAAAAGTGTGGCTAAAATTAAATTTATATTTTTATTCTAACCTCCTATTTTTTTCCCTTAGTTCTATCATTAAAGGAATAAAAATGGAGAGTGACACTTCTTGTTCTTGGGCTTGGAATTCAGCCCCAAATGAATTCCATTCTGCATTCTTGATTAACATTCACTCATCTATTTTTGCAGTCTTTGAATATGGGAAGAAAGAGATTTTTCAGATTCACACCATATAACTCATGTAACTAAAAAATAGCTTTCTGTTCATGCTTCAGGCCTGGCAGACAGGTAATAAAGAATACAAGCTTGGCCTTCTTTGAAGAAACTTTGTATTGAGAAAACAAATTATGACACTTTCTAAATTTTTAAGAAACACTGCCATAGAATCTAAGCATATGCCTTATAATAATATATAATATAATAAAGTACAGGATATTCCATGTTTAATTCCTATTAAATTTATTAAGACATACCTGGGATGTCAGCAGCTGTGCATTCCTGAAAATCTTTGTGGTCTGAAAAGTCATACACAAAAATATCAGAGCCTATGATAAAAATAGGACTTGGGGAAAGACTTCCCCAAACCCATGCAACTCTGTAACCAAGGCAACAATAAAAATAATAATCATGTCATGAAATAACTTAGCCCAGGGATGCTACCTTAGGGATATCAAATAGGTACAAAAACAATAAAGTAGAAATGTGGGTTTGGGGGCCACTGAGATGATGCAGATATAAGCGAAGGTCTGTATTCTTGGATGAAGAGCAACCTGCAGAGAGAGCCATTCCCAGCTCAGGAGCGCGGCTCTGGGATCAGAGTCCCAGGGCAGCAGTTGGTTGCTAATTTTCTTATAATACAGCTAAAAATGTTCTTACCTGTGCAGTAGTCAAGCTAAGAGTTTTTCCCTTTTCTAACAAAGATTGTCATTCTATTCTTGCTATACCAGTCTCTCTTGTCTAGGAAAATTTGTTTATGAAATTACTCAACTTCATATTACACTGATGTCATCTCTCCTACTTACCAATCATGTATGAGCTAACTTGTGTTAAAGAAATACGTATTGTCCCAGATCAACGATAGGCATCTGAGGAGATTTCTCTATGTGCCCATTACTTAATTGAGTTGCGATGTCCATGTCTATATCTTTCTTCCTCTATTTTATTATCCTGGTGTGGCCATTAAGAACCCCTCACATATCTCTCTACATATGTGTCGTATATTTTTTTCCTAAATCTAATGCTAAAGACAAGCATTATGTAAATTTCCACTTTCCATAGCCATCTCTCTGGGTGCCTTGTAGCTGTTCAGAGGTAGAGAAAGATCATGATATAAATGTGAAGTAGAAGCCACCAGAGAGCTGGGAGGATGACCCAGAGTGTTCAGGGACATGGAAGGCCAGGCAAGAGCATGTGACAGAAGGACGAGAGGTCAACAGCCTCAGACACAGCCCAGAGTTCATGGTAGGAATGGCTGATGGAGACACAGTCTTCGTATTTAACAGTAATGAACTTGTTGGTGGCTTTAACAGCTTCAGTGGAGTTAGGGTAGCCAGAAATCAGATTTCAAGAGTTTGAAGACTCAACTCAGGGAAACATGTAGAGAAAGAGAGAGTAAATGACTCTTTCATGAAATTTGATTACAAAAGAGAAGAGAAAATTAGGTCAGTAGCTGGAGGAGGATGGGGCTTTTGTTGTTTGTTTTATTGTGAAAAAATCAAATGTTTAAATGCTGTTGTGGTGGATGGGGACACAGAACATAGACTAGAAAATGAGTCTATTGTAGAGCATGGTCTCAAAGAAGACAGAAGTTGGACAACAGAGGTGTAGAAGCAAGGTGGGCAAATTTACATTGTAATCGGAGAGAAAAGGAAATGACAGCTGCACACGAGTAAGGTGGACATTAGAAGGGGGAAGTTGAAAAAGTTTTTGTTTAATGTTCTCTATTTTCTCTGAAGCAAAAGAGAAAAGAAATTTACAGTGTTGGATGTCTGTAATCGCTGCTGTCGAGGACAAGAAAAAGATGCAAAGTCTCCCCAGAAAGCAGAGAAGGACCATAAGATGAAGGGTCCCTTTTCCCCGTCATTTCTGGAACTCAGTCTGAACTGACCCATGTGTGACACCCATGCTTGGGAAGACAACTCAAGACCTATGTGCTCCAGGAGAGAGGTCCCTTCCCCTGTGTAATCCTGATGAGATCTACCCAGTCCAGATTTGGTTCTTGTTAGACTCTTGAGGAAAACAATTCTGTAAACCTTCTCGGCAGCTCTTCTGTGCATCTTTCACATGGGTAAAGTAAGAAGAAGATGGCTTTGGCATGAGGCAGACGCAGATTGGCCTCTTGGCTTCATGGCTTCTTAATGGTATAGGGTGGATTTCATTCTCTGGATTTCTTTTAATTTCTACACAAAGGAGGGTTAAACATCTACCTTTCACTGTTGTTACAAGGATTATACGAGGCAGTAAGTGCAAATTTCCTGGCACAGAGTAGATACTCAGCAAATAAAGTTTCACTTCCTTCTGTAGTTAAATAGTGCTTCTAGACTTTGTTAGCTTAATAGGAGAGGAAATGACTAGGTTGAGAATTTGGAACAAGACTCTGCCAACATTAAAAACTTTTCTTGCTTTTCATCATTAAATTGTCAAATAACATTCATGGAAGAGATTTGCGTTATGTATTTAGGTTTCTCAAGTTAATAATAAGTGTATGTTTAAGAAAGAAGAGACATTCTAGTGCCTGCTAAACCCTGACAAGTTGGCATTAATGCCAGAAAAAAAAAAAAGAAAGAAACCTAACAGTTCTGATAGGGATAAAGATGACTCATACTTATTTTTTTTTTCAGATTTCAACAGAATCATTCAGGCAGATTAGATAATGGCTTATAAGATGAGATAAAACTCTTATCATTGACAAAAAGTTCCTCACAGTTAAATCCCAGAGTTTTCCTTTTTTATTTTAGGTACAGATGACCCTTGAACAACGAGGGGACTGGGGGAGCACCAACCCTCTAAGCAGTGGAAAATCCGTGTATAGCTTTAGGGTCGGCCCTCCTTGTCTGTGCTTCCATATCTGCCAATGCAACACACTGCAGATTCAACCAAACTCATATTCTCTACTAGGTATTTAGTGGAAAAAAATCTGCGCGGAAGTAGACCCACCCGGTTCAAATCCGTGTTGTTCCAGGGTCAACACTATTAGGTAAAATTTGATGTTCTCTTCAGACACAGGTACTTTTGGGGATCCACTATCAAGCAAATAAAATACCAACTAGAAGACATAAGATAGAGGCCCCCAGAAGGTGTTTGCTTCATTTCACATTTTAGCAGGTGCCATAGGGCCGGTTTCAATGGATAGAATTATAGCTCAAGAAGGTTAAATTCTTAAAGCAGTTTAAGCCCCAAGTCACAGTAGCATATACATGTCTGTATTTACACACATACACATACAACATTTTAGAGAGTTTACTAGCTATTTTTCCATTTTGCTGGCAATTTATATTTGTTCATGAGCTTTCAGAAATAAGACCTCAGTTTTGTTTGTTGCTGCTTTTGCTGAATAGCAAATGCACTTCCACGGAAACAGAAGTAAGACTCAACCTGCCTATCTCGGTTACTTTAGTGGACTACTTACTTTAGTTACTCTGCTTTTTCACTCTAAGAAATATTTTTAAATCATTGGAGAAATCAACATACAAATATAAACAAGGCTCCGACTACCAAAGAATGGCTACAGAGGTGAAGCTTGGCCTCATGAACACCTCCCCTGAATAAAGGGATGATTGATCTCATCCTGATGCTTGGTGCTCCCAGCCTGAGAATTATTTTATTTGTGCTGTGATGAACCGTGGGACTGTGGTACCATCTGCCTCAAGGACAGTGTTTCCAGGATGGGATAGGGACAAAGGTCTATTATCATCTTTTAACATTTTATAAAATGCTTTGACAGGTCAATCCTGTGAAATAACTTCAAGCTCGGAAAAGATGAACTTTTCAGATGATAAACATCTGGTTCCTTCTTTCATGTTTATCAGAATCTTTTCCAAGAGATTTGCTATACCTGAGTTTTTATCACACATTTTATAACAATGATATTAAGGTACATAGCATAGACATGCTTAAAAGACCTTTTTAAAACATATAAGATTTATCAGATGAGAAACACTATAGTTTACATACCAATGATTTGGAACAGAGCACATGATATAATAAAATGGATCTTTTGGACAAATTGTAAAACTTCAGATGATGAAACTTATTGCTAACTTGCAATTTACGGTGAAAATACAATGGAAGATACACAAGTTATACTGATGGATAAAAGAAAATAAATGAGAGTAAGAGACAGGAGTAAGGCTTTGAACCTTTAATGGCAGTTTAAGAAGACTCAGAAAGGCCATTAGAGGCTGTTTTTAATACCTCACACTGACCCAGAGCTAGCGATGGTAGAAAAGCCTTAAATTATTACTCAAACGGGTAAATGAGAGTCACTCTAAATAAAAGAGAAGTAGATGGTTTAATTTAGAATTTATTTCTATTCCCTGATGTCAGTAAAAAGCTCCTGCAATCAAAACAGTGACAAATTAGATTTCTGACAACTTTTAAGGGTTTTAGATGTTGAGGTCACACTTTATTATCTCTAACTGCACCTTAAAATGTATTGCTTTATTTCCTTAACACTTGTGTAGGATTGTTTTTTCTTTTTTCATATAGGAGAATACCATTTAGGATGCTAATGAAACAGTTCAGATGAGAAATGATAGCTCTGAATTAAAGAAGTAACAATGAGAGTGGAGAAAAGGGACTGACTGAAGAAATGTCCATATATTTATCAAAGATATGTATGTAATTAATTGGATATTGGAGGCAAAGGAGAAGAAAGTCGTGAAAATGACTTACAGTCTTTTTGTTTAGATGAGTCATGAATAAATGGCAAAGCCTTTCACTGAGACTGGGTATAAAACACAACAGGAAGATTTGGAAGAAAAATATGAACTTCATTTTGTAATGTTTATTATAAATTGCTCACTTGGTGGGATATCAAATAGTCTGCCAAACATATAGATTTAGAGCTTAGGAGGTGAGCTGGAGCTAACGATTTGGCCATCTCATGAGTGAAAAGCTGGTAGTTGAAGTCACAACAATAAATCGGGTTGCTCACAGAAAATAAGTAGCATGAGAGAAGGACAAAGATAAAACTGTGAAAAATAGCGAAAATTAAAGAGCAGCAGAGGAAATGAAGACAAGAAGGAAACACCTAGAGCACTGGTCTGATTAAGTTGGAGGGTCAGTATAGTTTAGAGAAAATAAAGGAGGCCAAGACTTTAAAATGTGAGAAGTGACTACCACTGAACAAAGCCATAGAATGAATAAATCCCTATTGGATTTTGCAGTTAAGAAAGTATCAGTGGTGATCTTAGAGTGAGTGGTTTCCATAGGGTGGTGTTAAACTTGAACTGATTATGAGGGGATTAAGTGGAGACATAGACTTCTTTTTTAGTAGGTTTGACACAGAGAGTGGATTCTAGCTGGAGGGAGTAAAGGACCCAGGGAGATTTCTTTCTTTTAAGTTTAAGAGAGTTGAACTTATTTAAATAGAAAAGGGAATAACCAGTAGAGAAGGAAAGGATGATGTATAAAACAAAGAATGGTAAATGATGGAGGTAAAATTTTGGAGCAGACCAGACATGATAAGATCCGGCACAAAGGTGAAAGAATTAGATTGGACAGAAGGAGAGCTACGTTTTTCCCTCAGAAGAAAAAACAGATGCATCCTTCTACAACAACTACTCCAATTCCTTTTATTTTTGATGGATAATGTTACTGCTTATGCACCTCTAAACTCAGAGGGATAAACTATTAAACACTCAATAGATGATGGTAAATAAATTCAGTCATGCTAATCAACAGTCTCCAGGTAAGAAGAAGGAAGAGCAAAATCTAGCTGTATCCAGGAGCTTGTGTCCATGAATGCTCTAATTACCATCAATTCCATACAGCAACCATAAAACCACAGTGGAAAAGAAAGCTTCAGGCAAGAAGCTGGATGACGCTAGCCGTGGAGTCACCCAGCTAATCGTGCCTCCTGTGAGTCCATGTTCACAGCGCAATAACCTCTTTTTTTTTTTTGATATTTATTTATTTATTTGGTTGCACCAGGTCTTAGTTGCGGCAGGAGGGCTCCTTAGTTGTGGCATGTGAACTCTTAGTTGCGGCATGCATGTGGGATCTAGTTCCCCGATCAGGGATTGAACCCAGACCCTCTGCTTTGGGAGCACGGAGTCTCATCTGCTGCACCACCAGGGAAGTCCCATAACAACCTCTCTATGCCTTTCTGCAAGTGATTTCCCAATGGCCATGTTATTCCTTTCCCTGGGTAATTCTAATTCTATTTTCTTTTGTGGCTAGTATGAGCCAGTCCCTGAAAGACTGATCACTACTGGCTACAATATTAAAAAGTATGGTTCTGGACTTTAAAGCTTGGGAGAACTGAGTCTTGACCAAGATGATTTCATAAAACCCATCGCACCTGTGGGTGATCAGCTCCCTCCAAATGCCATTGCTACCATCTTTGATCTCAAACGACATCTTTTTTCAACCAAGGTGTTGATGAAATTATACAAAAGAGGAATATCGTCTACCCATTTCTTTCTAATCCCATGCCTTAAGTTTTCCCCAGTTTGAGTTAATGTCTGGGTGTGCTAGGCCTGTGTTTCTTTTCATGGCTGCAGTGTGCCCTGTAGCTTGATTATAGCTGTGCATTGGCAATGTTTAATTCAGTCTTTAACATGTCTCTCATTTTTTCTTATCCTAGGATTTTTTTTGACAAGGTAAAATAACTAAGCATAATGTCTTTATTTCTCTTTCAAAACTGAGGGAATAAAACAAAGATTCAGTCATGACCAGAGGCCCTCTAGTCCACAGAAATTTGATTTATTTGATGATGTGAAAGCCTAGCTTTTATAGTTCAGTTACAGGTATGGTTGGAATCCAAGTATGAAAATTATATTTTGTAAGTCTTATAAATACTAGAATGATAAATTAAGTGCAGGGTAAGTAAAAACTGAAAATGCCAGCAAGAACAGAGAAACTGTTCAGTGATTTTTAAGAAAGGGAAAGGAAATTTAACTTCTAAGGGGTTGCTGATGCTTTCTGAATAGAAGATTGATGAGCATCAAGATGCTATCTTTTTCTCTAACTTATATCTGAGGTTCTTTTTTTGCCCTCACAGATGTTGGTTAAATTTGTTACTTTTCATTCATTTGTACCTTTAGTTCAGAGTTTATTATCTCCTTATGGCAATTGCTTGAAGGATGGCAACATTTGATACCTGTGTGGGATATAACCATAGCACCCATTTTGGTGATTCTCAATTTAGAGACAGATGGCATTTAGCGGCACCAACTGTGGAAAGAGAGTAATTTTGTATAACTGTCAAAGTTCACCGTACTTGAAACCAAGGTGTTGATTGTATATCTCGCAGCTCTCTCTTCACATAAGTAACTCTCAAAAACAATAAGGGCTGGTGGTGTAGGCATCCCACATAGTATATCCTGGTTCAAAGTTTAGATAGAGCTAATACACACACACACACACACACACACACACACACACACACACACACACACACACACACACACACACACACACACACACCCCACTACGCGCGTGCATGCAACAGGAAGAAAATTTCCCTTTAGAGTCAGGATTCGTCAACTGTTAACATAAAGAGAGGCAAAAGAAAGAATCTTTAAATGAATAAAACATACTGATTTATTTAGCTCTCCTTTGTAAGCACTGATCTTTCATTGCTGATAGATGGGTGATGCTTAAATTTTATACCACGTTTTTTCCTGGAAATCTTTATGTCAATGTTGAGGAGTAAAGAGAGGAAATAGAAATTTAATAGGGCCAGATTGTGGGAATCTGAGAGAAGAGATTGATGTTTATTTCATAAGCAATAGGGAAACTGTACTTTCTTAAATGTGAATGTAACATGAAAGCCTGAATTGTTTTAAGAAAAGGGTTATATCAATAGTTAAATTCCTTGTGTTCACAGGACTCACCCCTGAGAAGAAGTAACCAAATATTTGTTAGTAACAATATAACATTAATGTCAAGACCTGCCATATGTCACAGTTCTAAGGCTTATGAAATTTGAATTGGACAAAAGAGTGAGCTTGCCTCGGGCTAGTGCTTGACGTTGGTGAGAGTGGTTGAGATACCAAAATCCAGTGTTCACCCCCAGCCAACACCCCAGATTCAGTGTGTGTGTTTTTGTTTGTTGGCATGCTTGCTTTTTTTCTGCCCTTTTATTTAAGTTATTTAAGTTGGGCTTAAGCATTTTAAGTAAGTTCATAAAGGGTACCCAAGAATAGGCATTATTCTTACATTCAAAAGTATTTTTGAGCTTCGTTCATTTTTTCATGTCTCTATGGTATTTTAATGGGCAGCTGTGAGGAGGTGTGACAGGCACTGACTGACTTCTATCATCCTAACTCAGGAGTTTTGACAACTTTTGGATTCTCAATTTGTCTAATATGTGCAAAGCATTACTTGCCCCCAAGATGGGAGAGGTGAGGACAGGTAGATAACTGTGACATGAGAAATTGAAAGAAACAAAAAAGAATGATTACTCCAAGAAATAGGTAGTTCAAGATAAAAGCAAACTTTTTCCTTAATAAGCTCTAACCATCAGAAAAGCCCTCGCCTAGAGAAGTGTTTTGTTATTAACAAAATGCATTTCTTATAGTTACAGTCGACTCTCTTTTTATGTTCGTTATTTGGAGTTTGCAGCAGAAGATTCTGAACTTTAATCATTAATTTACTTTTCAGGACACCACTTTATCTTTGTTTTGTCCATCCCAAACTTCTAGTACCATGTTTTGCGATTACTGTCAATGGCTCTGTTTTCTATTATTCAAGTTATAAGGGTGCTAAGAAAATGTATTCGTTATTTTACAGGACAAAAACCCAATTCATAGTTTACTTTACTTCATGCCGTAATATTTTAGGTAAAGTACACAAGCATTATCTTTATATTTTTGATAATCTCATTTGACTCTTTCCAAAGGGTGTTAGTGTGAGGTTTTCTGATGGCCAGAGCACCATGTAAATATAAAACACATCTTCTTGGGCTGGGGTGGGGAGATCTATGTTACTGGACCTGCAGGAATATAATACAAAATTACTTTATTGCCTATTGCCCCATAGTGCCCTGCCACCAATATCTAGACATTTATTGTCCCTTGTGACATCCAAGCAGATGGGTATTACTTACATTTAAACAGTGTTGTGTATTGCAATGTACATATTGTCAAAATCCTTATGAAATTAATTTCAGTAAATGTATAGAAATAATAATTTGTTTAAAAAGATTATTTTTAAAGTTTGTATAATTATGTAACACATTTCCTAGCTTGATTCTCTTGGAATTCAAGCATGCCTCAGAAGACGTGAAGGATGGATGGAGGTCAACCATGGTCTATTTACACAAAAAATGAGACACTTTGTGGGAAGGAAAAGAGAGGATTGAGAAGTCAAAGTTATTTGGGGATAATGGGCCAGAGTTAGTAGAGAAGGATCATTCTAAAAACAGCCTTTTATTCAGATCATCCTCTGATCTCGTCCCCATAACTCATGCTTGAATGCTACCAAAAGCGAATTGCAAAAAAATGTATGAGAAATGTCTCAAAAGCAATTAAACTTCCATCTCCATGAGACGTGAAGAGTGCAAGAGTATCTTCTGCCAGAGCAGCTGCCCATGAACTGGGATGGCAGAGAGCATCTTTGGTACAACATTAGCACCTTCACACTGTCCCCATCAGTTTTCTGGGGACCCAAGTAGGTTTTACTGGGAGTGACGGGAGACTTGTGGCCTAGTTATGGCTTTTCACATTAGAAGTATTAAAAAACAAAATTTAACTGAGTAAAATTTCAACATCGTGTTGGCTTTATTTTGATAATTCATGAATCAGGCAGCAGCCAGTCTAGCAGTCAGAAAGGAGCTCTAAGGACTGTACAAAGTGAAAGATTTGCAGAGGCGGAAGGAGAGGGAGCAAGGAGGTTACACCAGGCAAAAAGGGAATTCGCTGCGGCAAGGCCACTTTCCTTTAAGGGATGGCAGGGCCTATTAGACAGATTATCTCACTAGTACTGATCAGGTGATTCCAGTTTGACTGGTTTAAGATTCCCTTTCTGGGAGAGCTGAAACTGTAATTAAGTCATGGTTTGCAGACATGGGGCTTAGCATAAGTGACTCTATGTTGGACCTGTTATCTGGTTTTGGACAGGAACAATAAAAGAAATTATACTTGGGAAGAATTTATGAAGGAAGAATGTTATAATACTTAAAAGGCAGATGGAGACAAAGTCAGTTAAACCTCATATTAGTGTTTTTTTCTTACCGTGACTATTATTTTTTCCAGATTAACCTAGCTTGGAAAAGTGTAGTTAATTATTTTATTTAAAAATTTTTTATGTTAATTTTAATGTAGCTTCTTATCCCTATGTTCAAATAACATAGAGATGTAAGATATGTAATCAAAATATTTTCTGTATTATGTAATCCCTAATTCTGTATTACTAATAATTTCAAGGTTAAAGACGCTAAACACAACATATTATTTTAAAATAATATGCTTCTCAGATGTATTCCTAAAATTGATTCATGGAAACATGCTATATAATACAAGTCTCTGCTCAACACGACCCTTGGATAAATACATTTTTAAAATTCACATTCTTTTTTTATTAAATGACTCTGGTAATCTGCTTCCAAATAGCTCTCAATCATCTGCACCTCTTGGCATTCATGCCCAGTTTAGTCCCTCCCTCTTTTGTGGGCTGGACTAATGACTATCTTCTTTGTTTTTATATTTCATACATACTTTATATTTTATAATTATTAATATTTTTGTGTTTGTCTTAGGTTGAATAGAACCTAATTCTATAGTGAATTGATGCTGTTCTTTGTCATCTGGTAGCTAGTATAAAAAAACAAAAAATTGTATGGACCGTGTAGGTCTGTTTCATGGGACACCAGCAGCATATTAGATGCTCATAGAACAAACACATCCAGTCCCTACCTTGGCCATATATCTACGGTCTGAGAAACCAGGAAGAACAAGTACATCTACAAGTACACAAATTGTAACTTTGTGGCAAGAGGAAGTTGGCATCATTAACAGAGCAGAGAATTTTATCTCGTATTTTAAAGACAAGAAAATATTCTTTTGACTCTTACTTGATTGAAATGGATTTCCTAGAGAACATAAAGGTTCACATGGACTTGTGGGTCAAAGAGCCTTTGGCTGGCGGGTCTTTGCAAATTGGCATTTCTATTTTTAGAACCTGTCCAGACAGGGAACTGACAATGTTCTTTTTATTTCCCTGAACCTGACCTTGGCTTTGTTGGTGAGTCTGTTAGTCTATCTTATTTACTAAATGTCCACAAGATCAGCACACTAGCCCTACACAGTCAGTTCAAAAATATGGAGAATTTTGTTCGCTGGGGTTTTAAATATTCTTTTCCACATAGAAATAAAACACTGTCTTTTAAGCTCCTGGAGGGTGGAGATTTGTATTTGTCTTATTTCTCAGCACCAGAAGAGTGCTGTCATAGAACAGGTACTCATTAGTATGTGTTTCAAGTTTTACTCCAACCTAAGGATATCAGGAAACATGAAAGACATTTGAACTTTTTCCATGTGCATTCAGAGCATGATACATATAGTGGGTGTGCTAGCTTGCTTTCATAATGCCATATTCTAAACATATCCTGCTTTAATAATATTATTAGATAGGGAAGAAGACCTAGAAAAATCTCTTTTACTTCCTGGGAAACTTAAAAACTAGAATCTTTTTTTTTTTTTTTTTTTGGCACTTTGCTTATACCTTACGGCACTTGCTACTTTCTTCTACCTTCCCTGTGACTCAACCCATCTCTCTTTATTCCATGAAGTCTCAGAAGCTGGAACAACACTTGGAATAGGACTGACATTAACAATCTAACTCTTAGTGGAGAAGAGAAATGAAGAAAAATTAGACTTAAGGAGGCTATGGTACTGGGCAATAAAAAACTGACCAGAGCAGGGCCAAGGGGAAGGAAGCACGGGAACTAGGGCCAAAGAGTAGGAACCAACTCTTGCCTCTCCTAAGGACCTGCTCATTCAATAATCTGATCTCCATCTAGAGTCTTGCTATCCTTTTAATCCAGAGAGGAAAAGAGGTGTGTTGGCTGAGAACATCGGGAAAGTTGTTAGCACTATGACAAATGTGGTGCACTGACACTCACATTCTCTGGCCGGGTTCTACACAAACCCTAAAATCCGTGTACTATTGATTTAATACTCCACGGTTAAAGAATGCATGATTTGTTTTCAGCAACCATCCACACATTTAGTTAAGTGCTTTATATTAAGGAAGTCATATTATGTGTTGAAGGTTGTGAGGATTTCATACCATGAACTTGTCTGTTGGTGTGTGTATGTGTGTGTGTGTGTGGTGTGTATGTGAGTATGTATATATATATTAAACCTTATCTATTTACCTAGAATTACCTTATGTATTTATATATAAATACATAAGGTAGTAATATATATATAATATATATTTATATATAAAAATATGAATACACAAGGTAATTCTAGGTCAATATGTAAGGTTATATATATATGATATATATTTATTATATTTACCTAGAATTACCTTATTATATTGACGATATATACCTTAGATATTATAGATTATATATTACCTTATAAGGTAATGCAATATAAATTATAGAGTATTACGTTATGTATTATACACATACATATATATTATGCACATATACATAACAGTGTATATATTAATATATAAGCACATAAGGTGATTCTAGGTAAATAGATAAGGTTTTATATGTATATGATATGATATATATATATAATGCAGCATGAGGCTTATTCCCTTCTTTCATGAAGCCTGTTTGGTGCCACACGACTGTAGTGCAACTGAATAAAATATTAGATTTTCATCTGAGGGTAAGCAGTGCCGTGCCCCTGGGGGAGAAGGCAGTAGGAGAGAGGGGTTTGTGGACCTATTTAAATAGAGTAGGTCGCTAACTCATTGGAATTCCAGTCTATTAGCTCAGTGGGTTCAAGAGTTCACAAGAACCTAAAGTCCTCACATAATACTTGATATGTTTTATGAAATAAGAAATGAGTTACGTAGATGTTAGAGAGAAAAAAGTTATTCGTCTACTAGTTCACCTGAAGGCATTGTATTCAGCCCTGAGGTTTTCGTTCCATTTTATCAGATTTTACATCAATTCCATAATGTAAAATCAGGTTTTGTATATCAGACAAAATCTGGAGAGGGTAAGCTATAAGATTTTACATATAATCTGGGTTTTCCTGTAGGTTTGAAATTAGAATATTTACTTAAAAACTCAAATATTTTAATTATAAAATATGGTGGTGTGAAATTGGATTTGAAAAATAAAATGTAATTTATTTATCTATTTAGTCATCTAATATGTCTTTTTGCACTGCTCTATTCCAAAAGGATTTGACTCATAAAAATTAATTATATGTAAAAAATTGAGGAGGAAATTGCCAACCAGTTCATTAACTAAACTTTATTAAATGTCATTTAGGTGTCAGAAACTTTCACATCCATCACCTCATATATTCCATTCCACAAAATCTGTCAGGTTTATTTTTATTTTTTAAAAGACATTGAAGCTCTTTAGGTGAAGTCATTTACTTGCCCATTTTAAAAAAATAAGTAAATGGTAGAGCTTGTGTTCAAGCCAGGACTTCTGTCTCTATGACAGTTTCCCCAATACTCCCCATCGCTTTTTCTTTAGCTTAGAATCATGATCAAAGTTATATTTTTCAAACTGTGAAAAGATTAGACACAAGACAAAAATTTCCTGGTGAATTAAGTAGAAAAGCACAGCTTCAGTCCGTTACCAACATGCAACAGGTCTGGGGTAGGAGGAGTGAAGCAAATGTTCTACTAATGTGTTTTCCCGGCTTTAATGATAGATTTCACTGTATATGAATTTCATTCTGGGAGCTGAATCATAGACTATTTTGATTATTCTAAAATAAAGAATATGTGCAAATTGTTATTGACTGGAGAAAAACCTAAAGGCCAAAGTGTTCCCAGAGACAGTCTCAGAACTGTTCAGACCAGGCTCCCTCCAACTCCACAGCATAACTGTTGTTAATAACTTGTCACTCTCAAGCACTGTCATCAGTGTTTTCACACCTGTTGCCTCTCTTCCCAAGTCCAAATCCTGAGAGCTGATACCTTTTAGCAGAAAGCCACTCCTTCTATGTTACTGAGAAATCAGTACCACTGAGCGGTTTTCCTTCATCCAGCTGCACTTCTAGCATCACCACTGTGGCTTTCAGATGGCTGCTCACCCGTTCCTACCATCCCAGAAGAACTCTGTGCCTCACGTTTTGAAGTGAAAGTGTCTAACTGTATTTGCAATCTGTCTGTCTCCACTAGGACCTTGCTCTGTTATTTATACCTTCTCTCTATCATTTTTTATTCTTTGTAAGAAAATGCATGGAATTCTAATAATTTTTCAGGCCACGTGCAGATCCCCACCCTCCATGTTCTAGTACACTTCGATTCCCATCTACCTCTTAGCTGTTCCTATTCAGCCTCCAAGTGCTCAAGTATTACTAATTAACATATAGTTTATGTATCTGTGTGTGTTTCTGCATGGCTATGCATGGAAAGGTCTCTTCAGTGACAGACTTATTGCCCTTTGTTTAGATACTATCAGTAGTAATTTTAGGCAAGCCAAATGCTGCTTTAAATATAGTATTAAATATTGTGTAGGAATAAGGATCATGAACGCTGCACACTTGACATAGACAAGTTATTTAGTTTCTCTGTGTCTTATTTTCCTCATTTAAGATGGGGATATTGGTAGTATCTACCTCATAGATTTCTAAGAGAATTACATGAGTTAAGAGTGTAGATGGCTTAGAAGAGCACCTGTCATGTAATAAGCTCTGTGTGATGATGATTGATGATGACGATGACGATGCAACTGACACATTTGTGGGGTCGCCTGTCTCTGTTGTCTCTGCATTGTCTGTATTGATTCTCTAGTCCACACTTTTCCTGAAGATGGGTGCATCATTTAATTTGATGCTGTATAATCACGACTTCAGTTCTGTTTTAAACAAATTACAGTGAGATGTTGTAAAACAACATAGCTATGCCAGTGCTGTCGCTGTTGGGAAATTATTTTTTAAAAAAGCATATCCTGTAGATCAGTTCCTATAGTATTGAACCAAACAGCAAATAGTTTCATATTTTTCCCTAATTAATATCTTGGTTTAACCTTATGACTGAGTAATCCTTATTTGCTAGCTAAGAGCTAGAGCTATAAAACACCCACAGTCAAAAAATCTGTTAACTTACTCCCTCTTTTCCCCACGAATACCTCAAGGAAGTGATATCCTCTTTCATCTTCAAGAAGACAATGCCTTGCCTGAGCTAGCAGAGAGGTGTGAAATATTTACCCTCTATTTATTATCCTGTTGTCAGGTACTTAGATTGGTCACCTTTGGAGCAGGAAACTTTCTTATTACTCTAATAAGGAATGTAATGTTTTCTTAATAGCTAAAACAGCTTACATTATCATGTTAAAGTGATTTCACAATCTTAAAAGCCTGAGTAAAAGTAAGCAGGTGGTATGGGAAAACAAAAGTAGAAAGAGAGAGGAAAGGAATGAGGCAAGATAAATATAGGGTGATAAACACAGGTGAAGCCTGAGGCAAACATAAGGGCATGAGTTAGAGATTCTCACAAGAGAACATTTGTCACTGGTGGTGGGGTGAGTAATATGCAGAAACTAGAAAAGGAGAAAATCTCACTCAGGAATCCCAGAGTGAAATAACTAGTTGGTTCTTGCTTAGAGTCCATCTCTCGCAAAGTAGCCATCGAACTATTGGGCGGCACTACCGTCATCTGAAGATTCACCTGGGTGATGATCTGCTTCTGAAATCATCCACAGAACTTTTGGCAGACTCAGAAAATCTACTTCCAACCTTATTCATGGGGATCGTTCTACAGGGCTGCTTCATGTCATGGCAGCTGGCTTTCTCCAGAAGCAAGAATTCCAAGAGAATAAGAGAATGCCGAAGCACCCAAGATGGAAGCCACCATCTTTGATAATCTCATCTCAGAAGCGACATCTCATCACTTCCGCCATATTCGATGAATTAGAAATGAGTCATTAAATCCAGACCACACTCAAGGGGAGGGCATTGCACAAGGACATGAATACCAGGGGGTGGGATAATCAGAGCCCATTTTCACACTGCCTCTCACACTGAATTCAACACTATCCCTCAGGCCAATCCCAAACTTGTTATACAGGTGACTGGAGAATTCAGGTACGTATCTGGAGAATGATAATGGTATGGAGGAAAACCTTTTATTTTGTTAAAGTTCTACTCTTCATCTAACAATTCGGAAATACAAGAACAACAACGACAAAAAATGTTTCTTTCTTAGAGGTACACACAGAATTTTTTTTAATATTTAAATTGAGTTACCTGGTATTTGTTTTAAACTATCTCAGTTTTAAAACATTGGCATTTAAAAAAACAAGATGGCAAAGATGAGTGAAGCATTGTTGAACTGTACTATGGATACTTAAAAAAAAAAACATAACCATAGGTACTTATCACACCGAACAAACTTAACAACAATTTCTTGGAATAATGTAACACCCAGGAAATATTCAAAGTTCCTAGTTTGCCTCCAATATATCTTTTTACAGTTGATTTATTTATCCAGGACCCTAATAAGGATCTACCTTATTGATTTAGCTTAGTATATGCTTGTAGTGTCCTTTATCTCCTGTATTTTCTGTAAATTGCTTTTTTTTTTTTCGGTACGCGGGCCTCTCACTGTGTGGCCTCTCCCGTTGCGGAGCACAGGCTCCGGACGCGCAGGCTCAGTGGCCATGGCTCACGGGCCCAGCCGCTCCGCGGCATGTGGGATCCTCCCGGATCGGGGCACGAACCAGTGTCCCCTGCATCGGCAGGCGGACTGTCAACCACTGCGCCACCAGGGAAGCCCTGTAAATTGCTTTTTATAACTAGAGGTTTGACCGGATTCCAATTCAATTATTTTGGCAAAAATACTTCATAGGTTATTGTGTGTACTTCTTCTATGAATCAGGAGATGTGATATTAATGATATTATGAGATTTAATGATATTAAATCGATTGTTTTGTTCAGGTGTTGTCAGCTTGAATAATACATTGTAAAATTCTCAATCTTTAACCTAATTACTCTAGCATTGTGATCCCATTCCAGATGAAGTCTTTCATTCTTTGCTGCAAAATAGTAATTTTCAAATCAGATTATTTCTTTGACATTTACAGGTTAGAATTCCTCTTTAAGAATACTTTTTTTTTCTCCTCACATATGTGGTTTCCCTGAAATATAGTTTATACAGCAAAGGCAAGATAAATTAATGAAATACAAATTTTAAATTATTTCTGAAATTACTTGCTTAATTTTTGTCCACAAAAATGTGCATAGTAAATTTATTTATACCTCAGTAGTATTTTTAAAATAAACAAAGCCATATTTACCACCTAGTAGTTAAAATTCCAAAGAGAACCTTTTGCCAATAGCACATATATCTGATTTGAAATTTAATGCCTTTTGAATGAGAATTCCAAAACAGATGTTGGGCAAATTCATGTGACTAATGAAAATAAACTACCATATCTCCACAAGCATTGAACTGGGATAGCCTTTGGATAATTTTCTTTGGGCTTTGAAAGTGAATTTTTTTTCTAAAAGAAACAATCAGAAATAAACACCTCTGAGAGAGTAAAGGAAGAACATAAAATTAATATTATTTCTCAATCATGAAAAATGACTATTACGTATCAGGTATTTTATATGTTAACTGCATGGATTTTTCAAGACTTGGATCTTTTAACATATGGAAAAAGACAGAATGAAATGTTTGACTTATTTCTATTTCTGAGCTTTGCTGCTATTAAAAGCCTGTTTATCATGCCTTTCATAATTTGTGGGAAGTTAAGAATGAATAGCAAAGTCAATCATTTTTGTCGTGTTTTCTCTTTCCAGGATCAATACTTACAAAACAATGCAAAACTGCATGATTAGAAAATGATGTTACAGCTTTTCATATTTTTATCTGTATTATTTATTTTAAGGTAATCTGATTTGCCATGCTTTGTCAGTTTACTTAATAACACCCATTCATTGACTACCTTCTATGTTCAAAGAATTGGTCTAGGGCTTGTAAGGATCAAAGATCCACAAGGCATGATTTGGGGGCATTTTCGTAGTGTAGTGGTTCGCCTCACACAAGGCATGATTGTTCCCTTGAAGAAAAGCACTTTCTATTGGAAATCACAGACTTATATGCACTGTGAGTAATGAAGCAGGAGATGGAGAAGGCTAGATACTCTTGGTTTTGGGGCAGGTAACTGAGGGAAGCTAGGAAATGACAAATGTTTTGTGTTACTGGTGAAATGGTGGTGCACTGATATGGAAAAATGAAACTATTCAACCTCACTCTTGAGTGACTAAGTCTCTTGAATGGAAAAGCAATACATTCTCTTTCGGACTCCTAAATCCAGCCATTAAATACCACTTGTCTCGTTAGTTGACTCAATTGGCCTCTCATATGAAAGGAGAGCAACTATATCACTTGCATTCATTGGAAATGACTCTAGCATTGGGAAAAATAAGATTCCTTTTTTGAACTTAACAGAAAATCCTTTCCTTTTTGTCTGGGTGACATTTATAGTAATGACAACTTATTCTGGTTTTGGAGCAATTACATTTTCTGATTTTACTTTTTTTTCTTCATCAGAAGTTAGAAGAGTGTAACTTTTCATAGGATTCTAACTTCAGCATAGATAGTTTGATTGTCAGCTCTTCAAATTTATCATTTAACGACCACCAACCAGAATATGAGACTAAAAGAAAAACCTCACACAGAACACAGAATTTGGAATTTGGAGAGTTGCTGCTGCCTTAGCTTGCTATGTAACTGTAGAATGCAAAGGCTTAACATTTGCACAATAGCTAGTTTACTACCATCAAGTCAAAAGGCCAAGAGTGGAATAACTACCCAATTGGTTATTGGCAGAGTGTGAGGGATCAGTATTTTGTAAATACTCTTACAGGGTCTGTTGTTTACAACCAAAAAGAAAGTAATGGCTGCCATAAAATGTGGTCTCACACAGCTTGGCAATCCTCTATAAACCTTGGGAAGGACAAATGTATTTGGACCCCATGTCAGTAGTCCTGTGGAATGAGCTTTGGTCGTCCAATTGAAGTAGGCTGTTGATACTGAATGGGAAGTGACTTCTTGTTGTAACTACCCTTTACCAATTATGGATGTTTACCTGAGAAATCAAGACACATACCTGCTGTTTTATTATGCCATTCCCTTCTAAATTGCTTTTAGTGCATATCTGTTTAGTCCAACAGAAAAGAAAAGGAAAATGTGAAAGCATTCCAGTTTGGTCCTTACTTGCAAAGCTGCCAATTGACAACCAGCACCAAGTGGTTTACTTATGTGTTCTGAAGCACCCTGTTATCTAGTTAACATAAATATTGAATTCTACACACTGTCTTCTCAGCTTGAGATTCATACACGTTATTGTTTACAGCCTTGCCTCTCACTGCAAAAACAAAGTCCTGGTCATGTTCCTTCCATGAAACTACCTTTGATGAGCTTTTAGATTTACTATTTACTCCAAAATGGGCTACAGCTGGAAGTTGACATTAACTCTCTTGAAATATAGTCTCTCTGTTTCTCCCACTCATTTTGGCTATCTTTGATAAACAGATTAAAATAACTTGGCCTTGTTTTTAACATAAAATGGGTTATTCCATCAGTGTTTGGTCTAGATTCTTTTTTTAATTGATAGTTTTGTAACTCAATTAGATACTGAAAACAATATATATTCTTGAATTTTATTGCTGTTAGAGAGGTTTTTACCCCAACAAGATTTTATCAACAGAGCTGAGTTAATACGACTTTGGTGTTTACTCCAAGTGTCAGCTTTTGGGTTTGCTCTCCCTGCCTCACACTGAAATGTTCTCTACTTCCTCCACCACTGTATACTACCCTTACCTGCACAATTCAGAAGGTGGGACTTCTGAATAAACTGGGATTGTGGCAGATAGAGAATACCAAATTATTTGGAAGAAAACTTGATCAGATGGGAAGAGTACAGAAAAAATTGTAAGCATCACATGTAAATGGACCAAAAATGTTTTCTACTTTATGCCAATAAAATCAACTTGCAAGGAATTAATCATAACAGATTTATGTGGAGTGTTTATAGGTCAGAGATTCTGTAGTTTTCCTATTTTTCTATATTAATTATTTGTCTTTTAACAATCAATTACTATTAATTCAATAGCTGACTGATTTGCACATATAATACATAGAGGGGAATTACCTCAAAGACTTATGAACTGCCATATATGAAAAAATGTATACAACTGGCCTGACAAAACTAATAGAGTCAATTAAAAATAAAGCCAATCAGAATAGTATTAAAGTTTACATGAAAATTCAATCTGTTTCTACTTTAGAAAGTAGAAATATATTATTATTGATATGAATATTCTATGGTTCCTTTCTGGGAATTTCAAAGAGCTGCAAGGACTTTTCAAGAAAAAGTAAAACAATTTTTGAAAACAAATGTGAACATATGAAAGAAAAAAAGAATAATACCCAGGATAATTCTTAGTGACCACAATTTGTCTTATGATGCTTTTTTTAAAAAATAAAACCACCCTACTTCATGAGTCATCAGATTTATTCTATGACTAGTTTTGACGAGGTCCCACAAAGGGTAGGAGTACACATGCAGCATCCTCACCCTTATACCAAATTGAAAATTGCTAAATGGGATTTAGTCAATTGCTGACTTATTTAAAATAAAATAAAAATTTCAGAATAAGATTAGGTTTTGGCTTAGATAATAAAGTACTGTTATCCTAAATAAATAAATAAATAAATAAGGTCATCTTAAATACAATTTTTTATCTAATTAATTTGTGGGCTTGCTATTCATAATCAGAGATACCCTTAAAAGTGAGATTATCAAATTTCCTCATTACCCTATTTTCAGTCACCTGTTTAGGGTTTTTCACTTTATTCAATGGAAAGATGTTTAATTTAATGCTTATACTCTCATGGATTTGAGCAAACACAGCACAACTTGACACAAAGTAGATGTTTAGTTAGATTGTGATTGAATGAATAAATGAATTGTTGAGCCAAAGGTTAAAATTGGAATTACTCTAATAGTTATTACATTAGCTTTTATGAAAGTACATTATACATTGGTGTGTATCTATAAAGTAAATTTTATACTTACTTGATTCCTCTAGCAGTTTGAAGATTTTTTTTTGTTACTAAGATATTCAAACAAATCTTTATCAGTGTCATCGAGTCAAAAGAATGACATAATTTTACATTTAAGAAATTGTATCCTGAAATAAATTAACATACAGAATTTAAAACATCTGGTATTTCAATAGAGCTAAGTTAACTATGAATGAAATTTTATTAGGTGGAATTTGAAGGTAGGATTATATTTTTGTTTTTATGGGTTAGATTATTCTCTTCCTAAGATGAGTAAAATTGAAAGTAAAATGTTATCTGGCATAATGGTAATTTTATTATAATGAGGAAAATATTATGTCCAATAATACTACGTTTTTTGGAGGAGAACATAACATTTAATGGTTATTTCATTTCAAGTTTTGGTCATGTTTTAAGTGGATTCAAGAGCTGCAAGCTAAGTGCAGTGTACCCTCTGGTGCTCTGCAAAAATAAGTTTACACATTAGATTATGACTCCCCTAGAAATAATGTGAATGAGCTAGTTTCAAAACAACGTTTTAATCTGCTGGCTCTTCTAACAATGTCAAATGAATTCGCTCCACACTTGTGATTCCAACCTTAGCATTACTATTAATCAAGAGGAATTTCACATTTTTCCGTTGCCTCACAAATTTTGGTGTTATCCAAGAAAACAGAAACAGATGATTTTTTTTTTTCTTTTGGTACGCGGGCCTCTCACTGTTGTGGCCTCTCCCGTTGCGGAGCACAGGCTGCGGACGCGCAGGCTCAGTGGCCATGGCTCACGGGTCCAGCTGCTCCGCGGCATGTGGGATTTTCCCGGACCGGGGCACGAACCCGTGTCCACTGCATCGGCAGGCGGACTCTCAACCACTGCGCCACCAGGGAAGCCTGAAACGGATGATTTTTATTTTTCATCCTTACTCTCATTTCTCCTTGTCCCGGAACGAGCTCCCAGTTTCCTGAAATACCTTTTACAACAGAGTGGCTGCTTTCTAATTAAGTGGTTAGTTCTACAGAGCCACCGTATGATGTCTCTTTTACTTTAATGAGTTAATAGATTAAATGTTACCTCTGAGGAGGATTGCAACAGCCTATGGAGTAGACAGGTGACAGGTTATCAGCAGTGCTCACACATCAGTTAAGTCACAATTTCAGTTTCTATGAATGAACAGCCTGAGCATGAAATATAAATGACTAAAAATTAAATTTAAGCTATAGTATTTTGCCCTAAGAGTAATTGGAAGAACCTGAATGTATAGTTATGATTAAAACTATGGATCGTCACACCAAGGGACAATGGCATTTTATGGTATTTCTATAAATTGAATTCAGAAGCCCTGTGGAGTTAGGGTAGGGACCTCTAAAAATAGATGATGACCTTCCACATTAAATATACATATACATACCCCAGTGATTGTTTGATGAATTATTCATCACTGTAACAAAGGGCATTACATATTTTAAAAAGAAATGCTAAACACAAACTTTTTAATATTACCACACACACACTCACACATACACTCACACACTTGAAATGCTATATTGTTGAGTGATGTTTGGGCTGTAGTCTTGATTTGAGCCTTCTGTTCGAATATTATGATAGCTACCTTTTTCAAATTTCACAAACAAATCTATGTTGATTATTGATTCCATTTAGTAGATTTTGGAAGACTGAACTATAGTTTTAAGTCTATCTCAGATCCTTTGTAGATTAAAAAAATAACTATGTGTTAGTGTTATATAAACTACGATATTTTGGATCAATTAGAAATATTTATTATAGGAGTTACTAGTAATTTTTAAGTGCACCCTTCAAGAATAATAAATGCCATTTAGATTACAGGAAAAAAGAAATTGGGCAAATATTATTGTATTGCCATTTTCTAAAACTGTGTTTTATATTCAGAGTAGTCCCGAATGACTATTTTAAGGCTATACCATTCTTTTCATCTTGATTACCTAGGTCGTAATTACAGTCTATCTTGTTATCTGCTAATTTACCCTATCACTTTCCATTCTGGCTGCCATGTTCTTATTCTCTATTAGTTTACCCCTATATGAGCCAGGATTACTGGTTTCTAGTACGTATTTGCCATGAAGTGTTTGTTCATGGGTGGAAGCTGAAAGTTTTGCTTTTTGGAGAATTCATACCAGCCTTTGCACTCTGATGATGTCCAAGATTTTGTGATATGTTTTTTCTGAACATAGATGTAGGCATAGAGTATTTTTTTCTTTTAACCTCAGCCCTATAAAATAAAATAAGAGGGAGTAAAAAATAAGAAAGAAATAATTTGCATGCCTCCATTTATAAGATCTTGGGCAATTTGTTTAATTTTTTTGGGGGGGGGTGTCTCTGTATCTAAGTATATAAAATGAGTGAGTTGGCTGAAAGAAGTGAGATCAATTAAACTAGATTATTTCCAGTGTTCTATTCAGCTAGAAAATTATAGCATATTAAGGCTTGGCTTTAAAATGGTGTGTTTTTGATGTTTATTTTAAAAAAAGAAAGAAGGCAAGAAAGAAAAAGAAAAAAACAACTTTGGATTAGGTCTCTTATGTAACTTAATTCATTTTTATATTTGCTGAATGAGGTCATATAAAAAATGTTTCAAGCTTATGTAACAGGTTCAGAAAATCAATTGTCAGGATAAGTTAGGGTAAAAGAGACGAGGGATCCCATTTCAGGATGTAAGCCTGAGGTGAAGGTGAGCACACAGTTGCCTTAAGCAAGACCTGGGCTGCAATATTGACTGTTGCCTTGAAGTAGAAATGTAACGATAAATTACTGTGACTTTTAACAGTGGAGAACTTTTCACTGCTGAGGAGGTGAATACATTAAAAGAAGAATTAGTTATATTTTTAAGGAAAAATTATAATGGGAGGGAATTACAGCAGGTTTTAGTTATCTTGGTACAAAGATACCCAGTGATAATTTTGCCTGAATTTGCGGCACTGATTGGGCCAAATAATTGGGTCAGTTAGATAAAGAATTTGATTTCTTTTTCATTGAATTGACTTTCTATTTTAGTGTCAATACCCAGATTTGGTTTATATTAAATTTAAAGGCAAAAGGAGGTGGAATAGGATGAAGCATTTGTCCCATAAGACGTATTTTGCACCATAAAATAAATCACGAAAAAGAATCTCAAAATCGCTGCATGATTGTAATGGTTGTAGTGTATCTAGCAACTTTGGGTTCACATAATGTGTATTAATTTGTATCATCAGGGAGAACAACAGTGAACTGGGGTGTAGAATTAAGTTGGAATTGAAAACTCAGAGTTAGAGCAGACAGAAATAGCCAAAGCTATTCTCTATATAACCATTGGGATATTGGTGTGAATTGTACTAGGCTTTACAGAATATAAAGATAAAGTGATAATGGAAACCTGAAACATTTAAAACATTTGGTTACACTTACTGAGCCCCACATTTTTACTGTACATCTGAATGCAACTGAAATAGCATATCAACTAGTACTTCAACAAAAAGTTGTAATTTTAAAAATTAGGATGAATGTTTGAAATTAGGAGGAAAAAAAGGATAAGTATTTGGTAATAAAATAGGAAGCAAACAAGCTATGTGAGTATGAAAGTTAGAGTATATCAATGAAACAGGATATTTTGAAGCTGTAAAAAAAAGTAAAGTACCTTTGTATGTGTCAATATGAAAATTGTGCAAGATGTGTTATGTGAAAAACACAATGTGCTCAAAGATATGTTTTGAATGAATCTCTTTATTTTAAAAAACAATACATATTATCATGCTGGTTTATGTATTTTTGAAAAAAAAAAAGAAAAACAAGAAAATGGTGCTATTAGATGCAGTCACCAAATTTTCACTTTTTATATTATACCTTTATTTGTTGTTTGAATTCTCTAAACAAGAACATATTTCACTTTTGTTATTTAAAAAATAAAGTGTCAATAAATATTATCTCAAAGGAAGGTTTATGGGCTATTTTTCCTTCATATTGTCCTCAAACTAGAAAAATGTTACTAATAAATCTAAATTAAAAAATTTTTAAACCACAGGAAAGAATTTGCAGAATTTGCGTTTGATTATAAAAATCCCACTAATTGCATCAAAATTTATCTGTGTCTTGTAAGTACTCTTTTTAAATTAGTCTCACAATTATTTGAGGATTTCTTAGGCCAATTGAAAGTTCCAGTAAATTATGCTACACTCTAAAATAAACCTACCTCCATAAAAGCCTTAAAGTTGCCTTCAAATATCAGAGGAATAGCCTTGATTATCAGTACAGTGTCTTATCACAGGGTCTCTTTAAACATACTATGGACCCACCAAGAATAAAGTTCAAACTAAATCAGCCCAAGAGTCTCACTAGCTAAAATTCTGATATCAGTCTGGCAAGTAGCAGAAATGAGTAAAGGGTGAAGGTTCTAGTTTTGCTACCATAAAACACAAATATCCTCATCAATAATATTCAGCCATTTGACATTGATATGTATTGTCCATTGCAATCAACTTCCAAACTAGAACAAGAATCATTCATTATAACTTAAAATTACTCCTGCCATTGGTGTATGAAAATTGAATTCTTTACATCAGTACTTAGAACAAAATATTTCTAGCATTGATTGTCGGCTGGAAATTATAGTCAGATGACAGTAATTATACAACTAGGTATCACTATGAAAAAATAAGTGATGAAACATTAAATAAAAGGCATTCTATTTTTCAATTAATGTGGCTAGAGTTACTTGTTTTTCTTGATCAGAGCCATGAAAATTGTTTAGATTAGCCACATTTTCAGTCCCATGGCTGAATCAGTAGGATTTGAGGTCTCTACTGTCATTCCCTATCCCTGTGGCCTCCATTTTATTACCAACTCTGGTTCATGTACTTGCTACCAACAGCCTGAGGCCCAGAAGTTGACACCCTTCCTCTTTGGGCCAATGGAGTTTCCACTGCATCTCAAATAGAAAGTGTCTATTGGGTGTTTAGCTTAATTCATTATAAGGAATGAGGATTTCAGGGAAAGGGTTAATTTACTTAGCAACATTTTAGCAGGTAATGTGATTTCAAGCATAACCTTGCAGTTATAAGGCAGCACACACCAAATACCAGTTTATCCTCCCTAGGTTTTTCAGGGATGAACAGAGTCTCATGGCCCACTATGCTGCACTCCGGGAGGGCTTTTCTTGCACCAGAAGTTGGTTAGATGCTCTCCTTTCCTGGTCTTTGGCTCTCACATTCTGGCTCACAAAGTTCCTGACTCCCAGAAAGATCCATTCTTTCCATTTCTGGTTAAGGATAATTTTCTGAGTGACATTTTGTTGGTATCTAAAAGATGATGGTTTGTCCCTTCTGGATCTGAGACTTCTGTTTTCAAGAGGAATGATATGTATCCTGTAGTTAGCTCCGTTACTCTCTCATCGTTCCTGATTCCCAGGAGAAGAGTACCCGCACACACACATCTTTTTAGCTCTAATTTATATCCTTGAATTTTGGTTAAGACTGAAATCTTTGCAATAACCTCCAGCAAGCTTTTCCTGGCCTAATATGTCTAATCCAATCAATTTGAATGCTTCCTAGATCATCAAATCTTAGATAATTTTTCTCAACCCATCTTGCATATCAGGTCATCCTCTAAGGTTTTTGTTTTTGGACCTTTTTTTTTTCTGTTTCAGGCATTCTGAAAGGACCTGACCTCTATACTTGCCTTCCAGATCACTCACACTTTGATCTGCCATGTTGTTCTTACATCTATACTCTGTAAAGGAAAAAAATGTTCTGAAACAGTCTTAAGAAGTGTCTATGAATTCAAGGTTGTCTTTGATCATTGTTGTAGAGTTTTTCTTCACGAACAATATATTTACCTCAGGTAAAACAGAAAATCTCTAACGCAGTTGAACATATTTGGAGATAAATATATTGAAGGGATGGCTAATGGAATCAAAGCTAAATAGAAAGGAACTGAAAAGAGAAGGGGTTTAATGAGGAGAAATGAACCTGTAAAGGGTTTGTAGGTCTTCACTAATTCAAGGAACAAAAGTAACTGATAATGAGGGAATCAGAAATTGAATGGTTATGGTACATATTGAAATCACCCAAGGTGATGGTAGTACCGAAGGATGACTCAAAGAGGATGCTTTAATAGTGACCTAGATATTGGGAAATAATAGCAAAGAGGAAGAATAAAGGGGCACAAGCCTAAAAAAAACAGAATTAAGAAGGATAGGGTGTTTAGAAATGGTAGTCAACAGCATTGTAGGGCACCATCCCACCTTCGGATTCTGAGGCAATGGGGTGATACACAATGTTAGCTGCTTCCTCAGAGAAGGCTTTGGGGGTATAGTCTCCTCATAGTTTACCATAGTTGAAGGAAGTGAAAAAGTGCAGTAAGTTTTTATATTGAAAGGGAAGTTCCAAAGGGAGCATGAAGCAGAAATTGGATTATTAACAAGAATCTACTAGAGATATTGGTTATGAAAAGACAATTTTTGAAATAAAGAACTTAGTGTGTGGGCCTGATAGCAGATTGAATTTGGCCAAAGAATAAAATAGTGAGCTAAAAAGCAGCTCCAGGAATTTCCCCAGAATTGAGACCAAAAAATAATATAAAGTAAAATAAGAATGGCGCATAGAAGCAGAAATTTAGCCATGAGCTGTGAAGAAAGCTCAGAAGCAGGAATAGTACATGAGGGGAAAAATTATTTAAAGAAATAATAATTGAATATTCATCCCCTTCACCAAAAAATATGAGATCTCATTTTAAAAGGTAAGTAGGATGCTGAGAAAGAGAAAAAAATGTGCATTCAGACACATAAGAGGATAACATCATTAATGCCTCTGGTGAGAAAAGCAGATACCTCAAAAATCAAGGATGAGAAGTCAGAGTGATATCAACTTTCTCAAGGTAAAGATATACATATTGATTTTAAATTGTTGAAGGAAAGTAAATCTAAGTCTAGAATTTTCTCTTCAGTTAAATTATTTAAATGTAAGCTAATAAAAGTATTTTTAGGAATAAATGCATTCAGAATAAAATTTACCACTAAAAGACCTTCTCAGAAAGAATATTGTAGAATATATTACATCCATAGGAGAAATAAAGCTAGGTGAAATGCATTAAGATATGGGAAATAAGTTTAGTTATAGAGCTTATTGAAGTTTATTGCTGCCTAATAAACAATGTTTAAAAAATGTATACTCATAATAATCCATAAATAAACTCCAGACAATATCAACAGTTGGGGCAGTGTTTGAGAGAAGGGAGACTGAAGTGTGTAAAAACAGAAAAAGATTCTTGTCTTGCTCCAGATATAGACATACCAATATATTAATAAGCAGTAGACACTGTCAAAATACAAATAAATAACATAAACATGTATAAGCTCCACAAGAAAAAATAACAGAAGAAAATATGTCTAATATAAGGCCTGAAAAGCATGAAGGTATGAAAAGTGAATAAAATGAAAAAAATATAGTGTAGAGAATATAAAAATATAATTCAGATAAAAGAAAAACTGAAAAGTAATTACAACAATATAGAAGGTTAAATTTGTCAATTAAAAGATTTTATCTCCATATTGACTAAAATTCAAGTTCCAGCAATACACTATTCAGACATATTTACCTAAGAGATACACTTAGAAAGTAGAGGTCAGAAAGATTGATGATAAAGTGAGGGAAAAAATAAAACCAGAAAAGTATCTTTCAAAAAATAGTCATAAAATGAATTTTGATATCAAACTAAGTATAATTTAGGGTGAAAGATCATAAGAGCAAAGAAAGTTTCCTCTCTAATGGAGGATTGTATGTCTCTGTCCACTGTTGAGCTTGTCAGGCTATGGGATTTGCATTGAAAGGCAATTTACATATTGTAGGTAGTCTGCCCATTTAAATGTTCCCTTTTGTCTCCATCAGACCAGTTTCCCAGCATCCGGAGCTTGTTCTGTCAATCAGAAGTTTCTCCCAACAGGCACCTTTTCCATAAGACTGAAATAATTTGACCTGGAACTTACTTCTCATTGGTGTTTTAATTCCTCCTAAGAGCTAATCAGAGAGGTGAGAGTCCATCATTCTGGGCACAGCTATTTTATCATGTTTAGGGATGCAGCTTCCAAAAAAAAAATAGTAATAGAAAGCAGAATATATCTTGAGGCAAGTCACATTGACCAAATAAAAATGTGTCTTTCGACAGTTGTCCATTTTGAACCAGAAGAAGTCACTGCATGCCCCCAATGCTTATCTAGTCCTACTTTTAAGTTACAACAACTACATAAGGAAAGTCCAAAAATATAGGCTGGTACTACTTTATCTTTTTCTTTATTCAAAGTGAAATAATCACAAAACAATTTTTGAGAAAACGCCTAGATACTAGACAACCCCTATGATTTATGAAATATGTGTAGCATTTGGTTTATCTTTCCGCTTTCACAAGGCCTCATAGAAAGGTTTCCCCCATTATGCAAAGGAAAGAATGGAGTTAATTGAAACACTCAGTTTAATTCATCATTTGAATGATGTCAAAGATAAACACCCCAAATTTATTTTTCCTAGTAATTTTATTTAGTCATCTTTATTTTTCATGAATTTCTGTTTTCTTGAATCTCCTCAGACTTTATTGGCACTCTATCAATCAGTAGCAGAAAACAGAGAAATCATTGGATCATCTACTGGGATGAAGTAGAGGCTGTATGGAAAATAGTGTGGCCAAGACAACCAAGTACTCAAAATAGAATTAAACTCTCATGATAACTACAACCACAATATGCCAGGAAGGAAACAAAAAAGAAATTGTCCCCAAATGAAAGAGGAGGGGAAGCAGCGTGGGGCAGTCACACTCTTGGTTCTTTGAATAACTTGCATTATGTCCTTGGGTGATTCACTTAATTTCCTTGGGTTTACAGATTCCCCTCTGTAAAATGAGAGGATTGGACTAAATCAGTAGTTTCTAAATTATGAACCTTGGAATAATTGCAAGAAGGTCTTGAATTCATATGCTTTATATACTTCTACAATTACTAGGGTCCAAAAGTCCAATTGTAGTCATGGGACAGTTGCAAAAATATGTTTATATGTTTTAAAACAGTCCTCATTTGGAAAATTAAATAAGACACACTGGCTAAATGATGTGTGAAGTCTTTTCAGCCTATAGAATGCCATTATTTTATGAGTTAGATATCCAGGTGTTGAGGTGTCTGATTCCTGATTGAAATCTTTCTCCTGAAACTGTATTGTTATTGGAAAGAGCAGTGAGATTGTAGTTAGGACTGTGGTTTTCCAAGCTGGAATTTCATTCATTAATTGTTACCTTAGGCAAGTTATGTAAATGTTTATTTCCTTCATTTGAGATGACCCTTTGGAAAGACCTAGAAAAAGTTTAACGCGTTGTTCAAATTTAAGATGCTTTTATTGGTCAACTACTCTCAGCCATCTAATGCTAAATTTGCAGAGTAGGAATAAGAATCAGCTGTTAGGTCTGTTTATCATTGTAGCTGTTTTCAGCTTCTTTTTCTTTTACCCCTTCCATATTAATTTGCTGTTCAACTCTCTAGTTATTTTTCCACTTCCAGGCTGATCTATTGTTTGTGGTTTAAGGATCTTTAATACTTAATAACTCCAGCAGTAATACTTGCTATTTTTAGAAGAGAAATAATACAAATTCTAACAAAGCAAGCCAATAGATTGCCTGGAAATTGAACATAATAATAATAATAATCTAATATTATTTTATAGGCATAGAATTTTTCTTCTTCCTCTTGTTTGTCAGTTTCTGAAATACATGATTCTTTTTTTCTCAGCTCTGTCTTTTCTCTGCGTGCCTGTGTGTAAGTGTTTGTGAGCATGTGCATTTATCCTTCTTTCAGAGCAGTGTTTAGTCAAAGGCTCCTATTTATATTCTTGTCAGTTATTCGTTTATTTCTGGGTCCCTGATGATTGACTCCATGACCACTGAAACTGCTCTTGTCCTGTGAGAACTGCTCATTTTGCTGTGGGACCAAAGGAAGTTCGTTTCTTGTCCAGTTATTGGATTTCACTCCTTCTTAACTCACGCCATGTGAGCAGATGTACTCACTTGGAAATGGAAATAAATGGTTATCACTTGAAACAGAAGGGATCAGGGCTTCGCACATCTGAAGCACCCTGCTTTCAGAATTATTAAAGACTCTCCTTGAAAGTAACAGAGATTCCACAATGCTCAACCATCTTAATCTTCAATTAACTTTTAATCACTCTTTTAACAATGTCTTACAGACATGGATAAATTGTACAAGAGGCCAACTAACAATATTCTTTGGAAAATATGATTAAATAAAAGCAATTTTTTTACTTCAGTAAAACACATGAACTAATTTAAAGGAAAGAGAGGAATCAATTTTTCTATATTCGATATATTTGTCAAGCAGGCACAGGATTATTTTGGTAAACTGATATGTTATCCTTAAATGTTATCTGAACTCCAGATTCATATGTCCAAGCTCCTACTTGATATCCTGTTTGAATGTTCACTTAACATGTGTCAAATTGGGTTTTTTATCTCTCTCTTCTCCGCATTATCCTACTTTTCTTAACATCTTTGACATTTCAGTTAATGGCAGTTCATTCCTCCCAGTTTCAAAGACCAAAATCTTGGAATCATCCTTGATTTTTCTCTTTCTTTTTCACAGTGAATCTAAAGGTAAATTCAGTTAACTCTACTTTCAAAATATATCTTGACTATGACCGCCTCTTTTCACTTTCAATGGTACCACTCTTATGAAAGCTTACATTTTGCCTGGGTTGTTTCACCTTTCCACACATTTTTGTCTATTAGCAAAACAGCAGTCACACCTGCCCTATTAAAACATTAGCCAAACCATGTCACTCTTGTCTGTGAAAGTCTCTAATGTCTTCCCATATCACTCAGAGAATAAAGCCAAAGTCTTCAAGGGCCTAAGAAGATCTATGCCTCTGGACACTCTCTCCTATTAATTTCCCACTGATAAAGCTTTTGAATAGGGTGTCTCAACCTTCATTGTACCCTCATTCTGTTACCGAATAGGTCAACTGGACCAGCACCTGGGTCCTAGCCTGGATTAAGACCTGCTATCTCAGCCAGGGACATTCTTTTCCCTGATCAGATTAGCACAGCCAATAACAATACTGATGCTGAGACTGGAACAGCACAAGCTTTATCAATGGCCAAAGAATGAAGAAGCAGGAACCTAGTTCACAGATCAACCTCTCAACCCAATTCGGACTGAGACACCAAATATGTAGGAGGATTGAACAAGGTAAAAGGGAGGGAATTGGAAAGAATGGGAGAAATATTCATGAGTTATCAGAGAACAGGGATATGGTTTGGACTCAGAACTGATGCAACTCTCCTTTTCAGTCCTTGTATGGGTTTTTCTGGTTGTTGTCATGACAGTTGCCAACTCTCAGGGCTCTGGTGGGTGTGTCATTTAGCATGCTAATGTATTACAGTAAGCATATAATGAGGCTCGAGGTCTACTGCAAGTCAAATCCTCCACCATCTTGGACCTAGTTGGCTCTAAATGGTTCTTTTTTTTCTTCTTTTTGCAGCTTCCTCCTGAAACTTATACAAGAGTAATTGCTTTCTATTTGAGGGAGGGGCAGGGGTATGATTCTGGGGCAATAGCCTTGGTAACTATTCCCTTTGGAAAGCCAAAACCCAGACTCTCTAGAATTCTCTAGATTCTCTAGAATCTGGGATGTGAATAGTGTCCATCAATTAAATGCAATTGCAGCAATTTAAAACATGGAAGCAAGGTAGAGGCCATACTCTTTGCTCTGCATGAATATCTTTAGGAAGTTGCATGGTAGCCTCAGTATCCTTGTCTGCCCCCAGTTCACACAAATCTAGACACTGGTGGGATGATGGTGATAGTAGTAGCCACCGTTTTCTGCTCTCTCCATCACAGCTAGGATGGTGAGTCCTTCAGCTCCTTAAATCAGTGGTAGACCTCCTTGATTCTCTGTTAATGTTATATTAATAATAATGTTAACACATTATTCCCTGTATTGAATAGTTAAAATTTTGTTCTGTTTGACATACAAAAAGATGTGGTTTTTCCTGTGGTTAACTTCTATTGCTATACGCTCTTCCTCACTTAGATCTTTAGGAAAATGTCATTGTCTCAGTGAGATCTTCGTGGGCCACCCTATGTAAAATTTCACCTACCAAAACACACTTCCTCTTTCCTTCCCACGATTTATTTTTTCTTAGCACTTTCATCATTCTAGTATATAATCTATTTCACATATTTTACCATCTTATTTATAGCTGCCTCCCCCAAGAATGTGAGATTTATAAAGGTCAGGATTTTTTTAATGACTGCTGTATACCCAGTGCCTAGAACAATGCCTTGTACATCGAAGATACTCTGAAAAAATTTGTTGAATGAATGAATAAAAATCATGTGACAGGGCTTCCCTGGTGGCTCAGTGGTTGAGAGTCTGCCTGCCGATGCAGGGGACACAGGTTCATGCCCCGGTCCGGGAAGAACCCACATGCCGCGGAGCGGCTGGGCCCGTGAGCCATGGCCGCTGAGCCTGTGCGTCCGGAGCCTGTGCTCTGCAACGGGAGAGGCCACAACAGTGAGAGCCCCGCGTACCGCAAAAAAAAAAAAAAAAAAAAAAAAAAAATCATGTGACATTCTGTACTCCCAGTGACACCTTATGTGTATGTGCAAAAGTGTAAGAATATATATATATATATATATCAATACACACACGGTTGGCATGTGCATTATTCATAAAAAGCTAAGTTTCTTTAAATATATTTTGTGTCATGTTTTGAGTGGAGTGGTATTCAGTATTCAGCATAGTTTCCCTTCTTTTTTAAAGGGTTACAAAGCAGTGCTATGTTTCAGGACTATACTGATAAATTGAAACAATAGCTACAAAATCTGAGAAGTATCCTGAATGGAAGAAGGAGTTCATTGTTAATGCTTTTTGACCTCAGATTCCATTTTAAATAACATGAGAAAGGCATTTTAGTTTTCCAGTTGACCTCAGATATTTGGTTGGTTTGATCAGGCCTTAAAGATTTTTATTTTTAGCTGCTTAGCTGCATTAAATCTAAGTTTCCAGATTTTTCTGAAATGGTCTCTGTAGCTTCTTTCTTCACTAGATTCAGTATCAAGTAAAAGAGCAATGCAGAGGCAGAATCTATAGGCTCACTTGCCTCCCAGAAAATAGGGAAATTAACGTTATGAAATGTAGCCTGCCTCACTCTCATTCTTGTCCTCAATGGCTGTTTTCAAAGGCCGTGAATACTCCATTGCAAATAATTGCCCCCTCCCCTCCCCCATCCCCCTCAGAAACACAGACACAAACACACTCAGACATGCACAGTCACAGGCCAGCATACAAAAGATGCACCCCTCCCCCAACCCCCCCCCCCCCACACACACACACAAAACTATGAAGAAAAATCAATACTTGACCTTTCCAAGCAGTGGAGACATGGAGGCTTCTATTTCTAGTATCTGATTTTTAACATGCAATGCCATATTTGGGATCGGTCAGAAGAGATCAATGGCTCATTTTATTAGTATCAGGCATCAGAGAAGTTGAAAACCTCTCCAGGGATTATTCTGGGGTAAAGCATCCAAACACAGAAATTATTTTCTGTTACACAGTTGGGTTGAATTGAGGAGTTATTCCTTTCTCTTGTCATACCATATCATCGGTAATTTGAATTAAAGCAAGAAATTTTGTTCCTAAAGGGTCTTAGAGTTGCTCTTATTGACGTTCTGCTTCTTCTTCCCTTTTTTCCCCTAGGTTTGTTTGGCTCCTTAGATAACTTCAGAATCATCTTATATAATTTTTAAAGAAATAGATCAAAGCCTCTGGAATCAATGAAACTGAAAAAGAGAGGAGGATTAAGGGATCTTAAAACTGGCATAATATTATTTTTAGTAGTAGCACGTAGTTATTTAAGAACCTGTGAGTATTATGGGGCCATGACACTTTTATTTTGTAAGGAAAATTTTAGGGTATGATTTTTTTTTTTAAGTAGGAAAGTGCTTCATATTCAGAAAAGAAAAATGTAGCTCCCTGCCCTCCCCTCTCCATATACACATTCCACTGCATTGCTTTCAGCTTGCTACCCAAAATTTCAATACATCTGTTCGTTTTGATTAGTTTATGATATAATTTATAGATTTTACTTAAAAAAAAGGTATTTTCCATTTCAAAAGGCAAAGAAAATTGATTTAAAAAACAAAGCATGGTCATTTATTAGAAATATTTAGTTGGTAGCAATGGAAATCCCCTAGATAAAATTATTATAAAACCAGCATAACTTCTTCTTTGTGGAATTTTCAAACTCTCGGCCCTGAAGAAATCCAGTTAATGAATGAATGAATGAATGAATGATTGTGTCTTTCCACCCATCCATTCATTTATAGTAGGCTTTTACTGAAGATTTACTAACTACCCAGTGCGACGAAAGAAGTGAAGGATACAAAAATAATGATTCACAGTGAGTCACAGTTCAGTAGGGGAAATAGACACTCAGTTCCATCATGGCATAGTAAGTACAACACCAAAAAATATGTGGGTACACAGAGAATGGCATTTAAGTTATTTCAAGCTTGAGGTTTTGGTGTACATAATATTAAATTTACATTACCCTCTTTGTTTAAAATTTCAAGATCTCCCTCAACTGAAAGAGATTCTCTTTGGGAATTGTTATTCTTAAACCTCAAAAAAAATTTTTTTTCTTTTATAGACTGTGAAAACTCAGCTTTAGCTAAAATGCTGCTAGTACGCATAGGGAGAACAAAAGTTGTGGTCTGTTGTATATTCCTGAGAAGGACTGAAATGTGGCTAAATAAAACAGTGATTTTCTGTAGCATTGATTTCTTCAGAATATGTAGTTCGATAAGAGTTCGAAGGAACGAGCCAGCTGGTTGTCTGTTACAATACAGCAATGACCACAGTTTCATTGTTGTCAAACCCAAATTCTTGTGCCTGATGTACAGTGAAGCCAAACAAACTGAAACATCAGAGTCTGGAGCAGAGAAAGGTTTATTGCAGGGCTGAGCAAGGAGAATGGGGCAGTTCATGCTCAAAAGACCTGAACTCCCCAGTGGGTTTCAGGGAAGCGGTGTTTAGAGGCAAAGTGAGGGAGGGGAGTCCCAGGGTGTGTGATCAGCTTGTGCACAATCCTCTGATTAGTTGATGCTGAGGTAACAGGGTGGTGTCACATGGGTTAACATTATCAAACCTCAGGCTCCAGTAGGTCTGGGGACTACGCACTTATGGTCGTCAAGTAGTTAACTTCTTCCGTTTGGAGGGGGTTTTAGCATCTGTAAAACAACTCAGGAAATGTGGCTCAGATACTGTTATGTAGGTACTTCAGAGAGGAACTAAAGATTCTGTGATGCCAGGTGGCCGATTTACTGTTTAAGTTTACCGGTTCTCCTGGTCCAAAACTGCTATTTTTGTCACTACATGTTTGCATCCTTTCCATCATTAATTCTTGAGACAAGCTTTTGTGACTCAGGGGAGGCCTGGGAGATTGCAGCTTTTCTATAAAGAAGTGGTAGGCAGAGGACATGGGAGGAGGGTCTGTCCTGGGAAGGCCCTATAGGGTCCTACTCGGATACACCATGATGAGACAATTGTTTCATCAATTAGGAAATCATCAAAAGGACATAATTTTAACAAGCTCTTTGACATAAAAAAAGTCTTAATATGGCCGTGCTGAAGAGGTATTCTAAAAATTGTATTATTGTTTTAATTTAGACTTGCATTATAGCAATATAATATGATCCATTGATATAATTCAAGTTTAAATTAATGTCCTGCAAATAGAAGATATGCTATTTCAGGGAGCTTAGGATATGCTTCTAAATTTACCTTATTCACAAGTATAATACTTTGGACATTTTGTCAAAACACACTTGTGGAACATTTAGAATTAATGTTGAAGTTATTCATATTTCTTTTCTTTGTCAATTATGTAATGTTTACTATATAAGCTTAAGTTGCAAAACATAATAAAAAATTTAGGAAACTTCTACTACTCACCTCCTAAATGTTAATTATTTTATTGCTTTATAAGATTCTATCACATATGTATGAACATTTGAGTAACATGTTGTTTGATTTTGAATGAATTTTACATTTGTAAAAATTATATGCTCTATTCTACATTTTCACTCAATATTATATTCCTGAGATTTATTATTGCAGTTAATTATTTTTCATTGCCATACATTTTACTGGTTAAATAAACCACATATTTTATCCATTCTCCTGTGATTGGTATTTAGGATGGTTCCACTTGGAGAAGGTGTATCACACACAATGCTGTTATGAATATTTTTGTGTATATTTCCAGTAGCATATATGTGGGAATTTCTGTAGAGTATGTACTTAAAAGGAAATTTCTGGATCATATGCAATGCTCATGTTTAACCTGATAATTTTTTTTCAAAGATACTGAGGCAGGAGATAGGTGCATCCCAGGCTGAGCAGCTGGAATCTGGCCCATGTGGACAGGTACTCCAAGATAAAGATAATAGTAGGAACAAAAAGGAGCTGAGTCCTGCTTGGATAGAAGATAAGGAGACACATATTTCTCATTCTTGAGGTCAAGGAGACCCCCCAAACTACACATGCACAGAAAGGTGCCTCAGAGGTCAGAGAAGGGAGGGAGCACCAGGCCATAATATGTTCCTCTTCCCAGAAACCCTTGCACTGGAATCCATCTTGGCTAAAAGATGCACATGCACACAGGGGAGGGCTCTGAGTTAAACCACATATGGACTCAGAGCCAGGCAAAGCAAGATGATGGGCCAGAGGAAACCCGGAAGAACTGCCCCATATAAGTAATTTAAACTACCCAAAGGCGTGACCCTTTCTGTGAGCCTGCCCCTGTGTGTCTATCCACACGCACTTTTTTCCTCCTAGTAAACACTTTACTTGCTTCACTACTTTCCGTCTATTTGTTGAAATTCCTTTCTCCAAAGCAGAATAGCCAGGGCCTTGTCACTAGCCACTGGCCCTTGTGGTCTAGTGGTTAGGATTAGCTGCTCTCACTGCTGCAGCCTGGCTTTAATCTCTGGTCAGGGAATTGAGATCCTACTTCAAGTCACTGCAGGCCAAGGTCACCTGTGATCAATACTGTATTCATTTATAATGCTACCATAAAGTATGATACTTCCCATTGATCAAACATTTTTGCCAACATTTAATATTGTCATCTTTCATAATTTTGGTCAGTATTTCTTATTTGGAAGGGCACAGGGAAATATTTTTAGTCAAAATAATAAAATAGGTAGATGATAGCCACTAATCAATGAAAAGAGGATTTCTTTATATATCAATATTGGAATTCATTTGAAAACATTCTGTTTAATAGGTGGTTATTTTTTCTTAGCAAATGTTTACAAGTACTTTAAATGAAAAAAATGTCAAACTTCACAAACCATGTGAAATTTTAAAAAACTGTAATGAATTTTATGCAAAAACTATAAAATATGACTTCATTAAATGCATATTTTATTTTTTGCCTCTATTATGAATTGAACAATATAGGGAAAGCAAATTAATAGAACTGTAATTTTCTAAAATTTGATTTGCAATACTGTTGTTTCAAACTTAATGAGTATACTCACCATCAACATGAATATATTATGTAAACATTATGATCCGTCTGTTTTGTCTGGGCAGAGCAACTAGTGTTTATTTTATTGACTATTGAGAAAATTGGACACCTCTGGCTTTCTCATCTGCTTAAATCAATAGCTGAATTCATAAACATCACCTGTTTCATAGAACATACAAAATTAAGGTAATGTAAATATACTTCAAATGTTACTATCTTTAAATGCCATTCCTTTGTATTCCTAACATAAATCTGTATCTTTTAATTAAATAATCCTATCCATTTTGGTAAGGAATTCAGAAAGGAAGAAAACACTTCAATAAAACAGGAATAAAAGTTAGATTCTCTTTTTTGTAACATCTTTATTTGAGTATAATTGCTTTACAATGGTGTGTTAGTTTCTACTGTATAACAAAGTGAATCAGCTATATGTATACATATATCCCCATATCTCCTCTCTCTTGTGTCTCCCTCTCACCCTCACTATCCCACCCCTCAAGAGGGACACAAACCACCTAGCTGATCTCCCTGTGCTATGCAGCTGCTTCCGGCTAGCTACCTATTTTACATTTGGTAGTGTATATATGCCCATGCCACTCTCTCACTTCGTCCCACCTTACCATTCCCCCTCCCAGTGTCATAAAGTCCATTCTCTACTTCTGCATCTTTATTCCTGTCCTGCCCTTATGTTCTTCAGAACCAATTTTGTTTGTTTAGATTCCTAACATATGTGTTAGCATACAGTATTTGTTTTTCTCTTTCTGACTTACTTCACTCTGTAGGACAGTCTCTAGGTCCATCCACCTCACTACAAATAACTCAATTTTGCTTCTTTTTATGGCTGAGTAATATTCCATTGTATATATGTGCCACATCTTCTTTATCCATTCATCTGTCAATGGACACTTAGGTTGCTTCCATGTCCTGGCTATTGTAAATAGAGCTGCAATGAACATTGTAGTACATGAATCTTTTTGAATTATGGTTTTCTCAGGGTATATGCCCAGTAATGAGATTGCTGGGTCATATGATAGTTCTATTTTTAGTTTTTTTAAGGAACCTCCCTACTGTTCTCCATAGTGGGTGTATCAGTTTACATTCCCACCAGCAGGGCAAGAGGGTTCCCTTTTCTCCACACCCTCTTCAGCATTTATTGCTTTTAGATTTTTTGATGATGGCCCTTCTGACCAGTGTGATGTGATACCTCATTGTATTTCTGATTTGCATTTCTCTAATGATTAGTGATGTTGAGAATCCTTTCATGTGTTTGTTGGCAATCTGTGTATCTTCTTTGGAGAAATGTCTACTTAGGTCTTCTGCCCATTTTGGGATTGGGTTGTTTGATTTTTGATATTGAACTGCATGCGCTGCTTGCATATTTTTCAGATTAATCCTTTGTCAGTTGCTTCATTTGCAAATACTTTCCTCCAATCTGAGGGTTGTCTTTTTGTCTTGTTTATGGTTTACTTTGCTGTGCAAAAGATTTTAGGTTTCATTAGGTCCCATTTGTTTATTTTTATTTCCATTTCTCTAGGAGGTGGGTCAAAAAGGATCTTGATGGCATATATGTCATAGAGTGTTCTGCCTATGTTTTCCTCTAAGAGTTTGATAGTGTCTGGCTTTACATTTAGGTCTCTAATCCACTTTGAGTTTATTTTTGTGTATGGTGTAAAGGAGGGTTCTAATTTCATTCTTTTACATGTAGCTGTCCAGTTTTCCAGGCACCACTTATTAGAGAGGCTATCTTTTCTCCATTGTATATTCTTGCTTCCTTTATCAAAGATAAGGTGACCTTATGTGCGTGGGTTTACTTCTAGGATTTTTATGCTGTTCCATTGATCTATATCTCTGTTTTTGTGCCAGTACCATACTGTCTTGATTACTGTAGCTTTGTAGTATAGTCTTAAGTCCAGGAGCCTGATTGCTCCAGCTCCATTTTTCTTTCTCAAGATTGCTTTGGCTATTCGGGGTCTTTTGTGTTTCCATACAAATTGTGAAATGTTTTGTTCTACTTCTGTGAAAAATGACATTGGTAGTTTGATAGGGATTGCATTGAATCTGTAGATTGCTTTGGGTAGTATAATGATATTCACAATGTTGATTTTTCTAATCCAAGAACAGTGTATCTCTCCATCTGTCTGTATCATCTTTAATTTCTTTCATCAGTGTCTTATAGTTTTCTGCATACAGATCGTTTTTCTCCTTAGGTAGATTTATTCCTAGGTATTTTATTCTTTTTGTTGCAGTGGTAAATGGGAGTGTTTCCTTAATTTCTCTTTGAGATTTTTCATCATTAGTGTATAGGAATGAAAGAGATTTTTGTGCATTAATTTTGTATCCTGCTACTTTACCAAATTCATTGATTATCTCTAGTAGTTTTCTGGTAGCATCATTAGGATTCTCTAGGTATATGATCATGTCAACTGCAAACAGTGACAGTTTTAGTTCTTATTTTCTGATTTGGATTTCTTTTATTTCTTTCTCTTCTCTGATTGCTGTGGCTAAAACTTCCAAAACTATGCTGAATAATAGTGGTGAGAATGGGCAACCTTGTCTTGTTCCTGATCTTAGTGGAAATGGTTTCAGTTTTTCACCATTGAGAACGATGTTGGCTCTGGGTTTGTCATATATGGCCTTTATTACGTTGAGGTAAGTTCCCTCTGTCCCTACTTTCTGGAAGGTTTTTTATCATAAATGTGTGTTGAATTTTGATGAAAGCTTTTTCTACATCTATTGAAATGATCATATTGTTTTTCTCCTTTAATTTGTTAATATGGTTTATCACATTGATTGATTTGTGTATATTGAAGAATCCTTGTATTACTAGGATAAACCCCACTTGATCATGTTGTATGATCCTTTTACTGTGCCACTGGATTGTGTTTGCTTGTATTTTATTGAGGATTTTTGCAACTATGTTCATCAGTTATATTGACCTGTAGTTTTCTTTCTTTGTGACATCTTTTTCTGCTTTTGATATCAGGGTGATGGTGGCCTCATAGAATGAGTTTCAGAGCATTCCTCCCTCTGCTATATTTTGGAAGAGTTTGAGAAGGATAGGTGTTATCTTTTCTCTGAAAGTTTGATAGAATTATCCTGTGAAGCCCTCTGGTCCTGGGCTTTTGTTTGTTCAAGGATTTTTAACCACAGGTTCAATTTCAGTGTTTGTGATTGGTCCGTTTATATTTTCTATTTCTTCCTGGTTCAGTCTCGGAAGGTTGTGCTTTTCTAAGAATTTGTCCATTTCTTCCAAGTTGTCCATTTTATTGGCATATAGTTGCTTGTAGTAGTCTCCATGATCCTTTGTATTTCTGAAGTGTCAGTTGTTACTTCTCCTTTTTCATTTCTAATTCTATTGATTTGAGTCTTCTTCCTTTTTTTCTTGATGAGTCTGGCTAATGTTTTATCAATTTTGCTTATCTCTTCAAAGAACCAGCTTTTAATTTTATTGATCTTTGTTGTTTTCTTCATTTTTTTCCATTTATTTCCAATCTGATTTTTATGATTTCTTTCCTTCTGCTAACTTGGTTTTTTTTTTGTTCTTCTTTCTCTAATTGCTGTTGGTGTAAGGTTAGATTGTTTATTCGAGACGTTTATTGTTTCCTGGGGTAGGATTGTATTGCTATAAACATCCCCCTTAGAATTGCTTTTGTTGCATCCCATAGGTTTTGGGCCATGGTGTTTTCATTGTCATTTGTTTCTAGGTATTTTTAAATTTCTTCTTTGATTTCTTCAGTGATCTCTTGGTTATTAAGTAGTGTATTGTTTAACCTCCATGCGTTTGTATTTCTCACAGATTTTTTCCTATAATTGATATCTAGTCTCATAGCATTGTGGTCAGAAAAGATACTTGATACGATTTCAATTCTGTTAAACTTACCATGGCTTGATTTGTGACCCAAGATATGATCTATCCTGGAGAATGTTCTATGGGCACTTGAGAAGAAAGTGTATTCTGTTGTTTAGGGGTGGAATGTCCTATAATTATCAATTAAGTTCATCTTGTTTAATGTATCATTTAAATCTTGTGTTTCCTTAGTTATTTTCACTTTGGATGATCTGTCCATTGGTGAAAGTGAGGTGTTAAAGTCCCCTACTATGATTATCTTCCTGTCAATTTCCCCTATTATTAAGGCTGTTAGCATTTTCCTTATGTATTGAGGTGTTCCTATGTTGGGTGCATAAATATTTACAATTGTTACATCTTCTTCTTGGATTGATCTCTTGATCATTATGTAGTGTCCTTCTTTGTCTCTTGTAATAGTCTTTATTTTAAAGTCTACTTTGTCTGATATGAGAATTGCTACTCCAGCTTTCTTTTGATTTCCATTTGCATTGAATATCTTTTTCCATCCCATCACATTCAGTCTGTTATGTGTCTCTAGGTCTCAAGTGGGTCTCTTGTAGACAGCATATATACGGGTCTTGTTTTGTATCAGTTCAGCCAGTCTATGTCTTTTGGTTGGATCATTTAATTCATTTACATTTAAGGTATTTATTGATATGTCTGTTCTTGGTACCATTTTCTTAATTGTTTTGGGTTTGTTATTGTAGGTCTTTTCCTTCTCTTGTGTTTCCTGCCTAGAGAAGTTCCTTTAGCATTTGCTGTAAAGCTGGTTTGGTGGTGCTGAATTCTCTTACCTTTTGCTTTATTGTAAAGATTTTAATTTATCCATCGAATTTGAATGAGATCCTTGCTAAGTAGAGTAATCTTGGCTGTAGGTTTTTCCCTTTCATCACTTTAAATATGCCCTGCAACACCCTTCTGGCTTGCAGAGTTTCTGCTGAGAAATCAGCTCTTAACCTTATGAGGATTGCCTTGTATATTATTTGTTGCTTTTCCCTTGCTACTTTTAATATTTTTTCTTTTTATTTAAATTTTGATAGTTTGATTAATATGTGTCTTGGCATGTTTGTCCTTGGATTTATCCTGTATGGGACTCTCTGTGCTTCCTGGACTTGATTGACTATTTCTTTCCCATATTAGGGAAGTTTTCAACTATAATCTCTTCAAATATTTTCTCAGTCCCTTTCTTTTTGTCTTCTTCTTCTGGGACCTCTGTAACTCGAATGTTGGTGTGTTTAATGTCCCAGAGGTCTCTGAGACTGTCTTCAATTCTTTTCATTCTTTTTTATTTATTCTGCTCTGCAGTAGTTATTTCTACTCTTTTATCATCCAGGTCAATTCTCTGTTCTTCTGCCTCAGTTATTCTGCTATTGATTCCTTCTAGAGAAGTTTTAATTTCATTTATTGTCTTGTTCATCATTGTTTGTTTGCTCTTTATTTCTTCTAAGTCCTTTTTAAATGTTTCTTGTATTTTCTCCATTCTATATCCAAGATTTTGGATCATCTTTACTATTATTACTCTGAATTATTTTCCAGGTAGCCTGCCTATTTCCTCTTCATATGTTTGGTCTGGTGGGTTTTTACCTTGCTCCTTCATCTGCTGTGTGTTTCTCTGTCTTTTCATTTCACTTAACTTACTGTGTTTGGGGCTTCCTTTTCCCAGGTTGCACGTTCATAGTTCTCATCACTTTTGGCACCTGCCCCCAGTGGATAAGGTTGTTTCAGTGGGTTTTATAGGCTTCTTGGTGGAGGCAACTTGTGCCTGTGTTCTGGTGGCGGAGGCTGGATCTTATCTTTCTGGTGGGCAGGACCAAGTCCGATGGTGTGTTTTGGGGTGTCTGTGAACTTATTATGATTTTAGGCAGCCTCTCTGCTAATGGGTGGCTTTGTGTTTCTGTCTTGCTAGTTGTTTGGTATGGGTTCTACAGCACTGGAGCTTGCTGGTCATTGAGTGAAGCTGGCTCTTAGCATTGAGATGGAGATCGCTGGAAGAGCTTTCGCTGTTTGATATTACGTGGGGCTGTGAGGTCTCTGGTCATCCAATTTCCTGAACTCGGCCCTCCCACCTAAGAGGCTTAGACCTGACACCTGGCCAGAGCACCAAGACCCTGTCAACCGTATGCCTTGGAGGAAAGGGAGAAATAGAAATAAATAAATAAATAAAATAAAATAATTAAAATAAAATATATTATTAAAAAAATAAAAAAACTAATAAAAAATTTAAGAAAGAACAAAAGAAGAGAGCAACCAAAGCAATAAACAAATCCACCAATGATAACAAGCACTAAAAACTATACTAAAAACTCCCCAAAAAACAAAAAAAAAAAAGGACAGACATCATCCTAGGACAAATGGTAAAAGCAAAGCAATACAGACAAAGTCACACAAAAAAGCATACACATACACACTCACAAAAAGAGAAAAAGGAAAAAATATATATTTGCATATAAAAATAAAAAAGAAAGAGAACAACCAAATCAATAAACTAATCTACCAATGATAGTAAGCTCTAAATACTGAACTAAGGTAAACATAAAACCAGAAACAAATTAGATGCAGAAAGCAAACCCTTAGTCTACAGTTGCTCCTAAAGTCCACTGCCTCAATTTTGGGATGATTCGTTGTCTTTTCAAGTATTCCACAGATGCAGGGTACATCAAGTTGACTGTGGAGATTTAATCTGTTGCTCCTGAGGCTGCTGGGAGAAATTTCCCTTTCTCTTCTTTGTTTGCACAGCTCCCGGGGTTCAGCTTTGGATTTGGCCCTGTCTCTGCATGTAGGTCGCCCTCTGGCATCTGTTCTTCGCCCAGACAGGACGGGGTTAAAGAGCAGCTGATTAGGGGGCTCTGGCTCACTCTGGCCAGGGAGAGGGAAGGATACGGAATGAGGCGCGAGCCTGCAGCGGCAGAGGGCATCGTGACGTTGCAACAGCCATAGGCACAGCTGTGTGTTCTCCTGTGGAAGTTGTCCTTGAATCAAGGGATCCGGGCAGTGACAGGCTGTACAGCCTCCTGGGAGGGGAAGTGTGTCTAGTGACCTGTGTTTGCACACAGGCTTCTTGGTGGCTGTAGCAGCCACCTTAGTGTTTCATATCCATCTCTGGTGTCCGTGCTGATAGCCGCAACTTGCGCCCATCTCTGGAGTTCATTTAGTCGATGCTCTGAATGCCCTCTCCTCGTGCACCGCAAAACAATGGTCTCTTGCCTCTTAGGCAGGTCCAGACTTTTTCCCAGACTCCCTACCAGCTATTTGTGGTCCACTATCCCCCTTCAGTCTATGTTCATGCAGCCAACCCCAGACCACTCCCTGGGATCTGACCTCCAAAGCCTGAGCCTCAGCTCCCAGCCCCAACCTGCCCCGGTGGGTGAGCAGACAATCCTCTCGGGCTGGTGAGTCCTGGTCGGCACCGATCCTCTGTGCGGGAATCTCTCTGCTTTGCCCTCTGCACCCCTGTTGCTGTGCTCTCCTCCATGGCTCCAACGCTTCCCCCACACCCCCGTCTCCGTCAGTGAAGGGGCTTCCTACTGTGTGAAAACTTTTCCTCCTTCACAGCTCCCTCCCAGAGGTGCAGGTCCAATCCCTATTATTTTGTTTCTGTTTTTTATTTTTTCTTTTACCCTACCCAGGTACATGGGGAGTTTCTTGCCTGTTGGGAAGTCTGAGGTCTTCTGCCAGTGTTCAGTAGGTGTTCTGTAGGAGTTGTTCCACATGTAGATGTATTTTTGATATATTTGTGGAGAGGAAGGTGATCTCCACATCTTACTCCTCTGCCATCTTGAAGATCCTCCAAAAGTTAACTTCTAATAGCAGAATAGAGTGGTCATTATTACAAGGAAGAGTCCTCAAAGCCTTTTATAGAAATATCTTATTGCATTAAATATTTCAAAAATTTACCCTCAGCAAAAATAACTTTTTTTTTCTTTTAATGCCTATATGCATTTTGGAAATAATATTTTGCCTTTCCATTTATAGATAAAGACGTCTGTACAAAGACCAGGAATTTCTAATATAAAAGTGTAACTATCTGAAAATACACAGGTTCCAGGCTTATACTAACGTATCTGGATAAAGAGCAGATGAAGTGCAAAGATCTGTTTGAGTCACTGAAATCAAGCTACTTATCATTTCCTGAGTGACATCCCCCAGCTTTACTGAGGAAACCCTCTTTCCAAAAACTATTGACTTGGCATATTTCTATGAGAATGTCTGTACCCCAAGTACCATTAAACTTTTTTTTTTTAATCTGAGAAAATGAAATAACTCTTATACACTTTTAAAATGCAAAAATATTTATTATGATGTCAAAAACAGAATAAGGATTCTTTCCATGAATTACTTATTTCATAAAAAACTGAACAGTGATTATATTTCTCAAAGGTTCACAAAGTCACCATCATTGTGATCTTTCTCATCAGTGCCAAAACAACAAGAAGAGCCATATAAGTTTCCTGTAATTATAAGCCCCTGGAAACCAGTCCATAAAATTGAAACCAAAGCAGATTTCTTTTATTAGATTGCTACATAACTGTGTAAGCCTCTGCATTTATAGTTATGGGAAATTTGCCTTAAAAAATAAAGCAAGCTAAATGGAAGCAGCACAAAAATTTAGGTAATTTTCTTGGTGAAAAGTATCATCTCTGTTTTATGGTTTATTCTTGGTATACAAATAAATATAAAATATAATCCTTTAATGTCTAGACATGTTCCCCCACTGATTGACTGTATCTGTTCAGCTTAGATGGCCTATGCCATATCCACAAGTCTTTGAGAGTACCTAATAAGCATTTACAAAAATTTGTGATCTTAGACAAAGAAATAAAGATGACTGTGAAGGTTATATCTTGGTAGTCATTTTTATTTTTGAAATATTGTCAAACGTTAAAGCATAAAAAAGCATCTGGTTCATAGCAATCTAATATGTGAGCACCAAACATCATTCCATTTTTAAAACAGCTAGTGAACATTAAAATGAACAATGCTTGGATTTAATAATTAAACACAAAGTAGTTCCTTCAGTTTTGGATTACTCTGTTGTGAAAAAATATAAGAATAGTATACAAGAGTCACTAAAGATTTTTGACATCTTGAAAAATGTTTGGTAAATACCTTGACATTCTTTTTTTTTTTTTTTTGCGGTATGTGGGCCTCTCACCGTTGTGGCCTCTCCCGTTGCGGAGCACAGGCTCCGGACGCGCAGGCTCAGCGGCCATGGCTCATGGGCCCAGCCACTCCGCGGCATGTGGAATCCTGCCGGACCGGGGCACGAACCCGTGTCCCCTGCATCGGCAGGCGGACTCTCAACCACTGCGCCACCAGGGAAGCCCCCAATACCTTGACATTCTTAAGCCTCTTTTAAGACTTTTGTTAATTTTATTAAACTCAAAGTTTTAAAATTTTTTGTAGGTTTTCATTTAAAGTTCTTTCAGAACATTTTTAAAGGGAGAACATAGATGGGGTTTCCTCACCTGATTAATTTCTTTTTTTCTGGTTACACTCTTGAGATAAATTATCTCTCCCTGTTTAGGGAGAGGCTAGAAAGTCTCTAGGAAATCTTCTCATGGAAGCATGTTGTCAAGAGGACCAGGGTTTGCCCTAACATTACCCAGATATTTGTTTTCTTAACCCATGGAACTTAACAATCAAGGCTTATTCCAGGGGTGTAGCTATTCCACTCAGGGGAGGAAACAGGCAGGCTCTCATTTTCAACCACTTCTACTTCGTGTTTTTTTCTTGGATCCACTGGTAAGTATTAGAGAAGATACCTTTTCTCCACTCCTTGTACTTTTATAGTTCGTAGGAAATTTCCATTATGCAGGAGTAACAGTGTAGGGAAATTTGTGGACTATCTTCTCCAGGGAAGATTGAAGAGATTAGGAAAGAAGCTGGGTAGGAGTGAATCAATCCTTTCTTTCTCTTTCTTCAAGAAACCTGTGCTCAGCGGGTAGCCATTCTCTGCTCATCCCTATGATGTATTTTCCAGGTGGACCAGATGTCTTGTGTTCACTCATCTAGTTCCACTTTCCACTTCTGTTTTGCCTGGTGTCCACCCCAAGAGGGTGACTTGGATGGAATATATCAAATGATCCTTTTTCCTCTGGCTTTTGGGTGGATATGGCTAACAGGGAGTTGTGGTAGAAGATTGAATAGAAGCAGAACATTGAGTTCAAGTTGTCTATCTCGTTGGCTGTCTCCTGCAGAATTGCCTATCTCCTTTCATAGTGACTCGATTTGACTCTCTCTTTCTGACTTTAAAAAACTTCTTTGGGCCTAGGGCTAAAAATAGCTCTGCTGTCGACCAGCCCATGGTTTTTCAGCATTCCTATGCGTTGTCCACGTGATGCTAAATAGTTCCTATATTTGACTTTATTTAAATGACTCTAATATCCTTCTGAGACCATGGCTGCTACACAGAGCAGAGATTTGGGGGAAATAGGTTTAATTCAGAGAAATATTTGAAGCCCTATTTTGGCTGTAATCCCAACATTCATTTTCTAATTTAATCATAGTCATAATAAAGCTGATAAGAGCTCTCCATTTCTCTTACACCAATGTCTAATTTCAGAGTTGGTTCAGAACTAAAAAGGAGCAGAGAGGAATGTTAATTATATGTCCCTATGATACTCCAGTGTATTGATGCACAGCCAGTATCTTCAAAGGATGGAGAAGTCTAGGTATTTGATGTTCAAAAGAATAGGTGGAATGTGAAGCTGTTCCTGTGACCAGTGTGGGAGCACCTACTTCCTAGTAGTAAGATTCAGTCTTCAGTGCTTTAGTTAGTGTGGTCTTGCCTATATTTTTCCCCTTGAAAGTTTGGCTATATTGAGTTTCTGCAGCTATATGAATTTTTCAAAACTAGCATGATCTTCAGTAAGACACCTGGCCTTAGTATGCAGATTGCTATGGTTAACCTTGAACGATATAAAGATATATGTGGCCAGGAAAGGGTTTAAATCACAGGAGAGTCTCAACTCCAAACAGGCAATGCTTAAGCATGCAGAGTGTTTGGGCAGTGGTGGATATGACACATTTTTTGTCATCTCTGCAGAATATTTCTCAGTTAGTTCTTCAGCTGTCCAGGTCTCTGCAGATCAAAAGGCAGTTTTCAGTATAGGCTACTGAAAAGTATTAGAATATTTGAATATTATTAGGAACTGGACTTTATGTTGCTAACTGACAGGCATTAGATAGTGGCAGAAGATTACCTGACACATGTTTCTCAATCTTCCTGGGAAATGCATAAAGGTCAAGGGCAGAGGATCTGGGCTCCTTCTGTCCTGTGACTCATCCTCAGGCTGATGGTCACCTTCCTCTCCACTCGCCCGCCACCTAGGTTCACATTTTTACTCTGATTTATTAGCAATATAATTTATGACCACCATTTTGGATTTTGGAGATTCTAATTGTGGCTTCTCTCACAAAAATGAATGATGAAGTAAGAGAGAATAGAAACCTTACTAATTAGGGAATATTCCATTTTCTTGGAAAGTATCATTTAACCCAAGTCCAAAAAGTAACCTAAAAAAGGATTGACCCTGCAGAAATCAGTTTGTTCAAGGAAGAGTTAAACTGGTTTTGAACAGTATGCTTTGGGTTTTTTGTCAGAATAAGAGAAAGAGAAAAAAAATAAAAATAAAGAAAAGCAAGGTAATTCCATTGGAAGAATTCTTTATTTATTAATCACACACTAAGCTCTGGGCCAACAGTGGCCATGAGACAGGTCCTCTCCTCATATTCTAATATTCTAGTGATAGAGTCTAATATTCTAGTGATAGAAACAGGTAATGCATATATATTAAATTAAATTAAAATGCATATAAAATATAGTATCTGAGGTTGATACACTTATAAGGAAAAATAAAGCAAGAAAAGGAGAAAAAAACTGGGAAGACTTGTGCTATTTTAATACAAGATAATATATGAAAAAAAGAGCCCCTCTGGGAAGGTAGTATTTCAGGAGGGACTTAAATGAAGCAAGAAAACCAGGCATACAAATATCACGTGGGATATATTTCAGGTAAAGGGAATAGCATGTGCAAAGATCCTGAGACAGGAATATATTTGGTTTGACCAAGGTACCAAAAAAAAGCAGTATGATTCAGCCAATGAATGCATGGAAGAATGGTAGAGGATTAAGCTCAAGACACAGCCAGAAAAGACTTTTCTACATAATTTAATCTTTGCCCCGGCTGATCTGTCCTGTCCAAGTCTGCTACTGAGGGAGGATGCTGAGGTCTGTCTCCTCAGGCAATCCTGTTATTGATCAGCCCAGGACTGTATCACCAATCACAATGCATGTAGCTGTAAGGCAGGAAGGTCAAAGATGTCAAGACCCACCCTCACTAAAGCATCACAACATTCTATTTTGGTCCCACATGAAAATTCCGCCCTCAGCCTGTCATTATGGTCTCCAAACGATGCTCTCATGTTTCTCAGCATTTCCTGGTCTATGCACTAATGACAGGAATAAATATAACCCGTGTCTTCCTCTCTTCCTTTCTGACCCAATGGAAAATAGTTGCTGAAGTTGGAGAGTTGAAGAGCAGTCTATCTGCTTTGTGGCTGCTGAAGCTAATTGAAGAGAAATCCACTTAACCTGGGGCTACAATCAGTTTTCCTAATATATTGCCCCTTGGATTAAATTCACCAGCCCAGAGCTGTCGGCCAGGCTCCTGGTGCAGCAAAGTCATCCCTAGTGAGCTTACAGCATGAAGAAATAAGGAATAGGAGAGTTCTAATGACAGTTCCCTTGGGAGGGAGTATCCATAGGAGACAGAGCCTTCCATAGTCACCCAGATCCCTTTATATATGCTCCTTCTTCTTTATTGGGAAGGAGTTAGTGAGTGAGAGGTAGAGAATGACTAGGGGTTGCTCTCTCAAAAATCTTCTATGGAAATCTAAGGACATGGGAGCTGCATTCCCATTAATAACTATACTCTATCCATAAGAATCCCAAAAAAGAATTTGGAGAGATGTGAGGCTCCCCCACTCCAGGATGGCGTTCAAGTCAGTTTTATTTAGCTCTCAAAGAGAAGGGTAGCTCAGCTGATGTCTGCATTACAATTGTCAAGTCATGTTTCCTTCCTAGGGAACACTGTTTAGTTTTTGCTAGATTCGATAATATTACTTTGGACAATTAAAATTCTAAATCTAAATTAAGATTAGGACCATAATTACATCTCTCACATACTTCTTTATCACGGGGTATCTATTTCTTTCAAAAGAAAGCAATCTGTCATTTTAGATTACTGTCGTCTACCATAAGCAATAATACCTAATGGACTCAAGAAGCACTTACTGTGAAAATAATTGTTCATTGAAATGATAGTTGAATACCATAAGATCCTTACCCCACCCTCAAATGGCCCTATTTTTACCATTAACATTATTACCACATGTTTTAAATAGCAGGCCATAATCTGTTACAGTAAAATACAGCCTCATAGTCTCTGCCATGAGCAGTATTTTATATATGATACCCAGGAACTAAGAGAAGAAACAATTTAAACATGGAAGGAAAAATATTTCTAAATGCAAAATTATCAATATGTGTTTATATGTGTATGCATGTGATACTGTAGCAACTTGGGGCTTTTTTTGTTTTAAATATTCTGAAATTACATTTCTATATTTAAAGACAGTCCTCTCCCATCAGATAAAATTATCTCCAAGACTGTCCTAAATTAGAAAAGAAGCAGATGTACTGGGATAGATCTTATCTCTAAAGCTGCTGACAGTGGAAATTAATCTCAAAGGTTTCTTTCCGTCTCCCTTTATGGGAAAGCATATAATCATCTGCCATCAAATGCACACACAGACACCGTGGCCTCCAATGCATGCAGTGCGTGTCACCAAACAGATTCATTCCCAGCGCCCGTGACACGGCAAACTGTTCACCTGGGAAGGCATGTGCCCAGCAGCTAGGGTGCGAGCATATCCAAGAAATTGTTAGCCTCCCACTCTTCTTGCCTTCTCACGTACCCCCAATCCACTGAAATAGCTCATGGTGTAGCTGGAGTGAAATTGTCATAAAGAATGACAGATGATTTTTTCTCCTTTCAAGGCAAATCTGAGCAATTGAATTTTAGAGGAAATGAGAAATGAAAGAAAAGTGTACAGTGAGCTTATGAGATGCCTGTGAACACTGTGCTGCAGTGAATCCAGGCCGCCTCCCCAAAACACACACACAAAGGTTTGGTTTCCAAGCAATGGCCTTACCTCTGGCATCTATGCTTTTTTTTTAATTGCATGTAATTTTGTATGGAGATTTGGTCTTTATTATTAGTGATAGAGATGATTGCTAATGAGGAAGATTCAAGTAAAAGCTCCAGATAATTCACACTGTGTAATAGATTCTGCTTCCAAACAGCTGCCTCATTTTGCTGCATTCAAATTGCCAATTAGTATGAGGTGCTATTGGATATTGTATATGCAAAATTTGTTCATTTCCCAAACTCTGCCTTTTTGATCTTTTTTTTCACCTTATTTAAACAAAAGATGTCAAACATACTGAAAATAATAAGATAACGAATGCTTATTTACTCTTGCTCTCCTAACTAAACAAGTCAATATTTTGCCATATATTTTTGAATCAAATGCTATAGATAAAGTTGATATCTCTTTGTATCCTTCATTGATCTTCCCTCTCTCCCCAGATGTATCATTGTCCTTAAATTGGTATCATTCCTATTCATATGTTTGTATTATATGTGTCAGGTATTCATAGACTAGAAATAACACTGCATTTTTTTGTTTCTTAAAATTTCACAATTTTTATCACACTATTTATATATTTTGGCAATTTGCTTTTTACATTTAACAGTGCTCTTTAAAAATTTACTTTTGCTGACTGATGCTGCTCTAATTTATTTATTTTAACTGCTATATAATATCCCCCCATCTGAATATAATACAATTGATTTGTCCATTTTCTTAATAATAAGCACTAAGATTCTTCTATTATAAACAATGCTGCAATGAAGATTTGTACATACCTGCTTTTACACATGTGTGAGTTTCTCTAGGGCTTATAACTGGGTATAGAATTGCTCCATTACAGGTGAGTTGCTTCTTCACATTTACCAGATATTTTCTGTGTGAAATTGCTCTCTAAAGCAGTTGTACCAGTTTTTACTCCCACGAAACATGGTGAGAATTCGCCTAAGTTGTATTCTCAGACACCTTAAAATTGTTTGCTTTTGATGGGAATAAAATGCTATTTCATTGTGGTTTTGAGATGTGTGACTATAATCACAAGTGGAGTTGAGTTTTTTAAATATTTGTTAGCTGTTGTCTGAATTGTCTGTCCATATCATTTGTCTGTTTTTCTATCAAATTATTTGCCATTTTTCTTTGGTTTATAGGAATTCCTTATATATTCTCTTTCCTATCCCTTTGTTCACTTTAGTCCCAGGGAATATTGGTAGGACACAAATGTAAATTAATCCAAATGAGAATGACATTCACTGAGCCCCACCAACCAAAGCAAAAACATCCTTTAAACTTAAAACCAATGAGGCCTTCGTAAATTTAAAGTAAAATCTACCCTTCCTGTTACATATATCAGCATATTCTCCATTTTGTTTTCTAAGTTTTTGTTTTTCACCAAATGATTGTTTCTGACAAAATCATTTTTTTATATCCAGCAAAATCTGAGGAGCTAGCTTATCTCCATAATCACAAATTGGTACTGAAAGTGAAACCATGAGAGAATATCTCTGTCTTCTAAGTTAAGTGAAAATTCAGATCTCTGAAATAAGAATTGTGGTAAAACTTTGATACACATTAAGACACATGTTATATGTGTATATATAATTTAGATTTTGTTTACTGATCCATAGTGAACTAGTAAACTGTCCTCTCCTGTATTCAGAACCTGCTACATAATTTGTAGGGCCCAGTGCAAAATGAAAACGTTCAAGGTCAATGAGAATTTCAATACAGAGATAGCAGAGCCCAAAGCTCTGTGTGTTGCACACGTTACATGAACTTGAACCTGACCCTGCCTACATTATGTTTACATTACATTTTGTGCACCCTATCACATTCCAACTATTACCTTATGCTAGACATATTATTTTTCTTTATTACACAATTGCTTTTGTATGTTAAGAATGCTGAACTCAATCTTTTACTTAGAAAATTATTTTCAACCATTCTTAGATAAACTGAATAATAAAATGTATACACTATTTTGAGGGTACTTATGACTGTGCAAATAAAGACAGAAATGAAAATCACAGAATGCTAATTTATTTATCAAGTGAGTATTTGGAAAGTACTGACTTTATGATGATGATAGTGAAATAGTTTTGATAAAATTCATCGAAATTTTCTACTGTGAGATAAGCAATTAAAGTTCAAAAGAACACTAGCAATACCACATTCCTAAGGACAACCAGTATAACCTGCTTAACTAAGGGGGAGACAATGACCAAACACAGTTGAGACTGAAACTAAGGAAACACTGATGGTAATTTTGGATAGGGACTGCCACAGGGATTAGGTGGAAGCCTAAATGAGGCAGATAGATAATTCAACAAAGACCCATTGCCATACCTCCTACATGCCAGACCCTGAAAGTTGGAAATACAGCTGAGAACGGGCAAAAGATTGATTTTTATTCAGCTGAAAATAGATGTCTCTGTAGCTTAAACAGTGTCAGAATACAGAGAGAGGATGTAAGTATATTATGTAATACTTGACAGATTTGCCTTCCTATAAAAGAAAGAAAAGAGGTCCAATAGGTTAATGAAGCACCTAATAGGCAAGTGGAGTTAGCATAGAGTAATTTAAAATTTGCTGAAAGTCTAAGATCTAAGGGCTAGTCAAACCTTCTACTGTAAGTACGAGCATGAGCAGGAACGAATATGCAAAGTTTTTATAAAATTTCCACTTGAAAATTGGAACGATGGCGTTAAAATAAAATAAGGCATTAGTTTTAAATATCCTGTTTATCACTTTATTTCTAGATACCTAATGATCTTTCACTTTATATATTTAATTTGCTTTTAAATTGTAAGCATTTTGAACAGAAATTTTTTTTAATTTTAATTATTTTTTAACATCTTTATTGGAGTATAATTGCTTTACAATGGTGTGTTAGTTTCTGCTGTATAACAAAGTGAATCAGCTATATGTATACACATATCCCCATATCCCCTCTCTCTTACATTTCCCTCCCACCCTCCGTATCCCACCCACATAGATGGTCAAAAAGCACTGAGCTGATCTCCCTGTGCTATGTGGCTGCTTCCCACTAGCTATCTATTTTACATTTGGTAGTGTATATATGTCCATACCACTCTCTCACTTCGTCCCAGCTTAGCCTTCCCCTTCCTCGTCTCCTCAAGTCCATTTTCTACGTCTGCGTCTTTATTCCTGTCCTGCCCCTAGGTTCTTCAGAATTATTATTATTTTTTTTTAGATTCCATATATATGTGATAGCATACAGTATTTGTTTTTCTCTTTCTAACTTATTTCACTCTGTATGACAGACTCTAGGTCCATCCACCTCACTACAAATAAATCAATTTCATTTCTTTTTATGGCTGAGTAATATTTCATTGTATATATGTGACACATCTTCTTTATCCATTTATCTATTGATGGACACTTAGGTTGTTTCCATGTCCTGGCTATTGTAAATAGAGCTGCAATGGACATTGTAGTACATGACTCTTTTTGAGTTATGGTTTTCTCAGGATATATGCCCAGTAGTGGGATTGCTGGGTTGTATGGTAGTTCAATATTTAGTTTTGTAAGAAACCTCCATACTGTTCTCCATAGTGGCTGTATCAATTTACATTCCCACCAACAGTGCAAGAGGGTTCCCCTTTCTCCACACCCTCTCCAGCATTTATTGTTTGTAGATTTTTTGATGATGGCCATTCTGACTGGTGTGAGGTGATGCCTCATTGTATTTCTGATTTGCATTTCTATAATGATTAGTGATGTTGAACATCCTTTCATGTGTTTGTTGGCAATCTGTATATCTTCTATGGAGAAATGTCTATTTAGGTCTTCTGTCCATTCTTGGATTAGGTTGTTTGTTTTTTTGATATTGAGCTGCATGAGCTGCTTGTGAATTTTGGAGGTTAATCCTTTGTCAGTTATTCATTTGCAAATATTGTCTCCCATTCTGAGGGTTGCCTTTTCTTCTTTTTTTTTTTTTGCAGTACGCAGGCCTCTTACTGTTGTGGCCTCTCCCATTGCGGAGCACAGGCTCCAGACGCGCAGGCTCAGTGGCCATGGCTCACGGGCCCAGCCGCTCCGCGGCATGTGGGATCTTCCCAGACCGGGTCACGAATCCGTATCCCCTGCATCGGCAGGCGGACTGTCAACCACTGCACCACCAGGGAAGCCCTCGTTGGAAGATTTTGAATCACAATCTCAATTTCAGTGCATGTGATTTGTCTGTTTATATTTTCTATTTCTTCCTGCTTCAGTCTTGGAAGGTTGTGCTTTTCTAAGAATTTGTCCATTTCTTCCAGGTTGTCCATTTTATTGGCATATGGTTGCCTGTAGTAATCTCTCATGATCTTTTGTATTTCCGCAGTGTCAGTTGTTACTTTTCCTTTTTCATTTCTAATTCTACTGATTTGAGTCTTTTCCCTTTTTTTCTAGATGAGTCTGGCTAATGGTTTATCAATTTTGTTTATCTTCTTAAAGAATCAACTCTTAGTTTTATTGATCTTTGTTATATTTTCCTTCATTTATTTTTCATTTATTTCTGATCTGATGTTTATGATTTCTTTCCTTCTGCTAACTTTGGGTGTTTTTTTGTTCTTATTTCTCCAATTGCTTTAGGTGTAAGGTTAGCTTGTTTATTTGAGGTGTTTATTGTTTTTGAGGTAGGACTGTATTGCTAAAAACTTCCCTGTTAGAACTACATTTACTGCACCCCAAAGGTTTGGGCTTGTCCTATTTTCATTGCCATTTGTTTCTAGGGAATTTTTGATTTCCTCTTTGATTTCTCCAGTGATCTCTTGGTTATTTAGTAGCGTGTTGTTTAGCCTCCATGTGTTTGTATTATTCTCAGACATTTTCGTGTAATTGATATCTAGCCTCATAGCATTGTGGTCAAAAAAAGTTGCTTGATAAAATTTCAATTTTGTTAAATTTACCACAGCTTGATTTGTGACCCAAGATATGATCTATCCTGGAGAATGTTCCATGAGCACTTGATAAGAAAGTGTATTCTGTTGTGTTTGGATGGCATGTCCTATAAATATCAATTAAGTCCTTCTTGTTTAATGTATCATTTAAAGTTTGTGTTTCCATATTTATTTTCATTTTGGACGATCTGTCCATTGGTGAAAGTGGTGTGTTTAAGTACCCTACTATGATTACATTACTGTCAATTTCCCGTTTGATTGCTGTTAGCATTTTCCTTATGTATTGAGGTGCTCCTATGTTGGGTGCATAAATATTTACAATTGTTATATATTCTTCTTGGACTGATCCCTTGATCTTTATGTAGTGTTTTTCTTTGTCTCTTGTAATAGTCTTTATTTTAAAGTTTATTTTTTCTGATATGAGAATTGTTACTCCAGCTTTCTTTTGATTTCCATTTATATGGAATATCTTTTTCCATCCCCTCACTTTCAGTCTGTATGTGTCCCTAGGTCTCAAGTGGGTCTGTTGTACACAGCATATATATGAGTCTTGTTTTTGTATCTATTCATCCAGTCTATGTCTTTTGGTTGGAGCATTTAATCCATTTACATTTAAGGTAATTATCAATATGTATCTTCCTATTATCATATTCTTAATTGTTTTGGGTATGTTATTGTAGGTCTTTTCCTTCTTTTGTGTTTCCTGCCAGAGAAGTTCCTTTAGCATTTGTTTTAAAACTGGTTTGGTGGTGCTGAATTCTCTTAGCTTTTACTTGTCTGTAAAGGTTTTAATTTCTCTGTCGAATCTGAATGAGATCCTTGCTGGGTAGAGTAATCTTGGTCATAGGTTTTTCCCTTTCATCGCGTTAAATATGTCCTGCCCCTCCCTTCGGGCTTGCAGAGTTTCTGCTGAAAGATCAGCTGTTAACCTTATGAGGATTCCCTTTTATTTTATTTGTTTTTTTTTTCCTTGCTGCTTTTAGTATTTTTTATTTGTATTTAATTTTTGATAGTTTGAATAATATGTGTCTTGGTGGGTTTCTCTTTGGATTTATACTGTTTGGGACCTTCTGTGCTTCCTGGCCTTAATTGACTATTTCCTTTCCCATATTAGGGAAGCTTTCAACTATAATCTCTTCAAATATTTTCTCAGTCCCTTTCTTTTTCTCTTCTTCTTCTGGTGCCCCTATAATTCAAACTTTGGTACATTTAGTGTTGTCCCAGAGGTCTCTAAGTCTGTTTCCAATTCATTTCATTCTTTTTTCTTTATTCTGTTCTGCAGTAGTTATTTCCACTATTTTATCTTCCAGGTCACTTATCTGTTCTTCTGCCTTAGTTATTCTGCTATTGATTCCTTCTGGAAAATTTTAATTTCACTTATTGTGTTGTTCATCATTGTTTGTTTGCTCTTTAGTTCTTCTAGGTCCTTGTTAAAGGTTTCGTGTATTCTCTCCATTCTATTTCCAAGGTTTTGGATCATCTTTATTATTATTACTCTGAAATCTTTTTCAGGTATACTGCCTATTTCCTCTTCATTTGCTTGGGCTGGTGGATTTTTACCTTTATCCTTCATCTGCTGTGTGTTTCTCTGTCTTCTCATTTTGCTTCACTTACTGTGTTTGGGGTCTCCTTTTCAGAGGCTAAAGGTTCGTAATTCCCATTGTTTTTTTTCTGCCCTTAGTGGCTATGGTTAGTTCAGTGGGTTGTGTAGGCTTCTTGATGGAGGAGACTATTGCCTGTGTTCTGTTGGATGTGGCCGGATCTTGTCTTTCTGGTGGGCAGGACCATGTCTGATAGTGTGTTTTGTGTTGTCTTTACCTTATTATGATTTTAGGCAGCCTCTCTGATAATGTGTGGGGCTGTGGTCCTGTCTTGCTAGTTGTTTGGCATAGGGTGTCCAGCACTGTAGCTTGCTGGTCGTTGAGTGGAGCTGGGTCTTAACATTGAGATAGTAATCTCTGGGAGAGCTTTCACCACTTGACATTATGTGGAGCCAGAATATCTCTGGTGGACCAATGTCCTGAACTTGGCTCTCACACCTCAGAGGCACAGTCCTGACACCCAGAAGGAGCACAAAGACCCTGTCAGTCACATGGCTCAGAAAAAAGGGGAGGGAAGAAAGAAAGAAAGAAAAAAATAAAATAAATTATTAAAGAAAAGAATTATTAAAAATAAAGATAATTAAAAAGTAATTTAAAAAAAGAGAAAGAAAGAAGAGAGCACCCAAACCAAAAAACAAATCCACCAATAACAAGCGCTAAAAACTATACTTAAAAAAAAAAAAAACAGAAAAACAAAAAACATGGACAGACAGAACTCTAGGACAAACAGTAAAAGCAAAGCTATATAGACAAAATCACACAATGAAGCATACACATACACACTCACAAAAAGAGAAAAAGGAAATATATATATATATATATATATTTATCTTTATACAAAAAAAAAAAAGGAGGAAGAGAGCAACCAAATCAATAAACAAATCTACCAATGATAATAAACTCTCAATACTAACCTAAGATAAACATAAAGGCAGGAACAAATTAGATGCAGAAAACAAACCCCAAGTCTACATTTACTACTAAAGTCCACCGCCTCAATTTTGGGATGATTCATTTTCTATTCAGGTATTCCAAAGATGAAGCGTACATCAAGTTGATTGTGGAAATTTACTCTGCTGCTCCTGAGGCTGCTGGGAGAGATTTCCCTTTCTCTTCTTTGTTCGCATAGCTCCCATGGTTCAACTTTGGATTTGGCCCCCTTCTGCGTGTAGGTTGCCTGACGGCATCTGTTCTTCGCTCAGACATGATAGGGTTAAAGTAGCAGCTGATTAGGGAGCTCTGCTCACTCAGGACGGGGGAAAGGAGGGGTATGGAATGTGGGGCAAGCCTGCGGTGGCAGAGGCCAGCGTGATGTTGCAACAGCCTGAGGCTCACCATTTGTTCTCCTGTGGAACTTGTCCCTGGATCACGGGACCCTGGCAGTGGCACGCTGCACAGGTTCCCAGGAAGAGAGGTGTATATAGTGAACTATGATTGCACACAGGTTTCTTGGTGGCTGCAGCAGAAGCTTTAGCGTTTCATGCTTATCTCTGCTGTCCGCACTTGTAGCCGCAGCTCGCGCCCGTCTCTGGAGCTCGTTTAGGCAGTTCTCTGAATACCCTCTCCTCGCACACACTGAAACGATGGTCTCTTGTCTCTAAGGCAGGTCCAGACTTTTCCCAGACTCCTTCCTGGCTAGCTGTGGCACCCTAGCCCCATTTAGGCTGTGTCTATGCAGCAACCACAGTCCTGTCCCTGGGATCTGACCTCTGAAGCCCAAGCCTCAGCTCCCAGCTCCCACCTACCCCAGAAAGTGAGCAGACAAGCCTCTCAGGCTTGTGAGTGTGGTGGGCACTGATTCTCTGTCCAGGAATCTCTCCGCTTTGCCATCTGCACCCTTGTTTCTGCGCTATCCACCGTGGCTCCAAAGTTTCCACCAGCTCACCTGCCTTCTCCACCAGTGAAGGCTCTACCTAGTGTGTGGAAACTTTTACTCCTTCAAAGCTCCCTCCCAGAGGTGCAGGTCCCATCCCTACTATTTTATCTTTGTTGTTTTCTTTTTTCTTTTGCCATACCTAGGTACATTGGGACTTTCTTGCCTTTTGGGAAGTCTGAGGTTTTCTGCCAATGTTCAGTAGGTGTTTTGTAGGAGTTGTTCCACATGTAAATGTATTTCTCTTGTATTTGGGACAACATTAAATGCACCAACATTCGAATCTTAGGGGTCCCAGAAGAAGAAGAGGAAGAGAAAGAGACTGAGAAAATATTTGAAGAGATTATAGTTGAAAACTTCCCTAATATGGGAAAGGAAATAATGAAATCCAGGGAGCACAGAGAGTACCATACAGGATAAATCCAAGGAGAAACATGCCAAGACACATATTAATCAAACTATCAAAAATTAAATACAAAGAAAAAGTATTAAAAGCAGCAAGGGAAAAGCAAAAAATAACATACAAGGGAATCCCCATAAGGTTAAAAGCTGATCTTTCAGCAGGAACTCTGCAAGCCAGAAGGGAGTGGTAGGACATATTGAACGTGATGAAAGAGAAAAACCTACCACCAAGATTACCAGCAAGGATCTACCCAGCAAGGATCTCATTCAAATTTGAAGGAGAAATTAAAACCTTTACAAACAAGCAAAAACTAAGAGAATTCAGCACCACCAAACCAGTTTTAAAACAAATGCTAAAGGAACTTCTTTAGGCAGGAAACACAAGAGAAGGAAAAGACCTACAAACACAAACCCAAAACAATTAAGAAAATGGCAATAGAAAGATACATATTGATAATTACCTTAAATGTAAATGGATTAAATGCTCCAACCAAAAGACATAGACTGGATGAATGGATACAAAAACAAGACCCAAATATATGCTGTCTACAACAGACCCACTTGAGACCTAGAGACACATACAGACTGAAAGTGAGGGGATGGAAAAACATATTCCATGCAAATGGAAATCAAAAGAAAGCTGAAGCAGCAATTCTCATATCAGAAAAAAATAGACTTTAAAGAGCAAACAAACAATGATGAACAACACAATAAGTGAAATTAAAATTTTCCAGAAGGAAAGAGACAAAGACAAGACAAGACACAAAGAAGGACACTACATAATGATCAAGGGATCAATCCAAAAGGAAGATATACCAATTGTAAATATTTATGCACCAAACATAGGAGCACCTCAATACATAAGGATGATGCTAACAGCCATAAAAGGGAAATTGACAGTAACACATTCATATTAGGGGACTCTAACATCCCACTTTCGCCAATGGACAGATCATCCAAAATGTAAATAAATAAGGAAACACAAGCTTTAAATAATACATTAAACATGATGGTCTTAATTGATATTTATAGGACATTTCACCCCTAAACAACAGAATACACTTTCTTCTCAAGTGCTCATGGAACATTCTCCAGGATAGATCATATCTTGGGTCACATATCAATCCTTGGTAAATTTAACAAAATTGAAATTGTATCAAGTATCTCTTCTGACCACAACGTTATGAGGCTAGATATTAATATTAGGAAAAAAATCTGTGAAAAATACAAACACAGGGAGGCTAAACACAACTAAGTGACCAAGAGATCACTGGAGAAAGCAAAGAGGAAATCAAAAAATACCTAGAAACAAACAACAATGAAAACAGGACGCCCCCAAAACCTATGGGATGCAACAAAAGCAGTTCTAAGAGGGAAGTTTATAGTGATACAATCCTACCTCAAGAAACAAGAAACATCTCAAATAAACAATCTAAGCTTACACCTAAAGCAATTAGAGAAAGAAGAACCAAAGAACCCCAAAGTTAGCAGAAGGAAAGAAATAATAAAGATCAGATCAGAAATAAATGAAAAAGAAATGAAGGAAACAATAGTTAAGATCAATAAAACTAACTCTGGTTCCTTGAGAAGCTAAACAAAATTGGTAAACCACTAGCCAGACTCATCAAGAAAAAAAGGGAGAAGACTCTAATCAATAGAATTAGAAATGAAAAAGGAGAAGTAACAACTGACACTGTGGAAATACAAAGGATCATGAGAGATTACTACAAGCAACTATATGCCAATAAAATGGACAACCTGGAAGAAATGGACAAATTCTTAGAAAATCACAACCTTCTGAGACTGAACCAGGAGGAAAGAGAAAATATAAACAGACCAATCACAAGCACTGAAATTGAGACTGTGATTAAAAATCTTCCAACAAACAAAAGCCCAGGACCAGATGGCTTCACAGGTGAATTCTATCAAACTTTCAGAGAAGAGATAACACCCATCTTTCTCAAACTCTTCCAAAATATCACAGAGAGAGGAACACTCCCAAACTCATTCTATGAGACCACCTTCACCCTGACACCAGAAGCAGACAAATATGTCCAAAAAAAGAAAACTACAGGCCAATATCATTGATGAACATAGATGCAAAAATCCTCAATAAAATACTAGTAAACAGAACTCAACAACACATTAAAAGAATCATACACCATGATCATGTGAAGTTTATCCCAGGAATACAAGGATCCTTCAATATACTCAAATCAATCAAAGTGATACACTGTATTAACAAATTGAAGGAGAAAAACTATATGATCATCTCAATAGATGCAGAAAAAGCTTTCGACAAAATTCAACACCCACTTATGATAAAAACCCTCCAGAACATAGATATAAAGGGAACTTACCTCAACATAATAATGGCCATATATGACAAACTCACAGCCAACATCATTCTCAATAGTGAAAAACTGAAACCATTTCCACTAAGATCAGGAACAAGACAAGGTTGCCCACTCTCACCACTATTATTCAATATAGTTTTGGAAGTTTTACCCACAGCAATCAGAGAAGAATACGAAATAAAAGAAATCCAAATCGGAAAAGAAGTAAAAGTGTCACTGTTTGCAGATGACATGATACTATACATAGAGAATCCTAAAGATGCTTCCAGAAACTTACTAGATTTAATCAGTTAGTTCGGTAAAGTATCAGGATATAAAACTAATGCACAGAAATCTCTTTCATTCCTATATACTAGTGATGAAAAATCTGAAAGAGAAATTAAGTAAACACTCTCATTTACCATTGCAACAAAAAGAATAAAATACTTAGGAATAAATCTACCTAAGGAGACAAAAGATCTGTATGCAGAAAACTATAAGACACTGATAAAAGAAATTAAAGATGACACAAACAGATGGAGAGATATACCATGTTCTTGGATTGGAATAATCAACATTGTGAAAATGACTGTACTACCCAAAGCAATCTACAGATTCAATGCAATCCCTATCAAACTACCAAAGGAATTTTTCACAGAACTAGAACAAAAAATTTCACAATTTGTATGTAAACACAAAAGACCCTGAATAGCCAAAGTAATTTTGAGAAAGGAAAACGGAGCTGGAGGAATCAGGCTCCCTGACTTCAGAATATACTACAAAGCTACAGTAATCAAGACAGTATGGTACTGGCACAAAAATAGAAATATAGATCAATGGAACAGGATAGAAAGTCCAGAGATAAACCCATGCACATATGGTCACTTTATCTTTGATAAAGTAAGTAAGGATATACAATGGAGAAAAGACAGCCTCTTCATGAGTGGTGCTGGGAAATCTGGACAGCTACATGTTAAAGAATGAAATTAGAATACTCCCTAACACCATACAGAAAAATAAACTGAAAATAGAATAAAGACCTAAATGTAAGGCCAGACACCATAAAATTCTTAGAGGAAAACATAGGCAGAACACTCTATGACATACATCACAGTGAGATCCTTTTTGACCTACCTCCTAGAGAAATGGAAATGAAAAGAAAAATAAACAAATGGTACTTAATGAAATGTGAAAGCTCTTGCACAGCAGAAGAAACCATAAACAAGACCAAAAGACAACCCTCAGAATGGGAGAAAATATTTGCAAACGAAGCAACTGACAAATGGTTACTCTCCAAAATATACAGGCAGCTTATGCAGCTCAATATCAATAAATCAAACCAGCCAATCTAAAAATGGGCAGTAGACTTAAATAGAAATTTCTCCAAAGAAGATATACAGATTGCCAACAAACACATGAAAGGATGCTCAACATCACTAATCGTTAGAGAAATGCAAATCAAATTTACTATGAGGTATCACCACACACCGGTAAGAATGGTCATCATCAAAAGATCTACAAAGAATAAATTCTGGAGAGGGTGTGGAGAAAAGGAACACTTTGCCCTGCTGCTGGGAATGTAAATTGATACAGCCACTATGGAGAACATTATGGAGGTTCCTTAAAAACTAAACATAGAACTACCATACGACCCAGCAATCCCACTAGTGGACATATACCCTGAGAAAACTATAATTCAAAAAGAGTTATGTACCACAATGTTCATTGCAGTTCTATTTACAATAGTCAGGACATAAAACAACTTAAGTGTCCATCGACAGATGAATGGATAAAGAAGATGTGGCACATATATACAATGGAATATTACTCAGCCATAAAAAGAAATGAAATTGATTTATCTGTAGTGAGGTGGATGGACCTAGAGTCTGTCATACAGAGTGAAGTAAGTCAGAATGAGAAAAACAAATACCGTATGCTAATACATATATATGGAATCTAAAAAAAAAAAAGAGGTTCTCAAGAACCTAGGGTCAGGATAGGAATAAAGATGCAGACATAGAGAATGGACTTGAGGACACGGGGAAGGGGAAGGGGAAGCTGGGATAAAGTGAGAGAGTTGCAATGACATATATACACTACCAATTGTAAAATAGATAGCTATCGGGAAGCAGCCACATAGTACAGGGAGATCAGCTTCGTGCTTTGTTACCACCTAGAGTGGTGGGATAGTGAGGGTGGGAGGGAGACAGAAGAGGGAGGAGATATGGGGATATTTCTTTTTATATAGCTGATTCACTTTGTTATAGAGACTTAACACATCATTCTAAAGCAATTATACTCCAATAAAGATTTTTAAAAAATCTCTAAATGATGCAGTTAAGAGACTTGAAACATTTGGGATTCTCCTCTTTTATATTTTGAGCAGGAAAAAAAAATGCATTTTAGATTTGACCATGTTACTACAATGCAGAAAAAATGAGTATTTCAATCACTTGCAGATTAGTTCATATATCAAATTATGCATCAAATATTTTATGTATTTTGATAGTTTGCATATTTGTATACCTCATAATATATTAAAATACATAAATTTTTTATGTATAACAGTTTTATTATATAGTATAATATATTATATATTATGTATGAAATAGTTTATAGTATAAATCACAAATAGTTTGTAGTAAATAATCCACATATTTGTTTATAGTAAATAGTTCACAAATTGTCTCTATATTATACTATATATTTATTATATATTTCTATATAATTATGATATTATAGATTATATATATGTTATCATTTATGTATTACAATTACATACTTTTTATATTATGATATATAATTATATATTATAAAGAGACACTTGCTTTATCTAATAGTATTCTTGCTGTATGTTTTGGAATGGATACAGTAACAGCTTACCACCTCCATAAAACATCTGAAATAACTCACACAGATAGCTGTGTTTGAAAAAACATTTTCTGATTTTGTCAGTGTTCCATCTGAGGTGTTGGCATAACCACAATATAGGATGGAGAATCCCTAATAATATTTTAATCTGTTAAATTTTAAAATGGCTTTCTATTTTATTTTTGTCTCCAATTTAGTTTAAATCAAACTTAAAATTATCTGTATAGTCCTGCTATAGATAACCTATTTTCGAAGAAAGAATTGAGGCTTATTAAACATTTCATACTCATAGGTCCTGAACATGGTTTACTTTCTTTGTGAAGTAGCATGGATGGAATGGAAAGAGATTGTGTCAGACATAACTGAGATTATTGCCAGCTTCATCATTTTAAAAAGATGTGGCTCTATTATAAAAGCCTTGAGAAATATGTCTGTTCAAAAGCATGTGCCTGCTTTCCTAGTTTCCACTGTTTCTAAGGGATTAGTTTCAAATTTTAAGATTTAATGTATTCTCTTTCCCTCTGTATCAAGCAAGTTTACTTTTCCTATGTATGAGTTTGGTAAAATCAAACATAATAGTCCCAAATATTGTTCCATAAATAAGAAGATATTTATTCTCTAATGAAAACTTACTCCAATAATAATAATATGTGCATAAAGCAATGGAGAAAGAAAAACTGGAGGCTAGTGAAGATGTGGCTGGTGGAACCATAGTCCAAGACCATCATCATCATGAGAACCAGCTTCTACTCTGATCAATTTTATTTTTTCTATAGTGTTGGCAGACAGTTTTCCATGGGTCACCAGTCTTTTATTGTTGCCTAATGTGCCAAAAATACAGAGCCCTGAGTCCTTTTTCAGGATTATCTTTTCATAGAGCACCCTTGAGGGATAAGGTATATCTCTCATTGTGATAAACAGAAGGTTTCTTTACTGCCTGCTATAAAATAACTAGATTCTCCAATCTCAGTGCTCTTCTACAGTGCAATCCACTTTGCTAAGTGTTTCATCTCCCCCCCATCATCCTCTGGAGACTTGGGAGCAAGAGGAACTGAAGCAAATACCCTGATGCTCATGCTGCTTGCTGTATGATGAGTAACATATTCCCTTGTCTCTGACCCAGGAGTCTTGTGTCTTCTACCAGTATCCAAAAAAAAGTGACAGACTAAGTTTTTAGCTCATCAAGGTAAGGTAAGATGAAATCTCAGAGGCAAAAGTTTTCACGATGAGGATGGGATCTTGAATAAGGTGACTTTCTGGAAGAGGAAGTAAAAGGCCCCACAAGCAAGTTTCAGAGTGAGAAGAAGACACCCTGAGATCTGCTAGTGAATGCTTTCATCCAAATTGTGAGCAGGGGAGAAGATGGTAGTGTCCCAAATGCTAATGAGACTGAGGACCAACAAGTAGAATGGAAGCAACAAGCTGCCCAAGTGGAATCTGGTTGTTTCCTACTCTCTTCTGTGCAGAAACAGGAAGAGATATCATGAATAAGGGGCAGCAAACCCTATGGCCCCAGGTGAAAGATGAGGTAGCTATAGATGGTAAGCCTGGGCCCTCAAATGGCATCAGCAATGAGAAATTTACAGTTTGATACAGAGCTTGGGTGAACCGAAAACACAGGGGTCTCTTTGGTTGGGTTGTGTTCTGCTATCATGCCTCTCAAAACCAAAAGTAAATGCAAAGAGTCTTTCTTATTAGCATGGAGCCACTCTTTCACACAGTACCCCTGATCTCTACTTCCTCCTTCTATGTCAACCTCAGCTGCTTTTAGGAGAAATATCCCTAGGATGAGGCCAAGATCTTAGTCCTCTCTTCAAAAGGGAACCAAGGCTAAATACACTTGTCTGAGTATGTTGGGGAGCTTTGGGGAGGGCTAATGCTTATGGTTCTACTGGATCCATGCACCAAAGTCAATTCCTACCCAGTCTTTTAGGCAGAGAAGGAAACTGAATTCAACCTATAGACTGTGGGACAAAGTCACAGTGGATGACCTTGTGGATGAGCGCTTTCAGCTGATTCAATTCATGATTGCAGTGGCTTTGACATCTGCACATACCATTGAATTGATGCATTACATGCTTCTACTTCCTGTCCCAAAAGAGTTACAGAGAATTCACCTTTTCAAAGACTGCCACGAGGGGAAAAAGGTTAGTGAGACAGATCAATCCCTTCTCCCCTCCCACTTAACCCTCTTCCCTCTCCCTTCCTGGCTGGTCAAATAGAAATAAAATGAACTACAAGAAAGAGAAATGAAAATCACAGTTTTAGTTAAAGACTTAAAGGCTGCCAGAGTACTCAAAGAGATTGTTTCCCAGAAGAACAGTGCCAGCGAGATGAAGGTACCAATTACACCCCTTTTTTTAAAATAAAAAGGCACATTTTAACCTGCTCCTAAGCTTTTGTTGAAATTGTACCCATGACTCACGGAGGCTTGTAATGCTAGACTGATATCCTTATTTGTGAGTGCATCAGTTTGAATTCAATGACTAACAAAATGGAAAGTACTCAGTAGGCTTTCTTGGTCAAACAGGTACAATCTGTTCAGAGTTCAACTAGCCTGACCCAGGGACTTCTCAACTTTGCATGAAAACATGCTGCTCCTCCTTTAAGGAAACTTCATCCCCCACTTGATTGTCTAAAAAAATGCCATTGGATCAATAGGGACCTTAATCAGTGGGTACTGTCCACTGATACTGTCCATCAGTGAAAGTTAATGGTGTCCATGGATAGGAACAGCAATCTCGCCCCAATGACAACTCTGAAGACCAACTTTGGTAAAGGCTGGTCATCACAATGGGTTGAATTGGAAGCTGTGACCCTTTCCCTAGACAGTACTCCAGTGGATCATGTTATATTTTTATATAGTATTATACATAACATGCATACACGTAACAGTCATATTTTTACTAACTCTTAAGCTGTTGCCAATGGCTTAGCCATCTGTTCTACTACTTGGAAGACTCCAAAATGGCAGATTAAAGATGATCCTCGTTATGACTGCAAAATGTGGAAGGCAATTGTGGTTGCTCATCTGACAGTCTGGGCTGTACACATAGATGCTCACATAAGGGCTCATTCTCTGATGAGAGTGAATGGAATCTGCTGCTGATCAAGCCTGCATTACTCACATTGGTGCCATTGTTATCTAGATGCATCATCACATAAGGCATGACTATTTCCACCATCATAAACTGGACACAATGTAAGAAGTCAAAACTTTCTGATACAGAAGATAACTGTAATAAAGACTCCATTTTTTGATGTTTCATGGCTGCCAGCTTTTAAGCCTCACGTCTCACTCTTCCACTTCTGCCCCACATCTGGTCAAGCCGATGAGAAAACCTGCATGATCCCTCCTTTGATGCTGACAGGAAGTTCAAGCCACCCAAAGGAACATTACACTGGCTCCACCACCGAACCATCAAAACACTGCCAAGCCATTCTCCTTCCCTACTCTCTCAAGCCATTTCAGAACCTGCTTGAGAGTCACCTTGCTCTTCCTAGAAATCCTTGTCATATGAGTAATGAAACTTTCACATCCTTTTGGTGTGTCTGCGACATTGTCAATGTCAACAACCAAACCAAATATGGGGGTGGGAAGATGTGTTCTGTTTCTGTGGAATCTCCAAAACAGTTGGAGAAGAGAGCATCATGGGTGTCTAGACAATGACCACCACCTCGCAGTGTCTTTCTTCTCTTTCTCTGACTTGCTAACTGCTGGTGAGAGTGCTCTTTGAGCTGCGTTGCTGCCTGCTGATAAGCTTGCACTTTAATTTAGGCTGTTTTATGTTGCATTTGCTGAGTTCTACTGAGCCTTTGTTATAGATTGAACTGACCCAAGTCAGAAGTCTGGGTAATTGGAATTTAGGGACAGGAATATGAGCTTGGGGATGTCCTCTAAAAAGCTCTGGGTTGTGTATCTCTACCCAGACCAATCTGTGTGTAACAGATTGAACTGTGTGTCTCGACTCCACCATAAACTGTGCCTGACACTATGCTCAGGAGAATGACTCTTATTCTTTAACCATTGGTCATATGTCTCAACCACGCACTGGCCCCATTCTGCAAAGAGCTCAAGGGCAAGGTTGATACTCTGTGCATTATGGGACCACCAGTGGTTGCTGGTATGGAAGAAGAATAGCAACTGTGTGACATTCTGGAATCATACTCCTAAAAGCAGATGACTCATTGAGACCTCACAAAACGCCTTTTCTGCTGCTGCTATTTATGCTTCTGTAACCAAAAAAGATCCTGATCCTCAGAGTTTAGGGATTATCATAAGACCCTTGTAGCACAGTCAAAGGGTCACTTCAAACACTGCTCTTTGAAGGCCTCCACCCGTAACAATTCTGAGTCAAGTCACCTTGGTTAAATTCCTGAAAGTCATTTGATAAACCAAGGTCTGCTCCATCCCTGACAATGTCAAAAAAAGAGTTATTAACTATCTCAGTACCCACAACATGAAAAGAATTCCAACATCTTTAGGTCTTCTTGGGTTCTGAAGGCAACAAATTCCTCATTTACAAATTTTACATAATCCAGTTATACTGTTACATGCACATTGACCCATCTTGCATGGGACTTCCTCCAACAAAAGCTCTAAAATCTGTCCAAGTTGCAATATAATAGGCATTTTGTTAGAGCCCCCACCAGCGATACCTTCACTACATAGGCTCTATCAGCCTCCTCTCATACCTCCTGGAATCTCTGGAACACCTGTGATGGCCATAAGTTGCCCATGGGCTTCTGATGCAAGAAATTGTGTTCTTTGGCCCCATGTTATATACCATTAGAGTGACAATTCTGGTCCACACTGGGCTGTCATGGAAATATAGGCTCTCATAAGTCCTAAACCCAAGATCTTCCATATCCAGCTGCTCATTATACCTTGGGTCATGAAAGTAGCACCGCAAAAGCATGGCCACTGAGGACTCCTGACACACGATAGAGCCAAACCTGAGCTCCTGGTATATTCCTCCTGCAGGAGGGGGTGGCCTTCCCTTTCCTCAGTCCTTTTCTGGATGCCATGGTGCTAAAGGAGGTCACCCCTCTCTCAGACTCTTTGGCTATTTATGGAGCTCCTCAGGATCAGCTGAGTGAACAGAAAAAGGAGCTTGTAGAATTTGTGGATGGCTTCATCACCCTCACATATGATGAAGCTTGTTGCCATTCCTTCCTTAAACAGGATGCCCTTAATAAAGGATGAGACCCAAAGGTCACTATAATTGGCCAAACTTTAGGCAGTCACAGTAGCACTGGAAGACCTGATCAAAAATTGGCCCCATTTGAACATTTATGCAGACCCATGGACCATTGTCAATGGTCTATCTAGTATATTTAATGACAGCAACAGTGATTTCTTACCCAAGGCTGCTTCTTTGGTATAAAGAACTCTAGGCAACACTTGCCTGACAGATACACAAAATGTGAATCAAGGTCACATGCCTACTAAAGCTACAACACAAGTCCTCACCAAGATATTCCTGATCCCCTTGGAAGTTTTATACAGCACTGATAATGACAAAGGCACTCATTCATTTCCCACAATGAACAATGTTGGAATTTTGAAAAAGGCATTTGATGGAAATTTCATCTCTTTTAATCACCTCAGGCTACAGATCTCATAGAGTGCCATAATGGCTTACATAAACAAGCTCAAATTCAATTAAGTGAAAAATGGCACATGTGAGTCATCAGTCAACCATCAGGGGTCTGTTGTAATATGTCATCATTTTTTAATGTTTGGCTGTTGCCAGCTTTTAAGCTTCCCTCTTCCCTCTTCCATTTCTGCCCTGTATCTGGGCAAGACAATTAAAAAGCCCAGGTGCTCCCTCTTTTGCTGTTTGTAGGATCTTCAAACCATATGTCAGAACACTCACCCTGGCCCCATTCCATAACCACCATAAAAACCCAAGCCAGTCTTTTTTCCCTGCTCACTTTTTTATTTTTTCAAACCTGTTGAGGAGCAACCTTGTTTGACCCAGAAAGTCTCATTGTGTGATTAATGAACATTGTTATATCTCTTGGTTTGTGTGTGGTATCATCAGTCTCAACAACTGAACCAAATTTTGAGTGGGGTCCACCTTGTTTCTGGGCAATGGCTATAATGCCAACTCTAAGAGTTCTTGAAAAATTGACTGTATTTAACCCTTTTCAAGGTCACCATCTATGTCTTGCTATTGTTGAAACTTTCTAGTACAAATGATTGATCTCAGCCATAGCAAGTAGCCCTTGGGACCCTTGAAAAAAAACAGCCATGTTTTCAACTTTCCTGATCATCCATAGCTTGTAACAGTGAGACTTTTGTTGAAAATCATCCAACAGTGGTCCAATAGTCAAGATATTCAAATGACATTCCATGTTCCCTAACATTTATAGGCATTTGTTATTACAGATCACTTGATAGACTCCTCAAAAATCAATACAAATATGTTTCTAACACTTCCTCTCTTACTGTCTTCTGGTTCACATTCTATAAGAGGGCAGTTTCGACATTGAATGCAGCTATCCCCAGAATGGTTTATCTTCTTTAGTCTGCCTCCTGGATAATGTGAAGAAGAATGAAAGATGTAGGGAAGCCTATAGAACAAATTTGAAAATTCATGTTTCCTACTCTCACAATGTTTGTGCATGATGCATCTTTCTTTCTCCTAACAGTGACCCCAGGTAAGCCTGGCACTCTACATCCTCTGGGTAGCAGTCTAGCCATAAGGGGGCCTAAAGAATTCAAATTTAATTTTGGTTCAGCCACTTGGATTCTTTTGTTCTGACTTACATGGTCTTAGGTCATAAAGACACGGAATATACTAGTGAGTGCACTGCTCCACACGTCTTCCTTGTCCCTTTGGACCAAGGTGAGAAATATAATGGGTCTTTGTAAATTTTACAAAATCAGTCTTATTCCACTTGCACCTGACACCCCAGACAAAAGCTTTGGTATGAGTAGAAAATGATTAGAGAAAAGGTATATTTATAACACTGGGGTGGGACACACTAATTTCGTGAACAGCAAATAGGCAACTCCGGCACCTGGGGGTGGCACACCTTAGATCTCAGAAGTTGCAAGGAAGGGGAATAATAAATGCTCCTTTTGTCACCTAGATACAACACTGAAACCTGATAAAACCATCATAGGGTCTGCCTAAGTAATGCAACATCTACCATGGGCAATCTGACCCTTTACTGTAAAAACAGAGACACCCATGTGGACATGAACAGTTCTGAACTATTCTACTTCCTGATGCTATCAATGTGAACTCCTGAACAGGGATGCCCTCCCTCATATGTCTACAAAAATATGGCCCAGTCTGTTTCAGCTTGGTTGATACAAATTCATATTCTTTTCTTGATGTCTAAGTGCCTTTGAATTATGTCATATATGATGATTGAGGCTACAACTTCTAGGTGACATTGCCCATGTGTCTTAAACAAACTGTTATAATGTTCCACATTAGATTTAAGAACATATCTAGAACAGGGGCGACCTGTGTACATTTGGGTTATATGTTTGTATGTGGGAGATCAGGGACAGACCATTAAATGTCTTTCCATTGCAGATAGAGCTTGCTTTTTTAGCCCATGTATTGCCCCCTGTACTTATTGGCAATGACATCAAAGATCAGCAAGTCAGTTGCAACTCCCTTGCATGGTTCATAATGGATAATAGACCTGACCTTAGACTACAGTCTGACTACCTAAAATACGACTTGCTGATCCTGCTGGAATATATTCACAGTTGACTGAATCTGAGATCCTGAGGACGTGACTGAGGTCAGTACTGCAGGTTGCCATCATTCTCCTTTTTATCCTGTTAAGTAAATGCTGTGACAAATTGAATGGATTTGGGTGTAGCTTCTGTTAGTTAGGTTAATTGAAGCGGCCAATGGAGTAGTAAAATCATTTAGAAATTTGCTAGAAGCCAAGGTAAAGTAGGACTAAATGTTGGATATTGTTTGGAGATACCCAAGGGTCTTGGTCTTTCACGTTCTATGTCTTGCTAGGTGTGCCAAGAATAAAAGGCCCTGTCTACTCTTTACCTGGGCTGATTCTGAGGGTCATGTTACTCAAAAGGTTAGATTCTGAAGGGCTTTTTCCAAGTGTACATAAGGGTTGTGATCTTAAGACTCAGCTTGAGGGATGAGGTAGTATCTCCCTCTGGTTCAAAGAAGAGGATTAATTACTGATTGCTATAGAAAGGTGGATTCTCCCAAGCTCAGGGTTTTTCTCTTTAAGACATGCCACTGTTTGTGCTAGTGTTGTCTGGGGCCTTCTCATGCCCTGCTCCCCTGTTGGATTTGGGGACAAGCAGAACTGATGCAAATATGTTGATGTTTATGCTCCTTGCTGTGCCTTACATAATAAAGTCTTTGTGTCCGACCTGGGAGTCTTGTGTTTTCTGCCAGCATCCGTGAAACAGTATTAGACCAACTCATTAGCATGTAAGTTTAAGGTGAAATCAAATCCTAGACTCAACATGTAATACTAGGCATGTTCTCTGAAACTAGTTCTTTTCAACTCAGCTGTTGATTGGTCTTCATATTAGATACAGTTTCTACCTTAGTCACTAGCATGCAAGAAAGGACTGGGGTTATCAGTTATTTGCTTATCTTTTGGGAAGAGTGTAAGGAAACATCTTGAGCTGGAATTGGCTGCTGAATGACAACTGCTAGAGGAAGGCCTGGGTGGTTAATAGCAGTTAGAATTAATAACAGCTAATGAATTAAAAGCATTGGGAAATAATACTTACCCATGTTTTCTCTTTGTACAGTAGTTCCAAAATCTCTCTTTAAGCTGGCAATCAGATTTGTTTCCCTGGTTACAAAGACCAGCCTACTCAGACAGTTGGAGAGGTGACCATCCTGACTCAGCCTTAAAAAAAAAAATTCAAATTTTGCATATGCATAGGTATTTATTTGCTAAGCTCTTGAGACTAGTCTTATTAGCTGTTAAGGCAGCTTTAAAAACAGTACTTAATTTTCATTTAAAATGATGTTAAAATATCAATTCCAAAGAAACTGTCATTATTTGAATATTTACTGTAAAGTAGGAACTATATTGCTGCATGCATTTTTTATTCATGTATCCCATTAAAAGAAACTTATGAAATGCAGACTGTTGTGTTCATATCCCAGAATATGAAATTGGGATTAGCAAGTTTATGCAATGTAGTGATACTTCAGAGGTAATATGTGGTAGAATTTGTATTTGAAATAAGATATTCCTGCTATTAAAACCTCTTCATTTAAGTATACACTATTTAAAAATGATTTATTTAAAATTAAATAATAAAAAGCATGTAAATGATTTCAAAATGAGAAAGAGTAAGACAAGAAATTCTTTGTACCCTCTTACTTCTTCCTTAAACTCTCAACTGTATAAAAGAGAAAGAAAAGGGCTTCCCTGGTGGCGCAGTGGTTGAGAGTCCGCCTGTCGATGCAGGGGACACGGGTTCGTGCCCCGGTCCGGGAAGATCCCACATGCCGCGGAGCGGCTAGGTCCGTGAGCCATGGCCGTTGGGCCTGCGCGTCCGGAGCCTGTGCTCCGCAATGGGAGAGGCCACAACGGTGAGAGGCCCTAGAGGCACCAAGTGCGGAAGAAAGGAGTCAAGCTCTATAAACTATGACTTTTATTGCTTGAATGATAAGACAGCATGATTCACTTAATCAATCATTGATTTAATTTATAGTTCCCTTTACTGCATTTCATAAAATAAGCAGTTTGAAAAATTATAGTCAGAACATGTCTAAAGAAATGAGAATGATATATACTTTTATAGCCTTGAAGACTTCCTCAGGATGGGAAAATATATAATAAACAGATTTTATTTTATATCAAATTAGTTTATATGTTATAATGAGAAAAACCAGGTTACAGGTAAGATAAAATTTTAAACGTCCAAAAAGATAGATTTCCAAAAAAAGATAAACACAGAAAGGGCTGAAACCACTAAATTGTCTAATTTTGCATCAGGTTATGAATATAGGATCAACCCTTATGTCATCCAATGACACATTACTGAACTATGATATATTTTCCATAATTTGTTACCACGGATAATGGAGAGGCTTCTTTTAAAAATGTGGGTAAAGAACAGGTGAATGTACACATTGGATTGTATCCATAAAGGCTTAGTCAGGAGAAAGAAGCCATTCTGGTTATTTTAGGAAATAATTTAATATAGAAATTATTAATTAGGTACAAAGTTATATTATTTAGTGCTAGAAATTTTTTGTCTCCTTAGGCATCAAATGGTCAAACTGTTTCTCCTCATAGATGCCTCATGCTTTTTTTTTTTTTTTTTTTTTTTGCGGTATGCGGCCTCTCACTGTTGTGGCCTCTCCCGTTGCGGAGTACAGGCTCCGGACGCGCAGGCTCAGAGGCCATGGCTCACGGGCCCAGCCGCTCCGCGGCATGTGGGATCTTCCCGGACCGGGGCATGAACCCGTATCCCCTGCATCGGCAGGCGAACTCTCAACCACTGCGCCACCAGGGAAGCCCTGCCTCATGCTTTTTAAACAATTTTTTAAAGAAAAACTTGAGGAAATAAAATCTAATCTGCGACCTGAGGGGAGAGCGGATTTGTTTAAGGAAGGGGAAGGATAGGGTGCATTATAAGTCAAGGCAGCCTGGCAAGAAGAAGCGGGTAGCTTAATGTGGAGGAAGAACTTCACCCACATTATCCTACTTAATTCCAAACCCATTTATGGAGTATGCATGCTCATCTACTCATTATCTCCCTTTTTAAGAGAGTTAAAGAGGACAAAATAAGGCTTACTGATTTCCACAAGACCGCAGAGCCAGCAAATTGCAGCTAGATTTGAATTCAGGAGTATAAAGCCCCCATTTTAAACTATTAATGTGCTTCTCCATGTGTTATAACACTTTTGGAGGCTGGCTTAACCAGCAGAGACACAGAATGAATTGTTCTCCCAAGCACATCAGCAGTTGATAAGTACTTGAACTTCTTGTTTGGGATTGTTGTGCATTAGATCTGTCAATCAAATATTCATACAACTTTAATTGCTCTTGATCCAGTGAAGATTTAATGAAGAACAAATCTTGTGTTTACTCTAGTGGTGAGAAAAAGGCAAGGTACTACATATTACTATTAAAAGCTGTCGCATGCAAAAATCTAAAATTTGCAGGTAAATATTTTTCTGCAAAAGGACTCTTTGGTTTTTAGGAAAAAGTATCATTTCTCATGCCATAATTTAGTATTTTTCTCTAATACTTTAGGTAAACAGAAAAAAGCTCAACAAAATATCTAAACTTCTAGCAAGTATCCAGGTTGGAAATCTAGAGTTATTTATTTATTTATTTATTTATTTATTTATTTATTTATTTATTTATTTATTTATTTATTTTTGCGGTACGCGAGCCTCTCCCGCAGCGGAGCACAGGCTCCAGACGCGCAGTTCCAGCGGCCATGGCTCACGGGCCCAGCTGCTCCGCGGCACGTGCGATCCTCCCGGACCGGGTCACGAACCCACGTCCCCTGCATCGGCAGGCGAACTCTCAACCAATGCACCACCAGGGAAGCCCTAGAGTTTATTTTTAATAGAATTTATTAATTAAGGCCTTTGATATTTGGTACTATCACCAAAAAAAAAAAAATGTGTTTTTCTATCTATAATAACAATGAGGTTTTTTTTTTTTTTCTATCCGGAAAATTGAGATAATAATACCAACTTTACGGGCTATTGCGAGCATTAGGGAATATATATGTGCATGGAACGTTCTCCAAGATGAATTTGAAGAAAGAGTAGGTGTAGGACAGACTAATGGGCTAACAGCACTTCACACATAGAGGTCAGATATAAGAAAGATCATGATGTTCTTAAAAAATAAATTGATGAAACAACTGTGATTTTTTTTTTAAGGGGTTAGATTTCTCCTTTTCAGTGACTTGAAGAATGGTCTAGCTATTCAGAGTCTTTATTCTCTCCCGTTTTCTGGAAATAAATTTTTTCATCCACTTCTTAAATACTGCATGAATTGTAGCTTCAATAAAAATTTATTTCCACCCCATAGGAGTATCCACCTATTCAGGAAATACTATCTTTCATAGAAGTTTGTGACTCCTTCCCCATAAAGATATTTCACATTGCAGGCTTCTCAAAGGCAAAAGGTGGGGAAATTTCAGGCAAGGAGTTATGGTTTTAACCACCAGTCTAACCATTTTCAAACTGGATGACAGTCAGCAAGTATGGTGCTTTCATCAAGATGATGGAAATAATTAATTCCTACCTTACAGAGATTGGTTATGTTGAATTAGATAACATGTAAATAAATCATCAGATAGTAAACTTTTATCCAACTTCCCCAACCTTCTCATAAAGGAAATACAAAACTATCCTTCTCTAACCATTTTAGTATCATGAAATGTCTGGAATACATTGTTCTTGATTTTGTGTTTATGATTTATATTATCATGATTTGTTTTGTATGGTTTCCTGGTAGCACAACTAGACCAAGATAGCATATAGCCATAATGGTATAATTTAATGTGCAGAACACCTCAAACACAGGTAGAGAAATTGAGATGAGAAAAATGATCCCCCTGGTACATTATGAATCTTATGCATATTAGGATGGAAAAGATAGACTCATTATAATATGCTGAGGTAAATGAACAAAATGATGGCAAGATCTCTAAGCACATCAAAGGAAAGAGTAACAGCTTATGTAGATTCTGTAAATAGCAATAGTGACAGGATACAGCAAATAACATCAGATAATTTTAGAAGATGAATTGACTTTTCCTTATCACACACTAACTGGAAAAAGCAAATAATCTTTGAAAGAAACTAAGAATTGCTGCCAAAGAAAGTTAGCCCTGCAGCTGTGAAGGCCAAGGTGGGGTAGATGTAGAGGTATAAACATAAATACATTTTTTTTAAACGTAAAAGCAATTAGAATGACTTTTACATAGGAACAGGTCATTGGGTGCTGTAGATCCACATACTTTAGTAATCTAACCTTTACTTTATTATGAAATATACTGAGTATGAACCTAGAGGTGCAACTATTTTGTTAAAACTAATCCCAAGTATTATAAATCAGGAAAATCCTATTACGTCCCTTTTTTCCGGTAAATGGCATGAGAATTCTAATATCCTATACTGAAATCTTCTAAGACATTTCTCTATTATCATATCCTCTTATTAGAATGGTTTAGTTTTAAATAGTTTGTACAGCCTGAGAGTAGCAAAACAATGCAACAAACATAGGTCTCTGAGAACCAGGCTAGCACTTTCGAGGAATTGAAGGAAAGCTATAGGCATATTTTAAATTTTTCTAATTTAATTATTTCAATTGAAGCTTGTAGATAGGATAAAACTGCCTTATTCATGGTGCTATTTGCAAAGGCCCCCAGCAGGCTACTCCTTTCTATTAAACAAACAAACAAAAACTTATATAGGAATTTTTAAAGTAGTAAATTCATAGTTAACAAACTTCAGCATTCATTGTGCTTCTTCTAGGTAGAAATGTAGTAAACCTTTTCAAAAACTCTAATATTGTTCAGCAACTTCAGTATTAATTAAGAATAGGATTTGAAGAAAACATGGATAAAGTGATGGTTTTACTTACTAATCTGAGATTTTCCATTCTATGCTTTCTACTTAAATTCTTAGGGAAGAAAAATGTTCCAGTTGGATGTTTGTATGGTGAAGTAGCATAACATATAACATGGTTCAACGGCAAGAAATAAATTTGTGTATCTAATGATGAGAAATGGCAAAATACGATTAGAGACTCGTTAAAAAAATGTTGATTTATTTTTTATAACAAGAAGACTAATTTCTTGGGATTAAAAGGAAAATATCATGCAACAGTTCTTTTAAAAGCCAGCTAAACTAGACATTAATTTCTTAATACTAAACTATCTCTACAAGTGCACAAAAGTCTCTTACATTTTTAAGTAAAAGATTTTCTTTGAAGTATTAGCATATATAAAGAAAAGTTCTCAAACCTTAAGTGTAAAGTTCAAAACATTTGTACATATAATTGCATCCTTGTTACCTCTACTCTGATCAAAAAATACTAACACGTCAGAAAATTTCTGTGTTCTCCTCCAGTCATGATCCCCCAAAGCAACCATCATTTTGATTTCAGTCACCATCCCCCAAAGCAACCATCATTTTGATTTCTGTCTTTATAGAAATGGAACCCAGCAGTCTCGTTTCCTACTCTGTCTAGCTTATTTTCTTCAACATTGTATCTGTGAGACTCATGCATGATATTCATAATATTGTATGTAGCTAGCAGTAGTCTGTTCATTTTTATTGGTGCATAGTATTTCACTGTATAATTATGAGACCATTTATCCAGTCTGAGGAGTATTTAGTTTTTTTTCCAGAGTTTGACTATTATATATAATACATTACAAATATTATTGTATATGTGTTTTGGTGCACATTTAAGATGCAGTTTGGTTAAGTATATTCCTAGTAGTGAAATAACTAGATCTTAGGATGTATGCATGTTAAGTAAGCTTTAGTAAACACTGCCAAACAATTTTTCAAAGTGGTTCTATTAATTTATACAGCACCATTGTAGAAAGGAACTGCTGCTCCCTTTCTCTCCTGCACTTGGTATTAACAGTCTTTTTAATTCTAGCTCTTCTTGTGGGTATGTAGAGGTGTCCCATTGTGGTCTTAATTTTCTTTTCCCTAATGACTAATCAGGTTGAGCTACTTTACTTAAATCACTGCATAGTGATTTTCAAGTCTTTTGCTTGCTTATCCTTTTATTATGTATTTTCTCTTTAAGGTGTAGGAAATCTTTTATATTTTAGAAACCTATTTGTCAGTATATATAATACAGACTGTGCATATATGTAGTTTCACGTTTCCTCTTTTAAGAGTGACTTTTATGTAAAGTTCTTAATTTCAGTGCAGGCCATTTAATCAATATTTTTCTTTATATGTAGTTTATTATATCCTGCTGAAGAAATATTTTTCTGCTCCAAAGATCTATTCTCCTGTGTTATTTTCCAGAAGCTTGATCTTTTCAACCTTTCAGATTTGGGTCTAAAATTCTTCTGGAATTGAGTTTTCTATATGATATGCCATCGGTATCAATATTTATTTTTTTCTCTGTGGATACCTAATTGACTCTGGTAAACAATGATCTATTGTATCTATCACTGGAGATTAATTTTGTATGCTCCTGAATTTTATATAAAACAAAACATTTAGGATATATTTTTTATGCTTGGCCTCCTTCATGAAGTATATGCTTTTGCAATTCACTCATCGTGTGGCCAATAGTTCACTCACTATTTTTATTGTAAGGTAGAATTCCATTGTATTAATATACCACATTTTGTTTAGCTATTTACCTCTTGTTAGGTATTTAGGTTGTTTCCATGTTTTGATTACTAGGAATAAAGCTGACATGACCATTTATGTACAAGCCTTTTTGTGGACATCTGTTTTTATTTTTCTTAAGCCCATACTCAGGAGTGGATTTGCTGGATACCACAGTGAATGTATGTTTAACTTTTTAAGAAAGTATTAAATCTTTCCAAAGTAACTGTACTATTTTACACTTTTCTAACCCTGTATTAGGGTCTCATTTGCTCCACATATTCTGCAGCACTTGGTATTTTCCAAGCCCAATTTACCATATTATTTTTCTTTCTAGGTTAGTGATTTTGTGTCATGACTGAGAAATTTTTGCCTACCCTGAGGTTAAGAATATTATATTCTAAAATTTTGTAGTTTTTGCTTTTGTGTTTACATCTATGATCCATTTTGACTTAAGTATTGAGTATGGTATTATGTGAGGATTGAGGTTAAATTTTATCCTTTCCCCTTGTCACCTTTGGTAAAAATGACCCTCTCTCTTTCTATATATATATGTATGTTTTTTTTATCTATTGGCTTATTTTAACACCAGTAAAACATTTTCTTGATTACTGATTGATTCATAATAAATCTTGATATCAGGTAGTCTAAGTTCTCCAACTTTGTACTTTTCTTAAACTGATGTTCTAGATATTTTCACTTCCATATAAATTTTACAATCATCTTATTAATTCCCACACAAAACCAGGTGGGATAGTGGTTGGAATTCCTTTACAAAATAAATAGAACAAATTGGGAATAATCCATCTATTAACATTATCGCATTTTCCAATCTGTGAAAATAGTTTATTTCTTCATTTATTTAGTTACTCTCCCTCTGTCCTTTAGTTTAAAACTGGAGAAGGTGTCTTCTACAATTCAAACCTTTGATTTAAAATGCACTTTTATTTTTTATTTTTTTGGTCACTACAGAATCAGGGTCCTAAAGTTGGCTTTGTACTAATCCAGGGTTGAGAGTTAAGAACATATTTTATCAGGGTAGTGGGTTTAGGACAAGAGATTGTGATGATAATTGTATACACATTGTTCACATATAACACAAAGGAGGATGGAGTTTGTATATAAAGGAATCCTTCCTTAATTATCAAATTGTGCACTTATTTTGTAAACCATTTAAGGGAATATTTCTGTACAAACTCACTCGCTTTCACTTGACACATGGCAATTTGATCCTTTGGAGACCATATATGGTAAATTTAGTCACTGCAGAAGATGGCACTGCTTAGGAAAGAACGCACACGCATGCGCGCGCGCGCGCACACACACACACACACACACACTCAGAAGATAATACCAAAAAAGGCAACTCTTAAAATTGGGTAGAGAAAAACCAGCAAAATTTTTATCTATTCCCTTTAAATAAAAACTGGACACACTTTATCACCAGAAGGACCTCATTTGGGGAAACTTACTCTATATTTTATTAAGCATATAAACTTTGGGATCAGTTAAGTACCAGTTAGTTACTGGATTTTAATAAAAACCAGTTAAAAAGGCAAAAATCTACACTTATTCTTTATCATATGGTGTCTTTTCTAAATTTGTTTAGAAGCTGAATACTTAAATCATGACTGAACACAAAGCAAATAAATATTGTAAGTTTTTCATAGAGAAATATAGTTGGTCATTAATAAGTAAAATATTAAGGATATTCTAACACACTCTATCATGTTTTCTCTTCTCTTTTATTTATTTATTTTTTGGCTGTGTCCCACGGCTTGTGGGATCTTAGTTCCCCGGCCAGGGATCTAACCCTGGCCACAACAGTGAAAGTACCGAGTCCTAACCACTGGACTGCCAGGGAATTCCGTTTTCTTTTCTAATAACTAAACATCTGCCTTCATTGAGCAGTATAAAATATCATGACATCAGGCCATTTGAGAAAGATGAGCACATGTTCTCTATGAAGAAAGTTTAAAACTTTAGTAAAGATAAGAGAATATAATCTGATAATATCAGGAAACTTCAATGATATTTGATAGAGTGAATTAATATTATAAGGATCTAGATTCTTCTCAAATTAAAGTATGAATTCAATGAAAATACATTCAAATTGAAGTACACTCTTGTTTTGAGGAACATGATAAGCTTTCTCTGAAATTAACCTGGAAGCTTAAAGGTCCACGAGTGATATCTAATTTTGGCAATGACAAAGTGGGCTCAGTAAAGAACTAACACTTCCACTGATAACAACCACAAAAGCTGAACAAAATATATTCAATAAACGTTGGAAGTTATTGGAAGACTATCTACAGGCATGACTTAAGAAGCTATGATCCCTTAAAGAGGAGGGACACATAAGGCAAGTGCCACATTCACATTAGCTTTTTACTTTGGGGCATTGTCCAAATAACAGGACAGAGAAAAGAGAAAGCAACAAGCTTGCAGGACTAAAGACAAAACTGTTGGCCTTCTGGGCTGCCAGGAAATTGGATCTTGAGTGGTAAAAATCCCGGAGAGGAAAGAACAGCCAACAGATGCCCCAAATCTTCCCTTTAAGTCATAATTCTTCCTTAAATTGAACATGCCCAGAGTAAGACTCTAAAACCCCTACCAGCAAAAGCAGCTAGGAAGCCAAAAATCTGGGGAGATATCCGTGAAAAGTATGGTGCTGGGAAGAGACTGCAGTTTAGGTCCTGTGAGTAGAAGCAGCCTTCCTAAATGCCCAGGGTTTTGAATTGGGACCCCAGACAACCAAGCTTTAAGAATAATGGCTACCCCTTGGAGTCAGAAAAACATCCTAAAATAAAAGCCCTAGACCTAAAGGCAATACTCAAATCGACTTATCCATCAAAATTTAACAAGATCAAGGCTTGCAAGACAGATATACTTCATGTCATTACATTAGAAACATAACTTTTAAAACCACGTTTCAAAATGGCATTTTGGCTTGTATGATTCTAAGAAATCTAATAGACTTCTAGTACAACCCATCACAATAATATACCTGAAAAATTTTAATGTGATTCTATCTAAACTTCCTGTAAACTCCATGAAGGCATAGATTCTATGTCATATTTGATCATTGTATCAGCAATAAGCCATACAGCGCTATTATATGCATTCGATAAAAGCTTGTTAAATTAGTAAAATATTTCTTTCAATTCATAGTATCCACCCTGTCTGACACTTTTAGTCCTGGCTGCTCCTTGAGACCTCGTATCTGGTCCATCTGACCTTTCTTGCCGAGCTGCACAAAGAATACTGGTCTTAACTTTAAACTCAAGACTTCACTGTCTACTGCTTTGAATGATAAAACTCTTGACTCATCCTGTGTAAGAGCCAAAGTCAGAATAAACCATTGTATGCTAGATTATTGTACTACAGTCCTAGAAGGTATGAGTAAATGTTGCTTTTATAACTAAGTTAAATTAGTTATTTAAAGAATTTAGAGCAACATCTGGTACATGGTAACTACTTTATTTTATTTAGATTGTTTTATTTAAAGTTAATCTAGCTGAAAGGATTCCAGATACTTACAAAGAAAAAGTAGAGGACATGCATTGCTAACTGCTAATGATTAATATTTTTAATCAGATGAACTGTAATAAAAGTAAACACAACATTCAACAACTTCAAGGCTACAGCAGTGGCGTATGAAAAAAGAATGTTTATCCTTTTGGACACATTTAAAAAAATCACGTCCAGTAGTTTAGCACAGAGAATTCATAACTTTTGGCATTATTATGTGCTAAAAGATAAGCTTACAAACCCACATTTGTAATCCCTTACTACTGTGAACCATGTGTTGCTTGAATCTTCATGGGAGACATCTAATTGGCTGAAATGATTCTCATTAACTATAAAGTCAGTTGTTTCCCAGAAAAGAAAGACATATTTTCATTATATATGTAAAATATATAATGAAAATATATACTGATATTGGGAAAATGTATAATATATATGAGAACTTAGGTAGAAAAGCGAAAAATGAAATATGCTGCCCTCAACACCAGCTTCAACAATTCAGTATCATTATACTAAGTAAAGACCGACTATCAATGACTAAGCATGTACATAATAAGTGAAAGCAATTCTCTTATTTTCTTTTTCTAAAAACGGGCAAACAGTAAAAACATAGTTCTAATTTTTCTAATTTCTCTATTCTACATTGATGGTACATTTCAGCACAATAAACTTGCTTGGAATAAAACATTTTTACATAAAGTATTAGTAATATGTTATCAAAGAGCCTTAAAATTTTTTCCATATAGCCTTCTTTTTATGGCAAATTGTATATTCCTTGCAGAGATTCCATTTTACTAAGGAAAAGTTTCAATATAAAAGATACAAATACACATCTGAATATTTCCTTTGTTGTATGATAAATTGACTTTACAAAACTATAAACTATTCTGAGCTTAAGGGATTTTGGAAATAATGACCTTCATTAGAGTTTGTAATGCATTCTGGGTGATATAAAAAACGGCGTCAGCAGAATAATTTCTCCCTTAAAATGATCACCTTCACTGTGTAACAAATTGCTTGCATATATTCATAAAAAAATCTCTGTGGAACATTTCAAATTCGTAAGCATATATCTTCACTTTGAAACTTTACAGGAAATGTATAGGTTACTATATTTATGACCAGATTACAGTTACTACATAAAAGGATATCTCTGCTTTGAAAAGTGTGCGTATGTAGAAATATAAAAGTACTTACCAGTTACTTAACAGACTTAAGTCTATCAACTTAGCAGAAAGCCAGCCTTTAAATGTTTATAAATGAAATTATTTGAATACACATATTAGCTGGTCCTTCCACTGATCTCTTGTTCTTATATAACAGGTATATACTTTCATGTGTTCTATTTCTTCTCATTAAGGATAAATGATCTTTTATACTATGATGGAAGATGAAAATATATTTTCTACCACTAATAGCAATAATAAATAGTGGAAGTATTGTGGTCTCTTCTTAAACAGACTTTTAATTATCTATGAGTATAAATAATCTTATTAAATAATATTTCAATAAAAATCTATTTCCTGTATATTAGGAATATAATGACTTGAAAAACTGAGCTATTTTTTAATACTAATATTTTATTGAGTTAAGCATAATCACTACTCATTTCAAATATTATAAACTGAGGATATATCTCTTACATAATTTACTAGGGAATTTATAATAGTACACAGGATAGAAATACCAAAAATGAATGCCTAAATAAGTTCTGAAATTGAAATATCAAGTCATGCCTTTACATTAGAAATCTCAGCTTCTGTACTTTCAAACATTATGTCCCATTGAATTCATTACTTGCTGCCTTGTATTGTCGACCTATCAATCAGTTAATCAATCAATTATATAGTATTACATACACATGTATAGGTATATGTGTTTATGTAGAAAAATATAATAAAAGAAATAAATTTTATATGCTATATATGTATATATAATGTATATCCAATTTCATCTTCTAGATGTAAGATCTTTGTGGACAAGATCTTGTCTATACCTCCCTCAGCTGCTAACACAGCAATTTTCACAAAGCAAAGTTTCAGCAAATGTTTTTTTATCAATGTTTAAATAAATACTTCATTTTACACTTCAATTACTTAAAGGTTAAATAAGTAATAATTAAAACTAATATTTATAAGGTGGTTTCTATGTGACAGCCATTGTTTAATCTGCACTAACCCCTAAGGTGCCAAAGAATAAAAATGTTAACAGTTTATATGAATTGTCAGTTCCTGATGATGGTCTAACCTAATTTAATTTTATTTTCATTTAGATAATTTAGATAGAAATTTTGGAAAAATATTCAAAGGAACAAAATATGAATTTAAAAAAATGAAACAGATTTATTACTGAAAAGAATAAAAAGTGGAAAATAATTAATATCAGCTTCTTCAAAGTTTGAATTACCTTGAGAATAAAGTTAGCCAAGTTAAAGCAAATAGAAATAAAAGTGATTCTAATACTTGTGTTGCTTAAAATACACTAACTAGGTATTCTCCCGGATTTGTACTATGGGACCAATTCAGCATCACTGTGAGATAAATGAGGTGTTTTGTTAGATCTACTTAGAATCACATGTCCTGCTTCCATTATCGTTCCATTCTGCAAAGCATGTAAGTATCAAAAGAGTGTCTCTAACATCCTACATGTAAAAACTGTTGCTTTCTTGAAAATATATTACTTTTATTTATTTTGCTTTTGAAAACAAATATGACTATAGATTATTTAGATTTTTTCAGAAATTAATTTGTATCATTTACATAATTTTCTTTTATTTTCATTTAAGTAAAAATAGTATATAATGTACCCATGACTTTGCAAATTATCACAGTTTCATATAGAATGATTTAACAAGAACATCCTTCTCTTGATTTTGAGACATAATTATCTACATTCAAATCCAATGAAAATCAATATCTCATTATATTCTAAGAGGCAAATTAATGTCTCTTTTCAATGCTTTATTTTGGAGCAGATGGGAGTGCCAAAGCAGAAGCTGAGGAAGCGCTTTAAAACAAAAACCAAAAACCAAAAAAACATGGTATTGAAGCTTTTTATAGCCATTTAAGAATAAAAAGAAAAAACTCCTCATCAGGGGGACAGTGATGTTTTCAATAGATTACCTTTCCTTTAAAAGAACAAATGGACAGGAATAAAGGGAAAAAAAAACCCTTTAATGTCATCCTTTTGAATGGCAGCGAGAGTTACTTTTACTGCAGACAGGCTACAGTGGCCTATATATTCATTTAAAAGCTGTGGCTTTTATTTTAAATATGATTATTTCCCCCTGTGCCCATAAATTAAGGGCAGCTACTATTAAATTTAATTACTTTCTGTATCAGCATGCAGCTGGGGAATATTTCCCTCTCAAAAAGGATGATTACAAAGAGAGAACTCTTCTAAACATAGATCATGCTCTCTTGTTTACGTTCATTCATAGATCCAAGATCGAAAAATGGAGCCATACAATACAAATAGAAAATTGGTTAAAGAAAATAAAGGCCAGATTACATACAATACCTTGACAGAACTGCTGTTAGTAAACCTGAGTATTTTCTTTATGGATATACATTTTGTGTAATGAGCAACAGTGATTATCATTCCCTATCTACTGAGTTGGAAAACAAATGATAGGATCTGTCTCAGTAATAACTACCATCTAAAAAATGATCATGACTTTTGGCACATTATTTTTTCAGCATTTAGGTTACAGAAGTCTTGTAGTGATTAATCAAAATGACCACGAACAATATTCATAATACTCTTGAAGCAATGAGGTCTTCTTTGTATCTGTATTATAAAAATGAGAAAAGCATGTTTATGATGCTTTGGAATGTATACCTGACAGTGATGCAGTTACACAAAGATACAAACCAAATTAAGAGTGATTTTTCCAATAATTGCAAGCATCGTCCCTGATCTTGTTCATAAAATTAAGTTTAGTTAAACTTAGTTGTGTTGAGAGTGACAAAATTTCGAGAATTTACTATCTTCATTTCTTCTATTTAAAATTACCTAAGTTTTTCTACCCCAGACCATAACAACTAAAGTAAGTCTCTTTCATATCAAGATAATATATGGAAAGGTAAGGACAGGAATTACTGTATTAAGATATATCTAAGTGTGTTGTGTTGTATATGTAAATATAAAATAATATCAAGATTTTTTTTAGCATTTAATAGAAAATAATAAGTTGAACCTTTTAAGATAGTTCAGATTGAACTGAGCAAGAGAATCTCGATGGACAGCAAGAGAGAGAATGAGTGTCAAAATAATAATAACAGTAGCAACAATAACAATAATAGATTAATAGAAGAAACTATAGAGACAGATAATTTTTTTTATAGTTAGAGTAAAGAAAATAGAAAAGATATTGAGAGGAAGGAACAAAAGTTTTGCCTTTCTCTTCTGAGAAGGTAGTAGGCAGCTCTGCATATGAATCAGAGTTTCCAAATAATCCAGATAGTGAGCCACTGCTGAGAACAAGGATCTGGAAAGCCACCAGTCAACAGACAAACCAAGGAGACTACAGACCTTCTAGAGGGATTCTCCAGAATCAGCACAGCAATGCTCTCCACAAGGCCCCCTTCTTGCCCAGATAAGACTGGAGTCTTTTCACTCTCAGCCACTATAATTGAGATGAAATGTGTTTGAATAACTGGTACCTGCTAGCCTGATGGACCAGTTTGTTGTATTATTATTTTTAATGTTTAGTTTTTTTTTTTTAATTTAGTTAGGTGTCTCAATTAGAATTCAGAGATCCATGAGTATTGCCTTCAAAATTGTCACATCGGTAGGTTATGTAGATTTTAAAAAAACATTAATGACACTAATCAAGTCAGTTGGAGAGCATTTCTTTTAGAATTATTTTCAGAGTCACTTTGAAGCCACATCCTCACCAGCCTACTTCCAAAACAAATTGGTGAAAATAGGTTTGTAGCTCATCCCCTAGTAAAGGCAGAAACATTTTCAAAACTTCTTAAGCTACCTCTTGGAAGGAGCTTCTGTTCAAACCCTTTCACAATCAGAATGTCTAGTCTGTCTCCAAAGAAAGTCCATTCAATTTTATGTATAAGAGTTTTAATAGTCTAAACACATCCCCCACTCTTTAGACACCAAGGATTTTGGGATATTTCTAAGCCTCAAATTCACCTTCAAAGGATGGCTCTTTGTCACTACTTAGTAATGTCCAGTGAATTAGCTTTTCCTGCTCAAAGGTAGATGATAGCTTTTCAATATACTCACAAGATCATACAGAGAGAATATCTCTTATTGATATACCTAAGGCCTTTCTTTCCCTATTTTTAATTGTACAGATAGATTCTCTACAGGAATAGGGATATTCAAATTGTGAATTATCACAAAGAAAATTAATATTACTTTATTTTATATAAAAAGATATTTTCAAATATTATTAGATGTTAGTTATAAGATACTAAATCAATTGTGTCATAAAGTACAGTACAGTGTAAAGAAATTTCTGAATATTTTACCTACTTCAATAAAAACAATTTTAGTAGCAACATAATTTTGAAGTAAAAATAGAAAACAAAAAATTTTCATATCAACCTGATATACCAGTGTTGAATTTTTTACATTCCCTACCAGTGCTTGTCAATATGCATAAATAATCTTACATAGTGGTCATTATCATTTAGATATAATATCAATCACGTTTTAGTAAATACATTATTAACATTTTAAGTCTAAGAACATTTGCAAGACCCTTTAAAATAATACCTATAAATAAACATAAATGAATCAAAATTTTTTCAAAGGCTTTGATTTCTGTAGCATTAGCACCAATGCCTTAAACTAATTTAGAATTGTCATCATTGCCAAACAAACAAGAACAAGAGCTTTGAAAGTTGTACTTGTAACAATTATTCATGCCATTTTCTCTTCACCAATTCAGTTAACTTATACCTGTATTTTTCTATATAATCATATTCTAATCAATATTTCTCACAATCTGAATTTTTTTCCAGATTGCTAATGACTATGTGTTCTAGTTTTTTCCTCACAATGCATTTTTATAGTCAAATCACAAAATAGTAGATGTCTTTCTAAAAATTTTTGGTTTTATCTTCTGTCTCTCCCTGCTTTGATCACTTCCCCCTTTCATTCAAACCCACACAATTGTACATCAAAAAAAAAAACAAACACCACAACACAGCACAACAAAACCAACCATCCATTTGGCAGGGCAAGGAGAAGAGCTGGAGTGCGGACCTGCATTCCTGTGCTGAATTATGAGCTAGTGATGCACAGGAGCTGTTTTTCCTGGATTTGTAATCTCATGGTTCAGTGAGAACTCCACAGGGATCAATGAACAAGGATGAAAGAAAACATAATGGAAATGTTCCCGTCATGAGACCATGTTATAAGCAATATTTGAAAACCTTGCTAACTTTTAAAATAATGTTGCTCTTTGCTGTTCACAAACTGTAAAACTATCCATGCAATTTGTTATTATAAAATTGACTCCAAAATTACAGAAATATTTTTATCAATGGCTGTGGAAATCAAATCAATAAAGATTTCCAAATGAGCATGTATAAAATATATTACAGAGAAGCAGCTGGAACAGTATCACTTTGTATGCATATATGTAGAGATACATATCTCATTCCAAAAAGACTTAAGAGGGTTCATAAAATTACATGAAATGAAGCAAGATAAAGATGTATTTAAAGTACAAAAATGAGGTAAACAGAAAATAAAAATACAAAAAGAAAATAGAGCTAAGAGTGAGGATGGTATAAAAATCATATTTATGAAGATATACATGCAGAGAGGTATTTTTTACTTCTCCAAGGCCATTTTTAACCCCTTTCTGTTCTGTGTATTCCTAGCTTTTCACTTGTGTAATTCTGGTCAATGAGATTGAACAGAAATATTTTGAATGACTTATCAAAAATAATGTTTACTTTCTGATAACTGTCAAACAATTTTATATTATTCTCTGACTAAGAGCTTTCTCCCTTGCTTTATGTCTTTGAATATGAAATGAGAAGGTAATGTTTGGAGCCCTTGCAGTCATTTTGTGGCCATTAGAACAGCAAAAATTTCAGCCTCATGCTTTGAAATCATAAAGGTGTTACAAAAATATCAACAATAATGTACCACAAGCTTGTTATGGGAGAAAAAGGCATCTCTGTTTTTGTAAACCATAGCTAATCTAGTTTTTGGTTTCTTGTTGCTGATCACATATTAATTTAAACAAACTATATTATGACTAAAGTGTGACCACATTTTTGACTTTGTTTTTAACATTCAACATGACCAGTCATGATATACATTGCTTGTAAAAGATTAATAATATTCTTCAGGTTTCTTATTAATGAACATATTATGTGAGGTAGGGAGCAAAATCCTTTCTAAGCACAATGACACTGAGGAGAAATCCAGGCACCTTTTTAAGAATTTTGATCCTTTATAGAATCAGGTGAGAATAAGGGGTTTACAAGTTTGATACTTAGAGATTGTAAAGGAAAGCATAACTTACTATTTTCTCCACCATCACCCAAGAGAGTCATCATTCTTGCATGAAAGCCTTTAAAACACAAAAGTTATCAATTCATGACTCATGGTGGTGGAGTTAATTGTTATATCACTGTTGGGTAGGGGAGTCACAATATTGGCATAAACATCAAATACTGGCCCTACAGAAAAGTCATTCTTACCATACGAGAAAGCAAAGAATTCTTTTTTTCCCTTATTTTTACAGTCTATGCTCTAGAAATGCAGAGAAGTATATCTGAAAGAGGAGCCTCTCATATATCATTTCCATACCATGATTGTCAACAGAGCAGACAATGATTTTAGCCATTTTTGCCTACAAGTAAACAGTTGCATAAAATGTACTAATCAAGCAGAAATTATTTGACAATCCAAAAAACCAAAATTGTGCTATGTAAATGATGCTTCTTTTAATTAATACTTGAATGCCAATGGGAGATAAGTGGAATGGGGAAGTATCTATCCTTAGAACTTTTGATATGGGACGGATATGGAAAAAAATGAAGAAGATACAGAACATATTTGTAGATCTTTCCTTCCTTGGATCATCAATTCCCTCTTGAGAAAAGAATAGTTTTAAAATTGACTAAAGAATTAGCCTTTTTTATGAAGTCTTGTGAAAGAAGTTGTGCAGAAAATATAATTGTCCTTTAAATCATTCCTTTAACTATTGGAATAAAACAAGAGACTAACAAACATTCTGGAATGTTAAAACTAGAAGGGACCAGAGAAACTGTCTAGTGTATCCTTAATGTATTTAAGACAATGAAAGAGAAGCTTGAATAAAGCGTCTACAGTTGATGTCAAAAATGAGTTATGGTAATTTAACTATTTTCATATACAGGCGTATGTATAGCTTTAAGACTAGAAATGATATTTTTATCAGTCAGAATTTAAAGTACCTAAAACACAGTATAATTGTATTTATATAATTTAATTTGAATTAGATTGTTGATGTCAACAAAAGATTAATCAACATTTTTTATTCATCAACAGTTGGGAAAAGCTAAGACTGATACTATTTTGAGACTGCTGTTGCTTTCTTCCTTTTAAGGAACTGTCCTTGACAAAAGTTTACTTGATATTGAATGTGCTGTTTCTAAGACAATTAACTTCTTACATCTGGATTGCTGTAAGTAAAAATTAAAGGATCACTAGATGGACTGTTAATTCCATGAAGGAACCAACTTTTTAAACAAAGATATATGCTTCCAGATACTAATTAAAAGAGAGTCTATAATATATACAGTATTAAGAGAAGTGTGGGATGAGTTTGAATAGAGTTTCTTTACAAGTATAAAGTTACTTAAGAATTTGATATTCCTCCTTTACTCCAGGATGCTTTCTTTGAAGAGCAGAGATTCAGAGTTTATTTTCTTTCATTGCTGTCTGCTTGTTTCAGTACTACTCTTTCCACTTTATTTATTTTATTATTTATTTGTGAACTCAGCTGGGTATGAATAACTAGACTTTTTTTTTCCTTGAGTTTTCTCTTCCTCATAAACTCAATGGAAAAAATTCTCTCACTCCTGTAAGAATATTATAACTGGCTGTGGAATCAATTACAAACACTAATTCTACACCTATTGTATGTCTTTAATGTCGAGGACTCTGTTCTTTTCCTACTTTCTAATAAATATCTTGGTTCTATAAATACAGATAAGAATGCATACAATTTACCACCAAGAAAAAGTCAACAATCTCTCAGTCTAATCCCTCTCTCTGTTTTTTCATCTTTATATACTCTTCCCCTCTTCACACTTCTTACTCAGTTGAGTCAGGTCTTGCCTATATTAGCCAAACAAACCTTTTCTTAAACCAGTTTCCCACCTAAAAATGTCATCTTATTTCCCTTAACTTTTCATGCCAACTTGTTTTAGTCTTCAACAAGAAAAAAAAGTAAAAAAATAGAAAGAAAAAGGAAAAGCCACTGCCTTATTTCCCCATTTCCTATTCATTCTTTCAAACAACTGAACTAATAAAATGGCTCTGCCTGAAATTAACAAAATTCTGGCTGTCCAGAGTCTTTGGTGTCTTGCCTGTCTTGTCTATGACGTTTTGAAATGTTAACCACCTCTCCTTTCTTTATCACTCTAATGATTTTCTATCATTTAACTTCATTGTCTTCCAACATCTCTAAGTCTTCTCTTTCTCTTCAGCATCTCATTGAATACTTATTCGTTCTGTTCTTGTTCTAGACATAGAGCTTATCACCTTATCAACATTCTCATTCTGCCATTAAGTGTAGATTTCCCCCCTGAATCCTGTTCTTAAGCTCTTTCCCTTTTCTTCCTTACCATGTTGTTTTTAAATTCCCTATTTACTTCTATGCCTTCAAATAGCATCTCCATGAGAATTATCTCTGCATTTTTATGGAGAACCTCAGCTGGTTAATATACTTTTCCCTTAGACACTTTATCCTGTACTTTAAATTCACCTGACCACAACTGAATCTCTAATCACTGATTCTGCTCAGTCACATGGCATAGTGCAGCTCCAGTGATAAAGCTGAGATCTGCACCCAGGCATACCTGGCCACATTCCTACCTTTGCCATTGGTGATCGGTGGGATATTGGGCAAGATTCTTACCTGTGGGATACTGGATACATTTTTACCTTTCCTAAGACTTATTTTTCTTAGTAATATGATGAGCATAATAGTGGTACTCCTTCAAGTTTGTCTGAAAGACTAAAAGAAGGAGAGTTCAAAAAGGTAGAAAATGAATCAGGAAGTGCAGAGGAATAGAAACAAATTGAGCAGAATGTCCCAAGATATGGATGGTTCACAAAGAGAAAGTGAGATGAGGACCTTGGGAAAGCCATTACATCTGACAAATGATTTGAAAGTTAGTTCTTGTTTTATCTGTATTTGGTAGGATTTCTGCATGAAATCTTTCCTTTGGTTCATAGTACAGCCACATATTTTATTCATCTCTCTTAATACAATAATTCAAGTTCTAAAACAAAAGAGGAAATTAGTTCACTCTCATATCTCCAAGTTTGTATATATACCAAAGCCATTATTTCATGTAGAAAAGCATGGCAAAACTTCAGATTCATAGATATATTTGTGCCATAGATATATTTGTTTTATAATCTACAGTATTTTGTGATTGTATACTTTAACTTAATTTGTTTATATTTCTTATCCCTATAAAACTGGAAACTTTTTTGACTAACAGTTTAGAAAAGGTAAATGAATTAATTTAGTGAATCAAATATGCTATACCAGCCAGCATTTTCTTGGGAAATGTTCTTAGACTATTATAATTGAATGAGAACAAAAACAGTCACATTCATTCTGTGGAGAAATGAATAATTTATGAAGTTAAAACATTCTCCAAGGTACATAAAGTTCTGATAGAAATCATTGTGTTTCCACTCTTTCTCTGTAAATCTTTGATATCTATAAAATATAAATGCACATAATATATACAATATATAATAAAATATAAATATAATGATATACATGTAACATAATACTAGATATATATTTGCCCATCAAAATTTTTAAATTAGTTTTCACAGATGAACTAACTTTTTCAAAGTTTAGAACAAAAGGTGGACTGCTATACTTTGATACAGTAAGTCATGTTTTCCTGTTTGTTTATCCACTAAAAGAATTCCCTTTAATTATTTATCTTAAGCACCTAACATTTAAAAAAGGATTTTTTTCATGATTTATTTACATTATCTGATTGATTTTTAAACTATGAACACAAATTCCTATTGTCATGCAAATTTTACTTTTTTATCAGTTCATGTTAGTTCTGAGACAATTTCAAGGGTGATAATGCCATATACACAAATATCCGATTAAATAGTCTATCACCTGTGGTTGTTTATTCTCTGTTAAAAAATTAAGTTACCAAAATATTTTAATATTATTTCTCCCTTTCTCTTACCTTGCCACATACATTTATTTATTTTCAATTTTCACTGACTTCTGTAGAATGGCTTGTGATCAGGAGGGAGTATTTGGCCTAGATGATCTCTAAGGTCTTTTTTGGTTTTGACATTTTATTGCACTACACAGTTCAGTTCTTGCATCAGGTAGGTATAATACTTGTTTTTACTTAATCCAGCTTTTTCTTCTGTAATGTAAATTTCCTTGACAAAGGCCTAACAGATTGCTGGTGCTTTTAACTTTTGGCTACAATAGCATTATAAATAAATAGAACCTAAATGATTCTTAGAGACTAAGATTCTTTTTTAGCTCCTGAGTCCTTTAAAGAACACTTATTTGATGCCCACCAGGCACTACAGCTAAAGTACTTGGTAGCTAAATGAGTGCACTATTGGAAATAGAATGGAGGGGCTTGGAATTTTTCTATTTTATGGTACCCTGAGAAGGTTCTAAAGAGCAAAGTTTGAAAATCACAGACAGAATAAACCATTTACTTTATTTCAAGACTTCTGTCTGAATGTCTGATTTATACACACAAACACTCCTTTTTAGAATGAAGAAAGAGTTGCCCCTCCTCAGATGATGCTTAGTCCATTGATAGGTTTCAAAGGAGACTGCAAAAAGAAGCACTGCACCTAGAAAGTGATCAATAAACAATAGGAATTTCATAGTTATTGATATTATGTTGTTTGCTTTCCACTGATTATTTTTTAGATCGGTTGCCTATGCTATTATTCAACATGCCCTCTTGAAGTTCACTCATGCCACTTACACAGCACTCTCGTTTTCCTTCTCAAAACCAAGACACTGCCTCCCCGTTACACATCTTAAATTTTATAAAAATGCTTTTCTTACTTTTAGTGTAACTTTTGATATATTACAAGAATATGTGTTAAACCCTTATACCTTACTTATGATGCATACTAATGATGTAGATAACTGTGAACATACAAGAACTAGAACTGTCAACAGAACTAGACACACGTAGCATCCAAACCTGGAGAAATCATTTGCCAACTGCTAATCTAATTTGTTCATTGAGTTTTATATTTCGATCAGTAATGATTTCCCTCCTCAAGTCTAGTTTGATTCTTTTTTCGGGGGGTGGGGCATGCTTACTTAATGCCATCTTCACCAGCAGGAATTGAAGCAGCAGTGTATTCCCAGCTGCCCTAGATCGGAACCCTCAGGTTACGGGAGCAAGTCCTTCACAAGCCTGCTACGGGTACTGGGATTCCTGGGGTGATCCCTTCTTGGGCCGGGCAGCGACAATCCCCTCCGAGTGGGGAGCCCACTTCAGCTTCTGCACCTGCTCACTCTTGTGGGTGTCCTTGCAGTACGGGGGCTTCTGGGTGGTCTTGCAAGTACAAAGTGCCGCTATGCGGGTCTCCTGTGCCTTGAACTTGAGTGGGGATAGGCCGATGAGTTGGAAGAAGTGGGAGTCATCACAGAAGGGCTGCTTCTTGCTGTGGCCACATGCATACTACATGTAGGTTTTCCCAGCTGCCAACTCCACCTTCATGGGTATTTTGAGGGTCACCACGGACTCGCCTGGGGCTTTGGGGAACCATGGGGCCAGCCAGGAAGAGATGTCCTGCCTCTGGTTCAGCTTCCAGGCCACCGGCTTCAGGAGTGCCCTCACACTGCACAGGCTGGCCCTGCGGCCTCCAGCGCGCCGCTCTGGCTCCGCCTCGTGCCCTGGTCACCCAGTTTGATTCTTTAACAAAGTTAATGGCCATTCGTCATCGCCTCTAATTACCTGTTCACCTTTGTGATTCCATCTTTTACTTCTTTAAGCACAGTTATATTTAGTGTTATGTATATTTTACATGATCTTTGGGTGAGGGTGGAAATCTGTTTCCTTTACCCATTAGTTTGTGTGCATGTTTATTGCTCGATGCTCATCTGTTTATCTCCACCAGTTCTCCTTTGGGATGCTTTCATTGGCAGTAGACTTTGGTCCACTTCTGCAAACAGCTAGGGTTTGCCAAAGACCCAGGAAAACTTTACTCCCTTTCCCAGAAGTGGGGCCCAAATCAATGGGAAGTCCCAAATTCAAACACTTACCTAAGCAGTGGCCCAAGGCTTATAGTACCTACTGGGCTGGGTTACTCTGAGCACCTGCCTTAGGGGAAATTCTTCCTCTCCTGTCTATCTATCCATAGTTTTATGTCCCAGCTCCAACTCTAGAGGAAGTATTTGGGGGGAAGGAGGGAGATGCAGAGATAAAGTGGCAAAGTGGCAGGGTTTTTTTCTTGCTTATTTTTTATTATTTTTTTGAACTCCTCTATGTTTTGCAAGTCTAGAATTTTTTTTTTCTTTTCTATTTAGGATCTAGTTTTCTTGAAGCAGGAGGTTTCTTACGCCATCTAAACCACCATAATGTCAGAAAGGAAAGTACAGTCTGGAACTATTTCATTGTCTGTGTGTTTTTAATATGTATATCTGATTGAGAAATTGCTTCTTATATCCAGATGCAGAGTTCCAATTTCTTCTGGGACATTTTCCTATACTTTTTGTCTGAAACTAAAAATATATTTTGAAAAATATTTTAAAAATTATTTCTAAATTAATTTTCTTTCACAAGCTGTTTTATTCTCCTGTTCTATTAACTCTGCAACTAGATTACTGTAACTTCCCATACTAATAACTCAAATCTGTTGATCATATTTACTCTCTTACATAGGCTATTGAGCTTTGAAAACATACAAACTTGAATTATATTTCTTTGGGAATCTGATGGAGACTAACTCATTCTAAAATGTCCCTTTCTGCTCACAGAGAAAATAATTTTATCTCAGAAAGTAATGACTTTCTGAACTTATTCTGATCATTCACTGTGTTTTAAACATGATTCTCATATTTCTACATATTGGATAGTTGAGTCTGGAGGCTTGGAATAGTGAGTGGGTCTCATCATTCTAAAAGTTGCCTAATAAAATGCACTCCACTTTACCATAATTTAGACTTTGTTTTAGATCAGTTAAATTTTTAAAAGTAGCATTCTTTTGAAGGATTTAGACAACTCCATTAAATATTCCTTTCAACGTAAAAATTTCTTTCAACCTTAGCAACCAATGGAATAATTAAACTAAAAAGCTATAAAATAAGAAGCTAACAATTTATTATAAGACATAACAGAAGTATAAAATAAAGATTAATTAAATAAAACTAGTGAATAAGAATTTCATTTTTTTCTGTAACCCTGATGAGTAAATTAAGTATCCTTGACAGATTTTTTTTTTTTAGTACCAACAACTTCATGTATAATACGTTGTAAAATGGTTTAGCCTGGAATACATTAAGGAAACACCTTGGCTAGAATGCAAGCCAACACAGTTGAACCCATATAGTCCAAACAAGAAAATCTGTTACATACTTTCAGGAGAAGAATAAATCAGTATGGAGTCAAGGCTATCATGCTGTAAGTGTTTTATAAATAGATGGATCAGAAAGTAAAAGGAGAATGTCACAAATTTGGTATCAAAGTGACATTGATCTAGATAAGAAGCTAAGGAAATTGTAAATGCATCAGAATAATTTTGGTTGCAAATAATCTAAAATCCAATTTAGAATGGCTTATATACCAAAAGGTGACCTATTCTACTGACTCATAAATTCAACAACTCAGCAGTGTTGTTAAGGATGTAGTTTCTTTCGACTTTGCCTTTGGGGATGAAAGTTTTAACCTCATTCAGGGCTCCTTCATGGCCACAGGTTGCCTGCAAAGATTGATCACCATGGCCAAAACTTCCTCAATGATATCCAAAAAGGGGGAGCAAGGAGAGAAATTTCTGGTAGTTCTCTTGAAGAACAAGGAAGCTACTTTCCTAAACATTTCATCACTTCAACTGAGTCATTCTCCCTTCCCTGAATTAATTACTGTGGGAGAAGGATGGACTTTGCTGAATGACTTAAACAAATCAGGGCCCACCTTTGGTGTTGAACATAAGTTCACGGACTTTACACAATGAGAAAAGGATGCATCACCCAATGGAATATTGGGAATATTTGGCAGAAGAAGAGGAAACAATTTGGGGTGATATAAACAGCAGGTATCTACCAAGCATAGAAGAGATGATTGGGTCTGAGTGAAATTTTTCCCTAAGCGTGTACCTCTATTAAATCCTTAGTCCCTACTTCACTTAGTTGTGCTTGCTTCCCTCCTATAGAATGGCTATATAGTTCAGTGGTTAAAAACTGATCTAAAGCCCTGGTATGAGTCAAAAGCCTGGCTCCATCATTTACTAACTACGTGAACTTGGTCAAATTACTTAATTTCTCTGTGCTTCAGTTTCTTCAGTTTATATTGTATATAATAAGCGTAGCTACCTACTATCATTATTAGGTAGCTTTTATGAGCTAATTCATGTAAATTATTTAGAACAATGCTGACTGTATAATTATTATTAAATAAATCCTAATGGTTGCCATAGGAGATAGGATTTTGACATATAGTATATATGTATGTGTATATATGTATGTATATATAATACAGATTATAGAATATGAATTAATCTTTAAGCATCTCTCAAACAAAAATGCTTCTCTCAAACAAAAATCTTGCTTTTTCCCTATCATCATTTTGTTTAAGCTTTTGTCTTTTAGTACCTCAACCCATCTAAATTATCTTACTTTGATATAAGATTATTTCTTTTTTTAAATAAATAAATTTATTTGTTTATTTATTTATTTTTGGCTGCATTGGGTCTTCATTGCTGCGTGTGGGCTTTCTCTAGTTGCAGCAAGAGGGGGTTACTCTTCATTGCGTTGCACGGGCTTCTCATTGCGGTGGCTTCTCTTGTTGCAGAACATGGGCTTTAGGGTGTGTGGGTTTCAGTAGCTGTGGCATGTGGGCTCAGTAGTTGTGGCTTGCAGGCTCTAGGGTGCAGGCTCAGTAGTTGTGGCACACAGGCTTTGTTGCTCTGCAGCATGTGGGATCTTCCTGGACAAGGGCTCGAACCTGTGTCCCCTGCATTGGCAGGTGGATTCTTAACCACTGTGCCACCAGGGGAGTCCCAAGATGATTAAGGTACTGTGTTCCTGCTCACCCATCTTCCATTTCTGGTATTGCTTAGGAATTAAACTCTGTTGACCTTTGTATGAGTGTTAGCATAACTGACGCCATCTTGGGTCTGTTCAGTTCCTCCTGTCCTTCCACTGACCCTACTTAGGGCTGTATTGTGTAGTAAATCTCTTCTCTGTCATCAAAGGCTTTGTAGTTAATAGATATTGTTTAATTATCATTAGGTCCAGGTGGCCTCTATGCTCTGTTAGTCTCCAAAGAGTGATGAAGACCTTCCCTGACGTATTCCCAGCACCTATGAGACTAGTTACACATTCATTAATCTTGACTCTGGAATGCACTTCCTGTGGGTATACCCCCATACCCTAGGTTAACCATAAAATTGTCCCAATGGCTCCTCGATGGTGAGGAGCCCAGTTGTGAATGCTTCCAAATTGGTGGTCACCGGATCCTACCCTGCGAGTATGTTACTCTATGATAAATGGATCCACTGATTATATGGAGCTGACTAACTCATCTGTCAGTCTCAAGATTTCTTCTCAGTTCAGTGGGCACTTTTTGTTCCCTCTGTCCTCCAACAACCATCTAGTATTCAAGGCATTTTAGAAAATCTCCATCTTCATATGTTCAAGTTAGACTAACTGTTGTTTCCCAGAGTCACACATTTTCTAAACTCCAGGTCATTTCTCAGATTGTTTCCTGTGTTTTGTATGTCTCTTTTTCTATCTTTACCCTTTTTCTAGGTCTACCTTAAATATCACCTATTCTGTAAAGAATTTCCAGATTTCTGACAACCATATGTACACTAGAAGTTATTTTAATAGACCTTTAATGACAGAACTTAATTACTAATACTCTCCAATCCTCTCTCAAACATTCAACTACTGCCTGTGTAGTACCCAATGCCCAAACCCAGAAGTTTGCAGAGTTGGCTCATGTGTTTACAGAGTTCATTGGCTTTGTTCCACAAAATATGGCAATTACATTTGTTATTGTAATTATGAGATTTAAATTTCTTTCTAATTGATTAAATTTACATGTAAAAATAGAGCATTATATCCAAAAAAGCTAAGTTGATTTTTTTTGAAATACAAAAGTAAAAAACTGAAAACACTACTATTGAATTAGATGTTGAGGATGAAATTTAAGAAACCAGGAAAACAAAACAAAACAAAATCTAGAGGTATTCTGCACTCAAATTGCTTCATTAGTATTTTTAAAATTATTATAGAACTAGCAATAAAAATTCTAGTTAGTGGCTATGACTACTGTTTATACAAGAAAGACCTTGTAAAACAGAAATAGGGCAGCTCTACTCAGAGGAAAGTCCTGTACTCTCTGATAAAATGTGAGCAAATTAGTTTTCCTTTCCCTGTTTAAAATTGAATTTAAATATGTAAGGTGAATGTGTATTTTTAAATAAGTCCTTAAAAAGATTAATCAACTTCCTGTACTAATCACTCAGATGAATCACCAGAAATTATATTATTACTTATATGTTATTTTGGCATACTTTATTTTGTAAATGTTCAAGAGCTGGGAATATAAGAACAATAAAAATCTCTTTCTTATATGAATTCAGATTCTATTGAAGAGACAAGTATAAACATAATTACAAAATATCGGGGTAAATGCTAATGGATATTTTCATGAACTACTATTTCTCTGTGAGTATCAAATCTTCCTCTAAAATGGAACTTCTTGAAGGCCTTTTACTTCATATTTTGCCAAATAAAGGTTGCTGAATGGATGAATTGAACTCAATTTGGGACAAGTTAACTAAGTTGACAAGAGTTTATAACATCTATAGAGAGTTGCAAAATGTGAAAATCATTTTGCACTGTGCATAGATAAACAAGAACATATTACCTTATTTAGCACAGCTTCATGCAGAAAATATAGTTTAATAGTTCCTTATGTTTCCTATATTGAATAATAATAATAGTTGTTGATTGAGTTCTTACTAAGATCCAAGCACTAGTCTAAAGGCTTTACAAGTATTAACTCAATTAACAATAAAACCCTATGAATTTAATTTTATTGTTATCCACACAAAAAGTCTAATTTGCCAAGATAACAGAGTAAGTACAAAACCAGGATTCAAACCCACATAGTAAGGCTCCAGAGACCCTGCTCCCAATTTCTACTGAGTATTTGTTCATTCAATGGGCAATTACAGAGGGTATGTTTCTTGTCAATTACTGTGCTAGGCTTGGGGGCAAAAGAATAAATAAAACATGATTCCTCCTTTCAAAGAATTTGTTGTCTAATGAAGGGAGACAAAATAAATACTAAAAAAATGGTACAGGTTTTATTTTAGATATATTCACAAAAAGTGTAAAGCAAGGAATGTTAATCTACTGGGGACGTGTGGCATCTAAAGAGTTTTATATAAACTATTACAATTTTATTACAATCTGAACTTCAAAGAAAAGTTAAGAAATTCATCCATGATCATTGGATAAGATGAAAAATAAGTGGAGAATACAGTTACAAATCTGTATATTTGTTTTCATTTCATAAGGATATTTAATGTGCTAATATTGAACTCCTCCAACTATATGTGGCTTTTATAGATAATATAACATTTTGCAAGCTGCCTTATCATATGGACTAGTGCCACTAAAGAGAATGCATTTCTGTGATGTGATGTGTAGTAAACAGATACTAATTTCCTGTACGTTGACTTATTCTGTGTCAATTATAAATTTTGATCAGGGATTAGAAGGATCCATCTTCCTTTCTTAAAAGTGTACAAAAATCAACACAAATTGCCTGAACCAGAGAAAAGAAGTCTAACTTTAAAATTTGTTTATATTGCCAGTATTTTATTTCACTGTAAAAGATGAATTTTAAGGGGAGTGATATCAGGAAAGCAAAACAGCAAAACATATCTATTTTAAGTACTGCCAAAGGAAGTAAAAATAAAGTATGTGCTGACATTACACTTAAAACTTTATTTAAAAATATTTATAGTGTTAGAGAACAAAAGTATGGACACCATGGGGGAAAAGTGGGTGGGGATGGTGGTGGTGGGATGAACTGGGAGATTGGGATTGACATATGTACACTAATATGTATAAAATAGATAATAAGAACCTGCTGTACAAAAAATAAATAAAATAAAATTCAAAAAAATATTTATAGTGCTTATCATGCTGCTAGTGATTAATAATTATGAAAGAAATAAAATACTAACCATAACTTTCATAGAAGATAGTAAAAAAGTTTGAAGTAAAACAGCATGTGGCCTTAGCTGTAGGCAGACACATGTGCTGCCATTCTCACAAGGACAACATTTTGTAATATAATATATCCACTAAGTTCTAGCAAGTCAGAAAAATGACCTGCTTTTATTTTACGTGTTAAATATATACCTTGTTTGAATTAAATTTTTCAAACTTTTTGGTGCTAAGCATTTTTTGAAATGGTAGCCAAAACATCTTAAATTTTAGATCAAGAATTTATGTAGACAAAATTCTAAATGCATTTCACTCTGCATTAATACAGTAGTCACTCCCTTATTTAGGAGGATACATTCCAAGACCCCCAGTGGATGCCTAAACCCATGGATAGTACTGAACCCTGTATAAATACTATGTTTTTTTCCTATATGTACATACCTACAAATTAGACACAATAAGAGATTAACAACAGCAATAATAAAATAGAACAATCATAACAATATACTGTAATAAAAGTTATGTGAATGTGGTCTCTCTCTCTCTCTCAAAATATCTTGCTGTACATATTCAATGCTTTTTCTTTCTTAACTAAGCACTGATCGTTCACTGTGGCCTTAACTTTTACAGTTTGAAGTGGGACAGCAAAACTAGCATGAATTTCTTTCTCTTTCTTCACAATTTCATGGATAGAAGATTCGTTCTAACCATAGACTTTAGCAACCTCAGCGTATGACATTTTTCTTTCCTTATTAAGTCAAGGACTTTCACATTTTCCCTTTAAGACTTCTCTTGGGCATATCTGAATTGTCAGCATTGCTATTCTTGCACTTTGGGGCCATTATTAAGTAAAGTAATGGTTGCTTGAACATAAGCACTGAGGTACCATGACAGTTGATCTCATAACTGAAATGGCTACTTAGTGACTAAGTAGGATGGCAGGATACACTGGACAAAGGGGTGATTCATGACCTAGGTGGGACAGGGCTTGAGACTGCAACATACTACTCAGAACAGCACACAATTTAAAACATATGAATTGTTTATATCTGGAACTTTCCACTTACTCTTTCAGACCATGAAATCTTGTAAATGAAACCACGGAAAGAGACTTCCCTGGTGGTGCAGTGGTTAAGAATCCATCTGCCAATGCAGGGGACACAGGCTCGATCCCTAGTCTGGGAAGATCCCACATGCCATGGAGCAACTAAGCCCGTGCACCACAACTAGTGAGCCTGTGCTCTAGGACCCGCGAGCCACAACTACTGAAGCCCTCGTGCCTAGAGCCTGTGCTCTGCAACAAGAGAAGCCACTGCAATGAGAAGCCTGTGAACCGCAACGAAGAGTAGACCCGACTCGCCGTAACTAGAAAGCCCGCGTGCAGCAACGATCACCCAATGCAGCCAAAAATAAATAAATTAATTAATTAAAAAAAGGAAAAAGAAAGGAACCACAGAAAAGGGGGGACTAAAGTACAACTTCGTGTGCAAAGCAAGCATAATATTCCCCAGCCTTCACACAGGAATGCAATCCTCAGATACATTGTGTGTTTATTAGGGAGTGTAGTTGATTAATGGTCATATATTTTTATTATCAGCAGAAACTCTCTAAGATCAAGGATGAGGGTCTTATAGAGTAAGCATTGGGTTTACTTCCTGTATTGGTCTGCTCTGGCTGCCATGGCAAAGTACCATAGACTGGGTGAGTTCAACAACAAAAATTTGTTTTCTCACAGTTCTGGAGGCAGGAAATCTGTGATCAGGATGCCAATATGGTCAGTTCCTGGTGAGAGGTCTCTTCCTGGATTGTAGACTGCTGCCTTTTTGCTGTGTTTTTACAGAACAAAAGAGAAATATCCCTCTTCCACTTCTTATGAGACCACCAATCCTATCGGATCAGGACCCCATCCTTATGGCCTCATTTAACTTTAATTACCTCCTAAAAGCCCTATCAGCCAATACAGTTATATTGGGGTTTAGAGCTTCAGCATACGAATTTGACAGGGGGTAGAGTGGGAGGATGGGGCACCATTCAGTCCATACCACCTTCTTTTTCCTAAGTACCTTCTTTTTTATCCATTTTCATCTTCTCCAAACAAATCCCACAGTAGCTTGGGGTGAGATTATCCGACATTTTTCTGTTAAAGGAACTGACTGATCTCAAAAGACAATGCTATGTAAGATAAACATGTATACGTTTATCTCACTTTCAAATCTAGGAAAAAAAGGATTCCCATTGAGGTTTCTTCCTTTTCTCCAATGCCTCCTCCTTTTGCATCATCTCTTTTTTCAAGCACCTTTGTCCAGGACTCTATCTTGTAAGTGTTTACACTCCAGACAGGAAGAAATATTCCTTAGCAGATCTGGACAGAATTTTTCAGTTCAAACATCACAGGCTTTATCCCTGTGCCAAGGAGGCTCTCCTTTGCTCAGACTCAGGCTGACCTTACAGGGAGCTGACAGTGGGTGCCAGTCCTCTGAATGGGGGTGATTGTTAGTGCCCAGATTCCAGTTCAATCACCTGACCAGTTAGAGCTATGGTCTTACAGTTACCCAAGAAGGAAGCCCATCTTGCCTAGGCGAGTCTCAGATGAAGAAACAAATTATTCCCGTTAGTGTGATTTTGACCATGCACTTGAAGAAGAATTGATTTCTAGAAGTATTTGACTTTTTTCCCAGCCATGATAGCTGTAAATAATGTCAACTCTAATTATTTCTTCCTCATTTCAGTTAACTCCTCTGATAGAAGGGTGTTTGGAGTCTGGTTTATCTTATCCCACTGGTGGATCTAGGGTTGGCTTCTCTGTCTTTTGTTCTGCCAGTCTCCTTCTGAAGTGTGCTCTCTAATTTCTGCTTTTATGCTCTGCATTTTATTTTACATTTTGGTGATGGTTAAGATATATATTCTGCACCATTTCCCAAAGGGAAAATTTCTTATTGGGGTGTGAGAAAACAATGGATTTCCCCATTGTATATCAGAGTGACATTACTGTGTAATACAATTCAGCATTAACCTAGTTGTGGCTATTTAGGGGACATGCCTATTTAACTATCTCTTGTCCTTGTCATATAATCTACACCATCATCTTATTTCCAGGCATTATAAACTTTTGATGGAATTGTTTTAATACCTTTTTAAGACCTTCCTGGTTTCTTTCCCATCAACCAATTCGAAAATTGTTGTTCAAGTTATCTTTTTATAAGATAGCTTGATGGTGATACTTGCCTACTCAAAAGCATTCAGTGAATCTCATCATCCTCAGGACTAGATCTCTGCTTTTCAGTTTGAGATTCTATATTTTCCACCAGTTGGCCCCTGACTTTCCTAGCTTTATTTTTTATTGTGATATGAGATCAAAGTTCCATTCTTTGCTAATCTGAGCTACTCAGTCTTTCTAAATAGAATTTCCATCATGATCGACCTCATCTCCTTCCCTTCTCCCTCTTTCTCTGCTTGGTCTTCCTCCTCCTTGACATCTTCCCTCTTTTCTCAGACAATTAACCATACATCTTATTTCATTACATCAAAGCCTATTCGGTCTACACATGTGTTACTATTGCTTGATTTTATTTTTTCTTCATATCACATCCCTACTCCCAGTACCCTTTCTTCTAATTTAGATATGTTACCTGTTCTAAGTTCTTTACACACCCTTCCTTCCCAGGTCTCAAAGCATCATTTTAAACTTTTTATTTTTCTTGATGTAGTATGTCTTTGAAAACTCTTATCAAAGGGGATCTGTTTTTGATAAACTTTCTGAGACATTTAGTGTGTTCCTGATAATAGATTCACTGAGCTTCCATGTTGATATGATGGTTTAGTTTGTTATAAAATTGTGAATTTGAAGGTTTTTTTCTTCAACAAATGGAAAATATTACTTCTCTGTCTTCTTTCATCCAATAATGATGTTGAGAATACGCTTTTCTTATTCCTTTGTAGGTTATTTCTAACACGTATTATAATAATTTTGTCTGTTTAATGGTTTGAATTTCACTATGATGCATGATTCAAAAACTGATTAATCTTGTTAGGCTTGCATTTCTCCAATTAACTTTTTAGTCTGAAAAGTTAGATATTTCTCTAATTCTAGGAAGCTCTTGGTAGTCATTTTTCAGATTTCCTTTACATTTATTTATATTTTTTGTCACCTTCTGGGACACATATAATACACATTTTGATAAGCTTACTTTTATATCCTATATCTATTATCTTCTATTTTGAAAAAGGTGCAATGGAGTCTTTTTCAGGTTTTGTTTTTTTATCTTTTGTCAGCATCACTGTGCAATTCACTCCATCTACTAAGTTTTTATTTTAACTTTTATACCTTGAAAACTGTTCTTCATAATTTATTGTTTCTGCTTCACATTTTAATTTTCTATCCTTAAATTTTTGAAGATTTACGTATGCCTATGATATCATTTACTTCTATCTGATTCATTAATTCTGCCATGTTGAAGCAGGTATTAAGTTGTGGTACCTCCATGACAGAATCGACACTCCAAATGGGTTGTTATTTTCCTTGGGAACTCAGAGACACCTGGAGGTGTTAGTATCTCAACTGATAATGTGTATTTGGGTGAAGTTTATAAAGCCTATACCCTACCATAAGCCCCCTGTGATAAATTTAGAATATCTATTAGGAGGAGGAAATATGCTTCAGTGCAGAAAACGCATGCCTTTTATTTTTTTTAATTTTTTTTATTTTTTTTGCGGTATGCGGGCCTCTCACTCTTGTGGCCTCTGCCCGGAGCACAGGCTCCGGACGCGCAGGCTCAGGGGCCATGGCTCACGGGCCTAGCTGCTCCGCAGCATGTGGGACCCTCCCGGACTGGGACACGAACCCGTGTCCCCTGCATCGGCAGGCGGACCCCCAACCACTCCGCCACCAGGGGAGCCCTCATGTCTTTTAATATACACTGCAGCTGAGATTCACTTTTTTTTCCCCCAAGAGCTTCTCCTTGAATTATTATCATTTACTCCTTAGAGTGTGGAAAGGCATACTGAAAGGAAAACTTTCTCAGGGTTGGCTGGTCTACCTGCACCTATTTTAGACTATTTCTATCCCAGCCTCTATGAAGTTTCCTCACTGACCAAGGCTGCTTGCAGAGTTCTTATTTGAAGGGCCTTCAGGTGGCAAAGATCCATCCAGAGTAATGTGAACAAGAGAAAGAGTACACTTAAAATAATCAATTTTCACCCAATAGTGCATTCAGGGGCCCAGCGACTTCACCTTTGCCCACCGTTTTCTGCAGTTGCAGAGATTTCTCACCTGTGCCTATGTTAGTTTTATAGATCCATCCAACTCTAGATTTTGTGACATCTCTAGCCCAGGTGAATGCACCATCTTATCAAAACGCTATTCACTGCTCGAGGCCTAGCTCAGGAGCTTCTTCCTAAAAGCCATAGTCAACCACTTCAAACTATAGTGAATCTAGAATTTAAACAATAAAACCAGGTATTTAGTTAATCAGAATATTTAAAAATGTGTATATCTTGGCTGAAATTCTAATTAGTATTTTAAGCAATATCACTATCTCAGAAGTGACTAAAATGTTTATTCTAGCTGGATGTGCTGTATGTCACACTTTTATTTTAAGGGAAGGGGTCCAGAGAGTTTGTTCGGGCTAAGTCACTTAAGAAGCCTCAAAAATAAAGAGAATTTGGGGATCAAGTTACTTATCAGTCCTAGGGAGAAAGCCACCTCCCTTGAAACACTTATTAGTCCTCTAATCTGTCCCAGATACCATAACAGAGATTATTTCAATCTTTGAAATAGCTTGGGGAGGCTCATTTCTCCAATTAACAGATGATTAAATTGACGGATGGAGAAATCAGATAACCTAGCAAAGCTCACAGAGCCAGTGAATCACAGGGGAAGGATTTAAATCTAGCTGTCGTATCCCCTTCACCAGGTAGTATGCACATCCCTTAGCAAATACTAGCTTTCTAGAACTGATGTGGGTCCCTGGGTGCACAAGCTTGAGGAATTAACTCTTCTGGCCACTTAGAATGACCTTCCTCCAGTTACGTAGTATTTCAGATCTGTAACAGCTTTAGTAAAAAGTGCATAGTCAGGACAACTGTGAAAACTTAATTTCCTTACAGGCTCAGTTTTAGCTTCTAAGGCAAAATCAGAGTTTTGCTGATCTGCCTGAGTCTTGTGCTTCTATTTAAGGAGGCCTGAATTCAGCTGAAGAGTAAAGCAGGATGCATGAGGAAGATGGTTAGAAACATTCCTTTGTCTCTCTTTCAAAGCACACCAGTCTGCCCAGATCTGATCTCTGAAGTTAGGAGACCAGACAAGGGAATAGATAGCCAAATTCTCAGCATTATTTTATGTAACATAAACAACTTGGGGGCTTACTTAATTGAAGCTGAGATAAACCATAGTCACATGCATTTTGAGACTAAGTGGAAAAAATTCACATTATTTCCATTTCCGATTGTAAATCTTTACTAACCAAATTTTAATTTTTCATAAAATTCAATACTATTGTTGAATCCAGTCTTCTAATGCCACTAAAATGAGTTTCTTTAATGCAACTTGTGAATTCTATTACCTATAATAAAACATGTTTGAAACAATTGTGTTAAAAATGCCATAAATTAGGAACTATTTTGCGTTTTAATTTTAACTGCGAAATTTTCATTATTTTTAGAAACCCTCAACACGTAGGCCCATATAATCAAGAGGTGCCTAGGCTTTCTCTTCAATCTCATTATAGCAGCTGATTGTTGTAAAATAAATTTGTAGATATAAACTACAAACTCAGGAATTTTTAATAATTTAAAAAATAACTTTCTGTAATGTGCAAGTATGTGGTAACTAACAGGCAGAAATTGGGTATTCCTCTGTAGTAGGTGCATTTATTATATCTCTTTATTTCTGATGCTGAGGATTACAATTAAGGAAGGAGACTTGGTGGCACTTAAGTTCACAGGATCTGATCCTCAGTTTTCTGGGTTGAGAAACTAAAATCTGTCAGGGTAATCAGAACTTACCTGCATTTTAAGTCCTAAATCATGACTGATGCGTGCATCAAAATGCCAATAAAATGTGTACTTTAATTCCTTGACAAGGGTTAAATACTCACATACAGTTTTCATGCCATTCTCATTTTGGGGTCAGGCTATCTGGAAAGAGAACTAGTAATCAAAACATAGCCTGGGTAGTGGCAGTGAGAAAAGAAGAGAGTTGAACTGTCCAGCATAAGAAATAGAAATGTAATGGGCATAAGTGTGGCAAAGGTAAGGTGTTTAAGAAAGTTCAAGTTATCATTGCAATCAGTGGTACTAATTATATAAATTCTGCTGTATTACCAATTAAATAGAATTTCCTAGACTACTATAAATATCTCTGATTCACTTTTTTTGTCTTATACTTGAGAAAATGTTTTTGGATCTAACTAAGCAATGAATACAACAAGTTTATACATTGTGGACTCTGGCTCATGAGAACTTCTGTTTTCCTTTGTCTACTTTGAATCCTCTGTCTTGTTTATTTTAATAAAGAAACAAAATCACCCAAATCTAAAATAAACTAAAGAAGAATTTGTTCTACTGAGTTTTACTAAATAAATGAGATCATCTTATTTAATTCAGACCACATTACATCATCAGGTTGTCTTCATTGCTCTTACCCTTTCTGTTGTTTCCTATTGTCGTACAAATTTTCCCCTTTGTTTCTAGCTGGATTTGATTTAATCATGCATATTGCTAAAACACTTTCATTATTTAAAATTGATGCTGATTTTTACTCTTTTGGTCTAGAAATACATCTAACAAAACCAGGCGTGCGTGTTATCCATGCCCAAACTGTCCTATTAGAAATACCTTATTTGCAGGCCGACAGGATGCTACACCAAATAGGTTATTTGCTCCATTGCTTAGCTGCACTACGCAGTATAGAACATTTGATTCAGCTAAGGCAGCTGGTGATATGAATGCAATGTTAACCACTATCATGGTTATAAAACGAGACAGATTAAGTTCACAACTGTGGCCATAACCTTGGTCTAATAAAATAAAACAAAATAAGGCCCATTACAGTGTGTTTATTGCCATCTGTTACTAAATACTTCATTTAGATGATTCTGGAACAGTTTCATAGCTTTCCCACTGAGCCGGCTGTCTATGACATACAAAACTCAGAGGAATTAGAAAAATGTTAAATGAATTCACATAACAAATGCAAATCCTTTATGTTCAGACAGGCTATACTCTCAATTTATGATCTCTGAATTTTCCCTGAATGTGATTTCTATCCTAGTGAGAAGCCAGCAAGAGTTTGTGGATGATCATTTGCTATATTCTATGTTTATATGGGGCCTATGACCTTTGCACAAACAATTTTGGCATAGCTGTTCTTCATTGCTCATCTTTAAAGATGTTTCCCCCACCCTAGGTCATGGAGGATAAAATTAAAGCACAGGCAATATACCATAGATTATAGCACTGAGCTAGAACAGACAAAAATAATGTATCTTTGTGGTCCCAGGATTAATGGTTCACCAACTGGGCATGAGTAGACTCAGTTATACCCCGTTCACAGGGGAACCTGTAGACATTGCTGGGTAAGATACAAGACTGATGAATTTTGCCCAGTCATTTGAAGAGCAGTAGAGATGGAATGAAGAAAAGAGGCTATGGAAAAGAATATTAAAAAACATAATAATAAGAATATAGATATACATATAACCGAATCACTTTGCTGTATACCTGAAACTAACACAATATTGTAAGTCAACTATACTTCAATTAAAAAAAAAAGAGAGACTAATTTCTTCCCACAGCTAATCTGAGACTCTCTCCCCCTTGCTCTGGACCACTTGCAATGGGCCTTGTCCAACTGTATACTTCACGAATAAAGTGAGCATATAATTTAATATCCAAGACAGGACACTTTCAAGCGTTAAAAGACAGGCACTATTAACAATTAAAAACTATTAATAATTACACTATTAATAATTATAAAACTGTTGGTGCCATAGGTATAAATTGGATGACATTCTATTTTAAACCATTTTAGATCCAGTCTTTCTTATTTCAAGCATAATATTTATCCATTTTACCTCCTAGCCAGCTTCCATTTATCCTTCCTTTCTAAAAAGAAACTATACTAAAATACAGAATGATCCAAAGATTATTGCATATTAAATACCCAGGAATTGAAGAATAGTAAAAAAACGATAAGTGGTTATCATACTTTATTTAAAATTTCTGATTAAATAGATATGCATATATATGTGTATGTCTATGTATGTCTATGCATGTATATGTATATATACACACACACATTAGATATGTGTACCCACAGAATTTTTATCTCTTGTATAGATGTCATTGCTTAACAAATTATATTTTTTTCATTCGCTAAATGGTTTTTACACTCAGTATTAACCTTTTCAAAAATAACACTCTCAAATTAAATAAATTATTTGAACTTAGGATTCAAGCTGGGATATCTTCACAGAAAGAGACATGAAATATTTGTTTGTTTTTTAATTAGAATGTATGGTTTGAAATGGGGCAGGAAGATATACAATTACTGGATCTGGAATACCATGGGAAAAACAAGAAAAAACAAAAACAGAAGCCTTGTTGCTAGAACTAGAAACAAAGGCAGGAGAGGAATAGGATAAAATTTAACTCAATTCTGAGAAGTCTGACTTTAAAAATTAATACTTCTTTAATTTCTTCTGATTAAGGACACAATTGGTCCCCAAACCTAAGGTAGATCAGTTTGCAAGTGTGAGTCAAATGACTACAGATTTGGAGAGAGGATGCTCTGAGGCCTGGTGACAGCAAGGTTAGACTAATTATCTATTCTGCATTGTCAAATTTAAATCTGCTTGCCAATTTTACGTTATTTACATTTTTTTGAAATTTATTTTTTTAAGTTATATTTAAGATAATTTAAATCTCTATATAAAATCCTTAGTCTCAATTTATATATATATATATTATTATTATTACCATCTTTAAATTCACCTTATTAGAGGTGGGAGCAAAATATTGGCAGTAGACATACAATGTGAGAGCTGGAAAGACTCAAAGATGTAATTAAATCTATTCCCCTTGCATATTGGTGACAAAACTGATGTCCAGAAAATTTAACTGATTTACCCAAAGCCACAAAATTAGTTTATGGCAAAGCTGGAACTAGATTCCAAGGCTCTGGAATCTTAATCCATCATCTCCCCAGTATATCATGATGCCTCATGTTGCCCTCATGTGTCTGTCCTAAAAGATGCCTCGTTTTTCTCCAACTCTGTATTTCTAAGGATTTATTTTGTTAGCCCTCAGAAAGTCTGTGCCATTTTATGAAATGCTAGAGTAATTCAAACACCATCCATTTCTAATATATATATTGTATATATATATAATATATATAATGAAGTATATAATAAAACATATATTCATACAAATGTATGTTTAAATATGCATATTTTATATTCTGTTTGTTTTATACATATATATACAATATAACCACTGTCAATCTTATAAGATAAGAGCCTCTAGAATTCTTTTAATTTAAAATAATTTAAGTAAGTTTGTATTATATTTAAGGCTAATAAAATATATCTGGTAAATGGAATTTGTTTTACTTTTAGTTTATTCATTAATTCATCCTTTCAACAAAGTTACAGAGCTCTTGTTATGTGCCAGACAGTCTTCTAGGTACTAGAGGAAAGGCAATTAAAAACAAAGATGATAATTACATATGTGCCCTTAAAGAACTTATGTCTCTCTTTTTCATCTCTTTTTAGGGGCAAGGCTATAAGATTTTTCTTTCAAAAGAAAAACTGAAGAATAAAAATATAGTGACTTAAACCATGAAGTAAAAATAGGTAGTTTATGTGATGTTTTAGAGTGTACTTAAGTGCCACATTAGATTTACTAAGTAGCCATCTCAGTTTGAATATTTAAACTTTTCAATATTTTTTTCATTTTATTACAAGTATTTTTAAAATTTAGTTGAAAAAAACACATATTTAAAATCATATGAATAATTAATATGTTCCAGAATTGTCTAACCCTATTAGTCCTATGTCCACTTTTGCATGTTGAAAACAAGTTACACATTCTGCCACCTCATTTAGCACTGCATACAGTGGGATATCTTGATCATAAACTGTTTCATTTAAAATTTTTCATATATACTGCAAAATTTTCTACTTATAATGTAGATAAGTGAAAATTCTCACAACTTCAGGTTCCTATAAACTATAGTCAATATATTAGGCATTATCAGAATTTATAAAATATTCAGTTTGGGAGGAGAAAATGGTATCTTGTTGGTTTGAGTTATATTTTTTTAAATAAATGAGATTTTCATGTGCTTATTGGTCATTGGTATTTTTATTTCTTGTTTTTGGTAATCATCCATTTGCCCATTTTTAAAAATAGGAATCATGGTTTTTCAATTTTTCTGTCTGTGATGTATGTTGTAATCTTTTTTCTTCTCAGCTTATTTTTCTTACTCTCCATCATATTTCTTCCATAGAAAATTTAATTTTTTCATTTATAGTAAGTTGTTTTCTTCATGAGTTTTTATTTTGCTTAGAAAAACCTGTCTCCCATATTATAAATATTTGCTTTTGTTTAGAACTGCTAAATATTTTTAACATTTACATATTTACCATTTAAATATCATCTGGAATTTATTTTGTCTAAGACATAATATAGAATTATACATTTTTTCAAAATGAAAAGAAATTAGAACTATAGATTAACAAGATTAAAGTACAAATACTAGTTCATACTTGAAATATTTTACATGAATTAAAAAATGTTTAATATTAAAATTTATTCTTATTTTTAAATTTTAAGCTGAAGAAGGAATCATGAAAAAAATAATTGTTGACTATTACATGATTATTATGGAAAATAACTGTTCATACAGAGGAGGGGTTTCATTACCAAATTATTTACTCCACATATAAAGTACTCTTTTTGCTTTGTAGCTTGGAAAGCTTCTAAAGGGTTTTAGTATTTTGCAATCTTGTTACTGCATAGGAATAAATGGAACAGAACAAAATTGGCTACAAGAAGTCTATTTAAGGGCTTATCTTAGTAGATCATGTTGAGAGAAAATGAGAGCTTGGACAATATTGGTGGCAGTGTTGATGGAAAGGAGTAGAAAGATTTGTGTAAACTGAAAACTTAAAGGTCTTATTAATTGATTGAAAATGGTGAGGGAGAGATAAAGAGAGATACAAGTGTCAAGGGTAATTGACATATATATGTTAACTTACATATTAAATATATGATACATATATAATATGTTACATTAATGGTGAAAATTTAACAATGAGGAAAGAAGAGATTTATATATAGAAAGAGATGAAGAAATCTCTTGGCAAAAATGATACATAAGTGATAATGTAATGATCTGTAGTGCATACAGATGGATCTCCAGGGAAGGGTTAGCTCTCTCCTAAAAGATGCCCTTCCAATTCAACTATATAGCTTCCGAAATGCCATTTATACACATTTCCCATGTTTTCAGAAATATGCCTTTAGAATGTTAAAAACTCCACAAAGTCTAGAAATATTAGTTAACAGCAACTAATATATGATATTCTAGTAAGAGTTTTTTTTTTTTTCGTGGCAAAAAGAGAGTATCAAAAAAGCACTCAGTTAGCTAAGAGCTTTCTCTAAGAATAAGGACATATACATTTTAATTGGTTTGTACTTAAGAAAGAAATTTCTATATGAATGATCTGTCCTTTGGGAAACTTTGGCCTGCAAGAGGACACGAGTTCATGTAAGCAGGAGAATAAGATAACAGTAAGTGAAAAACAAAAGAGAGTTAGGAATCAGACAGATGTTGAAGAAAATGTCACTTACTTCATAATTTCCCTGAGACTGACAGTGATTCTATATTTACAGTTATCCTATTAAAATTAATTATTGAATTTTAAATAAATTAATTTTTGAAATAAGACATTTTATCAAGTATTAAATTATAATTTTTAGCAATAGAAATAGAGTTAACCATTCTTCAATGTTTAATTTTCATGCATTTGACTCTTGTAATACCATTTCTATCTGTCACAAAGCAGACTGACACATGATAGCAGTTTACACTTCATGCCATGACACATTGAGATTAGGCTGTCAAACCCTTTCATATAGCTCACTGACTTGAGGTAAAGAAAGTACTGGGAGACATCTTTGAGATTTTTTTTTCAAGTTCTTAATTTTAGTACTAACTAGACTAGAAAAAATAGTTCAAAGTGTTATTAAAATTTTGGTTTTGTATACATCTGCTACATTCAAGGTGTGAAAAATGACTTAAAAATAAATTTTGTGCAGTGGATAGCAACGTCCACGCTACACACATATTTTCACACACTGGTAGAAAATAAGTAAAAAAAATATATATTTTAACAATTTCCAAAAAGAAAATTTCCCTGATTCATTCTAAGAGTGAGTGGGAAGACACTGCTTTACCTATTCAGTCCTAAGCAGATATGTATTTCAGTCACTGATACATTTTTGCATTATCTATGTGAAAAAAAAAACCCAAATCAGTTTTCTTAAATATTTGCAAGTGACCATAAAATGATAACAAAGTAAAATACTTAACATTACTTTGGAAAATGACCATTTCTATTCATTTATTTATTTATTCATTCATTCTTTAAGTACCATTTTTTTTTCCTAGAAGTTCATCATTACACAGATTTGTCATATGGCAGACACTGTTACAAACTATTAATGTTAAAAGAGTCTTTTTAGTGTATAAATATATGTTGTAAAATAAAATTTAAAAATATAAGCATTGTATCAAATGTTGCCCCAAATTTTTAGCAACCAAAACACATCTTAATAACCAATGGTCATCTTAGAGAACTACTTTGATGAATAATAACTTATCTTTTATGTAGATTTAAAGTTTCAAACTTAAAGATTCTAGGATTAGTCTATAATTAATTTTTATTTATATGGAGTGTCAATGTCATCTAATCTGATCAATTTCTTAACATCAAGAAATGGCATAAATTTATAAACAGGGCTGTATTAAGCTGAATTTATATTTCTATCTTCAATGATACAGTTAATCTGAAATTTGCACTTTTGTCCCCAAAACACTATACAAAGGCATATACACACACCCAGAGTGATTCAGAGTATAGAGGCTATTATCCTAAGCTTTTTGTGTGGAAATAGTACTCTTGGAAGGTAATTCGGATGTAGAAAGAATACAGACTATTTTGTATTAGTGAAAGTACTATAGCTAAAGACCTAAGTAAACATTGAAAGGCATCTAGAATGTGTTGACATTCTAGAAATTGATGGTGCCACCAAATACTTTGTAAATTTTCTTATATTCCTTTATTTTAAGCACAAATGTCATTTGTGCTTAAAATAAGGAAAAACATGGTCATGAGGTTGGCTTAGTTTGGTTTTGTTTTAGCAGGAGATAATTTTGGTGACTACAACAAAATATAGCATCAAACTCCAAAGAATGTATAGTTGGCCATAATATTGTCCAGGTATCTACATAGATTATACTGAATATATCACAGATGTTTAAGAAGATCTCCTGATAAAATTAAAGATCCTATTAAATTAAAGAACATTTTACTGGGAAAAGGCTTTTATCCTATATCCACCACTAATTTTTAGTGGGTTCAAACGCTAGACAATTAAGTCCTCTATAAAAGAAGGCCTTTGATTTGTGTGGTCTCTCCTCTCTTAAAGTTGTTATGTAGAGCACTAGCTACTTGAATTACAGGATGGGGTCCATTTGAAGGAGTTTCTTTGTGGTTGGTTCTAGGGAGTCTAATATTCACTGCATCACTCTCCTGCCAGACTGAATACAACAGGAGAACAGGTAATAGCACCAGGAATGGAAAGACACTCATGGAAGAGGGCGGTGATTATAATTTGATATCCCATCATACTGACAGCCTGTGAATACATTTTTAAGGAATTTGAGTACACCTGAGGTCAATGAAGGAAGACTAGGCTGCTGTCTTCTGATGGCCCTGGGCAGTTCACCCCTAACCCCAATTTGCAAATCTTACACTAGTACTGCTCATTGGAAAAATGGGGATCCTATTGGCAAGGGATTTTAGAAATGAAGCTCTAGGTTTTTCCTCTGCAATTTATGGGTGCACTATTCCAATGAAGCTTGTGGAAGGGAATAAAGTTGAAAAACAAAAAAAAGGATACAAAAACAATTTTAGAGCAGCACAGGAAAAGCCCTGTCTTTAACAGGATTGACTTTGGTAGAAATCAAGTTATTGATCAACTACCAGTGTTAAGCAAGTCTTTGGGGGAATCTGACCCTCTAACTGGAGGGGCTTGGCAAGATTTTCCTTCAAATTCTGTGCTGCTGTACTCTTCTGGGGAGGAGTTCTGGTAAATACAATTTTGTCTCTCAGAATACATCCTTCAAGATTGCTGCCTCAGGCATCTGCTTTACTGATCCACTCCTTAATCCACATTTGTTGACAGAAAATCAAAGCTGCTTAGAAACTAAGTTGAGGAGGGGAGAGAGAGAGAGAGTTAAAGGGCAGACGTATGTTCTAATGACAGAATCAAGGATGCAATGAGGTAGCATGACGGGATTCTGGGAGTAAAGCAGCAGCAAACAACTCACATAGCAGTAATGAAACTAATCTATTCAACTGAAGATCTTGTGCAGTCTTTGAGGCAGAATCCAGAGGAAACTGATGGAAGACAAGGTACTCACTCCAGACTGTTCAACCCCACTTGAACCTACTAATGGAACCATCAGTTAATGGCATCACCTCTGACATGATGGACAGTGAAACAATAGGCATTGTGATCTTTTGCCTGAAAGAAGGATTCATACACGTTTTGTTACCTTCTTTTTGTTCTGCCAAAAATTAATGTACCATTAGAACAATTGAGGAAGAGAGCATTAAAGGGAAGTCAGTTACTTCTATCCTGTGTGTTACTTCATAATCTGGAGAAGCACTTTTGATATGAATTCAAGTAATAGTAGACTGTATAGATTGCAAAACAGTGAGCTTTTGAAAGTTATGCTTGTGATTCTGTCTATGTGGTGCTAAATTTTTACAATGTTTAACTGATCTAAGCTCTTAAGTGCAATTGTGTTTATTCTTTCTCTCAATATTCATTTCCAAGGTACCTTGAAACGTGATACTTTCTCATAGCACTTGATCTTTGTAATTCCAGTTCTAAGCAGCAAAATCTGACAGCAGTTTACAGTTCTTGCAGTGACATATTGAGAAGATTAAGCTGTCAAACTTTTAATGCTTTTTTTTGATAGCTCTTTTCTTTTGGGAGACTTTAAAATAGGAATTCAGATATTAATAAGAGAATTAATTATAGCCCTTCAGTTAAAGGAGGTTCTGTTGACAAAAATTTGTTCAGTAATGTTAACTCTATTTGTGTAATTTAAGAATATAAGACAAGGCAGATTTTAAGGCATTATTTTAAGGCATAAATAATGTTATAAAATGAGGTAGCCTGTAAAAACAAATAGAGATAATTGAGCTTTCTTAAATTAGTATACCTAATATTTCTACATCTTAGAGCTTATATTTTACATTACTCTTCTAATAATTTTCACCTCCATTTTGTTTATTCTATCCAGAAATTTGCTTTAACAACTCTGCCAGTAAGTACTCAGAAGGAAATGAGAAGCAAGGTAGAAGTGATATATCATATTAGAAAACACCTAAGTTATCATAAACACAGTGTTGGTAGAAATATGGACCATAAAAGTGATGCTAGTGAGAGCTAAGATGGAAATAAGGAACACATTATTGGGAACTTGAGGTAATATTATCCAGTGTTGTAGAGTAGCAGAAAGCTTTTCCTTTAATTCTTTTTTTTTTTTTTTTTTCTGCACCAGCTCTTAGTTGCGGCATGCAGGATCTTTCTTTTTTTAGGTTGCAGCATGCGGGCTTCTTAGTTATGGCATGAGAACTCTTAGTTGTGGCATTCATGTGGGATCTAGTTCCCCCTGACCAGGGATCAAACCCGGGCTCTCTGCATTGGGAGCACGGAGCCTTACCCACTGGATCACCAGGGAAGTCCCTAGAGTGGCAGAAAGCTTAACTGACTTGTGTTCTGCAGTTATATGGTAAGCAAAACATGGAAATGCTGAACTCAGATATTTAGCAGAGATTTCAAAAAATAAGGTTGAAGATATGACTGGTTTCTTCTTGCTGCTTAGAGTAAAATATGAGAGGAAAGAGATGGATTGAAGAAAAAAACTGTTAAGCAAAGATGACCGAGGACTTGATGATTGGGAAATTCTCAGCCTATCCAGATTGCTAAAATTAGGAGATTCATTGCCAGGAAAGCGTGCTCCAGAGAAAAAGCCAAGGGTATGGCTGGACAACCTTTTGCTAGTATCTCAGAAAGATTAAAAGGTCAGAGTATTCCTTCACACAGAGAGCTTTTTGAAAGATTAGGTGCATGGCTCATGGATTCCCCTAATTCATTTTAGCAGAAGTCAAAAATAGAGATGGGGTTATACAGGAAAGATCTATGGAGGAGCCTCTTGTCTAACGGAGTGAATCCAGGACACATACACTGGAGATCTACAAGGCTCCTGAGAATGTTTTCTCAGCAGAAACCCTGCCAGCTTGGACTGAAAGGGAAAGAGAAAGGACATAATAAAACAAGGCTATCAGATTCCCCAAATTCTACTTGAAGGGAACAGGCTAATAATACTACTCAGCTGCAAAAATGTGCTATCCTTCAAGAAAAAGGGAAAGTAAATCCAAGGTCAGAGACAGGGCTCAGGTGATGGAGACTTAAGTCAGACTTACTGACTTAAGATGACCTGATTATACTCGGGTCATGAAACCTACAGGAGTTTGTCCTGCTGGATTTTGAAATCATTTGGGACCAATGACTACTCTTTTCCTTCCATTTTCTCCTACTTAGAATAGTAACGTCTATATCTGGTATCTTATGCTTGCCCCATCATTGTATTTTGAAAACAGATAACTTGTATTCTAGTTTCATAGGTCCACACAGGGAAAGGAATTTTGCCTCAGGATATACAATATACTAAGAGCCTCACTCATATCTAATGTAGATGATTTAAATGATATAATTTGGGATTTTTAAGCTGATAAGACTTAGGTGAGATTTGAACTTGAGTTAATGATATTAAGTTAATGAACTTGGGTTAAAATTTTGGTGGAGTTTGGGATGCAATGAATGTATTTTGCATGTGGGACAGATGTGAATCTTTGGGTACCAGAGAGCAGATTTTGGTAGGGTAAATAATGGCTGCCTAAAGATGTCCATATCCTGTTCTGCAGAATCTGTGAATATGTTGCCTTATGGGAAGATTATCTTAGCTTATCCAGATGGACCTAGTGTAATCACAAGGGTCCTTGTAAGAGGAAGGTCAGAGTGAGAAAAGGAAATGTGATGATAAAAGCAAAGATGGAAGTGATATGGTCACAAGCCAAGGAATTCAGGTAGCTACTCTATAGAAGCTGGAAGAAGCAAGGAGCCTATTCTTCCCTAGAACTTGCTGACACCATAAGTAGTGAAGCTGCTTTCAGACTTCTGTCCTCCAGAACTGTAGGATAGTAAACTTGTGGTAATTTGTTACAGCACAATAAACAATTATTAAAGAGGAGTGCTATATATGTTCCCCACAACTCTCTAATGTTTTGGTGCATGGCCAGTAATCTTGAGCAATGGGGAAGTCCTGGCATTTGAGGCCCTCCAAAATATGTGGAGTGTGAGGTTTCTGCTTTGGCCAGGGTAGGAACTTTTAAGATTCAGTTTCAGTGCTTTAGTTAGTGCAGTTGCTGCCATTGATTCATTATTTGCCATTGCCAAAGAATAATATAATTCCTCATGTTAAACATAGCATTTATGGAAAGCAAAAAGAGGGTACATTCACAAATTCATTTTTTGAGGCTAGTTTAACCTTGAACAAAAACCATGGTAGAGTAATATGATAAAATAAAATTACCAACAAGTCTTCTTCTTAGCATTACAAATCTCAACAAAATACTAACAAATGATGATCAAGTAGGATTTATACTAGGTATACATAGTTGGTTTAATCTTCAAAAATCAGTCAGTGTGAGTCATGACATTAACAGATGTAATTAGAAAAAAGTTGCATGATTGTTGTAAGAGATGCAGAAAAAGTGACAGCTAAAAAAATCAAAGTAGGAAATATTTATAAGGAAAGCTTTTTAACTTTTATAAAAGGCATCTACACTTTAAAGAACATACTAATAATGATACATTGAAATTCTTATCATTCACATAGGAAATAAAACAAATATGTTCATCATTGCCACTTCAATTTAATTACGTTTTTATTAGGTGTCTAAACCAGTGTGTTAATATAAGAAAAAATTGATATGTATAAAGATTATGAAGAAATAAGCACTCTTTACCATTTTTGTCCATGTAGATAGAAATTTGAAAGAATTTATGAATAAATGTTTAGCATAAGATGAGAATTTAGGAAGATTTTGAACAGAAAAATTGTTATCTCTCTGAAAAATCTTTTGTATTTACATTCTAAAAATTTACAATTAAAAATCGTCTCACAAAAGATATATTTAAAAATCATCAAAAAATATTTTAAGATAAATCAAACAAATATGTGCAATTTCTTTGTGAATAAACAGTTAATGGAGGAAACTAAATGTGACAAATAAATGGAGATATATACAAAGTTCATGGATTGAAACACTCAATATTGTAAAAATATAAAAATTTCACAAGTTGATCTAAAGTTTTTACATAATTCAATCGAATATTTTTCTTTCTTTCTTATTTTTTAGAACTTGAAAGGCTGATCCTAAAATTACTTTGCAAATGTAAACGTAAAAAATATAATAGGGTATTCTTGAAGAAAACAAGAAAGTTTTGGAATACTTGTTCCTCCAGATAACATGCCTTGGTGTATTCCCAAGAGAAATGAAAGCAGATAGCCACAGAAAGGCTTTTGTACAAATTTTCATGAAAAGAATATTTATAATAGCTAAAATTTGAAATCAACCTGTTGTAGGTTGAATTATATTCCCTCTAAATAAATATGTTGTAATCTCAACCCCAAGTACCTAAGAATATGACCTTATTTGAAAATAAGGTCATTGCAGTGGTAATTAGTTAAGATGAAATCTTCAACATGTTGAAGTAGCATGGGTCCCCAGATCAATAAAACAGGTGCCCTTATAAAAAAAGGGAATTTTGGACACAAATATACCTATATAGAGAATGCCATGCAAACATGAAGACAGAAAATGGGGGGATGTGTTTACAAGCCAAGGAATGACAAAGATTGCCAGCAACCCAGGCATAGAACAAATTCTCCTTCACAGCTTCAGAAAAATCCAATTTAGCCAACACCTTGATTTTGGATTTTCAGCCTCCAGAACAATAAAACAATAAATTTCTGTTGTTTAAACAACCCAGTTGTGACATTTTGCCATGGTAGCCCTAGCAAACTAACACGCAACCCAAGTGTCAATTAACTGGTAAATGATTAAACATATCATGCTATATCCTTATAATATAAGCCATGTAAAGAATGAAGTATTAATATCCACAATTATTTGGACAAATATGAAAAACATTAAGCTATGTGAAGGAAGTATAACATGAAATACAACATTCTGTATGGTTCCATTTATATGAAACTCTAAAAAGTTAAAATTCTAATAACTTGAAGCAAATCAATGGTTATCTGGGGTTGAAATTTTAATGTTCTGTGTTACTCAGAAAATCTTATTAATAAAGACCCCTCCCTCACAACATACAAAAAAAATCTGTGGATTATAATTAAGGTGACCAAATATTTTGGCATCCAAATTGGGATGCTGATAAGAAAGAAAAACGTACAGTTGAGTATCCTGGACATAAAATAGGAATGTTGAAGGGAAACAAAGATGGTCCTCCTAATTATTGACCCAAATGTGCAATTCCAAGCTAGCCTTTAGAAAATTATCTGGTTGAATGTCTTCATGATCTCATGATAGGAAATTTTTCTTAAGACATAAAAAAGTCTTAAACACAAATTTAAAATGTAATTTCTACTGTGTAAAAATATAAATTTTTATATTTAAAATTTATAAATGGTAGACTCATATCCAGAATATTTAAAGGCTCCTTATCCCATTAAAAAACAATATCAACTGTAGAAAAATCAGAAGGCTGAATAAGCACTTCACAAAAGAGGAAATATGTGACCAAAAAGATATAAAACATGATGTACCAGGCTTCCCTGGTGACGCAGTGGTTGAGAATCTGCCTGCTAATGCAGGGGACATGGGTTCGAGCCCTGGTCTGGGAGGATCCCACATGCCGCAGAGCAACTAGGCCCATGAGTCACAACTACTGAGCCTGCGCATCTGGAGCCTGTGCTCCACAGTAAGAGAGGCCGCGATAGTGAGAGGCCCGTGCACCGCGATGAAGAGTGGCCCCCGCTTGCCACAACTAGAGAAAGCCCTCGCACAGAAACGAAGACCCAACACAGCAAACATAAATAAATAAATTAATAGTAATAAAAAAAACATGATGTACCTTCAGTAGGAATAAGAGGACACAAGAGATGCTAATCTACGTTCACTACACTGGCACAAAATGTTGGCAAGGATGTAGATCAAAAAGAACTCTCATGTACTGTTGGTGGCAGCATGACTAGGTATAAGCTTGGAAAACAGTTTGGTAAAGGTGGATCCTACTCTTTGATCTAGCAGTTCAACCTACAGGTGTTTGTCATAGATAGATACATGTACATTAGGTGGTCCCAATTTAAAATTAAAAACTCTGATGAACATGCAGATTTTATTCACTGAAGCTCTTTATGCAGAAGTAGTGTATATAGTAAGATACGAGGTACTTTTTAAAGTCCTATCAATTTCTAAATGTAAAATTAAGATGAAAAAAATCTTCAGTCATGAAAATGCTTATTGGGCAAAAAAAAGTGCCTGAAACATTAAATAGATATAGTGATGTATAGGCATAGTGATGCAGCTTCCTACATGCCTCAGATTCATTTCTATTTCTTCAATTTATGATCACGTGGACCAAGTGACATATGCTATATCTCTCTCACTCATAAATAAGTGAGAGACAGGTGTTATTTCTGCCTCCCAATGTCACGATCACAAATAATATTTTTAGAAGAGTGATATATAATAGTTCTTGACATTTCTTTAATAGAATTACAAACCAAAGAGAACTTAGTGTTGCTGAGTCCTAAAACAAAACACTCACTATAAATAATAATATGAAGTACTTTAGGCAAACAAATGCACAAAGTCTGTAATGACCTGGGAGCCTATTTTAGAACTTATCTGTACTAATTTCTGCAAGATACTCTATGGAATCTTAAGTCCAATATGATTAACTGTGTTCCCTACCAACATGAAGGACATCTATTCAGATCCCTCTTCTATGTTTTAAATGGAATGATTTGCAAGGTTTAATAAACTTCTTAGTAGCTTAGGTAACTTTGCCTCTTGAAAACTCAAGTTAAAGATGATAGAGAAACTGATCAACATTCAGTGTAGCTAAAAGACACCTCACATGTGTGTGGAAAGAGCTCAGGGCCAACAGTCAGAAGACCTGGCTTCACAATGCAAGATAAGTCAGTTTGCTTGAGTCCTTGTTTCCTCATCCATAAACTGAAGGTAAAAACACAAGCTCTTTATACTTTTAGGGATATTTGTAAAATCAAATGAAATAATGTGAGAACACGTTTAAAGCTATTCATGAAAGATTTCTTGTTATTATTGATACTTTATCATTAATATCATGTTTTGGAAAGAAAGGTTTTATGTCATTGACATTGGATCATTTGTTAAGGTATGCAGGCAGGTGTTTTGATTTGTGCTTCTAATTTCAATATTCAGTTACAAATATACATGATTTGTTTGCTAATAAACATGTAATAAAATAAGTTACATAAAATAAGTTACATGGTTGGTGATAATATGTCCCGATGCATGAAGTTCTTATGCTGGTATATGTATATGTTTATGTTTTTATGTACTTACATTTATGTCAATATATTTAATAGATTTAGAGACTTTGTAAAAAAAGATGAAAACTAAAGACTGCTTCCACATATTAACAGATGGCATATGTGGGAAAAGAATGAGACCCTGGAAGACTAAATTGTCATAAAACAAAGAAAATGCCAAGGACTGTATGATTTTAATTTTTCAAAATCTTTCCAAAATAAGCAACTTCTCTTTGTTAAATGATGATTTTAAAGATTTGAAGGAAGCACTTCATAACTTTTGACCTCAGGTTTTATTTCCTCTTTTGTAATATGGAAATCAAAAGAATTATTTCTTAATAACTTAATATAATTCTACTTTTTAAAAAAATCTATATTTTTATGCAGAGTATTTATGAAAAGATCAACTATTCAAATTAGAGCAGTCTGGATTAAGTTAATTCTTCTTAAAAAGGACAGGCTATGAAGAAGCAAAAATGGTACTTAGAATGAAAATATTTTATCTATGATATTAGGTGTGCCCTTCCTTTAGCAAACCATACACATTGTATTTTTGTATTGATATACTTGGTAAGCTTTTAAAAATAGTTTGAAGATTTTTTCAGCATTATGATCATTTTTAGCAGGATTACAAATCTTGCTAGTGAAACTCTGGTATTTCCCCATTACAAAGGAGTAGTATAGAATAGTCAGTAGGTTGAGTTTTGGGGGTGAATTTGATGTAGAATTGAATCCTGGTTTCTCCTTTTCTACCTGAATTGGGACAAGTTACTTGACCTTTCCAAATCTCAGTTTATTCACCTGAAAAATGAAGGTGATGATATCTACCTTTATGCATTTGTTGTAAATTATACAGTAAAGTATGTAAATTGTGCAGACCATTTCCTGGCCCATAGCAAAGCACTTGGAAATTGGCAGTATTATTCTTGGAAATGAAGGAAAGAATATCTTTTTTGCAGTTTATCAGTATATATCAATAGGTTGAATATAATAGAAAGATATTGAAATGTTCTCATTAGCTAATCTGAAGCAATAATTTTTTCCCTGAGTTAAGAAGTTGTTTGAACTTGATAGTTAATATTTTAAGTTACCATTGTCACCTAAGTAAAATTTATATTCTCAGTATATCCATGATGGTGAAATATGAAGTACTTCTTAAAATATAAGTAAAACACAAATATAAACATATCATTCCTCATTTTTAGGAATTTTGCCAACCTCAGAATAACTTCAGAAACTAGAAAATTAAGATCTGTCCTTGAGAAAGTCATTAACTGTTACTTATGTAGCTAAAATACAGCCAGAACTGTGATATCTAAAAGTCAACCCTGAAGAAAACTTTCTAAATTTATATTCTTATGATAGCATTCTGGAAAATATAGTATTATGAGAAATGTTTATCTATAATGTTTCATACTGTAACACAGTTTACATTAGATTTTTATGGAGTAGTACAAATATTCATCAAAATGCCCCAGCAAAAGTTAGGCATCCACTTGCCTAAGGGTTAGTGTTAAATGACGCAGTTACCATAATCTACACCAAGGCAACGCTGGCAGATCAATTCTCACTTTTGTGAATGGTATCATCTACTCCTCCTTTGAGTCTCAGGGGAAATAAGAAATGAGGCAAAAGCACTTTCCAGCATTTTGTGGCATTCTGCACATAGTGATACTAATTATATCATCCTTGACTTATTATATCGTTTAGTAGCAGTGTAAATTGCAAAGAACAGGGACTAACCCTTATAAATGATTTTAGAGTGTGTAGTATGCTGGTAGAAATGGATTAATCATTATTAAAAATTATGAAATCAAACTGATAACTTCCATAGTTTTTACTATCACCACCCCTCCCCCTCCCATGACCTCCATCCCCGAATCTGCCAAAAGTTTATTTGCTATTTGATTCAGCAACTAAGTAAATGCAGTCTTTTCCTCAGTCTGGTTGAAAAAGAGATTTAAACAATGCCCTGCCCTGAAGACTTGATCCATGTAGGAAGGGTTTACAAGTTGTTTTCTGCCATGTGACTTTGTTACCATAGATAAAAAAAATTTTTTTCACCTTGTGTATAATACTGAGGTCAAAGCTTTTCTGTTCCACTGATGTTATTACGACACTAGTTCAAGGAACTGTTATTGTATGACAAACAAAAAAGATGCATAGGCTATAACGTTGAAAATGTGATTTTACAAAGTAACAGTTGTGTAACCAGAAGTACCTATTGAAGTATAAATTTAAATAAAATACAAAAACATATGCTTTTAATAATAATACTTTATGACCCTTTGCTCCAGGTTTCCTTTCCTCCATCTAATTATTGAGCAGTCATTATTGACAAATGGCAACTAAAAAAAGAAAAAAACAAAAAAGAAAGAAAGAAAAACAGTTGTCTTTAATGGCAGAGCTATTATATTTTTAAAATTGTTGCCTCATTTCAAGGAAGATGATTAACAGAGGCATATTATTATTACTGAATGCCTGCAAACAAAGGGCATTTCAGAGATGAAATAGGATGTAACAATAAATGTCAACATATTTTTCTAATATTTGTCATGTGTTATAAAATAAACATGACAAATGAAAAACCAATTTTTTACTTTAGTTAAGCTTAAGGTTTTCTAAAAAAAGAGTTAATCATAACCCAAAATTTCTTTGTAATGAGACAGATGATACAATAGCCTATATTCTTAATAGACTCTTAGGTCATTATTAGTTACCATGTGAAATTGCTAAAAAGAGACATTTAAATTTATATCATTAGACCATTGCAATGGAATATATAGTATTCATTATTAGGGCTATATGTGATTTTTTATATAGCACAGATTTGCTTTTTGCTTGTAAAGTGCTTACTTTTCATTTACTACAATATTAAAAGTAAATAAAAATTATGGTAATAATTGTTTTGAGTACCTTTGTCTTACTGCATTAAGATTATCCCACCCGATTATTCTTTCATTTTGTTCCAGTTTATGTGTCCTTTCTCTACTAGTTGCTTTCCCTCTTTCCTTCCCTGGGATATATATGTCTGCTACAGGTATTTTAACAGCAAGACAGAAGTAAGGGACTGAGGATACAAATTTAATCTCCATGTTTCTAGTCTCATCTTTCATTTCCATCTTCTGTTATCCTTTGCATCTCTAAATCCAGAGTGTCTGTAGGAGAAATTAAAAATAAACAGCTGCTGGAAGTATACGGCAGGTGCAGACAGATACACTAAGCTACCTTAGGAGGGAAAAGGAATCTGAGTATTGAACCCCTCTATTTACAATCTATCTTACACTATTTCCTTATGCTTCCAAGTCCTGGGCCATCCTTGTGATTCAAAAGTAAATTTTCTTGCACTTTCTCCTCTTCCACTCTGAAGGCTCTTAGGTAACAACTCTTTCCATTTTCAATTAATCAATTCTTCCCCCACAACCTGTATTTCAAAGCTTTATTAAAATTTATTGTGTCATCTCATTTTCTCTTTGTCCTTGTGGGTTTACACCTCTTTATTTCATCACTCTCCCTTTATGAGCTTTTGAGAAGCAGACGTGATAATTCTTTGTAGTAAATCTGCCACATTTACCCAATTTCTATTAGTACTTTGGAGTAACTAATTTCACTGCAAATCACTTCATGCTTCTCAGATCCTAAACATTTAGTAATATCTTTGAACCTGTATATAAATGTGAATTAGCAAGATTCTAGGACCAAGACTTGGAGGAGAGAGATGAAGAATGGTACACTGTACTCCTTGTTATTAAGAGACATTCAGAGGTATTTTAATGATCTGTCTCTGACCTTGTGAATACCTTACAGGCACTCAGGTCATACACTCATCTATTTACCTCCTATCTGTAGAGTATCATTGGGATAATTTCTGCACGCTAATGAGACTTCATCTACTAGAAAGGCATCTTCAAAACATTAGCTGAAGATAGGGACAATTATATTTTCAGTTTAGTGTTATAATCTAAGAAACACCTATTGAAAAAGCAAGTATACTAATTTTGAGTAAATTTATTTGACTAAAAAACAAAAAGAAAAGTGAATTTACTAGACATATAAAGAAAGAAAAAGTGAGGTGCCCATCTTCTTGATTGCTGTTGTGTTCTTCACATTAAAAGGGCAGATAAGATCAGAAGTGAAATAGAACGGCTGCTTTTGTTATGACAGTAATGAGCTAGAATGAGACTTAGGTCAAAAAGACTGTAGATATGGGGTCACAGAGCGGTGAGACTTCATGAATTTATTCATTGAAATGTGGCCGTGTCCCCATAAAATAAGATGTCATCATTGCAAGTGCAGGTCGCTTTGCTGCACAGGACTGCTGTCTAACTCTGCTATGAGGGAGTCATCCAAAACTGGTTTATATATTTGACTGAAAATAGGAAAATTATTAAACTTTCAAAGAGAAAAAAGCACGGGGTCACTCCTTAGAAGATTTAGCATTTTGCTTTTTGATAATAATAAAAATGTATGTTTCTGAAAAAAGAAATATGAAATGAGATTTTGTGGATAAAATATTAAATTTTGAGTTATTCCAAGAGAAACAAATAAGATGTTTGTTCTATAAATCTGAGGAGAGTTTTGTTCAATAGAGCTTTAAAGCTATCTGTTCAGAGAGAAATACTTATTTTTAAAAAGTTGCATTGTTTTGATATCTTGAGGTATATGCTAGTTTAATACATCCATTCATTCCTTTGGCAATCTCTAGCATCTTCCATTTCTTATTTTCTACAGCCCAACCTCACAGTTCACCAGTAAAAATAATAATTATTGCTAAAATTTTAAATCAGCACAGTTTGGAAATAAAAATTAATTTTTATAAATACTCCAAACTTTTAAAATAACAATAATTTTGAAGTCTGTTATGATGTTAGAATACCCTCATCTCTGTGGCTTTACTCAATATCTCTGAAAGGGTATTATTTAGGCTTTCATTTCTACTTTCTAACTTAGAATCTTTTTTCATGTGACAGAACTAAAGGACAAATGTGTTTTAAAAATAAATAGGGTATATAGGGACATTGTAAAAACTACACATTCTATTGAATTTTCTTTTAAAATATATGTCATAAAAACTACACATTCTATTGTACTTTCTTTTAAAATATATGTACATAATTTTTGTTATACCTATTTAAACCATGTAGAAAAGTACAGGGTATTATATGACAAATACTCATGAACACACCATATTTTCTTTAGTCCTTCCAAAAAAAATTACAGATGTAATAAAACTTACTTAATATCATGTTCTAATACAATTCTCCTATATAACTCCACAGAAATAATCAAGAATCTGTTGTTAGTTTGTATTCTACATGATAGTACTTTTAAAGATATAGCTACTTCTTATCTTTCTATTATTTATTTTCTATTTTAATAAATTCTATTTTTATCTTTATTATATATTTTTTAGTTTTATTCTATTAGTTTTATTTGTATTTGTTGCTTTATTTTCTAACTTCCTAATGATTAACATATTTACTTTCAATATTTATTAAAAACACATTTAAAACAAACAAAAAACGAATGCCCACTTTTACCACTACTATTCAACATTATACTGGAAGTTCAAACCAAAGCAATCACACAAGAAAAAGAAATAAAAGGCATCCAAATTGGGTAGTAAACTTTTAGTTGCTTGTCTTAAAATATCCTTATCTCCTTTTAAATAATTCTGAGCTGAGTATAGAAATATAGTTCGAAATCTTTCCTTTGCAGATTGAAACTATATTGGCATTATTGTTACTATGGAGAAATCTATTGTCAATCTAATTGTCTGTCTAGTGATCTTTACCTTCAAGTAGATTTAATGAGTTTTCCCTTACCCCTGATTTGCTACAGCTTCACTAGGATGAATCTAGATAACAATTAAAAAAAAAAATCCTGCTCAAAAATCATGATATATTTTCAATATGAAAACACAGTTCTGGACATTTTTTAGCTATTACCCCTTAAGTTTTACTTTTCTGCCATCTCTCCAATGTATTTTTGAAGTACTTCAAACTACTCTTTACATCTTTACAAATTCTTCCATATTTCATATCTCTTTGCCTCTGAGTACTCTTTGCTAGGTTCATTTCTCTACTGGATCTTTCAATTAACTGATTATTTTATTCTGTGGAAACTCTCCTTCATTACAGAGTTAATTCCCTTTAAAGATTATTTTCAATTTCAGTGACTATATTTAAAAATATATTTTAAATGTATGTTTTCTCTTATTTTGTTTTGCTTTTCTGGACTCTATATCTAGTAGATCTGCAGTTTCAGTTCTTCTCAGTTCTAAGCATTTATTTTTCATTTTCGCTTCATGGAACTAATAGCGTTTTGAGCATGACAGAGGTTTTTAATGTCTCCTCTTTTGTACTTTATGTATCATTCTTATTTATTCACGTGGAGGAACGGCACTTTCAAAGTGTGAATATATAATGCAATCTTCACTAGAAGTGTGAAAAATTTTGTTTTTTGTAAAGGTATTGTAAGGGGAGACATAAAAAGAGGCAAATGGGCTTCCCTGGTGGCACAGTGGTTGAGAGTCTGCCTGCCGATTCAGGGGACACGGGTTCGTGCCCCAGTCCGGGAAGATCCCACATGCCGCAGAGCGGCTGGGCCCGTGAGCCATGGCCGCTGAGCCTGCACGTCGGGAGCCTGTGCTCTGCAACGGGAGAGGCCACAACAGTGAGAGGCCCGCATACCGCAAAAAAAAAAAAAAAAAAAAAAATAGTGGCAAACACATGGAGAGTTTAAAATTTTTTTTTGTAATATAAAATTTTTGGATAGTTTTTCACTTTTAGCTAACACAAACATATTTTTCAGTTTATTAAACACCTTTTGATAAACAATTGTTTACTACTGTGTCACGTGCATTATAATGTTGTAATGCCATGACATTCTTGGCTCAGTTTTTCACAACAATTTATGAATAAAGCATTTTAAGAAAACTTAGTAGAGATAATAATCAGTGTTTGGTAAAAAATCCTTTCAAACTTCAGACTTTCCTTTGTTACTCTCCACAGGTGACATTTCTGCTTGGAGGACACTGAACAAAGGCTCACATGTTTCTTTTACCTGTGAAGTGACTGACTCTACCAAATGCTGTAATCAACATGAATCCTCTTTTGGCAGCAGTACTGGCTCAATAGTTACTATGATTTGGAATAGACTATTAACCACTAAGGAAAGATGGCTTATTTTATTCTTCTTTTTCTATGAGTGAAACTTTTTACATATAACAGTAAACTTTCCTTCAAATCATAAAGGGTAATTGTATTTTTAGTTATACATGTAAAATTCTAAGCAATTTCAACTCTATTATGAAGTTATTTGAAAAAATATATAATATTGATGAATATAACATTATCAGGTGTTCTTATCTATATATTAGAATTTCAAGATAAAGAGCACTAAACATATTCAGTGTCTTATTTACAGATTTTATAGCCACATAGTCAAACCATGATTTCCAGAACAATGCTCTAGCACTGTGAGAAGAATGTGGGAGAATGAGAGAAAATGTGACTTTCCTCTATAAATCAACTGGATCCGAGCTTCAAGTAATTTAATCTTCTCTATTTTCTCATGTTTTCCCCTATGGTCTTTCTGACAGAACTATTGATGCTTTCAATCTTTCCACTGAAATTGTAAGTGTAAGAAAGACTTGCTTTTCCTAATCAGCTGGGGGGAAAAATAAGTCTTCGCTTTTATCACACATGGAAGCATTTACTATTCAGCTAGCCCATGCTGAGAAGTCGATTTCTCAAATGATTTAGTTTTTAGTCAAATGCTCCCAGAGTGAACACTCTTGAATCCCAGCATGCAAAAATAGGAGGATACTTGATACTACTAGTATTCTTTTGATTTCATTACTCCCACTCAGGAGTAACTCACAGAATTTGAAAATCAACTAAAAAGTGACTCAAAATTATACTTTAAGATGAATTCGCAATGAAGGCAAAAATTTCTGCATGAAGTAAAAAGAGGCACATATTCTTTGTCATGTTTTCTGGTAGAATGATTTGAATGCAGGGTAAGAATGACCAAATAGGAATTTTTTTTGGCGGTAAACTAATTAAAGTCACTTCTCATAGCTGACTTTTATGATACACTTCATGTATGGCTTAATGGGCCTGTAACAGTTTCTTTATGGAAAAAATTTTTCTGAGGCATTCTGGGGTATATAACAAAATAAAAGTAATTATGGCTAGATTTTAAAATGAGCTCTTTTTAGACAAAGCTTTCCACATGAAGATTTAGTAAAGTTACATCTGTTTTAGATAGAGATCTTTAAGCATCAGTCCTCAACAGCTACTTTGATAACAAGCAAACTGAAAGACCTCCAGGGTTTCTGATTTCCTACCACAACTGGCTTCAGTCAAAATGACTGTTATTCTTCATATTTTGCAGAACTCATTTTATTTAGCTGAAAGTCAAATGCTACTGAAAATCAGTTTCAATTGGGATACCCATCCAAAGCTGTAAAAAGGAAAAAATCTTTTTGGTCAGAATAAACGTTTCTCAAATATCTAAAGTCATACAAATGAAGCATTTGTTTTGAGCCAGTGGCCCACCCTGGGTGCCGATGGTGGGTGGTCATCACTGTATTTGCTTCTCAGTTTGTATACCTCAAAGCAACGGAAAGGCTGGACTCCTGAGATTATTAAATGATGCCATACAACATGGACAGAAGCTCCTTAAGGTCAAGGGGACTGCGTTTTAAATTTGTTTACATGCTCAGTGTCTTTTTAAGGGTTCTACACTAAACTGAATGAATTATAATTACTTGGATTTCTTGAAGTACCATGTCTTTAATAAAAATTCTATATTTTTGCTATGTATGTATGTATGTTACTCTGTGAATGAAAAAGAGGAGATTTTTCTTCTTAATAGATAAGCTAGTAAGATTAATCTTTTTCTTTTACAATTTTTCTTTCTCCCCGCTGATTGCACTCATCACTATCTGAATCTGTCCCACTCCCAACAAGAATGCAAGCTTCATATAGGCTGGGATTTTGTTTGTTTGGTTCATTGATATATCCCCAGAGTCTAGACTAATTGTGCATGGCATATAATTGACATTCAATAAATAGCAATTGAGTAAATAAGTTAGCAACTATTCCACATTTTGGGAGAAGTTAATACAGTAGTTCAGTTGAAGTCTTATGGAAGGAGCCTTAGGAGCAGAGACAAAGATGAATAGCAAGACCCCAATAAATATTAGCAATTATTAGTATCAGCTGTTTGTTATCCCCCCTTTTGCTGATGAAAGTTTACTTAAGAATCTTAATCTCAAGAAGAGATAAGGAGGGATTCATTACACCTAGTAAAAATTATTATGGAAAACATGCTCAAATATTATTTCTTTCAGAGGGTCTATTTATTTTTATCAAATATGTGATGTCCTTTAGACAAAACAATGATTCTACCATCTCAGATGCAACAACAAGAAGATATGTAGATGGATAGTTATACACTTACCTATGTACAATGGTATGTCTATATATCTCAATCAGTATTTATATCTATATATTATATATACATATATTTGTTTACATGTTGTATGCATTTCCACCACTGTGGTTATTTTTTTAAATCTGATCCTTGCTAAATTTAATTATCTGAGTTCACTACAGTTTATCTTCCTGTGAACTCCCAAATTAAGTATTGATATAATTATTTTAAATGAATCTTTAAGAGAATGAGGAATACAATACATACCTCATCTCATGGATTCACTTTGAGAAAGCTAACACTAACTCTTACCAAGTTGATTTGCTTGCATTTTATTTTCCACTCTACCTACAACTAGTGTTCCTTTTTATTTTAGTCGTTAAAGCAGGAAGTTATACTTTGATCTTTGGTCAATCATTTCAAACCCGCAATTAATACTTCCATTATATTTGTTTAATCAAAATGTTTTTGTTAACACACTCTTAGTTTGGAATAAAATAATCTAATTTTATAGTTCAAACTCTGCTTTGAAAAAGATATTCTAAAATTGTATGTAGGAGTAATATATAAAAATGTATTGCCATTCTACCTGAGACACTAACCAGGCAATCTTAAGTAATCCAGTGTTTTCAGTAGAACATATTAGCAACTTACATGCTATGATCACAGTAAGAAACATAGTAAGAAATACAGTGAATAAGCACAGGTCATTTCCTATAATTGGAGTTATTAAGTACACCTATAATACTGTATAATTTAGTATTCTATAACTTAAAAGTACATACAACAAAACCCATATTCTTGTATTACTAATTTTTTTAAATAAAAGTAGCAGTAAATAAATGAAATTGCATAAATGAATAAACAAAACAGAATAATAATTTCAAACTCTTTCTTATAAAAACAGAGTTTCAAGAGCTCAAAAACAAGAGAGAAGTAACAGAAATAAAGTTTCTTTACCCGTTTGTCTGTCACCTCTAGGATATAGCGTCAGGGATATTCTTCCTTAAGGGGTAAAGTCATTTAAGGATTTCCCCCCCAAGAATGACTTGAAATAAATCTTCCAAGTCATGTCTAAAAATCCTGAAATAAGAGCTGTGTGGAAATGCTGATTCTGGGGATTGTGAGTTGTGAAGGATTCATTGCAATAATGTCCTAACTGATCTCTAATATGCGTGACGTGAAGTATATGATAATCAAAAGCAAATGTCAAATTTACTATGTCCTTTTTCGAAGCAAAGAGAGAATAAATATTTTAAATGGAACAAAATTCTTTCCATGTAGTTGCATGTAGCACTAGTTTATTTTTTACAGTACAATATTCTATTGCATAAATATGCAGTTTATTTATCCTTAGTATTATTGATAGACATTTAGATTTTTCCAGTGTTTGAATATTACAAATAATGTGATACTACAAATAATGTGGTTACAAACATTCCTGTACGTATCTACTGGTGCAGGTACAGACACATTTCTTTTGGGAAAATATCTTAGGGGTAGAAGTGTTGGTATGCATATGCTAAGTTTTGTAGATGATGTCAAATAGAGAGTCCAACTTGTTGTATCAAATTACATCCCCACTAGCACTTTGAGATAATATTTGCTTTGCAATTCACCTATAAAACCTATTTTTTTCGTTTTAATTTTAACCATTCTGGAGACTGTGTAGTGATATATCATCATTTCATTTTGCATTTCCTGAGGAATGGTGAAAATGATTGCTTTGTAACTTGCTTCATGGCCACTATCTTGTCCCTTCTCCCTTCCCTCTACCCACTGGTAACCACTTATTTTTTCTCTATACCTGTGAGTCTGCTTATGGTTTTATTTTCACTAGTTTGTTTTATTTTTTAGATTCCACATATAAGTGATTATACCATAGAGTTTTTGTCTTTCTCTGACTTATTTCCCTAAGCATAATACCCTCCAGACCCATCCATGTTGTTGCAAATGGTAAAATTTCATTCTTTTTAAATGGCTGAGTAGTATTCCATTGTGTGTGTGTGTGTGTGTGTGTGTGTGTGTGCGCGCGCGCGTGTGTGTATGCCAGGTCTTTTTTATCTATTCATCTGTTGATGGACACTTGGGTTGCTTCCATATCTTGGCTATTGTAAATAATGTTGCTATGAACATTGGGGTACATGTATCTTTTCAAATTAGTGTTTTCATTTTCTTCAGATATATATCCAGGAGTGGAATTATTGGGTCATATGGTAGTTCTAATTTTAGTTTTTTGAGAAAGCTCCAGTATACCCATATTGATTTGCAACAGTATAATAAAGATAACATCTCCTTTCAGGGAAAAGTTTCAACAAGTTTGCTTTCAGCATATTATAAAATATTGGTTCTCTAAACTTGTAATTCTTTGGCTAGGTTGCTTTCTGGGGATCCAATCACGTTTCTTAGACTTTTTACTTTGTGACTCATGGATCTCTTATTTTCTTATTTTGCTTCTTAATATATCTTTTAGTCTGTATGTATTCTGATCCAACATGAAACTCACTTATACTCTTACTTGTTGAGTCTAGTCTGCTTTAATCTATTTGTTGAATTCTTCATTCGTTGTTGAATCTGCTCTATTTCTGTGCATTTCTGTTTTAGATTTCATTTTGTCATATATTTTCTTGAATATACTATTCCCAGCTATTTCAATGTCTAGAAATTTTAATATCCAGATAACCTGTGGGTCTTTTAAAAAGATCTGGTTTTTCTCTTGGCTATTCTTTTTTATTGAATAGAATTTTTACTGAATGCTGAAAATTATGTATGAAATAATTTGTCCCCAACCTTTTATTCTATAATATCTTATTTTCTGATTAAGGCTTTGAAGTTCCATTTCAATAATTAAATCACAACTGCCTAATATTATACAATTATGATTCCATCTTCCTTTAAGGATTCTTTACGTCAAATAATATATGTTTCAAGTGCTAGCATAGAATTAGAATTCTATATTCAGAGAAACTATCCTTCAAGGATAAAGGTGAAATTAAGGCATTTTCATGAAGAAAAACTGAGAGAGTTTCTTGGTATTTGATTTTCTCTAAAAGAACTACTAAAGGAAGTTTTTCAAACAGAGGGAAATGATAGCAGAAGCAAATTTGGAGTATCAGCAATGATAATACCAAGTGGTGGCTAGGATTTGTAGCAGCAGCTAGAACTCTTGGACATTGCTGGTGGGAGTGCAAAATCGTCCAGGTATTCCGGAAAAAGGGTTGGCAATTTCTTACACAGTTAAACATATACTTTCCATATGGCCCAGCAATCCCAAAAAGACCTGTCCATGAATATTTATTGTAGATCTATTTATAACTGCCAAGAACGGGAAACAATCCAAATATCTTTTGATGGATGAATGGATCAACAAACTCTGGTATGTCTATATCTGCACAATGGAATACCAATTAGAAATACAAAGGAACGAACTTTTCTTTTGACCTTGATTGTGGTAGACATTAAACACATTTATAGATATATTAAGATATTAAAACAGTTTTAAACTCATATTCTTTGTGAGTGACTGTAGAGGAAACTCAGGGAAATATTGTGGAGATGTTGAAGCTCTATAATGAAAATCTATCAAGACCAAATAGCATGGCTTCTGCTATTTGAACCTCATTTGTTGATGTCTAATTAAAAGAATCATTTGCATTTGCTAATGAATGTGTTTAGCTTCTAGTCAAATAATTATTGAACAAGCATGTGATTTAATTTTAATCTCAATTTTCCAGTGGTTCACTTTTCATGCTTATTTAAGTATTATCCTTTAAAATGAGTGTTATTAATGTGTATGGCACTTGTGCCTTGTCTTTTCATCATTATTTTATTGGCTTTTTCTCCCCTTTCTCCTTTACCCTGTTTCCAGCATTTATTTAGCACACTAACTGTGGATGAGCTTATACCCTGGAAAGAAATGCATCAAATTCCACAGAATCAAGCCTTATTTTTCCAAAAATTGGGTGAGCTCCCAGAAGACATTTAATGCTTCATAGTTTTATAGTTTAAGCAATAAAAGAGAGGAAACTAATTCTCCATTCTCATACCCTCACTCAAAATATAATTGAAAGAGAGACTTCTGTACTCTTGATGATTTGTTTTGACATCTATGAACAATCTTGCTGAGATGCATTTTTTATTCTTTCCTCTGCTATATACATTATAGATTTTTATTAATTTTCTGTTCCATATTATATAGCATAAATAGGAAGTTATGCAACTATTAAGCCAAATCAACAAATATCCAAATGAGAAGTAAGGTAATTGATAACCAAGAGTGTAAGTATTCCTGTGAATAACAAGCTTTTATAAGAATACAATGCTTCTTATTTTTAAATTATTTTATCTTCCTGTGGATGTGGACATTTTGTCTGAACAAGATGTAAGGCTGTAGTTTTCCATACCAGAAAAATCCATTTTATTGACCAAAAATAACCAGAAACATAGCAATATATTTTACCTAGATTATTTCTGAAATCTTCATTTCTCAAATTGCTGTTAAGCATGGAAAATGACTTTTTTGATATTTATGGCCTTTAGGGACTCAATTTGTGTTTCTATGAAATTAATGGTTCATTATATAGAAAAATCTTAATAAAATTACACATTTGGATAAGGAATATGGCATGTGTCAATAATGAGAACACCAATAATGATTTTTACAGACTTTAGCTTGGGCTCTGCTATTACAACTTTTTCCCATTAATTTTATTTCTCTTCATGAAAGTTGGAAAATATGCAGTGTAAACCAAAATGCACAATTCCCAGATCCAAGAAAAGAAAAAGTGTTTTAATTTCATTTTAATAATATTTTTGTATTATTATCATTACTTTATTTTTCCTGTAAAATCAATTTGTGATTATTTGAAACAAACAAATGGAAATGCTCAAACAATTTGTTTTTTTCCTTTAATTTGTAAGAACAAGAATTAAGAGAGAAATTACAGCAACCACATTTATAATAGGAACTTTTAAAAGACGAATCCAGATTATATGATTTTTGCAGATTAATTTTGCCTTTTTCACCTTCTAGATTTACCACCTCCCACAGAGTTTGACCCTAGTATCTGGAAAATGGAAAATGTCTTAGAAGTCATCAAGCACATCAAATTGCTATTTTCTTTTGTTGAGACACTACAAAGTACTGACAAAGCAAGAGAAATTAAATTAAATTTAGTATACAGGATTTTAAGGTAGGAGAATAAATTATGGCACTCTAAAGGTTTTAAATTACTCACTTTTTATAGTTTATATAAATATGACACATCATTATGTGGGAAATCTTGAAGATTCAGGAGAGGATAAAGGGAAATTATTTATCCTTTCACTATCCACACATGGTTCTGAAAATATACCGTTGTTCAATACTTCTGCTCTTTATATATTCATTTAATCAGCAGCTATTTACTGAGCACCTGATGTGTGCAAAAACTATTCTAGACAGTCAACCTTCCACTTTTGAAGCCTACATTGTGATAGGAAGGAAACTAAAAATAAAATAAGAACAACAAGAAGTCTGATAATTATAATGTACTGGCAAGAAAAAACACAGTAGGATAACATGAATTGTGGCAGGGGAAGGCTGAAGGATGTGTAATTCAGTTGAATGGTCAGGAGAGGAGGATCTGATGTTTGAAATAGAGACTGAGTAATGAGATGGAGCCATCCATGGGAGAAAGTTTCTAGGCAGCATTAAAAAAATGCAAACCACCTAACAGGGGGAATAAACTTCAATATAATGGAAAAGAAAAAGAAAAGAAATAGAAAAGAAATGTCAGAAGTTGTGGGAAATATTGAGCAAGGGGGAGTTTGATAATGAGGTGAAAATGGAAAAGCAGTTGTGCCAGATTGTGTAAGTCATGGTTAGAAGTTTGGATTTCATTTTATTAATTTTTTTAGTTGTGGAAGGAATGCTTAACATGGGCCCTATCCTCTTAACAAAATTTCAAGTGTACAATACAGTGCAATGTTGTACAGTAGATCTCTAGAACTTATTCATTTTGCATCACTAAAACTTTATAGCCATTGAACAGCCAGCAATTCTCCATTTCCTTCTGTGCCCAGCACCTGGCAAGCACCATTCTATTCTGTTTCTATGAATTTGACTATTTTAGATACATTATATAACTGGAATCATGCAGTATTTGTTTTCTGTGTCTGGCTTATTTCACTCAGCATAATGTCCACCAGGTTTACCCATGTCGTTGTATGTGGCAGGATTTCCTTCTTTTTATGGATAAATAATATTTCATTGTATGTATATACAAAATTTTATTTAGCTATTCTTCTGTTGATGGACATTTAGGTTGTTTTCATATCTTGGCTACTGTGATAGTTGCTACAATGAACATGGGAGTTCTGTTGGAGAACTGGAGATCCTGATTTCAATTGTTTTGGATATATACCAAGAAGTGGGATTGCTGGATCATATGGTTTACTTTTCATTCAAGTTAAAATAAAATCCAACCTCAACAATTTTTTAACTTAAATAAAAGCTAATTAAATAACTATTAAGCAGAAGAGTGCTATGTATGATTTTCTTTGAAAACAAGTAACTTCTGGGTGGAGAATGGAATGTGGTGGGCTGGGAGAGGAGCAGAGGCTGAGTTGAAGTGTGGGCTCTTTAGTCCAGATGAAAGAAGGTGGCTTGGACTGGGAGAATATTGGTTAAAATGAAGAAAAGGAGGTAAAAAATATATTTTTAGAGATAGAATGGATGATGTGAGGAGCTTAAGAAGAGTACAGAATCTAGAACACCACCAAGGGTAAGTAGATGGTGGTGCTATTTTCAGATAAAGGGTAAAATGAAGAAAATGTTAGGAGGGGGAGAACTCTGTCCAAAAGTTTCTTTGTTTAAAGCACCACATTCAAAAGGTGTTTGTTAGCTATTCAAATGGAGATATCAAGTAGATCTATAAGTTTGGAGAGAGGTACATATATGTGTATGTATATACACATATACACACCATATATGTGTATATCATGTTTTATAATATTTTTGTATTTAATCATTATTATTTATATAAGTTAATACATTTTCAAAATATCACTTTAATGACTACATAGATGATATTATGTAAAAGTAACATAATTTATATGTAATCATTTGTGAAATGCTGGACATGAAATTGTTTCTATGTTCCTGGATTTTGTTTTTATTATTTATACTCTATGTGGTCATTATTCAAGGTAAATAATTATGCATATCTACTTTATTCCCCTGAATAAAATTTTTTATTTTATTTTATTTAATGGAATTGCCAGATCAAAGAATTTCCACACTTTTAAAGATTTTGACACAATTCCAACACTGTTCCATCACAATTTCCATCAATGGTTCACAAAAGTGCCATTTCTCAGAATGACCAGCTAATCTAATAACTTTTTTTTGTTAACCTGTGCCATTTGCCAGAAGAAAAATATCATATCTTATTTGTAGTCTTTAAAACATATTTCTTTGATGCTTTGAAGATGTTTATTTTTCATAAGTGTTTAGCCATTTGCCTTTCTTCTTTTGTAAATTAGCTGTATATGGTCTTTGACTATTTTTCCTTAGTAATTTTCATCTTTATCATATTCATTTTTCAGGAATTTTTGTAGTTATTAACATTTCTATACACAATGAAAATATGCCTATACTTTAATATCATTCATTTTAATTATGGAGGGTTTTGATGGTTGTTGAATATTGTAAAAGTATGTATCAATGATTTCCTCCCTGTGACATCTGTGTTTGAATGAACACTTAATGTAATAAAAATTCTCCACTTTTTGGTGTTTGACTTCTGACAACTTTCAAGCTTCAGATCTTACTTCTCTCTTTCTGCTCCACATCTGAGCAAGCTGATAAGAAAGCCTGGGTTCTCCCTCTTTTGGTGTCAGGCAGGGGAGACTCAGACCAAGCAAACCCCTCCTTGCACATGGGAAACCTCATCTAAAGGCTACTCCTAACCACAATCAAAACCCCAAGTCAGTCTCCTTTCCTTACTCTCTTGAGTTATTTTCAGACCAGCTTGGGAAGCTTGCCCCATCCTTCCCCAAATCCTCATTATGGAAGTAATAAGCATTTTCATATCCTCTTGGTATGTGTGTGGCATCATCTGTCCTGACATCTGAACTAAATCATGGTGGAGGGTCCATTCTGTTTCTGCAGAGTAGCCACGGCACTAAGAAAGGACTGTTGCAACCATAAGTCATATAATTATTTGCCAGTATTTTCTTCTATTTCTTAAATATGTTAAAAAATTATTTCCTTTGAGGATTAACTTATTTTGGATTTTGATGTGAAGTAGGGATGTTTATTTTTTTCAAACATTAACCCTGTTGTTTCAACACTTTTTGGAAGCTATTAGGAGAAGGACAAGAGAAGTAGAAGGAAAAATAAGACTTCTTTTAATATCCTTTTAGATTTCCAAGGACATGACCATTATTTTATTTTTAGAAATTTATGAAATTCTAGAAAAATTCTAGATACAATTTTGATGGTCACTTCAATGTTGAAAACTTAGTTTAATAGAAATTCAATTTGATCAATTATTATTGTACATTATATGTAGTTAAAAGGAAAACTATTTGGATTAAAAGGAATCTTCTGTTACTGAAATATAATTGGCAACATTAAATGTGGTGAATGCACTCCTAATTTATAGCACTGCCAATACACTGAAGCTGAAAAGAATTTCCAAGATTAAAAATGTGAAAAACAAATGACAGTTTTCAAAGGCAATCAAGAAGGCATTCATCTACTTTGCCACTTCCGAGCTAATGTAATTGGGTAGAACTCTTTGATTATTTGCTATTGGCCTGAAACCACACTACATACTTTTATTCAATTATCTCATTTAATACCTAGATCTTCATGGAAAATAGTATATGTAATATATGTATGTATGGAAAAGAGTATATTCTCCCTCTTTACAGATGAGGAAACCAAAGCTTAGAAAGATTACAAAAATTGTAAGCCATAGGATGTAGCTTAGAACTCAGTTTAAGTGGAGACATTCCAAAAATATATTTCCTTGAAATTATTTCCATGCATTCTCTCTGAAAAACCTATTATTTACTTAAGGCAGCTAAAGGAAATGCCAATTAATGTTGTTATCATTGCAGGTTATATTATTTCAATCTTCAAATTTAAAGTAATTTTAACCAATAAGTAAGTTTTTATAGAAATCAAGATTATATTACACTACCTTTCCTTTCTATCCTCAGGAATCTTTCTTTGGTAGAAACTTGTTAAAGGTATTTTCTACAGGCATATATTGACTTCTCTTACTGACATAAAGAAGGAACCAATTCAAGGAAAAATGAAAGGCATTATCAATTATCAGCTGTGCATCTGTTAATTGAGGAACAGAAGCAAGCCTTGGCAGACCTGAAATGGCAAGACTCTATGAAGCTCAAAATAAACATGGAACAGGTCAGTCAAAAATAAAGATAAGGGCTTCCTTGGTGGTGCAGTGGTTGAGAATCTGCCTGCTAATGCAGGGGACACGGGTTTGAGCCCTGGTCTGAGAGGATCCCACATGCCGCGGAGCAACTAGGCCCGTGAGCCGCAACTACTGAGCCTGCACATCTGGACCCTGTGCTGCGCAACAAGAGAGGCTGCGATAGTGAGAGGCCCGCCCACCGCAATGAAGAGTGACCCCCGCTTGCCACAACAAGAGAAAGCCCTCGCACAGAAATGAAGACCCAACACAGCCAAAAAATAATTAATTAATTAATTAATAAACTCCTACCCCCGAACATCTTAAAAAAAAAAAGAGATAAATCCACATTTTAAGTGCCACATTTGTCATCATATGTCATTACACTTATTGTCACATATCACCATGGTTACTTTAGACTAGTTTCCAAGCTTTGATTTTCTACTTCATGCTTTAATGAATGAATAAATTTCCTAGACATCAATGTGATCCTTTAAGTAGTATCCAGTGATAAGTATATCATCTACAAATGCAGTATATAGCATTTTATTGCTTGAAAAATGTCTCATGTATATATTTAATCAACTTCAAATAGGAATCACAATGATTTCTTTATTGTCTTATCAGAGAAAAGTACTTACTAGAAGGAAATCTGTATGCATTTAAAACCTTATTTCAAGTACACTATAGATAAGAATTATTTTTTCAGATAAGTGTTCACAGTAATACATTTTCTGAACTGGAAAAGAGAAGTGTATATCACCCTATTAAGAGGTTCTATTTATTTTTGTTCTTTTGTAGCATTGTATTCTTTCCTGAGATCTTTCTTCTTTTATCAGTATACTCCCTGTTTTAATCTAAAATAAATAACTGAATATTTAGGGTTTTATTACTTTTACCTGGAAATTTTTGATTGTGCCATCATTATGTTGTCAAGGTAGCTAATGGCATATCTTTTTCCTTTAAGGAAAATATATGTCCATTTTATGAAATAATATATATATTATCAAGATATGAGCTAGGGGTTTGAATGTGTTGATTGACCTGTTTAAAATAATAATGAGTCATAAAATGACATTTATACATATATACATACATTCATGCATGGACACATGCATATATATGTATATACACACATGCACACATGTATATTTCCATTTAGGGATACAAATGAGATGTGGAATAAATTAGATACTTTCCATGATAAAAACTTTCCACTATAATTGCTACATTATAACTATATATAAATATATATGTGTATATAAGTATAAATATATATTAATATAAACTAGATCTATATAAAATATCTATATATTTATATTATATAATAGCTATAGCTTTATTCCTTTCCTGAAATGCAATTTTTCTCTCTGATTCTATCTAGTAGAAGCATGTCAATGACTACCTCTTTTTTTTCCTTTTGGTTCTACAAATCATATATAACTCAGGTTAAGAAATCAGCATTGCATGACTTAGAACCACTCAACATGGCCTGTTCTACAGCATTTTCCTAACTACTGCCACTATTGTGACTTTTTAGATGAATATTCTTATTCTTTTTGCTTATAGTTTTTAAAGCTATGTATGAATCCATCAAGTACATTAAATTTTCATACTTTAAAATTTTATTTAAATTGACACACACTTTTTAAATTTTTCTGTGACTGCTTTTGCACTCAACATTTTCTTTGTGAGATTTAACTGAGATGACTCATATTTCTGTAGATTGGTCATTTTCACTGTTGTATAGTATTCTGATAAATAGATAAACTACAAGGTATTAATCTAATATATTATCAACAGGTCTTTTGCTGGATTCCAGTGTTTGTTATTATGAACAGCGTTACTATGAACATTCTTCTATATGTTTCCTTCTGTATATGTACAAGAGTTTCTTTAGGGAATATACTTAGAAATGAAATTGATTAAATATTAGGTCTATGAATTTTCAAATTTATTAGGTAATAAAAGATAATTCTTTATCAAAGTTGTCATTTACATATTCACCAATAGTAAAGAAAGTTCTCATTGCTTGGAAATTTCTTGCTAATACACAATAGTGTCAGATTTTTAAATTTTTGCCAACATGGTAGATGCATAACAGTATCTCTTTGTAATTTTAATTTGCATTCCCCTGATTGCTAATAATATTACACATCCTTTTTGGTTTACTGGTCATTAGACTGACCTCTTTTGGGTTGTTATACATTTTCTTTGTAATAGATATATAAAACTTCTCCAAAATCTCTGATTACTAATTTTGTCAGTTATATGTGTTATCAGTAATTCTTGCCACAATAATGCTGCATAAAAAACAAAAATCATTCCTTAGTGGCATACAAAATAAACATGTATTTACCCCCTCAGTTTAAGAGTTGTCAGCCTAGGCTAGGCTTGCTGGCAGACTTTCCTGGTCTCAGCGGGTCTCATCCAAACATCCAGCAGTCTGATGGGATTGGCTAATCTATTAGTTACAAAATAGTCCATGTACAAATGTATTATCTAATTAACCCCTCCTCTTTATTGAATATCTAGTTTCTAATCATTTGCTATTATTAGCAGAGCTGTAATGAATATTCTTATAGAGAAATTTTTTTGCATGTGTCTGAATCATAAAATCTTTAGGACAGATTCTTAACATGGAATCATTGTGGTGACATGGAGACAAATTTTCACAATTTATATGTTCTGCCAAATTGCCCTCAAAAAGGGTTATAACAATCATTCTTCCACAAATATTAAATGAAAAAATCGACTTTTCCCATTGTTAAGACTCGGTACTGTCAATTTCGCATATTTTGGCCTAACTAATTAGTTCAAAAGTGATCCCAGTTTTGTTTTATCATTTTTTATTGCCAACATATTTAAGAATCTTTTTTCTATTTTCAATGTCCTTTGTAATTACTTTTTCATTCCTTTGCAAATTTATCTCTTAAGTCATTTGTCTTTTTCAAGTTGATTTGTGGGAGTTTCAAATGTTCTTTCATTCTATGGCTTTATTTGGACATTGATTATGATGAATTTTGACATGCACAAGACTTTGTTTTCATTCAGCTAAGTTTTTCTTAAGAGGTCTCTTTTCCCCTTTTTGGAAGCCCCTCCACATACAAAGTATATTTTTTAAAGACACAGATTTATATTTTCTTTTGAAAAACTTTTACCACACAAAGAATGAAGTCATCTTTTTTATTGTATTGCTATTTATGTCATTAGGATATTTTTCATTGAAATCTTAGATTTACCTAGAATTTGTTGTTATGCATGGGTATGAATTAGAAATGTACATTAATTTTGTTCCAAGTACCAAAACAAATTTTATGGCAAATTTTCATTTATACATAAGAATGGCTCTGAACTTTCTATTCCACATAATTCCATATAATTAAAAATGATACTCTCAATCCAACCTTGCAAGTGTCTTAGTTCCATTAGAATTGATTGTCAATCTAACCTACTCTCATTATTATTTACATTCTCAGAAATTCTTCTTCTTTTTCATCAGCTAATGGCTTCCTTCTAATTTTCCAATATTGGTAAAGATTTATTTAATTCTTATGTTTCTTCTCTCATTCAGTATGATTTTGAAAGAAGGAGATTAAAAAAACCTTGCATTTGTTTACTCATTGTGAAACAAAAGTGGATATTTAATTTATATTTTACATTTGGACTTTATGAATATATTAAGTAATATGAAAAATTTTAAATTATTTTGAAAAGCAAATAATCATGCCATAATCTACTTTTATAAAAGGAGTTGTACACTCATTAAATATCTATTAAATAGCTGGAATTATTAAATACACATCTAATAATCAAAATGATCTTACAAGGTATTTATTAGACTTACAGAAAATTATCTGAGTGTATGTGTGTTTTCTTGTTGTTATTCATCCAATAGCCATCTCCAAATACTACTTCCTTACAAATAGAATTGTTATTTCCTTTGCCCTACTCTAAGTGAACATGAGTGATTTAAAATCTTCCCAGATTCAGGGCATAAATCTTTATATATTTGAGCTTTGAATGTCCTTTGCCTCAAATTATGAGGCTCTGAGATTTTACCCTACTCCCTAGGTAACAAGTTAGCCAGCCACAGCTTCATAGTTTCTGGAAGAAGCAACATTCTTCAGATGTGTCAGATGAAGCACAGTTTAATATTCACTACAGATAAAATTACTATTAAAGATAAGAAATCTAGAATTTATATATAATATTTGTATTGATTATATTTAATTATGGTTATATTTTTATTATTGATAAATAATATGTGACTTTCTGCAACTTAACAAAGTTTACACTTTTGTATGTCTGCATTCTGCGATGATCCTTGAGATTTTAAGGGTTGTATTCTCCCATGAGTTCATTAAGTAGTTTCATATATTAGCTCAAAACCTTTCTGTGACCCTTCATTTCCAGTGTCACAAGTGCAAATTCCCAGGGCTCTAAACAATCACCTGCCAAACTTCTGGTGAACATTTCACCAAATGTGCTTATCTTTTCTCGTGCTCCTGCCTTTATTCATGCCAATTCTCAGACATAGAATGTATTGGATTCCATGTGTCAAAACCCATGCTATCATTCTGGAAGCTATATTTTTGTATTACATGTTGTATGTATTCAATGTTAAACTCTTTGTACTTTGATAATGTTTACATTTGAATAAAATGTCTTTAGAAATATTTAATTGCCTTCCTATGAAAATTAACATCCAAGGAGCCCAGTATCCCACAATTGTTAATAATAGTAGCAATGTATTTTTCTGCACTTAAAATATTCCACACGCAATTTATAGTAGATGCTCTCTATGCCTTACTCATTACCCCTCTTTCAAATGCATTAAGTGCCAACATGTTTATCTTTGTGCCTGAGAGGTTTGTTTTGTTTTGTTTTGTGTTTTCCCTTGAAACTGCTGAAAGATATAATACCATGATTGGGACCCACCATCATCACCATTACCAGCAGCTCTCAATGAATGACTCTCAGGAATTGGTACATGAACTGTCTAATTCCTTTATTCTTTGGGTAGGACAATTTTTAGATATATGGTTTCCATCTCTCTGCAGAATTGTATGATGCTCTAGACCAACACTTAAGAGCTCTGATGAACATTTGATACTTCACCACTATTGACAAGTTTCCCTTTCCTGTATTAAGTCCCCCACTTCCAAGTATTAAGTTCTCTGCACTTCCAAGTAATTATTTGACCTCAAATTCTTGTCTTTGAATCTGCTATTGAAAGACCCCATACTAGGACAGTTTATCGGAAGTGGTTTCCAAATGCAGGTCCTGAATCACTGTAGTCAAATGACAAGAAGCCCACTCCAGGGAATATAACCCCTGGAATGCTATAGTATCACAATTTTTAAGCCTCATCTGTAGTGAACTGGGGTAAGATAGAGATAAAGGAGGATGCATAGATTATGTAATTTTTCAAGACTTTTGACCATATGATAATAAAGAGAATTTCCAGCATTATGGAGTCGGTTGTCTCTCATTAAGTTCCAATGATACAGTAAAGAAAGGAAAGGACAGATTTAGTTTAGCCAAGCACCAATTCAGGTCACAATTTAAGAGCCAGAAGTTCTTTATGTCAGAGCCAAAGACCCTCATTGCCTGTAGCTGGTGGACTACAGGGCTGAAAACAAGGCCCAGGATCAGATTGTGAGTGAAGCAAAATTGCAGTGTTTGTTTTGCTTTTTTTTTCTTTCCTACTCCCAGGAGCCTTTGTTGCTAAAGTAAGGACTATGATACAGAAATCCTGGGACCTTGCAATTTAGATAAGATCATCTGTGTGAATGTGCTTAACAACCTTGAACCTCCAGACTCCCTGAATGTCCTGGGATGGTAGAAGTGTCTCACTGTCCCTCATGGATGGAAAATTAGCCTTGTCTGGAGACCATGCAGAGACCTCACAGGAGACAGATGCTTCAAACAACTATAACTGCCCTCTTTGAGATTTGACTCCATCTCCCTTTATATATTCTAGGCAAATAACTAGGATCATGTTTCAGCATGGCCCAGGGGAAGTATTTTTTCTCCTTCAGGAGGAAAACAGGGCAATGGCTAACTTCTTTCTACCACAGGAAAACATTAGAAGCTTCTTCGGAATGGGTTATAAGAGTGCTTGACCAGGATGCCTTGATAGAGTACTGAGGAGGGCACAAAATGGGAAGAGTGAAAGGGTTTATTCCCAAAGACCCTATGACATACCAGCTAACTCTGTTCCCTAATAGTGACCAGAAACACCTACTTTACTATAACAATAACAATGGTGAGGAGAATGATAGCATTATTAAAAAGCTCACAGTTGGCTATTTTTTTCTTAAGTCAGGAATGACAGTAGGGTAAACCTCTATGGTATTGGACTCTCTAAGGTCAATGGAGATAATACAATTCTGGAATTGTATGGGTCATGTAGCAGCATTTAACTGTCAGAAGCAAAGTGGATGTCATCTGAGGGAACCCAGCTTGCAATAATCTATGGTAATAGCTAATATACCATGATGTCCCAAGAGGTGAGATACAGTAAAATGTGACAAGTTTTTTTCCTTGACCTATACAACCAGCAAAGATCAAGAATGAGAGAACTGAAGGCTAACATCAGTGGCCACAATGGAAAACCAGCTTCCACATGTGGAGCAGCCCTATGACACCTATAGCTCATTGTTTAAAGTGCAGGACAGTTCATCTTGCAAAAGAACCCAAAATGCCATAGCAAGTATACTGAGTAGTATTTTCCCCCAATAATCCCCCGAGAAACCTTTAGTCATTTATCAGAATATTTGTGCATGGGAAAATGAGCACACTAAACTTTTTAGGATATTTGAATACACAGTCTAAGATGACAATCATACTTGGAGACTCAAAACACCATTATGGCCCAACTGTAAGAGTAGGGACATATAGAAGCCAGGGGATAAATGGGATCCTGGCCAAAGCCTATCTCACAGCGTGTCAGTTGGTTCTCCAGGTCTACCAAGTGCTTCCCCACTATGTATATACTGCATAGCTGGCTTGATTCATGCTCTGTTTTCTTGTTCTCTGGAGTTAAAGCCATAATGGTAAGAATGGCCAAGAGGAAGCCATACTACTCTCTTTTCTCTGGCCAATGTAGTAAATTGAAAGTAATGCTATGCTCTGGGTAGTATGGTAAAGATTAGTGCCACTCTTAATAATTACAAGGATTTAGGGGTCATAGATCCACCTAATGTCTCTGTTTATTTTATTAGTCTAGTCCCTAAGAAAGGTCACATAGATTACAACAATGACAGACTACCATAAATTATTCAAGTGATAGTCCTAATCACAACTATTGTATTGTATGTGGTATCTTTACTAGAAGATTTTATATAAACTCTGGGAGTTGGTATCTGGCTATTGATGTAGCAAATATATTCTTTCAGTCCCTGTCATGGAGAATCAGAATCATTTACATTCACCTGGAATAAAGAGCAGCATAGATTCAGTTTTGTCACAGGATAATGTTAACTCTCACTTTTGGTCACAAAGTCAGAAGAGACCTTGATCATCTGGACATTTCACATTATATCACACTGATCTACTATATTGAGGGCACCATGTTCATCTGGCCTAGAAAAAAGTAAGTGGCAAGTGTCCTGAGTCCCCTGGTAAAACCATGTGTATCGTAGGGTATAAGAAGAATCATAAAAAGGTCCAGAATATGTCACACAAGTATAGTTTATATGTATCCAGACATTAGAGGTATGTCAAGATATCTCCTCCAAGATAAAGAACAAGTTGTGGCAGCTTGCATCCCCTGCCACTAAGAAAAAGGCACAGAGTTGGTAGGCTTCTTCATATTTGGAAGACAGCACATATTACACTTGAAAATACAGCTCCATCTCCATTTATTAGATGATTTGGAAAGCTATCAACTTAAAGTTATCCAGCACATTAAAATTCTGTGCTAAAATATCTGGCAAGCCCAAATAAAAGTGTCGTAGCAAAGACCCTGGGCATGGAGGGTTAGCACAAGGACATGCCAACTGCAGCAAAGACGTATTCACTGTTTTAAAAGCTGTCGTAGCAAAGACCCTGGGCATGGAGGGTTAGCGCAAGGACATGCCAGCTGCAGCAAAGATGTATTCACTGTTTTAAAAGCAGCTCTTGACTTGCTATTCACCCCTACTACATGCTGGGCAACTAAGCATGAGGCATTGAGTGACTTTGTAACCTGAGCTGCCCATCCTGAGCCAGGTATTATAAAAACCCACCAAGTCACAGAGGTAATCAGATGCAAAGCAATCCATCACACATTTGAAATGTCATGTTATGAATCAGACCCAATTAGATTAGAGGATACAAGTAACTTACAATGCAGGTGACAGTACCACCTATTCCAGTCTCATGGATGCCTCTCCCACAGCTTCTAACCAAGGTCTCTTAGGGGCTCCCCATGGCCAGCTATTGGAAAAGAGAAAAACTAAGGTTTGATTCATAATGGCTGGGTAGATATATTGGCACAAGCTTATGATGCCCTGCTGCTGCATGAGAGTCCCACTAAACTGTATCTCTGAATGTCAGGGAGCAGAGAAATGTATCTCAATGGGCAGAGCTTCAGATAAATTTGTGCAGATGGAGAGTTGACCTCAGATGAATATGTTCACTAAATCCTGAGCAGCAGCAAATAGTTTAGCTAGTTGGCCAAAGACCTGAAATAACATTTATATAGGAAACAATCTGTTCTTAGAGAAAAACATGTGGATGCACCTACAGGATTAGGCTTAGGCACAGAGATGGTGAATCTCTGTGTCTCTCGCTGGTATTCACTAAAGAGCATCCACAGCAGAGGAGGCATTATAGAACAAAATAGAGAAGGTGAATTGTCTAGTAGAGATCACAACACCGCTAAATTTAGCACACTGAGGTGAAAGCTATGGCTACACCTGATTGGTCAGTATACCAGCAGGCAAAGAAGGACTTCTTATGTCAGACCAGGAAATTGACCCTGATTATTAGGAGGAGGTAAGATTGCTGCTGTATAATGTGGGAAAGGAGATTCATTTGGACAACATTTTTGTGCTTCTATGTCTAGTAATAATCGTAAATGGGCAACTTGTAGCAACTTCAGCCTAACAAGGACATGATAGCACTGTCCTTGCTTAATTGGAATGATCCAAGTAAGATTGATAAACAGTGCACTAACCAAATGCAAATCAAGACTCTGTAAAGAGAGATAATGAGGGGAAATTATTTATGCCTTACTTTCTATCATAAAAGAAGCAATTCTGGAAGACAAAAATAATCATGGTCTCTCATAATTGAGTAGTTCCAGGAACCTATATAATCACATGATAGCATGACTCCTCAGGCATGAGGTGTGCTTTACAACACCAGGCAAGCATACTAGAACATATGTGCCTGCTGAGAGTAAGAGGAATCTGGAATGGGTGGTAAAGGAGGAAGATTAGTATCAGTTGCAGTAATGGAAACCATAATTTGTCCAGCTAACGCTCTTTTTCTTATATCTCTCCCTCCCTTGAAATTGTGACTGGCAACTATATTGAAGAAGCAATAATAGGAAAGAGCAAATTTAACATGAAGCATTAATGGATGTGAACAGCACAGAATTCAGACTCTAACATCCATTATGTATTTCATATCCTTTGAATCTTTTTGTGTGTTCCAGTAGGCTTCCAAGTGCCTGTATCTGAAGATATGTGCCTGAGGGCTCTTTTGCTTTAAAAATCAAAAACTGTGGTGCCCACAATTGCAAGGCAGCCATCTGGAAATGCCAAGGGACTAGCAATCCTGGATCAGTTCCTCTCAGTTGGTGTTCAGTTATCCAACTTCCTCCCTCCTCAGGAAAGAGAATTCTGAGGGACAGGATTTGGACCATTTTCTCAAGTTTCCCCCGACATTTAACATATAGTGGTACATTTAATAGTTCTCCACTTAATAATTTACTCTATTCTGAGTCGCTTGCCCCATTTTTTTAAAACCAGAGTTCTCTGTGCTTCCCAAATAAACTACTTGCACGTGAATCCTGACTCTGAGTTGACTTTTGGGAAAATCCCAAATAATACACTAGATGTGGAGATAAATGAATAGAATATAGTATCCATGCCTGGAGAAATTTATATTGTGGAATTCAATACTAAGACATAAGAAAATGAATATAGTATGGTAGAGAATTATAATAGAATTAAGAACAAGATGCTGGGAGAGAAACAAGAGTAATATACTTAACTTCCTACAAGAAGCTGGATGAATCAGGACCAATAGCGTGGAGGAGTTGACATCCCACTGGAGTCATGAAGACTGAAGAAATGAATAGTAAATAAGAAAGTATACAGCCTAATGAGAAACTCATTTTAGGATACAATACAATAAAACCACACACTGATTATTCATAATATTCAGTCCTTTAAGGTAAACCAACACAAACTTGAGAATTTCCAATGTGAGTCATTTCCTGTAGAAAGTTTACTCTTGTGGAAAACATTGTAAAAAAACAAAACTTCTACTCCTGTAGATAGATGATTAGGCAAAGAAACCTTTGCATTTGTTCTTCTTGAGCCTATGCAACTGCCACTCAGACAGAAGTTAGTTTCCTTCTGTTACTTCTAAAGAGAAGTTAATGGATTTCTTTTGTGTGCTTTTTATGAACAGGTTTCTGGAAAATGAAATTTCCCAATTCCACAGTTCATCACCCTATACCTGATTGCAGAAATTAGTGATCAGAAATGAGAATATAAACTGAAAAAAATGTAATTTCCTTCTGTCTTTGAAACTGCTTTGAGATGGGAAACATTTTGCTGTTTCACAACATAATGTCTTCTCGTATAATATGCTGTCAGCAGTAATGAGTTGAATGAAAGTAATTTCTTTTCCTCTCATATAAAAAAGTGATGTGAAATATTCAAAGGGTAAAAATCATCCTCAAAGCAAAATATATATATTTCAGTATTTTCTTGAAGATTAATGTACCAGATACCTAAAATTCTTTTTTCTCTCCTTTCTAGACTTATAAAAAAAAGTATAGTTTTCTCTAGAGACCTGTGATTCAAAACTAGTCATTTTTTTCCTAGTATATGCTGGACTACATGACATTGCTTATAGAAGGATTTGTTCTTTTGCAAATGACTTGCCTGGTCTGGTACAACATGATTGTGTATAATGTTTCAATAGTTATTTTTAGGTTAATAAAAGAATGATCCAATTAAGATTGTTAAACAGTGCACTAGCCAAATGCAAATCAAGACTCTGTAAAGACAGATAATGAGGGAAAATTATTTATGCCTTACTTTCTATTCCAGAAGAAGCGATTCTGGAAGACAAAAATAATCATGGTTTCTCTCATAATTGAGTAGTTCCAGGAACCTATAAAGTCACTGGGGAAAGTTATTTGTATATTAAGGCTCAGGGACTGTCTAGCTCTGACAAGAATAATGTTCTTTTCTACTTCTGAACTATAAGACTTCTATTACTGAATCGCATGGTCTAGCAATGTGATGTATTAAATATTTATGAAAAAATGAAGTCTTCAGGATTTGGATCTGTGTATAATTGAGCTTCAGATGTTTATATGTTTCTTCAACACATTTTCTGAAGCATTTGTCATTTAAATTTTTTGTAATCTTTTTCATAAAATACTTTCTGTGTGCGCTAAGTTGAAAGAATGAACATGAAGAATGTATAAGTAAAAATATCTTTATAGATATAAGAAGGATATTCAATTACAAAAAGGTTTAAAAGTGAGGAGAGTATATGGAGTGAACATACAGTTTCTGATGTATGCAAAAATGCTCAAAGCAAAAAATGCTAAGTCATCTACATTCAATGTCCCTAAATGTATGTTAGTTTTAAGCAAAAAGAACTCTAAGGAAACAATTACCCATCAAATGAAAGTTCAAAGTACACAGTAGCCAAAGAGTAATATAAAAACAAAACAATTTTATGTAGTTCAATTTCAAAATCATAAAACATTTAACACAAAAACCCTTACCTTATGTTGCTAAGAATTAGAGTTTTTTCAGTATGTAGGATTAAATAATGTTAATAACAGTAAATAATGTTAAAAAAATAATTTTCGGGGCTTCCCTGGTGGCGCAGTCATTGAGAGTCCGCCTGCCGATGCAGGGGACGCGGGTTCGTGCCCCGGTCCGGGAAGATCTCACATGCTGCGGAGCGGCTGGGCCCGTGAGCCATGGCCGCTGAGCCTGCGCGTCCGGAGCCTGTGCTCCGCAACGGGAGAGGCCACAACAGTGAGAGGCCCGCGTGCCGCAAAAATAAATAAATAAATAATAATTTTTGGTTGAATACAATCTGTGATTTTATATGTACTTCACAGAATCTGCTGCATTAGCATCAGGGCACTCTAAATGTGAGGTGGACAGAAGCAAGAGATGGCAGAGTTCCAGCTGGCTTTGGAACGTCACTGACACATTGAGGTGGCTGAGACCTGGCATCTTCTATCCTTGACCGTGTCTTGTCTATAGTACAGTATGTTAATGTTTTAAATATAATAGAAAAAAAGGATACCAGCTTGAACATTCAGACACACGGAGTTAACAACTGTTCTACAAGGATATGGCAAGCCACCAACAGTAATGGGACAGAGAATCTAAACCCTAAAAAAGGCTCATGTTCCAGGAGAGCGAGAACTGTGTCTCTCAGTGAAGGGCACAGGGCAATAGTAAGTGCTCAATAAATACCACTGAAATAGTGAGGAGAAGTAAAAGAGTGATTACAATGACCAATAGTTCATAAACACTGTTTCTAAAGTATTTTGCTTATTCCTAAATGAGCCTAGATGCATTCTTTCAGGGCAATAATAAACATAAATATATAATACACATGCATATATAGAATGTGATGATTTGCTCAATAGTTATCAAAAGGGCCTACGTTTGTGTTTACAAAATTGTAGTTTATTACCTATGAGTATTGTGTAGAGTTATGATTTCTAAAGTCAGACTACCACTGTTCAAAACTGGTAGCCTTACCAAATACTAGTTGTGACATTGGGCAAATCTATTAACTTCTATATGCCTTAATTTCCTTACCCGTAAAATGGGGACAAAAATAATAGCTACTCATTAATTGTGAGAATTAAATGAATTATCTCATGTAATTGCTTAGAAAACTGCTTGGCAAATCATCAGTGCTATATTCATGTTAGCTATTATTACTTCTTATACCATAAGAAATGGAAATAACATCATAACCTTATGTTATCTTGCCAGAACTACTATATTATCTCCCCCTCTCCAATCTTTTCCTTTCTAAGTCATCCTACATACATTCCATTCAGAAAAATCTTTCTAAATCATGGTCTTGTTCATGTCAGACCTACACACTAAAAATGTCTACTGTCCCCAAATATGTATATAGTTCTTAGCCTGGCATTTAAGGCCTCTCCCAACCTAATTTTACCATCTTGTTTTCAACTGCTCCCTTTCTCTCATCTTTCATATAAATTAAGTTGACTTGCCCATTTTCTGAAAAGACCCTGAAATTTTCCTTCAATGATTGGCTGTCCTGGCCTTTCTCCTTGCTTACAATGTTGATACTTCATCTCCCCCATGAATATTTAACCAAGTCCTATAGCTTGAATTAGTGGGTTATACAGATAAGGTTATTATAAGGATGTGTACATGAGTGTGAATAGACCCTTCAATGGTACTGAAACTACTCATCCATTAATTTTGTGCATCACAGCAGGACTAGAGTTTACAATATGCGTTTTTAAAACTATATAATATTTCTTGGCTTACTCATTAAGACACTCCATCTCTTCCTGGATTTATGGCTGAAAAGTCTTATTTCACCACCTCAGAAACCTTGTGCCACTGCTATGCATTGTTTGCACTACCTGCAATGTGACATTTTACCTTATGGAAGACTCTTGCTGAGGGATATCTTGTCTTTGAAAATAACCCAAGACCAGAATATAAGATTTCTCTTACGTGGTGGCTGTTCAGTCTTAACTCAGTTTTGTTAAATCATAATTAGCTGTGTGATCAAGGGAGGCTAATTCTTTTGATAAATGCTTCCTATGTGCTGTAAATTGTGAGAACAAACAGGAAGATATAAGTCAAATATATCAGAGTGAGATAAAGGAAGTGGATTTTTAATCAGATTATGCAGAGAGGAGTAGCTTTTAATTAGAGGCTGTGGATTTGGGTTCTTATTTTCAGTATAAGGTGGTTAACTGACATTTTACTTCATAGCTTCCTTATCTGTTAAGTGGGGATACCAGTGCCTGGGTAGCTTACGAAAAAGTTATTGTGAGGAGCAAATGACACCCTGTAAACACTTTGAAATTTTGTGCTATACAAACGAGATTATTACGAAAAAAAACTGAGATAATTTCTATGCATGCTTGTATGTTTAAATGCAATGAAATTGTGACTTCGGTTAAAACCTAAAGTGCAGTAATTTTAATGCTTATCTAGTTACTGATTACAATATGAATATAGATAATATATGATAGATTAGCTATCTTCTGCCCACCACTGAGCTGGGTTTATTATAAATATGGAAGAAGAAAAGACTCTGTCTTCTCAGAGCCTTGGAGGTGGAAGGACCACTTGTGAGGAAGGAGGTATGAACACATGGCCACTGAACCCTAATTTCTAGGGTTTAGAAGTAGTAGGTACCAAAGAAATATGTATTGGTTTTCTACTGCTGCTGTAACAAATTACCACAAACTATGTGTCTCAAAATAATTCAAATTTATTCTCTTACAGTTCCTGAAATGTGTGTCATGGGGCTAAAGTCATGGTGTTAGAATCAGAAGGCTGTAGAGGAGAATCCATTTCCTTACCTTTTTCAGCTCCTAGAGGCTGCCTACGTCCCTTAGTTTGTGGCCCAGGATCACATCACATCTTCCCCAGCTTTTGTTATCACATCACTATTACCTCCTTCCTTTGACCGTGTTGCCTCCCTCTTATAAGGACTCATGATTACATTGGGCTCACGTGGATAATCCAGGCTACTCATGCAGGAGCCTTAATTACACCTGCAACACCCCTATCTCATGTAGGATAATAACCACAGGTTCCAGAAATTAGGATATGGGTAGCTCTGAGGGGGAAGAGTGGGGCCTTAGTCAGCCTCTCCCACAGAAGGGGAGAATCCCACCTTCAAGTGGCCCATAGGTTACTGACTACTACAGCCAAATTAAATTACTTAATTTTATTGCCTCATGACACTCACTACTAATTAAAATGGGGACAAAAAATACGAATTGAATATAGAAATTACTTCTCTAATTTCAATGCTTTTTTCCTATGTTTTGCAACTAGAGAATTCCTAAATTAGCACAATACTTAAGTAGGATGACCAGATTTTCCTTATCTAGAATATTCTGATAGACTTTGTTACAGGCTGGGTCTTCACTTAGAGTGAAAATTCTTTTGATGATCTTACCATCTTCTAGCATCTTCTAGGCCTAATACCCACTTGGATGAAATAAGTTTTGAATCAGAGCGTCAATGATTGAAAGCTTTCATCTGGGAACACTGAAATGGGATCAAATGATAGCTGTCTCTATTACAATGTTGCCTTGCATCATAGTTGCAGATTTCCATTATAAGAAATGATACTATTATATAAAGGCATCTTAGAAAAAAATATGAATGGTAGGAAGTTCTAAGCTTACAAAGAAGCTATCATTTCAGACTTAGGAGAGCAAAGTCATTGAGCCATCTAGTGAAGGCCAGAGAATTAAAAGGATATATTATGAGTTAAAGCTTTTAAAATTCTAAAGTTGGTATCTCATTTCCTATTATTTGTGTTCCATTGCTTTTCAGTTCTTTACAGCCTAATATCTTGAAAAGGAAAAAGAAAAAATCATTAAACAATGTAAGAGTAAACACACAAGTGTCATGACATGCTATTACCAAATGCTACAGTAATGCTGGTCTTTTGTAAACATTTGACATTAATATTATGTGAACTTCATAATATTACAAGTTTTGCATCAATAAATAGAATTTTAAGTACTACTAAATACTCATTTTAAATAGGATGAAATGGAGACATAAAGTTATAATACGGGGTGTTTTGGTCTAAGAAAAGCTGCATAATCTAAAATCACAACATTTAATGTCTGAATATCTGAGAATATAAAAGTATTTTTATGGGAAAAATTATATTTTAGAAAGATGTCTTATCATAAAAATAACAAGTAGAACTTAAAGAAAATTGGTAAATATTAAAAATGTAAAAGGGGGACTTCCCTGGTGGTGCAGTGGTTAAGAATCCACCTGCCAATGCAGGGGACACAGGTTTGATCCCTGGTCTGGGAAGATCCCACATGCCGCAGAGCAACTAAGCCCGTGCACCACAACTACTGACCCTGCGCTCTAGAGCCTGCGAGCCACAACTACTGAGCCCGCATGCCACAATTACTGAAACCAGCGCTCCTAGAGCCCGTGCTCTGCAACAAGACAAGCCACTGCAATGAGAATCCCATGCACCGCAACAAAGAGTAGCCCCCGCTCGCTGCAACTACGGAAAGCCTGCATGCAGCAATGGAGACCCAATGCAGCCAAAAATAAATAAAATAAATTTAATTTTTTTTTAAAAAATGTAAAAGGAGTAAATTAAATCCCTGTAACAGCTACCAGAGAAAGCCACTGTTAATATTTTTGGTTGTGAGGATTTTGTTCTGTTTTTTACTTAACTTATGTGCATGTTACTCAATATTACAGAAACAATCTAATAGAGCAAACAAAATAATATTTATTACTTATGTTGTTGAAAAAGCTTAAAGCAAAACTTATGACAGAGACAACTCTAAATTTCCTACAATTATTTTTATTTGTTTTTAATCGCATTTGTCTTTTTCAAGACCTTGAAAACATTAACTCAAACACTGGGGTTAATGTCTCTATTTCAAAATCTGCAGAAGTACTATTAAGATGGATAAATATTTTATAGCCCTTTAGAGTTCACAAAGCACTTTCAAAAGTGTATTTCTCATATATAATCTCGATGACACCTGTGACATTTAAATGTTATCTACAGGGTCCTTACCAAGCCCGAGCCTAGCATAAGGTCTCGCAGCTTTTGTGTTGTGACAGCTCTTTACCAAGAAAATAGAGCAGCTTCTAATAATGCTAACTGCCCATGATTTCAACAGTCCAATCTTATTTGCCATAATATGTGGGTCGCATAGGGAATTTCACCTTAATACGGACACTATTAGCATACCACTAATTTCATACCGCTGGCTTGTGGCCAGCGGTTTTTATAATTTTTATCCCACCAAGGTTGTTGGAGGATGTATGTTTCACAGGACATTCTTATACACATTCAAGGATGGTAGGAATTCTTCTCACTAAACTTAATGACTAGTAGTAGTGAACAAGGAAACTAAGACAGAGACCTCAAGAGGACAATATTGCCACCCACTCTATTGTGAAGACTAGAAGCACTGTCTGGCAGATCACCCTGGAGACTGTCTATGGGCTGTCTAAGCACCCCTGGCAGGAGGGGCTGCACCTAAACTCAATACCTCATGAGGCTGGAGCACCACACGTTCTCCAGGTGCTAGGCAGCTGGCATGTATTTCCCAGCATTCTCCTAGAGTGTTGGCACCAAAATTCAGTTTACTTGGTTCTTCTCCCCAGAACATTCACCATCTCCTTTACACATCCATTCTTGTGCTTGTGCATCCACAGAAAACTGGAATCCCTCTCCTAGAGAGAGCCCAAGGGAAGCCCTTTGGGTCCTGCCAAGCATGCCTCTCTGTAGGATGGTGAGACACCAGGGACCCCTCACTGCTGTCGCTTCTGTCTGTGATTTCTGATGGCCCAAGACTCTACAAGCACTTAGATAAATGCAAGGCTTTGCATGGGGTTGGAGCCAAGAAAAAACAAATGTTTGAATGAATTATAATGAGTGAGGAGAAGGCAGAGTAAGAATAGGAAAATAGAAGAAACTGACACCAAAGACACTGTACTCAACTGCCGTGTTTTTCAGCATTAAATGAATAGATAGATGGCAATCTTCAAATATTTTTTCCTCTTCTTTGGAAAATATTTGAAAATAATATTGTTGCCATTTAATGGATGATGACTAAGCAGTAGACACTGTGTGTGTTAACAACATAAACCATCTCCAACCATATGATAACCCTATTCGGTAGACTATTATACACATCTTCATTTTATAGAAAACTGAGGCTGGAGAGTTTAATAACATAACAATTTAAGTGGCTGAGTCAGGATTGAAACTCACTCTGACTTTAGCTGGTGTCTGTTTTCCAGAGGGAAAAGTATTTTAACATTATATCTGCTCATGGGAAATTAAGAAATTTATATTCAATGGTACTGTTTGTATAGGAAATATATGCAAATTTGAGGGAATGACTAGATGTCAGAACATATCTGATTAGAAAGGGCATATTTACTTTTAAATGCTATCTTAGCCTGTTAAGGGGAGCTACATATTGAAATAATCATAACCATAGCAGATAATTCCAGTTGATACATACTTCTTATAAAATACAGATTGCCATTTTAAAAGATGGATCATCTTATAAAATCACTAGGAAATTGTTACTAATTCAGTGTGAAGTGCTCTTCAGTACCAAATAATGATGGCTGATAAGTTTATTTTCACTGTTATGTCAAAACCCAGTGTTCAGGAAAATTAAAAGAAAAATAAAACTAATCTGTGAGAAACAGACTTTTTTTTACAATTAATTTTGTATTTGCTAGTGGGAAAAAACTGCAGAGATAGAGTTTACAACATTAATTTTTCAAAAAATTTATTCTTACTGAAATATTGTCAAGCAGAGGTCAAATTTCCACATCCTTTCTGATATGAGTTAAAAAAAATTAGGTTCTAGAGGTCATGAATTCTCAAATGAGGTACCCTGGTTTAGAAATAATCCCTCTTCTTAGTTAGGCATCATTCCTCTGAAATATCTTTTTACGTGCCAGCCTTGGAGTTTATTATATTAATATAACATATTATATGTGTGAAAATTATGTTATTACATATTATATTGATAGTCCATATTATATGTGGAAATATAGGTAATTTTGCTTAATACTAGGTCAACAATAATGAATAGTTTTTTGATAAACAGTTTAAAATCATCATGGTAACAATATGTCTTTTACTATATGCTCTTTTTTCTTCCTCTGGCCCTATAATTTTTTCAAAATACTTTCATTGTTTCCTTTGTTTGCTTGTGATAAGGAAAGGTTATTTAAGAGATGCAGAGCAACTTCATAATTGAAATTTGCTCACTTCTAATCATGCCACATGATCAGTGTCTCTAGAACTAGATGCAATTATAATGCTCTGCAGCATTTACTGTTTCAGTGGATTATGGACTCTGAGAGGAATTAAAATGAAGGGGTAAGTTTAATACAAATTACTGTTACCACCAAAATACATACACTAGCTGTGAAGACAAAGAGGTGCAAAGATTTACATGTGAAGGAGGCTATGTCTCCCCAAAGGTTCTTAATGTGTCTTCTGGTTTTATGTTATGTGGCAGTTCACATACAGAAAGAAATATAATGAAACCATAAAAAGAAAAAAACAATCCTCCAAGTCTGGCCATAAATGCACTCATATTTTATACTTGCCTTAGTGAGGAGGTTACCAATCAGAGTTTGCTTCTCTCTAGTTATTTAAATATTCTGGATCTTTTAAATAATTTGATGCTAATTATTAACATATTCTGGAGGATTGTTTTTACTTCCCTTTTCCATGGCTTAGACCATACAATTCAAGTAGTGTGACTAAACTTCTGTGAGTTCTGCTAAAAGACTTGCTGTAAATATTTACTTAGAAGAGTTCTGAATCATCCTTTGTGATGACTGCTTTAAACCCAGTCTCAGTATGGTGCCTTAACTTTTAATGCTGACGATTGGAAAAACATAACAAGCAAAGCTGGAGGATTTGGGAATAACAAATTTGGTGAATGTATAGGAAAATGACTATAGGGAAGCCAATATTTTCCCATCTCATGTAAAATCCGTCATCAATATTTCGAATGTACTTCTATCATCTATATTATAACACAGATGGGCCCCATGTTCTTTATTATAATTTAATAGTTCTGTTCCTGGTTACGTTTAGTTTTAACTCCACTGAATTGTTGCTGTGTTTCTAATTATGCAAGTGTTTTATTGGAGACATGTGGTTTAAAACTAAGATACTTTTACATAGATTTTTATTTGTTATTTTATAAAAGAACCATTGACATATGCATAAAATATAGTATTAAAGTTTCCAAATTACAAACAGGTTTTATGATGTTAGCTTTTTGATCTATATTTATTGCCATTCTGTTCTGAACTAAACATTTAATATATAAATTTAAAAACATATAAGATTCAAGATAAGGTGAGAGAGAGAAGTGAGACATAGGAAACTTGTCTAAGCAAATTAAATACTGACTTTAAATTTGTCAAGTCTTTTCTTTTTACCTAAGTACTCTTGTATTTAAAATAATTGATACATTCTGAACAAAATAATCTTGATTTTAGCTGAATAACTAGAAATAAAACACCTTTTGACTTCATGCCAAAATTTAAGGACCAATATTCAATGTGAGCTATTTAAAATTTCTGAGATGATAGAAATCAGGTCATCATTTTATAATCTTACATTTCTTATTTGAAATTACACATATCTGAAATTTTGTGTAATTATTTTTGAGAATCAAAGAAAATCTACTAAAAGTTAGTGATATCACCTTATCTAAAAATTTGTTATTTAGCTACCAGATCAATTGATTTCACAGTATGACTAATTATAAAATAAGTTTTTAATTTGACATTTCAGATTGCTAAGCCTATTGACCTTTTAGAAGACCTCCCGCTCAATGGTCTATATTAAAAAAAACAAAAAAAACTGCTTACGTCTCCCTTTCTAAATGAGTTAAGAATGCAGACATTTTGCTTTTTTAATAAGTTTCACACAATGAAGTTATTTGTAAATATTCAGAATGTCACTGGAATCTTTTGTTGGTATCATTATCCATAATTTTCAGTTTTCTTCACTCACAGGCTTTTTGCTCTACATTTATAATGTTTTGCTCATCTCTTTGTATGTTTTCACAGACCTGGGAGATTTTTTGTTGAAAATATATTGTTCATCATCTTCAAAATTTTTCCTAGATAAGTGAAGATTTGCCTAAGATTCACCAGGTGGTCATAAATTCTAGTGTTATTGTTCCTTTTTAAGTCCCACACATATGACCTCTTTTTACTCCCAGACTTAGAAACCAGTAGAGTGAATGAGATCCTCCCTAGGTCAAGGTAGCTTATACATGAAAAAGTTGCAAAATTTTACAAATGTAAACAGTAGAAATCTAGAAAATATAAATATGCATGGATTCTAAAGGTTTAAGATCAGGGAGGAAGGAATATAACATTAGATCAAGCCACGCTTAGCAACATAGGAAAAACACTCACCATACAGTCAGAATTCCATATTAATTCAAGCATCTAGGAGGGGCAGTAATAGCTCACTCAGTTGTTAGCTAAAACCTGGACACCATAGTCACCTAAATTAGAAAAAGGTGACATGCCAGAAATCCTTTGGTATTATTTAGAGCAAAGAATCCAAAGACCAGAGAGATAGGTGTCTTAATGTGGATTAATGATGGTGAATTTCTTACCCAATTATTTCCCTGGGAGGGCCTGAAGAACTGTAATATAGCATTAAGAACATTGGTGATAGAACATCCTTTAAAACTTCTGAGAATGTACTCAGCAAGCAAGAACAAAGGTGAGAAATGTCACCATGGATATAGCCTTTCTGATATTTATGGTAAAGTTAAGATTCTAAAGTGGCAGAAGCCATGTGTCAGAGCTTAATTGCAAATGACACAATAAGCATGATAGCTGTAATGGAAAGCAGGGCCTGAGGTATAATCAGTAAACTGGGCAAGCTGCAATTTAGACATGGCTAATTGATCATGAGTTTCGTGGAAGTGAAATAGATGGACACGCTATTAAATTCTTCCTTAATTCGGTAATAGAAAAAAAAATTCTTAGTTGGTGAATTTAACTTATTGAGTCACTATAAGGGACAATCATGAATTTTCACCCAGTTCCAGACTTGAGACAAATTATGGTCCCATATGCCTTGAAAGAAGAGGATGACGGATCTGCTTAAAGAAGGAGCAGAGACACAGCCAAGCACACGTACTCTAAATCTTCTTTCTATTTCTCCTAAAATATTCCTGTGGCTGTTTAAGAGGGTGATTGTGGTCTGAGAAAAAGAAAATTTCCAAGATTTTGAAGAATTAATAAACACTGGGTTTAAAGTGAAAATAATCTTTAAAGATCAAAAAACAAAATCACTCTCGGGGCCATAAATCAGAGAGGGTATTGTGGCAGTCTGGTGATAAATGGCGTTTTGGATGGAGTGTATGTTAAAATGAGCTCAGTGTGTTTGTGGATTTATCCACGAGTTTTTCTCCTTATTTGGAAACTCACAGAATTCTTCCTTTGGCTAGTTGTCCCTTGAATCAACATTTATAATATTAGCAAGAACCAAGTGTAAGTTCCTGGAACTGGTTTCCCCTCTACCATTAATTTGTATTTTAGCAAATTGAAAAACAGAAACCAGTAATACATCCCTGGTGGAATGACAGAATTTAGTGCCACCATGAAAGACTTGAAAGATGAATGAACATTGATTCGTGGTAGGTCTTCTTTTAAGTCATCTGTTTGATATGTTTAAATATGATGAAGAATGATGGGGATTATCATAAATACAATTAATCGATGATCCCAATATCAGCTGTTGTACCGGATGTGGTTCCTTTACTGAAGCGACCCACAGAATGCGTTTACCCTGATATGTGGCACTTGATCCAAAGTCAATGTTGTTCAGGCCGAGAAATAAAGGTCATGGACTTCAGCAGGCAACAGAAGTGAGATTTTCTTGGAGGCAGTGTATGAATAGCTTCCTCTGGATCACTCATTTTTGTGCTCCAGGAAATTGAGATCATGGGTAGCAATTTCGTCTGATTTCTGCACTCTCTGATATCTTGAAGCTGGTAGCACCTTTCTGTGATCTTTGTTCCCTGGGCCCTTCCAGCAGTTTTATCTTCTAATTCTCTGTATTAAATCCCAACCTGCTGCTTTCTTATGAGTTGTAAAATGGTTTCTGTTTTTTTTGGCTGAACTCTGACTAATTTAACCCAGAGCTTTACTCTCTACATGTTTTCTTAGGCTCTGTAATAAAACCTTCATTTATCCAATAGTTCAAGTCAAACGTCTTACAGACATTCTTGACCCCAGCAGTATTTCCCACCATTCCTCCCACATAGCCTTCTTGTCCCCTGAGTTCAGTGTTTTCTTACCAAAGGGCATTTGTAAGGCACTCTCCTTTCTATCTCTAGCACTTTCTCCTCAATGTTCTCATAACTCACTCCCTCACTTCACTTACGTCTTTGCTCAGATGTTACCTGCTTGGAAAAGACTTGCCTGACTACTGCTACCTACTTCTTTGACTATTGGCTTTACAACATATATTGATTTTGATTTTGACTGATGTATTAATTTACTCTCCTCTCAACTAGAAGAAAAACTCCAAGAAAGCAAATTCTTCATCTCTTTTAATTATTAATATATCCACATCACCAAAAATAGGTTATACAATTAGTAGGATTTCAATACATTTTTATTAACATAAAAAATAAATATTTATATATAAATTGTGTAGTTGTGAATCATTACTTTAAATTTAGTATAAAATATATTCATAAAATTTTAAACATATAAATTATGATAAAATAGCATTATGGGAGGCAGTATTGAATTCAATGAATATTCTTACTGGTGTCCTCAAGTACACAGAAGAGAACTTCCAGATAAAAGTCAACTTATTTATTTATTTATTTTTTTGTGGTACGTGGGCCTCTCACTGTTGTGGCCTCTCCCGTTGCGGAGCACAGGCTCCGGACACGCAGGCTCAGCGGCCATGGCTCACGGGCCCAGCTGCTCCACGGCATGTGGGATCTTCCCGGACCGGGGCACGAACCCGCGTCCCCTGCATGGGCAGGTGGACTCTCAACCACTGAGCCACCAGGGAAGCCCAAAAGTCAACTTATTAACACAGCAGCCTGTGGATTTTGCTGCTTGCCTGGCCTCACTTTGTCTGCTCTGTGTATGTGAAACTTTATTGCATTACTAAGAAAATGTCTTACATAGTACGTATCTCAATCCTTGAAGTGTTCATTTAATTCATCTTTTATGAAACCAATAAAAGATTCTCTTTTAATATTTGACCCAAATTCTGAAGTGGAAAATATATACTCTATAGAATCTTAGTCACAACAATTGAAAAATATATAAACTATATACAATATTTTTTTCTTAACTGAACATCCAGTAAAGCTTATAATCAGAGGCTGATGTAGTATCTCTGTCTGTTGAAGTCTAAATTCCTCCTCTTCTCTCTTTATACAAGTTCTGCTGCTCCTTTTTTGATGGCACATAATGTGCTCATTGCAGTTTGGTTGGCTCTGGGTGTCACTTTCTTGTATCAGGACCGTGATTGCTTAGGCTATGCTACTTCACTTACTCTGCTGTCAGATTTCAAATAAAGGAGTAACAACTGTATTGTTCAGAAAACTGCATCTCTCCAATATGCTGTGAAAGAAAAATGCCTATCCTTAATTTCAGGTACCATGAAATGATGTTTCTTTCAGACTTTTGATGTTCTAATATAATTGGTACCTTTTACATTCTTTGTCACACTGCAGTGATAGAGAATGTTACTGTATTTCATTTTTTATGGTAGAGGAAATAACTTCCTAATGGGGTCTGAGTTAAAAATCAGATCCTTCACTGGACAGAAATAATATAATTCAACACTTTATGTTCAATACCATTAAAATATGTCCTTCTGGCTTCTGGAGATCTTTCTGTTTTATCATTTTATCCTAACGATCAGTTTTCTTAGGCTGACAAATCCCGACCATCAAAGGTACATACTTATTTCACAGTAAGACATTAAAGCAGGAGAGTCGTTTACAAAGAAGTTAGATTGCCCATTACCAGACATTTCTCTTTTCATATTTCTCAACTTCCTGACCCTCTTCTACTGAAGACGCTCACAGCATTTCTTCAATCATTGTGCACATCACCTGTAGACTCTCAACTCTCTGTCTGAGTATAAAACCTGGACCTATCTCAGGTACCCCAAAATAACCATACGTACAAAAGCTTTCAAGCAAGTACATGTGTACTATGTCTAGAATATATGATGAAGCTCAGGTGAAGGTCTGGACTCAAGATGTCCATTTGGGAAACATCAGTGTGTTGGTAATTAAAACTAGGAGAATGGCTAAGGAGTATGTGCTTTTTGGTGAATCACAAGGGACACCAAAAATGCAAGCATAAACAATGGAAGAGGTGTTCACAAGAGATGCAAAGATGTGAAAATAACTGGGAAATTTTGTGATAATGGAAACTGAAGGAATATGGAGTTTTAAGGAGGATGAAGTGTGCAGTGCTGTCCCAAGGAACAGTGATTTACAGTGTGATAAGGACTCAAATTATCTTTGTAATCTGGCACTGGGAGATTTTTGGTGACTCTGATAAGAATGATCTTAGTAGAGTGAAGTTACAGGACATGTTACTGTGGTGAGTTAAGGAAGTGAAAACAAAGTGTGTAGATCACACATTTAAGAAATTTGAGTGGCGAGATTATAAAGCAAATGGCATCAAATGGCCTAAATTATTTCAAAATACTAGAATAAGCATGCAGATAATACTCTGAAATAGTCATTTCAGGGAATAGAAGAGGGTTTTGACCAAGGACCAGTGAAATATGGTAATAAAGATTCAAATGAGTTCTCATTTGTTACAGTAACAAGTCTTCACTAGACCTTCATGAGCTTGGTCTTCATGAAACTTTCTTATTGAAGTTAAATGGGGTACTGGACTAGAGAAGGTATTTTGTAATGTAGATTTACGGTTGGGTTTTCCTGGGTGACTATATTAGAAACATATAGTAAAGAGATACAGTAAATAAATAAATAAATGAAGTATTAAAATGAAGGCATAATAAAGTTAAAGTTCCTGGTGAGAAAGTAGGTTATGTGCTCAACCAAATGCTATTACTAATTGTAATAATAGCAAATATTCACATAGCATTTACAGTGTGCCCAGCAGTCCTCACAGCATCCTCCAGAGGCAGCTACTAGTTCTTATCCTCACGTATCAAATGAGGAAGCCAAGGCACAAGGAAGGGAAATAACTTGTCCAAGGTCTAACGGCTACTAAGTACTACAGCCACGATTTGAACCGAAGAGTCCAAATCTAGACCCTGTCCTCTTAAAAACCAGCAGATGAATGCCTTCATAGTGGGTATAATTAGTTGCAATACATTTTGGCTAGTTTAATCAGAAGCAGAACTTGTTAAGAATGGGCTAGAATGCAGGACTTAGAAGCTGTGCAAAACAGAAGAGCAACCAGAGCCACCCTACGAAGTGGCACAGGAAGGTATACAACTTTCCAGTGTACAAACACTCCAGCACAGATAACACACAGATAACATCACGGGTAACATCTGTGATAACGCAGAACTACACAGATGACATCACAGTGAGAAGCAACACTGGATATCAGTTTCTATCAGTAGAACCTCACTCACAGGCTCCACTGAAACTGGATGCAGTTCAGGCTACCTTTGCCAGCATAGTTTCTATGTGGTGCCAGTTTTTCTCATCAATTTTTACATCACTAATTTCCAATTTGGAAATGAGAAATTTCTAAACCAGGCTAGGAAACAACCCTATCTATACAACAGTGTCTGGGAAAGCAAGTGTCTAGGTTCTAGGCAAGTGGCCATAGGAACATGTCCAAGGGTCTCAGCAGCCAAAGAGAAACAAAATGAAACAAAAAGGCAAGTGTCAGCTGCATAGGTAATTCCAGCTGGCTAGGATGGCAAAGAAGTGAGAGGAGGAGCTCAAAGGACTATACATGAGGTTAAAGAGAAGTTAGAGAGGGAGAGAGGTTGTGAGAGAACCAGGAAAAAAGCGTGCTGTCAACAGAGTGAATTATTCGAGTTTAAGGTATGTAATGTAGATCTAGTCCAGGTGATGACCAGATCTCAGGTTTGGCCCTGGAGGTTGTTTGCCAAAATTAATGGAGATAAAGTCATCACATTAAATAGCGTTGCACACTTTAATACTAGCTTGTTAGATGAATTTTCCCTGTGGACTTCGAAATCTCTCAACTTTGTGATAAGATGTCAGAATGCAAAAGGGAAGACATGGCCGGTTCTCAAAGGCTTCACTGAATGAGGGATACTGATTTCAGGTGGATGAGTGACAACAGGGAAAAGTAGGGACTGCTAAAGTCCCAAGGCACTAGCCTCAGACAAGAATGAGTGCTTCCAGAAGTTGTACATATATACAATGAAATATTACTCAGCCATAAAAAGGAATGAAATTTGGTCATTTGTAGAGATGTGGATGGATCTAGAGACTGTCATACAGAGTGAAGTAAGTCAGAAAGAGAAAATCAAATATCGTATATTAATGCATATATGTGGAACCTAGAAAAATGGTACAGATGAACTGGTTTGCAGGGCAGAAATAGAGACACAGATGTAGAGAACAAACATATGGATACCAAGGTGGGAAAGTGGCGGGGGGCGGGTGGTGGTGGGATGAATTGGGAGATTGGGATGGATATATATACACTAATATGTATAAAATGTATAACTAATAAGAACCTGCTGTATAAAAAAATAAATAAAATAAAATTCAAAAATTAAAAAAAAAAAAAAGAATGAATGCTTCCACGGCAATGGAAGCACCTTTGTTTGGAGAGGAAGGATTGCAGCTATGGGAGTTGTGTGCATGGTTGTCTGCCCTTACTTATCCCATCATTCTGCCCCCAAATGATCTCAGCATTTCAGGCTGTATACGAGTTGTTCTCAAGGAAAAGTTGAAAACCACTATATGGCTGTACTTCAGGAATTCCCACCATTCTTCAGTTCTTCTTTCTTTATCTTTTCATTCATTAATTGATTCATGTATTCACTCTAGCCAATAGATAGATGAAGAGATAGAGGATATTTATGATGAGCTATAATGCTGTGTGAGACACTGGGTACACCACCATGATCAGATACGTTGATGTACTTTATATAAAGAAAACTTACAGAACTAAGAGAGGAGGTAAAAGAGAGATGTAATTTAGACTGAAAGGTCAGAGACGACTCCCCTGAGAATTAACAGTTCAGCTGAAACCGGAGGAACAGCAAATGTAAGAGATTTTCAGGTGCAGAAACCATCGTGTGCAAAGGCCAGTAAGTGGGGAAAAAAACGACTTGTTTGAGAAATTAAAAGAAGTCCAGTGTCTGAAGTATTTACGTTTCTGTTTTCCCTAAGTCATTGATTATGTTTAAGTATCTTATGACCTCAGACCACATATTATAAATAATGGGAGGATTTAGAATCATAGTCTGCCCTGAAGAAACCCTGTAATTTCCTAAATCAGAAAAGAAAGGGTATATTCTATATACCTTTCATATGTAATATAAATATATTACTCATGTATAATTATATAATATATAGTAATATGTATTATAAATATTAAATTGATTACCGTATATATGTGTGTGCATATTTTGTGTCTATATCTGTATCGATGATCTGGTTTGATGGGTCAGGGTATTCCCTTCAACTTACAAGACAGTATACTCCCTTTATAAGTCATGTAGGAAGTCTATAAGCTGATATGAAGAAAGACGATCTCTCTATATATAAATTGATGATTAGGTCCCTCAAAGCCAGCATTTATGTACCATCATTTTGTTGTGTGTTGAAAGGCAGGCAGATATGAAAACATGATATGAAAGCACTCAGATGAGACAGGCAAAAAAATCAATAAGAGAGAGCACAAGTGCAAGGGAACAACAATTCAATCTAGGTGAGAGGGCGCTGAAAATGTACGGGAGGCACGGTCTGCATAGTTGAAAGCTCATGAGGAAATCTCATAAGACATCAAAGCTCAGCATTAATGTACTCTGTGCAGTGGGGTTCTGAAGAGTTTCACATCAGAAGTAGATTTTAAGGACAATGAATCTTAATTCTTCAGAAGAAATGTCATCTACAACTTTTATTTGTTATTTTAAAATATGTTTAGCATCGTTTTCTCCCAAGCCCATTTTCTATGAGACTAATCTTACTGCCACACTTTCAGAAATAGCAGTACTTTTTGAAAGGCAGCAAGGGATTCGTGTCCTTTTTTCTTATCTCAAATGAAATAATCCTTTGGGCTTTAACGTTTCAAAGCATTAATATTTTATATCGCATTATAAAGTAAATAAGCAGATTTGTTTGGTGCATTGATCTTGATGGAGGGAAGAATTGATAGATAAGACAAGACACCTGGTGGAGGTAAAGAGAGTTGCTACTCATTAAAGAAATGTCCCTCGATACCCACGTCCAGGACTGCAAGGACATATTTTACAATTTCTGAAGTGTCTGATCAGTGAAATGATAAAATATTTGTATGATAGCTACTAAATGGATGGGTATTATGTTCTTTATCTGCTTATGGAATACATATTTATAGATTGCCTCTGTAATTCTCTTTGTAGAAGCTGAAAGTTGAACACCATGAAAACCACGACTCATTATTTTGGGTCACATACTGCCAGCTCATATTTTTAATATAAACACAGTGTATCAGCCAAAGCCATCAGCCATTGATTATTTGATTAAGTTGTATTGTTACAAAGACCATAATTACACTGTCTTCTAAAGAGACCATAATTTCATTTGTTTTGGTTCGAATGTTTTGTTTGTAAAACAGAAACCTAGTGACAAGCAAAACAGGAACTTATATAAAAAAGAAAAGATAGGGCCTGAAAACAGGAATGCATCTGGATTGTAAGAAATATCTGAAAGCAGAGAATTAGATGTCTTCCAGGTCCTTCTATATCTTTCATTTCTGCTTCTGCCTGGGTATCCATTTACATGTCATGACAACCAGCAATCTTTTTGGTTCTCAGGCCCAGGTACTAGGGAAGGAAACCCTTGATGCTCTTATATCAGAAGTCACCCTGGACCCATAACATAGCCATTACATGTAATGGCCATTATGTGGCCAGGGGAGTCATGTAGTAAATGCTGGAGGCAGCTCCACTCACATAAACAGAAAATCCCACAGAAATGTTAAGGGGAAATCACCCAATAAGTTTCTACTATACCATTTGGTGGAAGCATAAAGTGAACTAACATTTGTCAGCATTTAATATTCACCAAGCACTACATGGATAGTCTCTTTTAATACTCAGTACAATTCACTAAGTATATGCAGTTATCACTATATAGATGAAGAAGCCAAGCTAAAGGAAATGTGAAAAAAAGTCCAAGATCACATATGTACACATTTAGTTGAAGCAAATTTAAATACAATTATTGTGTTTCCATCTTGCTAAGCAGTGTTCTAAGGTTTGAGGATTCAAAGTTCTCAGATATGATCAATTCATGACCTTGGAGAGCTCATGGCCAATTGGAAAAGAGAAGAGAAAAAAAAAGATAATTATAACAAAAGTGGTTAAGCTTTCTATTTTAAAGAACGAATGATGTTTCAGAGGTTTATGTGTGGGGCATCAGACCTACTGTGACCCAGGCCAGCAGAAAAAAAAATATTTGGGGAAAGGAGTATTCGAATTTAAAAGAAGAATTGATATTAACTGGATGAAAAAGAAAGATAAGTGAATCCATGCAGAAAGAGCAGGCATGTAAAAATATGATCATTTTAAAACAACACAGTATGCTGTTGGTGAAACATAGGCAATTTGGCAGGGATGGAATATAGGAAAAAACAGGCAGAGAACGTCAAGCAGTGAGAATCAAGAGAGAAGTGGAGGTTAGATTTTGATTAGCATTGAACGTGTTTAGGACTTAGTTGTTATGAGGAAGCAATGAGAAGTTGTAGAAAGATATTTTTAATAAATTTATTTATTTATTCATTTATTTATGGCTGCATTGGGTCTTTGTTGCTGTGCCTGGGCTTTCTCTAGTTGCGGCAAGTGGGGGCTACTCTTCGTTGTGGTGCATAGGCTTCTCTTTGCAGTGACTTCTCTTGTTGCAGAGCATGGGCTTTAGGCACACAGGCTTCAGTAGTTGTGGTACATGGGCTCAGTAGTTGTGGCTTGTGGGCTCTAGAGTGCAGGCTCAGTAGTTGTGGTGCACGGGCTTAGTTGCTCTGCAGCATGTGGGATCTTCCTGGACCAGGGTTCAAATCCGTGTCCCCTGCATTGGCAGGCGGATTGTTAACAATTGCACCACCAGGGAAGTCTGAAAGATTTTTAAAAGAGTATTGCTCTTACATGAATTGACATTTAAAAACAAATTATTCTGGCAAATATTAATAATTAATGGGCTGGAAGAAGGAAAGGCTATAGGCTAGAAAGTAAATAAGATTCAGTGGTGGAAAACTTTGAAAAAGATAATTAAGTTCTGTCTGAAAGAAGCTGAGGCAGTTGGTGAAGCTAAAATTCTAGTCACGGTGTGGGTTTTTTTTTTTTTTTTTTTTTTTGCGGTACGCGGGCCTCTCACTGTTGTGGCCTCTCCCGTTGCGGAGCACAGGCTCCCGACGTGCAGGCTCAGCGGCCATGGCTCACGGGCCCAGCCGCTCCGCGGCATGGGGGATCTTCCCGGACCGGGGCACGAACCCGTGTCCCCTGCATCGGCAGGCGGACTCTCAACCACTGCGTCACCAAGGAAGGAACCAAGGTGTGGGTTTTTCATGACCCCACACACCCCCCTCCATTGTTGAAACAAGTGCAATGGAGATTGAATTCAATTTGGAAAATTCGGAAATTTCAACCCCCAACCACCAAAGCAAAAAATATATATATATATTACAATGCCTGTCATTTATTTTAAAATAATTCAGCATAGACAGTAATTGAAATGTGAATATTCATTAGTTAAGCAACATGCAGGCAACAGTCATCTGACCTAGTGAGGAATTCCCTCTCAAGAGGTAGTGCTACACATCATAAGAAATTATACTCTGTGATAACTTCACTAGACAACTTTTTCCATCCTAAACATTGGGGTCAAAATATGGTTTGAAGGAAAACAGTAGCTTTCCATTAGAATTCTTTAAATTTCTTACCCAGTTCAGCAGTATGATCTGAAAGTTATCAAATGTTTTCCATATAATTTAACGTACCAAATAATCCTAGTTACTTCAATATTTCTTCTGAGATGCCTAGGGGCCCTTTGGAGTACTCTAGTTAGCTAGAGAAAGAAACTTACAATCTGTTATCAAAAGCAGTTCATTATTCCAGGAAATCTTTTTTTCTCTTAACAGGGAGAAAGAAAAACCAAATTCCAGTCTTGTACCAGCTTACTATTAATAACAAAATTCATTTACCTAATTAAATCCAATCTAATCTTAATCACTACTAACAACATACAAAATTCTTTTTTCAAAGTTCCCTTTTCTCACAAACCTTTTATTACTTTTTGTATCCATATGATTTGTCCCATATTTTTCTCCATCCAGAAAAAAACAGCTCTAGGACAAAATTATTATCATCATTTTCCTCAATAAAAATATCTCCATTTTTTATACCTCTGTCAGCAACAACACATATCCTACTTGCTTTACACACTGAAATGCTTCGCTTATCATTTTTAGTAGCTTTAATTACATATTACAGTTTTTAAGCCTTAAAAGCCTTAACGAAACCAAGAAACAAGTAATTGAACTGTTATACCAGCATTTACTGATTGGCAAACTTAAGAATATATTCCATAACCTCTAAAAACATACATTTTTCTCATAGCATAATTTCTCTTCAATGTGGTACAAGATGCGTTAATAAACCCAAACATCTTTAGTGTTTTTTCTCTCAAAAGAAGGCAAAAGTATGTAAACTTAGATTTGTTCAGCAATGGTCCAGTATTTTATCTTAAAAATGATTTAGACATTCAATTAATTTTATTCAGTTAACTTAATTTAGCAAAACTCTAAAGTTTCAAGTTACCAAAAATCTGGAATAAGTATTTTTAGATAGACATCCCCGAAGCATAATTATTTTCAAAGAGTTTATCCAAAAGCTTTTGATCCATTTATGACAATATCACATATAGACATATGATATTCAGAGATCTCAAACCAGATATTTCAATACAGAACTTGTCAGCTTATAAATAACAGTTGGAATAAGTTCAATTTATTCACTTGATTATAAAAGGCTTCTCCCACTCCCCCCCTTTTTTTTTTTACCTTGGCTTGAAGTTCTACTAATTAACCCAAGACTGAAGTCTCAGGCAAAGTGGGCTGTGTTTGTATTTTAAGGACAGGATAAGAGTTAACTTCAAGCTTTCTCCTAGGCATATTTTTGTTCTCTCAGGGTCAGAATTCCAAAAACAGTATTTATCAAGCTAGCTTTCTCTAACTGCATATGCAAAAAGAAGCCGTTTTGGAATTTCAAAAGAATTTCATCTTAACCAATTTTCTCTGGAGTCTGAAGAATACTGTTGGCAACACAATGTTAAAAAAATCATCTTTCTGTTTTTTTAGTCATAGTTTCATAGCTTAATTTTTCTAATGAATTGAACCTGAATTTCCCATTTTACAAAAGGCAACAAGAATACCAGTCATACAAATGGAATACACGCTCATGCACCAGAAGACAGAACTGTCACATATCTTCTGATAGGATGACCAATGACCAATACAGAGTCCCAAACAAATACTTCCCCAAAACAAATGGTCCCCAAAGTCAGACTTATGTCAGAACTAATTGGAAAAATGTCCAAATAGCACTTCGTGCTCAAAAAAGAAGTTTGTCCAGGTGCACAACTGGTGGGCTTACTCGATTTTGGAGCTCATCAGCTCATCCAGATGCATGTTTCTGTTCCACCAAGGAAAAGCGTTAAGTTGGCAGACAGTGGCAAGAAGGGGAGTAACAGGGAGGAACCCCGAAACAAATGGTTTTGGCAGCTGCTAGGAACATCCCCCCAGATTTCCCTCTCAGGGCCAGCTAGCCACCAGCAGCCAGCCCCTCTCAGCCTTTAGGGCTAGTTGTCATGGCTGCGGCTCTACTCGGGAAACCCCGGGGAGCCAGATGTCATGAGAGCGCAGCAGCCCCACGTTGGGTGGCAAAAAACTGTCACCGTAAGTGGAGCCCGGCTGCTTGCCACTCTGAAGCCAATAAAGAGGCAAGGTTGGTGGAAAGGAAAGTTTGTTTTATTTTGGAGGTTGGCAACCATGGGATTCCTGTCCACCTGCTAACTCTCCCCACTGACAGTCAGTGGGCAAGAGCTTTTATAGATGGAGGGAGGGGGCTACCTGCAAGAACAACATGGTCAGCTCTGACAGTCATCTTGAAATGGGTCATGCAGTTGTCTGATCAGTGTCACCTCGATTGTTTTAAGTACAGTTAGCCTTTAGTTCCTGGGTCAGTTTGTTCCCATTTCTTTGGGCCAGTTCTTGGAATTGTGGCAGCTTATGTCACGGCTACAGTCTGGTCGTCATGTAGTTAACTGCTTCCACCTGGTGGGGTTTTCAGTATCTATAAGACAGCTCACAGGATGTGGCTCAGAATATTATCTACAGCCCTTGAAGAGGAACTAAAGGTCCTTGTGGTGGGCAAGGACCATAAGGTTCTGCTTCATTTCAAGAGGACATTTCTTTATTATCTATTTCTTCTCATGGGTGTTTCTCATAAAAGATAAAATCTAGTGATAATCTTGATAATGTGTATAGAATTAATATTAGGTGCACCAAAGTCAGTTTTAGAAGAGAACAACATAAACATTTAAAATTCTTTTGTAAAGATCACCTAAATCGTATCCAAAAAAATTAAACAAAAATCAAATGCATCTATTGGTTAGCTATGTGAACAGAACTGTAGAATGGTTTTATTTGATCCTGCCCTCATTTTTGCAGTCAGACCACCTTGTCAGATCCTTTTTACCGACCTGAGATTGTTTTCCTTCGAGACTTTTATCTTGCATTCTAGCACTAAATAGTTTGTTAGAATTTTTATAACTCCTTAAAAAGGACTCTGAGAACATTTCACAGTAATGAATACCGAGCCAGTTTTGACAACCTTGAATAGATGAGGCAAATTATTAAAGTGTATTTGCCACTTTTATAAACTTACTCAAATGCTGAAAAATCATTAGAGCACAAAACACTGATTCAGTATAACTTCATTCTGTCATTGATACATTTACATGTATATCTTATTGTTAACTTTCTTCTTAACTCATATTTTAGTATATCATGTGATGTAAGATAATTCTCATTTTTATAAAGATCACAGAGTTGCTGAAAACAGTAATTTTCACTGATTGTATATAAAATACTCATAAGAAGTCTAGTTTATATGCTTGTGTGAATGTTATTTCTATCATTTTTAACATGCATATCTCATAAATTTAACACATGCCTCGAATAGCATAGATACAGGTTATTTGATGTTCATCAAACATTTAACCTGTGACTCATATGTTTCATTCTAACAGTTATTAAAGGAAATATTATTCATCCTTAATGATAGACAAGTTCTTCTGCCAGTTTCTTATTACCAAAATAACACATATTAGTTGTGAAGAATTTGAAAAACATTACAGAAACTCTCTTACTGACTTCTGCTTAACTGATTACCGAGTATAACTTTTCATGTTCTGAGACCAATCTCCCAATGTGAGTGGGGAGAGTGTTCCCCACACCACCAAGAAATTCTCCTACACCAGCTGGATTTCCTACAATTCAGCTCAATTCCGTCATCCACCCAGAGGTAGCATCAGATTCCACAGGTTAAGGGTTCAGTCCTATAAGACTGTCCCCGGGCCCTTCAGATGCCTATCTCAAGCCCAGGGTGTTACCTATGCTTCTGACCAACTGGCTATAAATCAGAGGTTCCCAAGACCCCCTCCTTGGGTTCAATTAATTTGCCAGAGCAGGTCAAAGAACTCAGAGAAATAATTTACTTGCTAGATTACTGGTTTATTATGAAAGGGTGTAACTCAGGAAGAGCCAGATGCAAGGAGTATATAGGATAAGTTCTGTGGGAAAGATCTCAGAGCTTCCACGTCATCTTCAGGCACATCACTCTCCCCAGGTTTCCACGTGATCACCAACCCAGAAGCTCTCCAAACTCAGTGCTTTGGGGGTTTTATGGAGGCTTCACCACACAGGCACAATTGGTTAAATCATTGGTTAAATTAATTCAACCTCAAGCCCCTCTCCCCTCCCTAGAAATCAGGAGGTGGGATTGAAAATTCCAAGCCTATATTCTTGGTGGTTTTCCCTAACAACCAGCCCCCATCCTTAGTGCTGGCCAAAAGTCCCTCATTATCATAAACCCAGTTGTGGTAGAAAGGGGTTTGTTTTGAATAACAAGACAACATTTTACATTTATGACTCTGAAGCTTTTCAGAAACTGAAGACAGGAGACCAAATATTATGACAGGAGATGCTCCCACTGATTCCAGTTTTGGACTGTGATTCTGGAACTGTGGACATAAATTAAAATAAATTTTAATAAAAATAAATGGTTTATAAATAACATTTTTTCTTATAAATCATAATATCACAATAAGCAAGTCTCCACTGCCTCCATAAAGTGCTGAACACTCAAGGTTAGTAGGCCCCAAGCCATTGGAAATGTTTGCTTACTAGAGTTTGCTAAATACGGGTACATTCTCCAAACTGTGTGTGCCAGACTTACTTAATATTGCAATTATGCAATGTAATTCAATAAAACTGTGATATATGATTGTCAGAAGAGAATTACTTTCACAAAAATCAAATTTAAACTAAGAAAATAATAAATAATAGAAATTTTCTTGAAAATAAATTGCAGATGAAATAGGCATGAATGAGACAACCATAAAATATTGGCAAGAAAATTATAAAAATCTCCAAGGAGTCTCAATTTAGATTTCTATACAGATGTCTATAGTTCTTGCTACACATAAGAGAAAGCAAAACTTGGAATCATAAACATAATGCAAATTTGGCAATGTCAAATTAGCTGTTGTTGGTTGCTTCTGCAATATTTTGTTTGATTTTTTTGTTTTCCCTGGTAATAACCAATCTGAAAAAAAAACAACAGACTTAGTCATAATAAGAAGAACAGAAAACTTTTTTAATGTTGAAACACTAATCTTACTTAAATGTTTACCAAAACAGTTCCAAAAAAAAATTTTTTTTTTTTTTGTGCTATACGCAGGCCTCTCACTGTTGTGACCTCTCCCGTTGTGGAGCACAGGCTCCGGACTTGCAGGCTCAGCGGCCATGGCTCACGGGCCTACTTGCTCCGCGGCATGTGGGATCTTCCCAGACCGGGGCACGAACCCATGTCCCCTGAATTGGCAGGCGGACTCTCAACCACGGCGCCACCAGGGAAGCCCACAAAAAATTTTTGACACATAAAATATATTACTTTAGTGTTGTAATAACAATAGTTATTTAGACGATGAAAGCTGATGTTTCTGAATGGTTGCAAAATTGTCTGTCTTATTTTCATTGTGTTCATTTCTCTGACTATGAGAAATTATACTTCTATTAAGATGGCCAGCCTCCTTAACATACATGTTACTTGTGCTTAATTATAGCTTATAAAGTATAGAACTCCAAATATGGTGTTTTCCAAACATACATTATCAAAAGGATAGAATCAGGATGCTTCTGCCAAAGTATAGAGGTCTTTCCATGTCATATTAATGAAGTAAATTAGAATTTAAAAAATTCTCTGGTCTGCAATGTATGAGTACCAAAATACGAACCATTCCAGAGGATATAAGCTCTACTTAAGCTACCTCTGCACTAAACCATTTATTTAACAAACATTCATTGAGTGCAATGTATCCCCCAGGCTCTGCTCAAAGAACTAGTAACAAAAGAATTGATGACATGGTAAACTGATGCCCTTGAGAAGTCATTGGCATTGTATGCCAATGAAAAAAATTCCACTGATGCTTACAGGTGTACATGAGGGTGCTGTAATAACAGTGCCAAAGAGAAAGCAGGAAAAAGCAAGCAACATGACAAAAATAGAGTTCAGCTCTCAAATCTACCCATTTATCATCATTGGTTTGCACACTGAAAAAACCATCTGCAAGATATATTCATGTATTACCACCAAAGAATATACCATTCTCAATTACTACCTTTAGCTGTTTTTCCTTTAAAATCTTTGTAATTATTTCACTCTTGAAACCTTGCTCAAAGCGTAGTTTTGTTTTATTTTGTTTTTAATACATAGGAAATAACCAAATATCTAATACTTTTTTCATTACATTCTATTGAAAGCTATGAGACATACTTGAAAGTATATCATATTCTTTATTCTGTCAGTGCTAAAGCAGGATGTTCTCTTTTCAAAATATGTACTCTTTATTTAGGTTACTTCATACTCTTAAAAATCTATTTATTTATCATTCAAAGTATTTATATGCAGCCAGGAAAATATTTTTCTGTAATTATTTTTAATCATTCTGTAATTTTCTGTAATCATTTGCCAGTAATTCTGGCAAATAAACCAGAGTGAGAGGCACATGTTCCTAAGTTATTATATAAAAATCACCTTTCCAAACTATATCTATAGTTTGAAATCATGGAAAAAATTAAGAAAATCAGAATGTGTTTTAGAGGAAGGGCATCCCATATTTCATGACACGAATGACCAGAAAGTACAATTTAGATTTACCTCTACATTTAAAAATATCATTAAATACTAAAATGTTTCATTATTTTTAAAATGATAACATTAAATGTAAAACCCAACTATTGCACACATAAAGTTTATGAGACTTAGGGATATATTGACCCAAATTCATTATTTAAATGGCTAAAATAAAGAGACGAAAGAGATATTATGATACTTTGTAAAGATGGCTTATATTGTCATGTTATTAATAACATAGATTCACTTAACATTTTATTAGCAACATCATTATTAAAAATTATGCTATAATACAATGAACATAGAACCGTTTTTATATCAGAGATTCCAGTTACTAAGGTCTGGTGAAGATTCCTCCCCTTTTGTGGAAATTGAATTATTAAATCAACTCTACCCTACTAATGTCAGAAATAGCCTCAAAACACTAATATCACATAATCAGGATTGGCATGGAAAATAAAACCTATTTGAAAATAAAACCGATTGTTAATCCAATATAAATTACATCTTTCAGAATTAGGGTTACGTAGGGTCTACATTTCAGGCCCTTATGATTAAGGAAGGATGCCAAGTCCTTTCCTTTCCTATATCAAAGTCATCCCCATTCTTCCTCTGGTATATAAGGAAAGTACAATCATGTTGGAGTTCAGTCACTCTTACCCTTAGGCCTGCTATCCAGAAATTACCTAGAATGGAACTGTAACCCCGAAACTCACTGTGCAGAAGAGTCTGGTGTGAATGTGGAAGAAACTAGTGCATGAGTTAGGAGAGGAATAATAATATTGCATTAACTGATTCATCACAGAGAAAATGATGGAGGCAACATCTAAGATCTCTTAGGACACAACTTTCACCTCGCTCTTCTGCTGTGAACTGAATTGGCTGCATGGTCCACCTGGGTTTCTGTATTTATGTTTCATGCTCAAAGTGCAGATTGAAAGAATCAGGTGAACATACCATAGTTATCTGATAAAGTGTCAGAATAGTTTTCTATACTTAGATAACTAGCTCGTGCTTCCTGTTGGAGCCTTGGAGAACAATGGTAAGTAGGCCTTATGGGAAAGGCCACAGAAAAATGCCGCCCTCACATCAGAGAAAAGGGTTTCCAGGAGGTGTTTTGAAATTCACGAATGCTTCAAACTATGTAGCTTTTCTTTTTTTTTAGGTACAATAAAATTGTGATACGTTGAGAGTGTTTTAATATGCCAAGGTCAGTTTTCTCACATCAAAAAGATTTCATGTGGTAATTTTGAGAAAATGATTCAGACTTCCCTAAAAGTAATTAAAATTTTATTTTATTTTACAAACAACTTAATTGTTAATGAAATACAACATATTGTTTAAGATACTATTTGAGGCTTTTACTCTGTGAAGAAATATCTCTTTAGTAATAAGTGTACTTTAAAATTATGATATAGATATCTTATAATAAATTTAAAACTCTATTTTCATTTATAAGCCAGTAGTACAGCTTACTATTAAGAAATGCTAATATTAAACTTTTGTTAGTTATATCTCTCAATCTTAGGCAGTAGTCAAATAGTTTTAAATATAATTATTGAACGATTTTTGTTAGCAAGATCCTTAATTTTATAAATGACAAAACTCATCACTTAGAATAAAGTTATTTATTATACATAAACAGCTACAGAAAGTAAGGATCAAAAGATAAAGTAGCATAATTACTATATTAAAGCTAAATATAGACAAAATTAGAAAATGATATTAAATAAAAATAAATAAAATCTGTTTTAATATTTTATTTCTCTTTGGTGGATGTTTAGAAAACCTTGTTTGGTACATGAAATTTTATGATAGGACAGTCTGTGTGTGGGTGTGATATGGGTGTGTGCTGTGTGTGTGTGTGTGTTTTGAAAATTCATTGTGCACTTGGAAGGTTTAAATTTTTCATTAGCTATGATGTTGTTATTTTCTCCTTTGGATTTCTTGTATTCAATATCTGGTATTGATAAATTATTTATTATCATATTCTCTCCATATCCCAAATGGAGAATCGGTCCTATATATTGCTACCATGAAAAAATATGGTACACTGATTTTCCGTTTCTTTCTTAGAGCTCAACCTTTTATTTTTCCTCATCATTTAATGATCACTCTCCCAAACTAAGCTCATTTCCTTTTCTGAATTCATGCTCTCAACTCTTTCCAACCTCCCTGTACACCTGCCTAGACTTATTTTCGTGCTGAATTTGCCATTGCCACTACATTTCAGAGGTTCTAAATATAAAAGACTGAAAATGTAGAAAATACTAGTATGTGCATGTTTGGGTTATGGTATGTTCTTAATGTGAGGTTTAATCCCTTAAAAATAGGTAATTTTTTTCAGGAGAGGCAATGGTTACAGAAGCTCAATGATATAAAATCATTAGAAAATAATATAAATAGGAATCTAAAGGGATGAGGGTTGATGCGAAGAGTCAATAGGAAAATCTGCAGAAGAGTCTACAATAAGAACAAAACCAGTAAAAACCAAGCAGTAGTAGGGGACAGGGTAAATGGCTGAAGTTAAATAAACAGATTGGGCTATACTTAATAATGGTGGGTGAAAAATAAAATAGTTTCTAGAATTTTCCTAAATAAATATTTACTAAATAGTTTTACAATAGTTCAATTTTATATATTTTCTAATCCTTTTATTTTATAATTAGTTTATAAATTAATAGTGATGATATTTGGCCTCACTTTTTTCACTGTATTATTTTTTCTGCCTTTAGTGCTTTGTCTTATATCTTTTGCCACGTAGATTGTTTCTGGTTTGGGGCATGTGTAAGGCCAGTAAGTGTGTGTGTGCATGGGGGAGTGTGTGTGTGTGTTCATGCACACATATGTGCATATGGTTTCTTTTCACTTATAATTATTTTTTCCCTAGCAGTAGTCATTATGTCACTTATATACTTTATTTATTCCTGTCAGCCAAAAAAGAGAAACAGGAAGGAAAGGAGCATGGTCCTTCTTTTTAGAATACTTCCCCTAAATTTCACTCAGTTCTTTCATCTATACCCCATTGTCCAAAATTTGGTTATTTTCTCTCACTTAGCTGCAAAGAGGATGGGGGTGGGGTGTAGCTTTTCATTTGGCAGTCATATTCCCAGCTATAATTTTGAGTGCAATTACTGAGGACAAAAGAGGAAGAGATTAGGAAATACTGAGCAAACAGCCTGTCACACATGACTACATGTATGTTATAACAATCTGGAAATTAGATAATGTGCTTTGAATTTAATAATCAAAGTTTTCACAAACATTCCTAAGTTTGTTTTCATTTAATCATCTCAATGTAAAAGACAACAATAATTTTTAATCCTTCTGACAAAAGACATTGTATTTCTGCTTTTGTTCTTTCCATCCTCAACTCTTTCAACTTTGCAAATTGTTTTACAATCATCTAAGGTCATAAATCCAATTTTTAAAAATTTCTCTCTTTTTCATGTTATTATTTTTTTCATGTTATTTTTAATAACAAGATATTCTTCCTTCGGTTGTGGACACCCAATGTCTTAGGTAGACATAAATCTAAGCCAAGGGAGATCATTGGAAATCAAACCCTGTGAATAAAGATGGGAATAAATAACCCCAAATAAGTATTTGTGTTTCTCAAAAATGTGTGCAGGTGACTCGTCCTCAGTGGATTCCTACCAGAGCAAGAGTAGCATCTCTGAGTTTGACTTAGGGCCCCCTCAATCAAATAAAAATAAAAATTAAATAAAACCTTCACTTGCAAACCCATCTGTGTGGTCTTTTCAGTTTCAGAATCTTTTCCCTGACTGCTTTATACTTTAAACTATTTCTGTTTCTATGGTTTAAAAACATGAAGATTTACCACCACTGACCTTTAATTCTTATAATTATTAGTTACATAAAAAGTTTTTTATACATTTCTGTATCTTTTCATCCTACTTTAACACCAGCTATCTCAGAGAGAACTATATTTTCTGATTTCTCTTACGGTGATCTCAAGTGTGTCACTGAACATTCACCAGAGGCTTTCATTCCTGAACACCTGTATTTTCAAACGCTTGGTAGTATTTGAAATGATCATTACTCAACTCTTTCAGTGAAAATTTTATAAATATTATATGTTTTTCTTCAAAAATTTATTTAAAAAAATTATTTTACCCAAGGAAAGATCTGAATCTAACTTGATTTTAGTGATCTGTAGGCAGTCATTTCTAAAAAACGTTTAAAGTATTTATTATTACCTCTTACTCATTTTTGACAACTGATTTATTTTCTTGCATGTTCCCATGCCTTTCACAATTCCAAGTAATGGCTGTCCACCTCAAACTCGATGTTAATGGCACTCTTCAGAGCTGTACAGTGTATAGTTTTCAGGCCATGAGAGCTGGCCCGAGTTCCAATCTGATCATAAAAGGCTTCTTCACTTATACCTTTGATTATTAGTTCTGATAATTAACTTATATTTAAGTTTTCTTGTTCTTCAATCGTACCTTAGATTGCTATGGTTAATTTTCTATGTACACTCACTTCACTCAAAATTTTCATTTCTCTTTTTTCTTTTTTAGATTCTGGAAATGCTTTAAAAGTCTACTTTATTATTGTTAATTTGAATTTCTTCAGTGTAAATCTGCTTTTTAGTCTTCCAGCGAATGTTCTATTGGGCAATTATTTCTCATTGAATTTTGTACTTTTCTTATCCAGACCTGTCCTTGTTTAACAGAACTAAAGCTTTCTTTTATATTACTAAGAATAAGAAACAAATGTGTTCTGCATTTTCTTTTGTGTCATGAATTCATTTCAGGGGAGGATTTTCCTCTGAGTCATTGCCGTTTCACTTCTCTTTCTCTATATTTCATAATGCCTTCTTATATACCAGTTGACATTTTCTATTAACTCCTGTTAGAACTTGATTTTGTAATATTTGTTCATGTCATGAGGAAGGCTGATGCATCTTATTTTCATCTCTTTCCCCTGGATCTTATTGCAAAAGAAGGAAATGATTCATGCCCGGTGTTGGGGGAAAGTGAGGATGTGGGTTTTCAATACTCATTCCACAGTAGTTTCCTGGATGCTGGCAGAAGCCCCCAGTTGACTTGAAACCAGAGGACAGAGCATCATGTAATGCAGGTAGCACCCTGGTGCCCACATCGTGGCATTTAGTGAATGTTAATTTCCTTAGTAACTCTGTGTGCCTTTTCAAATTGTTCAATAAATACAACAACCTACTCAATAATAAGTGAAAAATAAATTTCTATAGATCTATAGTTATGGTTCAGAGAACAATGAGAAATAGGCCAGAGGTTATTGATGCTGCTCCTGGGTATATACCTTACAGGGCTTATAGCTGTGACTAAAAGGCTTAAAGGCAAAAAAGCATAAAGTACTGGAGATTTTTCATTATGTGACTTCCTATGTCAGTGTTAGCCAGAGGCAGTTAAGGTCATAAGCCTGGAGAATTAGTTGTGCAGACTTTCATGGGCAGAGGCCAATGCACAGACGGTCAGTGGAAGCTGGTAATGATTATTCCTAGTATATTTTGGTCAAGAAAAATGTCAAAGAAATAATAGAGGGATGATTTTTATTTCTAACTTATCTGCATAAATATGCAGACAAATCTGAAATATGCTCACTTCTTACTTCTCATTGCAAAGATATTAATCTATCTTTCATTTCCAGATAGAATAATGACTGTTTTATTTATAAATAAAACAAAATGAAAAGCCAGGAGCAAGTGTTCCTGCCAGGTCCACTCACTCTTCCATCTTTCTTTCCGGAGGTAAAGTATGCAGAAAATGTGTAACTCCTAGTTAATATTTGGGATCCCTTCCTCCAGAAACTACATCAAAAAACCAAGAATGTAGACTCCAGAAGAACAAAGATTACATTTGAAGATCTAGCTGGAAGGAGGGAAAAAAGCTGCCTTTGGGAGAAGATGAGGAAGCACATATTGAATAGTTTAAAAGCCATGGTACCTGCAGGAGATGAGAGGACATTGTCAAACCTGAAGCAAATCACACGGGACACCCTTCTGTGAGCCTTGGGTGACCAATAGAGGGGAGGCTGGCAGCATAAGGGCTTCATCAGTTAGACACTGAGCTCTTCCACACAAAGACAGACAAAAATGTGTCCCACTTATCCAGAGAATTCCTCCACAGTACTCGTAGAGGTGAGATTACACAGAAGACTGACCTACCTAGAAACCCTTAGATCCCAGCAAGGAACATGCAGGCTAGATGTGCGCTAGGTAGGTGTCAGGTTCCACTCCAAGCCAAAGGCAAATCATGAGGCAGAGTCAAGAGGAATATTAAGGATTTGGCGGGAAAGCGTAGAAACTGAGTGGAGAAAAATGTCAAATACAGGTCTGAAGATGTAGCTAAGAACCAAGGAAAATTTAACCAGAGAGAGAAAAACATTGGGATAAAACCTATATAATTCTGTTAATTTTCTCTCTCACCCAGAGCTAATTTTCATAGTCTACTCATGCATGCAATGGTTTTGGCTTAATGACATCTTAGCAATGACGCACAACATTTGACAGTTATCACTTTGTCTTGATTTTTTTTTTTATCGTTGATGGCATCATCAAGAGGATATGAAGATGTCCAGATTAAAATATTATGAAAAATTTTTAGAGACAGGAAGAAAATTCCCCTGAGCAATTAAATGACCTTTCTGACAAGGGGTGTGTACACACATGTGTGTATATAGAATTCAACTTACTTAAGGGGCTGGGCTAGAGGCACATCCTACACATAAATGTTTTGTGGTAGAACTAAAATGTCACAACTTGTACACTGAGGCTAGGCCTGAAAATAATTCCTGAATAAAAAATAGTAATGTAATATCAATGTGATTAATAATGCTACTTAGCATATTGCATACATTCAGTATACCAAGCTTTGTAATAGGCATTATATAAGCATTTTTATATCAGGTTTCTAATTTTTTTTAATAGTTATTATTACTCCAGCTTTATCCATGAGGAGAATGAGGTTCAGGTTCATGAAGGAGATGTAACTGCTCCAGATAACAGACACAGGAGGTGAAAGAACTGGGATTTTACATAGGTGTTTCTGAATCTAAAGCCCATGATTTCTCTACTACATTACAGCAGCATATCTGAGGAGTCACCTTAAGTCTTCCAGACCTGAGGTAAGCCATAAAATCTGTCCAAAGTTTTTTGTATCTCAAGTATCCAGGATATCCAAGAACACAATGGAAACTTGGAGAAGAATAATCAGCCAGCATCTTAGTGAAGCTGAGAGAATCATACACACTCCTCACATCATACATCAAAAAAAAAAAAAAAAACAACCAATTTAACCATCTGGAGAACAGTTTAGCAATTCCTTCAGAATTGCTAAAGTTCCCTTCAGCAAAGTTCCCTTTAGAAGATGTTTTCCATACCATATTCTCTTGGGAGCAATGGATAATCATGGTGATGACAGTTTTTCTGAGCTGGATCTGATCTGGCCACACAGGTAATAGAGAAAATATGGAAAAAGTTTTGTGTAATTAATGCAGGAAGAGTCATCATATCTGCACTGGAGGTTACTTGTCAGTTTGTTCCTGACACTGCAGTAAAAGAAGAAAAAGGCTTTATTTCGTTTTTTTTTGTTTGTTTTTTTAATTAATTAATTTATTTATTTTTGGCTGCGTTGGGTCTTCATTTCTATGTGAGGGCTTTCTCTAGTTGCGGCAAGCAGGGGCCCCTCTTCATCGCGGTGCGCGGGCCTCTCACTGTCGTGGCCTCTCTTGTTGCGGAGCACGGGCTCCAGATGCGCAGGCTCAGTAGCTGTGGCTCACGGGCCTAGCCGCTCCACGGCATGTGGGATCTTCCCAGACCAGGGCTCGAACCCGTGTCCCCTGAACTGGCAGGCAGATTCTCAACCACTGCGCCACCAGGGAAGCCCCAGGCTTTTTTCTTAAGGAAGAAATCCTCTAACATATAGAGCTGGACCAAAAGCAAGCACATGGAAACAAGAAAGACAAATAAAACAAAAAACCGGAAGGAGAAAGACACAAATCCCCCTCATGTATACAGAAGGTAAAGTTCTCATAGATATTAGCGGCCCCTTGTAGTCTATCTATAGGCAAAGCTGCCTCGGAGGAGGGATGTGGAATCAGATGTAAGCCAAACAGTAGCCTTGCAAATCCATTGTTACCACCAGTGTCACCTTCTGTTGCCATGGCACTACTTTGACTCCGACTCAGCTTTACTCCCTCCAAGAAGCTAATCAAAGCAGAGATTCCAATAGCTCCATTTTCTTCTGACTGGGCTTTTTTTTTTTTCAATTTAATTCTTCGAATATTTTCTATTGAGCCATGGTTAATACACCAATTTCACACTTTAATGAACACTCCCTGGGTAAATATATTAGTGAACCAGAATCTTATCAGATTCTTCCCTCACCTTCAAAGTACTGAGTGAATAAATTAAATTTATTAAATTATGGCATGGAATAACAAATATACCTATTCAATAAATAAGAGTAACTTGAGGAATGCAACAATAAAGCACCTTTTTTTTTTTTTTTTTTGTCTCCAACTGTTCATTTGATTTTTTTAGTGGGGTTAGATTTTTTGTCTGTGGATGAAAACTCAAGGATGACCTATGACATATCTGATCATTCATAGGCAATATAATTCCTTTTTCTCAGCTATGCTTATAAAATATGTATAAATTCAGTACTTAAAAGACTCAGACTTGAGAATTCCAGTTTCAGGGCAGTGATATAGAGCTTGAAAGAACATCACTTCTACCCTTGCATAAAGAAAAAGCCTGAAAAAAACCTGCAGATGTTAACAATTTTTCTTGCACCTATTAGAGAAATGAAGTTTCAGGGAACCATTTAATCTGCAATCTGGAGAAAGAAAAATGCTTGCAGTGAGAAACAGAACCTGATCTTAAATATAGTGAAGCTTGTCCTAACATAATATTTGTCAGTAAAATATCTGCAAACTCCTTTTAAAAATTCTCTTATTGATAAATTGATGAATCTATTAAAATTGAACACATTTAATCAAAATGTAATAAATTTCATTGCTTCTTTTCAGATTCATTACAAATATAATAAATTTAGACAAATAAAAGTTACTTTCTGCTACTTGCAACTTTGTATATATATTAAAGTTATGATTTTAACTATTTCCCCTCTCATGCAGCCAGACCATTTACTAATTTACTAGACTCAGTAATATTTAATAAATAAAATACGTACTATTGTCTTGCATCCACATTCAAACATTTCTGCTACTATACTTCCAGTAGAATCTTAATCACCCGTATTAAATATAATTTGTATTCTAAAGAGCTACATCTACTTTACAGAGAAAACTGGGAGATAGGTGTTCAGTAATTGTCATACAAAGCATCTTAGCAAACCAGTAAGACTCATAAGCACGCACAATATGTTGACCTAAGTCCACTCACGTTCCTCCTACATATTTTCAAAGTGGTAAAACATGAACATATCCATTAACATGAACCATAAGAATAAGCACTCTGTAACATTACAAAGTGTTGATAAAAAGCAAAGACACACACGCACACACACAAACACACACACGGAACACAATCAACTAATTACTTGGTGACCAAAGCTTCAGTATTCTATCTAACTTGGGAAGTATCTGGTTATCAAAATAATGCCCATGAATTACCTTCATTTAATATTAGTTTGGGATCTTAAATTAAGGGTCTTGGAAATTACATTTAAGTCCATATGCTTCTGAACCACCCTTCATATAAAATGTCTTTATAATTACAAATAAATTTACTTCAAAAAAATTTAACACTTTTCAGGGCCTCCCTGGTAGCGCAGTGGTTCAGAGTCTGCCTGCCGATGCAAGGGACATGGGTTCGTGCCCCGGTCTGGGAGTATCCCACATGCCATGGAGTGGCTGGGCCCGTGAGCCATGGCCACTGAGCCTGCGCGTCCAAAGCCTGTGCTCCGCAACGGGAGAGGCCACAACAGTGAGAGGCCTGCTTACAGACAAAAAAAAAAAAGAAAAAATTAATAAAAATAAATTTTAAAAAAAATTAACACTTCAAAATCATAAGCATTATGTAGAAATTGTCTTACCTTAACTGATAATAAACCAATATACTAAATTTAAGGACTCAACAGGTTAACTAGTCTCTTAGTGAAAATACAAATCTTACTTTCAAAAAATTCTATATTGTATACAGAGAAAATCAAAGAAAAAACATATAGTTATTCTCTTGAAAGAAGAAAACATTAAATCAGTCTGAATTGTTCAAAGTTTTAGACTTTCTTACATGTATTTGGATTCTTACATAAAACTTCTGAGCTAGCATATTCTATAAAATATAATCTCTTTTAAAAAGACTATCACATTTAGGGCTTCCCTGGTGCCGCAGTGGTTGAGAGTCCGCCTGCCGATGCAGGGGACACGGTTTCGTGCCCTGGAGCGGCTGGGCCCGTGAGCCATGGCGCTGAGCCTGCGCGTCTGGAGCCTGTGCTCCGCAATGGGAGAGGCCACAACAGTGAGAGGCCCGCGTACCGCAAAAAAAAAAAAAAAAAAAAAGACTATCACATTTAAAGAATGAAAAGTTTCTTTTCTAGGTATTTGGTGGGGATTATTAGATTTATTTATTTATTTTTTTTAATATTTCATTTTACATTTTTAATCTCTTTCATTCTTGTTAGGGCTAATTTTTTTTTAACATCTTTATTGGAGTATAATTGCTTTACAATGGTGTGTTAGTTTCTGCTTTATAACAAAGTGAATCAGTTATACATATACATATACATATATTCCCATATCTCTTCCCTCTTGCATCTCCCTCCCTCCAACCCTCCCTATCCCACCCCTCTAAGTAGTCACAAAGCACCAAGCTGATCTCCCTGTGCTATGCAGCTGCTTCCCACTAGCTATCTATTTTACATTTGATAGTGTATATATGTCCATGCCACTCTCTCACTTTCTCCCAGCTTACCCTTCCCCCTCCCCATATCCTCAAGTTCATTCTCTAGTAGGTCTGTGTCTTTATTCCCATCTTGCCCCTAGTTTCTCAATGACCTTTTTTTTTTTTTTTTTAGATTCCGTATATATGTGTTAGAATACAGTATTTGTATTTTCTTTTTTCTTTCTGACTTACTTCACTCTGTATGACAGACACTAGGTCCATCTACCTCACTACAAATAACTAAATTTCGTTTCTTCTTATGGCTGAGTAAAATTCCATTGTATATATGTGCCACATCTTCTTTGTCCATTCATCTGTTGGTGGACACTTAGGTTGCTTCCATGTCCTGGCTGTTGTAAATAGTGCTGCAATGAACATTGTGGTACATGACTCTTTTTGAATTATGGTTTTCTCAGGGTATATGCCCAGTAGTGGGATTGCTGGCTCGTATGGTAGTTCTATTTTAAATTTTTTAAGGAACCTCCATACTGTTCTTCATAGTGGCTGTATCAATTTACATTCCCACCAACAGTGCAAGAGGGTTCCCTTAGCTCCACACCATCTCCAGCATTTATTGTTTGTAGATTTTTAATGATGGCCACCTGACCAGTGTGAGATGATATCTCATTGTAGTTTTGATTTGCTTTTCTCTAATGATTAATGATGTTGAGCATTCTTTCATGTGTTTGTTGGCAATCTGTATATCTTCTTTGGAGTAATGTCTATTTAGGTCTTCTGCCCATTTTTCAATTGGGTTATTTATTTTTTTGATATTGAGCTGCATGAGCTGCTTGTAAATTTTGGAGATTAATCTTTTGTCAGTTGCTTCATTTGCAAATATTTTCCCTCAATCTGAGGGTTGTCTTTTCCTCTGGTTTATGGTTTCCTTTGCTGTGCAAAAGCTTTTAAGTTTCATTAGCTCCCATTTGCTTATTTTTGTTTTTATTTCCATTTCTCTAGGAGGTGGGTCTAAAAGGATCTTGCTGTGATTTATGTCATAGAGTGTTCTGCCTATGTTTTCCTCTAAGAGTTTTATAGTGTCTGGCCTTGCATTTAGGTCTTTAATCTATTTTGAGTTTATTTTTGTGTATGGTGTTAGGGAGTGTTCTAATTTCATTCTTTTACATGTAGCTGACCAGTTTTCCCAGCACCACTTATTGAAGAGGCTGTCTTTTCTCCACTGTATATTCTTGCTTCCTTTATCAAAGATAAGGTGACCATATGTGCGTGGGTTTATCTCTGGACTTTCTATCCTGTTCCATTGATCCATATTTCTATTTTTGTGCCATTACCATACTGTCTTGATTACTGTAGCTTTGTAGTATAGTTTGAAGTAAGAGAGCCTGATTCCTCCATCTCCGTTTTTCTTTCTCAAGATTGTTTGGCTATTCGGAGTCTTTTGTGTGTCCATACAAATTGTGAAACTTTTTGTTCTAGTTCTGTGAAAAATGTCAGTGGTAGTTTGATAGGGATTGCATTGCATCTGTAGATTGCTTTGAGTAGTAAAGTCACTTTCACAATGTTGATTCTTCCAATACAAGAACATGGTATATCTCTCCATCTATTTGTATCATCTTTAATTTATTTCACCAGTATCTTATAATTTTCTGCATACAGGTCTTTTGGCTCCTTAGGTAGGTTTATTCCTAGATATTTTATTCTTTTTGTTGCTGTGGTAAATGGGAGTGTTTTTTTAATTTCACTTTCAGATTTTTCATCATTAGTGTATAGGAATGCAAGAGATTTCCGTGCATTAATTTTGTATCCTGCTACTTTACCAAATTCATTGATTAGCTCTAGTAGTATTCTGGGAGCATCTTTAAGATTCTCTATGTGTAGTATCATGTCATCTGCAAATGGTGACAGCTTTACTTCATCTTTTCCGATTTGGATTCCTTTTATTTCTTTTTCTTCTCTTATTGCTGTGGCTAACACTTCCAAAACTATGTTGAATAAGAGTGGTGAGAGTGGGCAACCTTGTCTTTTTCCTGATCTTAGTGGAAGTGGTTTCAGTTTTTCACCATTGAGGATGATGTTGGCTGTGTGTTTGTCATATATGGCCTTTACTATGTTGAGGAAAGTTCCCTCTATTCCTACTTTCTGCAGGGTTTTTATCATAAGTGGGTGTTGAATTTTGTCGAAAGTTTTCTCTGCATCTATTGAGATGATCATATGGTTTTTCTCCTTCAATTTGTTAATATGGTGTATCACACTTGATTGCTTTGCATATATTGAAGAATCCTTGCATTCCTGGGATAAGCCCCACTTGATCATGGTGTATGATCCTTTTAATGTGCTGTTGGATTCTTTTGCCTAGTATTTTGTTGAGGATTTTTGCATCTATGTTCATGAGAGATATTGGCCTGTAGTTTTCTTTCTTTGTGACATCTTTGTCTGGTGTTGGTATCAGGGTGATGGTGGCCTCATAAAATGAGTTTGGGAGTGTTTCTCTCTCTACTATATTTTGGAAGAGTTTGAGAAGGATAGATGTTAGCTCTTCTCTAAATGTTTGATAGAATTTGCCTGTGAAGCCATCTGGTCCTGGGCTTTTGTGTATTGGAATATTTTTAATCACAGTTTCAATTTCAGTGCTAGTGATTGGTCTGTTCATATTTTTTATCTCTTCCTGGTTCAGTCTCGGAAGGTTGTGCATTTCTAAGAATTTGTCCATTTCTTACAGGTTGTCCATTTTATTGGTGTATAGTTGCTTTTAGTAATCTCTCATGATCCTTTGTATTTCTGTAGTGTCAGTTACTTCTCGTTTTTCATTTCTAATTCGATTGATTTGAGTCTTCTCCCTGTTTTTCTTGATGAGTCTGGCTAATGGTTTATCAATTTTGTTTATCTTGTCAAAGAACCAGCATTTAGTTTTATTGATCTTTGCTATCTTTTCCTTCATTTCTTTTTCATTTATTTCTGATCTGACCTTTATGATTTCTTTCCTTCTGCTAACTTTGGGGTTTTTTTGTTCTTCTTTCTCTAATTGTTTTAGGTGTAAGGTTAACTTGTTTATTTGAGATGTTTCTTGTTTCTTGAGGTAAGATTGTATTGCTATAAACTTCCCTCTTAGAACTGCTTTTGCTGCATCCCATAGGTTTTGGGTCATCATGCTTTCACTGTCATTTGTTTCTAGGTATTTTTTGATTTCCTCTTTGATTTCTTCAGTGATCTCTTGGTTATTAAGTAGTGTATTGTTTAGCCTCTATGTTTTTGTATTTTTTACAGAGTTTTTTCTGTAATTGATACCTAGTCTCATAGCATTGTGGTCGGAAAAGCTACTTGATACTATTTCAATTTTCTTAAATTTACCAAGGCTTGATTTGTGACCCAGGATATGATCTATCCTGGAGAATCTTCCATGAGTACTTGAGAAGAAAGTGTATTCTGTTGTTTTTGGATGGAATGTCCTATAAATATCAATTAATTTCATCTTGTTTAATGTATCATTTCAAGCTTGTGTTTCCTTATTTATTTTCATTTCAGATGATCTGACCATTGGTGAAAGTGGGGTGTTAAAGTTCCCTACTCTGATTGTGTTACTGCCAATTTCCCCTTTTATGGCTGTTAGTATTTTCCTTATGTATTGAGGTGCTCCTAGTTTGGGTGCATAAATGTTTACAATTGTTATGTCTTCTTCTTGGATTGATCCCTTGATCATTATGTAGTGTCCTTCTTTGTCTCTTCTAATAGTCTTTGTTTTAAAGTCTATTTTGTCTGATATGAGAATTGCTACTCCAGCTTTCTTTTGATTTCCATTTGCATGGAATATCTTTTTCCATCCCCTCACTTTCAGTCTGTATGTGTCCCTAGGTCTCAAGTGGGTCTCTTGTAGACAGCATATATATGGGTATCATTTTTGTATCCATTCAGCCAGTCCATGTCTTTTGGTTGGAGCATTTAACCCATTCACATTTAAGGGAATTATCGATATGTATGTTCTTATTACCATTTTCTTAATTGTTTTGGGTGTGTTATTGTAGGTCTTTTCCTTCTCGTGTTTCATGCCTAGAGAAGTTCCTTTAGCATTTGTTGTAAAGCTGGTTTGGTGGTGCTTAATTCCCTTAGTTTTTGCTTGTCTGTAAAGGTTTTAATTTCTCTGCCATATCTGAATGAGATCCTTGCTGGGTAGAGTAATCTTGGCTGTAGGTTTTTCCCTTTCATCGCATTAAATATGTCCTGCCCCTCCCTTCTGGCTTGCAGTTTCTGTTGAAAGATCAGCTGTTAACCTTATGGGGATTCCCTTGTATGTTATTTGTTGCTTTTCCCTTGCTGCTTTTAATATTTTTTCTTTGTATTTAATTTTTGATAGTTTGATTAATATGTGTCTTGGTGTGTTTCTCCTTAGATTTATCCTGTCTCTCTGTGCTTCCTGGACTTGATTAACTATTTTCTTTCTCATATTATGGAAGTTTTCAACTATAACCTCTTCAAATATTTTCTCAGTCCCTTTTTTTTCTCTTCTTCTTCTGGCACCGCTATAATTCGAATGTCGGTGCATGTAGTGTTGTCCCAGAAGTCTCTTAGACTGTCCTCAATTCTTTTCATTCTTTTTTCTTTATTCTGCTCTGCAGTAGTTATTTCCACTATTTTATCTTCCAGGTCACTTATGTGTTCTTCTGCCTCAGTTATTCTGCTATTGATCCCTTCTAGAGAATTTTTAATTTATTTATTTTGTTGTTTATCACTGTTTATTTGCTCTTTAGTTCTTTTAGTTCCTTGTTAAAAGCTTCTTGTATTTTCTCCATTCTATTTCCAAGATTTTGGATCATCTTTACTGTCATTATTCTGAATTCTTTTTCAGGTAGACTGCCTATTTCCTCTTCATTTGTTAGGTCTGGTAGGCTTTTACCTTACTCCTTCACCTGCTCTGTGATTCTCTGTCGTCTAATTTTGCTTAACTTACTGTGTTTGGGGTCTCCTTTTCACAGGCTGCAGGTTTGCTGTTCCAGTTATTTTAGGTGTCTGCCCACAGTGGCTAAGATTGGTGCAGTTGGTTGTGTAGGCTTCCTGGTGGAAGGGACTAGTGCCTGTGTTCTGGTGGATGAAGCTGGATTTTGTCTTTCTGGTGGGCAGGTCCATGTCTGGTGGTGTGTTTTGGGGTGTCTGTGCCCTTGTTATTATTTTAGGCAGCCTCTCTGCTAATCGGTGGGGTTGTGTTCCTGTCTTGCTAGTTGTTTGACATATGGTGTCCCACACTGAAGCTTGCTGGTCATTGAGTGGAGCTGGGTATTGGCATTGAGATGGAGATATCTGAGAGATTTTCGCTACTTGATATTACATAGAGCTGGGAGGTCTCTGGTTGACCAATGTCCTGAACCTGGCTCTCCCACCTCAGAGGCACAGCCCTGATGCCTGGCTGGAGCACCAAGAGCCTGTCATCCACACGGCTCAGAATGAAAGGGAGAAAAATAAGAAAGAAAGAAAGAAGAAGATAAAATAAAATAAAGTTATTAAAATAAAAAATTATTTAAAAAGTAATTTAAAAAAAGAAGGAAAGAAGAGAGCAATCAAACTGAAAAACACATCCACCAATGATAACAAGCTTTTAAAAGTATAATGAAAAGAACAAAAACAAAAACAAAAATGGACAGACAGAACCCTAGGACAAATAGTAAAAGGAAAGCTATACAGACAAAATCACACACAGATGCATACACATACACACTCACAAAAAGAGAAAAAGGCGAAAAAAATATATATATATCGTTGCTCCCAAAGTCCACCTCCTCAATTTGGGATGACTCGTTGTCTATTCATGTATTCCACAGATGCAGGATACATCAAGTTGATTGTGGAGCTTTAATCCACTGCTCCTGAAGCTGCTGGGAGAGATTTCCCTTTCTCTTCTTTGTTCTCACAGCTTCAGGGGCTCAGCTTTGGATTTGGACCCGCCTCTGTGTGTAGGTCCACTGAGGGCGTCTGTTCCCACTCAGAAAGGACGGGGTTAAAGGAGCAGCTGACTGGGGGCTCTGGCTCACTCAGGCCGGGGGGAGGGAGGGGTACAGATGCAGGGCGAGTCTGCGGTGGCAGAGGCTAGCGTGACGTTGCACCAGCCTGAGGTGCACCATGCATCCTCCTGGGGAAGTTGTCCCTGGATCACAGGACCCTGGCAGTGGTGGGCTGCCCAGGCTCCTAGGAGGGGAGGTGTGGATAGTGACCTGTGCTCACACATAGGCTTCTTAGTGGTGGCAGCAGCAGCCTTAGCGTCTCATACCTGTCTCTGGGGTCCACGCTGATAGTAGCGGCTCGCGCCTGTCTTGGAGCTCATTTAGGCAGTGCTCTGAATCCCCTCTCCTCCTGCACCCTGAAATGATAGTCTCTTGCCTCTTAGGCAGCTCCAGACTTTTCCCGGACTCCCTCCCAGCTACCCGTGGTGCACTAACCCCCTTCAGGCTGTGTTCATGCCGCCAACCCCAGTCCTCTCCCTGGGGTCTGACCTTTGAAGCCCGAGTCTCAGCTCGCAGCCCCGCCCGCCCCGGCGGGTGAGCAGACAAGCCTCTCGGGCTGGTGAGTGCTGGTCAGCACTGATCCTCTGTGCGGGAATCTCTTCACTTTGCCCTCCGTACCCCTGTTGCTGTGCTCTCCTCCGCAGCTCCGAAGCTTCCCCCCTCCGCCACCTGCAGTCTCCGCCTGCAAAGGGGCTTCCTAGTGTATGGGAACCTTTCCTCCTTCACAGCTCCCTCCCACTGGTGCACGTCCCATCCCTATCCTTTTGTTTCTGTTTATTCTTTTTTCTTTTGCCCTACCCAGGTATGTGGGGAGTTTCTTGCCTTTTGGGAGGTCTCAGGTCCTCTGCCAGCGTTCAGTAGGTGTTCTGTAGGAGTTGTTACACATGTAGATGTATTTCTGATGTATTTGTGGGGAGGAAGGTGATCTCCATGTCTTACTCTTCTGCCATCTTGAAGCTCTATATTGGATTATTAGATTTATGTAGGTAGATTACAAACTCTCTATACTAGTAAGAACATAGCTTTTTTTATTTTAGTAATAATAACAATGTCTAATAATAGGTATGGAAGTGGAAAAGTATTTCACAGAAACACACAAAAGAAGTAAAGCCTTTTCTGACTCATATAGACAAAGAACGCTTATAGTTCCATTTGTCCAACCTCCAACATGGGTCAAAAGTAAACACTAAATACAAAACTAACTAGATCAGTGTGCAAAAATCTGTTCTCATTTCCAGTTGACACGAAATATTTTCTTATTCAATTTGAGCTTACATATAAGGATAATAGACAAAATAACCAAAAATAGATTAACAAATGTTATTCTCTCTTGTCCCTCATCCAACAGAAAATAGGCATCTATTTTCCTAATAGAAATCACCAAATTGTCAGATGATAAAACCAGATTTTCAACCCTTGTTGCCACTCATGGGGAATAACTTCTTCATCTTGCACAGATCAGATATATACAGAGAAAGCTTTCTCCGTATATAGTTGAGACCAACTCAGTGTTCTGAGACAAGAGTCACTAAGTCTCTGTTGTAGAAAGAGACACAGCAATTACTTTGACTTAGACAAGAGAGGGAAGGAATAATAGACTTAACCAGAAACAAAAACGAAAAGAAAACATTAGAATATTAATAACAACAACAACAACAACTAAAGAAATGGAATGTCAAAAAAAGTAAAGTGCTCCTCCTACTTGGGAATCACTCTGAAAGCCAAGAAAACAAACCTGAGCATCAATTGCCCATGAGGTGCACTCAGTCAATGCACTTTAACTGTCTCCATCAGGTAAATCCACCTGGAGAATTTCAGCATCTTGAGGAACTGGCCATTTACAAGTATTATTTTTAAATAAAATGATTAGAATAAGATTGTTAAGTTAAAAATAAAACAAATCAATGGCATACAGAACAATAAAACTATAACCTTTGGAATTCTCTTTCCAGCGGACAGAAGTGTACAAGTGGACATGTAACTTCTCTGTGTGTGGGCTCTGAGTAGTAGAACACGGGTGTATTCACCTAGATAATTAAATAATCTTCCAATCTTCCTTTCAAAAAAATGCCTCAGTATGGTACATACTCTGTTGTCTTATTTCCAAATTTTTGGTAACTTTTCTAAACACTAGAAAATTCAGTCTTTCTAGTTAGTGGTCATTTGCATATTTTATTTTTTAAATAATATGTAATAGAGATTCTTTTTAAATCTGACTAAAATTGGAATATGTTTCTCAATATGTTCATTTTTATGTTCTGAAATTATTACTTTCATTGTCTCATTGTTCAAGATTTCATCTTATACACTAATCATTAAAATGCTCAATAAGTTGGGACAAAAATTGATTTAAATTTAATTCAATTTGAATTATCATACTTTTCTAATTCAAAGGATATCAATGTGTCCTTCTTGGGGAATGAAAAGTAATTACTGTAAAACCCATAAAAACAAAATTTAGTGATCACACAATTTGATATACACACACAGTCTGCCAGAATTTTTGATATATATGTAGATATATATCAATGTTATCTACATATATGCATATATATCTAAAATTCTGGTATGGATATCATACATACACTTTACATAGATATATAAGTAGATATATACATATGTCATGTATACATGTAAAGTAGTATTTTAATATATAAGTTTAGGTGTTTAGTATAGTTATATATATTTATATATTATACATTTTGTGTATTTACATAAATTTAGTATATAGATTTAGTATATTTATATATACATAAACTTAGGGGGTTCATACCATTATTTAATACTCTTATTAGATGTTTAACACTAACCTTCATTTTTGTCATTTTCTTTCATTCAAAATATTGTAAATTGAAAGTAGCCAAGAATTTTCAACTATTAAAACACAATATGTTCACAAAACTTACTTTGCAAAGGTAATGTCCCTCTTCTCATTGACAACATATGGAGGTAGGTATCTGTTCCTGTTATTTATGTCTAGTGTATTTAAGAAACAGAGAAAGAGATAATCCCTGGAGTTACCATCCATAATGAACACTTGAACTGTTTCATATAACAGTTTCATTACTTTTGTCAAGAGCATTATTCTAAAACAATGGAAACCTGAAGAAAATCTCCCACCTCTTTGAAGGGAATAGATTTTGAGACTAAAAGAGCATACAGAGAAGGAATACTAATCTTTATTTCTATTTTTAAAAGCCATTGTTTTAATAAATGCTGGAGAGGGTGTGGAGAAAAGTGAACCCTCTTGCACTGTTGGTGGGAATGTAAATTGATACAGCCACTATGGAGAACAGTATGGAGGTTCCTTAAAAAACTAAAAATGGAACTACCATACGACACAGCAATCCCACTAGTGGGTGTATACCCTGAGAAAACCATAATTCAAAAAAAGTCATGTACCACAAAGTTCACTGCAGCACTATTTACAGTAGGCAGGACAAGGAAGCAACCTAAGTGTCCATCGACATATGAATGGATAAAGAAGATGTGGCACATATATACAATGGAATATTACTCAACCATGAAAAGAAATGAAATTGAGTTATCTGTAATGAGGTTGTTGGACATAGAGTCTGTCATACAGAGTGAAGGAAGTCAGAAAGAGAAAAACAAATACCATATGCTAACACATATATATAGAATAAAAAAAAAAGGTTCTGAAGAACGTAGGGGCAGGACAGGAATAAAGATGCAGATGTAGAAAATGGACTTGAGGACACGGGGAGGGGGAAAGGTAAGCTGAGATGAAGTGAGAGAGTGGCATTGACATATATATATATATACTACCAAATGTAAAATAGATAGCTAGTGGGAAGCAGCCGCATAGCACAGGGAGATCAGCTCGTTGCTTTGTGACCACCTAGAAGGATGGGATAGGGAGGGTGGGAGGGAGATGCAAGAGGGAGGAGATATGGGGATATATGTATATGTATAGCTGATTCACTTTGTTATACAGCAGCAACTAACACAATGTAAAGCAATTATACTCCAATAAAGATTTTTTTTAAAAAAAAAGCAATTGTTTTTTCTTATCTCAAACTTACACACATAGAGGAATGTGTTCCATAAATAATTAACAATTTTTTAAAGTGATTTCTATATTTGCACTATTATCCTTTTATTCTTCTTATTCTTTTTTCTTATTGTTTTTATGAGAATTGAATAGACTGTAAGTCAAGTAAAAGTAAGGGAATTTTGCCTATCAATTTCCTAATTATTTTTATATACTTGCTTGCATTTCAGGTTAGACACTCCCATGCCTACTTCTTGAGAATAATGGGAAATTTGCTTTGGGCTGTATATTGGCCAGTAGTCACCAATTTGGATGAGGGAGGAGATAGGAGAAGGGAAGGTATTAGTCAGGTTCTTCTGCCCTGGTGGAATGCCAAGAAAGATGGAGAGGGTGTGGGCTGGGCTGGAAAGAACACTCTATGTTTGATTTATAACAAATTGCTCTTTGAAAGTTTTATAAAAATCAAAAATAAGAAGTGAAGTAAACTAGGCTAAATAAATTAGACTTAGAGGTTTACATGTTCTCCTATGGTTGCTGGAAAATTGCTTTTTCTAAGCAATGCTGAGACTTTATTATAAGGTTGCAGAAAGCTCATTAGGCAAGAAATTCTTGGAATCTCTTTTTTGGTTTATAGCAATTAGCTGTTTGAATTCAGCCTTATTTTTTTGTAGCAATTAACTTTGTGGAAAAATCCCCTGTTAAAGTATCTTTGGACAATGTTCACAAAACTATCAGTGATTGTTTTCTTATAACTCTTTGCTATTTCTTTGGCCCTTGTGTTGCTGTTGTTACAAAATAATTTTTCCACATAAGAGGGCCAATTTCCCATTGTTGTTGAACTAAGAGACTAGAAGGATGGGATTATAAATGCATTATATATACATTTCCGTCTGCTGGGTTAGCTATGAAAAACAATGTGGTATTCTGACTGTCACAATCTTGTGACTTGTCATTTAATACCATTCCCTATGAATGCTGTTTCCTAGAAGAGGAAATCAAAAAATGTTCTTTTGACCACTGAGAATTTAATTCATATTCATGAGTCCTCAAAAACTACTTCTAGGTTATTAAGATTGATTGAGCTTGATTCTTCCAAAGATGAGGGGCATACCTCCTAATTATTGAGACATTCAGTTATAGAATAATGTCATTTATCTATCCATAGCCATATCTTTATTAGTTTGTATCTATCAATATACAGCCATCTACTTATGTCTATCAAAGCTGATTCTGAAATATCTATCCATAATATATCTATCATAATACCTATCCATAACTAATCTATAGTTAGCCTGTTTCTTTTGCTTTTACTCCCTTTGCCCATTATGGCTCCCAGACAGGGACAGAGCTAATATACTGGAACAAAGAAAGACAGGCTGAAATGTCACTTTCTTCCAGTGGGAAGCAATGGAAAGTGTACCGGTCCACTTCAAGTGGACTTCGGAAGGGAGAGGAAGACAGAAGCAGAGCTAGGAGATAAGACGCTGCAGTCTTTTCTCACGGTCTTGTGAATCAATCTTGGGTAGCATGTATGGAGCTAGGCAACACCTCGATAAAAATTATGAGGCATCGGGCTTCCCTGGTGGCGCAATGGTTGAGAATCTGCCTGCTGATGCAGGGAACGTGGGTTTGTGCCCCGGTCCGGGAAGATCCCACATTGCTGCGGAGCGGCTGGGCCCGTGAGCCATGGCCGCTGAGCCTGCGCGTCCGGAGCCTGTGCTCCGCAACGGGAGAGGCCACAACAGTGAGAGGTCCGCGTACCGCAAAATAAATAAACAAACAAACAAATAAATAAATAATGAGGCATCTGTGGACATCAAAGCGACAGGCCTGTTTCTCAAACACACTTTATGTTACAGACTCCTTGAAGAAGTCTAACAAGCCCAGGTGGAGGTGGACAGATGAATTGGAAGCCATGTTCTTGGTTCCCATAGTCTGTAGTGGTGTGAGGATTATTGGTGGTTGAGGTTCCTACTTCTTTGGTAGGGAAATAAGGAAACGCTGAAATGATCAGTGGACCAGTGGAGGATCGATGTAACCATGGAGGCCTGGGGTTTCCACAAAGACAATATAAGGGACAAGGACTTCCCCAAAGTCAATATGCTTGTAGGATTATGCAGTGCAGCAGGCTATGTCTAAAGGGGGCCCCAGAGTCAAAGAGGATCTTAGATAGAAAAACATCATATTGAAAATCAGACTGCATGTGGGTCTCTTTCCTCCATAAAACTATGAAAATTCCATCTACCTGTACACCATCTTACAGAAGAACACGGGGAAGCTGAGACTATCTTTACTTTTATGTTTAACACAATTCTCTGAAGGTTCAAATGAAAAAAAAATATGACAAATAATTGAATATATTTTTTCATGTATAAATTTGGATCATTTTTTATCCTGACAATTTCACTCAAGTCCAAGACATTCCAAAAAGGAGATTGTAATGAAAAGAAACATGTAAAGTGAGACGTTAAAATACTGACGCATTTTAAAAGTCTCTTTCCCTCCTCAGTCACTACTCAGTGATGTAGGAATCATGAGAAATGTTAAATAAGTTGTAGGAATGATTGGAGCTAACTTTCCTTTCTCACCTAAATGATAGTGGATATAAATTTGTGATCTCACATATACATAATATATACGAAAAGCTTGGAAATCTGTGTAGATGGTGGAAGATAAAGTAAGAGGCTTTTAATTTTATTTATTTATTTTTTTGCAGTATGTGGGCCTCTCACTGTTGTGGCCTCTCCCGTTGCGGAGCACACGCTCCAGACGCGCAGGCTCAATGGCCATGGCTCACGGGCCCAGCCGCTCCGCGGCATGTGGGATCTTCCCGGACCGGGGCACGAACCCGTGTCCCCTGCATCGGCAGGCGGACTCTCAACCACTGCGCCACCAGGGAAGCCCAAGAGGCTTTTTAAAGTTATTTGAAAAAACTGTTTTGAAAAATGTCTCTGAAAGCCAAATTAATATATTCCCATTGTAAAAAATTTAGAAATACAGAACTTCATATAGAAGAAAATAATCCGTGAATACCTTGTGTTGTAATCTTATAGGGAAGAGTGTGAATGAGGGACAGTACTGTATTTCAGAGAATTCAATAATTACAGCCACAAAGCTACTTCATTTTTGTAGCTTTTCTTTGTTCACATTTCGGGTAAATTCAGGCTCCTTTTACACAAACCAATAATCTGTTTCGAGCTATTTTAAGACTTCCTTTGTGTCTTGGAAAGTGATTTTGGCTGAGTATGAAAATGTACCCTCATCCCCGTTCAGCTTCTCTGTGATGAGTTGGTGTTGGATTTGCAGGTATTTTTTTTTTAAAGTGAAGTCATAAGAGGAGGAGGCTGGTTCTGTAGGCCACTCAACTACTTAGCTATAGGAAGAGCTAAAGCCACGTCTGGTGTCTCCTGACCACCTGTCTGTGTCCTTTCCAGCACACTGTCCATCAGACAAGTTCATGAAACATAATTTCCAAGTCCAACCCAAGTTAGAACTTTCTGTTTAGAAGGATGAGCCTTTCTCACCTCTGGCAATGCCTGGGAAATTCTATCATCACTACTGGTGGCTTCTGAGGACAGGAGAAATCTGCTCTGAAATAGCCCAAATACACTGGTAGGCATGATTCTTTGAATGGTTAAGCTGATCTCTGCAAAGCTCCCGGTAGAGATGAAGCAGAGGAAGACACTTTATATCCCTCGTTTCCTTAAACTGCATGGGGCAGGCAGTATAACGGGCTTTGTTAGTATTGATAACTGGGAGAGTGTCCCATAGGGAAGTTTCCTCTCCCAAACATTCTCTTTCCACTATTGTCTCCACTCCGTTCCTCCTCTACTCTCTTCCTAGCCCTTCCACACCTCTTCTATCTAGTATCTTACTTTCATTAGGAATTATTACCCTTCCCTGGACTAAAAGAAGCTCTTTTAAATTCAAAGATAGTTTCCCTAATAGAATGATAGGGATTGCAGATGTTTTAATTCAACCCTCCACAAAGAAATAAATCGTTTTCAAGCACAGACTTAAATATGGACTACGTTAGAAAGATTTTTTTTGCTGTTATGTATTAAATTGTGTACTTTCCTGCATATGCATGTGATATAGGTATGAACAGTCTCACATAATTTCTTAGTTAATGAAACAAGTATCTAGTGTATTGTTCTAATTAGAGGTTGAAAAATGGTTAATGATACGTGTGTCCTTATTAGAAAGACCATATTATCCATGTAGAAGTGACTAAGAGAGGCTAACAACAGACACTGTCTCAGTGTTTTTATTGTCTTTATGAATAATGACACTAAATGATGTGCACTGAAGTTTCACTGCCTTCACAGCCCCAGGACAAGGTAGCAGCAGTACCACCAGCTGTAATTTGGATTCTGAATACCATCACACATGTTGTTCATAAGCATACAAAAGATAATTTTCTGGTTCTCAAATACAATATTTTTCTTAAAATCCCAAAATACTCTCAAGGTTCATATGAAAGAAAATATAACAGTACTTTAAGGTAATTTCCATGTATAAATTTGCTCCAGTTTTTACCTTGAGAAATTTAGGTTAATATGGGTTTAACCTTAGTAACTATGCATGGAAGCAACCTAAATGTCCATCAACAGAGGAATAGATTCAGAAGATGTGGTATATATATACAATGAAATATTACTCAGCCATTAAAAAAGAACAAAATAATACCATTTGCAGCAACATGGATGAACCCAGAGATTTGTCATACTGAGTGAAGTAAGTCAGACAGAGAAAGACAAATATCATATGATATCGCTTATATGTGAAATCTGAAAAAAGGGTACAAATGAACTTATCTACAAAAGAGAAATAGAGTTACCAATGTAAAAAAGAAACTTATGGTTACCAGGGGGTAAGAGGGGGAATGAATTGGGAGATTGGGATTGACATATACACACTACTATATATGAAATATATAACTAATATGGACCTACTCTATAACACAGGGAATGAAAATGATTGGCTATATGTATAAGTGTAACTGATTCACTTTGCTGTACACCTGAAACTAACACAGTATTGTAAATCAACTATACTCCAATAAAAATTTAAAAAATAAAATAAAATAAAATCTGGGGACTGAGAGTTTTAAAATATATATATAACAGTACTTTAATGGAACTTCCATATATAAATTTGTTTCAGTTTTCACCTTAAGAAATATTAAGTTAATATGGATTTAACCTTAGTAATTACTCAAAAACATTGTAATTGGTATGAAAGGCTCCTTGATCATATTATATATACATAAAACAACAGTCAAAATAATAGCAAGGGAGAGCAACAAACTCAAAACTACTTAAGCTATATATATATATATATATATATAGGTATGAACTATATATAGCCTGTCTAGACATGCAGACTTAAACAATGTCATCAGTATTCTATTAGCTTTCTTGGTGTTTAGCTCTGACCATACGTCCAGTAGAAATGGCCTCTTTCCAACAAAAACTCCACATTTCTCACTGGCTTTTATTGGCCTGTCTTGGCCCTCGTGCCCACACAGTGATCACTGTAACTGGAGATACCCTATGTAAGGCATAGAAATCCCTTCAAACAGGGTAAGTCACAGACTCAGAGTTAGAAAATAGTGTTCCCAAAGAAATTTGGAGTACTATTACAAGAGGAAAGAAAGATGGTTGGTAGGAAGGAGAGAATTGCTGTTCATTCACTCACTTATTTAATTAACATTTATTGTATGTCTATGATGAGCAAGACACAAGTCTTGGCACTGGGAACAAAGCAGTGACTAGAACAAGAAAGCTCGGGTTCTCCAGACACTTTCATTTGTGTAAGAGGATGGACAGTAAGCAAGTACTCAGATAACAATATAATAGATGAGGCTAAGGGGCATGAAGAAAAGTAAGAGACTAGAGAACAACAGGCCACATTATGTTCAATAAAGTGGCTGTTAAACAGTATTCAGAGAAGAATTCACAACAATATTAAATGTAGGGTCTACTACTATTTTTCAGTTGTAAATTAAAATGACATAATTCTAAAGTATAAATATATTTCTACTAAGCCTAAAAGAAATGTTTGAATACCTGTGATTTGCAGTAATTTATATAGATTTTTCTCCACGTGTATACACACAGACACATATATTCCCCTAAGTATGTATGTATATGTCCGAGACAGAATTTAATATGAGAGTGCATGTAATAAAAATTGTATTATGAATTATCTTCATCATTAGTGAGTTATTTGTAAAAAACTATCTGTGGTGGCTAACTTGCCTTTGATAGAGAACAATATAACTGGCCTTTACATGTATCAACCCTGTGACTTAGCCAACATGCTCTCTCAAAGAAATAAATTTTGAAAATATTATTATGAGTTTACTTCCATTAAAAGAAAAGTAAAATTATAATAAATTCATTTGGGGACATAAATAAAATATTTAAACTTAATGTTGTTAGTTTTAATAAGGAGACTTTTTCAACATTTTTGAATTGCTATAATGTTCTGAAAAAAATTAATCATGAAAATGCATGTAAACACTGATATAAGAATATATATTTTTCTTTTTGCCTTATTTTCCAATATGATTTGAAAGAGCTAGCACATAGAAGATGTTCAAAAAAGGATTTGTTGAATGACTGCATGAACAGGTAAATCGTAGCCTCCAGTTACATCATTCATGGAAAGGAATCCTAGGCTTCTGTTGAAATTTTTTGCTTTCATTTCTCATCTTAAAAGTCCAAGTCGGGCTTCCCTGGTGGCGCAGTGGTTGAGAGTCCGCCTGCCGATGCAGGGGACACGGGTTCATGCCCTGGTCCGGGAAGATCCCACATGCCGTGGAGCGGCTGGGCCCGTGAGCCATGGCTGCTGAGCCTGCGCGTCTGGAGCCTGCGCTCCGCAACGGGAGAGGCCACAACAATGAGAGGCCCGTGTACCGCAAAAAAAAAAAAAAAAAAAAAAAAGTCCAAGTAGGCCAGATATTTAGCTTACTAAAGAGTAGGTAATGAAACAAATGGTCAGAATAGCATCATAGCATGAGTTAAGAAAGTTTTATGACAATACTTTGCTCCTGGGATATTAATTTCATAGTTCTTTTTATGGGACTAGAGTGCATTTTTGGTATTTTAATATTACTATTAATTAATACTTATGGAGCATTTACTACACTGTCCTCAGTCCTTTACACACATTGAATATAAAATCTTTTTAAAACTTTAAGAGATGAGGAAATCGAGTTACTCAGAGGCTAAACAACTTCACACACGTATTGGGTAAAGTCTGGTACAAACCCAGAGAGTGGGGCTTGAGAGTCAGCGATATTAACCATGTTGTTCCTATTCTGCCTAGGTGTATCCAGTTTTTTAAGTAACCATAAAATATTACACAAAACACTGACTCTTACAAAAAAATAGTCCGTATTTTCTTCTAGTGACAAAAAAAGACTTTACCAAAAAAAAGACTATAGGCTTCCTACTGAGTACGACTAATCTTCTTAGAACTCCATAAGATTTTAATAAACTAAAAAATTTATTAAATATTATACAGACTCCAAAATCAATATTTAGCACACATACCTGGATAACAGAGGAGTTTTTTTTTTTTTTCTCAATAGAGCAAACAGGGAGAACCTAATAATTTCATCTTATTTCCATAGCGTTTTTAACATGGTTTCTGAAGACTGTTGCTTGCTGTTCATAAGATTTAAAGATAATGTTGCAGGGTTGTCATAGACATAGCTAAATAAATGAACTAAGAGAGTTTTCTGACGGCAGTGTTCTCCTAAGCTTATAATATTTTATGGCTCTTCATGGTCTTAGGTGAGATACCCTAGACTCTTTCAGATTTAGTTTGAGGCTTTGTTTTCGTTGCTTAACTATTTCAAATGAGTTTCCACTTGAGTACGAAAGAACACAGACATATGTGAGATGCTCTTTACACTAACTTAAAATTTTTATAAAATTAAAAAATGCCTATTGAGCACTAAGCTAGCAGTTCTACACTTGCTTTGTTTCATCTGAGAAAAGTACAACTCAGAGCCCATTTCACAGATGAGGAAGTGGACACTTTTGTGAAGTAGCAGGTGAAGATACAGGATTTGGGTCTCAGTCTGTCACACTCATACTTCAGAGCTCAAGCGTTTCATCATTGAGCCCTACTGTCTTTCCAACTTTATTAAGTAAAGGATGGAAGTTTTTCATCACTGAACATTGACATGTTCTCAGATGTTGTATAGTGAAACTAAGGCAATATTTTCTCTGTAAATGGGTACAGAAGTTAAAATCATTATCGTTTATAGAGTTTTAAAATTTCAAGAACTAGCTTGACTTGTATGTGAAACTAAGAGGTAGAATTAAAAGAATTAAAAAGAACATTTATTTAATTAAAGAGAATGGGGATCCAATGACAGCTGCCTAGGTGGTCGATTTGCTTAATGAGCCTCAACTTCACAAGAGGGGTAAGAATGATATCTATATGAAGGATTTCCTGAGAAACTTAAACTTACGTACATAGATTAAATGAGTGTTTTGTGTACCAAGCACACAGTAAACACTCAATAAACATGATTGTCACTTTCCTTTCTTTGTTTTATATCTTGAATTCTTGTGTATGGAACTTCTAATTTTCTTGGCATCCAAAGACATTGTTTTAGTGATTGATTAAATGTGCACTACATTTCAAGTACCATGCAAAGCACCTGAGTTATTTTATACAATCCTCTAAAGCTATGATGTGGGTACTGTTCTCATTCTACAAAAAATAATCTAAACCTTAAGAGTGTTTAAATAACATCATCTAAGGTCATTCACTTGTAAACGTAGACTTGGATTTAATATGCTTACATAGACAGGCATTTATATCAAAAAACTACCATTTACTAGCAGATATCTTGCATACAAAACATGTGAAAGATATATGTTAGATTCTGATTCCCTGCTCCAACACTTCCTCACTGAGGAAATGATTATAATCTAATCAAAATAAACATCAGAATAATATCAGGCTAGTATGGGTTTTGTTTCTGTGTATCCCATTTTGCTTTATCCCATGTTTTATTCTCTGTAGTATCTATTTTTGGGGGGCAAAAAAATCTTTTATTACCAATTACCAATTTGGTTATGAAACTTGCTTATAAAAACAGTCTTTTAGAATTAAATGTTTACTGATTTACTTCTAAAGATATACTCCCCTACAATATGCTCCGTAAGATGTTTATTATCACCTTGTAAACTTCTCGTTCCTCTAACCTTTCATTTAAGTGTACATTTTATGTGCTATGAATAATCTTCCTTTCGTGATGTAGTGATGAATCAGTATCTGAACCCTTTCTTGGCTGGAAGAATATCATCCTGAATCAAATATTGTACAAGCATGATATTATAATCAAAAGTCTTGTAGCTAATTTTCTGGAATAGTTAAGACATGTTAAAGAACTCTCAAGTGTATGGAAGCAAACACTATTTTCTTATAATGCATTGTAAAACAGCTAAAGAAAAGTGGGTTTATCTTCAAAATCCTATTATAGGAATAGGTTTAATATAGTTAAACCTATTAGGTTTAATAGGTTTAAATATAGTTTAATTTACATGGACTATTAAACCTTTGATTAAAGTTGGAAAGTCTTCTGAGTTTAGAATATTAACTTACCTGAATGTAGAAGAAATTCTCACTATGTTTCAAGAGGCAATTATCCTATGTCACCTCTTTTTATGGTTCAAGTAGAGTTAGTTGCATTGCTCTCCTTTAAAATGTATGTTTTTTTCACCGACAAGTTATGTCATTATGACTGAACCTTTTCTCAGAGACTTCTATCACTTTAACAACTTGAGGTTTCAAACAAAATTTAAGAAATTATTTTTAATGAAATTTCTGTCAGTCAGAGGACTCAAGATGTACTAAAAGCACAACAATTTCAAACACATTTGATTTTAAGCACTTTACAAATGATGGAAATCTTGATATTTTACTATATCAACACAAGTATTAATTTTTTATTGGAATACCATTTTTGATTAATGTAATTAAACACTAATGATAATTATAAGCAAGCTCATCTTTTAGGGTATGAGTATAATGATTTTTAATAATCACTCAGTTATTTAAATTCTTATGATTTTAGTGTATATTGAAATTATCTGTGAGGCTTAAGATGAAAAATGTTTGTGTCATTTAAATTTCTTTCAGAAAATGGATTCATCAAGAAAAGTGTTTAAAAAATCATTGATAGGACTCTGACAGAATAAGTAGTCATTTACAAAGCAATTTTAGGGTCATGGATCCCTTTAATAACTTATCAACACATACACGGTGAGTATCTGCCATCTGCCAGCTCCAGGGCTGGCTTGGAGGGTGTACAACCCTTTCAGTCAAACAGGGCCCCATTCTCAGAAGCATCTCACACATGATTTAATGCTGCTTCTGTTTTGAAATTCTTAGTAACTTCTGAACAAGGAGCTTCACATTTTCATTTTGTACTAGGCCTAGCAAATTATGTAACTGGGTTTATCTGGCCCTGTGTTCTGCCTGAGCTCTGACCTCAGGAAGTTCCAGCCTACCCGAGAAAGACAGCAAAGAAGTAGACAAATAAATCTGTAATTAAAAATTACAGTGAGTATCATGAAAAAAAAGGAGTGTTATTATAAAGATTAAGGGAAAGAATGTTAATCTACTTTAAATTGTTTGGTCTAGAATGGCCTATTTAAAACAGTGAAATTTGAGGTAGTACCTGAAGTATGAACAGGAAATATTCCTACAATAATTCAGGGAAACAGCCTTCCATGCTTAGGAAATACATTGAGTGAATGGCCTAAGACAGGTGTGACAATCAGAGTGATGTTCTTTTGAGGAGCTGCCCACCTGTCGGACTATTCCAACCATCAATGCCTTGAGAGTCTACCTCAGCTTCAATGAGCCACCTCTCCCAAAGTCCATCTCCTTCGCAGGGCGTACCACATATGCACGTCAAACTCCATCTTAACTTCTACTTCTGGAGAACCCAACTTGTACCAGTTGGTACCAGAAGTGGTCCAAGAATTCAGACTATGGGTGTTACTACAGTCCATATATTGGAAGACATGAAAGCTGATAGCTTTGAGTGGGACCCAGGAGGAATTGTCTCTATAGCAAGTCTAGGCTACAGTACAAGCAATCTGTGGTTTGGGCCATAAGATACATAAGACCCTATGTTGTTGGGAAAAGGTGCCCATGGGGAACTTATGGCAAACCCAGGTGAGAGAATTAGATTGGCCACTGTGATTCTATACCAAGGCCATGATATCTGGATCAGGAAATTGTATATGTTTTGAACAATAGCTGCTGGCATATTACTTGGCCCTGATAGCGATAGAATGTCTGACCAAGGGACACCAAGTGACCATGAAGCCAGAACTGCTCTCCACGTATTGGGCCCTCTCAGACCCATCAAAACATAATCGAGAAGACCCAGCAACAATCCAATGGAAGATGGAAGTGTAACATTAAGTATTGAGGACAAATAGGTCTAGAGTACACAGGCAAGCTGTCTGAGGAGGAAGATGGGGCCCCATGACACACACCACCATTGCTGAACTCAATGGCTCTCCCTCAGCTCCTGCCTGTGGCTGTATAATGGACCCTATACAACCAGCTGGGAGAGGAGAAAAAGGCCAAGCTTGTGTTATAGATGGGTCACCTTGGCATGTGAGTACAAGCCAAAAATGAACAGCAACTACACTACAGCCTGGTCTTGAAAGATAGCAGCAAAGGAAAATCACCCAATGGGTCAAGCTTTGGGTGGCACACTTGGTCATACACTTTGTGTGGATATAAAAGTAGCCTAAGGTTAGAATATATATGGCCTGGCTGGATTAATTATTGCTTCAGTTCCTATAATATAATCAAATATAACTATGACTTTCAAAAAGAACTTTGATTGTTTTAACATCCAGGCTTATTCACCATTTCATATTGAGAAAGGTCTAAATTTACTATGCTATATTAAACTATACATAATATATATATTAAACATGCTAGTATAACATATATACTATACATATGATACTATATTTACCTAATTTACTATGTAGGTTGAGAGTTAAATTTTGCATAAAAATAAATATATACGTGAGATGTTTGCACAATTTAAAAAGAAAATACATGATTAAAATTGATCAATTTATGAGCTCTTTGAATGGAATAAACTCTTTGAATATGGCTGATTTGGTGGTAGGACATATATTTAACAATGTTACTTTTAATAACTGTAGCAAAATATCGTGAATTTTTAAATGATTTAATGTTAAGGAAAACATTAGTGCTGATAAGTGTCATTCATTATTAGTGTTTTGCTTTGAGTATATAGTAGTATTAGCTATTACTTGTTGCACTCTCACTATATGCCAGTTAGTTAGGATTTTATTATTCTTGTTTTACAAAAGAAGAAACCGAGACTTAAGAAGCAGTTTCCCAAGATTACACAGCTAGAAAATGGTAGAACTGAGACTGAAATATGGTTGCCTTTGCCAAAGCCTGTGCCCTCATGTACTGTGCTGTTCAGTGCTAGTGCAGGGAGTTTGAATGGATTTAACCTAATATAGTTTTTAGAACAATAAAGTAAATTCTCATCAAAGACCTAATTATCTAAATAATTCCAAAAATTGTAATGTTTAAACAGATGGTATAACTCTGTAATAGAATTAATGTTTTCTCATTATACTTGTAAATTTATAATTAGAAGACTAAATATATTGGTATAAATGTACCTTCAAAAGACTTACAATATGATTAGATTATTTTTCTGTCCTAATAAAATGGGGCTTTGAGAGGTTTTATTGTGGCACATTTGTGAGTTTTGTAATTTGTCATAAGTTGTTCCACATTTCTCTTTGGGGTTTGAGTCTTGTTTGTTTCAGGAGAGAATGAGACTGTCCTTCACACTGACAAGAAGACTATTGTGTTTAGCTTCCCTGAAGGGCAAAGTATCCTGTACCATAGTAGTCACTGTAAGCGGACATGGTAAGAAGATTTAATGGCTGTTTCCACCATTGTTTCCATTTAAATTGTTGTAGTAGGCTCTGATTAGCCACCAGATGCTAGAAGCTGTCAAGGTGCTAATGGCTTACCTCATAAAAGCATCACATAGGAAACTGAAATATATACAAGCAAAATTCCTTGATATTTTCATGAGGGTTGATTGGTTTCTTAGCAATCTTTATAGTCATCCCTAAACTTACTTTTTTTTGTAAGGTTTTTTCTAAGCTAAATAACATAATTGTTTCCAGATACACCAAAGTCTTAAGCAGAAAACATGTCCACACACAAACTTGAAAGGTAGTAAGGAATTCTGATTCATTAGACCATATCTGAAAACATACCCAAGACTATCTCTTTTGTACCATCTCTTTTGGCACTTCTGGAGTTTTGAAACTATGCTGATCCATCACTTCAGAGGAGAATATTCAAAGTGGAGGGTTTTCTTGATAATAACTTTTCAACGTGACTCAAAGAACCTCTAATACAAGGTGTCAAAGACATGGCTCGGTAGTGGTTATTTGTAGTATAGCGCAATATCTTACAAGGAATCTTTATCTGTCCTCAACTGAGCTTGAGAAATTTGTGAATATGAATCTTATCTGAACTTTCGCAATGATATCCGACTCCTCTGTAAGAACTATGAAAACTGTGAAGGTCTACATGAAGCAAACTGTCCGCAAGACAGCACAGGCCTCTTCCCCTTCCAAACCAGAAAGAGAGATCGATTTCTTGGTGTTCACATCACAATGTTATATATGATCCCCTTTTACACTGAGTCAAGAACATCTAGAAGATTGAAAAAGATTAATTAAGGCCATGGCTCCACCTCATATTATCTTTTTTCATTGTTATTGCTGGAGTAGCTTTTACTAGAATTATGAGTTGCATAAAGATGGATTCTTGCAGTTATAACTGGGGACACAAAACCTTTGTAATAGAAGACCAGAGTAAACTTGAGTCAGTCACTAAGTAAGGGAGGGATTTTCAGGATGATTGGATACATATAAAACCCTTAGAAGTATATCTGAGTACAGTAGTAATGGCTTTTGATTATGCATGCTGCAGTGTTACAAAAGAACTATTTCTCCTCTGATAACTCTGGAGCAAATTCTGAAAATGTAAGTACTTGATTTCTATATCTATTACTTATAACAAAGAAATGGCTTTGTAAAGTTTAAAGAGTTTGCTTAGCTAAGCAGAAATACTAGTTTACAGTACAGGGATTCACAACTAGAGCTCTTTTTGTCATGGTTACTTTGTTGTTTGGTTTACAGGTTGTTTTATAAGTTATAGAATTTTAAGTGTGGCTTATTTCAGAGTATTAGTTGTAACAACAAAGCATTGCTTTCTTCAAAATTGATCTTGTTCTGAAGTTAATTCCAAACAGTATCTATAAAGAAACATTGTTAGTCTTTTCGGGAGTGCTATTTTGTGAGTATCTTAAGGTTAAAGATTCTGAACATACCTTTAAAAATAAATTTGTGAAACTTTCACTTTGGAAAAAAATCATTTTATATTCACATCATCTGTTCCTGTGTTAGAAGCAGAAAGCCAAGTTCAGTAGAAGAAGCAACCGTTGAAAATCAGCAAATTATACTTGATTTCAGAATCAAAATTTTCTCAACCCATCAGTCAAAATTCTAAGAAAATATTTGTCACATATTGAAATACTCATTGGAATTTGGAATATGTCTTCAGTTTGAAGCCAACCCACCACTTTCAATATTAATGTGTTAACAGCTGCTATAAACCTAGTAATACAGACACTGAGAGATTTTGAAATAATTTTATAGAGTTGAAATAATATTAATAACATAGAAATTATATATCTTTGGGACACAGATAAGTTTGTTTTAAGTATAAATATAGATTAGCTTTCTTTAAATATTTTTTAAATCGAATTCAATGCAATGTCTCTTAAAACTTATCCCATCACATACTTAATTTTTTATTTATGCTGAAATCTTCATGTAGATTTATTATTCAGAAGGAGAAATGTAACATTATTATTATGGGTCTTGAAATCCCCCCTAAAGCTTGAAACTTTGTATAAGAAAATTTCTCCTGAACAGAAGAGAATTATTCTTTTAAGACTATGTGTGCAATGCATCCAAAGGGGAATGTGTAATCTACTATTGTGCTACCGTAGTCACCTGCAGGTCTTAGAAAGAGGGAATGCTAAAGGCCATCTGTTCTTCTTGATATTCAAGTTCATTTATTTAAGTATATCTCCCAGCGTAAATCACATAGCCTCTCACAAACTTCAATAGAAAAGGAAAGGCATGAGAAAAATGTTTCTTTCTCTGGTAGCCTTGAAGAGTGAAAAACTCAATAGCGTTTCTCCTGAATCTTAGTATTTTTATTGATTTTTCTTGAATTATTAATGCAATAATACTTAATTTTATATCTTTCTTCTTTCCCAGACTGTTCCATCTGTACCTCAATACCAAGAAACCAAAAAGTGTTTAATTTTAGAGATAAGATGAGATACATTTCTAATCTCTATTTGTATACTTAAGTCTATTTGCAACAAGTGGTTTCTAAAAAGCTATTATCACCTTCATAACATGAAGGTGTTCCAGTTCTATATTTTTGTACAATAAACCATCTCAAACATAGAAGTTTACACAACAATGTATTATTATCTTTCATAGTTTGGAGGGTTGACTGGGTTCAGCTGGATGGTTCTCACTAGAGGTCCCTCATGGAGTTATATACGGGTGGAGGGTAGGGCTGGAGTTATTTGAAGGTGCACTGCATTAAAGATTCAAGTTGTCTGCTTCGCTCAAATGTCTGGATCAGAACTGAGATAGCTGGAAGAGTCAGGGGCTGGCCAGTCATATCTCTAAGTGGCCTTTCCAGATGGCTAGCTTGGCCTTCCTCACAGCATGACAGTTTCAGGGTGGTAAGAATTATTACATGTCATCAGCTAAATTCTCCCAAAGCTAGCTTTCTAAGAGACTTAATGCAGAAGATTCAAGGTTTCTTCTGTCCTTGCCTTGGAAATCACTCAGTATCATTTTCCCCATATTGTATTGGTAAAAAAAAAAAAGTTACAAAGTCAGCCCACACTTTAGGCAGTAGAGGAGAGCACACAGATGAATACCAGAAGGTGAGATTCATCGGTGGAGATGAGCTACTACACAGGATATGATAAAATTAAAATCAGATCCTTAAAAACCATTAAGAAACTCAAAATAGCTTAATTACTTTCATAATATCTAATTTGACTCATTAAAAGAAAAAAACATTACCTCTCCTTATTTTATCAGTGACAAATTGTAGCCAAGAAGATGAAATGATCTACTGAAATCAAGGTAGAACCTGGTTTCCAACTCCTACATTAAGGATTTAGTTGAATTCATTAAAAAAAAAAGTTTGGTGTACTTTAATTTGTTTTTAATTTTAAAAAGAGTTTGTTAATATTTTGAATTTAATTTATGTATTCATGTGGCTACATGCACCTTTTTTTATTTTACAGGGATTCCTCAGGATTACTGATCATGAACTTTATCTTATTATGAGAGTGGGCAGCTGCTAGATTCAATCAGATGCTACTTAGCACAGGAAAAGACGGAAATGTTAACAGAGATTCTCCCTCTCTCCCAGGGCTCTGGACTAACCACCACCTGCTCAGGATAAACTAAACTCACTACAGGTTCAATTCTGTGTTCTGGTCATCAGATGAGAGAAAAATGCCAGAGTGCCAAACAGTGAAACTAAACTCTCCAAGTTGGCCATTCCATTTTCTAAAATGAAAAAGTAATGTTTTTACATAACAGAAATGTGTTGAATAATAAATGTTGAACAGCTCACTAAACACATTAATCATTGTGAAGTAAGAATGTTAACTTAAGTTTTAATAACCAGAGTAAGTGGCAGAAGTAGTCCTTTTCAAAATTTTTTTTCCCCTCCAGGAAATCAGAGGTAATTAAAGAGACTTGAATGATAAACAAGTGAGCCTCAGTTCATGTACATGTTATGAAGCATGGAAAATATTGGAAACTGTTTCTACATCTTCTCGATCCTTGGATGTAGATTTTCATGGGAGAGAGTGATGAGCTCTACAGTTGAAAACCATGAGAGTCCACCAAGAAAAATAAAAGACTTCAGTCATTATGATCCCAGGATAATGGCATGGCTAGTGGCTTTGAGAAGGCTGAATACTATGAAACTTTATGGTATTATGAAACTCTGCTTTCCTAATTCAACTCAAGAAGGTTATAAACTTAACCTTTCCAAGTTTTAATTTATTTTTTGATTAAATGGAGCTAGAAATAATACTGCAGTTAATGACATAGAGCATGTAGAGGAGCTTCATGCGATGACTAGAAGAGAGTTTATACTGAATAACTGGTTGTAGCAGTTATAGGATTAATTAATTAGTTCTTCTAAAAAAAAGACTGTGCTCTTAAAGAAATATCTATTTTAGAAAGCTGTATATTGAAGACCTGTGAAATACCCATCAGTTGTGGACCAAAGGAAATAAATTCATTTAAAAAATATTATTCATTTGTCTAGTATTTTGTTGAATGACTTCTTTGTGCCAAGCAGTGCACTTGGTAAGTAAAACAAATTCCCTTCCCTTTTGGAGCTGAAGACAATGAGTAAACAAAAAATCAGCTGTAAAAGCCCAAATGCTATAAGGACGCAGATTATCCTGAAAGACTAATAGAAGGAGGGTTTTTTTTTATTATTATTTACTAAAAGTGACCAAGGAAGTTTCCTTAGAAAGTGATATTTCACCTTATTCAGTGATTTGACAGTTGCTAACAATAGTTAATTGAAATAAAAGCTTTTATCAAAGCAAAAACTGTATTTTCAAAGGCTCTAACAAGAGAAATAGCCAGTACATTTTAAGAAGTAAGCAATGTTTATGTAGAAGGAATGTGGAAAAAGGGAAAATAATATGAGATTGGATAAGTTAAGATGAGCCAGAGGAGCATTCAGGGTCCTGAATGCCAATATTAGAAATTCAGATTTTCTCTGAAGGAAAATAAAAAGCCATTGGTAAATTTTACTAGGATATCGTATGGTCCAATTTGTGTTTTTTAAAAAATATTATTCCACAATTGTTTGAAGAACGAGTGAAATAAAAGTAATAGAGGTAGGGCTTCCCTGGTGGTGCAGTGGTTGAGAGTCCACCTGCCGATGCAGGGGACACGGGTTCGTGCCCCGGTCCGGGAAGATCCCACATGCCGCGGAGCGGCTGGGCCCATGAGCCATGGCCGCTGAGCCTGCATGTCCAGAGCCTGTGCTCCGCAACGGGAGAGGCCACAACAGTGAGAGGCCCGTGTACTGCAAAAAAAAAAAAAAAAAAAAAGTAATAGAGGTAGAGTGCAGAGACATGAGAGGTGACTAGGGCCATGCTGGGAATGATGGAAAAATGTACAGATGTGAGATATAGTTTAGAAGAAGAAATGACAGGACTTGATAGATTGGACATGGGAATAAAAGTAAAAAGAAGAACAATTTCCAGGTATATTGATTTGGAACTGAATAGATGGTAGTTCTATTTGCTAAAATACAGTAGATGAGCCTTTAAGAGTAAAAGCAGAAATTCGGTTTTAGAATTTTAATTTTGAGACTCTAGTCTGACATCCAAGGAAATTTTCAAATATATATAATTACCTGGGTCTGGACTGCAGATATAAATTTGGGGATCATCAAACTACAGATGGTCTCTAAACCCACAGGATTAGGACAGCTCAGCACAGGAGAGGATATACAGAGGAGAAGAGACCTAGTACTGAGTCCTGAGGGACTGCTTGCTGTATTAGGGAGAGGGGATGAGTTCAAACGATGAGAACTGGAAGAAAAACTGGAAGAAAATGGTGTTATAGTATCTGAAAGAGGACGGTGTTCCAGAAGGAGGGAGTGGTATATCCCGCCAAATTCTGTCAGGAGATCAAGAGACAGGAGGACAGAAAGATAAAGATACCCATTGAATTTGACAACAGGCAAACCAGTGATGATGGGTGCAAGTCATAGAGGCCCCCAGATGGACTCCCATGTGGCTCAGGCTCATTTTAGTTACCCAATTAAAGACATTGTCAAGTTGCCAACAATAATTAAAAATCTTGAAGCACATTTATATAAGAATATTAAGGGATATCCAATTTATAACCTAAAATGAAAGTTCTTAAAACCCCAATTTTCTCTCCATTTCCACTCTCTCACACACCCGAACTTTCTCACATCCTCACATCGGCTGCTCATTTTCTCATACTCTCCGTCTCAGTTCTTTTTTTACTTAATAGATAAAGTTAAAAATCTCTGAATTTTTGTTGATTTTTTTTGTGTGTGTGGTTGTTGTTTTTGTTTGGTTGACTTTATGTTTTGAAAGAACAAAACTTTACTTTTTCCTGTTCTTTGTTTTCTATTCCCATTTTCTTCAATAAAGGAAGGCCTGGGCAATATTGCAACAAATAATACGATTATAGTCTTTCCAGCTCTTTCTTTGATCTTATCTTACCTTGATAACATGTTTTGACTTAAGGCCACCAAAAAGCTTGGGACGTAGGCTGACAAGAACAGACCTTTTCTCAGAGGACAATGGGAGAGTAGTAGAATGAAGAGCCAGAGGCACAAAGACAAAATTCATACCATTACAGAGGAGGAAAACCTGTAAATATGTAGAAGTTAATAAATTTTGTGATTGTCACATGACAATCATAGAGATTTGCTACTCTAGGGTGACCCAGCCTGGAAGAAGCATCAGTGTTAAACTTGATTCAAAGAGCCAATTCGTTGCCAAATTCAAGGGAAGAGGAGAGAAACGTGATCTTTCCTTATAACTCATTTTAATGGAGTGCAAATTATAGCTTATTACAAGAACTCTTGCACAGTTAGTTGATGGCCTTAAGGCTGAGTGATGGCATAAGTTATTTAAGAAAAAACAAGACAGCAGTGTGGCAAGCAAAGTATAGCCTAAAACTAAGCAAGCATATTTAGAGGGGGTTCATCAACTCAAAAGTTAGAAAGCCAGAATTTGAGATATATTCAAAGACTAAAAGCATCCTGGCATTCAGCTTTTGGTTTTAGGTGTGTGTTCTAGAATACTGAAACTCTCAGGGCAATGAAAAGCTACACTTACTTGGAATATGACCCACTGCTATAAAAATGGGATTTACCTGTAGAACTCCAGACCACTGCCTCTGGACACCAACTTAATCATCAAAAATAGTATCCTAATGAAGGTTATCAAGTGGAGTAAGCTGTGGGTGATTTTAGATTCAAAACTGAGTTGTATCAAATATCTATTTTGACACATCATTAGAAATAACATATTCTCCAAACCAAAGATTTAAAACATTTATAGTTTCCTTTCTCTCATTTTACAGATAACTAAGACATATTAAAGATCAATGACTAAGAAAAGAAGTTTGCAAAACAAGAAAAGTGTTAAAAATGTTCAAGTATTCCTTAACTAAAAAAAAAAAAAAATGATTAGTGAAAAAGAAAACCCCAAACAGAGAAATCTTACATGATTATTGCATCCCTGCAGCCTTTATGAATGGGAATTATGAGAACTATGGAAACTAGTAGGTTGGAATTTTTGATTCTTCTACGCAGATGTTAATTACATTTTTGTAGTTAACTAAGGTAACTTACTAATGATGTTCCCAGATATATAATGGCTCTTATCATAAGTTACTACCTAGGTGTCTACTATTTTATTATTCTAAGTATCTTAATTTTATTCCTATCCTCACTGATTAGAATTTTGAAGTTCTTTTGGCCCTGATTTTCTTCAAAAACTTTCAGGTGGCAATATGACTCTAGCACTGACAGAGATATGGATTTTATACCTTGTAATTTTGAATTTTTTCATTTAACTCAGTGAATATTTTATCATCTGTAGCCCATCATTTCCATATATAGGAAAAACACAAACAGAGAGGATTTGATGGCAAAAGGAACTATTCTAGGAAATAAATTGCATGTTATCTGAAGTTCTATAGTTTTTGTATTTTTAACTAAAATTTGTGGAAAGGGGAAGAGACAGGAAAATGTGCCTGTTAATTAAGAGAAAAATATAAAATAGAAGCAGCTCCATGGATAATCCAGAGAATGGATTTAAAAGTCAAAGGCTTTAAAATAATTATAACTAACATATTTTTAAAATACAGAAAAAAAGATACAAAATAGATGAAAATAGAATTTCAACAAAGAATCAAAATGTACATAAAAAACAAAAACAAATGGACATCTCAGAACTGAAAAATCCAGAAGTTAAAATTAAGAACTCAATGGAGAGGTTTAAGAGGAGAATAAATAAAACAAAAATTAAATTAGTAAACATATGACAGATTATAAGAATATATTTCAACTGAGACAAGAGAAAAAGCTGGAAAGAACCAAGCCTAAGAGATATGATGATCAGTCAAATGGTCTAATGTATATTTAACTGGAGTTCCAGAAGACAAAAATAATGAAAATGGGACAGAAAATATTTGAAGAAATATACGTGGAGAATTTTTCAAAATCGATGCAAGGCATTTGTCAATCCATGAATCCAGAAGTTCTGCAAACCTCAAACAGGATAATTACAAAGAAAGCAAACCCTAAGTATATTGTAGTCAAGTTGCTATAGCCAATTGAACATGAAAAAAAACCTTCAGCTAGAGAAAAAAGAACCATTAACCTCAAAGAATAATAATGAGTGATAATTGATTTTTAATGAAAGCCTAAAAGAGTGGAATATTAGTGTTAAAATGCTGAAAGAAAGAAACATAAATTACTAGTCCCAACTTCTATAGTCAGCAAAAATATCGTTCAAAAAGTAAAGTAAAATAAACGTTTGTATGCAAACAAAGGCTTAGGCAATTCATCACCAAGATCTGCAGCAGAAGAAATATTAAGGGAAGTTAATTCAGGCTGAAGGTAAATAAATCCAGAAGGAAACACAAAACTTCAAGATGGTTATGGTGAGCAGGTGAACAAGGGATGTGCTACAGAAGTCTGGTTGAAGTTGCAAAGTTGCTCTTGCCTTGAAGAAGAAGGAAGGGGTCATGAGTCAAGAATCTGGGCAGGGCTTCCCTGGTGGCGCAGTGGTTGAGAGTCCGCCTGCCGATGCAGGGGATGCGGGTTCGTGCCCCGGTCCAGGAATATCTCACATGTCGCGGAGCGGCTGGGCCCGTGAGCCATGGCCGCTGACCCTGCGCGTCCGGAGCCTGTGCTCCGTAATGGGAGAGGCCACAACAGTGAGAGGCCCGTGAACCACAAAAAAAAAAAAAAAAAAAAAAAAAGAATCTGGGCAGCCTCTAGAACTTGGAAAAGGCAAAGAAATAGAAACAGATACTCCTGAAAGGAATACAGCTGATGCCTTGATTTAAGCCCAGTGAGACCATATCAGACTGCTTTTTAAAACTATTAATTGTATAGTAATTTGTTAGAACAACAGTAGAAAACCAATACAGAAAGGCAAATTGAAAATACAATAAAATACTATTACACACCCACCAGAACTGCTAAAACCATGTTTTGGCAAGAACGTGGTATGACTAAAACTGTCCCATTGCTGGTGCCCGTATAAAGATGGCACACGTACTATTGAGAAGTTTGGCATTTTTCTCCTAAAGCTAAAGCCTACCCAAGTTATAACTTAGCAATTTCATTTCTGAGCATATATCAAAGAAAACTGAGTAAATATATCCACAAAAACACATGCATATTATCAGTCATTTACAATAGCCAAAACCTGAAAGCTCAACAGAAGAATGGATAAAAATTGAAGTATACCCATAAAGTGGAACACTACATAGCAATTACAAAGAATGAGCTACTCATGTACACAATAACATCCCTCTCTTTATATATATGTATAAATATGTATGTGTGTGTGGGCATGTTTGTGTGTGTGTGTATAAAATCAAGGTGAAAACTCAAGATCAGAGCACTTTATGCACCTTTTTGTATTTTATCCTTCAATAAAAATACAATGGCCTATGGAATTATAACTTACACAGCGATGAAATAAATAGCAATGAAGGGGAGCAAAATTTGCCACCCACCCCCCAAAATATGTCACTTTAGCATGTTGATTATTTTGAATTAAATTTACTTAAGAAACTGCTAGTATGCAAAGGACACTCTGACCCTCCTTTGTCTTTCTGAAAGCAGGAAATAAATCCCCCATGTGAAGGTGCCCTTCCTATACCAGGAGGGTAGAAGGCATCCTTATCACCAGAGATAGGGAATTCAAGGCTGAAGAGGCTGTATAAACAACTTTGTTACTTCTTTATTGATTTGCTACCACAAACCCAAACCCCTTTGTCAACTCTTCACAAATATTTGTTTGTCTAAAAGGTATAAAAGCTTTCTGCTTTGGTCACTTCCTTGAGTTTCATATTTTTATAAGCTCCATATGTACAAAATTAAATTGGTTGTTCTCCTGTTAATGTGTCTCATGGCCATTTAATTATTAGACTAGCAAAGAACCTAAAAAGGAAGAAGGGAAAAGTTTGCCTCCCCTACACTAAGAACAGCAAAAAGGGCAAGAGACAATGCATGAATTAAATCATGTTAAGTTTCTTGCAGAAAGCCATAAAAAACATTTAAGGTAGATTGTACTATGTCAGGGGAATACATTAAAGTATAGAGAAATCATTAAGAGTAATCCAAGAATAGATTACTAAAAGGCTAGTTCAAGGAGAAAAATAGAATAAAAATACTTGCTTAACCCAAAGTAAGTCAAGAAAGATGAAATAAAGAAACAAGTAACAAAGTGAAAAAAAATTGCCAGGTGATAGACATGAATTATTACATCATTATTATATTATTACATTGAATGAGAAGAAACTAAACAATCCAATGGGTATTAAACACTTTTGAATGAGTAGAAGCTGAAAGTAGATTAAAGTTAGATATAAGCACATAGCACAGGAAAACTGCTCACAACAACAACAAAAAGTATCATCATCATTACAAAGTTGAAGACAAGAGCATTATTTTAGTAGTTTAGCAGGATAATGTTAAATGGTATTACCCTAGACAAAAAATACAGAATTAAAACAAGAAGACAAGAGAGTTTTCCTTCAAAAGAATCATTCAAGTGGAAATCAAATTAAGGTTCTATAAAATGGTAATTGTAACTAGGCATCCATTATAGTTTCATTTCTTAAAATAGTTTTGAATACCAGCTCTGGCTTTCAGAATTGCCTTCATTGGCCTAACTTTGGTAGTATTGCTTTTTCAAGAATTAAATCTTATTAAGGATATGAAAAAAGATATTACCCCTATCTTATTCCATATGTCTTTCTTAAACAGATATTATATTTATTTTAAATTATTTTGAGAGAATTATCCCTTTGACATCATGAATAGGGCTATATCCTTTAGTGATAAATTAGTCTACTTTGAAGAAAGGGATTAATCTTACTGTCAATCAACCAGTGTCATGTGTTGAGATGGGAAATTGAAACATACAATTCAGGTCTTATATACGTGTGCTGAAGGGAACCTATTTCTCTTTCTGAGACTCTTTCTCTTGGCTCTAGATTTTGAAGAAGTGGCCAGATTTTAAATGTCTCATAAAACCTTTATCATACAAGGGAGGCTAGCATCCTATAGGAGAAATCAAGTTTAAGATAATAGAGCTTTATATTTAAGCTAATAATCTAGTTATATGTTTGTTCTATGTTCACCTTTTTGGTAGTTAACCCTACTATTCTTTGGTAATAGCCATTTTATTTCCAATTATTAGGCTTGTGTCATTTACGTCCCTGGAGTAATGCGAGTGATGGCAGAAGTAAGTAGAGAAAGCCACATGAAAGCTGGGCTCTGGAAATCAAGCACTGGATCTACAAGCTTCAAATTACCCTACTGACATGCAAATTCTCTGTCCATTACCAACCACTGAGGAACAGGATTTGATTTCAGGTAGAAATATACTGGTTTTCTTTGCAGGATAGACAAAGGAGATTTTAATTAAAGAGTGGAGGTTGATGAACGATTCCACTTAACCCAAATTGAAAATTTTATTTTTGAAGGAAATAAAGTTCTTCCTCTGAGTCATCTTGACTAAGATTTATAAAATTGTCAAAGGTATACAAAGGGAGGTTCAGACACAAAATATGGGGTACCTGAAAGCACTAAGACTTGGTTCCTAACATTTCCAAATAAAGAGCAGGCACGGATGAAGAATGGATGAAAGCAGGATACAGAGACTGATTTAACTGTAAATAGACTGACATCTGTTGCTCTGTGAAAGTTAAATGTTTGATATTATACCATTGACATAGAAAGAGCTGGAATGGATAGCTTTTGCTGAGATGAGTTAAAACAACTTTACCTTAAAAATTAAACATCCTGTGTGATCACACTCTCATGCCAGAAAAATCTGCAGACTCTATAAAATCCATAAAATTAATTCACTAAGAACATCTTTCTCTATTCCATGTTTTCCTAAATAAACACAGATTTAGTTTATTGAGTGCCTCTGCTGTCATGTGCAAAAAATACGTCAGCTACAAAATGTATTAAGTGTATTTTATGATTTTATAAATGCAAGATTTTACTCAAAATATATTTTAAGTTATGGGAAATCATGTCTTTTCAAAAATGAATAGCATAAGGTCATTATAAGATAAACGGATGATTTCTAGAATGAAATATAGGCTTCCATATAACATTATAAGCCTTCATTTTAAAATAAGGGGCCTACGATCTAAATAAGCTATGTGATTTATAAAAGATAAAAAACTAAATAAACTAAAATCTACATCTTCTGATTCACAAACATGCTTTTAAAAAACGACTATACTGTGTTAATATACCAAATTATCTTTTATAAGTAATGACAAAATACATGCTAAGCCCCTGGGAATTCCTATCTGCTTCTTCTCATGGCCCTTGAAGCCTGACTATTCCTCCTCAATATTGTGCTCAGGCTGCCCTGTAACATCTCTCAGAAATTCTTTTTACTCTCGCAACTGATTTCATCCCAGCTTGCTTAACTCACTCCTCCTTCCCCAAAATCTGAACTCTAATCCCAATGTGTTTGTCTTTAATCACCTTTCCACATGCTCTTCTCCTCGACACATCTGTTGGCGTTTTGGTTTCATCTTTCTCCCAAGTCTCTTTGACTCACAGCTCTAATGCCAGCATCATTGGCCGTCTTGGTTTAGGACTCCCAGTTTCAGCCTAGTAAACCCCTATGGACTCCTGAGAAACCTTCCAATCTGTGGAATGAGAACATTAAGGATAGCAGCAAGTGACTGTTTACTGATTTAGGCACTGTGCTACCTTGATAACGCAGGAATTTCTTCTGAATAGTTTGTCCTTTCTGCTTCACTGGCAAGTCCTTAAGGGCAGGGTCCTCATCTGCATTTTTTGCTTTTGGAGCCTCAGTGCTTAGAACAGGGCCCTGCCCAGAGTGAGCCTTCAATACGAGATTAGTTGGTGTAAATCTTCCGGTGTTATTATCTCCACTTTTTACTCACTAGCCATAGAGAAGTTGAGTACCTTGTTTGACTTCTCCAAGTTGCCTTTGGACTACAAGCCATGCTTCCCAGGTCATTTTGGGGGCAACTACTACATCCTTCTAAAGGTGTCCTTCTAGTTCTTCTAGTGCTTAGGGAGCAAGCACGCAGTAGAGAATAAGAAAAAGTTCCTGTCCTGTGGGGTTTGCATAAGCAATAGGCAGATAAATATGTATAACATAAAATGCCACAAAGTCATATGTTAAACGGTGTGCCATTACAAATGGGGTGGTCAGAGAAGTGATGGGAGATGGTACTGTATAATTGTAACTAAACTGCCCGGTTAGCAGTACCTGTAACCCATGTCAACCAGTTAATCGTTTTTTCCTTTTTTGTAACTGAGTCCAAAACATAAGGATTCGATTTAAGAGCTCCATCCTACCTTAAGGCATATGCCAGAATAACTCATTTTTTTGTTGACCTCATGGATAAAAATCCAAATTTCCATGAATAAAAGAAGTGGTGATTAAGGAATATTACAACAAATATTATTCATGTTTTTCAAATGATTGATTTATATAGCATTGTTATATAAAGTGAGCAGTGAATTAATTTTAAACCTACCAAATTTGTGTACACGTAGGAACCACTATATTGTGAAGGGAAGCAGTGACTTTTTGTGTACCACTGAGTTTACACTACAAAAAAATGACCTACTTAGAGCATGTTTTATAAAATTATGGGTAATCAGCATAAAATTATTGACCCTAAAGTTGAAAAGGACCACAAAAGATCAACTAGCTAGAACTTGTGAAGGTCTGAAGGATTTAGCAACATACTCAAGGTGACAAGCAGCTAATTAGTTGGGAATCATCGAAGGGAAAGGGACGTAGACCCCTAGCCTCCTCCCTTTTATTGTGGAGTCTTAGAACAAGCGTAATCCCATACCAGCCATATAAATTGGCAGGAAATTTTAGTTGGGAGATGCAATGAAAGTTACTGCAAAAGGCTAAGGAAGACACATTCCTAAAGGCTCTTGTTTTGTTTTGTTGCAGTATGTTTTTGTATTTTGTTTTTTGGTTGAATGATTATGAGAAATCCTATTTCTTCCTCTGTTCAAGGACATTCTGTTCAGGTGGTGCCTGCTTTACATTCATATCCTTTCTTCCTCCTTGCATTGTTCAAACTCAGTTAAAGTATCTTTTCATGCTTAAGCAGCCTACTTATCAACATAGCTCAGTGCTATACTGAAAAAATGCTAATGCACATTACTCACAGAGAAACAGTACTTTTATTGTTTTTAGGAATCAAACAGATCTTTTAAAAATAGGATTCTAGTTTTTATTTCATAAAAAGTGAACATTTTAGGAGTTAAAATGAAGTTAGACCAGAATCTTGGGTGTTACAATGCTTCCCTGGACATTTTATTATATTGATATGTGGAATTTTTCCAAGCAAAATAATTTATTGTGTAGCACATTTCATGAAACTATAATATATAAAAGCAAAAAAATAAGCCTTCACTTATTTAAAGTATTAGATATTATTTATGAAAATACAGAATCTCATAAATTGGCTGTTAATTAGATACGAAAAATAATCCCTAGTGTTGCTTTGGCAGTGTATTTGCAGGCTATGTGGAACATTTCCTTTCCATCTCCTTTTACCGAAAACTCAGAGATCCATTTTTCTGTGACTGAATGGGGTCGCTCAGCGCTGCACTGCAGTCTGGAGGGAAAGGGTTTCAGACGGAATGGCTGAGCAAGCAACAGCTGCTCCCCTGCACTGGCTCCATCTCCGAGGGTCACATGTCAGGGTCTTGAACAAATAATGCACCATTGTCCACATTTACAAAACTGAGGGTCTGGCCTTGGGAGGTAGCGAGGCATTTGAGCTTAAGGAATTGTGCTCACACACACCAGCATGCTATTCAATGCCTCACTGATGAACTTTAAGGAGGAGAAGGAGAAAGCAGTCAAACCCCTCCTAAAAGTCCACGCTTGAGCTGTGTTGCTACTTTCTTTGCTATTTGGCATAGTAATTTTTTTTGTATCATGGAAGGTAGCTAATAAACATCTTTGTTTAATTGGTTTGACTTCAGCAATTTTTCTAACATTTGTAGAGTAGTTTCTAAAGCACAATCTTTAAGAATGATCCAAACTAACTACTTCATTCATTCTACTTTTCTATCTAGTCCACTGTTTCACACACAGTCACCACCAAATGGATAGCTGGAGGAGTGCAACTTCTATTCTTTTAAGGATGGCATTTAGCTGTTGATAATTTAGCAAACAGACTTTATCAATTTGACCTAAAAGTCTCTGTAACTATATGACAGGAACTCCTGCTGACTGGCTATATGGTTTTAGAAGCGTGTGCTACAATTATTTCTTTTGTTTCAGAAGCTCATGCAAAATTTGATATTCACAGCTGCTAGGCATCAATTTGGTTGAGAAACAATCTCACCACAAAAAAACAAAAGTGACTGATTCCAGATTATTGCCAGATCATGCATTGTAGTGCTGGAGAGGATTCAAGTTTAAGTGCTACAAAAGTAACCATGACCCAGGTGGGCTATAAGGTTTCGGTAAGTCATGCCAGACTCCTGTCTGCTGATACTGCTTGATAACATCTGGGAATTCCTAGGAGTGGAGTTAAGTATGGTAGCTACAATTTTTTTCTCCTCAGAATGACTACATTGAAGCAGACAACTGATAGAGGAATTACAAGATTGAAACTAATACACATTTGTTTGCTGAGAAACTCAATCAAAATTCCTATTTACAATATTAATAAAATTGAGACTGGACATTACAGCATGAAACCTATAAGTAAGCATCTTTTCTACAAACTGATCTGAACTAAGTTAAGAAACCACATATAGAGAGAGCCCTGAATACAAAGCAGGAACATTGTTTAAAAAGCATTTTTATTATTATTTTAATTGCATCTCTTTAAATACCACTCTTTGAGCATTAGTTAACAGTTTAAGAGAGGAACAGTTATACGAGAAAATCATCCTAGCCTCATACAAAGGTGGAAAGTTATAATGACAAACAACAAAAAGGGAGGAAAAGTATTTACTGCACTCTTTGGTATTACAATAGGAATTCTTATCAATAACTGTTCAAGAATTAGGTTTGTTTTAGGGATTACTCATGTCCAACAGTATGTGTAGTGTGTTTGTTGTACAAAAGACTTATTGCTGTAAGATAGATTAAACATACTAAAAATAATAAATATAGTTTAAAATATCAAACTTTTAAAACTTTAAAATAGGCATTAATTTAAATGAAAGCATTACTGCAAAGATTTCTACATAAACATTGTTTTGTTTTTGTTCAGTATGTGTCCTGGGCCCTTAGGAGAAGACATCTACTTCATTTTCTGTCCTTCTGTTGTTACACAGAGATTTCCAAGCACCATCATTACCATTTCCACATGTTTATGGACATTACTTACATGCATTTCTTGTGCTTCCACTCCGCAGCCCCATTCTAGGCATGTCTGATAATAATTTCATTATTATAAATTATTATATATTATTATATATAATAATATTATATAAAATATATTATTATAATATACAATAATAATACATATAATAATATTATACATTATAAATTTATTATAAATAAATTCATTCCAAGAAAGATTTCTATTGAAGCAAAATAAGCATTTTTTAACTCTCTATGTATCCTTTTTTCAGCCATCTACCTATCAAATACAGGAATGCTAAAAATATCCAGAATAAGAAATATTCAGAAACGCTGAATCTAGATTCCCAAACTCTGCTGTGCTGTGTCCCTTGCTTTAATGGAAGAGTGATATTTCAAATAAAATAAAATGAAAGAGGGACTTCCTTGGTGGTACAGTGGTTAAGAATCCACCTGCCAATGCAGGGGACACGGGTTCGATCCCTGTTCCCAGAAGATCCACGTGCCATGGAGAAACTAAGCCCATGATTCACAACTACTGAGCCTGTGCTCTAGAGCCCACGAGCCACAACCACTGAGCTCACATGCCACAACTACTGAAGCCTGTGCACATAGAGCCTGTGCTCCGCAACAAGAGAAGCCACCGCAATGAGAAGCCCGTGCACAGCAACAAAGAGTAGCCCCCGCTCACCACAACTAGAGAAAGCCCACGCACAGCAACAAAGACCCAATGCAACCAAAAATAAATAAATAAATTAATTAATTAAAAAATGAAAGAGTACGTGGTTGGAGGAACAGGAAATCAGGAGCCGAATTTGCTGTGTGCTGTAATCAAGTCAATTTTCTTACATGAATCTTACATGACTTATATGTAAAATAAGGAAGAGGAAAATATGGTCTCTAAAGTCTTTTCCAAATCTAGGATGCTGGATATCGTTAATTCAACAAACATCTTTACACAGCATTATCATGAGTTAGAGAATTCAAAGATGAACAGGATTTGGTCCTGCCTTAGCCAAGCTTTACACATAGATAGATATAGATATAGATATAGATACAGATACAGATATAGATGATATCGATTCCTGTGTTGTTTTGCCTTTTCTCCACTAGGTTTTAATTAAATATCTATTCTCTCTTTTTTCTTTAAAGAGACATATGACTGTATTCAGGTTTGCGATGTGTCCTGTTAAAATTCTTAGTTCCCAAAGCCTCCTTGTTCCTAAGGATAGCTGTATGACAAGATTCTGAGCAACAAGATTTAAGTTGAAGTCAGCCAAATGGATTTTTTTGAAAGCAAATTATTTTTTATATTAAAAAGTGACAGGTCTAGCTAGGAAATGCCACCTTTGCAATCCACTTTCCTTCTGGGGTATGGAATCAATGTTTGGAGATAAAGCAGCCACCTTGCACCCATGAGCAGGGAGTGAGGTGGAGCCTGTATCTCAGTGTCTCCTCTTGGATGGCTATCCAGTCCTGGACCACCTACAATTTGGACTTCTTCTATGAAAATTAAACTTACAAGTGGTTTCTATATTTTCTATTTCTGATGTTTGCAGCCTAAGCAAACCTAACTGGTATATTTGTTGTCATATTTTTCAAGCAGAAGTAGTTCATGTTCTGTGTACAAGCAACATATTAGGTATTGATAGATTCTTTAGAAAACTTAAAATCTAAACATATACACACAATTTTTTATGCTTTCACTAAGTTAATAGCTTTTTTATCTCTCTAGAGTATCTGTCTTCATTCTGTTGGTTGCTCTTATATTGTCATATTTTTCTTTCATTCAATATTCATGTTAGAATTTCTAATTATTTTAGCAAAGAACTTAGGGAATTACTATTTTATTTACATGTTTGTCAAATACTATATCTGTTTCCTCAAGGAACAGATGGCTGCAAATTTCCTATGCTTTGTTATCCATCACTTTCTTATTCTATTGATTTAGTATAATACCTCACAAATGCATTTGATTTGTTTAGCATCTCAATGTACACTTTATCCTAATCAAAGAATTATTCATAATTAAAAAAAATTTTATTTCCTTATGCTTTATTTCCAACCTTTATAATCTTTGGCTTTTATTTTTCCATATTGTTGTTTCTTTCCTGTGTAACTGTCACCTGTGTTCTCATTTCCCTTTGAAATTATTTCTGTGTGACTCTGAGCATCTGCATATATGGCCATATTTTTCAATTTGTCATTTTGGACTGTCTTTATTACGTATATTGCATTTTAAGACAATAGATGAGCAGAATGTACATAAACATTCTCTGTGGCTTATGTACTAAGGAGGGAGCTCTTGTCTATTATAGACCTTTGGTGAGTAGTACATAACTTAAAAGGATTGTTGTGGTTTTCTATCCTGGAACTATTCCTAAAAAATGTTGATAAGAAAGACGGGATTATCTAAGGTATATAATAGCCTAGAAATTATGTCAAATGTTAGGATACGTATCCTGAGAACTATAATAAAACTCACCAAAATTTATTGGTATGCTCTAAAGTATAGCTATTGATACAAATCAAGCTTAGTATGAAGCAACAATTTGGAGAAGTATTAGAAATTATTTTATAGTGTATACACATTTAATTTTTAATTTAACAAATTTTATTAACTCCTCCTATCTTCCAGGTGCTATGCAAAACTCTGCAGATCAGAGGGTAAGCAGGACAGATGAGGTCTCTGTCTGCATGACACTTAAGTTTAGATGGGGTATGTAAGCTAAAATGCTGTGATTGGTCTGATTCAAGGATAAGTAAACTATAGCTCACATTCCAAATACTACCTGCTAACTTTTTTTGGTAAATTAAGTTTTACTGAAACACAGCCATGCCCATTAATTTACCTATTATCTCTGACTGTTTTCATGCTACAACGGCAGAGTCAACTATTTGGGACAGAGACCTTATGACCCACAAACCTAAAAATACTCAGTATCTGGTGCTTATAGAAAAAGTTTGGGGATGTCTAATCTAATTGTTCATTCAGTAATTAAATAACAGTAACTGGTTATTTTAGTCAGCTGTTTAAAATATGATCAGCATGTGTGAAAGCAATGGCCATTGAAGGTTGAGTTAATCAAAAAGTCATACGAGCTTGTACAACAGCCTTTATTCGGTGCCACCATTGCTGCATTAATTTGCTCATAACTCTCTCCCAAATATGCAACATCATCAGTCTAAGGATCTTACCAATTTTGTGATCCTCCCATTGAGGTTCAGACACAATACTGTAATTAACATAACAGCTTGTACTTATAGTCATTATATTAAGTATCCTGGATAAATATCCAATAAGGTTACTGTGTCAATAGAGCACCTTAGAAGAATTCTTTTCTCTTAGAACTCACAATGACTTTGAGGTGTTTTAATCTGTAAAGATAAGAACATTTAGGGACCTATTTTTCGTTGAGCAAATTTGCTGATGTTTATGGAACCTTATAGATTCTAGTTGTAAAATATGATTGACGGGAAAATAGCCCTTTTATGGAATGAACTCTAAACTCCCTCACATTTTCAGGAAGTCTGTAGCCTAAAGCACATTCTTCTTCCTTCTCCTAGTAATTAGCTACTTAAATAGCACTGATAAAGCCTCCCAGGTGTCCCATCAACTCCCTATCTAATTTTATAGCAGGGTTTTTTGATAAAAGGTGTACAGGGAATAATCAATTGTTCCTTTTGTTTTCAAAGGGATGTATGTTTCAAGCATTATTTAATCTTACGTCACATTAGATTTCCAAAGAAGTAAACTTATTCAGTTGATAGAAAACTTGCATGGAAATAAAAAATAGTTATAGCTTTATCATCATTAACTAACAGGTAAAAAATCCCTGCCCCCAAAATGATAAATTTGTAGTGGACTCTCCACTCTTTCAAAGATATAGCTGGTGAAATATTTTTGAATTATGTTTACTGATACAAAAAGAAATGACCTTTCCATAAATATTTTAGAATAGCTTAACATGGTTATATTTCTTTCTTTCATCATTTAGAGTGCTGCTGTTAATTATATTATTTAAGGTCCTATATTCTCTCTGTGCACAAGATAGTATATGTGAAAGCTATAGAATTACCCTGGGCTACAAAGGCATCATAAAAATTGATGTAAGGGGGATGGCAAAAGAAACAAGAGTAGCTAACACTGACTGATTTCTAGGCAGACTTCTTTATCCCTAACCTGTGTTATTTCATGTGATGAAGACAATTTTATCTTTCCCACATGTTCACTCTGATATTTTAAGGATAAGAAAGAAATGGAGAAAATTGAGATTCAGAAATATAAATACCAATATTTTTGGTTAGTAAATGGCAGAGCTAATATTGCAGCTTTTATTTTAGCACTATATTTTTCCCTCTACAGTATGATGCTACTCTAAATTAATTTAAAATATTTGAATGAACAGGTTTCAGTATACTTGTGTTATATGGAAAATAAATTTGGACAATTTTCATGCAAAGAATGGGCGGTGACCTCATAAATATATTTGCAGGCACATCTTCCTCTCTTAATTATGTGGACAAATAGAAGAGCAAATCCTCAAGGTTTCTGCTAATTATAAAGATCTATAGTTTCTCAAAAAAATTAAGTTCACAATTGAAATTTAATAACTCAAGAAGTGGAATATTGGAATTTTGATTAAAAGTGAAAAGTCTTTCACTGTATAAATGTATATTGAACAATAAAATACATATTCTCTTTACCAGCATGTTAATTATATTTTTAAAATTCCAGAAAAACTCTTCAATAATACTTTTAAACTTTATTTTCCCAGAATGGATGAAGATAAGCATGACTTGAACAACCCAATGTCATATAACTAATATTTGATATTTGGGATTAGATCCTGCCATTGATATTTACCAGAAAGAAAGATAAATTAGTATGGATTTGGATAACATGCTTATGTTATCGATTCCAGTATTAAGTTGCCACTATCCAAAATTTATTCTATTTTCAGTTATATTCTCTGATTTTTGAATTTTGAGGACATTTTGAACTCCATTTGTGAAGTCAGCTTTCTTATTCTATGATTTTCAGTAAAAGTCGATGTTCAGAATGTAAGATAATGGTAACGTAAAAACATTATTTCTTTCGCAAAATTATTATTAATAGTGATTTCAAATTATTTTATCTTGAAAACCACTTTTTAAACTATTGAGAATAAAACTGTTTTAAGAAAATACTACCAGATTTCAACAAATAGTTAAAAGTTAAAGCTACTTTACAAAATAAAATCAGAAACAATTTTAATGAAAAGATGTTTAGGAGCTTCCCTGGTGGCTCAGTGGTTGAGAGTCCGCCTGCCGATGCAGGGGACACAGGTTCGTGCCCCGGTCGGTGAAGATCCCACATGCCACGGAGCGGCTGGGCCCGTGAGCCATGGCCGCTGAGCCTGCGCGTCTGGAGCCTGTGCTCCGCAACGGGAGAGGCCACAACAGTGAGAGGCCCGCATACCGCAAGAAAAAAAAAAAAAAAGTTGTTCATCATCACTAATTATTAGAGAAATGCAAATTAAGACAGAATGGCTATCACCAAGAAGTCTACAAATAACAAATGTTGGAGAGGATGTAGATAAAAGGGAATCCTTGTCTATTGTTGGTGGGAGTGTAAGTTGGTGCAGCCATTATGGAAAACAGTATAGAGGTTCCTCAAAAAACTAAAAATAGAACTACCATATCATCCAGGAATTCCCCTCCTGGATATATATCTGGAAAAAACGAAAACACTAACTCAAAAAGATACATGCACCCTAGTGTTCATAGCAGCACTGTTTACAATTGCCAAGTGCCCATCAACAGATGAATGGATAAAGAATTATATATTTATAATATATGGTCAAAATGGTCATCATCAAAAAATCTACAAACAATAAATGCTGGAGAGGGTGTGGAGAAAAGGGAACCCTCTTGTACTATTGGTGGGAATGTAAATTGATACAGCCACTATGGAGAACAGTATGGAGGTTCCTTACAAAACTAAAAATAACACTACCATATGACCCAGCAATCCCACTACTGGGCATATACCCTGAGAAAACCATAATTCAAAAGGAGTCATGTACCACAATGTTCATTGCAGCACTATTTACAACAGCCAGGACATGGAAGCAACCTAAGTGTCCATCGACAAATGAATGGACAAAGAAGATGTGGCACATATATACAATGGAATATTACTCAGCCATAAAAAATGAAATTGAGTTATTTGTAGTGAGGTGGATGGACCTAGAGACTGTCATACAGAATGAAGTAAGTCAGAAAGAGAAAAACAAATATTGTATGCTAACACATATATATGGAATCTAAAAAAAAAAAATGGTTCTGAAGAACCTAGGGGCAGGACAGGAATAAAGACACAGACATAGAGAATGGACTTGAGGACATGGGGAGGGGGAAGGGCAAGCTGGCACAAAGTGAGAGAGTGGCATGGACAGATATTCACTACCAAATGTAAAATAGATAGCTAGTGGGAAGCAGCCCCATAGCACAGGGAGATCAGCTCGGTACTTTGTGTCCACCTAGAGGGATGGGATAAAGAGAGTGGGAGGGAGACGCAAGAGGGAGGAGATATGGGGATATATGTATACGTATAGCTGATTCACTTTGTTATACAGCAGAAACTAACACACCATTGTAAAGCAATTATACTCCAATAAAGATGTTTAAAAAAATAGATAAACAACAAGGATATACTGTATAGTACAGGGAATTATAGCCATTATCTTGTAATAACATCTAATGGAGTATAATCTGTAAAAATACTGAATCACTATGCTGTACGCCTGAAACTATAATATTGTAAATCAACTATATTTCACTTAAAAGTAGAAACAATGTTAGTGGTATTATAGCTGCTAATATTCATAAAATCAAAGAGAAAGTTTATAAATGCAATTTGTCTTTGATACATCGTACTTGATATAATGTTAAAAAAATATTGGAACATTCTCATATATTAGATTTTTTTAAAACTACATCTTAAATAATTAGATGAAATAAAATTTCTATTTTGAGGTTATGAAAATGTTAACACAAAAATTTTACCTGCATAAAGTAGGCACTGAATAAATATTTACTGAATGAATGAGAATGTAACAGGACAGAATGGGGAAAAAAACAACCCAGGCTGAGACTGCCAAGCAAAATTAATACAGACTACGAGAAAGGCCCAGAAATGCATTTGAGGGAAATATATTTATCTTTGTCTTGCTTTTACAGCACTGCATGTATTTTCCATTCCTCCATCCTTTGAGGATTGAGGAGTAAGCCATAAAAAAGTGTAAAATAAAATAAAATATAAAAAAAATTAAAACCTCTTTTTATCAACAACTAATGTTGACTGTTTGGAGAGGCAATCTGCCGTAGGATCTGCATGTTCTTGCTGGGTATTCTAAGAATTTAACACCCTGACAAGCTCTTTACCTGAGCCATTTCTCAAGGTAGCGACTGCAGTGAGAAACCTTGAGAGATGAGGTAGCATCACTCCCTCGACAGAGAGCAGGCTTGTTCTCACACGCTATAAAAGCAGTAAATCCCCCAAGTTGGGTATTCCTCTGCTATAATGCAATCCACTGCATGTGTAGGAATCCATGAAATCTGGAGGGCATGGGGAAACTGACACAAATATGAAGCTCTGGTTATTGCTTTTGCTGTGAGTAATAAGGTCTTTTGTCTCTGATCCAGGAGTTTCATGTTTTCTGTCAGCATCTATTAAACAGTAACAGGTTAATTTTCTAGCAAGTAGGGTAAAATCTCAGACTCTGTACAGCTCTGGACAATGATATCATTATCAAATTTGTGAGTGTGTGTGTGTGTGTGTGTGTGTGTATACACATACAATTCTATACATATAACTTCATATACACTTATATACATGTACGGCTATATCTCACGTCTAATTTTTTTTTAAGGTAGCCTTTGTAACATAATGTTAATGGCATACAATCTTCGGTCATTTATTTAAACTCTCTGTCCCCTATTTTCCTCAACTATACATTGAGAATACCATTGGTAGATAACTCACAGGGCTGTAATGAGAACTAAATTGTGTAATGAATACAATATTCTTAGAACAATATTTGGCACTCAATAACTTTAACCATACTATTTTACCAGAATCCATCATTTTTCAAAGATATTTCACTGAAAGTAGGTTTATAATCCTTCTATAATTATTGAAGAACATTGATTTTGGGGAAAACAAATATGGTGTGAGGAGTAACATCTATATTTGTCATTTGGTATAAATGACAATGTTAAAATAAAGATTTCACATTTTGCTTTGAGTATTAAAAAATCATATTTTACTTCAAATAGCTGACTTCACAAAAGATAAAACACATTTTTCTCCTATTTCTAAAATCTATTGCTTTTGAGTTACTCAGACACTGTATTTAAAGACTTCCCCTACTGAAGAGACAACAGTGGCCTCTAGTGATACAAAAACTAAAATAACAGGATGGAAATCTAAACCATTCAAAGGAAAATAAATTTAAATGATTTAGTGAAATAGTCTAATGAGAGATTAATATAGTCTTCACAGAAAGTCTCTTCCCTCAAAAAATAGCTCCTTACACACTGATAAATTAATGTACACACTTTTTCACTCAAACAGAAACTGGCATCTTCACTTCTACTGTTTATAAGGGACTATAGACTCATACATAGATAAATTGTACATAATCACAAGAATACTAATTTACTTGTCAAACACATTTGATCAAAAATAAGTTAGATCTTGCTTGTAAATAGTAGTATTGCACCAGCATTTGGAAACTCACCTAAGATTTAATCTGTTAAGACTTGTTCAGAAAAAAACTGTCTTGGAGGTCCAATCATTAACTGTTTATATAGATTTAGAGTCAAATAAATTTATTATTATTTTGTCATATGTAAACATATGCACATGTATCATGCAGGTATATATACAAGAATCACATGTCTACATGCCATATACTTGCAGATGTACACATGTATCATATCGATAACATATTCCCTCAGAGGTATAAATATCTTTTAATAACTATAAATCACTTTGTGAGAGTTAAAAATACTTTCATCTTTTCTAAGAATTATTCTATAAGATACCTGGAAGTTAACATTTACTCCTTCAGCAGAAGAGTTTCTAAAGGAAAAAAATAAATAAAAACCTATGGAGGAGAATGAATATTTGATGCATATCTAGCCAAAAACTAGACCAAAACAATGCCTAGACTAAACAATAAATCAGCATTATCAATATTTTAATTTTCCTTTTAACTGTTCTAAAATTTATTTTCCACTCACTGTCTTACAAAAATGAATTTTTATTTTTTGTCATTCTTTATTTTTTAAAACAGTAAAATAAAATTGACTGAATCTTCCCACTAGCTAGACCTGAGAGGTTTATTTATATAGCCTGAATTTCATTTGGATAATTGATACAATAACTAGTTTTTGGACACATTCTAGGGGCCAATATGCAGGTAAATAAAAGATCAAATGGAGTATGTTCAGTGTAATGGTCTTTAATCACCCAGAACACCTGAACACACAGACTGCTGAGCGCCAACCCCAGAATTTCTGATTCAAGAGGTGGTGGGGCACGAGGTCTTGCATTACTAGCAAGTTCCAGAGAAATGCTGATTCTGTTGTTCTTAGGAAGACACTTCCAGAACAACTGATTGAGTGTGTTATACTGGTAGGGCTTAGCAAGGGTGCTGTAAAATGGGCGTTAACCCAGACCTGGAGAAGTTAGGGAAGAATCCATAGAGGATTTGAACACTGAATCTTGAGGAATGGTGAACAAAGCCAGATGAAGCCAGGCAAATTTTACTGTTGCAAGAGCCCTATTGATAGCTGAGCTTTAATAGCCTACTAATCCAGACCAAACCGAGGCTTCCACTGAGCTGGGAATCTTATTCACTTAAAAAGAATAGCAGTTATCCTTTTCTGACAACTGCAGTTTCAATGAGGTTGAAAGTATGCATGATAGGTGTAAATGGAAATCTGATCTCATAAGCTTTGGCTAAGCTGGGGTATTTTTGGTCTCAAAGAAAATTTAATACTCAACTTCTCTGAGAGTTGTAGTCCCAAAGGGCTAAACAGGACTTTTGACCTTAAAAGAGGAGGCTTTTATGTCTCTGAACAATAATTTGCTATGCTTCCTCAAACAAAAACAATTATTAAAATAGTGTTATTAATAAATTAATGAAGTCAACCATTTTTTTTCATGTTTGAGCAATGCAGTGTGTAGCACATGTACAAGTCACTAAGGCAAAATAGATAGGAACTAATATAAAGGCAAATATGCAAGATACCAAAGAACCAGAAAAAACAAAGAAGAGAATTAAGATTAGCAATTTATTTAGTAAATTTCTTAGTCTGTTCTTAGCACAACTCCTAAAACCATTGGAACTTCCTGTGATGAGAGGAAGAAAGGTTTCTTTTGCTATGTTAATTAGGTGATCTTTGGATTTTTGTCTAAGGATGGGGGCTGGTTGCCTGGAGAACCAACCTGTGATTAGGGGGCTGGAATTTTCAGTCCCACCCCTTGACCTTTTGGGAGGGGAGAGAGGCTGCAGGTTAAATCCATGCCCAATAGCCAATGTTCTGATGAGCCATACCTTTATAATTAAGCCTGTGCAAAACAACCAAAAAGAAGGGGTTCACAGAGCTTCCAGGTGGGTGAACGTACATGGAGATTTGGAGGGTGGCACACCAGGAAAGAGAACGGAAACTCTACCTTTCCCCATTCCTTGCCCTATGCATCTCTTCCATCTGGCTCTTCCTGAGTTATATCCTTTTATAATAAACCAGTGATCTTATAAATGAAATGTTTCTCTGAGTTCTGTGAGCCACCCTCTAGGAGGGTGGAAGGGTCAGAATGTCAAGGGAATCTCTGATTATAGGCAGTTGGTGAGAAGTACCAGTAACAACCTGGACTTGGGACTGGCATCTGAAGTCCAAGGAGGGGGTTATTGGAACTGCCAATCTATAGCCAGTCAGTCAGAAGCACAGGTAACAACCTGGGTTTGCTATTGGCATCTGAAGTGGGGGCAGGGAGAGAGCAGTCTTGTAGGACTGAGCCATTCACCTGTGGGATTTGATGCTATCTCCAGTTGGGTAGTGTCAGAATTCAGTTGAATTGTAGGACACCCACTGGTGTCACAGAATTGCTTGGATGTGTGGGAATCCCGCCCCCCCCGCACATGATTAGAATTGGGTGCAGAGTCCTTACCTTGTTATTCTCATGTAGTTATAGTATCCAATTCTGAGTTTCAGAAATGCAACTTCTGAAAGACCAAAGAGGAGGCCAGGCACTGAGTTTGACAACAGCCCAGGGAATCCCTGTCAGAGAGAAGTTGCACCTAACCTTTAAGTTTTTGTCCAATACTCAGAGTCCCTGATTCTATCTATTACAACTTCCCTATTTTCTATCACACATTTTTATTCTTTAATTACCCATGAAATTTCCCATGTATTTTATTAATATAATCCCTCTTTTCATCAATAAAAAAGTATAATTACCTGGAAAACATTAAAGGGAAAATAACCTCAACATCTTAAACAGAGTTCTTAGCCAAAACTAAAATCTCAATTATTTGAGTGGCTCTGGACAAACTATACTAAAGGAAAATAAAGATGAAATGTTTCAGCATGAATTATTGATAAATCTGAACAAATAATTTATTGAATAAGGTAACATGTGGAGTAAATACCCATGATAAACGTCTGCTCATTAATATCTAATAATCTTACTGGGAAGAACTCACTAATAGAAACCATAATACATTTTTATATATGATTTTAAAACCTCCATAGATCAAAGACTACAATAAATAAACTTAAAGGGGGAAAAAACTTGAAAAATACTTATATACACAGCCAAAAGTTATCAACATTAACATATAAAAAGATTTTTATTAAGCAATACAAAGATAACCACTCAATTGAAAAAATGAGCAAAGGATGAAAAATGGAGTTTCATATAAGAAAAACAAATGGCCAACTAAGATTAACCTTAATAGTAATAAAGACATACATAAAACAAGATATTCCATATACGGACATATTTTACAAAATTAAAACTCAATGTTGGTGAGAATATAGAAGAAAGGCATTCTTCAGCCCTGTTGGTAAGAGGGAATTAAAGTGAAAGATTTTGGAGGAATTTGTCAAAGTATACTAAAAGCTAAAAAGATATATCCTTTGGCATAAGTAATTCTAATGTTAGAAATTTATCCTAAGGGAAGTAATTGGACAATTGTACAAAGATTCAGGCATATTTATCATAATATTATTTATATAAAAATAATTAAAACATTGTAAATGTCCAGTTATAATGGATTGGTAAATAAAATTTGATGTATGCAATATAAAAAAGAATCTAATTATCTTCACCTCATTTTATATTTTGAGATGCTCAATCTGTTGCATTATTTTGAATTTTTAATACAATAATTAGTCTAAGGTTTTATAACAGATTTCCATGAATTCATTTGAGGTATGTCTGGACTGAAAAAGATATGAAAAGAATATCCTCAAAGAAGGTGAGGACTGTATATTCCTCTCTTCACTGAGCAAGTCTAGTGTTGTGATAGCAAACAACCCTCTTCTTTCCTAGAAGAGACTCTTGGGATTACTACTGATAATTTACAATTGTATCATGTGTTAAATTTTCTAGAAGATCTGGGGCAAGAATGATCTCTTTAGAGTAAACCAAAATACACACACATACTTAATTTTGAAAACATGGCCTGATTTGACTCATTGTTTTATTAAGATATGTGTTTTTTAGAAACCTGAGCAAGCACATGTTTAATCATTATTCGTATACACTTGTCTCAAAATTTGTTATAACCTTTTGTTCTAATCTCCAGGAAGCACATTTCTTTACATACCTAAGTGAAATAACTAACACTTACTTTCAAAAAACGTATCAGTATGTAAATTCTTATCTATAAAAGAATAAATAATCTATTTTACACTTCAATATTATGAGGAAATATTTTATATCTTAAGTTTCTTCAAGTCTGTAATTTAGACATGAGATACTAACATCCATTCTAATATTTTATTCTTTGTTTGCTATCAGCCACGTTGTTTTCAGAGCAGTTCTTCTGATTTTCCAGTATTTAACAGAGGTAAAAAAAATTCAGGTTCTTCTTCAAAATGCATGCATTCCATTATTTATCTATACAATTATTGAAAGCCTATCTTATGTAAACACATAGTGGTATGATAATGGAAGTTACAGATATAAACTCTATCCCTAAGGAACTTCTTATTCATTTAGAATGAAAAGTAAGACATGCATAAGTAATTTAGGACTGTAAAAGGCAGAAACTAATAAATACTAGATGGAGACCTTGATAAAACACTGTGAGAGTTTAAAGGAGGGACAGATAACACCCAGCTGAAAGAATCAAGGACGGGCTCATGGAGGCCATGATATTTCATGCTGGACTCAAAAACAATGACATTTGTATAAGCAGTTGGAATGGAAACTCCAGGTAGAGATAACAATGTAAGAAATAGCAGTAGTGAAATGAAACAAAGAAAAGAGAAGGGAGCTACATCCAGCCAGTGCATTTTGGTAATTATTTTACATTCCCCATCAGCTTGAAATAATATAGTTTCAATGCCTATGGCCACAGCTCTATAGAAAGGATTCAAGTGGCAGTCAAGAACACTATATATGCCCAGAGAGAGAACTTTGCCCTTTGTCTATTCTTCTACCACTACAACTACAACTATCTGCTCTGGGGCCATCTGCCTTGGGACCATCAAGACCAAGACCTTTACTCATTTTTCTCCTGATTTTACAGATAACTTCATAATTTGCAAGTCTGATGGGTAGGGTGACCATATAATATAATTTGCCTGAGAGAGTTCCAGTGTATGCTTGTTATCTTGGTGTGATTATTATTGGGGTCTCTTTTTAGGTTTTGATAATTAATTATATGGTCTTGTTGCAGGAAAGAAAGTGGAGTGCAAGAAGATGGTCAAGTCCCAGGTCTCAGGTGAGTCCCTGGGTCAGCCACCAAGTGTTGGTTCTTGGCTTCGCACAGGAAAGAATTCAGGAGCAAGACATGATAAAGTGAAAGAAGGTTTATTCAGGGAGATACACGCTCCATAGACAGACTGTGGGCCATCTCAAAAGGCAAGAGGCCCCGAAATATGGCGTGGTTAGTTTTTATGGGCTAGGTAATTTCAAAGGCTAATGAGTGGGAGGATTATTCCAACTATTTCAGGGAAGGGGCGGGGACTTCTAGGAATTGGGCCACCACCCACTTTTTGACCTTTTATGGTTAGCCTCGGAACTGTCATGGCACCTGTGGGTGTGTCATTTAGCATGCTAATGTATTATAATGAGAATATAATGAGGCTTAAGGTCTACTAGAAGTCAAATCTTCCACCATCTTGGACCTAACTGGTTCTAACCAGTGTATGTGTGTATTCAATGGCTGTCATTCTTTTCAAAGTTGTGCCTTGCCCACTTCCTGTCTTATTCTTGCTACTCCTAGGTTCTATAAATAATATTTCTGGCCTCATTTACCATATCTCCCTCAACTCCCAAAACTCCCTTGATACTTTCTGGATTAATCAGGGTCAATTACCTGAAAAATCCCCTCAAATCTTTCTCTGAATGCTCTTTTCCTCATTTGATCTAACTAAAACCAGGCTCACCTCTGAGTATATATTTCCGATAAAGTCCCCTCCACTGGTGTGGTGTCAAAGGCATCCTTCTTCATTGTTGTGTCCAGGCCCTTCTCTCTTATTCTTCCCTGAAACCATCACCTCAGAATTTTATGATATAGGATTAATACAACAAGACTATCCCTCATTGTTGTAGTTATTTACCAACTCCTGGTTCATTTTCCCTTTTTCCTTAAAGATTTAGTGTTTTGTTTCCTTATACATATCTACAGTCACAATTCAGCGAAGGAATCCCCCAAAGCTTGACCTCTCAGTTTCTGTCCTCTCTCCATAGATAATCTTTCTCCCCCCTGCCCCCCACACCTCAGCCACATACTTTCTTAGTCATAACCTAGACCTTGTCAATTTTAGCAGCTATAATCTCTCCATAGCCATGATCTTAAGCATCCTAAACTTCAACCCAATCTTCAGTTCACTTTCCACATTATCCTGACTCCAATAATTTGTTAACCCCACTGGGGCTTTGACACTGCCATCTTTCATTGTTTCTTACTCCTTTCGTGTTCTCATGTGCCCCTTACCTAGTTTGTCTCATGATCAAGAATTACAATCACTGTCTTACTTACACCCCAATGCATGTTCTATTTACCCCATGTCCACACACCTATGTTATTTGGGATAAAGGAAACACACACACACACGTTGACCTGTTCTACCTCAAATTTGTGACCGCTGACTCAGATTGCACCCTAACAATATGACAATCAAGTTTTCCTAATCTACTCACTCCCCTCCCCTAAACAACAACTTCATTTTAACTCCCCATTTCTTAATTCACCAAATGATCTTGCTTCCTGTTTTGATGAAACTCTCTGAAGCCTAAGAAAAGAAGTACAACAATCAAATATCTCCATTTACCTACATCTAGCCACATTCAGTTGCTATCTCTCTTGTTGCCATATAAGAACTGTTGATGTTCCAATTTACAGAAAAACCTCCTCATGTGTACTCTGTCCCATTAATCCTTATCACCATTCAAGGGCATTTCTCCTGCAATTCATGCTTTCTCCTGCAATTCATGCTTTCTCCTGCATTGTGAAGTTTTCCTTCTCTCTTGCATCTCTCCATAATATGCCACAACTTCTCTCTTTAAAAGAAGAAAACTAAATAAGACAAAAACAAATCCCTTCAAATCCACTTCCCTCTTCAACAACCACTTTAATTCTCTCATTCCTTTTAATAAAATTCTTTGAACCCAGTTTTCTATATTCACTCTTTCCAATTCTTCGCCTCCCCTTCTTCTTGGAACACTTGACCAGGCTTTCACCATTGTCTTTCTCCTGTAACTGCTCTCGTAAAAGTCTTGAGTGACCTCCTCATTGCTGGCCCTTCAGTCAGTTCTCAGTCCCCATCTTACTTGATCTGTCAGCAGTATTTGATGTAGTCAGTTACTCTTTGAAACACTTTTTTTCTCTTGGTTTCCAAGACATGACCCCCCTCATGAATTTCCTTTCAACTCACTGTCTGTGTTTATTCTTTTCCTCTATGAATGAGTTACCTCCTTCACCTGCTAGTGTTGAAATGAATCATGCCTTAATCTTAGGTCTCTTTTCTCTTCTATCTACACTCAATTCCTTGGCAACCTCATCTTCTTTCTATATGCCAATGACCCTCAACTCTATATCTTCTGAGTAAACCTATCCCCTAAATTCAAGACCCAGGTATCCAATTGTTTACTCAACATCTTCACTTGCGTAGGCATCTCAAATGTAAATGTGAAAAAGTGAGCTGCTGATTCCTCACCTTCAAGACCTACTTCTTTTTCAGCCTATATCCCACTTCACTTAAAATCAGCTCACTCTTTCATGTTGCTCGGCCAGAACTTTAAAGTCATTTTTGACTCTTGTCTTTGTATTTCTCTCATTCAACAAATATGCGTATCATGTGCATTCTAAGTTCTATCTATTCTTCTATGTGCTGAAGCTACAGTAGTGAACAAATTAGACAAAAATCTTGGTCTCACAGAGCATTTATACTAGTAGAGAAAAATAAAATTGTAAAATATAGTACTTTATATGTTACTGGCAGCATGGAGAAAAATTATTAAGGATGGGGGATCAAAAGTGTTATGGGTATAGTTTGAAATTTTCAATAGGATACCATGGAAGCCTTCACCAAGAAGGTGACAGCTGAGTAAAGATTTGAAAGATGTGAAAGATTGAGGCATGTGAATATTTAGGAGAAGAACATTCCAGTAAGAAGAAATACTAAGTACAAATGTTCTGAGTCAAGAGTGGTCCATGTATTTCCTTGAAACAGCAAGGAGGCCAGTGTGGCTAGAGCAGTGGGGTCCCAAGGAAATGAAGGTAACAAATTAGCTCAGAGCTAGATCACATAGGGACTTACAGGTCATTGCAAAGACTTTGGTGTTTACAAAGTGAGATAGGAAACTACTGAAGGGTTTTGAGCAGAAGAAAGGCATTACTTCACTTCCCTTTTAACAGAATTACTGTCTCCTCTTTGGAAAGAACCTATATGAGGGCAATGGTGTAATCAGACAGATGTGTTTCACAGCCACTGCAGTAATTTTAACTTTATATAGTTCACTTTATTGAATTCTAACAACAATTCTTTGGAAGGAATATTATTTTTCAAGAATCTTGGTGAAGGAATATTCAAAATATGTAATAAAGGGTTAGTCCCAGGCACTTACTAACTGTAAGAGTCACCAGTCTTAATCATCTAACAGAGCCGTACCATGCAAATGAGGTTAAGACCAGCCCCACTTGGCTGAATGTAGAAAGTATGATGACCTCCTAAATGAAAGAGATTGGAGCTCCTAGTCTGTAATACTTATTAAAATATTTTTATTGTAGGGCCTTATAATATATAGTCAACCTCAGTTCATTGCATAAAAGTTGAGCTTTCAAGACAATTCTATAATCTCTAGAAGTTTAAATGTCCCATATGTGCTAAAAAACTAAATTAATTATAACACAGAGGCAGGGCATTTAGCAAAATTATTAATTTTTAAAATTCATCAGCCACTTAACAGAATTGAGATCCTATTCTAAATAAGTTTTTAACATTTAGTTTCATTAATTTTTTAATACTCTATGCTATTTTATATACATATCACTAAATGAGAATTTTAACACACACTGCACCATACACCATGATTTTAATGACTTCAGAGAAGGAGGATTGATTCTTCACAGGCTAAAATTCCCTTGATCTAAATATCATTTCTATATTTAGTTAAAGTAACTTATTTTGTCAGCAAAAGTAGATGAATACCCCTCCTACATTTTAATTACTCTCTTTGCAACGTTAATTAATTGAGTTAATACATTTTTGCACCTAAATGTTAATCACACATTTTGTGAATTGCTTGCCTCACCAGAGAATTTAAAGCAACCCTAACTACATTCTTGGCTACAAACTATCTATAAATAGCCATGTTGCTATAAACCAAGCATGTGAGGTCAAAGTTTATGATACACTCAATAAATCCTACTTTATTTTTTAATCTTCCTATTATATTGTGATGATTTAAAATTATATTTTACAGCTGTCTTTTGTGCAGACATACTTCTATACATTTTCCCATGCTTATAACAAAATAAAAAATGTAGAGATGCAGGTGATTTTTTCTACAGAAATGAGATTATACTATTCATGTTAATCTGAAAAATTATTTTTTTCCCTTTACACAATATATCACAGTCATTTTTCCAGGTCAACACTTACAAATCTAACCTAATATTTTAAATAGAAGCAGAACATTTTCTATAGATATTCAGATTATTCCTTTTTAAAATTTACTTATAGGTTCTCCATAACTTATTTGCAATTCCAAAATTAATTTTTTTTCTAATTCATTTGTTGGGAAACCTGATCTGAAGCAATATGAGGCTATTTATAATCTTTAGTTAAGCTACTTAATTTGAATATTCTTACATTTTGCTGCAGAAATATAAATATGTTTGATTATGAGGCACTGCTCCAGGCACCCTAATGGTATTAATAATATACGGAATATGCTTCATATTATTGTTATAAAAATCCATAAACATCAGAATTCTTAAACAGATTTGGCCTCAAGAGTTTTAGTTAATTGTTTGTACATTTGTATAAAGAATGATGCAATAAACATCCTCTGACCCATCCAATTAAAGACTGGGATTTTTGTTTTTATAAATTAGATCTCTAGAAGTGACATTACTGGATCATAAAACATGGTGGCACTGCTTCAATTCTTACATGCCCTAAATTGCTTTCAGAAATGTTGCAATTCATACTTTTATCAAATATGTGTTAACATGTTTCTATTTCTCATGGTTTTACTGGCAAAATATTTTGACAAACCTTTAATATAATAACTTCATAGACTACCTTAATTTGTATACTGCTATTTCCCATGGTGAATCTGCCCTTCTATAAGTTCCATGCACAACATTTCATAAACAGTCCTGATACACCACAGACAATTTAAAAGAGGCAACTCAGGATGCGTAAAGCATAATAGGTCACTTGTTTTAGTAGTTACATTACAAAGAGGTTTTTCTAACCATTTCCAACATCTGCTTGTTACTTCATTTCATTTATTTTTATGCCCTGGATTACTGTCCTTTCTATGCTGCTGTCTGTTAACTGTGAGACTAAATACTAACCCATATTAGTCGGCTGTCTCTTCTTCCCTCCCACTTCTCTCCCTTCTTCATTTCCATTTCATTTGGATATTACCATTTTTCCAAAGCACCTTAACTTTTGATGTTCCCTATTTGCTTCCCCAGTGGTCTCGCTATGTGAGCATTTTCACTTGCTATGATACAGAGCTAATAAGCCCATGTTTATTTCTCTAGAGTGAACTATTCTCCCTGTTTCACACACATATTGCTATAGGATGTACAGTAGATTATGAGTGTTATATATGCTATTAGAATATCACATAGGCATTTCATACCCATCTTTCTCTCAGCATCTGCCTTCCAAAAATGCCCGTTTTACTCCTATGTACTCCAAGAGCTAGCACTGCCTGGCATTTAATGAACTCAATAAATTAATAAATGCATAAATGAAAAACAATAGTGGTTTAAATTTCTAGAAAACATTTTCACAGTCATAATTAACATTAAAAACACAATCCTAATAATTCTTTGGTAAGGGCAGAATGTAATTTCAAAGAAGTTAAGCAGCTGGAAAAAGGATATAAGACTCAAGTGCGACAGAATCAGGAATAAAATTGAGTTTTCTGGTTTTAAATCTACCTCTATTTCATCTGGTAGATTTTTTTTTTTTTTTTTTTTGCAGTACGCGGGCCTCTCACCGCTGCGGCCTCTCCCGCCGTGGAGCACAGGCCCCGGACGCGCAGGCCCGGCGGCCACGGCCCACGGGCCCAGCCGCTCCGCGGCACGCAGGATCCTCCCGGACCGGGGCACGAAGCCGCGTCACCCGCATCGGCAGGCGGACCCTCAACCACCGCGCCACAAGGGAAGCCCCATCTTGTAGATTTTTAACTGATAAGCCCTTATTTTATTCATCTTGATGAATTATATATTGATTTTTGTGTTGCCCTGTAGCTTAAACACATTGTAAAAAATATAAAATAATTAAATGCTAAATAGACTAATTGAGATTGAACAATTAATGTGAAACATTTAGAAGTATTACATGTATTGTGTGAACAAAAAAATGTATGAATATGAGCATGCATTCTACCTTCCATTATTCTTGACTTACAACAATTTTCACTGGAAATCAAAGGCAATGCGGAGCATTCTGAGCTAGAAGGTGATGCCTTTTGTGTTCATCTGCCTGTGTAGTATCTAGTGATTATGTAGATAAAAGTATCAATAGATGGAATTGATTTTTCAAAGAGAATATATTTTATTGTATGCAGCATGAGCTTGCAAATAAATACCGCTTTATTCTTATGACTGGTACATATGAATCAAAATCAGTTCTCTGAATTTTTTCAAAGAGGTCAAAATCAATCCAAGGATACAACCTTTCCTTATTTCATAATATTCCTGAACGTGTATGACCAGCAGCCATCACTGTGCCTGTTTCCACATGTGGGAACTCTGCATCACATCCAGGAACCAGTTGTTTCTTGTTTCTTCCCTACATTGGCAGAATAGAATTTTCCCACGCTGGTTTTCTTCAGATGACTCAGTAAATCTTTCAGCTCATCCATAAAGCTCTCTCACACCAACCCCCTCCCAGAGTGTACAGAATGCACACCTGTGGTGCATACATGTTAGGATTTGATCAAGAAGCTGAAAATGGCTCTGTGCCCGGTTGTATTTTATAGTCACAACAGACGTTGGGCAAAACCATTATTCTGTAGACTTTTTACCTGCCTGGAGTGTTATGCCACTTCTGAGCTCACTGGAGTTCCAGAGAACTCCTTGGCCTTTCTGACTTCTTCTCAGCCTCATCCAGATCATCATTTCTCACTGCATTTTTAGAGATATTGCTCATTAACGACCTTTTAAAAAATCAGGGAATTATAAAGATCCATAATCCCTTCAGCAAATCTAACAGAAACTTATCTGAAGATAAAACCTAACCTGACTGGGCATGAGGTTATTTGTGATTGCTATCCTATTTAACGCGACTATGCATTCAGGTCCCTGCAGAAATATGAATCTGTTTGATCACGGTGCCCCCCCAAGACATAATGGGAAATGCTATAATAATATACCATATGTGTAACATAATATCTTTCCAAAATTAAAAAGAAAATCTGAAATTCAAAACACATCTAGTCCCAAGGGTTTCAAGTAAGGGAGTATGGACCTACACATATATGTTGAGCTACATCTATGTACTAGCCTGAAAACATTATCATGATATATTAGATTTTTAAAAGTCTTTTAAACGTATGGCATAGTCCCATTAAAAACAAATACATATGTAACTTTGTGTGCATAGGATGTATGTATACATATAAGTATGAACAGATAAATGACTAGAAGTACATATTATTCTATAGTATATCTTATTTTATATTGTTTTATGCATATCAATGTCTTCATATGCAAGTACAGAAAATTTCCTTAAGCGGTTGGATTAGGTTAGCAGGGTGGTGTGCAAAGGGGTGAAGGCAGTTACACAATATTCTTTTACTACAAATATATTTCTAATTCTGTTACTGTTAGCAAAAACATTTACGAAGCACTTACTATAAGGGAGATGTTAGAATAAGCATTTGCATTGATTATTTAGTATTCAGTACAATTTTTTAGAATAGGTACTATTATTATTCACATTTCATTTATACACTTTTTACTTTCTGAACTTCTTAGAGGTGACCAAAAAGCATAGGACCTAAAAACTGGCAGAAATTTCCACTTTGACTGTATAAAATTAAAAAAATTGTTTATTATTTTAAGCTGCTTTGAAAAGAGATATAAATTTTTAAATGCAATAAATCTTTCTTAACATATTTATCAGAAAGTATTCATAAATAAGAGTAATAAGTAGTAATGTTTAACAACCAGCTTGCAGGGTGTTTGGGGAGGGAGTGGAGGAGGAGAAGGTAAGGGAACCCTGGTACATTGCATTTTTTCATTTATGTGGTACAAGTACTCCCATTACGGTCAATTTCAAGCTATTTCAACATGACACCACTGACCATGGAGTTGCAATGAGATGTGAATAATTGCTCTTGGGACCCAGTGCAGCCTGACTCTAGTGCCCCTTAGAAGGATAACTCAATAACCCTAGAGATGATGAAGTTAATTTTTACAGCATAAATATAAATGCCAGGGCTAAAATGTTTTAGATGTGCTCATTAAAAAGGAAAGAGAGATACAAGTAAGACAAAGCAAAGCAAACAAGTACAAGCAAGATTATTCTGCTTAAGTTCATTATATTTTTTAACATACAAATAACTTTTAGACAAGAGTTTTTAGAAAAACAAACTAGGAGCTATAATTATTGAATATAATTGCATCTATCTGAAAAGTCAGCATGATTAACTATGTTAAGGGGTTTTAAGATGTGGGTTTCTTTGTGGTAACACTATATACTTCAGTTCACAGGATTCAGGGAGTGAGCACATACAAACCATGTCACTTCAACAGCATTTTCAAATCTCTGATTCCTTAGGCTATTGCTTATAAAGTTCTGAAACATGTCACCTAGTTTCTCCATAATAGACATTTGGAAGCTTCTTTTAAGTAGAGTGAATGAGAAGGTTAGGAAGGAAAAGAAATTCTGGCTGTCATATAGACTCCTTAAGGTAAAGATAGAATTGCTTAGATCTTTAAAGTGCTATGGGTAGAGTCATGAATTTTAGAATCCAGGTAAATTTTTCAAGAGAATTGGTACATAAATATTAATGAGATACATGAAAAATAGAATTCCCTTACCCAGAAATTACTTATGAAATGTCAGATTAGTACATATGGATTTCTTCTAAATAATAATTTAGATATAGAAATATTCATAAGAAATAACACTTATGAGAATTGACGTTATGTGTCAACTTGATTGGGCCATGGGATGCCTAGGCATTTGGCCAAACATTATTCTGAGTGTACCTTTGAGAGTATTTCTGAATGAGAATAACGTTTGAACCAGTAGAATGAATGAAGCAGAAACGGCCTCTCTAATGTGTGTAGACCTCATCCAATGAGTTCAAGATCTGAACAGAACAAAAAGACTGAGTGGGGAAGAATTCCTCCTGCCTGACTCTCTTGGAGCTGTTACGTTGGTTGTTCTTGTCTTCAGACTCAAACTGAAACATAATTCTTCTGGATCTCCAGCTAGCTGACAGCAGCTTTGACTTGTCAGCTTCCATAATTGCCTAAGTCAATTCATTTTATATATGTATATATTCTATAGGTTCGTTCTGTTTCTCTAGAGGAACCTGACTGGTAAAATATTTAACTTATTTTGTTTGAAAAAATATCAATGCGGAAGATTAAAGTGAAGATGAAACCCAAAGTCCTTACTATGGCCTACAATGCCCTACATGATTATCCCCTTCCGCCTTGTTAGCTCTCTGACTTCATCTCTTCATTCTTCCTTTTGTTTGTTTCACTCTTGCCACATTGGCTTCCTTCCTTTCACTCATGTCAATCAAGCCATGAAAAGACATGAGGAACCTTAAAAGCATATCACTAAGCAAAAGAAGCCAATCTGAAAAGGCTACATACTATATGATTCCAACTATATGACCTCTGGAAAAGGTAAAACTATGCAGACTGTAAAAAGATCCATGGTTGCTAGGGGTTGGGGGGAAGGAAAGATGAATAGGCAGAACACAGAGGATTTTTAGGACAGTGAAACTATTCTGTATGATACAACAATGATGGATAAATGTCATTATATATTTGTCCAAATCCAGAGAATGCATAACACCAATAGTAAACCCTAAAGTAAACTATGGACTTTGAGTGATTATGATTTACCAATGTAGGTTCATCAGTTGTAGCAAATATACCACTGTGATGTGTAATAATAAAAAGGGAGGTGGTGCTTGTGTGGGGACAGGGGTACATAGGATTTTTTGAACATTCCTCTCAATTTTGCTGTGAACATAAAACTGCTCTATAAAATAAAGTTTATTGAAAGAGAAAGAGAGGAACTATTGAGAAGCCATCTATGAAAATAATACCATTCGAGTTTCAAACAGACACTCTGCCATGTAGATTGTTCTCTATTTGTTCTTTTATTCTCACTTTCCTCATTTCCTATTCCAAGAAACCAGAACTGTTTCTAAGTCTCCGTTTTGTCTTTTCGTATATTGATAGTAAACTTACATAGATTCAAACAATTTCCTCCATATTTTTTCCTAATTTTTTTCACATATTCATCTGTGTTGTATATAGCATAGTAATTCAAACACAGCCAATATCTATTAAATAAGTATTGATTGATTTTTATAAGACATATACACATATTCACTGATTCCATTGCTTGATACTAAATTACAAGTTCATGCTCGAGTGTATTCCCTACTGTGATGGTTTTATCTTACAAGGTACATTTTAAAATATTAGATTTAAAAATAAATCTTTACCTGTATCTGAAGATCTCCTTATTTCTTTAAAACAGCCTCAAAGGAGGGTTTTTGTTTAAATTTTCTAGGTCTTATTTCTAAAATTTGGCATCACCAACTCCAAGTTGCATTACATGATTTTGAAAGATACCCCAATTTCTACAATGATATAATAACGTGATAATAGAACACTTTGCATTCATTTCATTTTAATTAAGCAACTGAAAAATGATGATTTACTTCCCAGGGCACCATACCATGCTTCAGGATCTGTGAATTCTAAAATCGGTTCTTCCACTTGCTAGCTGAGTGGTTTTGGTGCATTGCTTTACTTTTCTCTGCCTTACGTCTTTCATATGTTGGATGGGAACAGGTTATTTCTAAAGTTCCTCCAATGCTAATACTCAATTATTCCAGCTTAAGAGAATGGACATTTCTAGGTACTAGCCTGCAAACTATGTTAAAATACCATCAACACAATGTAATAACATGTATTCACTGGGTTTAAACATCCCCAAGTTTTTACAAAAGTCATTTTCTTGTCTTTTGTAACTTTCCAGGATTTACAAATTCGGCCTATAGCAATGTGAAAACAGTGCCAGAGAAATTTTAAAAGTGCCTTGTAATTAAGCAATTTTCTTCCTTGGCGTGTTTGCCTTCTTTACTTGTCTTGCTAAGAGCCTCGTTTTTCTATTTTATTACCTACAAACCCTATGCCCTCTATTCCTAGTTTACTATCATTACTTGCTAAATGTTGCTTTTTAAAATTTTTGCTGGATTATTTTTAGGGCCCTAAGGTAGTAAGAATTAGAGAACTACAAGTAGGGTTCAAATAAAGATGTTTGCCTTTGTCTTAAAGAATATTTGAACCTTAAAAATCTGTAAATACTGTGGGTCTATAAACAAAGAGAAATAAGTCCTTTTCAAGGCAGTGAATTTTTTACAGGAAATTTCTATTTCTAATAGAAAATACTGGTCTAACTGTTATAACCAAATGGCTATAAACAGAGTCCATCATTCATATAATCCTTATTAAAAATATATAGTGCTTCCCTGGTGGCACAGGGGTTGAGAGTCCGCCTGCCGATGCAGGGGACACGGGTTCGTGCCCCGGTCCGGGAAGATCCCACATGCCGCGGAGCGGCTGGGCCCGTGAGCCATGGCCGCTGAGCCTGCGCGTCCGGAGCCTGTGCTCCGCAACAGGAGAGGCCACAATAGGGAGAGGCCCGCGTACCGCAAAAAAAAAAAAAAAAAAAAAAAAAAAAAAATATATATATATATATATATATATAGTGAGCTTCTTTCTTGGGAATAATATTACTTGACAATGTATTAAAGAACAAAAAAAAGATATGAACTCTTCCCATAAAGAAAACATAGTCTGACTGGTTGATGGAACATTAAAAAAGGTAAGTAACAATACATGCACAATCTTAGAACAGCAAATAAGTATTAAGTACAAATGCGTATTGTAGATATGATATAATGTTAAGCACTGGGAAAGAGACTTTTCACAGTTATCTTGACCTCGGTCCTTTAGAAACTAGACCCTGAGGCTTAGATGAAGTGTTGACTCCTTACTTATTTGGGAGGTGTAAGCCCAGACAAATGAGGTTGATGGAAAAATAAATAAATAAATAAATAAATAAATAAAACAAGACAGGGAAAGATGAAAAGCTGTATAGTATGATAAGAAGCATTACAGTACCAGCCCCTTCTTTAGGACAATCTCTGGGACACAGCAGCTGCTGGCAGGCGTGTTCACACAGCACATGTGACACTGGTAAAAGAACCGTAAAATGCAACTGCTCCTCAGAGGGGTCCACAGGAGAGAGAAAGGAAGAGGAATTTATCTCCTATTTTCACCAGTCAAGGTTCAACCCATGGGGAGCCACTCCCTACATGTCTGCCTTGCTCAGCAAGCTCCTAGGGGTACATTTCCTTCACATCTGCAAGAGGAGTGACTCAGCTTGGATGGTATGCAGACTAAGAGAGAAAAAGGAAGACATTAAGGAGATAAGTCTGAGAATACAACAGGTTTGAAAGGCTTAAATATGGGCTTTCAGATGAGAGAAATTTGGATAACTAAAGAAAAGAGAGAATGTGTTTAGTAGGGAAAACAGTACAAGCAAAGTAGGAAAGAAAAGAATGCACACATGGAACATTATAAACACACTGAGTATGGTAGAGAGAGTTTTGGATAAAGATATGACTGGACGGGGTGTTTGGTAGAGTTTGGACAGTATTGCGTGTTAGGCTAAAACACTTAAATTTGACTCAGGCCAGGAAGGCACCACTAATTCCTAAGTAAGCTAAGCTAAGCTAAGCATGTGGGATGTTTAGAGCATCAGTTTGAGGAGTGAGAGCATAGTTGCCGAAGAACAATGAAATGGAAATATTTTTAAAATCATCATCTATTAAATGTGCTTAATGCGCTAGATACATGTTAAGTACTATTACGCATTATCTCATTTAATTCTATACAACAAACATGTGAGGCAATTCCCTCTTACAGATGAGGAAGATGAGGTTCTGAAAAATTAAGCAACTTGTGCAAGGTCACAGAGCTAATAATCTCACTCTGCATTCAAACCTAGACCTACTACAAAATTTATATTTTTGCTACTACATTAATGGTCTAAAATTTTTTTTTATTGCACATCATTTTTAACTTAATAAAATCCTAACATGTATACATAAAATTTAAATATGAAATTTCCATTGTATTATATTTCATCAAAGTCCCAAATACTGAGATCAATAAAACAAATCCTTAACACCATCATATTCTAAAGTGAGATCATAAACCACCTACTGAGAACACTGTGAATTTATTTTTGTCACATCAGCCCATCACCCACACCTAGCCTACAGAAGAGAAGATCGAGTGAATGTGAAGTTCATTTGAAAAAGCCCTTTGTGTCTTGCCCTCCCCAGTCCCCTACCCACCATGGAGAGAAGGGCAGTATGCATTTTACCCTAGGTTAAGCCAGAGGGAGAGCTTGACATGTGTGCCCTGGAATTTGAGTAGGAAAGAGACAGATCTGGAAAGTTTGAAATCAAAGTGTTGTTTCTGGAGTGAATGGGTTGTTTCTGGAGGAGAGCTTTCTCTGGGAGTGAGCTATACTTCCACTGACAGAGAGCCAGAGGCACATTCTCCATGAGTCTTACATGGACATCTGTGTGCTTGAATAGGATACATGAAGAAAGTTTTCCTGATGGGAGGGGGGTGGCCTCAGCAGAGAGGGCATGCACATTGAGATAATGGGGCAGGGAGTTGTAAGTGAGAAGCCAGGAAAGGCAGCACCCACAAGAGAGCTTCACCTGGAGGCCACAGCAGGGAGTCCCTAAGGAGCCCTGAGAAAGGGTCAGCTGTGAACCTCTGTCACCTCTGATTACAGTTCTGTCCCTCAAGAAGACTTTTTCTGTCCTTCACTACTGCTCCTCCCCACTCTCCAAACCTGGAGATGAAGAAGCACAAATAGAGTTGAATAAAGAAACAAAGAAATTGTCAACGACAACCCTCTCACCACACTGCAAGCACCTTTGAGGCAGGCCCAAGGTGGGGCAACAAAAGGGCTTTAAATTGGTAGAGGGTCTGAAGATTTTATATTAGACCGGATTGAACTTGAAAATATCCACACCTCTGCAACTCATCAAGATTCTATCCAAATGACTGAGGAAATAGTAGACTGCAGATGGGGTCCATGGAGTGAGCAGAAATGAAAAAGAATAAAGTTGCCTTCTGCTAGAGCCCCTCAGAGACCAGTGTTTTCAGTTACTGGCTAAGATGTTTATTTACTTATACTGCAGTTACTTCTCTAGTACTTTTAAAACCTACGAACATATAAAACATAAATAATATATGTCTTCAATATATTAAAGATAAGACTAAAAGTAGTAGAAATTCTAACGTTGTAATTCCACTTTGAAAGTCAATCAGTTGTAATAATCCTTGTATATATTGAAGTATGTATAATATGTTGTAATAATCCCCATATAAGACAAGGATATTGTATATATGCAGGGGGTGATGTGCAATGAGAAAGAGATTGTTGTTACATGCCTATGAAAGAAAATACTGACGGTTAGGGAAAATTACTTTGATGTGGCAAAAGGCAAAAATCTAGACGAGTAGTAGATTACTACTAGAACATATTGTGATATATATCACATGTGTGTTGAGCATTTTAAAAACTTTTTAATGAAAATGAGACATTAGAGAGTATAAGTCGTAAAGACAGATTAATAACCTACTAGTCTTTGTGATTTTAACCCCAATATTCATGTTTTTAAACTCATATTACAATTGATCTGTCCTCTTAGGCATAACCTGTCTCTACCTGGTCAAGAGAAGAGATACAGAGGAGAAAAACTATACAGTGAAAGGAAAGACCCATCTCTTCCCCTCTACAGGACAGCTTTTGAGGAGAGAAAGAGGCCCCCTATCTGATACCAAAACAAAACTCTCTGATACATGAAATTCTATTTCTAGGTTTTTAGACTATAAAGATGAATAAGATATAGTGCCTTACTACGTTTAATTTTGTAAACTTTTGTCTTTTACAAATTGTCTAAAGCAAAATATGATACTGCAAATGATTTTTAAGAAACATTTGTCCCTTTTTGGTTAAAGGCTGCCACCAAGTGGCTAATTTAAAAAACAACATTTTCAGAAGTGATTTTTCTTAAGCATTTAGATCTAGAAGGGAAAATAGGAGGGTATGCAATACACAGTGCGCGCTTCTGTCTTTGTTAATCTAATTTAATCAACATAGAACATCCGTTTGTGGTAATATTATTACCATGCAAAACATTCCACATAAGTTATTTATTTCTTCCTCACTACCAGCCTTTGAGGTAGATACACATGACATCTCTATAGTCTGCAAGTATCATTTCTGTCACCTCTTGTAGAGTCCTGACACAAGCCCAGGAGAGAATCTTCACATTCTAGATTGGTCTCTAATGTCAATGAACTGTATCTATAGCATCACTTGACTATATGTGGCAGAACTGGATTTTAACTCACTACTGTCTGACACTGGAACTATATATATCAGGACCTAAACTTTTTTTCCCCATGTCTTGAAGTTTCTAGCTGTTTCTTAGAATATTAATTACATTTTTCAAATAGTGAAAGGAAAAAATTATCATCTTATTAAGAATTCGTGCCTAAGTATTTCATTTTTTTTCATGTTATGGCAAACAAACCACAAAGGAAAAATAAAAATAACACTCATGAGCTAAATAAAAATGGTATCAATAAATACACATAGATTGCTTGTTTTGTGATCTTCTTACTGAAATGAGATGAAAAATTATTATCACTATGTAGTGTAACTAATTTTACATAAGAGCGATCTATAACAATATACTTTGATTAAGGATTCTTACTAATTGTTGAGATTTATGTTTTGGACATAAAAACAAATTTTGTAAAGGCAAGGTCACCTACTTCTTATCCTCATAATTATTCATACCACAATGATGTCTCTCCTCTCGTAGAATCACATGGAAAAAAAGAATCTATTTCTATACAAACTAATTGTATATGCTTTACATTTCATTGCAAAATTATTTCAGTTGTTGTATAATTTAGGTAAAGGATCAGTCAAGGAAAAGATAATTTATAATTCCAAATGCTTTTCCTTTCTTCTTCTTTATAATGTTATAGCAGAAAGGCATAGAGAATAGTTACCACTCTGTTTCACTCCCTCTTAAAAATTATAGGTTGAGGAACTTCCCTTGTGGTCCAGGGGTAAAGAATCCACCTTACAATGCAGGGAACACAGGTTCAATCCCTGGTCGGGGAACTAGGATCCCATGTGCCGCGGGGCAACTAAGCCTCAACTAATGAGCTCGCACACCTCAACTAAAGAGCCCGCGTGCCACAAACTACAGAGCTCACGCACTCTGGAACCTGCGTGCCACAACTAGAGAAGAGAAACCCCACATGCACAACTAGAGAGAAGTCCACACACCACAACTAAAGATCCCGCATGCCTCAACGAAGATCCTGCGTGCCACAACTAAGACGTGATGCAGCCAAAAATAAATAAATAAATAATCAATAATCAATAATCAATAAAACTTTAAAAAAATTATGGGTTGAGGAAAGTCAAAAACGTCTTACATAAGGGTTTAGAGTTTTTTGTTGACCCCTTTCTCCAAAAAAATCATTGACAAGAACTGTGGACTCCAGAAAAAATATGTGAAAAAAGGTGAATACATTTTTCATAAGTGACAATGAAAAATCACCAAATCTAAGACTTACTGTTCTGATTTGATCTTTCTCCACTTTTTTAAGCCTAAAATATACACTTGTAAAGTTAAGGTACAACTCTGTTGCTGTTAGTATTTGCTATCTCAGGATTGAAGTTGATTTGGCACTAGAGACATCAGTTGCCAAAGCAATCTTGAGAAAAAAGAACAAAGCTGGAGACATAAGCCTCCCAGACTTCAGACAATACTACCAAGCTACAGTAATCAAAACAGTGTGGTATTGACACAAAAACAGACACGTGGATCTATGGAATAGAATAGAGAGCCCAGATATAAGCCCACACAACTATGGTCAATTAATCTTCAACAAACGGGATAAGAATACACAGTGCAGAAAAGACAGTCTCTTCATCAAGTGGTGTTGGGAAAGCTGGACAGTCACAAATAAATAAATGAATTTAGAACATTCCCTTACACCATACACAAAAATAAACTCAAAATGGCTTAAAGACTTAAATATAAAACAGGACACCATAAAACTCCTAGAAGAGAACATAGGCAAAACATTCTCTGACATAAATTATACCAATGTTTTCTTAGGTCAGATCCCAAGGCAATAGAACAAAAAGTAAAAGTAAATAAATGAGACTTAATCAAACTTACAAGCTTTTGCACAGCCAAGGAAACCATAAGCAAAATGAAAAGACAACCTCTGGACTAGGAGAAAATGTTTGCAAATGATGCGATAAACAAGGGCTTAATTTCCGAAATATACAAACAGCTCATACAACTCAACAACAACAAAAAACAAACAACCCAATTAAAAAATGGGCAGAAGGCCTAAATAGCCATTTCTCCAAAGAAGACATTCAGATAGTCAATAGGCACATGGAAAGATGCTCAACATTGCTAATTATCAGAGAAGTGCAAATTCAAAACTACAATAAGGTATCACCTCACACCAGTCAGAATAGCCATCATTAAAAAGTCTACAAATAACAAATGTTAGAGAGGGTATGGAGAAAATGGAACCCTCCTACAGTGTTGGTGGCAATTTAAATTGGTACAGCCATTATGGAAAACAGTATGGAGGTTCCTTAAAAAACTAAAAATAGAGTTACCATATGATCCAGCAATCCCACCTCTGGGCATGTATCTGGAGAAAACTCTAATTTGAAAAGATGTATGCACCCCAATGTTCATAGAAGCACTATTTTCAATAGCCAAGACATGGAAGCAACCTAAATGTCCACAGACAGATGAATTGGTAAAGAAGATGTGGTACATATACACAATGGAATACTACTCAGCCATAAAAAATGAAATAATACTATTTGCAGCAACATGGATGAACCTAGAGATTATCATACTAAGTGAAATAGACAAATATCATATGATATCACTTATATGTGGAATCTAAAATGTGATGCAAATGAACTTATTTACAAAACAGAAACAGAATCACAGACGTAGCTTATGGTTACCAATGGGGGAAGGGGGGAGGGATAACTTAGGAGTTTGGGATAAGCAAATACAAACTACTATATATAAAATAGATAAATAACAAGGTCCTACTGTATAGTGCAGGGAACAATATTCAATATCTTGTAATAATTTATAATGAAAAAGAATATATATATGTGTGTGTGTGTGTGTGTGTGTGTGTGTGTGTGTACAACTGAATCACTTTTCTGTACACCAGAAACTAACACAACATTGTAACTCAACTATACTTTAATTAAAAAAAAATAGAGTGTCAATACTCTATGAATCTTATGTAAGGATTAAGTGACATGATCTAAATAAATGATCAGTATCATGTTTAGCATAAAATAAGTACAGAAATAGTATTGGACCATTGGGTTTTGGGTATCTGAAGATATTAAAGAAAATTTTAAATTTATTTTAAGTCTGGTAATGGCAACTGGATATGTAAAAATGAATAGCCCTTAAGAACTAGAGATATGTATTAAATTCTTATCAATGAAATGACATATTTTCTGACATCTGTACCTGATAAAACTTTAAAAAATATTTTTGAAGAGATAGATGAAATAAGATTAGCACAATGTCAATGATTTTTTTTGAAGCTGGGTGATAGGTAATATTATCTGTATTTTTGAGTATGTTTTAAAATTTCCATTAAAATTAAGAAAAATATATTCTGCAAGCTAAAATTGAGCACAATAATTCCAATACTCATTCACCTTTAAGGCGGATAAGAGAAGAATTGAAATCTCTGTAAGACAGGAGATAAAGTTCAAAAATGAACAGTTTAATATTAGCTTAAATTACATCCCTGTGACATTTATTATCTAATTGGAGGTTGGTACCTCTTAATCACAATTATCATTTTACCCCCCAACCCCTCCCTTCTGGCAATCACCCTTTTGTTCTCTGTATCTATGGGTCTGTTTTCATTGTTTTGTTTATTCCTTTGTTTTCTTTTTTAGATTCCATATAAAAGTGAAATCATGCAGTATTTGTCCTTTTCTGTTTGATTTGTTTCACTTAGCATAATACCCTCTACATCTATCTATATGTTGTCACAAATGGGAAGATTTTATTTTATATGGCTGAGTAATATTTCATTGTGTGTGTGTATATATATATATATACCACATTTTCTTTATTAATTTGTCTATAGATGGACACTTTGCTTCCATATTATGGCTTTTGTAAATAATGCTGCAGTGAGCTTTGGAGTGCATATTGAATTAGTGTTTTTTTTTCTTCTGGTAAATATCAATAAGTGCAATTGTTGGATCACATGGTAGCTCTATTTTTAATCTTTTTTTTTTTTTTTTTTTTTTTTTTTTTTGCGGTACGCAGGCCTCTTACTGTTGTGGCCTCTCCCATTTTGGAGCACAGGCTCCAGACGTGCAGGCTCAGCAGCCATGGCTCACGGGCCCAGCTGCTCCGCAGCATGTGGGATCTTCCTGGACTGGGGCACAAACCCATGTCCCCTGCATCGGCAGGCAGACTCTCAACCACTGCGCCACCAGGGAAGCCTTATTTTTAATCTTTTGAGGAACCTCTATTCTGTTTTCCATAGTAGCTGTACCAATTTACATACCTCCACAACAGTGCACAGGGTTCCCTTTTCTCCACATACTTGCCAACACTTATTTCTTGTCTTTTTGATGGTAGCCATTCTGACAGGTATGAGGTGGTATCTCATTGTGGTTTTGATTTGTATTTCCCTGATGAATAGTGATGTTGAGCATCTTTTAATGTGTGTTTTGGCCCTCTATATGTCTTTAGAAAAATGTCTATCCAGGTGCTCTGCCCATTTTTAAATTGTGTTATTTGGGTTTTTTTCTTTTTTTGATGTTGAGTTTATGGGATTCTTTGTATATTCTGAATATTAACCCCTTTTCATAAGGTTTCTTAAGATGGAAACTTAGGTTATTGATTTTATATCTTCTTTTCTAGTATATGCATTTAATGTTACATTATTTGTTGTATAATGCTATATAAGTTTTCCTCTAAACACTGGTTTTATTGCAGCCCACAGATTTTGATGTTATATTTTCATTTTCATTCATTTCAAAATATTTTAAATTTTTCTTGAAACACTGCTTTGACCCAAGTTATTTCAAAGTGTGTTGTTTAATTTTCAAATATTTTAGGATTTTCCAGCTATCTTTCTATTTTTTATTTCAAGTTTAATTCCATTATGGTATGAGAACATATTTTGCATGACTCCCATTCTTTTAAATTCATTAAGGTGGGGCTTCCCTGGTGGCCCAGTGGTTGAGAGTCTGCCTGCCGATACAGGGGACACGAGTTCGTGTCCTGGTCGGGGAAGATCCCACATGCCGCGGAGTGGCTGGGCCCATGAGCCATGGCTGCTGAGTCTGCGCGTCCGGAGCCTGCGCTGCGCAACGGGAGAGGCCACAAGAGTAAGAGGCCCGCGTACCGGAAAAAAAAAAAATTCAATAAGGTGTGTTTTATGACCACTTATATGGTCTACTTTAGCAAATGCCATTTGACCTTGAGAAGAAGTCATTGGAGAAAATTAGATCAAGCTGATTGGTAGTGTTGTTCAGGTCAATTATATCCTTAATGGTTTTATGCTTCCTTCGTCTATCGATTACTAAAAGAGGAGAGTTGAAGTCTCTAGCTACAATAGTTGTCTGTCTATTGTTCCTTTCAGGTCTATCATTTGCTTCTTCACGTATTTGGATGCTTTGTTGGTAAGTACACACATGTGTAGGATTGTTATATCTTCTTGGAGAATCAATCCCCCTATTATTATGTAATGCCCCTCATTATCCCTGATAATCTTCCTTGTCCTGAGGTCCATTGTCTCTGAAATTAATATAGCTACTCTAGTTTTCTTTTAATTAGTGTTAAAAATGTTATACTTTCTCCATCCTTTAATTTTAACTTTTCTGAGTCTTTATATTTACAATGGGTTTCCTATAGACAACATATGGTTTTATTCTGTCAATCTTTCTCTTAATTGGTGCATTTAGACCATTATCATTTAAATGATAATTGATATAGTTGGACTAATATCTCCCATATATGTAACTTTTTAATATTTCTTGTACTTATTCTTTGTTTCCATTTCCCTCCCCCTTTTTTTCTACTTTCTATGGCTTTCATTGAGCATTTTATATAATTTGAATTTTGTCTCCTCTCTTAGCATATCAATTATACTACTATAAAATTGTTTAATGGTTCCTTTAGAGCTTGAAATAAACATTTTAAATTAATCCAAGTCACTGTCAAGTAACACTTCATGTGTAACACAGGTTTCTTAGAGTGTATTCCCCATCCCTCTGTCCTTTTCTTATAACATTTCTGTCACTCATTTCACTTATCCATATGCTATAATCACCCAATACATTGTTATTATTCTTAACAGTTATATTTTATATCTATTAAAATATTTTATTTTTATTCATTTGTTCCTTCTCCAACCTTCTTCCTTATTTATGTAGATCTGAGTTTTCTGACTTACATCATTTCCTTTCTCTCCAATTCACTTCTTTTAACATTTCCTTCAGGATGAGTCTGCTGGGGATGAATTCTCTAAGTTTGTGTGTGTGTGTGTGTGTGTGTCTATGCACAAGAGCGAGATAAACAGTCTTAATATCCTTTTGAAGGACATTCTTCTGAAGGGTAATTTCACTGGGCATAGAATTCTAGGTGCTTTACTTTAAATACTTTAAATATCTCACTCTGCTCTTCTTGTTTGCATCATTTCTGATGTGAAGCCCACTGTAATTCTTATTTTTTTTCCTTTGTAGGTAAGGTGTTTCCCTTCCTTCCCTTTGACTTCCTCACAGATTTTTGTCTTTGTCTTTGGTCTTCTGTAGTGTGAATATGATATGTCCAGGTGTAGTTTTTATGAGTTTGTTTGTTTTGCATTTATCCCGTGTTATTCTCTGAGCTCCCTGGATCTGTAGTTTGGTGTTTGCTATTAATTTTGGAAACATTTTGTCCCTTATTACTTAATATTTCTTCTGCTCCATATTCTCTTTCTTCTTGTTCTGGCAATCCTAATACATATATGTTACTTTTCAAAATGTCCCAAGTTCATGGAGTTTCTATTCTTTTTTAAAAAAAATTCTCTTTACCCTTTGCATTCCATTTTGCGAAGTTTCTATTGGTCTACCTTCAAACTCACTGAATCCTGCCTCAGCTGTGTCTATACGGATGAGATGTTTAAAGGCATTCTCCATTTCTGTTGCAGTGTTTTTAATACTTAGCATTTCCTTTTCATACATTCTTAGAGTTTCCACCTGCCTGCTTACGTTAGCTATCTATTCTTGGATATTGTCTTCTTTTTCAATTGAAGCACTTATATAATTCACAGTTATTTTAAATTCTTTTTTTTAATAATTCCAAAATTTGTGTCATGTCCAAGTCTGGTACTGATGCTTGCTTTGTCTCTTCAGATATTATTTTTCTTGCCTTTCGGTATGCTTTGTAGTTTTTTGTTGAATGCCAGTGATGTTGTATTGGTGAATAAGTATTGAGGGAAATAGGCTTTTAGTGTGAGGATTTATGCTAATCTGAATACGAGTTGGGCCTAATTAATGTTTGCCGTAGCTGTTGGTGCCAGTGGCTTCATATTCCTCTGGGGTCCTGATTTTTGTCCCTCTTCCTCATTGTGGGCTTCCCTCAGTACTCCCTCCTCAGGGTAGATCTGCATCTTGCAGCTCTGTCAGCTGTATTACACTGTCATTTTCCTGGAATCCAACGTGTGGTGCAGAAGACCAATACTGTCATCTTATGATTCAATCTCAGTCTTTTAATGTGCCTGAAACTCTGGGCTAAAACACTGACTGGTATTTCCACAGTAACTGTTTAGCTTCCCTCCACCCTCTAGGCTAGGCAGGAAGGTGAGAGTGATCTGGGTCAGGCAGCATTCCCTTCTGCTGCCTGGGATAAGGCTCTGGGTAAAATTTTTCCCCTTGAAAAGTAGGCCTTTGTTATGGAGAATCCTCTGGACATATTACACAATGATTACTCATATCCCCTCCTCCAGTCAGAATCACAAGGTTAGAGAATTTGCATGTGCAGTAGGAAAACCCAGGGGGGGTGCCCCTGGAGCTAAAACCTGTGAAGGTATGGGGGTCGTCACAGCCCCCATGGGCTTTTCCCTCTCATTCTAGTCCACACTCAGCCTCCAGCAATTCATCAAAATGATTGTTTAAGTATCCCTACCAGTTTATGGCTCCAACAGATTCTGCTCCAGGTAAGCAGATCTCATCTGTGACTCTCTGAATTTGCTTGTCTCTACAGATTTCAGGGTAACAAGTTTCCTTATAATCTCAGGTCTCTGATGAGTCCAAGAAAAGTCACTGATTTTCTGTTTCTTCTTCCTCTTCTTGCAGGCACAGGAATGACAGTTTACAAGTTCTTTGCACATTGGAGTTTAAACACTGGAATTCTGTAACCTGAAGACTTTTATCGTGGTGTTCATCAAGTTTCTTTTTATGAGATAGCATCTTCTCTATGAGTTCATCACATACAGATGGATTTCATGGAGAAAAACTAATTACATAGGGTCTTTTAATTTATGTTTATCAAACAAACACACAGTGTACACTCTAATACTGTTGAGCATTTTTCTTTCATAAAGCTAACTATCTTTTTATACAGTACTGCAGCCTTTGGTTTTAGGAGGCTTGCTGTTTCAGCTCTCCATGGACACATAAATACTTAACAACTATGTTTATGGTTCCACCTGCATTTTGCAAATGCTCTCTGAATATCTAGTTGACCTAAGTTGGGATCAGCTAGTGGGTGAAAGATAGAAATATCAAACCCCCATGGACATTCACCCTCTGGAGCATTATCAGTGATAATCACTATAGACTTAAATGTGCCATCTTGATAAAGTCATTGCCATATGAATGCTACTCTGAACCACATTAATGAAGAGCTATAAGATGGCTACTCATAGACACCAAGTAACTTCTGCTTTACAACCAAGAAGAGAATACTTCAAGAAGAGAATATTCCAGAGAGAAGGGTCTGTAAGAAACATGGGAGCCATTTGTTTACTGCTGGGGCAGGAGATACAGTCTTAGTTATGAGGAAAGCAATTTGAGATTAGAAGGCAGCTGTATTTTTGAGCTGTACATGGTGTTCTGGTTTGTAGGTCCCCTGTGAAAATATTCTCCTGACCACCAGATATTTTGCACACAGTGCTTGTAGACATGCTCCAGAAAATGGTTCATAACATGTATTTCAAACAAAGAAGTGAAATGATCTGTGTCACCAATTTAATTCATGCTTGGCATACATTTTCTAGTTGACCTGTGGCACCCTTCATCTTGATGACTTCAATACAGTGCTCTCTGCACTTGACTCTCCAGGCCCAACAGCTTATCTGGCCACAGTGCAAGCCTGCCGCTGCCCACTCCCCTACCCACCATTCCATCCTATATGAATTATTTTTAACTAAGAAAGTTATTAAGAAGAATGGCCCAAATCAGGAGAGGCGCATATTGAATTCATCAACAGATACACAGCAGGATGCTGTAATTAAGGCTTCACTTGGAGCCTAAACTCTGTGTTGTAATCTTGAAATCAATATCAGTTCTACCACCCATTTTCTAGTCTGAAATAATAATAGTTATAAATATCAATACACTGTGAACTCTAAAGTGCTATGCAAACCTAACATATTATCTCCTTCCAGTGTTATAATACTTAAAAATTACAATAGAGTTCTTTTTCCTCAAATGTTTTAATTAGAAAAAAATTATTTCTCATAATGTAAGGGCAGCAAGAAGGATTTTAATGAATTTAAACCATGAAATATAGCCACTACTTTGTAATTTTTGTTCTCATGGAGTGTGGTCAGCAGACTCTAAGGTGGCCCCCATCATCATGCTGCTGGTGTTCATGCCTTGTCTGATACCCTCCCCTCCAGTGTAGGTGGGACTTATGAATTGCTTCTAACCAACAGAATATGCCAAAGGTGACATGATGTACTAGATTATGTGTATATATTACAAAAGATTGTAACTCATCTTGCTAAGAGACTCTTTCTTTTGCAGGACTTGAAGATGCAAGCTGCCATGTTGTGAGCTGCCATGTGGAGAACAGCATGTGGCAAGGAGCCAAGGGTAGGCTCCAGCTCAGAGCAAGCAGGAAACTGAGGTCCTCAGTTTGGAAAACTGAAAGGAACTGAATTCTGCCAATAACACTGTGAGTTAGGAAGCTGATATCTCCCCAGTCGAGCAACTTGGCCAACACCTCGATTGCAATTTTGAAAGACCCTGAAGCGGAGGACTCAGCTAAACTGTGCCCAGACTCCTGACCCAGAAAAACTCTGAGGAAATACATGTGTGCTGTTTTAAGCCACTAAGTTTATAGTATCATTGTTAAGCAGCAATAGATAACTAATACACTGAGTTTTACCATGTTCTTTTTAAAGACTGAACATAACTCCTGTAATTGATTTTATTCATTTGCTCCAAATGAGCACTCCTGTTGAATTTTGCCATATGAATAGGAAAAATAGCTAATATTTATTGAACTCTTCCTTGCACTTAGTACTTTACAGACATTATCTCATTGATTCTATTTTCAATATTTTCCAGCATGGAAGATACCGCTCTCTATCATCATTCATTAAATCAATCAATCAATCTGAAAATCACAATGTACCTCCAGGACAGATAGAAAAGAAAGCACTTAATTCTAAGAGATATCTGGTGGACTGTAAGGATTAGGATTCACTGAGAACAAAACCGAACTATTAATAATACAGAACGTTGCAAACAAGCAAAATTATCTCAAACTTTGCCAAAATTATTAAAGAAATAAACAATGGGCAATGAATTGGTATGGCATTTAGATCATCTTATTCAATCTTCTTAATAGCATCAATTTAATGTCTTGAGTTATGAAATTATATGATAAATGCAATCATCAAAAAGGGCTGAAAAACAGAGACAAATTTACCATTTGCAAGCAGTAGTCTTCAATGAGGCAGTAATCATAATGCACCTTTCAACAGGCAAAGATGAAACACAAGTTATCAAAGCAAAGATGCTTATTTCAAATCATAGTATTTTTTTAAAAGAAAATTCTTTAAAAAAGAAAAAAACATGTCACAGACCCACTGGGGATCAGAAAGAGTTTGGACTATTGCTTTAACATGATTGATGTAAACTTCTTACTACCAATCTCCTGACTCAAAAGCAACAAAACATTTTTTACAAAATATGGTTCAAATTCAATATATAGATTCCCCAAAATAACTAGTGATAGGACTATAGAGTAGTATTTTGGTTGCAGTATAGTAATTCAGGACGTATGTGGTTTTACCGCAAGTATTAACATGACAGTGGAATTTCTTTAAATGTATTTTTAAAAAGTTGGAGCCAACAAAACTTTTAGATTTTCTGAAATATTTGTCTGTGTGTTGCTATGACTACTTATATAGGCTCTGTTTCAACTTTATATGGGTTATTGTTTCCTTTGAACTAAATTTTTGAACAAATTGTTCCATCTGAATCTACTCCATTGAACTTATTCAAATTCATTTAAAAATAAACACACTATTAGTATTGTCTTTCACACAACCATATTATAATATTTGACTTTACCCATAAATATTTCAATATATTTATTTTATATTATTTTTATTTTTTGGTTCCAAGGTTTTTAGAAATTTATGATAATTCTTGAAATTCTATACATATAACTATGCAATGCTGTTTTGAAATGAATAAAACTGTTTCTCTTCCATGAAAATTAAAATTATATTTTCAACTTTCCCTCAGTATAGGTATGATTAACAGTATTTAACTTTTATCTAGAACTTTTTCTAATTAAATTGAGGTATGTCTCTTGCTCGGATAGATGATAATCAACTTACAGTTACCACGTGAGCTGATTTCTCTCATTTTACAAATGGAGAAGTCAATTGTGGAATGCTGAAACGACTTACGGTTGACCCTGTAGAGAGGAAGAAGCAGAGTCAGTAGGATTGGATCCAGTGATTGTCAGATTCTAAAACTGATCTTTCTTGAAGAGCAAAAATTAAGTCTTAACCACAATAATATCCTATCTGTGATTGTCTGTGTTATTTTAGCTGAACATTATTTTGTAAATATTAAACTGTCACTTTTGTTTGTTCTTTCAGAAACCTCTCCTTGGTATAACCATACAAAGTATTTGAACTGAAAAGTAGTTCATTTTTCTATGCTTTGCTTGTTTCTTTTGTGTTTACTATTTCCTTGAGTCTTGTTATAAGTTCATGAGTAGGGTGGAGAGGAAGGGGTTAATATGTCTGCCACTCTGAAATTACTACCCACAACCGAAATCACAGCTTAGTTTCTCTCAAAACACATGTTTGCCATTTTTAATCACAGACTCAGTGATTAAGAATGGAATGAAAAAGAGACATGACCAAGGAGCAATTCAAATAAACAAAGATTAAGATGTTGTGATATGTTTATAAAGACTAGAGACATCTGGAATATTCCAGCTAAATAGTACAGATAATGCACCCTTTCTTTTAATAAGAGCTTTGAGTACCATAAAATATCAAAATGCTTAAGTACTACTTCGATCCTCTGTTATTTTTCCTTTGTTTTCTAGTATATGCCAAGTCCTGAGATTTTTCTTTATTCCAATTATATTGTGCACACTACTTCTGACTCATTTTAGATTTTAATCTTCTTTAATTAAGGAGACTCTATATTGTGTTCAAACAGTACCATGTTAATCAAATCTCCATCAATTATGCTTGTCATGTGTCTATTCACTTAGAACACTCTCTATCCAAAAGGAAGATATGTGATGTTAAAGAGGAGGTAAACATTCTGATTCTAACCATAGAATTTCTCCTTTACTTGAAAGAGAAACGAAAGTGGAATAATTTTTATCACTTGTGATTGTATCAGCCAACATCCAGTTGCAGGAACTGTTAGGCAGTCCAGCTGTTTCAAGAACATTTAGGGAAGTAGGTGCTTTCAGAATTGTTGGGGGCATGGTGATAGAAACAGAAAAGCCCCACTGTGGGCACTGTGACTTCTGCCACAATCAGCAAGGTAGAAAAACAGGAGGTCCCCATTGGAATAATTAACTTCACCAACACACCATAGTAGCTGCAATTCAAGGGTTAGGAATTTGTGGCAACAGCAAATGATACAATTGTTGGTTCTCTACACACATAGACTGGACACTTGCACACCACTGTGGAACTGCATCCACGACTGTGCTAGCTGGCAGAGAAAGGGCTAAAGTAAAATGAAGATGGTCTCTGCCCATGTTTGCCTAACAAATTCCAAGTGCTTGCATTTAAATAGAGGACCATTGCATGAAGAACCGTGGATGAGAAGGTGTCTGAAGAAAAGCCTCTAGAAATGCACACTAGAGGTAGGCTGGAAGGTTTGAATGGAAGGTGAATGTCAAGCCACAACACTCACCATAGTGTTTTGATTTTTTTTTTTAATGTCTCCTGTTTTTTACTCTTTTCAATACCCTCTTCTGAGCCCCCTGGAATCATCTGTGAGTACCACCCTTTACCACATTTTAGAAAACAATGTTTTAAACTGTAGAGTTCAAAACACTTATTACTGCTTTTTAAAATTATATATATTTTAAAAATTTTAGGTATCCTATCTGGGATGAAATTGAGCAGACTTCTGTTGAATACTTCCTGAATTTCAGACATGATGCTAGATTCAGAGAAAAGAAAATTATTTATCTGCTCTGCTCCAGTGGCATTATGCCAATTGATACAACATAATTAGGACAAAGAAGTAGAAGGAAGAGCAGAAAGAGGAAACTAGAATTAAAGTTTTATGAATAGTCTCTGGATAAAGGAAAGAATTAAAAATTTAAAACAAAGGTAGGTGTTTATAAAGGAGAACAAATTGATTAACAATATCAGCAACAACCAAAAAATTAGATCTGAGACCCCAATTGATTAAATCGACAACAAACATGAATAATTTCTTTTAAAAAAAGGAAAACAAATAGCTCATATATGAAAAATAAAATAGAAATACATGTTGAAAGAAGACACGTTTTTAATCCCCTGTAAAGAGACCAGGATTTAAGACATGTTATATTCAAATGTATTTGTTTCTTTGTTTTGCTGGGAGGAGAACTCTGATATACTTTGGTTTCAATTATAAATTGATACATTATTTATGGAATGTGACTTGGCAATAAGTAATAAAGGTCCTTAAAAGTTTAAATTATTTAAAAAATTTCTGCAATTTGACTAAACATGGCAGAAGCTGTGTCTGTTTTATTCATTATTGTCTTCCCTCTGTAGCTTTTAAAGTACCTGACACAGTTACTTTTCAATAAATTTTGTTTGGAGGAGTGACGGATAATTATCAAAGCATGCATTTAACAGCAAAATAAGCTGGAAAAATCCTGAAGGTCAACATTGAAGGAACAATTAATAATTTTTGGCCTATTCATATTACAAATAGTATCCATCTAATAAAACAATATTTACAAAAAATTATTACAATGGCAAGGAAATGCTCATTAGGCAATAACACAAAATAAAGGTATCTTATAGTAGTCTATATTTCATCATCTCAAATAAAGTTAAAATAGAAAAAAGATAAAATGTTAGCTGTGGGTCAAGATTATTTGTTTTCGACTCCCTTTTTCAAGAGCACCAGAATCACAACTAACTGCTGAAAAATCATCGACAGGAAGACACTGGAACTCACCAAAAAAGATACCTCACATCCAAAGACAAAGGAGAAACCATAATGAGATGGTAGGAGGGGCACAATCACAATAAAATCAAATCCCATAACTGCTGGGAGGATGACTCACAAACTGGAGAACACTTACACCACAGAAGTCCACCCACTGGAGTGAAGGTTCTGAGCCCCACGTCAGGCTTCCCAACCTGGGAGTCTGGCAATGGGAGGAGAAATTCCTAGAGAATCAGACTTTGAAGGCTAGTGGGATTTGATTGCAAGACTTCAACAGGGCTGGGGGAAACAGAGACTCCACCCTTTGAGGGCACACACAAAGTAGTGTGTGCATCAGGACCCAGGGGAAGGAGCAGTGACCCCATAGGAGACTGAACCAGACCTACCTGCTAGTGCTGGAGGGTCTCCTGCAGAGGCAGGGGGTGGCTGTGGCTCACTACGAGGACAAGGACATTGGCAGCAGAAGTTCTGGGAAGTACTCCTAGGCATGAGCACTCCCAGAGTCTGCCATTAGCCCCACCAAAGAGCACGGGTAGGCTCCAGTGTTGGGTTGCCACAGGCCAAACAACCAAGAAGGAGGGAATCCAGCCACACCCATCAGCAGCCAAGCAGATTAAAGTTTTACTGAGCTCTTCCCACAAGAGCAACACCCAGCTCTACCCACCACCAGTCCCTCCCATCAGGAAACTTTCAGAAGCCTCTTAAATAGCCTCATCCACCAGAGGGCAGACAGCAGAAGCAAGAAGAACTATAATCCCGCAACCTGTGGAACAAAAACCATATTCACAGATAGACAAGATGAAAAGGCAGAGGGCTATGTACCAGATGAAGGAACAAGATAAAACCTCAGAAAAACAACTAAATGAAGTAGAGATAGGCAACCTTCCAGAAAAAGAATTCACAATAATGATAGTGAAGATGATCCAAGACCTTGGAAAAAGAATGGAGGCAAAGATCGAGAAGATGCAAGAAATGTTTAAGAAAGACCTAGAAAAATTAAAGAACAAACAAAGAGATGAACAATACAATAACTGAAATGAAAAATACACTAGAAGGAATCAATAGCAGAATAACTGAGGCAGAAGAACGGATAAATGACCTGGAAGACAGAATGGTGTAATTCCCTGCCATAGAACAGAATAAAGAAAAAAGAATGAAAAGAAATGAAGACAGCTTAAGAGACCTCTGGGACAACATTAAACGCAACAACATTCACATTATGGGGGTCCCAGAAGGAGAAGAGAGAGAGGAAGGACCCGAGAAAATATTTGAAGAGATTATAGTTGAAAACTTCCCTAACATGGGAAAGGAAATAGTCACCCAAGGCCAGGAGCATGGAGTCCCAGGCAGGATAAACCCAAGGAGAAACATGCTGAGACACATAGTAATCAAATTAACAAAAATTAAAGACAATGAAAAATTATTGAAAGCAACAAGGGAAATATGACAAATAATATACAAGGGAGCTCCCATAAGGTTAACAACTGATTTCTCAGTAGAAACTGTACAAGCCAGAGGGAGTGGCATGATATACTTAAAGTGATGAAAGAGAAGAACCTACAACCAAGATTACTCTACCTGGCAAGGATCTCATTCAGATTCAACAGAGAAATCAAAAGCTTTACAGACAAGCAAAAGCTAAGAGAATTCAGCACCACCACAATAGCTCTACAACAAATGTTAAAGGAACTTCTCTAAGTGGGAAACATAAGAGAAGAAAAGGACCTACAAAAACAAACATATAAAAATTAAGAAAATGGTAATAGGAAAATGCATATCTATAATTACCTTAAACATGAATGGATTAAATGCTTCAACCAAAAGACACAGGCTCACTGAATGGATACAAAAACAAGACCCATATATATGCTGTCTATAAGAGACCCACTTCAGACCTAGGGACACATACGGACTGAAAGTGAGGGGATGGAAAAAGATATCCCATGCAAATGGAAATCAAAAGAAAGCTGGAGTAGCAATACTCATATCAGACAAAATAGCCTTTAAAACAAAGAATGTTACAAAGACAAGGAAGGATACTACATAATGATCAAGGGATCAATCCAAGAAGAAGATATAACAATTATAAATATATGTGCACCCAACATAGGAGCACCTCAATACATAAGGCAACTGCTAACAGCTATAAAAGAGGAAATCGACAGTAACACAATAATAGTGGGGGACTTTAACACCTCATTTGCACCAATGGACAGATCAACCAAACAGAAAATTAATAAGGAAACACAAGTTTTAAATGACACAATAGACCAGATAGATTTAATTGATATTCATAGGACATTCCATGCAAAAACAAAAGATTACACTTTCTTCTCAAGTGCGCATGGAACATTCTCCAGGATAGATCACATCTTGGGTCACAATCAAGCCTCAGTAAATTTAGCAATATTGAAATCATATTAAGCATCTTTTCTGACCACAATACTATGAGATTAGAAATCAATTACAGGGAAAAAAACATAAAAAACAGAAACACATGGAGAGTAAAGAATACATTACTAAATAACCAAGATATCACTGAATAAATCAAAGAGGAACTCAAAAAATACCTAGAGACAAATGACAATGAAATCACGATGATCCAAAACATATGGGATGCAGCAAAAGCAGTTCTAAGAGGGAAGTTTATAGTAATACAAGCCTACCTCAAGAAACAAGAAAAATCTCAAATAAACAATCTAACCTTACATCTAAAGGAACTAGAGAAAGAAGAACAAACAACACCCAAAGTTAGTAGAAGGAAAGAAATCATAAAGTTCAAAGCAGAAATAAATGAAATGGAAACAAAGAAAACAATAGCAAAGATCAATAAAACTAAAAGCTAGTTCTCTGAGAAGATAAACAAAATTGATAAACCATTAGACAGACTCATCAAGAAAAAGAGGGAGAGAACTCAAATCAATAAAATTAGAAATGAAAAAGGAGAAGTTACAACGGACACAGCAGAATTACAAAGCATCCTAAGAGACTATTACAAGCAACTCTATGCCAATAAAATGGACAACCTGGAAGAAATGGACAAATTCTTAGAAAGGTATAACTTTCCAAGACTGAACCAGGAAGAAATAGAAAATATGAACAGACCAATCACAAGTAATGAAATTGAAACTGTGATTAAAAATCTTCCAACAAACAAAGTCCAGGACCAGATAGCATCACAGGTGAATTCTATCAAACATTTATCACCCATCCTTCTCAAACTCTTCCAAAAAACTGCAGAGGAAAGAGCACTCCCAAACTCATTCTATGAGGCCACCATCACCCTGATACCAAAATCAGACAAAGATACTACAAAAAAAGAAAATTACAGACCAATATCACTGATGAATATAGATGCAAAAATCCTCAACAAAATACTAGAAAACAGAATCCAACAACACATTAAAAGGATCATACACCATGATAAAGTGGGATTTATCCCAGGGATGCAAGGATTCTTCAATATATGCAAATCAATCAATGTGATACATCATATTAACAAATTGAACAATAAAAACCATATGATCATCTCAATAGATGCAGAAAAAGCTTTTGAAAAAATTCAACACCGGTTTATGATTGAAAACTCTCCAGAAAGTCAGCATAGAGGGAACCTACCTCAACAAAATAAAGGCCACATATTACAAACCCACAGCAAACATCATTCTCAATGGTGAAAAACTGAAAGCCTTTCCTCTAAAATCAGGAACAAGACAAGGATGTCCACTCTCGCCACTATTATTCAACATAGTTTTGGAAGTCCTAGCCACGGCAATCAGTGAAAAAGAAATAAAAGGAATACAAATTGGAAAAGAAGAAGTAAAACTGTCACTGTTTGCAGATGACATGATACTATACATAGAGAATCCTAAAGATTCTACTAGAATCTACTAGATTCTAGAAAACTACTAGAGCTAATCAATGAATTTGGTAAAGTTGCAGGATACAAAATTAATGCACGGAAATCTCTTGCATTCCTATACACTAATGGTGAAAAATCTGAAAGAGAAATTAAGGAAACATTCCCATTTACCACTGCAACAAAAAGAATAAAATACCTAGGAATAAACCTACCTAGGGAGACAAAAGACCTGTATGCAGAAAACTATAAGACACTGATGAAAGAAATTAAAGATGATACAAATAGATGGAGAGATATACCATGCTCTTGGATGGGAAGAATCAACATTGTGAAAATGACTATACTACCCAAAGCAATCTACAGATTCAATGCAACCCCTATCAAATTACCAATGGCATTTTTTACAGAACTAGAACAAAAAATCTTAAAATTTGTATGGAGACACAAAAGACCCTGAATAGCCAAAGCAGTCTTAAGGGAAAAAAACGGAGCTGGAGGAATCAGACTCCCTGACTTCAGACTATACTACAAAGCTACAATAATCAAGACAATATGGTACTGGCACAAAAACAGAAATATAGATCAATGGAACAGGATAGAAAGCCCAGAGATAAACCGATGCACCTATGGTCAACTAATCTATGACAAAGTAGGCAAGGACATACAATGGAGAAAAGACAGCCTCTTCAGTAAGTGGTGCTGGGAAAACTGGACAGCTACCTGTAAAAGAATGAAATTAGAACACTCCTTAACACCATACACAAAAATAAACTCAAAATGGATTAGAGACCTAAATGTAAGCTTGCACACTATAAATCTCTTGGAGGAAAACATAGGAAGAACACTCTCTGACATAAATCACAGCAAGATCTTTTTTGATCCACCTCCTAGGGTAATGGAAATAAAAACAAAAATAAACAAATTGGACCTAATGAAACTTAAAAGCTTTTGCAAAGCAAAGGAAACTACAACCAAGATGAAAAGACAACCCTCAGAATTGGAGAAAATGTTTGCAAGTGAATCAACGCACAAAAGATTAACCTCCAAAATATATAAACAACTCATGTAGCTCAATATTAAAATAACAAACAACCCAATCCAAAAATGGGCAGAAGACCTAAATAGACATTTCTACAAAGAAGACATACAGATGGCCAAGAAGCACATGAAAATCTGTTCAACATCACTAATTATTAGAGAAATGCAAATCAAAACTACAATGAGGTATCACTTCACACCAGTTAGAATGGGCATCATCAGAAAATCTACAAACAACAAATGCTGGAAAGGGTGTGGAGAAAAGGGGACGCTCTTGCACTGTTGGTGGGAATGTAAATTGATACAGCCACTATGGAGAACAGTATGGAGGTTCCTTAACAAAGTAAAAATAGAACTACCATATGATGCAACAATCCCACTACTGAGCATATACCCAGAGAAAACCATATTTCAAAAAGACACATGCACCCCAATGTTTATTATAGCACTATTTACAATAGCCAGGTCATGGAAGCAACCTAAATGCCCATTGACAGACGAATGGATAAAGAAGTGGTGGTACATATATACAATGGAATATTACTCAGCCATAAAAAGGAATGAAATTGGGTCATTCGTAGAGACGTGGATGGATCTAGAGACTGTCATACAGAGTGAAATAAGTCAGAAAGAGAAAAACAAATATCATATATTAACTCATATATGTGGAACCTAGAAAAATGGTACAGATGAACCAGTTTGCAGACACAGATGTAGAGAACAAATGTACGGACACCACGGGGGGAAAGTGGCAGTGGGGTAGTGGTGGTGTGATGAATTGGGAGATTGAGATTGACATATATACACTAATATGTATAAAGTGGATAACTAATAAGAACCTGCTGTATAAAAATATAAATAAAATAAAATCCAAAAATGCAAAACAGAATTGTTTTCTTAGCATCAACTCTTCTGGCAGGACTCTCATAATTCTCCATACACCTATTGTTGATGGAAGTTACAGTTCAAATTGTTCTGTATTTCCAAATGTTTTCACATGTTACAAGTCTAGTAAACCTAGAGTGAATATCATATCATTTTACTTATCTCTTCTCCATGACAAATATATATATGTGTATATATATATATATTAGAGGTATCTATTTTCTTAATTCTCGTTATATTCTAGCATGAAATTCAACATCAGAGTATTTTAATGCAGCCATTAATTATTACCCATATTAATATATTTTTGTTTGAGATAAATTGTATACCTATACCTAATCAAGATTAAAAGATAACCAACCCATGATATGCATATTTCAACAAAAGAGTAGCTTGTCACAGTTGTTGGACTGAGCAGTTTCTCCAAATTATGGTAGGTAATTACTAGTTTGTGGCAAATGCCACAGTATTCAGAAACCTACTCTCACATATAGTGTAAGCAATTTCCATTCCAGTGGGTTTGCTCACATATTCACATGTAGTATATTATGAAGGATTTTAAAGCTAACCCTTCATTTTGTTTCTCCCATAAGTGTGATGTTAAAAAATATGATTTTAGTTTCCATGATGTAGTTTCAGATTTATTTACATACACTGGTGGTTCCACAATCTTTGGAAATTGAACACTGGCCAGAAAAAGATGGGTAAACATATATATTGTATAATTATATATATATATATATATATATATATATAAATTATATAAAGGGGATATGGAAAATGGAAGGAGAAAGCTAAGCACCAAGTAATAAGGGCCAGAAAATTTTTATAGAGACTAGAAAAGATAAGTGTTTATAAAAAAATAGTTTTTGCCTCTACTGTATGTTGCCTTGAGGCTATTATTGTCTGCTTCACTGCAGACACTGGCAGCAGTAGCCAAGACAACAGTGTTCACATGAAATAAGTGCATTCTGAAGAGCTGCCCTTAGGTATTGAATATCCCATCTTACTCTCTAAAAATCCCTAAGACCATGGATTACAATTTAGGGAGATTGTCACTTCCCAATCATACTATACCTCAAAGTTTAAAATTTAAGATTACAAAAGGTCAGATGGTAAAAAGAAAAGAAATGCAGTGTTTGTAAAACAGACAGAAATTTTGAATCATATTCAAAATACTGACTCTATATACGTGTACATATATATGTAAAAAAAGATTACAAATGGGAATGACCAGCAATGGTCATCTGGTGGAGTTTTCAGCACAAGGCTTATCTCTTATGCTCTAAAACAGTGGTCAGCAAATGACAGCCTGCAGGCCAAATTGGGCCTGGTTCCTGTTTTTGTAAATAAATTTTTGTTGGAACACAGCCATACCCAATAATTTCCATAATATCTATAGCTGCTGTCACATTATAAGGGGAAGTTGAAATGGTATGACAGAGACTGTCTGATTTTCAAAACCTAAAATATTTACTATCTTCTCTTTCACAGAAAAAATTTGCCAGCCCCTGTCTTAAACTCACACACTGAGATCTGACCTTTGATCCCTCCTCAACACAGATAGACAATTAATGGATAGACATTTATTGTCAATATAAAACAAGAATTAAATTTCATTTAAAAATGAGTGAAGTATAAATATTTGGTCAGTACGAAAAATTTTGAGTTGATGTAAAGAGAACAAAAGATTAAACAGTGGTAGATTGGATATACCTGAAGACCAAATTAGTGAGTTGGTACATCAGATTAAGGAATTTTCCCAGAAAACATCAAGAAAAGCTAAAGAGACCTGACTTATGGATAAGTACCAAATGATAAGATTTCTCAAAGGAGAAAAAACAAATGAATAAAGGAAACTATTTGAAGAAATAAGGAAGATAGACTTCCCATTCTGGTAATATGCCAGGCTATTATTTACTACTAAAAACTACTAAAATTACTAAATTTTAAAATATTTTCTTAAAAGATCAAAAAGCTGACATGATATTAGAGTTAGGAATTATCATATCTAGTCTAGATAAGAAGCCATAGAAGTAAGCTCAACATTGAAGTAGTTTTTGCCTTAAGGACATTTACCAAACTTCACAAATATGAGCTTTGACTTTTAAGGTGTGGTAAAGTGTGAGAGCTAAGAGAAAAAGCCCAGGCTTCTCTGAAGGTGTGGAGTTTAATAGGAAACTTCTCTTATTAAAGTTGGAGCTCCTAAATCATAAGTCTTAAGTTAACTAGTCCTAAGATAACTAGTTATCTATGCAGGTATACCTAGTCAACCTGCCTTCTCCAAAATATTGAAAATAATATTGCCTTGGCAATGATTAGACTGAGGTGTGGAGAAGGGGGAAACCATCCCTAAGAAGTTGAAGCCCCAAGGCAGCACTCAAAATCACATTACTGAGGAGGTGCATAAAAAAACCCTCAAGTTGTAAATTCACCATATTTAATTATTCTAAGATTCAACATGTTTTTGGTCCTATTTTAATATTTAGCAGTTAGGATGTATGTTATATCTGCTAAAGGCCTGGCAGCAATTGTGACTTAATTATCATCAACTATATAGCAAACATGCAGTGTTAGTAGGTTAGAAAAAAATCACAGACAAAATGGAGCACTTTTTCAATAAATGCTATACCACTTTGAGCTGGATTTTCAATGTGAAAAAGATCTAAGATGGCCTTGTTCAATTTATTTTGCTTATAGTTTCCTTCTCATACATATAGAAGAATGACATGACAAAAATCTAAATGAGGGTAAAACTGTCTTTAAATAAAACTCCAAAATGATGAGAAAGCATTTTTTATGGTTTACTTGGCAGTGTTACCTTGTGATTCATAAAGTGTTATTGCTCTTTTGCTGTTGCCATCTTAGCTTCAGTGAAAACAGTAGTTGTTGCAGACTAGTAGCAACTCACAAGAACCTAATGGAAGCATACCCAGCTCTTCTTTACAAGAGCACACCAATCCCAAGCCTCAAGGAATAGCATAAATAACTTACCAATTAAAATGACCACTTCAGGGACTTCCCTGGTGGCACAGTGGTTAAGAATCTGCCTGCCAAAGCAGGGGACATGGGTTCAATCCCTGGTCTGGGAAGATCCCACATGTTGTGGAGCAACTAAGCCCATGCACCACAACAATTGAGCCTGCTCTCTAGAGCCTGTGAGCCACAACTACTGACCCTGCATGCCACAACTACTGAAGCCCACATGCCTAGATCCCGTGCTCCACAACAGGAGAAGCCACCACAATGAGAAGCCCGCACACTGCAACAAAGAGTAGCCCCCACTTGCTGCAACTAGAGAAAGCCCGCACACAGCAACGAAGACCCAATGCAGCCAAAAATAAATAAATTTATTAAAAAAAAAAGACCAGTTCATATTCAAACGTAAATACTCACACAAGGAAACAATTTACTATGAGCTAAAACTAGCAATAAAAATGGAAAGCATAGGGCTTCCCTGGTGGCGCAGTGGTTGAGAGTCCGCCTGCCGATGCAGGGGACACGGGTTCGTGCCCCGGTTTGGGAAGATCCCACATGCCGCGGAGCGGCTGGACCTGTGAGCCATGGCTGCAGAGCCTGTGCGTCTGGAGCCTGTGCTCCACAACGGGAGAGGCCACAACAGTGAGAGGCCGGCGTACTGCAAAAAAAAAAAAAGGAAAGCATAAACATTAAATATGCCTGATACTGGAATCTTCAGATACCTATCTAAATAACATCTAAAACTATGTTTAACATGTTCAAAGGAATGAAAAACAAGCTTGAAAATATCTGAAGGGGATAGCTAACTTCAAAACACATCAAGATGTTAAGGTATAAGAATTCAGTAATTAAACTTATAATTAAATAGATGAATTTAAAAGTAGGTTAAACATAGCTAAAGACAGAATTAGTGAACTGGATGACAAGTCAGAAAAAATTATTCAAAATTAAGCATAGAGAAAAGAAAAGAGAAGATATTAAACTGATAATTGAGATATACAAGATATCGTGAGAAGTCTTAATATGTGTCTAAGTAAAGTTCCAGAAGGAAGAACAAGGAGAAGAAAACAAGGAGTAATATCTGCAAATACAAATATAAAGGCTGAACATTTTTCAGAAATAATGAAAGAATGATTTGCATCATGAAGACTTCAATTTCCAGGCAAGATTACAAAAACATTTTACACCTACACACATAGCAAAGCAAAACTGCAAAACATCAAAAATACAGAGGCATTTCAGGAAGAATCAGTGAAAAGTGACAGATTACCTTGATCAAGAGATTAAAAAGGAATAAGAATTAGATTGACAGAAAAATGAAAGCCAAACTTCTGTATAATTAAACTGTGCTGATAAATACAGTGATGATTCTGAATCATGTGAATTAAACTATCAATGTGTAGTATTAGAAATACCCTAATTTATTTCCTTTAAATACCCTTTTTCATATTTGCACTAGAATGGCATATGACAAAAAATTTATAGCTAAGTGACTCATTAATTTTGAATTTATAATTTTATTCTTAAAGAAAAAATATTTCAAGAATGGGGCACTATAAAGTGTTTCTACCAACAGCTTCCATTCCAAAGGAAACTCAGAAAAACGTATTTCGGGCAGAACGCAAGAGATCCAGGATAGGATGTTTGTGATAGAGGAAAGATCAAAACACAACAAACTGTGTTAAATACGTTATTGCCTTTTTAAAAATAAAAATGTTATGCAAGATTAAAATTTAAATAAAGAATTAAAAAGCAACACCAAATTAAGAGGTAAATTGACAAGTAAATGAATGTATTTAAAAATTTATTGTTCAAGAAGTGCCCTTTTTCCTTAAGGCATTGAACTATTTAAGACTTTGAGAAGAATATTTTTTTTAAATTTCTTGAAGTAAAATGAAAATAGCCAAAACAGAGCATATATCACCCAAAGTATTAGCAGAAAGTGAAAGAAATATCTAATTAATTTAAGAAAAAGGAGAGAAGCACAGAAATAAAAAGATAAAACTGGAGAAAAATAGCAGCACACAAAGTTAGATAGGAGATTTAAACAGGAATGTGAGTAGTTATACTAAATGTAAATAGACTAAATGCTCCAGTTAAGAAGCAATGATGATAAAAAAATATCAGTGAATGCATTTTCATATATAATGCTGTGTCAAAAAGACTTCTAAAACATTAGGGTACAGAAAATACGAGGTGAAAGGATAGGAAAAAAAATCTGTCATGATAGTACCAAAGAATGTTGGTTACCTGTACTTGTAACAGACAAAAATAGACTTTAAGGAAAATACATTATTTGGGATAAAGATAGTCACATCTTAACTAGAAAAGGTTTAATTCATGATGAATATATAAAATTATATATATGTACTTATAAATATATAAACATATAAAATGAGGAATAAATAAAATATAAAATATATATAATAAAATATATATTAATATGCAAAACAAGAATATGCAAAACAAGAATAGCTACATAACTATAAGGAGATTTAAATTTGCAATCACAATGCAGATTTAACATGCCTCCATGCCTCTTTTAGTATCAATACATGAAGCCAACAGAAAATCAGTAATGATATATAAGATCTGAATAGCATAATTAACAAACAGCGTAATGGATGTGGACAGAACACTGAACCCATGAACTGCACAGTTCACATTCTTTTCTGAGTGTAATCAACTTATTTGAAGACTCGCTACAAGATGAGATCACCAAGAGGCAGAGTTTAGAGAATGGACGGTGACAGTTTGTCCCATGAGCCCTGAGGTGCTACATAGTCAAATATCTGAGACTGAAAAGATGAGGCAGGATGGCATCCTGGAAGGGAAATTAATAAAGTTAATCAAGGAGAAGGAAGTGATCAACTGAGACTTTGATACGAAAAATTTTTGAGGATCGCTTTGGGTAAAACTGATTGGGTTAAGATAAGAAGAGAGGACAGAAACTGGAGACTTTTTTTTTTCTCACAGATACTTTGTTTTGCTCTGTTTCTTGATATTTAACATTTTTTTTTGTTTGTTTTGAATTTGTGTTAAAAATGACTGTGGTACACCGGCATGCTGAATTCTTAGACATGCATAGTTACTGTTCCATCTGGGATGTGTTCAGCAACCTTGCAATTAAAAAATGTTTCACAGTCAACCTTTAAGAAGGAGGAGATGCAGAAGAATGAGAAGCAGAAGTAAGTGGAAACCACTTACAAATTAAGTACAAATTGAGTACTTTTCATTGCTATCATATATTCCTTCACATGAGTATTCCGTGCCGTTTGAATGATAGAATTCTTTGAAGAAATGCCACCAGATGGCAGGCACCTTCCCTTTGTATCACAGATACTTTGATTATAACACAATGAAGAAACAGTAACAAAGGGAAGATGGTGAAAGACAGCAGGATTGTTGAAAGAGAGGGCTCTTTATTACTCAACACATATTTAGAAATGTATTTATATATTAAATACAATCTTGTGCTACAGAGGAAACCATAAAATAAGTTACTAAATATTTAAAGTTAAATAAAAGTGAAATCATTACACGTAGCATTTTGTAATTAATATTTTGTGGAGTAAGGCTCATACTCCACAAAATATTAATTAATTAATACTTTGAGGGAAATTTATAGCTTTAAATATATTTATCAGGAAATAAGAAAGTCTAAAATACTGAGTTAAACATTTAGCAAAAAAATCCTATCCACCTGTGGCAATGATACCAAGAGCCAATTATAAGAACCAGTGTTAAACCCATCCCAAATCATGTTAAATTCACATCGGTAATCACAAATATGAAATTTAGCCAATCTGCAAAAACTACAGTCTACTAATTTCAATTCCACATCCAAAAGTTAACCAATATCTAACCCTTCCTACTTCTGAAAGTTTGCCATCTCTGAACTCCATGCTTCCCGATCCTAGGATCAGTTGTCTTCTTGTTCAGAAACACTGCATCCCACAAACACAACTCTCTCTTGTTTAGCAAACAATCAGCTCTTCATTTCAGGTATGGAATGGAGGCCTCTTCCATTCCCCACTACATATCCTTAAACTATTCATTTCCTTTTGAGGACAATTACAAGGATGTTGTTCATTGCAGACTAATCTTTGATGTCAGGGAGTTAGAGGCAACCTGGATGCCTATAACCATGTAAATAGACAGGTTAAGAGTTATGAATACATGCCTTACAGTAAAAGGCAAAAGTCAGAAACAATAATTTAGAGGAACACATAACAACATGTGTAAACCTTAAAAATAGCTCTTTGTAGAAAGACACAAAAGAGGATGATACACATACACAGTATAACCCAAACCATTTATCTCAATTAAAAATACAGGACAACTAAATAATACATATTTTGCAAAAGCATGGAACCAAAAAGTACACATTCCACTTATTAGAATGTTTGCCTCTGGGAGTCCTGTAACAGGACTGAAGAATGATAAGGAGAAAAGAGGAAAGCAGAATAAGGTAAGGTGAGCAAAGTATAATAAAGAGTAAAGTGAGGGACGGGAGGGGAAGGATGGGAGAGGAAGGGAGAGGAGGGGAGTGGAGGGGAAGGGAAGGCAGGAATTGGAAGGGAAGGGAAAAAAGAAGGAGAGGAGAGGAGAAGGAAGAGAGGGAAAGGAAGGGGAAGAGAAGAGCAGGGAGAGAAGGGAGAAGAACGGAAGAAGGGAGAAAGGAAGGGGAAGAAGGGAGGGAAGGGGAGAAGAGAGGAATAGAAAGGAAGAAGCAGCGGGAGAATACTTTTCTGGGACGATGTTGCTAATGTGATATGAATTGTAGAGTATGATTAACCTAAGCTTCTTTACCTAGGGTCTAAAACATGAAAGTAATTTCAGACATTTAATGAAGTAATGATGGTAATTGTATACAGACCAGGATAACAAATTCTTACAAAAACTATTTGTTTTAATGTATGCTCTAAACTTCAAATGAGCTGTGTTCTCTAGTTTCTTTCATGCTTGGACATAAAAAAAAAAAATTTTCCCCTACAGTTTACTAAAATTGATGAATATCTTCTCTCTTAGAAGCATGTAATTTTATGTTTATTGAAAGTTTTCACTAAATAACCCTTTTCTTAAAATAATTAAGCTTTTTGTGGAAAAGCAAAAATAAACTTTGCTTTTTCACACATATAATTACAATGTGTCTTGATTTGATTTGATTTGATTTTGTTGGGGGCATCCTTACATTTTATCATGCATTATATTACTAGAATTTCTGAAATCCAAGGGAGAAAAATTAAATATAATAAAAGCTTTATTCTTGTCTTTTATTAAAACCATTCTCTATATTATACCTTAAATTATGTACCTATGTGTACATAGATTGTAATTTTATGTGTAGGTTTTATCTATAAACGAATGTGTTACTTTAATGTAGTTATCATGGAAAGTGTCCATTTATTTGAATAACCATGCCATTGTCTAAATCATTTTTGATAGTCTTTATTCAGAATGTTCAAAAAATTATTTTATGTACTGAATATATGTACATTTTTTGTATTACTTAACTTTGTCATATCTTGTTTTTTTACTTAAAAATATATATTGCACTTCCTATTCCACAAAATAAATGATTTTTACCCATTTCCCCAATATTAAATTCACTCATAAGTGATGCAAATTTAATACTATTGAGACTAAATAAGAAGATGATCCCACAGGCTTTCCAAACAAACAATAAAACAGAAAAAAGTACCTGATCCCCTACAAGTATCTAAGTGTTTTCTTTCTACTGTTTCCTACCTGAATGACTGAACTGTGGCACATTAGTAAACAATATACAAGTAAGTAAGAAAACCCTCTTAAAATCACACATCATAGCCATGGTTTGTAAAAATTTCTGCTTTCACTTTAGTTAATCAACAAATCTTTGTGTGTTAATTTACATCAAAATAAAGACTATAATATATTGGCAGAGATACGAGTTTTGAGAAAATGCTTAAAAATATCTCTCTTTTAAAAGAATAGCTTCCAATGCTTTCACAAGTTTTCAAGGCCTAAAAATACAAAAATGGTGAAATTTAACTTTCTTGTCTGTTTCCAATTCACCCATTATATGTACCATATACATCAGTATCTACAGTAGAGGAAAATGCAGAAGTAAATATTCTAACCTAAACAAATGTTTCCATATATCAGTTTTGGGCTACAGGCTGTCTGGATCAGAGGACTTGAATTTGCTCTCTGCCTTATTGCTTAAAAAAGGTTTTTGTTTTGTTTTGTTTTTAACCGTAAGTAAAGAAAGGCACTAGGAGATTCCTAAAGATCTTTTTTCTTTGCTACTATCCCTAGGCAAGAAGGAGGAATTAGCCTTGTAACCAGATCCTTCTGTCTCTGCATTTAATTTTAAGCAAGAAACCAGACTGCTAAAAATGTAAGATGGACAGAGAACAGCAGAGGGCAGTATTTACTCATGGCTGAATCATCTCCGAACTCAGAAGTTTTAAATTTGGAGGGGTCACTGTGGCTGAAACGTATGACACATGCCCTGTATTTGCATTACTTGGCTTAAATTCTTATTTTCTAAACGGTTGTCCTTAAAGGGGAAATAATACTGACCTGGTTCCTAGTCCCTTTTTTTTTTTCTTTGAAGAATACCACAAAAATTAGCTACAGTAATCTGAGTAACTTGCGTGGCACGTGGGTAATTTTAAAATTTAAATTTCATTCTATTTATTTCTATTTCCTCATATCTGTCTTTTCCCCAGATAAAAACCAAACCAAAGCAAAAAGAAACAAACCTTCACCAGGATTCCTTTGGCTTTAAAATGTCTAGGGGGAAATACTCCAACGGAGATCAAAATTCCAAACTTTGCAATAGGAAGAGACCTCCATCTTCCCAAAGGGCTACCATTGTTATTGTTGAAACTCTAAGGTTTGGCTACTGACACCTGGGATCCATTTGGGACAGGAAACAAAACAGAGTTCCCCTGGCTTTTCCTATAGGAAATCCAAAGTGCCGTCGGTACCGAGGCCTTGGTGCCCCTACTCACCTGGAAGTGGAGACAGGTTTAGGGTTAGATCTGGACTGCAATTATCTCGCTCTGTAGACAGAGGAGGAATGGGGAAGATTTGGTTTGGATACTGCCGGATCGTACTGTAGAGCTACTCCCTCCCCTCTCATCGAAAGAGAAGGGGCAGGAAACGGTTAAAGCAAATCTGCGCTCTGCATTCCCAGACAGGCTTTGCTTAATCCTTCTTCCCGCTCTAATAGACCTTCACCCCCTGCCTTTCTTTTATTTCCCTCGACCCCCCCTTACCCCTGAGTTATTACTAGCATAACAACCTAACGGTCTTCCCCCAGAACCCATCACTAAAGTTATTTATCTGCAAACCTGACCCCACCCCCATCTATTCGGCGGCAGCTTTTTGCTGTTATTGCTCAGATGCCGGCCAAGATGTGACCAAAAAGAAAAAAAAAAAAAGGGTATAAAAAACCCCACCCCACCCCCTTCTCAGCGCCTCCTACCCGCCGAGCTCCCACACCCCACAGCCTACAGTCCTCCGAGAGGCTGGAGTGATTAGCATCCCGAGAAGCCAGTCGGAGGCAGAAGAAGCCGGAGAGCGCTCGCGGTAGGAGTGCCGGGCGGGGCTGCTTTAGCTCCGGCCCAATGGGGCTGGGGCGAGGGAGGGGCAGTAGGTGACAGCACGGGGAGCTAGGGGGAGTCCGGGCAAACTAAAGTGCGGGGATCAATGAGTGGCGAGCAAAGTTTCTGAGTCCTGCTCCAGCTCGCGGTCTTCCCTCCCCCTCTGTTTGTGTTTCGACAACGCGGTGTGTGTGTGTGTGTGTGTGTGCGCGTGTACGCGTGTGTGCGCGCGCGCGTGCGGCGGGGAAGGGGCGGGGAGAGTGTGAGGGAGCAGCCGGAGGTTGAGAGGGGCTCGCGGAGCTCCAGCTCCACAGCGGTACAACCTTCAGCCCGGGCAGGCGAGAGGGAGAGCGCTGACAGCCGCCGTCCCGAGCTGCCGCGGGCGCCGCCAGAGCCCAGCGCCGACTTCCCCGCCTCCACCGCCAACGGTGAAGGAGAAAGAGGGATCCACCACCCCCCCGCCCCAAACCAAAAGCCTTGTGGATTACAAAGTGAAACTGACACGGGACAATAAAAGCAAAGGCAAAGGGCACGAGGTCAGGGGCGAGGCGCACTAGAGTGGGCTTCTGACTGGGGCCGCCGGAGAAGGAGTCCCCTGGCATGGTGAGGGGAGGGGACTCGGGGACAGCGCGCTGCTCCTGCCCGACCCCGGCGAGGCCGAGAAGAAAGCGGGACCTGCGCTCGATTTGGATGTACAAATAATGGGTCGGCAGGCGTCCCGGCAGAGGTAAAAAAAAAAAAAAAAATGCTGAGGCGCGCTGGATTTTGCCTGTGCCCAACTAAGGGCTCGAAGCCGCAGCAGGGGCGGCGGCGGCTTCTGCTGGAGGAGAAGGGACGGAGCTGAGCGCTCCCGGGTACCGGAACCTAGCGCCAAAGCGAGCGCTTGGAACGCAGTTTGCTAGCTGCCCGCGCTCAGACGCCGCCGCCTGGGCCTCAGCGGCCACTTCTGCAGCCCTGTTGGAGGGGCGTTGCAGCCTCGTTCTTGAGGAGAGGGGACTCGAGGAAATCCCTCGTCTCCAGCTTTTGGGAAAGCAATTTGATAATCTCCAGGTTCCCCATCGCCCCCTCCCCAGTGCGCAGTTGTTCTGTCCACACACCGCTACGGACGTTTGTCCTTCCCTCTTCAGTTTCTTCGCCTTGGGTAAGTTCTAAAGTTTCTGAAGACAATTGTTTGCAATGATTCCTCATATACCTTAAGTACAGGCAACCTCTCCCAACTCACATCCACCCAGCCGAAAACGCTCAGACTTTCTGGATTCGAGAACAAAGTGAAGGGGGAAAATATAGGAGGTTTGAGAAACTTTTCTGGGGACTCGTCAACAAACAGGAGTGCCCCGAGGGATGCCCTGCCGCTTTTCCTCAAGGCATCTCTCCCGCGCTAAGCGTCCAGATGGCTACCTGGAGCCTTTTGCTGATGCGACTTGCTTCTGCTGGACTGGAGGTTCTTTGAAATAGCAGAGCTCCCAGACAGATACATCGGCTGCATGTTTGCTGGTGCCTACTTGATCCCTGTCATTATCACTCTTTTTTGCCTCACCTCTTCCTTCTCTTTATCACACCGTTCCAGGGAGCCAGGACCATGGACTTGGCAGCAGACAGGGCTCCTGGCCGCCCGTGGCTCCCGCTGCCCACTTTATCATTATTTCAGCTCCTTCGCGTCTTTTGGCTGCTGTCACTGCTACCGCAGCCGGCCCGGGTCAGCGGGGCCGAGCAGCGCCAGGTGTTTGAGGTGCTGGAGGAGCAACCTCCCGGCACGCTGGTGGGTACCATCCAGACGCGCCCAGGCTTCACCTACCGACTCAGCGAAAGCCACGCCCTGTTTGCCATAAACAGTAGCACCGGGGCCCTGTACACCACTGCCACCATCGACCGCGAGAGCCTACCCAGCGACGTGATCAACCTGGTGGTTCTTTCCAGCTCACCCACCTACCCCACCGAAGTGCGAGTGTTGGTGCGGGACCTCAATGACAACGCCCCGGTCTTCCCTGAACCCTCGATTGTGGTCACTTTCAAGGAGGACAGTAGCAGCGGGCGGCAAGTCATCTTAGATACGGCCACCGACTCAGACATCGGCTCCAATGGTGTGGACCACCGGTCCTATCGCATCGTCCAGGGCAACGAGGCGGGTCGCTTCCGCCTGGACATCACCCTGAACCCGAGTGGCGAGGGCGCGTTCCTGCATCTGGTGTCCAAGGGCGGGCTGGACCGCGAGGTCACGCCGCAGTACCAACTACTGGTGGAAGTGGAGGACAAGGGAGAGCCGAAGCGGCGGGGCTACCTTCAGGTAAACGTAACTGTGCAGGACATTAACGACAACCCCCCAGTTTTTGGTAGTTCCCACTACCAGGCGGGGGTGCCTGAGGACGCGGCGGTGGGCTCCAGCGTCCTCCAGGTGGCGGCAGCGGACGCGGACGAGGGCACCAACGCGGATATCCGCTACCGGCTGCAGGACGAGGGGACCCCCTTCCAAATGGACCCCGAAACTGGGCTTATCACGGTGCGGGAGCCCCTGGACTTCGAGGCCCGGCGCCAGTACTCGCTTACCGTGCAGGCTATGGACCGAGGCGTGCCTTCCCTCACTGGGCGCGCCGAGGCGCTGATTCAGCTGCTGGACGTCAACGACAACGACCCTGTGGTGAAATTCCGCTACTTCCCTGCCACCTCACGCTACGCCTCGGTAGATGAGAATGCTCAGGTGGGCACTGTGGTGGCTCTGCTCACCGTGACGGACGCAGACTCCCCCGCGGCCAACGGGAACATCTCTGTGCAGATTCTTGGGGGCAACGAGCAGCGCCACTTTGAGGTGCAGAGCAGCAAAGTGCCGAACCTGAGCCTCATCAAAGTAGCCAGCGCCCTGGACCGGGAGCGCATCCCTTCTTACAACCTAACAGTTTCTGTCTCTGATAACTACGGGGCGCCCCCTGGCGCAGCGGTTCAGGCGCGCTCTTCTGTGGCGAGCTTGGTGATTTTCGTCAATGACATCAATGACCACCCTCCCGTCTTTGCCCAACAAGTGTACAGAGTGAACCTGAGCGAGGAGGCGCCCCCAGGAAGCTATGTGAGTGGAGTGTCTGCCACTGACGGCGACTCTGGTCTCAATGCTAATCTGCGTTACAGCATTGTCTCTGGGAACGGACTAGGTTGGTTCCACATCAGTGAACACAGCGGCCTGGTGACCACTGGGTTTGCTGGGGGCTTGGACCGTGAACTCGCTTCCCAGATTGTACTGAATATCAGTGCTCGGGACCAGGGGGTTCACCCCAAGGTTTCCTATGCCCAGCTTGTAGTCACCCTCCTGGATGTGAATGATGAAAAGCCAGTATTTACCCAGCTGGAAGGATATGAGGTGTCTGTGGTTGAGAATGCCCCAACAGGGACTGAACTACTGGTGCTTGGGGCAACTGATGGGGACCTGGGTGACAATGGGACAGTGCGTTTCTCCCTCCAAGAGTCTGAGACTGACCAGAGGTCCTTCCGCCTGCATCCTGTGTCGGGGAGGTTGAGTACTATCTCCTCCTTGGACAGAGAAGAGCAAGCTTTCTACTCCCTGTTGGTTCTGGCCACAGATCTGGGCTCCCCTCCCCAGTCATCAATGGCTCGAATCAATGTGAGCCTCCTGGATATTAATGACAACAGCCCTGTGTTCTACCCAGTCCAGTACTTTGCTCATATTCAGGAGAATGAGCCTGGAGGTAGCTACATCACCACAGTGTCTGCCACTGACCCAGACCTGGGTCTCAATGGAACTGTCAAATATAGTATATCAGCTGGGGACAGGTCTCGGTTTCAGGTCAATGCTCAGAGTGGGGTTATTTCTACAAGAATGGCCCTAGACAGAGAAGAAAAAACTGCTTACCAGTTGCAAATAGTGGCTACCGATGGTGGCAATTTACAGTCTCCAAACCAGGCAATAGTAACCATCACTGTATTGGACACTCAAGACAACCCACCTGTATTCAGCCAGGCTGCCTACAGCTTCGTGGTCTTTGAGAATGTGGCTCTGGGATATCATGTGGGTAGTGTGTCTGCATCCACCATGGATCTCAATTCCAACATCAGTTATCTCATTACTACTGGGGATCAGAAAGGTATGTTTGCTATCAACCAGGTCACTGGGCAGCTTACCACAGCAAGTGTGATTGACAGAGAAGAGCAATCCTTTTATCAGCTGAAAGTAGTAGCCAGTGGGGGCACAGTGACTGGAGACACTATGGTTAACATAACAGTTAAGGATTTAAATGACAACTCTCCCCATTTCCTTCAGGCAGTAGAGAGTGTGAATGTGGTAGAGAACTGGCAGGCAGGTCACAGCATTTTCCAAGCCAAAGCTGTGGACCCTGATGAAGGTGTCAATGGCATGGTACTCTATAGCCTGAAGCAAAACCCCAAGAACCTCTTTACTATCAATGAAAGGAATGGTAATATTAGTCTGCTAGGACCCCTGGATGTTCACGCTGGTTCCTACCAGATAGAGATCTTGGCATCTGATGTGGGTGTTCCTCAGCTCTCCTCTAGTTTCATCTTAACAGTTTATGTCCATGATGTAAATGACAACCCACCAGTGTTTGACCAACTTTCTTATGAGGTCACCCTTTCTGAGTCAGAACCTGTGAATTCTCGATTCTTTAAAGTGCAAGCTTTTGATAAGGATTCAGGAGCAAATGGTGAAATTGCATACAGCATTGCTGAAGGCAATACAGGGGATGCTTTTGGCATATTCCCAGATGGTCAATTGTATATAAAAAGTGAACTGGACCGTGAACTTCAAGACAGATATGTTTTACTGGTTGTTGCTTCTGACAGAGCAGTGGAACCCCTTAGTGCTACTGTGAATGTTACTGTAATTTTAGAAGATGTAAATGATAACAGACCTCTTTTTAACAGTACCAATTACACATTTTACTTTGAGGAAGAACAGAGAGCTGGGTCGTTTGTGGGCAAAGTAAGTGCTATAGATAAAGACTTCGGGCCAAATGGAGAAGTAAGGTATTCTTTTGAAATGGTGCAGCCAGATTTTGAGCTGCATGCAATTAGTGGGGAAATTACAAATACTCATCAGTTTGACAGGGAGTCTCTTATGAGGCGGAGAGGGACTGCAGTGTTTAGCTTTACAGTCACTGCAACAGATCAGGGGCTCCCTCAGCCTCTCAAGGATCAGGCCACAGTACATGTTTACATGAAGGACATAAACGATAATGCTCCCAAGTTTTTAAAAGACTTTTACCAAGCGACAATATCAGAGTCAGCAGCCAACCTGACACAAGTCTTAAGAGTATCTGCCTCAGATGTTGATGAAGGTAATAATGGACTTATTCATTATTCTGTAATAAAAGGAAATGAAGAAAGACAGTTTGCTATAGACAGTACCTCTGGTCAGGTGACACTTATTGGCAAATTAGACTATGAAGCAACAGCTGCCTATTCCCTTGTAATTCAAGCAGTGGATTCAGGGGCAGTTTCCCTCAATTCGACTTGTACCTTAAATATTGATATTTTAGATGAAAATGACAATACCCCTTCTTTCCCTAAATCAACACTATTTGTTGATGTTTTGGAAAACATGAGAATTGGTGAACTCGTGTCCTCTGTTACTGCAACTGATTCAGATTCAGGTGACAATGCTGACTTACATTACAGTATTACTGGGACTAACAATCATGGAACTTTCAGCATTAGCCCAAACACTGGGAGTATTTTTCTTGCCAAAAAATTGGACTTTGAAACACAGTCTTTGTACAAATTAAATATAACAGCAAAAGACCAAGGAAGGCCTCCTCGTTCATCTACAATGTCAGTGGTTATACATGTGAGAGACTTTAATGACAATCCTCCTAGCTTCCCTCCTGGGGATATTTTCAAGTCTATTGTTGAGAACATTCCCATTGGAACGTCTGTCATTTCAGTGACTGCCCATGACCCTGATGCAGACATTAATGGGCAACTCTGCTATACGATCATCCAACAGATGCCAAGGGGCAACCACTTTGGCATAGATGAAGTCAAAGGTACTATCTATACAAATGCCGAAATAGATCGGGAATTTGCTAATCTCTTTGAGTTAACTGTAAAAGCCAATGATCAAGCTGTGCCTATTGAAACTAGACGGTATGCTTTGAAAAACGTGACCATTTTGGTTACAGACCTCAATGACAATGTTCCAATGTTTATATCACAAAATGCCCTGGCTGCCGACCCTTCAGCTGTGATTGGTTCTGTTCTGACAACAATTATGGCTGCCGACCCAGATGAAGGGGCGAATGGAGAGGTGGAGTACGAGATCATCAATGGGGACACAGACACCTTCATTGTGGATCGTTATAGTGGAGACTTGAGAGTGGCTTCAGCGCTGGTGCCTTCTCAGCTGATCTATAATCTCATAGTCTCAGCAACAGACCTTGGCCCTGAAAGGAGGAAATCAACCACTGAATTGACCGTCATTCTTCAGGGCCTTGATGGACCTGTTTTTACACAACCCAAATATATCACTATTTTGAAGGAAGGAGAACCCATTGGCACCAATGTGATATCAATAGAAGCAGCTAGCCCTAGAGGATCTGAAGCCCCCGTGGAGTATTATATTGTTTCAGTCCGTTGTGAAGAAAAAACTGTGGGACGTCTCTTTACTATTGGACGACAAACTGGCATAATTCAGACTGCAGCCATTCTGGACCGCGAACAAGGAGCCTGTCTTTACCTGGTGGATGTTTATGCCATAGAAAAATCAACTGCTTTTCCCAGAACACAGAGAGCAGAGGTAATGATTTTGTCATCCCTTATGATTATTTGTTGATGTGTTTTTTAGGAAGATTGTTCTCTTTATATTTACTTTCTATAGTAATTTACCTTTACTGTTGATTGTTCATTTTACTGACAGGAGCATATAAAAATGTTCTGTCACACAGACTAACAAGAATTACATGCAATTTAGCCTCAATCCTGATCAAAACCAAACAATGGACAGTTTTTACCTTATATTTCATCTCACACCATGATATGTGTAAGGCTAATGAGAGCTCTTTAGCCATTTCAGAAGTACAAAAAAAAATATTCATTTATCTAAGTTACATCACCGCACTAAACTAAACACCTCACAGTAAGGAAGTCTACCAGAGAATGAGCAATTTCAGACTTAAGAAATCCGTATTCCAAAATGAAGAGCTTTGGTAGAAATCAGCATTATAGCATGGCTTTCAAGGGGGAGTGGCTGTGGACTGACAGTTTACATCAGGACGGTATTAACTTTCACATCCTCAGCAGTCTTGGCAGTTTCTTTGTAGACAGTGACTAATTTCAATGTGCTGGGCCAAGTTTGGGGAGATTCCTGATTTCACCTGCCTTCACATTTTAGGCACTATCTTCTGACTTAGAGTAATCCTCTCTCTTCCCTCTTGAACTAAAGCATGTAATGTGCTGTGAATGATCAGAGATTAGAAGCTGTTTCTTGAGACAAAACTGTGTTGTTCAATGCCATGGTATAGGTACAAGTTGTTCTGTCTGCTGATGAGCAAGAAACTAGTGTTTCAAAGCATAAGCCAAAAGATTTCAAGCTTGGCCTTTCCCGGGGTATATTTTTGGCTGTTACTACCTCAGTGTTTCATTGATTTGCTTTTTAATTGAACTGCTTCCAATGTTGTTCTGATAATCAACTAGAAATGATATAGCTGTACTCTGGAAAGCTCGTTTGCCATTTCCTAAGTTCTCTCTCCTCACTCCCTTCAAAGAGATTCTGGTGTCACTCAGCCAAAAACACAAAATATCAAATGTGGTTGTGATACTCGGCAGTAACCCAGACACAACATGCTAGTGAAACTGAGGCTCATGTGTTTGTTTTCTTGCTTTTTTTTCTTGTTTTTACAGAGGTGAGGGGTTTTCTTCATTTAAAAATGTTCATTTATTATTATTATCTTTCTGAATCCCCTGTGATTTTTTTCTCATGTTAGCTAGCTATGTCTATTCTATGGATGGAACAGTATATTCATGGCCTAGAGGATATTAGAGATATAATTAGAGATATAATTCTTAGAGATAAAATTTTAAGTGGAATTCAGTTTTATCTTATACACATAGACCTGAAGAAACTTTTAACCCATATGTCCTCTTTTACCTAATTAGTTTTTTAAAGATCTTAACATACGTCTTACTTATTGAGCTATTTGGTTTAACTCAGGCTATGATTTACATGTAATTTTATTTTGATTTGGGGTTATTCCTCCCTTAAACCCACTCCCTGGCTCTACCTTCCTTCTCTGGAATTATTTCTTAGATGAAGAGATTTAAGCAGCTATTAAAGACAGGCAGTTAAGTCATTCTAGACTTTAAATTTGTTAAACTGTAAAACAAATTATGTTATTGGTTGTTTGGTTCAATGCATTACATTTTCTCTGCAGTGAGAATAAATGTCCATTGTTTTCATTAGAAGATTTATTTAGTCTTATTATTTATCCATGAGATATGCAAAGATTAGCTTAGCTTAAATTTATTAAATAGTGCTGTTTCTGCATTAGGCACGAGGACTAAAAATTAATGATTATAAACCATTTTGTTAGTAATAGGGGATTATATGTCTGTTACTTTTTTTAACCTCAAATAGCACCGATATGAAAAGTTATTTATATTTACTGTAGCCTATTTAAAAATCTGGAGAGAATTCATCATGATGATTTTTTTATGAGAAAAAAATTGTTTGTCAGGGTACCTTCTGTGAACTGAAGTGCTGAAATTGTAAACCAAGTTTGAGTTCCCAAGCTCCAACCACTCCTAAAATTAAAAGCAAATGTGTTTCTCCAAAGAATATTGAAAGCAGTAGTTGGGAGCTAGAATTTCATATTATTATTGGTTGTATCTTTCAAGTGTATACAATAAAGTTTTTTTCCTTCTGCTCAAACAGTTAATTTACCGTGATTCTGCAAAAAGAAGCTGTAAATTACCTCTGGTTGTCAGAGGTGATATTTCAATTGTTTGTTTCTAAGTGTAAACTTTGCTCCAATGCATTTTTTAACAATTTATTCATGTACACTGATAGGAGTCTGGGTTGCTTACTCAGGTTTTTGGCTAGAGTCATGGCTGATCACATTCCGTGGACAAACAGAGGGTCAGTGGGTAAAAGAGAAATGATTTAATCTGCATTCTTTTTCAAGCTCTGACACTTGTGTGTGTGGGGGAAGGGGGCAGTGCTGGGGACTTGGCTCTGATACTTCTCATTCCAGAGCTCTGTCCAGTTGTACACCTTCACTGCCCCTACCTGTCATAACTAAAACTTTGGCATGGATGAGAGTGTCTTTGAAGGATGGCTTTTGTGTTGCAGACACAAGGTTTATTATCCTTTTATTTTATATCTTTGTATTCTAAGAAGAGTCTTGATTATGTTAGAATAGCTCATATACACTTTGTACCACTTCTTTAGGTTCAACAAAAAAATTGGAGATGTAGCACATCCATAAGCATTTCTCTTTTAATATGTGTTTTATGGGAACATGCAACTTAGGGACTGGGTTGGACTTCTTGAAGGTCAAAGGCTTTGTCTCATTGGTCTTTATTTCTTTTATTTTTATTTTTTACACCTTTATTGGAATATAATTGCTTTACAATGTTGTGTTAGTTCCTGCTGTACAACAAAGTGAGTCAGCTATGTGTATACATATATCCCCATATCCCCTCCCTCTTGAACCTCCCTCCAACCCTCCCTATCCCACCTCATTGGTCTTTATTATCTCCTAGTATTATATCTCCTTGATAATAATATCTCCTAGAGCCTGGTGTATAGTAGGTGCTCAGTACCTGTTTGCTGAATGAAATGGTAGAAGAGCTAAGACTGGTGTGTGCATTCTTGTGCTTCAGGAATAATCAGCAGAGAGAAGGCGGGGGAATAAAGGAGGTTAGTAAATTTGATCTTGATCATTATTTGAACTAAGGACGTAAAGACATACTAATTATGTCTGTTCTACAAATGAACTGAGAATTGTCAGAAGACTCAAAGAGGAAAGAGGAATTTAGGTGGGTGGTCTCACATGGAACTTAGGGTTTAAATGGAGAGAAATACTGTATATGCTTCTAGGTTGCAGTTCTCAAATTTGTTGGTCACAAGACCCCAAGAGCTTTTGCTTGGGTGTGTCTTATCTATTAATATTTATATTTTGAACATTAAAACTGAGAAAAATTTAAAATGTTTATTAATTTCTTTAAAATCACATTAACCATATAACATATTTTTATTTTATTTTATTAAAAGAACTTAATTTTGCCAAACTTAAAAAATAATGAAAAGAGAGACATTATTTTACATTTTAATAAATCCCTTTAATATCTGGCCTAAGAGAAGACAGCTGGATTCTCAAATCTTATTCCATCTACTGCAATATTTCTTTTGGTTAAAGTACATGAAGATAATCCGTTCTCACTCAGATAGACAAAGCTGGATAAGGGAAAGATATTTTGATATCCTTTTCAGATAATTGATGATTTTCTTTTGATACTACACCGGAATTCCACAACTGTCTGTTTCTTAAAACTTACTTGCAATTAGGAATCTGAAACCCTACCATTGAACTTTTCATACTTTGTTGAATGAAAATACTGATCTATCTTGCATTCTGAATGGAAATTTTACCTATGTGTGACTTAGAAATATCAGGCATTGATCATTTGGAAAATACTGGTTATAACTGATAAGGATCTTATCAAAAGAGTCGTTAAATATATTGACTCACAACCTCATGGTGATGGTTTGAAGTTTTCCAAATTTGAATTTTCACTTATACGCTCAAATTTTATCATTAGTAATTAGTTAGTTGTTGTCCTGATGTATTAGGCTTCCTTTGTCCATTTTCAAACAAACAAAAAAGGTCTGTCACATACCAAATCTAAAAAAAGTGTAGTTTCTCTGTCAGTTGTTCTTTCAAGTAAAAATTGTATTCTGTAAATAAAGCACCTAGTTCAGCCTTCAACTCACTCCGTCACACACATGCTTTTCTTTGAGGCTACTTACAGTGGTACAGATTAATGGTTCTTTGTGCACGTTTCACTATTTGTCACCCAAATATTGAAAAGACATCAGGATCTAATGGTCTAGATTTAATAATATTAATCATTTTACTGTTTCTTCAAGGAGAGTTCTTCAGTTTTTAAGTGACACTGGCATTTCATTTTTACTGTGCCTAGTAAGTGAAGAGTACAATTAGGGCTGAAAACTTTGGAACTACTGCTTTGCTTTGTGCTAAGGCACCAGCAGTTTTACCTGCCCTTTGCTTTTGCACCTCTAGTGTAAATGTCAACATAGTGAAAAGGCAAACAATGTTTTGTATAATTATGACCACAGTTTTTTTAATTTCCCAGGCATCTTTAATGGGTCTCTGGTATGCCTAGGGCCCCATGTTCCACAGTGGGAGAACCATTGGTCTAGGCACTGAGATTTTTGCAATTCAGTAAAAAAAAACAACAAAAAAAGCAACTAGAAATATTCTATTAAAAGTGTGTTTAGAATGTTAAGTGAACAAATTATGATTGCGTTTAGATTAGAAATGAGTTTTAGCAATTGATAATAAATAAATTTATTTTTACAGTGAAACCATCAAGAGTTCCAGGAGAAATGATGGAGGCGTTTGTAATATCAATACTGAATATCAAGTTTAGAAATGATTTTCTTCCAAAGGGTTTAGAAGAAGAGTTAGTGCACCTTACATTAAATGTATGTATATCTTGTGTGTCATTCCTCACAGGCAAAATATAAGCAACAGAACTGAATATTTAATAATAATGATAATAATTATTATAAAATTTATTGCATATCACTATGTTCAGTCATTGACCTGAGTGCTAAGTGTTTCTTTAGGGATTTTTATCATTTGAGCCTCACAACAACGTTAGTCATATCACTCCCACTTCTTAGATGTGGAAACAGTCTCAGAAAAGTTAAATGATTTGCTTAGGTTCAGATTGATAGAAAGAAAAATCACATCCAGACTTGCATAATCCATTATTTGTGTTCATAGCTACTGTCCTATAAAGACAGGGTAATCTGTGGTCTTTGTTAAGAGAGGGGCTTTTTTACTCCATAGATAAAAGTATAAATGTATGCTTTTGATAATCTTGTTTTCACACCCTTATTGGTGTTAAAAACTCTTTGAAAAGTAGTATTATGTATTGTCTGAACCAAGAGAAGCAAGACTTTTGCTGCCTCAATCAAGGCCATCAGCAGATGCTGTACATTCCTATGGGTCAGTTACTGGTAGCAGCAAGGATTCCAAGTTGAGGACCTGTGGAGGTGTTTTTGGAGCAGGGAAGAAGGGTGAGAATATGAGAGAGGAGCACTGGAGACAAAGGAAGCGCACACGTATATGCAGTGACTCTCCTCATTTACAGTACTGTACAGGTTGCAAACAGTTGCTGTACTTTATTTGTGGAGAATAGGTGGAGAATCCATTTTTGGATTTTCAGATGATAAGTCTTACTCTCCTAAGGAATAATGATGAAATTGTGTGGGTGGAGTGTGAGGATTATATTCAAAGGGAGAAAACATTTTCTTACTGCCTCGACTTTTGTCTTCCCCATTGTTTTTTTTTTTAAACAATCTATGATTATTTTCTGATTCTGTTTTTTCCCTGTTGGTTTGTGTTTATTAAATGTATTAAACTGTGACTTAAAGGCCTCTATAAGTTTTCAAGACGTGTATAAATGTGTATGACAGACAGGAACATTGATGGACAATTAAGCTCATGTTGCATAGTTCATATATGGCTTCAGGATGCTTGATTTGGTCTCTCTCTTTTGTTGATATATTTCCATAGACATAGTTTATTTTCTGACAGAGTTATTGTTTATTTCTCTCTTTGCCTTTATTAAAACCCAAATTATTTTAATCCTTTATTGTTCCATTAGATTTTGAGGCAACTACTCTAGGAATAGTTTTGAAAAGATATTTATATACTTCATATTTTGTGGAATCAATTTTCCATTGCACTGTCTGCAGCTTGCACTTTGCCATCATTACAATGAAAAACTGCCAAAGAACCTCATTAGCTGTGAGGGACTGTTGAGTTAGTGACTGTAAAGGATTCCACAGGCCCTGAGGTATGTCCTGTCTTCCAAGAATTAATATGTCTAAGGTTCAGCTCTTGATGAATATCCATGAAATTAGGTAGTATTCAGAATGAGGAGCTTGGGAGTGGAAATTGAAGAAGAGTAACTGGCAAGTGACATGGCCAAAATGAATTAAAGGGTTTCTTAAAGCCTCCTAGATATGGAATGTGGTAAACATATTCTAATGCTTTCAGGCTTTAAGTAGTCTGTGACAACAGCAGCCAATTATAGTAGTACAATAAATAAGGAGGAGAGAGCATGAAGAAGGCAGAGAAGTGAAAAATTTTAAAACTTCTGTTAGACAAATATCATTTATAAAATATATACATGTAATATATATATATATATAGTACCATGTACTAACATGTATGCAACCATTGTACAAAGATTACTGGATTTTCCCTGGTGTTAAAATTCTGAGACAGAATGGGACAATAAAGTCATGAAATGACAGAATCTAACTGGAAGATAATTTACATGTGGCAGTCAAGAATTGTCTCTAGGGGTGCAGTTTCCAGACATGTATGCATATTTAGGAAACAATTAGGGAATAAAAACCAAGTTTTAAGGTATTGAGGAAATGTTGAGAGACATTTATAAACCCTGTTTGACAACTGGCAACTGGGAGCCAATGGCATTGTTATGGATTATTTGTTTCAGATTATTGACATTTTTCTGAAATGTTTTATCATGTATAGATTCTAACATATATAAAGTGTTTACATTATGTCAGACACTGGTGAGCACGGGGCATTGTCTTGCCTTCACCATAATCCACGACATCTCACCATTTGACAAATGAGGATACCAAGGCTAATGGAAGTCAAGTTTATGGAGCTGGTTTATGGTGGAATGGAATTTGAACCCAGCAGTCTGACTTGAGTATGTATGTTTAATCCCAACACAACATGTTATAAGAAAGGTTGATACTTTCTATACTCTCATAGGCATACAAGTTTTACTGTGTAAAAAGTTGTTTTCATATTTTTATATTTCTTCATACTGGTGACTGAAGAAATATAGGGTAAAGTGAAGTTTAGTTAATGACCCAATAGTAGGATTACTTTAGGTCCCTATTAATCTTTATTTAGGTTAGGCTTCAATAAATGGACCTATAATGTCAGTTCTTCATTTTATTTTGCGATGTGCCGTGAGAATATATTTCCATTCTTCCAGTTACTGGCTCATTTACTTTCTTCCCTTTTCAGCAAAATTTTTGAAAGAGTTGCCTTTCCTGTCTTCTTTCTTCTCATTATCTCTTAAATCTACCCCCATCAGGCTTGGCTTCTGCCACTCTAGTAAAATTGCTCTTACCAAAGCCACCATGATAGCCACATGTTTACATCCATTGGGCAGGTCTCAGTGCCCACTGTATATATACTTCTAAGTAATCAAACTCTCAGGATTTTTATTCTGTTTCTTGGACCAGCTCCTTTTCAGCCTCCTTCACCAGCTTCTCTCCATGCCCTCAAATTTGTTGGAATATCCCTAGAATCCGTTCTTGAAAACCTCTTCCTTTTTAATCTACACTTATTCCCTTGAAGATCTCAATCAAACTCATGATTTTAAATAACATATGAACATATGAGTCCAAAATTTTGTCTCCACCCTGTATATCTCTCCTGAATTCCATAGTCATATAACCAACCACTTACTCATTACATTTGATTAGTTTCTTAATAGATATTTTAAATTAACATTTCCAAATCTAAGCTCTTGATATCTTCCCCAATAAAAACTGACTCAAGAACCCTCAGCCATCTCCTTTTCAATTGATGGCAACCCCAATCTTCTAACTGCTCGGGTCAAAAAACTTGGTGTTCTTTGACTTCTCACTTTCACACCCTATGTGCACTCTGTCAGTTAATCTTGGCTCTCTCTTAAAAATATATCTAGGACTTCCCTGGTGGCGCAGTGGTTGGGAATCCGTCTGCCAATGCAGGGGCACGGATTCGAGCCCTGGTCCGGGAGGATCCCACGTGCCGCGGAGCAACTGAGCCCGTGCGCCACAACTACTGAGCCTGCGCTGTAGAGCCCGTGAGCCACAACTGCTGAGCCCGCGAGCCACAGCTACCGAAGCCCATGCGCCTGGAGCCCATGTCCCACAGCAGGAGAGGCCACCGCAATGAGAGGCCCACCCACCGCAGCGAAGAGTGGCCCCCCGCTCTCTGCAACTAGAGAGGGCCCGTGCACAGCAACAAAGACCCAACGCAGCCAAACAACAACAACAACAACAACAACAACAATATATATATATAGGGCTTCCCTGGTGGCGCAGTGGTTGAAAGTCCGCCTGCCGATGCAGGGAACACGGGTTCGTGCCCCGGTCCGGGAAGATTCCACATGCCACGGAGCGGCTGGGCCCGTGAGCCATGGCTGCTGAGCCTGCGTGTCCGGAGCCTGTGTCCGCAACGGGAGAGGCCACAACAGTGAGAGGCCCGTGTACCGCAAAAAAAAAAAAAAAAAAAAAAAAAAAAATATATATATATATATATATCAGAAACTGATCTTTTCTCATCACTTATACTGTTACTCCCTTTGTCTAAGATGCCATCATCCTTCCCTTAGATTATTGAAGACAGACATCTTCTTACTGATTTCCATCATTCTTTCCCACTCTTGTCTTTCCTTGCTCATCTTCTTTACTCATACTAGCGTCTTGCTAGTCCCAAAACTTGCTAGGAATACACCTGCCTCAAAGCTCGTGCTCCTGGATCCTCACTCTGCATAGAATGCTCTTTCCTCCAGAGCACCTACTTGGATAATTTCCTCCCACGCTTGCAAGTATTTGCTCATATCTCACATTCTAAGTGAGAACTAACCTTCCTTTACTGACTTATTACTGTAGCTCCCCACCCCCTCATCCTGCCTGATCTCCATTTCTCTATTACAGTGTTTCATATTCCTCCCCCGTAGAATTGATCAGCCTCCTTCACCAGCTTCTTCTCATCTCCCGAAATGCTAAACACTGGGATGCCCCTGGAATCAATTCTTGCAATTCTTCTCTTTCTAATCTACTCTATTCCACTGAGGTGACGAGCCCAACCAATCTCATGACTTTGAATAATATATATACACTATACAGGTATAAGCGCATGTGTGATATAATTTGCTGATCTGTAATTTTGATTATATTTTATCTGTCTTCCTCCTGCTAGAATGAAGTTCCACAAGGGCAGGTGTATTTATCTGCTATGTTCACTGATGTACCTCAAGAGTCTAGAACATTAGTTGGAACATAGTAGGCACAAAGTAAATTTTTGTTGGATGAATGAATGAATAAATGAATGAATAACTAATGAATGGATGAGTTGATTTCCCTGCTTCTGTCCTTCATCTCTGTGATTTAGTCTAGCAGGTGGAATGATCCTTTAAAATGTAGGTCAGACCATTTCACTCCTTTGCTCAAAACCCACAGCTTTCCATTTCACTCGTAGTAAAAGCCAGATCCCTACAGTGAGCCCCAAGGCCCTTTGTGGCCTGCTCTCATCAGTCAGTCATTTCCTGACTTCTCTTCTTCTTGGCTGTCCCTCCCTAAGCTTGCTCAGCCACTTCACTGTGGGCTGTGGCCCAGCCTCGGGAGCTCCTGCCTCACCGCCTTGGGCTGCCTGGGCTCTCAGCCTGGACTGCTGGCTTTGTGCTTCTCTCACATCTTTTCTCAAAGTCACCTTGCAAAGTTCTCATTCCCTCAACCTTCCTTCTTCTCTTTTCTTCTTTTCGTTTCTTCTTAGTCCTTATCATCACCCAACATAACACATATGTTACTTCTTTATTTTGTTTATGGTATGTCTTCCCTCTAAAATATATGTTCCACCGGGGAAACGTTTTCATCTGTTTATTATTGCTGTATTCCCATCACCTTCAATAGGGCTGGATCAATGCAGATGCTCAGTAAATCTTTGATAAAGTAAGGAATTACTGTTGAACATGCTGCAAATATGCTGCTTAAAGGCCAGAAGCTCAGTCAGTGATGCGTGCTGAAGGAAAGGAGTCATTTTTCATGTCTCAAGCCAAGCCATGGAGCTTCTTCTGAAATCAGTGAAGCTAGCTAATTGGCCAGGACTGATTTTCCTGGGTAGAATGACCGTGGCTGCGTGAATTGACTGGCTAAGAGCCTGTAACTCAATATCCAGAAATCTGTACTGTCTAAAGTACAGTGAGATCACTAATGCTTATTTTATAGACATTTTGGTAAAGTAGAACATTTTAGAGTATATATAACAATGTATGCCACTCTATTACCATGTCTTCTCATTTCCTTAGAATTTATCAAATTTTGCTTTAGAGAGCAAATCTTAACTTACTGTAAACCATGTTTTTCTTTCTGCAAAAAAGCAGGATAACAATATTCTACTTTGGACATTGATACGTTTAAGTACTGTCATTTCTTTCTCAAATTTACACCGTTGCTCAATATTTAACATCAACAGTATTAGTAAACTTGATTAATAAAATGCAGCAAATCAAATATTGTTTAACATTTCATTCTGACTGAAGTTTATGTGAAATAGTGCATGCTTTTGATTTGGAAGAAGCATGATTCAAACTTTTTCATGGTTACTGTCTGAATTTCATTTTTCTCATCTGTAAAATGGAAATGATTACCTGTTTCATGGCTTCTTGTGAGGGTGGAAAAACAAGGTGCTCACTAAAGTTTGTTAGTTTCCTTCCTTTTTCTCCAAAATGCAGATATGCACAGAACTATTAACATTTTAAAAAATGCTTTCTATTTCCAAAGTGTTTTAGAACTCTATTCCTCCTTTTTTTTTTTTTTAATTTCCCTAACAAGTCTGTACAGAGGCATATCAGGTGTTTTTTGCTTCATTTTAAGGAAAAGGCACAGAGAATTTCATGATTTGCATGTGATCACAAATCTAGAGTAACATTTAGGTTTTTTCTGACTTTGGTCCACATGCTTGGCACTAAACCACACTGCCCGTCTGTGGTTAAATTGATGCCATTTACCTATCCATCGTTTTATTATTGTTGACATAATTCAGTAATAGTTATAGTCTCTTAAGGGAATTAATTTACTAATCCAGAAACTTTGAGAGGCTTAGTTGCTTATGAAACAAGCAAATTAAAATAGATTATTCAGTGTCTGTTTCATTTTAAAGCCTTCTCTCTCATTTAGATGAGAAATGTTCATCTCTCAGTTGTCAGATATTGATTACCATGAAATCATGTGTGTTTATCTGAGAACCTAATTTGAAAAAAAAATTTTTGTCAATTACTTAATGCAATTCTATTAATTGAAGTCAAATTGGCTGGTCCCATCAAATATAGGTAAAACTATCTTTTCTTCAAAACTACTTTGTTTTTTACAAAACATATAAATGCTGGTAACTTCTTAAGTGAGAATTTTCTAATTCATAATTAAAATATTTCCCTGAAAAGAAAAATGTTTTATTACTTTCTGAAATTGTTCAAAAAAAGCAAATACCCAAAGAAGATGTGCTTACCTTCTGCTTGACATAGTGTTCTATAGTATGTAACTTTGTTTTTTAGTCAAGATATTTACCCTCTGTTTCTTTCTCTCTCTCTCTCTCCCCCTCTCTCTCTCTCTCTCTCTCTCTCTCTATATATATATATATAATATATATGTGCGTGTGTACATATACATATGAAGCCACTTCATGCTACAATGGGTTTGAAGCAGGTTACAAAAGTATATATACAATGAAAGGAAGATAAAATTGTTAAACTATAGGAAGTAAAAATAAGTGTAGCTAAAAAGTAATCCTGGAATATGTAAGATTAGCATACAGAAATGTATGACTTAGGTAGTCCACTAAGTTTAATTTTCTAAATGCCAAATCAGACAGAGAAATAAGATCAGGTAGATAAGTCATGGTGTCCTAGACTAAACAAGCACATACATAAGACAGTTAACAAAAGAAATATAGATTTTCTAAACCTTAAGGACCTAAGAGGAATTCTCACAGATGATCAAAAGAGATCTATTTTTAAGTGATGATTTTCTCAATGGTACTTTTACTAGTACAATGACAGATTTTCAATGTCTCCTATTATTGTGATGTCTTTGATTTATTTATTTATTTTTCCTCCCCCGGTTCTCTCTCTTTTTTTTTTTTTTAAACATCTTTATTGGAGTATAATTGCTTTACAGTGGTGTGTTAGTTTCTGCTTTATAACGAAGTACATCAGTTATACATATACATATGTCCCCATATCTCTTCCATCTTTCTTCTCCCTCCCTCCCACCCTCCCTATCTCACCCCTCTAGGTGGTCACAAAGCACCGAGCTGATCTCCCTGTGCTATGCGGCTGCTTCCCACTAGCTATCTATTTTACCTTTGGTAATGTATATATGTCAATGCCACTCTCTCACTTTGTCCCAGCTTACCATTCCCCTCCCCATATCCTCAAGTCCATTCTCTAGTAGGTCTGCATCTTTATTCCCGTCTTGCCCCTATGTTCTTCTGACCTTTTTTTTTTCTTTTTCTGTTTTAGATTCCATATATATGTGTTAGCATATGGTATTTGTTTTTCTCTTTTTGACTTACTTCACTCTGTATGACAGTCTCTAGGTCCATCCACCTAACTACAAATAACTCAGTTTCGTTCCTTTTTATGGCTGAGTAATATTCCATTGTATATATGTGCCACATCTTCTTTGTCCATTCATCTGTTGGTGGACACTTAGGTTGCTTCCATGTCCTGGCTGTTGTAAATAGTGCTGCAATGAACATTGTGGTACATGACTCTTTTTGAATTATGGTTTTCTCAGGGTATATGCCCAGTAGTGGGATTGCTGGGTTGTATGGTAGTTCTATTTTTCATTTTTTAAGGAACTTCCATACTGTTCTCCATGGTGGCTGTATCAATTTACATTCCCACCAACAGTGTAAGAGGGTTCCCTTTTCTCCACACCCGTCCAGCATTTATTGTTTGTAGATTCTTTGATGATGGCCATTCTGACCGGTGTGAGATGATATCTCATTGTAGTTTTGATTTGCATTTCTCTAATGATTAATGATGTTGAGCATCCTTTCATGTGTTTGTTGGCAAACTGTATATCTTCTTTGGAGAAATGTCTATTTAGGTCTTCTGCTCATTTTTGGATTGGGTTGTTTGTTTTTCTGATATTGAGCTGCATGAGTTGCTTGTATGTTTTAGAGATTAATTGTGATGTCTTTTAGAATGTACTTATGACAAATTATAAAACTGCCATTCTAACAAATAATTTATTTATGGATCAAAAGAGAATCCCCCGTTGATAGAGTGCTCTTGTTTGACTTTATTTCACGTAGTGGATTAATATTTTATAATCACATGATGAACATTCCTACTGAGGTTTTCACATTAGCGTATCTGCAGCACATCACAGGGGTAACCGGATGATAGGGTTTCGGTAAGATTATAACTTAATCCTTTGGTAAGATTTTAGCTTTACTTGTATTTTTCTAAAAGTTCATTTAAAGCAATTGGTTAAAATAGTTGGCCCACATCTAGCAACTTGTGTCTTAGATTGTGGCCATTTCTTAGAAACATAATTGAGTTACTAACTTCAGCTTGAATTAATTATATTGTTTTATTGTAGCATTTTTTCCTCACCGGTAGCTGTATGGCAGTCCTTTAATTGATACAAAAAGTTGACTCAGTCTCTTTTTTTAAGACGGTAACTTCAATTATCCACTAAAAAGATTAAAGTACTAATTCATGTATATGACTAAATGGGACAGAACTGCCTGTGTTGCAACTACAGCTTAATATTTTATTACTTTGCATAATAAAATAGGGAAAGTTATTTATTTATCCATTGAGGTTGTAATTAATTACAAGTAACTAATGAATCCTTAGTATTTCACGTCCACAGCCTGGCAGATTTAACACACTTGACCCCAGACTTGCTGGAAAATGAAGGAAGTGGGAGTAAAAATTTTCTTTATAGGACAAGATGCTTTGGGATAGGAGGGACCACATAAACTTGCCAAAACTTTGGGTCAAACTGAGCACAGATGGCCATAGCTGATAGAGGTGTCTATTATTGTATTTTCTTCTAGGCACTTTTCTGCCTGTGTGTCAGTGCGTTTATACTTAAATGAAGAATTTTGGTTGCTTGGCAACCAAGAGAATATACATTTAGAGAAAACATTTTTGCTAAGGAAAAAGAAATTGGTAGTTTTAGATACTGGATAGTGGAGGTTAGGGAGGTGTTGCTTTGAGCAGTATTAACATTAAGCAAAGGCAATTTTCCAGGAGAAAGGTGTTTGCTATATATGTCTAAAATTAAATAATTCACATTGTACATTTACTTCTTAGCTTGTCTCTACCTTCTACCTCAAATACTATTTGAAAAAATAATGGCCTAAGTAAATGCATTAGGTTAGTTAATCTAACTTCTTATAGTGCACAGGGTAAACATATGATGAAGTGAAACTCTAATTGAAATTTTATTTTCTGACTTTATTTTTTTCTAAAATTAATTATTTTAAATCCTCAATTAAAAGATTTAATATGTACTTCAATTTCTGAAAGAGTTCTGTGTTATTCTTAATATTGAGTATAGTTGTGCACTGCATGATTAAATACTGAAATAAACATAAATTTGAAAGTTAGACTAATTTTATTCAAATCCTGGCTTTACCCTTTCATGCTGTGTGACCTTGAAGCAGAAGTTAAACTTCTCTGAGCTACAGCGCCTTCATCTGTTAAAGGGAGAGAATTCTAACCATTTATCTTAACCACTGAACATAGCAGTGCATATTTTCCTAAAAGTCTGTTGGTTTACTTTTATTGATGCTGCATTCAGTTATTTACTCCTTGTGTGGTCAAGAAGACAATGATTAAAAAGAAAAAAAATGTAAACAGCTACTGGGCATGTAAATAGCTACTGTTTATATAGGAACTGTGATGACATTTCTAATGATACCATGTAGATGGGAAACAAAACCAAACTTACAAATTACATTTCCTAATTTTAGGGAAATTACTCAGGAAGCACATTGAAAAATACCTCTTTGGTTATTTTCTCATTCTACTATATCAGGTAGAAAAATAACTTTTAAATGATGGTGACTAATAAGCTGAAAGGTATAACTCAGAAAAGAAAGGTTATTACATAAGATAAGGAAATGGGTGTAGTGTTTAATTGTTTATTTGCATATAATTTAATTTAAGTAAATTTCAGGATTTGTCTTTTAATTTTAATATAATGTACAAACAGATAAGCATCTTCCAGTTTATGGACTGTGTTCTTTTAAAAGTATCAAATTTTGAAGTCATTTTAAAACACAGGCAGCCTACCTGGGGAAAACAATTAAAATAAAAACTTTGTTGAAAGACAGCCTGTTAGAAATTGGACTTCAGAAACAACCCTAAAACACCTTTATTTCAATTTAATACCATATCTGAAACATCTAGAAGAGACAGTTTTAAATATTCCAACAGTGCATTGTAAGCACTGCAACTTTACAAGTTTTATTTCTAAGAAAAATTATGTTAAAAACTGTTCATTTTACATGTGCTTTTCTGAATAAGGAGTCTTTCTGTTTTAAAAGAGGAAATGAAACATGGTACTGCTCTCTTAATGTGTTCTGATGTCAAGGCACTTTTATTGGAACAATTTTAAGCATACTCTGATTACAAAAGCAAATAAATTTAAGCAGATCTGGAGTGATAGGAAGATTCCAGTTTTTGTTGATTTCCAACTTCTGTAGCATACACTGTAGCATATACTTTGCAAATACATCATTTACTCCTCTTGAAAATTCTTTGAGGCACGTAACAGTATCTCCATTTCACAGATGAAGTATCAAGGGCCATAACAATTTGAGTAAATTGTTTTGTGGTACAGCTGGATTTGAGTTCATTTGGTTTCAAAGCTTTTGTTCTTTCCACCACACTCTACAGCTCTTTAATTATTATAAATCGCTGTCTGTTAATGTAATAGAAAGAATGAGATTAAAAGAAAAAAACCCATAAATATAAAAGAAAGCATTGGTTTGAATTCTGACCAGATATAACCAGATCTTACTTTTTTGTTTGGAATATTTATACACTGAATATTCACTTTTTAAATACTGAACAATACAATCAAATAATATTTTTTAAAGAGTTAATAATCTTGCTTCAAAGAACATTACTTGCTTCAAAGATTAACCATGAATCTCATTAAAAGGCAAGACATGCTGAGGAATCACAGAAAATTTCTGTTTGCTAATGGTTGAACTTATGATTAACTGAATTAAATTAGATGTTAACTATCTTTGATATACCTAAACCGATCTCCTAATTAAATAGTTAAAAATGAATGAATCCATTTTTGCTTTTAATAATGGCTCTAGAAGAAAGAAAAAATAGGATAATTAACGTCAATTTAGTAACTGATAATTAATATGGACTTAGTCATGGACGAAGGGGTAATATGGAGCCTGCACTTATAAATACATTTATATATTATAAAACACCTATGTACATATAACCAGGTATATTTGTATGTGGGTTGCATTGAAGATTAGTGCTATTTCATGTGTAAAGTTTTCCTTATAAGAGCAGGTGAACAGGAAAAAACTGTTGAATTCAAATTTAGGAAACAGTGGGAAGAGCAAGGACTTTTGGTATCGACACAGTAGTACAATTCATGATCTTAGGGGAGCTGTTTAATACACTAGTGTGTCAGCTACCTCCTTGTGAAGTCTATTTCACAGAGCTGTTTTGAGAAATAAAATAAATAAGCATACCTAGGATGTTCACCCCAAATAAGCATTAGTTCACTTCCTTCTCACCTTTTTGCATTTGCATAGATGCTAATTTTGTCATTAATCAGGCAAGATAGCAAGGTTACAGCATTGAGAGATGCATAAACAACACCTCAGTTTTTCATACCTGCTTTTAAATGAGACCAAGTTTGAGAGCTTTCTTGCAGTGTTTCTCAGAGGAGAATTCAAGCAACTTAGGATTTCCAGTTTTCTTCTGAGGTGGCAGATGGACACAGAAACAGAAGAGTTGTTAATCTTTTTCCTGGCCATTTGGCCAGATGTATATGTTCACCTTGCTAAAATCTTGTTTCTCCACATTGTCACATAGGCAATAATCAAAGGACTTCTAAATTAGAAGGGATGTTTTATTGTGAACAATTTATTTGCCTTTATATTGATTCCCATCCTTAACTTTCATCCCAGTATTCAATATGCCAGACAGGATGTTTCGTACTGGAGATTCAAATTAGCGTTTTACAGATCTGTGCCTTTGAGGGACAAACAGTCCAACAGGAAGACAAACGTCACATAAACCATTATCAGAAAATGTAGAAGGTTGCTATGATGAAATAAAGTTTTACTAATTGATTATAGTAACTGGTTTCATACAATTGAGATGATTTATCTTACTTAAGAATTCAAAAAAAAAGAATTCAGTTATTGTACTTCATAAGGGGTTGTCTGCATATTTTAAATTATTTGAAGTGCAATCATTTTCTTGGTCTACAGTCTGAGAAGACAGCTATAAAACAATACCTATTTTTCATATTTTCCTGTTTTTAAAATATTTGATATGAGATATCATTGTGTAACTAAATAGAGTTTGACTTACAATATATCCATCTTGGGCCTCATCCCAGAGATATTCTAGTATCTAAGATACTCTTAGGTAGTTTGAGGCTGCCACTCAGTCCTACTGTGCCTTTCCTGCTAGGACACTGGTCCATTCTGGGCTGCATCTCTGCCCTTAGGAGCTACCTTTGCCCTTAGATGCCTCTATCCATGCTTACATTTGATGAATGTGTGTATCTTGGTCAGGAACTATATTTATTCATCTGTCTTCAACATTATTCCTATCTCAGGTAATGGTTATTAAACAATAACAGCATGGTTATTAAATAATAATTATTGAACAACAATGGCAACCACCCCTAGAACAATACAAACTATTTATTAAGAAAAGATGGCTATCTGTGCTTTTTAATCCAGATCTCAAAATAATGCTGTGAAATAAATGTTGTTACTGCCATTTTACAGATGAGAAAACTCAGGCCTAGGGAAAGATAAATTTACTTCCTTTGGGTCATACAATTAGCAAGGCATAGAGCCAGGACTGAAGCCCAGGCACTAACTCCAAAACTCATCCCTACCAATAGCACATTCTGACAAAGTTTCTGACAAAGATATCAGTATGGGAAATTTAAATAAGTAATTCCTGTTTTCACTGTACATGGTATATTATTTGTATAATTTTATATGTGTGTAGCATAGATGGCTTTTAAGATCACTTTAAGTCTCTTTTGGAATGAATCATAAGTTAAAAAGTAGATTGAATGTGGAAGGAGAATTTTAATCAAATGAGTCTGGAAAAACATTCTTTAAAATATCACTGACTCATACAAAATATGAGAATGTATGAAAACATCTTCTTCAACATATTTTTTCAGTCTTTTATTGTTTCTGTTTTGTACATCCAATAAGCAAAATTCAAACTTTTGAAAATATTCCATTTTCATATGGTGATATGTTTTAGTTTGATTAGTTCTCAAAACAATGCATGTGAGGATTCCTTACGTGGATGCTTATTTAAAATGCCGATTATTTTTAAGAAGATTCAAGGAACATCCTTGAATCATGTCATTTTAACAAGTTGCTCAAGTGATTCTGATGCAGATGGGCCCCTGAACTTGCTGTAAGAAACCTTTCTTCTTTAATTGGTTAGGATTTTTATGAGATTAATTATACTTTTGCAAATTTGGAAACTTCTCTGAAGTAATACTAGTGGTGGTAATAGTAGTAAGCTCAACACAGGGAGCCCCAGTGGATAATTACCTTTTCCCCTTTGATAGTGACTCAAAAATACCAGAACACTTTGGCTTTAGTTGACGACAAATATCTGGGGCAACTAATGAAATACTAAAATGTAAATTGAATAAATAAAAATGTACACCATCCTAGTTATTTATTAATTAAGCTTGTGTAAATGTGTTATAAATAGCTATGTAGCATTCAGAATCCCCTCCCTGCCTTGTCAGAAATTACCTTACACAAGATAGCTTTTAGTTATTTATTTTATTTAATTTATACATTTATTATACATTTAGAAAGAAGATGAGAGTAATAGATTTTTGTTGGTATAAGCCAAACTTTCAGAGATTAAATCTCATGGAAAGCAATATTTCCCAGAGAGATACAGGGAAAAAGAACAATAGGAAAGAACTAAGTAGTGTTCCAAGTACAAGGGGATGGCTCTATGAGTCAACCCTGGGAGAGTATATTTAAAAGGACCTGAAATAAGGACATTTTGCTTTGAACAGAATCTATGGGGTGTTTTTAAAAATACATGAGGTGGCCTGAGACAGTAGGTAGATGGCAACTTATGCTAATATTAAAGATTTACATTTAATAACAAATAATATATTCTGTACTTTACTGACTTATTTAAGGAAGACCTCTTAGTTTTAATATTATGGTTCTATAACTGTGGAATTACTATTAGCATAGAGGCCCAAAGTATTTCTTATTTCTGAAGTCTTCTGAGACACTGAAACGCAAGGTATAGTAATATCCACTTATGAGAAAATTGATTAATAATTAATAATACTTTAAAAACATTTTAGGATCCCTCATTCGCTCAGTTATATTTTCTAACTTTTGACAGTGTACTGCACATTGTCTTTTAATTCATGTACATTTTCCCTTATCCAAAAACATTTACATTTACAAATAAGAGTTTTTTTACCTGCCCACTCAAGATACAATCAGTAACATTCTAGATGTAAAAGAGTAAGAGGACACTTGAGAAAAACTGCAATTTAGCGTAATTGAAACATGTGCCTAGCCATCTGGAGCACTTCTGCATAAAATAAAGACATTTGGCATTCTAAATAAAGGATTTTGAATTAAGCCAGAAATCTTTTGTGTCTTCCAAAGACATTGATTTATTGAGACTATGTGTGGCTTTCCCTCATATCCAAAAGATTAATGATTTCCTAAATGTTCTTTCATTCCTTCTTTTTATAAAATGAATACATACAGTTAAGCAAAATGACATCTTTGAGGTTGTATGCACAAAGGTGACAGAAATATTGCAAAGTATTTTGTTTCAACAATTTATCAACGGATACAAAATATAAATTTTTCCAAAGTAAAAAAAATGAGCTTGGCATTATTGAATGTTGATTAAATGAATGAATGAGTAAATATATGATTATCTTCATATTGCATAATATGTAAGTGATTTTTATGAAACACATTAAAGATACAGTAAAATAAGTCAACTTTTGATCTAAAAATTTCTAAAATATGAGCATGTGGTGATTGGTGTTGATAAACAAGACATCAGACAGATCTGGTCTTACCAATATGAAGTAGTTTACTTCTATAAAGGAATTTTTAAGAGTAAAATATTTATTAAGTTCAAATAATTCTAAATCTTAGAGTCCAAGTGATTAAAATACCTTTTATATTATGAAATTGAAGTTGCTCTAGTTTTTATTATAATAGCTCTTGGTATTTTGATTTTTGAACATTTAAAATTTTTACTGAGATTACATAACTGATGTTATAAATTTATTATTTACAGTCCAAATTAGAACTGAGCTGCTTCTTCAGTGGACTATATTAATGTAAAATGTTTATGTGGAGTGGTGACCAACGAGATAGATTTTTGTTATTTCTTGTCTAGGACATAGGCAAATCCCCATAGTTAAACAAATTATATAGTTTTATATAACTGCATATATACAGGCTTGGGCAAAAGGATTAAGCCAAGAAAGACAGGAAAAAAAAATTTAGGACCACTAACAAAAACCTGAAAACCTACTTGAAAGTGAATGAATTTTGTCAATTCTTTCTTGGCCGATCAGAGCTCCCTTTCACTGACTGACATTTATATATTCTGAATAAAAAGTAGAACGACCATATTATTATGTTAAATCAGGGTTTTTAAACAGAGAAATGTTTTATCTGTGTGCAGTTCTTTTAAGTAAGTATTCTGAAGTAAATAAATCAATACTATACGATTTTGAAACTGCACAATGGGTTGTAATTAACGATACAGGCCAATATTAGTTGTGTGAGTGTTATATTTACTAGATAGCGAAATTTCTGCCAGACTTTAACATAAGTTAAGTGGAACATACGTAAGCTTTAGGTAGTCCATCATTTTGCAGTTTTAACTCCCATCCAGTGGATTCTTTGTAAAGAAATGTGTGGTTTTTATAATCGGGCCTCCATATTTTCCTGTGTAAGCTGGCACATGTCATTAAATTCTCTGTGTCTACTCTTCTGCGTACTGAGAACATACTCTCCTTTGTCAGTGCAGACATTTTCAGAAACAAATCAGTGTTTTATCCCAGTTGTGTTCAACTATCTTTACTGGTTTAAAGACAATGATGAATTAAGCACCTTCAGTTCATGGGCCTGGTTACTTTCCAGCTGCCAGGGCTGGAGACTCCCCTGCTTCACCTCTAGAATGTTACCATCTACTTACTGTTCTATTTTGACCCCTAAATCAGTCAAGAATTTTCATCTCATTTACAATTCCAATTGTTTAAAAAAAATTGATGAAACTTTAATTTTATTGATATTGTTTTAATAGCAGTTCTTCATAGTTTTATCTCAGACTTTTGAACTGATTTTTAAAAGTCTGGGTTTGAGTATTGACTATCTAATATGTGAAGAGCTTCACTGCTCAAGAAAATAAATTGAAAATAAATATTGGCCTTGATCTGACAGAAAATTTGAGAAGCCACACTATAGAAAAAAAAGAAATGTAGCGAAAATTGTGTGAGTAGATGGAATAAATTAGTTAACCATATTATTAAGCAGGTTAATTTGAAAGGCTTCCTGAAGAGAAGTTTGATCTTGGACTTACATGGATTGCTAAACATAAATGTGCAGGGAGGAAACACCAGGAATTTTCCAAGGGCGAATTGAATCCAGGACTGTGTAAAATGAGGACCAAGAACAGTTAACTGAGCTGGTCACAGGACCATATGGTGTCATAATGGAGGAACTGATACAGGTTTGGTTTGTGATGTGAGTTAGACAAAGTGAGCAGAAGTACATCAGGATCAAGAGATTTTCTTGCTAAGTTAAGCAATTTATACTTTTTAAAGTTGGAGGGGTTTCTCATAACTTAGTTACTACAGTGCAGAAAGTTTCTGATGAACGTTGAACAGTTCTATAAATTTTGCCAGAGCATATCCAAGACATACTGTATGTGGACTTTTAAAAAGATTATTTGCTTTATAAATTTATTATTTTAATGTATTTTACGCTTCCTGTGATGAATGAAATTCCCAATCACCTTGAAAAATTCAGAAGCAAATTTATTAAGTAAAGTATTTCATTTTTGTTGTAACTGAACAAGTAGCGTGTGCATAGCAAGAGTAGGAGGCCTGGTACCCATTTAATTTACTTTTACTTGTGAGCTTACTCAAGTGGAGATGCTCCATTAAATCCAAAGGTTTCATCCTGGAAACTTCAAGAGCATACCCCAAACACCAGCCCTCAGTTCAGGAATACCTAATTGCTGCTGTTGCTTCTTTGCGTGCTCTAGCTGATGGACATTACTTACCTTTCCTGTTTGGAAGATTCCTTCTCATCATTCACTGTTTAGGTCAAGAACACCTATATGAAAAAATCGCCTCAGTTGCCCTCCAGGTGGAATTAATTATTCCCTTCTAAATTCCTTAACATTTTAGTCACGCTACACATGTAATGCTTACCATATTGAATTACAATGACTAGCATTCCCAACTGCCTCCCTTTCCAGATTATGATGTCTCTGTGCCTGGTCCATTCGTCACTCATCCCTGGATCTTCATGTCTATAGTGGTACCTGGCACATGGCCATGATCAGTAAATGCTGAGAGAATGAATTCATTGAAGTGAGTTGTATGAATAACTGGGTTTAGTTTTCTTGGTACTGTTGTAGCTATTATTTTCAGATTATTTCCCTTTTACTTTGACAGGTACATTTGTAATTTGGTCATATGTAAATTGTTAATAGAAAAAAAAGACTCCTTTATTTAAAGTCCTACAGTAGCTGACCCTTTCTTTTACACAGTATAAGTGATCAACAGGTGTTTGTGAAATTGGTGAACTAGGTGAATGTCCAGGTGCCCCCGGAGGAGAGTGAATGGAGTAAGTCACTGTCCTGCTTAATCACCTCAGTGTATTTTTTGCATTGGAGTAGGACTCTGAAAAGAATCTCTGTAAAAGAAAAATATTGGGCAGTGAAGGTGCTGCTAAGTTTGACCCTTCCGCGTTTTTGATTTGAAGGCTATATATTTCACATGGCACAGTGCACTTCCAGTTTCTTCCCTGTCAATCTTCTGCTTAAGGCCAAAGAGAAATATCTAAGAACCTCTTAGGAACCATTGGAAAAGAAAGGGAAAAGTGATGACAATGATTCATATTGTTTCCCTTTTAGTAAATTATTTTCCTTTAATTTTTTTCTGGTCATTTTTGATGTTGTTATTATAACTATTTAAATATAGCTAATATTAGAGATAACCTTTGATGCCACAAAAAGAAAAATTATATATCAGTTATTTTTTTCTTCACTTTCTTATTTGTAGGAGAAAGCCTAGCTTTTAAAAAAATTCTGATGTCTCAAGCCAATAGCTAGGGTGTAGACTTCTGGTAGCACTCCTGAATATTATTCTAGCATGCATTATTAATGGACTTTGATTTGCATTTGCATGGTGGAATTTCTTTTTGGCTTATAATTAAATTAGAATGCACTTAGAGTTTCAAAGTATTGTAGTTTACATAACTTACATTATTAGCTACAAATGAAGTTCCAGATTTATTCTTGAAATGAAGTCGTACTGACAGCTATATTTTAAATAAATCTATACATAGAGTGCTTTAAAAGTTAACCAGGCAGATTTTCCCAGCTGCCCAGCCAAGGAGCACTGTACTCAGCGTCACAGTTCAGCTGAACTGTCGTTATCTGTATGAAATCAATCTTTTGGAGAAGGCGATGAAGGTTTTTTCTTGTTTAATTTGCTTTCAACCAGACCTTCTTCTTTTTTTTTAATTTTAAGAAATGCTCTTGGTAGGTCATTAGACTTTGAGAGTTATTCACTTTTAGGCGAAACACTAAAACCTTCTTTTAACTCTGATTAGTGACACTTTAATAAAGTCATTTGAAGTTCAGTGAGCTGAATTTTCCAACTTTTCTGATGTTTCTATGGTCACAGAAAAGCAACCTGTATTGAAGCTTGTATACAATCTTTTAAATGCAAATCTTGGAAAACTGTGCATAATCTTGTATATCTGACTTCAACGCTGACTGCAAAATGTGAGGGATTAAAATAAAAACGATTGCAGTGTTTTCCTTCATTTTTTTTTCAAGTTGGGGTACAGTAAGTGGTGGGAAATAGAGAGGTTGTCACTTGACTAAACTTGAGTCTTTGTAGATATAAAGTTTGTAGGTAAAACTTTTATGGCTATACTTTTTTTTTGACAAGGCTTATTTCTTTCCCACATGATTAGATAATAAGGATAATGCAAGACTATTGAATGAAAAATTTCTTAGAGCTAGAGCCTTGAATTATTTTTTTAGAAAAAATAAAGGAAAAGTATACCCAATTGGCTATAATTAAATCATGCACGGTGAACTCACTTTGGAGGAATTAATGCATTTTGTATTGGATTGTGGACTTGAGTGAACATTTACAACACGTGAGAATGGAAAGGATGAAAAATTATGGTTGTCTTTTGGTTCACAAGAAGCCAAGGAGGCAGGTCATTGACTTGATTTTCATGGGAAGACTGATTCTTGCCAGCTCGCGTATTCAGGGCCTGAACAACCTGGTATTGACAGACGCGGTTTGGGAGGGGAACATGCAGCAAGCATTGTGCCATGGTTTGTTGAGGAAAAACAAGGGAAGATTTAAAACAAAGCTGTGAATAGGAACAGTAGTCCTTGTGTCCTGAAGCTGACTGATTTTCCTCTGTAGTGCTTCATGAAAGTGTTACCCTTTTCTCTAAATAAGGTCTATACTGTGCTAAGAGAAATGCTTAAGTTATAATTCAGTGACTCTCAGGAAGTGGAAGCACTTGCACTCTTTGAAGGAAATAAGATGGGAGAAATTAATCGCAAATGCTATAAAAAAACATGAGCCTGAGAGGTAGGCTCAAGGCTAGTCAAGGAATATGTAAAAATACTAATACGAAGAGGTTAATTTTTCGAAACCAAAAGAATTTGTAGCCTTGCATATTTTTGGGGGGATTTCTAAATCTTGACATTAACAAATGTGAATATTTGTATTATAAATTCAACTGTATAGGAAATATGGCTCAGCATTTAGTTATTGCCTTAGTGAATTTTAAAAGGCATTTTTTTTCTTTTACACCAACTTAATCTATGGATATTTTCTATGAATTAATTTTATGGAAACTCAACAGAAATGTTATTATGTAGGTGGGGTCTACTACCAACAATATCAATATATTCACTAGGGACTTAATCAATGTGTGTGTTTAATAAGTGAGAACATCAATAAATTATGACAAGGTAATGGAGAAAGTAGTGGCTAACAGTGAACATAGAAATTTGTTGCATTTTTAATGAGTAATAAAGTATATTGTGCACTGATGAAAATGAATATTTATTTAGAATGAAGCAGTCTTCCGAAAACTGATAAAAGAACAAAGGTGTTCTTTGAATTGATATCTTGTGAGAATAACTGATAAGGAATGCTTTACTTTTGGTTCCTATAACTTCAATTAATGAACGTCAACTATAGATATATATTACCAACTTTATATAATATGTAGTTTATACCCTATACATACATAATATACAACATATATTCTCTCTATATATTTCAATCATATGAGTTATTTTATATAGAGAGATATAGACATATAGATGGGACAACCTACCAATTAATGGTACTAATTAAAAATGATAGAACAGGGGCTTCCCTGGTGGCGCAGTGGTTGAGAGTCTGCCTGCCGATGCAGGGGACACGGGTTCGTGCCCCGGTCCGTGAAGACTCCACATGCCGCGGAGCGGCATGTGAGCCATGGCCGCTGAGCCTGCGCGTCTGGAGCCTGTGCTCCGCAACGGGAGAGGCCACAGCAGTGAGAGGCCCGCGTACCGCAAAAAAAAAAACAAAAAACAAAAGTGATAGAACAAAAGGTAAAAGAAGAAAGATAAGAAATGCCAGTTTAGTAAAGTTTGCACATTTGCAATATCTAGGGTACATGCTTCGGAATCGTGGGGGGGATTCTTTCTGTCCTCATTTGTTCTCTCATCACTGTATCCCCTGCAGAGTCCAATGCCTGACAGCTAGAGGGTAATCAATAATGATATATTGAGGAAGTGCATAAAGAGCACAGGATTAGAGTGGGAGAAAATTCAATAATGTGAAAATTATATTCTTAACCTAGATTGCACACTGGAAGGGCTGCATTTTTATCTTGTAATTATGTAAAGTACTAATTCTGGAGAATATGTATATATTATCTAAGTAAATATTCAAACTTGGAACCATATAGTGCTGTCTACACGGATAATCTCAGCCAAAATGACATTGATAATACTATATTTTACTTGTGATTGAAGGCATTTTTTTTCCCTAAAAGAGTGTGCTGTTTATTTGAAAATTGAGGATAGTTTATCTTAAAATTATCACATCCAAGAGAAAACTGCATTTGTATTTTATGAAGTTAAAGAATATGAGAGAATCTGGGAGTTCTATATTGATAATTCTCTGATCTGAAAATGTAGTTATTTTCCAAGATTCCAACTAAATTCAGGAAGATTAGAAACTAAATGTATCATCATATAAGTAGTAATGAATCTGTGCATCAAGAATACTGTGTATACTTCTGGTTGCTATAATTGAGAAAGATACAATGATACTGAAAAAGGACATAAATTATCTAAGCAGGTTTAGAAAAGTATAATAAAAATATAAAAATTAGGGCTCTTAAGTCTAGGGAAGAAAGTAAAAGGCATTTTTGTTGAAATTTATAAGATGATGTAAAGTATTGCTGAAACTGGCATTTGTTAAGAATTTCCCAATATATTAAAGACAATGGCTAACACTTGTAGCTTGAAAGAGATGTATTGAGGAAAAGTAATATAATATACAGTATTCTATTATATATACTATATTAACATGTGTTATAGATTGAATTATACCAATATCATGAGATGAAATGGGTTGAAAGTATTGTATAAGTTTAAAAGAGGTTTAAATTAATTTGTGAACGGCTTTCACACTCTTTCACAAATGACGCAGCGCTCCCATAGCCAGAGGTAGAATATTGGGTCTAGTGCACTGAAGATCTGATATGCTAGGTTAACGTCATACTTAGAGAGGTTTATGGGGACTTAAGCAGGCAAATGACACAAATAGAATTATATACGTAATATATGCAATGGCTTGATTTAATATATATGCCCACTTTTAAACTTTTAAATATACCAGCAGTGCATTTTGGAATATAATAATGAATTTGTTTAGAATATTGTCATTTTGTTTGACATTCATATGTCACATAAGCTGGGTTCAAATCATATGAAGATGTACAAAGGCTCATTTCAGAAATAAAATAACAAATAACATTAATTTATACAAAGGTGAAGGACAATGAAAACTGATTAAAATCCACCTTAATTCAATTCAGAGTGCTTTCACAGTACCCTAAACTCAATGTGAAATTTCAGGCGTGTGTATTGAATTTACAATTACTGACTACATTGCATTTATTTTGCAAGTATGGTCAAGTTTTCATGTGTGAATCCATTAATTTCAATTAAATTTGGATTTAGTAAATTTCTGGTTGTTTAGCACTTCATAAAAATTCACATTTCACATAATAAGTGAATAATTTTCATTATGATCTCTTTTGGATAGGACGGCTTTTTTGAAGGAACACAAAGGAATTGTAAATTTCGACTCCCACAGTTCACACACTTTAGAACCAGTTGAATGCCTGAGTAACAGTGGTTGTGTTTATCTTTGGTCACACTCAGTGTTTTCTTTCTTCTCCTCAACGAGATGAGATAATTGAAGCATTTTCTGTATTTGGGCCATGTAAATTCAAAAATACCTGAGAAAACTATAGATTTTGAGTTGGCCCTATAATCTCTTTATCTTTATTTTCCAAGTACAAAAATCAAAACTTCATCCCACTTTATTTACATGATCTTCCCAAGTTCTGTTCCTTAATGCTGCTTAAATATATATATATATATATATATATATATATATATATATATCTGTTCAATGACTTAGTTTCTTGTGTACAACAGAAAGAATCCAGTTTGGTCTTTGTAAGCAGTGGAAGAGTAGGAAGGAAGTATGTGTTGTATAGCCAGTGTTTCGAGTTGGTAGTTTTTGCTTTTGTTTACTGTGTTTCTCATTCAGTCTGAATGTCCCTATCTGTAACAGCTTTGGAAAAGCACCTTTGTCCCCAGAGCTGGCCTCCAGGAAGGCTTGGATCCTTACAAGTTTGGAGAAATGGGTACTGGCTGTCATCCATAGGAAAACAGAACAAGTTTACAGAGCTCCTGCTGATTTCCTTGAAAGTTCTCTCTCCTCATGCACTGCAGTAAGCCATTTAATGTTACTAGGGACAGACACTAAGCAGAGATTTCTGAGGTATCTATTCATCCTTCCCAGCTAGGCAGTCCATTAAACTTGAAGAAGAATGCCTGTCCCTTAAGGCAGGGTGGTTCCGCATGTTTCCCTCTCTGACCATTTGGAATGAAAAGACCCTTAAATGATTATTGGTGTTAGTATTAGTGTTTTTGTTTTAGGGCATGGGAATGGTGACTGAGGTTTCTCAGTGGAAGATTCCTTAATCCAGACCTTGCATCACATGGTAGCCAACCACAGCCAATACTCAGTGGATTTGCATATGGTCATGTGATGTGGTTGATTGGTCAGATGGTACCAATTTCAATTTTAAATTCTGTTTTACATCATTTTTATTTAATTAAACTCAGAGGCAATGAATCATAAATTTCTAATTTTAAGATTAAAATATTTATGAAATATGCTTGGTGCCATCAATTTGGAATTTAAATGTACAGATGAAACACAAGAACTGTTGCTGATACAGTGACTACTTTCGAAGGCTTCATAACTTTCATTTCCTGTTGATTTTGGTCTATGTGCGCTTTTTTTTTCACATTTAGTTTGGCAACTTTTATTTCTAGCAGTATTGGTCATAAATAAATGAGCAAAACAGTATTTTACATTTTTGAGAAACCATGACTAATGTGATTCATTTTCTTTTGTTATCTTCTACTATCTTGACTATTTTTTCTAGTCATGTTATTTGTAACAGCCAGTCTGCAATATGATGAATCTTCACACTTCACTTTTTTTATCAGAAAAACTTCGATTTTATTGTGTGTACAAGAGCTCTTGTTCGTGCCACAGCTTTTTAGCTGTTTCAGGTGACAACTTGATTGGGCTAATATATAGACCTGAACTGCACGTAAAGTTAGCAAGCGCATAATGAGTGAAAGGGCAGAATTTTGTTATGATTTTTCAACACTGGTCAGTGAACATCAGAAATATTTGTTCAAATTTCCGTTTGATAATGACTGATAACTAAATTTTTGTATTCACAATGCTTCCTACCATGAGATATTATTCTTCATTCTGAGAAAGATGGGCTCTTCAGAATTCTTTGGAATTCCTCCACTTCCTACAGAATTCTAGACTCTTCCCAACTCAGGATAAACTTGTTTTTGAAGGATACCTCACTTTGGACACTGGATTTTGTGCAACAATTCAAACCATTTCAGAAAGATAGATTCTACCTGTTCAAACATTTTATATTGAAATTTCAACAAACAGTAGCTATATTAAGCTTTTAACTTTATTATAGTGTAACTTTTATTTTCTCTCACAAAACGTTTTAATAAAGGAATTTAGATTGTTGCAGAAAGTTGTTACTTTAATTTTCAGGATTTGTATAACATATAGAATAGTTATGATGATGATTCATACATTGAAGTGCTGCTCTTAAATATAGCATAATTCTAACTGATTATATGAACGGAAATTAAAATATTCTGGAAGCATTTTTGATTGTCTAATGCAGTGATTTCCAAACTAGAGCTGAAGAAGCCTCACAGGCCGGGCAGAACTTTGTCACCAACATTTCTCTTGCTCTTCATTATTTCAACCAGAGTAGCTCCAAGTTTAACTGTTTCAAATGTTTTCTTCCACCTACCATTTATTTTTAATATTACAATTCATTTTTCATGACCAAAAAAGGTTTGAACAGAACAGGTAATCACTAAGTGTTTGGTTTGAAAATGTAGCAGCACACAGGTTGCCAACAGATTTGGGAAATACATCTCCTCTGCTTGACTGTTCCTCTTAAATAAAGAATTCTCTTTCAATTGTTGCTTTTTATGTCTATCTGTCAGTATTTTCAAGTATTCCATTTGTTACAGTAAGGACATATTTAAAGTGGGATTTTGAGATCCCTGATTTCAAAGAGCGGCTTTTCAGATCACTTCCCCGTATAGGTAACTAATGACAGGATTGCCTTCTTCTGTGAGCACTGCCAGTCTTCTCCTTTGCATGTTCAACATGTATAAATTGTCCTCCTGTGAAACAAAACTGGGGCTTTCTTATGCTTCTCCAATACACTGCAACCTTGACACTAAAGGAAAAAAAGCTAGCATCAATTATATAAGCCATAAACCTATAATAATTTCTATAAGGTGTAGTGGTGGTATTAGAAAAATGATTTATTTCTGTATTTCTCTGTCCCTAGCAGAGTGCTTTGCACATAATGGGCCTTTGATGAATGTGTTTTTAATTCATAATTAGCCGTCTTCTGTATGGTAATGTTAAAATATGATTCCAGGGCTTCCCTGGTGGCTCAGTGGTTGAGAGTCCGCCTGCTGATGCAGGAGACATGGGTTCATGCCCCGGTCAGGGAAGATCCCACACGCCGCGGAGCGGCTGGGCCCGTGAGCCATGGCCACTGAACCTGCGCGTCCGGAGCCTGTGCTCCGCAATGGGAGAGGCCACAACAGTGAGAGGCCCACGTACCTCAAAAAAAAAAAAAAAATATATATATATATATATATGATTCCACTCTAACTTGAAGATGTTTCAAATCCTTCTAAAATTTTAGAAGGATGCAAAATTGAGAAGGATGCAAAAGGTGCATTCTTAATGACTAATAAAGGTTTTAAATGATGCGAATCAGACCTCATTTTTCAAGAAATGTTCAGTTCTATAGAAAGTTTAGCATTCAGTTAGAATGACTTATTTATTCAAGCAGTTTTACAATAATTTGAAAATGAAAACCAACCAGCATTTAGTGATGATAGTCTACAGAAGTTTCACCAAAACATTATTTCATCACAAACAAAGAAACTATTCATTGACTGTTAGGCATCATATCAACATCTCTCCACTATTGACTTGTCCATTTATATTGTTAGAGAATACGATGTAAATTAAAAATTTCATTGTTTTCTTTTTAGTTTAAAATTGTATTTTGCCCCATTGGAATTGGCCCAGAAATGAGATAAATATGTCTTAAAGTAATCATTTTCATAATATGTTTACTGTCCTTTGTCAATCTGTTAGTTGATCAAGGACTTGGTATTATCTTTAAAAACAGAAATTAATATGTCTTTAGAATATAGCAGTGCTGTAACACAGCTTATGGTTACATAGATTTGAGAGGACCATGAGTCAAATTACATATATCACTAAATAAGAAGTCTCAGTGATGGTGTTGTGTTATAAAGGCAGTCTGTTGTTTCTGTGATATGAGTTACACACACACATCTTTACTTATAAATGAACACTTGATACATTTTATTCTTTAGAGCAAAATATTTAGTGACTGAAAAACAGCAAATGAAGACTATGTAAAATATGCTTTGGTTGAACTGGTGTTTGAGAATTTGCAAAGCCATCATGTTCGAATTGATCCAAAGGTCTCAGAAATATTATATAATCAGTCTTCCTTTCTTCAGACTGAATTCAATTTTAATTACCATAGTCAGATAGATATCTATGCTGTTACTCAACAAATCTTTCCAAAGTGTAATTCATAAGGTGAAAAAGTAAATACTGAAAATATGCTATTTAAAAAAAAAGGCATGTCTGTGTTTCAAAGACAAAGATAGGAAATTAGTTGCATCTTACAATATTTTAGAAAAATCCTATAAATCACTATAACTAAAGTAGTTTTAAAAGATTTTGCACCATATTTTCACAGGTTTTAAATGAGCAAATAAATCATCATTTTCTGTAATCAGCTGGTGTTAAAATTTACAGAAAATTTTAATTTATAAGGGATTTTTATTTAATGAACACTTCTGTTTGTAACCCTCAACATATATTTTATTTGCTTTTAGATATAGTTTTTGATTCAAATGAAGAAAGGAATAACCAAGATACTTCGGGGTTATACGTAGATAGAATTAACTTTCAAAATCCTACACATAGACTCTTTCTATTGTGGTTATCTATAAATTAATTGTGATTATTTCTTTGCTGACGGAATACTGAGCAAATTCTCACTCTTTTTTCTTTTCCAATGTGCAGTAATAGCATATGCCAAATAAGAAGAGAGAGTCTCAGGCCAATTTAAAGAGTGATGGAGTTTACCATTCTTAGTCCTAAGAAGCCAGCTCAGGGAGAGAAATGAAACCACAGTCTGGAGGGTCAAAGGCTGTAGCTGGGAAATTAGTGTCGTCTCAAACCCAACAGGAAAATGCAAATCAAAGAACAAAAGAAAGATTGGTAGATGGGAGAATAATGAACAAGCCATTCAGGGTTTAATGAAAATAACTTATTGGAACAATTGGGTAAGAGGGAAAATAAATTTAAAGTTTAGTTTTTAACTTGATCAGGGTCCTGGATCAAACATGGTGTCCTAAAGGAACTGGTCAAAGCAGTATTCTTAGAATGCTTTCTGGGACTTTCTGAATTCTTGGATTCAAGAACTGGGGAGAAAATCATAACAGTTTAGCTTCAATGTACACTTATATCATGGCAGCCTTTGCTATGATCCACATATTTTTCCATTCAGAGATGCATATAAAGAAATTTCGTATAACCTCTACTTATTAATAATGTTGATACTTCACTTTTTCCAAATGATTTCCTGCATATCATCAACAATTTATATTTTTATCCCATTAAGTTATAGAGGACCTTCATATGATAAGAAAGTTAAAGACCTTTTTAAAGAAATATTGATTTCTAAGCAAATGATTTATAAATGTATTTATTAATTTCCTCTAATCCTAAAACATACTTCTTTACAGTAAATTTAAATAGCTTCTGAAGTATCTATTAGAGTTGGCTAGCTGCAACAGAATACTTGGAAGGTACTCTCAGTAAATTGACAGCCTCCATATATTTTAATATAACAAAATATAACAAAAATAAAAATTCCTTTGATCCATCTTTTTACAAGATACATTCCAGATCTGACTCCAAATGCATTTGGGTAAATTAAAACAAAAATTTGATCCTGGTGTGGTGATGGTATGATGGGAAAATTATTATAGATATGTTTTGAATCTCAGCTTTTTACCAGCTCTGCGCTCTTGGTCAAGTTACTTAATTTTGTGAACGATTTTCTTATCTGTGAAATGAGGAAGACACCTGCATTTAGGGTTTTATAAGGATCAAAGGATTTAATTTATGTATTGCACATATAACAATGCCCTTTACGTTATATGTTAAAATATTTTACAACTTTATCTCACTTGTTTCTGGTGATGTTGAGACGGTGGTTCAATCTTTTTTTCCTCCAGAATCAATGGATGCATGGTGCTTTCCTTTGTAAGAGAGAGAAAAATATGTGATAATGATGGTGATGATGACGAAAGCGATTTCCAGGATTTTTTTAAATACAGATCATCTTGCTACAGGGCCATTGACAATTTGCCTAACACAGATATATAGAAGCACAAATAGTCTCTTCTACCCCCAAATATATTTGCGTTAGAGGATTTTCTCTATCACAGCTGCATCGCTTGATTGACATAATAATATCCTGTGAGTAGCAGCCCTGCTGTTTGGATCATGTTTTGTTTTCTGTCAGCAGTATATCACAAGTATTTTCCTCAGTGGGCTAAACAGACCCCGAGTGGGAGGCTGATAAAAGCAGCCTCGTCCTCATGTATCACTTTGAATGATTTCAAAGAGAAAAGGAGCAGCTGTGACAGTGTTCACACGAGCCACTCAGGGTGGTCTTATCTTTGTAGTCTAACAATAATAGTACACCCTGGTTTGCATTCCTCAGCTTGAGAAGAGCAAAGTCGCCTAAGAGTCATACATTTTTATTCCTTGACATGTCTTAAAATTGGATCTGTGATAAAGGAACTGACATCTTTACTTCCCTCGGTAATTTGTCTTCAAAGTAAATGCAGAGAAGTGCTGTTTATGAATTTATTGCACGTCTGAATCAATATTTATTTTAAACAGATACTTGAAGTAATATGTAACAGATTGGTATGTACATACACAATCTGAAGGTTTTTGTTTTATTTGATTCATTAAAAGGATATGAAAAGAAGTCTTCTACCTATGATCATTATAGTAATAATATTCTGCTCTAAAATTGTGCATCTATATTTTTTTGCCATTGTCTAGATCACGAGCCATGTTTACATATTTGGAAAGGTCCTATGTGAGAATTATTTTTAAAAGTGACTGTATAATACAAGTGATAAGACCAGATAGTAAAGTAAGATATAGTTGAGTTAGAGAATATTTAATAAATTTAGCCTAACACACATACAAATGAAAGTCATTCACCAAAGATAGATGGTGGGACATTGCATTCAACCTTTAATAGTTCCATTTTGAACATTCATGAATCTGGAAATATGAAAATTGAATTTCCTGAGGGTGTGACTATGTTTTTGCATTTCTTCTATTTTGTCTTCTTACTCTAACCACTAACCCCAACAGCATCTCCCGTTGCCCACTGTTATACAAAGCACATGGCACTAATGATAAATGACTAAAATAAAAAGTAAATACACCATATGATGTGCTATATAAAATGCAGTATAAGGCCATATTCAAATAAATGTAATAATTGATCATCAGTGTGCTCCAGTGTAAAAGTTGCTGTTTTTGAGCATCTGTAAATAAAAAGAAACATTAAAACCTCTCAGGTGTGACAGGTGATCATAGAGTAAAACACTAAACTTGCTTCTAGTGAATAAGTATGTCTGAATAAGATGTTCTTGATTCCAGTTTTTATGAATTTAGGCAGATGTACAATCTCTTGCTCTATAATAAAAATAGTTGCTCACTGAAATTGACACAGATTCCTATAGAGCAAAAAAGACCTATAAAACAAGATCCGGGATAGATTTATATTTTAACTCAGACAATTTTGGACCTTTAAGTAATAATAACCAAACCAAGGAATCAAATGGAATTTTAATAGAAATTATTTTACCAATATGCCCACTGGCATTTAACTAAGTGAAATATATCAAACATTCCAGCTGTATTTGATCACATTAGGTTTTCACACAAAGACATAGGAGATGTTATTTTACTGCTCATTCTGGTAGATTTTACTCCTCTCACTGAAGAAAAACAAAATATTTTATCTCCTTGTTGCAGCTCAGATCTGAAGTGTAACAGCTAAAGCATAAATTGTTGAACACGGCTGGCATGTGCTCTGTGGGTATATTTGAATCAAGGAATTTTACGAAGGGCTCAGACCTTCCTCCTAGGAGGCTGTCATTTACCACAGACACTCTTGTTCATTGTGGGGCGTAGCCTCAGAAAACCTCTCAACATTGTTTGTCAAATCCTACAGACTAATGAACTGGGCCATATATCCCTTCCCCTTCACTTATGAAGGGAATAGCTAACTGCTTCGCAGAGCTGTAAGATTATTTCCTTTTGCCCTTTGGTATTAGTTTCTTTTGTGGTTATTTAAGCTTTAAATACATAAATCCAACTAGAGTTTTTTATTTTTTAATTTTTTTCCTGCGGTACGCGGGCCTCTCACTGTTGTGGCCTCTCCCATTGTGGAGCACAGGCTCCGGACGCGCAGGCTCAGCGGCCATGGCTCACGGGCCCAGCAGCTCCGCGGCACGCGGGATCCCCCCGGACCGGAGCACGAACCCGTGTCCCCTGCGTCGGCAGGTGGACTCCCAACCACTGCGCCACCAGGGAAGCCCCCAACTAGAGTTCTTTTAAGTGAGCCAGCAAGGGGGAAAAAGCCCCACTATTATTATGAGTGTGGAATTTCCGTTGACGTTAGCTATGTTGTTTTCTTTAGAATAATTGTGTTTAATTTTACATCTTTATTTTGAAATAATTTGGACTTGTTATTATAAAGAAATCACCTGTTATGTTGTGAGATCTATGATTTTCTGTTACCATTTACATCCACATGTTCTGTCTTTTGTGAGGATTTGGTGTGGGTTATGGATTTAGGAGCCAAAAATTACAAAAAGGAAGTCAACTCAAAGTGGAAAGTAAGGCCATGTACATCGTCCTTTGTTTAGAACCCACATTCTAGGTATTATAAATCATACAAACTTTTTCACTATACAAAACGTGATTATTTTACCATTGTTTTATTTAGAAGGTAGTTAATTGTGCATGAGTAATAATCACCATTGTTGATTGGTCTATATTACGTTTATGATCAAACAGAAGTTAAATGTTCAACAAATAATAGAAGTAGCGGCACAAACATCTATACGTACAGCATTTACCAGGTTCTGCTCCCACATGTTGACACATACTAGCACATTTAATGCCCCCAACAGTCCTGTGAGGTAGGCACCACTATTCTCTCCATTTTCCTGATGAGAAAACCATCATAGACAGGTGGAGGTAACTCACCCAAGGTTGTTAAGGCCAAATGAAAATTCTTCTTACTGTAGTGACTTAGGTTATTTGTTAAATATCCTTGATTTTAGGAATATTATTGTTTTCCTAATAAGTTATCTGTATTAAAACGCTAAACTGGCAATACATGCTGAAGACCAATATATCCCCCAAATATACTGCATTCATACATCTTTGCTAAATGGGATGTTTTAAGACAATACACTGTTTATTTTTCAATGCAAATAATTTATTTCACTGTGGCTTGTCATATTACTCCTCAGTAAATCAACTAATGGGTAGTGTAAGATTTATCAGTCCTGAAAATATAATTATTTCTGAGATCATTATATATAATTCTATTGTTGTCTAATTTTCCTTTTAAATCAAAAATATGTGCCTTTTTGTTGGTATAGCGTAGTAATGCAAAAGGAAGTAGAGGCTTCAAAGGAAAAACTGAAATAGTGGAGAGTAATTGTCAGAAGAAAATAATAATTGCATATAAGTTAATATTGAAACATAACTGTGATATTAGCATACAGGGAATGAAAGCCATTATGTTTTACCTAGTTTTGTGTATTGTTTTATTTTCTCATCTGTTTTTTTTTTTTTTTAACTCATGGGCCCTAGCCTGAATCTCTGTGGAGAAATAATCCAAAGTTTGTGCTTCTTAACCTTACTGTGAAAACACTATGTATTGACTCTCCACTGGAATCCACTCACCTGTGTATTCCTAGATGGATTTTCCCTTGGAACACAATAACCTAAATTTGAGTGTCATAAAGCTCTCTCTTTCTCTCCCTCTTCCCATGGGCTTTCCCTCAGTTTCGCCACTCCAATTAAACTTATCTTTTATTCTTTTCTAGTAACCCTCTGACATTCACAAAGCTCTCCTATTCCTTTACAATGTTTCCCCTGTACGAATTACCAGTATCAGCTCTTCTTTCACCCTGGGAATTACCACCTCCTTCCCTCTTTCCTAAGCAGTTAAGAGATATGGAGTCACAATGTCTGGTTTCATATCCCACTTTCAAAATTTATTGGCTTTGTGACCTTGGCAAGTTAACTAACTTCATTAAGCTTCCATCGCTTCATCTTGAAGACATGGATCACAACATTTCCCTCCTAGGCTTGTAAGGAGGATAAAATTATGTAATGGATACAAGGTGGTGCATAGATTCACATGTTAGTTGCTATTATTATTGCTCCCACAATACAACCCCTCTGTTAAGTTGTTATTTCTAAAATAATTAACTAATTTAGGAACTATTTAATCAAGTCTATTATGTCCAAGGACCTGAGTAAACAGGTACTGTCCTCAAGGAACTCACAGTCTGGTAAGGGAGGCTGACCAACTCAGGGATAATTATAATGCACCTATACTATTTCCACTGACCTGCAGTACATGCACACTCAATTGTATTCATACCCCTGAATATACTTACAAAACTCAGCATACCTTTAGAGGCAGAGGATGGATCGCAGATATGACATGGGAGGCATAGACATCTTTATTTCATTAAAATTTGAACTTACTAAAGATGAGGAACATGTAAAGTATGGTTTTGCTTAATTCTGGGGTAAATATTTGTGGATATAAATATAATCATGTGTATTACTTCAAATACTTTTCCTTACATTCAGTATCAAATTGCTAGTTACTGTGAGGCTAAATATTGCATTTTTTTCCCTTTAGGGCCAAGTTCAAATCAATTAGCTGAAATGAATATGCATTAGATCTCAACTCTCTCACAGAGGTACTGTGTTAGATGTTGGAGGGAATTCAAAGATAATGAAAAAAAAAGTGTCTCTGTTCTTTGGGGTTTCAGTCAATTATTAGCTAAGCATATAAAGCAGTTACACATATGAAGCAGGTCAGTATAACATGTACGATGAATGAAGTATAACAAGGTGCAGTGGGAATAAAGGTAATGACATCCATCAAATTGTGGTAATCTGGAAGGCGTTGTGAGGGAGATGGCATTTGACAGAGTAAACAAAGGATGATGCATTTTCAATAGTTAGCGATGGAGTAGGGACCTGCATGCCCAAGAGAGGTTTGGAAAATCTAGTCATTGTCTTTGTTTTAAACCTAGGATGGTGTGCAGGCACTGATGCTGAGAGGTGATCTAACAAATGCTTATTCAAAACCTGCCACCTTGAACAAGGGACCGTGTTAGAGGATATAAAAAGACATTAATTTTGCCTTAAGAGGGAGGACAAACAGTTGATTTTAAAGCTGTGATACTTACAACCTTTGGGAAATTATAAGCCACAAAGCCACACAGAGAAGGGGTTATTCACTTCGTTGGTAGAACAGGATCTGACAAGGATGACTCTGTCTAACCTGGATTTTGTAATACAGAATAGGGAAATAAAGTAGGGGAGATGTTGTGAGAAGCAAGAACATCCGTACAGACGAGTGATTATTTTCTTCCTTTTAATTGTTGCTGGTTGCCCATCCTTCTCTGCCATACGTCAGTCATGAGCTCGATTCATTTATCGTCATGTGCACGTCCCAGACTCACTGGGATGAAATTCAGTTACCCTTGAATCACAGGGACTCCCACAGGAAATGGGAGAAAAGGACTGTTGGGTTCAAACCAGACTTCGATTGCTAGGGTAAAATGTTGCCCTGTTTATTTTGAGTTTTACATTCTATTTTATTCCTCACTAAGCATGGGTGAACTTTGCAGTTTTCTGACATTCAGTTGCTGGCAAAGTCCTGTCTCTCACTGGAAGCTCTTGGTTGTTGCCCCTCACTGGATTCATGACCTGCAGACAATACCATTTACACTTCTTTCCAGTGTTATTCCATAATATTACCCCCTCTCTTACCAAGGTGACTGATTAAGAGTGTGTATATGTGTGTGTTTGTGTGAGTGTGCACACGTATGCATTTTCCCCCTTTCTCAACTTTGTAGGGAAATGCAGTCTCTATATTTCCTTTCAAGAAGACAAGAGTCAAACTCTTGGAAGGCAAGCATTGGATTCTTTCCAGCGTACTAGTCTGAGAACCTCAGGTATATATTGAAAGATATTAGTTGAAAGAATAAGTAGCGATATCATTATGACAAAAGTAAGGAATATTTTATGAAGTTTGGTGAAGAGAAATGATTCCTCTCTTTTGATAAGAAGTAAAAAAGGGATAAAGTTTTCCAAAATATGAAAGTGAAGAATCTGTAAGCAGAACCCTTCAGTTTATGAGCATATGTGGAGATGAATAGACTTACTATTTGATCTTTATTACATGGTTGAATACAATGTGAATTTATTAGTAAAATATCCAAAATTACTATTGATAGAAGATAATTTATTGAACTACATATTCTTTGAACAGAAAACTCTGTCAAGTGAAAGAAGAATAAATACAGCAAAACTTCTATTAAATATATAATATTCTAAGCCTGTGTGAATGGATCTAGCTATTACGACCAAATCAAAAGAGAAGATAATGTTTTTCTAGCTTAACATTAATTGGATGGTTTATATAAAGGTTGTAAACCTCTTAGCACTCATTAGAAAAAATGCTTCAATTAAACAAAAATAAATTTCTCCTTCAGTTAAAAATAAATAAGACCAATTATCAAACTAAATTTCACAGTAATTGAAATGCTGGACAATGCAAACTATATATATATACTTTTAGATAGACAGGAATAAATGAATACTTTTAAAGAAATTTAATTTACATATATTAGTTATATCTTGGCTGCACTAAAGCAATATATTAATAAAATTGGATACTTATAATTATACATAACTTAGTTTGAAAGAATAAAATAGAAGCACCCATGTAAGTACTTTTGCAATATTCATATTCAACTATAATTTCTTCTAATTTGTTCCTTGTTTTAGAGTGATGTCCTGGGAGCGGGGTCTGTCAGTTTTAGGGTTATCCTATTACTTTACCCAGTTAAATTGAGACTTGCTTTTTCTTTGGTTACTTCTCTGAATGTTTTTATTTATATTCTCTCTCTCTTTCCCTTTCTCCCCTGACCTCCCTCCTGCTACAAATTAAATGGAGGTTTCCTCAAAGACTTTTCCTTGGACTTCCCCTCCTCTCTCTCTACAGTGTCTCCTTAGCAGTCTCATAGTGTCAGCTGTCACATTTATGCTGGTCACTATTTACCTCTCTCTCTTTATTTCAAGAGCATCACATTCTGAATATTTGCTGGATTTCTACCTGGAAATTTAGCCACCAATCCACTTCAAGTTCACTATGCCCATTGAGAAAAATAGTTATTAATAAGGTAGTTTAGTAAATTATGAGGAGTGTGTGATAGAAAAACGGGGCACTTTAAGAAACTATTGGAAGGGAACTGAAACTAGACTGTGGTCACTGAAAGAGTCACCATGGAAGTGATATTTACACTGTAGCTTGAAGGATCACTTGAAATTAATTAGGCCAAGTTCAGTGGTTAGGAGGCAGTGTTCCAAGCAAAAGGAATACCATGCATAAATGACCTGAGAGAGTACAACTCTGAGTAACCGAAAAAAGAGAAGTTTATTGAACTGACAGAGCTGAAAGGAAAGAAGTGAGAGATGACCCTGGGGAATTAGCCTGGGTATGAGTGTAAAGAACTCCAGAAGTCAGGTTAAATATTTGGTATTTTTCATGCCAAAAGGAGAAGCCATTGAAGAGTTTTCATCCAGTTATTGATTTGATCATATCTGTGTTTCATAGAAAGTCTTCTACCTGAATGGATGTAAAGAGACCAGTTAGAGGTCAGGGGCGCTGTGGTCTTAGTAGTTCAGCATAGAGAACATGGAGCCGTGGAGCAGGAGGTGGCAGAGATGTTGGCGATCGGGCATTGGTTTGAGTTGTGTTGACCTGGTGGTACTGGTGTTTCTTGGTGATGAATTGGATGTGAATGTGGAGGATGATGGCAGGATGTTGGGAGTGGCAAGATGCTGGCTAGGTTTCTGCCATGAACAGCTAAGTGGTGAGTTAGGGAACATGGGAGGAGGGGCAATACCTGGAAGGTGATGAATGTAAAAGTGCGTTTACTCTGAGACACCCAATGGAAATATCAGTTAGGTGGGTATTTGCATCTGGAACACAACAGGACAGTCCGGGTTAAAATTTAGATCTGGAGTTCAGTATTCATGAAAGTAGCAGATGACAGCAGATGTGTTATCCAAAGGAGTGTAGACTCTCTTTTGATATTAAACACCATCACTGCAAGTTCAAAACCTCAACTGTATCCTGTAACTCCTCTTCTTCTTTCTTGCTTGCTTCCTATATGAAATCAGTTGTCAAGTCTTATCAGTTTAGCTCTCCATTTTCCTTCTTGTTCATACCACCATTTCTATTTCTAATAGTCTAATTAGGTTATTTTTATTTCTCACCAGAACTATTACATATTTGAGGGTAGCAAGACTGGTTGCCAGATTAACAGACTAGTGCAGGAGAGTTAGGAGACTAGGCTAGGAGAGTTATGACCATCCTTTGAACAAGGATATTAGCTGTGGGGAAGGAGGAAAAAGGATAGAATTAATAAATATAGAATATGGAACAGAGGAATGGAAAATGAATGTTTGATTAAAACTAGTAGGGGAGACATTTGAAATGCCTCAACATGTATGTATACAAGAACTTTTTTCCCTTTCATTTTTAACATAGCAAATATGAATCAAGTGATATCAATTTATTTTACCACACTGCTCTACACAAGCCTTATCCAGCAATAACTATTCTTTCAGGTAAAATTGATTCGAAGCAATTTTTGACAGAGCTAGAAATAAGTATTTACCAGACATTTTTTTCTAAACACTTCACATATATTAAAAATTTAATATTTATACAAATTCTATGAGATGCTTACTTATAGTACACACTTAACAGATGAGGAAATTGAGGAACAGCAAGATTATGGTGTTTCTATCCCAAGGTCATACAATTTGTAACTGTCAGAAATAGATTTAAACCCAGGTGTTCTGGTTCCAAAGTCTGTATTCTTATCCAGCAGAATAAAAGATTTCATATGGTTAAAGAACCAGCTAATGTGCTAAGGAACAATGAGATATATAAAAATGCATAACTTAATGTTTAATTATACATAGATATCTAATAGATATTTTAAATACCTATTGAAATATGCATAATATTTAAAAACTCAGAAACAGAGAGTAGAAAAGTGGTTTCCAGGGGCTGGAGTGTGGGGAGAATAAGGAGAGGTTGGTAAGATGATACAAACTCTCATCTATAAGATGAATAAGCTCTGAGGATCTAATTTAAAACATGCTGACTATAGTTGATAACACTGTATTGTATAATTGAAATTTGCTAACAGAGTAAAACCTAAATGTTCTTATCAAAAACAAAAAGATAAACACATGAAGTGATGGATGTGTTAATTAACTACATGAGGGGAATCCTTTCACCATGTATATGTATCTCAAATCACAATTTATCCTTTAAATATCTCACAATTTTATGTCAATTATACCTCAGTAATTAAAAATTACTCAGCTTAAATATCAGGTTGGGAAAAAAAGAACATATTCTTTAACTAGTTTTAAAACGTATATCATAGAAAATTAAGAAAGTTATTTAGTTGTTCAAAGTTAGTTGAGTTCAATGGAAGATGGTTGAAATGAAAAAGGTTTCCTGTAGGGAAATTCAAGGGTCACCATTACCATTTATACCCAAACATCCACAGTATTCACCTTTCCTTAAGTAACACATAAGGAACAGCTGCAAACAATATATACAGAAATGGGTTTGGAGACTTTTGCCAACAAATCTACCACAGTTTTAAACAGGAGAAAGGGTATCTGTGTGTGGAAATTCCACCCTGTCTCAGGTAGGTAGATATTATGAACAAAAGAGGAAAAGGCAATTTCCTATCTGATGGTGTAGAACTCTCTAAATCTGCCAGTCCAGTTTTTTCCCCTTCTGTTTTAGGTTTTATAGGGCCTTCTGAATAGTCAATTTAGTATTTGTCACTAGTTTGGAAATTATTTTTTTGGAGCCAATATGAAGTGTTAAGTATTTATAGACAGAAACTTTGGCAAAGACTGTAAGAGAATCTTGAAATGGCCTTTCACTGTGGCAGAAGAGCTTGAACATATTCAAGTGCAAATCCTGGTTTGTAGAGAGTAAGTGTAGGTTTGTGGAAATAAAGTATATGACTGAGAAAGTCGGTTTTTCCAGTATTACTGACTGATCATTAAAAAGCTTGTTTTTTATCTGAGTCGCTTGGAGGGAAGCTCCATAGCATTCGTAGTAAACAATTTATGCAGTTAAAATATGAAAAAGACAAAGAAAAGCAAACTAAAAAGACGTTTTAGAGTAGAATGGGAATTGAGCCAATGAGCCTGACTGGTAGAGTCTTTGGAGGGAAGCCAGGAAGTCTGTGATATTTCTCTAGTTAGGATATATATATGTGGTATTGGCTAAAAAATGTTAACTCTTTCCATTGAATTTGAGACTCCTGATTCTGAAACTGAAAACTTGAGGCAAATTAAGATGTTTTTAAAAATATGATTAAAAAAATACCACATGCACACATGACATTTGACAATGCCTTAGATCTCTCTAAAATGTCAAGATAGGAAAATATCCAAAAGCGCTTTTTTTTTTTTTTTTTTGGAGAAAAAGAGAAACTTGGATTCTAGCCAAATGCCTGCTGAGGAATTCTTATGAGAATTTCTGGAAACTGTACTTTTTAAGGTAATCATATTCTCCATGCTTGCATAGCCCCAAATGTTCCTTGAGTGAATTTAAAGTCTCATCTGTTTGTGCCTTTTTGTTGTACATCTTTTAGACTTCAGTGGTCAAGTTTCACTTTGGCGAAGGGACGAAAAAAAAATATTGTGTTTGGCACTACACAACCTTAGAATACTTTAAGAATAAATATGCCAAGAGAGAATCATATTATGTAGCTTGAATTATATTTTTCATGTATGATATGTATGTCTCCTTATGTTAGATAAATCGATATCAGCCTTTTGCTTTTCCATTAAAATAAATGCAAATATCTGATATACACATACTATGGTTGGAGGGCATAAGAGTGAGATATGATTTCAGGTAAATAACGTAAAATCAGCAGAGCTCTTATCTAAATGTAATGTTTTAAATCTTATCAACATAGTTTTTTAAGGAATAGGGAACAACTATCTACAATGAAAAATGACCAAGAAGAAAAATGCCAAACTTTCCTGCAACGATTTGGGAGATTAGTATCACCTGTATTAATTAATTCATTCTGTTGTATGATATAAATGGTGAAACTGTGGCCATACCATTGAGGGTCTTCTTTTTTTAATTCTGATAAAATGTACATAACATAAAATTTATCTGTAACTATTTTTAAGTGTACAGGTCTGTTATCATCATCCACCACCAGAACTTGTTCATCTTCCCAAACTAAAACTCTATAAATTAAATCTTCACTCTCCATTTCTTCCAACTCCTAACTCCTGGCAACTACCTTTTTGTTTTCTGTCTCCGTGAATCTGACCGCTTTAGGTAATTTATATAAGTAGAATCATACAATATATGTCTTTCTGTGGTTGACTTATTTCACTGAATGTAATGTCTTCAAGTTTCATCCATGTTGTGGAATGTGTCAGAACTTCCGTTTTAAAGCTGGATAATATTCTATTGTATGTATATATCACATTTTGTTTATCTATTCATCTATCGATGGACACTTGGATTGCTTTTATCTTTTGTTATTGTATGCATTGAGCTTTAATATTATGTGATCCTTAAAAAAGACAGGTATGGGGCAATAAAACCATAGTAGTTTGGAAACAGAAAAGCTAGATTTAGTTATGTCACAATTAGGTAAATTAGTTAATTTCTCTCTGACTTAGTTTTCTCATCTGTAAAATAGGGATACAATTGTATGTTATAGTATTATAGTATTATTGTTATAGCTAATAATTATTAAACTTTCATGTTTTTTTAATGTATTCTGACAGAAACCATATAAAGCAGGGACAGTTCCATTTCCCAGAGTTGTGAAATTGTGACATATGTGAGAAACTTCCTATTAAACTGTAAAACACTAAATTATGCAATAGGTTATTCTACACAATGCCTGGCATACGTAAAAATGTGAGATATACTATTGGAGAATAAAAACTGTTCTGTTTCATAGCCATAGGTGGCACACTTGGCAGGCATTGGAAAAAGGTGTGCCTTGATAAGAGATTATTGCATTTGGATTAATATAGATAATCACCATGACTAATGAGTAACTGAAAGCAAAAACTACAAAGCATATATAGAGAAAATATTCAAAATGTTTGTAATACTAAAATTGGTAAGGTGAATCTTATTTCCCAATACAATCAAATTTTTAATGGTGATGGTGGGACTAAGGGGGTTGGGGGGAAGGTGAGTATCATCTTTCTAATGTCACAATTTTATAGAAATCGTTACAAGTCTCTTTATTAATCAGCAGTTGAAAAATCTACTGATATGTTTTTGAGTTGTTTTATAGAACTTACATTTTTTTCTACATATCAAATATGTAACACAAATATTGGGTCATGTGATGCATATTCATTATATTAATAAATCTTTCTAAAAATACTGCACATACCTTTTAAGAGACTTCCTTCCAAAAACCAACAGTGGAGAGTATGGAGAGCCATGAAATCTGCCAGGATAGCTGTTGTGAAGGATGGCAGGAGACTGAGGGCTAGAGCCTTGTGGGATGGGGTATACTTTAGGTAGAGTGCATCCAACTGAGAAACTGACTTGATTTCCTGCTGTCTGCTGTAAGTACCATAAGTAATAATACAGAAATAGTTGGCTGACAATTTCATTTATTCAGTGAATAATGAGAGAGCCTCTAGTATTTGCTAGACTTAGTCCCAGAGGCTGGGAACATAGAAGTGAATCTGATGAAAAATGTCTCTTTTGTGGGGAGGATCAATTGTGGGAGAGTTGTAGGATGATTCTACAAATATATAAGTTGGATAATTATGGAAAGTGACCTGTTTTATGAATAAAACTAAATATAGTGATGTACTAGAGAATGATGGAGGTATGTGGAGAATACCCTTTATATCAATATAAGGTCATTTAGAGAACTGCCTCCTGAGAACAGGGCATCATAAATGTCAATCATTCAACTAGTCTGCTCCATCAGGATGAGAATCATGTTTTCCTTGTTGGTTAGTACATCCAAAGTGCCTAGTACAGAGCCTGGTCCTTGGTAAACATACTATGATAATGCTCTATAAGTGTAAATTACTTTTTAAAAATATTTTAATAGATGTCATGTTACTTAATTTTTAGAATGACCTGAGGTAGTGTGCCAAGAATTATTAACTACATTTGGTGAGTTTGAGATACTTAGATCACACAACTAGTAAATGGCAGAACTGACCAAAAAAAAAAAAAAAAAAAAAAAATACAGAAGGAGCTTTTCAAACAGTCCTCTTCTTAAATATATGTCACAATGATTCATGATTAATCGTGTTGTTAATATTGAGTATGGAATTTTTATGAGTGAAAATCACATTTATTTACATAATAATAGTGGACTGATTTCAAATCAGTTTTGATATGCTTGCACCCTTACAATGGTCCAATAAGAAAGACAGTATTATCATATTCATGATTATAGACATAGAAATAGTAGTTGAGAAAAGTTGTTTTCATCAATATCACATACACTAGCAAGTGGAAAACCCATGCTTTTAATTTAAGATAGAATAGGGGGAATCTTTGCTTTTATGGATTTCTTTATGTATTTAAAATATTTTTATTTTAAATTCTAAACCTAACACCTTTACTTTTTAAATAGTATATATTTTTCCCTTTTTACAAAATGTTAGCTCTTCGTTGTATTGAATTTAGAAAATATCTTAAAGAACAAAACAGAAATAACCACCATTAATAATCTGGTATGAGTAATTGAACTCCTTTTGTCCTAAAAAAAATTACAAATGTGAAATGTGTTTTGAAATTTGTGTAAAAGCTAGAGTATTATTTGATTTAAATCTATTATTTAAGTTTAATTTAGTGAAGTAAAGGTAATTTTATGAGTTATTCAAATCAGAATTGTAGTGATGTGGCCTCACATATATGAAGTAAGTCAACATGAGGAATATTTTGCTTATAGATTCCTTTTTATCCTGATTTTATCTTAATTGTGCTAACAAAGGCATGGTTTATCTAAAAAGAGATCTGAATAAGGTCAGATCTCTAAAAAATGTTGACATTTTTTACTGTGAACCTAAAATATGTTCCTTCTAATAACTGAAGCTTTATTTCTATAACTAGAATCTACATTTCTGTGTGTGTGTATTGAATGTTTGTGTTCTGTTGATTACAAACAACACTTCAGCAGTGCACTATTCAATACTAGTACTGACATCCCTTTTCTTAATGAGTACTAAATGTGTGCCAGTCACTATTCTATGTGCTGTACACCCTTTATCTCATTTAATCATCAGAACAACCCACTGAATGTGGTACTTTTATTATCTCAAAGTTACTGATGAAGAAACAGGGGCACATGCAAGTTAAATAACTTTCTAGGTTCATATAGATAAAAATGACAAATCCAGGATTTAAACCCACTAACAGCATCCTTGTCTACCTTTAGAAATAAGTTGTAGGCAAGGAACAACCCTTGTTTAATATCTAATTTTAAATAGCCTCTAGATGAAGATAACAAATGTATTAGAAAATAATGGCAATTATATGCATTCTATTTCAGACTATTTTCCCACTTTCAATAAATTAAGATAAATGGCATATTTGTTAAAGTGTGAAATGTTAGGGAAAAATCTCAGTTCTAGTCATAGATCTCTACTAACCCTGAAATTAGGGATACCACTTTAACTCTTTGACCTGGAATTCTTTATTCAAAGGAATCAAAGGAGATGATTTCAAAGTGTTTTCCAATTCTAAAATTCTATTAAATCATCTTCTATGTTATCATTTGATTGTCTGTGAATCAGTGAATGTAGTCATGGCTTCAACCTTCTCCACATGTTTCTCTTGCATCCTTACTTGTAAAGTGAGACTGAGTGTAATGAAAGAATGATAAACCTAGTCACACAAGCCCCTATTTTTAAAACTATGAAGCATCAGTGTAATTTAACAAGCTTAATAGTATTCCGTGACACATAACTAAAACTATTCTTTAGAAAAACTCAGAAAGGAAGATGCTGTCTATAAACAGCCGTCTTTGTTGGCTTCAGTACAAATAAATTATATAAAATAGGCATCACTTCCTTATTCTGTAGATTTACTGATTTCAAAGGCCTCTTACCTACTTTTTAAGAACTTTAGCAAGATATAATTCACTTTTCATAAAGTTCATCCCTTTAAGGGGTAAATTCCCTGGTTTTTAGTACATTCACAGAACTGTCCAGATTGACCCGTAGTTTCTCTCTTTGCTTGTTGAAGAGCATCTGTCCCCACAAAGTGTTCGGTAGTGGCATTCTACCAGTACTTGCTGAATAAACCACTTCATGGATATAAGGGTATAGCAGAGGGAGCCAGATAATCCTAGCTAAATGCAGATGAAATAGCTTGTAAAAACACAAGGAGTAATTAAGTATTCAGATATAGATTCCCAGAGGCATGCAAATAGATGATTAAAATAACATGTTTATTTGTAACTTTAGCACCTAGAGAAACAGTGTAGGCTTGTTAGCATCAGATAATTTGCCAAGTATGACATTTGTCTCATATATTTGGAATCACTTTATGTGGGACTTAAATTCATAGACACATCTTAGCATCTTCAGAGTAAAATGAATTAACACTCAAGAGTAGTTTTTTGTTTTCTTTTTAAAATAGATTATCACTTGAGAAAGGGCAACATCATAACATTTAGTGGCAAAAGTTGAAATTTTTCCATGGGCCCTAGTGATTTAACAGCTCATAAAACCAACAAAAAGAAAGTTTGATCCTTATTTTAGGTTCCTTCTTGTTGATTCTAAGTTGAAAGCATAGCAAGAACGTTTTCACTGGCAGTCTCCTTTATCTTAAAATGTAATGGCACAACATATTTGTCAAAAGCAGCTAAATTATTTCTCATGTGTACACTTGGTTGAGGCAGTTATTACTATAGAAAAGACGAAAAAGAAAATGAGATTTTATTCCCTATCTTGTTTCACCCATAGCTCCAATGAGCATTTGCCTGAGTGTTCCTCTTCATTTCACTGAATGATTATTCTTTGTTTACTCAGTCCTTGGCCACCCGCTTGGGTGCCCTAATGAGTGGGTTCCCTGGAGTTTGGGCCTGTAACTGTGTATTATGAAAATTCTGTCTGGTGATTCTAATTTATAAACCTCGTTAGAAACCACTGCATTGAAAGTAAGTAAGCTCTTTTTTATCTCTGCCCTGGGTTCAGTAGTTTTCATTATCCAGTAGATGTCTTTGTAACTTAACTCAAAAGATTTTCCTGACTTTTGATGCCGTCCACAAAAGCATTTTCAGGAACTACTTAATCACTATTTTTAACTGATTCTAAGATTTTATTTAAAAACCTTTTAATGTGTGATAATTACTAGTAAGTTTTTCATTTTAATAAGAAATTACTAAGATTTATAGTCACTGGCACTATGTGATGACTATGTTTATAGTCACCATCATTATATGATGACCTTATATTTGTCTGACATTCTGCAAAACTTCATTATTTTTGCATTTGGAAGCTTCATATTATATGTGAAGAAGCTGAGGCTTAGAAAAGGTGGCAGGTGCCTGGATAATAGCATCAAGATTAAAACCGAGGAATGTAGAGGTAACTGCTAAATCTCACCCTGCTGATTAACAGAGACCTTATTTTCAGCAAAACAACATATACAATTATTGCTATTAATTTGAATTTTATTGAGTATACATTTAATTTGAAATTTTTTATTGGTTTCTGATTTGTAAATACATTTACAAAGTTTTTACCAAGTTTATACTTTTACATATCTAAGAATGTACTGTTTCCACTCCAGATTATGCTGTTCTTCCTACACTTATGTTTTCTTGCCTTACACTTAATGTTATTTCTGAAAGTAGACCCCAAATAAGCTAATTTTGGTTTTGCTAAGATTTTCTTAAATATAAACCACTAGTAACTCTTAAATATATTATTTTATGGCTATTAACTAATACATACATGAGTGGTTATTTATTCTTTTGTTACATATGTTCTGAGTAATCATGTACATTTTATTTTATTTTATTTTTTTGAGCTTGTTTCCTTTTTTTAAAATTTTTATTGGAGTATAGTTGCTTTACAGTGTTGTGTTAGTTTCTACTGTCCAGCAAAGTGAATCAGCTATATGTATACATATATCCCCTCTTTTTTGGATTTCCTTCCCATTTAGGTCACCACAGAGCACTGAGTAGAGTTCCCTGTGCTATACAGTAGGTTCTCATTAGTTATCTATTTTATACATAGTATCAATAGTGTATATATGTCAATCCCAATCTCCCAATTTATCCCACCTCCCCCCTTGGTATCCATGCATTTATTCTCTATTTCTGCTTTATGAATAAGATTGTCTATACCAATTTTTTCAGATTCCACATATATGCATTAATATACAATATTTGTTTTTCTCTTTCTGACTTACTTCACTCTGTATGACAGTCTCTAGGTCTATCCATGTCTCTACAAATGACCCAATTTTGTCCTTTCTATGCCTAAGTAATATTCCATTGTATATACATACCACATCTTCTTTATCCATTCCTCTGTTGATGGGCATTTAGGTTGCCATTGTTATAAAAAAATGAAATACCTAGTAATAAACCTACCTGAGGAGGCAAAAGACCAGTACACAGAAAACTATAAGACACTGATGAAAGAAATCAAAGATGACACAAACAGATGGAGAGATATACTATGTTCTTGGATTGAAAGAATCAATATTGTGAAAATGATTATACTACTGAAAGCAATCTACAGATTCAATGCAATCCCTATCAAATTACCAACAGCATTTTTCACAGAACTAGAACAAAAAATTTTACAATTTATATGGAAACACAGAATACATCGAATAGCAAAAGCAATCTTGAGGAAAAATAAACAAACAGAAAAAAGAGCTGGAGGAATCAGGCTCCCTGACTTCAGACTATACTACAGGGCTACAGTAATCAAGACAGTATGGTACTGGCACAAAAACAGAAATATAGATCCTGCACATTTTAAAAGACAAGTTATTAATCAAATTAAACTTTTAAATTTTAGATTTTTATAGGTAATATTTGCTTTTCCTGAGCACTGAACTTCTAAGAATTAAAATATACTCTAATTATGAATAAACAGATTAAAAAATGTTGCCAAAGTCTTGCAAACCAAGGCAAAATTATAACATTTTACTTGATTTTAATATTACCTTAGCAAATAGAAATAAGAAGTTAGATGTTTTAAAAATATTCATTAAAAGTAGAAAAAACCTTGTTCATTTATTCACACAACTATTGTCTCTAGTAGGCAATTGAGTATGAATTATAATTTGTGGTTTCCTTTAATGAACAGTTTGCTCAAGCAGAAAACCTGAAAGAATATTACACACAGGGTTGTGACAGCCTATTGAGACCTAGAGCATAAGACATGAGCACTCCTCTCCTCAAACACTTACAATTTTAAAAAATTCATAGATGTGAGAATAGCCATTGCCAGACAAAAAGTATACCTACTCTGTTCCACACTTACAGATATATTTCTGGTTGCATATATTGAATTGGATATAAAGACCAATGAATTTAGGAATATAATCTTTAAAACCTAAGCTGTTTGCAGCAAAATGTCACTGTAAGAGCCCAAGATAAAGGATAACTTTAAGAATGTCATTAGGCCGATGAGGTCAGAAAAGATGGTTTTGATCATTGTTACACATCTACCACTTAAAATAGCACATAGTAGGCCTTAAGTAAATATTTATTGGATAAATTAATGAAAAATAACTACAGAAGTATAGTTGATACTTAGAAAGGTAATATATGACACATCAGTCATTTTTAATATAAAAATAAGCTGTAATTTAATATTATTTCTTGAGATGGGTATTGGGTCAGAAACTTTTTTTCCTTATCACAGATGAGTCATAAAACTAATTTGAAAATCACAGAGAATCTCAAATTAGGTCCCTGAATAGACAATTATTAATTGTAAAGTATCTTCTTTTAAGGAGGTAATATTTGTGTTACAGATTCTTGGCTCCAGGAATTTTATACATATCTTCTAATCTTTGGTTTTGCAAATTTATTTTTTCATGTGACTAAAAAAATATTTATTGTTATTCCTGCTCACCAAATATTGCAGTGCAATCCTCTAAATTTAACAACATTCAAAACACTATGCAATAAAATAAGAGAAAAAATTTCATGCTCAGTGTTCACCATTGTAATATAACTTAGATTACTTTCTCAATTGCTACTATGAAAACTTTAAATGTAGGAAGTAAACTGCACTGAGAAGATTAAGTTTTCCTAAAGGTGGTTTCATTGGCAATGTAGTAACTGGGAATTATGTTCTCTATTGTAGAATGTTTATGAAAATTGCTTGATTTGCAATTTCATTGGTTTTATTGAAAGCTCATGATGTACAAAAAAAAAAAAAAAAGATGTGCTGTGTGAATAAGAACTGTATCTACACAAGGATAAACAGAAAAAACCTTGATTAAATGAAGTGTGGAAAATGGTTACAGGCTCATTCCAATATCTTTGAGTTTGCAGTTACTTGGAAGCATAAAGTTTGTCATGCCTTAGTTTTGACACGGAATATACTTTTTTTAAAAAAGTGAGAACAAATTTTATTTTATTGCCATGATTAAAAACATGTCAAAGAGAATGAAAAATGTTAACATATTAAATCAACTTTTAAAAAGTGAATAGATTGTAGAGCTCCAAAACAAACACATCGATATTTTCTAGTGAATAAATTTCATGTACTTAATCTTTCTCTTCACTGAATTTTGAATTTAATTCATGCTTGTTATATTTTAAAGAAGGAAATTTCCAACTTGAATTTCCTATGCTTTTATGGATTTTATTCTTAGGGAAATTAGGTGGATGAAGGTGGTTTTCTACTACAAAGACACAAAATTGAAAGAGGTAAACTTAGCTGTTGTAAATACTATTACTACATTCAAATAACAATATTAACTTGCAAGGGTCTCTTTTTGTCACAATCAATAGTCTAATTTGAGGGTTTTGGGTTTTTTTTAGAAAATATTTTACCAAGAAAGACTATGCAGTGTAATGGACAAATGTTCTTGGTAAAGGGGAATTTTATGTGAAAATTTGCACAATGATTTTTCATATATATACATAGAATATTAAAAATTGTCAATAAAAACATGTGACAATGCTTAATCACACTTTAGTATTAATAAAAACGTTAATAAAGACTATAAAAACTGTAATTTATTCTCTTATTAAAAAGTATTCTCTGATTAACTGAAAAAACACTCATAGGCTCTAATATCTAAATACAATCACTAGAGGAAAGGGATAGATTTCCTGTAACATTTATTAACATAAGCAGACTGTGAGAATTCTATTAGTCTAGACAGGAGAACTGCAGTGTTTCTTTTGTTTTTCTTATTAATTTTGACAGACTTGAAGTGCTTGCAATTCTGCACTACCAGGTTTCCATGAATCCCCTACTCTGATATAGTTTAATTTTTGCATACTTACCATGGATTTAAAAAATGCTTTAAAATGGGTTTTAAAAAGTTACTTAAATATGAGTGCAGAAAAAACTAATTAGTAATGGAAGATTACATGAAACATTTTTCTTTTGGTTTTAGTGAAAAGAATATGCCTTTGAAAAATAAAATCAAAGCATCTATTGATGTCATCCTACTCATGGTTATAGAGTCATAAATTGAGAAAGAGTGAGAGTATATTTGGACAAAATAATCAAACCATGTTATTTCATGGAGATGATTACTTGTAGTCAGTAAGTATTTATGATTGGCATATCTTTTTCATCACTCTTGAGTCTAATCTCTTAAAGTATAGAGATGTTTTATTGTATTTTGCTCATTTTTTTCTCTTTTCGAGAGAGTACACTTCTGTAACAGTTCAATGATTTCTTTAAAGTGAAATACTTTTTAAAAAATGTATTAATCTTCTTGTGATACTGTTATCACACTAAAAAATTTGGTACTTTGGCTTTGACAATGAGAAATAGAAGACAACCTTCCACACTGAAATATCTTTTTAAAGAAAATGTATTTTGCTATTTATTTCTTTATTTTTCACATTTAAAAATATTCTTTCCAATTAATTAGTTTTTACTTTGCTAAACATCAGGGAATCATTCTTAGGAAAGTAGTTTTTACTTTGATAAACATCAGGAATCATTCTTAGGACTTTTGCTACTCAATGTAATTGTTACAGTTGATGGTTCACCCCAGCTGGTGTCCTCTGCTCTTAATTTTGCATATAAAATACCATTCCCTTCATTTCTATGTATATAACTACAAGATGTTCTACTGCAATAAGCATACTGGCTTTTAAATCATAGAACAAATGTAAATTAAGTGCCTACTGTACGCTAAACCCTATGCCAGAAACTAAATGTTCCATGTTCCACTGAAGCTTAGAAGAGAAACAGTCTTTCTTAATTCATTGAAATAGGCTTTCTAAATATAATTAAGCACAGTGCATTGCAAAAAATTTATGCTTTGACAGTGAATTCAAAGTTTTCAGAAGATATATTTTAGATTAAAGTTATATTCACTCCTGAATATTGATGAGCTAATGCTGTTTCATATGAATAGAAATTGTTACATTTTTGAAGTTAAAAAAACATATATGGGACTTTGTAAACTATAAATGGGACTTTAATTTTACAGTGTGAAATATATAAAGAAGGCTTCCCTGGTGGTGCCGTTGTTGAGAGTCCGCCTGCCGATGCAGGGGACACGGGTTCGTGCCCCAGTCCGGGAAGATCCCACATGCCGCAGAGTGTCTGGGCCCGTGAGCCATGGCCGCTGGGCCTGCGCATCTGGAGCCTGTGCTCTGCAACGGGAGAGGCCACAACAGTGAGAGGCCCGCATACCGAAAAAAAAAAAAAATATATATATATATATATATATAAATATAAGCAGTGTAAACTAATAACCAACTAAAATAAGATAGAATAGCTATAAGTCAAAACATGATGTCTTTGGTATTGAGTAATCGAAATTTCTTCAAAGGTGAAAGCAAATGTGCAAAGGTGAAATGGGGCAGAGGGATCATTTTGGCATTGTAGCAATTCCATAAGAAAAATCTAGCCAGGCCTCATGTGGGGCCACTTATTCATAGGAACTGCATTGTAGTTGTGCCATTATTATTTTCTTGTAGTGTTTCCTATTTTTTTCATAAATTTCACTCTTAAGAAAGACGATTTCATTGACTCAACCCAGTCATAATTTGTTCCTCTTGGATCAAGTATTCCCACCCTCTTGCTCTAATTTTTGGATTGTGGGAGGGGCAGGGGAGCTTGATCAAAACTTGATCATATCTTGTTTTGCGTTGTCCTTCTAAAGGGGCATGGTGTGTTAAGAATGGGAAGTTATACAGGGTAGGAAGATGTTAGTAAGTTCATAGCATTAAAAATTACCTCATATTATAAGGTATACTACAGCTATCAGTATGCGTTAACATTTTTTTTCTTCTTTTTGCCCCTCATTTTAAACAGAACAGTAATCCATTATTTAAAACATAATAATTAGCATATTCAATAAATGAATCCATTTTTTTTGCCTTAAGGTATCTGTCAGCTATTGCCACAATAATGTTACGTAATAAAGAGCCACACAATCTCAAAGCCCTACAACAATACACATTTATTCTCATGCATCTTTGTGTAGGCAGTTGGGTTGACCTAGTCTGGGCTCAACTGGAAAGGTCTGCTTCAGGCTACAAGTCTCTCCGTGTCAATGTCTCCTCTATTCAATGTCTGTTGTCCTCCTTCTGGTACTAGTGAACTAGCAGGGACGTAGTATTCTAGTAACCATGGCAGACGTACAAGAAAGCAAATGCATTTCAAATCTGTACTTGGGTCATATTTGTAAATATCCATCGACTGAAACAGTATCATGGATGAGCCCAAAGTCAAGAGGCAGAGAGAGAAACTCCACCTAAAGGTGGGAGGGACTGTGAAGTTGCTTATAGGGATGGGTGAAGAATTGGGATCAATAATTCAATCTACCACAGCTTGTATCTTTAATATGAATCAAACTGCTTTTCTATTTTTCAGCAGTCTTAATAGAAGCCTTTTCTTTTAAAAAAATCCAGGATCTATTAAGTCAAAAAAGAAAAGTGAAGAACAATTTGGTGGAATATTTTTATTTGTTTTTCTTATACTACATTTTCCTTTTGATGTGTGTTTACCACATTCATATGAACAACTGTTGAAAAGTGTACTCCAGGATGCTTTTGCAGTGTGTTTGTTTTGAAGAATAGTATAAAAATTTCCATAAAGTTTCATATGCAACCACAGATATTTTAACTTGATCCTTTATTCTGCATTTACTTTTAGGCGTCCTTAAGAATCTGTTAAAATGCAGAAATTATGCAGTATTGATTTCAGGAAAAGTTGAAGTGGTTACACATGATTGCCTTTGCCTTAAAAGAAATCCTTATTTGGTTCTAATTTGAACAATATTGAAAGCACAACAAAACTAGCTTTTTATTATGTCACCACACATTTGGTGAGTTATGGAAAGCATTTTATTTCAGGAATGGAGTTAACTGTGTCTTGTCCGCACTTCTAGCCATTCTTGTCATTTCTGGCTACTGTCCAAGCCTGCCTGTGACTCATACATACTTCTTTCCTGGTAAGAAATGCATTGAAATCCCAGGAACATATGCTGCTGACTGCTAGAAGAGTTTTAGTGGTGAGAGATTAATGCAATTGCTTTTATTTGAGAAATATAATTGGTCACAGTTACATACATGTAGCTTATATGTAAAATATGTTCTATTTTAAAACTCATGACAGTCATTTTTACTTTGCTTTTAAAAATGATGCTGAAAGGAATCTAAAATGTATATGCTTCATTCTTTCCTCTTATTCCAGAATAGTTGGAAAGGAAAAAGTACAAACTTATGTGAAATAAATGCACAGATATCTAAATATACACAAAACTTAATTTAAATTTCAGGTATAAAGTTTGAAATGACAAAGTATTTGTTAGCCTAAAATTCCAAAAAGAGGAGTATTCTAATTCCCAAATTAAATGTTGCTTCATCAGATATTATCATTATATCATGTTTCTCTTATTAAAGTGTTTTCTCTTTAAAAACATAGTAAAATATGGGCTTCCCTGGTGGTGCAGTGGTTGAGAGTCCACCTGCCGATGCAGGGGACACGGGTTCGTGCCCCGTCTGGAAAGATCCCACATGCCATGGAGTGGCTAGAACAGTGAGCCATGGCCGCTGAGCCTGCACATCCGGAGCCTGTGCTCCGCAACGGGAGAGGCCACAACAGTGAGAGGCCCGCGTACCGCAAAAGAAAAACAAAAACAAAACAAAAAAAAACAAATAGTAAAATAATGTTTAGTATATAAGGTAATATTTTAGTGCTAAATTTCTGTGAAATACATGATTTTTCTATTTTTTCTTGTCATTCTGAAGAAACACTGTACCTAAGTGCAAAGATTTCCTTTCTGATGATCCCTGAAGCTTCAGTAAAGTTGGGGCCTGCAACAGACCTGTGTTCTCAAGAATTTCTAGTTCATGTATACGTGCAGTAGTGGTGCTATTAATTTTCTCTAATAGGTCACATCTAACCCCTACTGGTCTTCCATTGTATGGGATCATAGGTCATTTCTCCATAGTTTGATTTTCCCCATTTTCTTCAAGATTTCAGTTTCAAAAGTTCAGAAATACCATCAAGATGAGACAGTACACTATGATTACAGCTACCACAGACTCTTGTGAATAAAGTTGGTTATACATCATAAATAAATAAATACCTCAAAGCATTGTTCACAGAGTATGATTGGACCTTACACACCTATGCAGTCCAAACAAGACATTCCTGACATTTAGGGACTTTTAGATGTAAACTGTTCTTTGCTAGGGCTCTCTCATAACTAAAGTATGAGTCACTTGCAAACCATAATAGATTTTGGCTCTGCAACATGATGAAGTGTTCTGGATGTAGTGAAAGACTTCACCCAGACTTATGGCAGCAGAATTCCCAGTGGTCACCCAAAATAGGGAAAGAAATGAAGAACAAAATTAAAGGAAATATGCAAACCCTGGCACCATCCCTTCATGGCAATACAGCTCTTTATTCTTGTTGGTAAGAGATGGAAGTACTTGGAGTTTAAACCCATAAATGATAGTACAAGTAGGTGTTGAATTTTCTTGTTCCTAATGACTGAACTTAACCTCATACTTGAAATTTTAAAAAGGGGTAAGATATATGCCCTACCAAATGAAATTATTTGGTTAGTTCTTCTACCAAAAGGCGAATATAGAATGTCAAACTTTCTGCAGAAATGTAATTAGACCTTCTGCTATGTATTCTCAATATATATAGGCTTTGACACAAATTTACTAAATAAAGCCTTGTTATTGGAAGCCAACATAGCATGCAAAATGTGTCAATCCCACTGAATTGGGTGAATCACATAGTATTTGGCTTCATTTGAAGAGAGGGAATGGGAAGTTATCACCAAACATTTAAAATATAAATTTGATTATTTACTTGAGCCATGGTTTCGATATTTCTGTCTTGATGTCTTTGTTTAATGAATGTTGCTCTCGATTCCCAAGTTTAATGTCAAGTCATAGAATGTTTCTTTGCACACACCACCCTGATGTCCCCCAGCACAAAGCCACTCACTGCATTGCAGGCAGACTCATACTTCACACACAGCCTCATCTCAGACAGGAAAGGTGGAGTTTTCCTTTTCAGAGTCAAAGGAAGTGACAGCTCAGTCTTGATAGTTGTACTGATCCTGGTGTGGATTTCAGTTTGGTTACTTTGCTTTCAACTTCAACTTCTCACTTGAACCTCCATACAGAAAATTAAATGCTAGATTTCAGCATTTTGTTTCACGCTGATGAAATAAAAATTGTTTTGAGTGTAAGATTAGACTTTATCCTCACTGAATTTCAGTAGCACCTACACAGTATAAACTAGGGCATCGTTTAGCAAAGTGTTATTGGAGTGACATCATAATGACCTATTAAGGGTAATACACATTTGAATGACCTCAGTTATTTTTTCAGGTTTATTCATGACTTTTGTGGCGTTTAGTGTAGTTGTTTCTGAAGCAGTGATGGGCATTTCATAGGATCTTATATTCCAATCTCCCAACTGGGAGATTTCCTGAGTTGTTATTGTATATGTTTATATACAAGATGTTTTTCCTGAAGCTCTTTTAAATCATTCTTCTGAGTATAAGGTTATTGAATTATCATCAAGTATAATGTCATATCATAAAAATTATGCATGATGGCATCATGGACACACAAGAACTAGGAAATCAATGGAATTGGATTGGTTCTAAATATTATTGTCATATAGGGCAAATTTGATGAATACATTCCTTATATACCAATAACATATCTAATTTATTAAATTTGCTGAACATGTGACTCTAATAAAAATGTAAAAATAACCTGGGTTTGCTTTTAAAACAAATATCTCTGGAGAGAAAGTTACATGCTAGAGATGGATAAGTGAGAATGCAAAAATGAACAAGACAATTTTTGCCCTCAAAATTCTAGAAGTTACAAATTTGAGCAGTATAAATGATCTGTTAACCTTTACAACGACCAATTTCTATAATATATAAATGTGTTAAAGAAATCAGCAAAAAATACTTCCCTTGAAATAAATATTTTTGGCAGAATTATTAATTAAAAAGGAGTGTTTAAATACAATCTGGTGGCATTATCACAATATCTTTGGAGGTAACACATGTGAACCCTAAGCATTATTTTTGGTGCAATGCTTTGTCACAATTTATGTGGTAATAGTAGTATTTGAGAAACTTGGAGTGTCAGTTTCACAAAAATAAAAAGGCAGTAATGTAAATAATTATGTTTGGCACTAAAAAAAGCAACTAATCAGGCACTATTTGCTGTGATATGTCTTCTTTTACTCTTTTATAGTTTATGTACTTTATGTCTGTCCCACCAACCATTTAGACTTTAGTCATTTCTGAAAATGAATATTACTGCATCTTTTGAGAAAAAGAAATAGCTTCTTTGTAGACATTTTAAAAGCAGTAACTTTTACTGATATCTACAGATAATTTAGCTATAGTTTCTTTACTTGTAATGTATATCCACCACCTTTTTGCTGAATGTTTAATAGTCTTCCAGTGACATCAGTAAGGCAAACCTTCACAGATTATTTTCCCTTAATGTAAATATATATAAAGGAATTTAAAAATGAGCAAGAAGGTGGATAAAGTAGTATTTGTAGGGTAGATAATCAAACATTAATTTCTACAAATATTATTTTCCTGTACACATCAAATGCATATTTTGTTTGAATGATCTCTGTCTTCGTGCAAAGATTAGAGACAGTGGTCTAAGGCATATTATGCTGCTTGCTCCCTAGCCTGGTTCTTTCCACAGATCTCTGCAAAAATCAGTGGACTAGAGTTAAGAGGCTGACAATAGTTTTTCTTAGATAAATCACTTGACATTTCAATGCTTTGCTTTTGATTAGGAGATGAACTTGATGATATCTAAATTCCTTCTAAGAATTTTAATATTTCTTCTTGCAAATAAATGGATTCCTAAACCTTTGTTGTATTATAAATTTTACAGTCTTTCAAAAGAAAAAAAAAAGATTGTTTTCCAGAACATGTTATGTAGGTTGCAGGAAGACTGTGAATTAAAAATATGTTTTGGGGCATTTTTCATCCTGATTCACTAAGAACCACTTTATTTAGTTTGCAGAGAGATTGTGTATTTAAGAATATGTTTTTAATTGTGGTTGAGATAGTGATCACAATGCAATTATCAGTTTATTAACTGGAGAATGAGCTCATAATGGACCTTGATATTTTAGTCAATTCCTTAGCCTTGAATATAGTGTATTACTTCTGTAATATCAACTTAATTTAGTGAAATACCATATTTTATATTTACACATATGTAATGATTTGATCATTGCTATTGCTAACTAATAATAATAGCAATTGCTCATTTATTATGTATCTGTATTCTGATTTATTGACTTAAGAAATTAAAAGTAAATCCCCAAGATATAACATCATTCCTGATGCAGTGCAGAATAAAATGATAAATTGCATATAATAGGAAAAAATTTTTAAAGAGAAAAGCATTGTACTCATTTCATGGTAACTATTTGCACAGTAAGAGTTTTAGTTTTTAAATATCCATTTGGCTATTCAGCAAGTAGAATATCAAGGATTTTATTCCTTCAGCATAAATAAGTTTGGTGACAATATTTAAAGCCATATTTTTAATTAACTTTTACCTTTAAAAAACTACCAAAAGGCAAACCAATTTTTAATGAATTGATCATTAGCCTTAGCGCCTTAATCTCGGTCATATTTTTGTCTTTTAATATCATCATTTACCAAGGTTTCACTGTCTAGGGATCAGGTATCTCAGCTTAGAAAGTCATTCTGAAGGTACCTAAATGGTAATGGAGTGATGGCCGTAGACAATACCTATGGTTCAGCCGTTAGCTGTAGCTGATGTTTTTGCTATGAATAAGTCAACCACAAAGCTACCAACTGCCTTTGTAATTGTAGCAGATGAAACCACATATGTTCCTTAAGGGTCAAATATCTAAGCACAAAGGTCAACATTTGATAGGCAAGCATAAAATATGCAAGTACCTTATCTTAATGGTGTAATGTTTCTTTCATCTTTGAGGGTCAATTTTCACCAACTTACAGAATTGATACCTTAAAATGTCCCCAGACTTAAGTGATGGAAGCTACTGGCAGTTTGTATTTGTTTTGTTTTCATTTAAAATACAGCCACTTGTGAAGGGAAGCTTCTGAGTTCAAAATGTGATATTTTTCAGACTTCCCTGGCGGTCCAGTGGTTAAGACTCTGTGCTTCCAATGCAGAGGTCATGGGTTTGATCCCTGGTCGGGGAACTAAGACCCCACATGTTCACAGCTTGGCCTAAAAAATAAAAAAAAATATTTTTAAATATGATAGTTTTTACAAAATAATATTTAAATGCAATTATTTTGCTTATTTCAGATCCAAACAAATATAAAAACAGATGTAAAACACTAAAGGGGCAATGCTGGCCCTAAAATCTTAGCTCTCCTGTAGGTTTTTTTTTTTTTTTTTTTTTGCGGTACGCGGGCCTCTCACTGCCGCGGCCTCCCCCGCTGCGGAGCAGCAGGCTCCAGACGCGCAGGCCCAGTGGCCATGGCTAAGGGGCCCAGCCGCTCCGCGGCACGTGGGATCCTCCCGGACCGGGGCACGAACCCGTATCCCCTGCATTGGCAGGCGGACCCCCAACCACTGCGCCACCAGGGAAGCCCTATGCTGTAATTTTTGGTGTGTCTTTTAAAAGAATGGAATGTATTTACCAACATATACTTTTTTTAGTTTAGGAATTATATCTTAGACAGTTTTTAAATCTCAGAATTTTAAAATAAACCACTAATAGCCATTATCTGTATTATTTAAAGTTATCTAATTTGTACAGAAAGAAAGGACTCTTTAAAAATTATAATGTCTTAATTCTTATTTCCAGATATCTTCTCTAAACTTTTAATGTTTGACTCCTGTGTTTTATATGATAATATTTCAAAACAAATCATACCAAATCTTAGTCCAAAGAGGGGGTAGTAATGGAAAAAGACTCTCAGGTTGGTGGCAGATCCAAGAGAGTGAGCCAAGTGCATGTTAGGATCTGGACTCATCAAGAGAGATGATAACTGCCAAGGACAAGATGCAGGGCAGTTCAAAGAATTATCCATGGTGTGGGGAACTAACTTCTTGGAATCAAGATGTCAACAATATGTTTTCCTGGAGGTAGTTGTAAATGTTTCTATTTGTACATATTTCCATGATCAAACTTCATTTCTTCCCTGCAAGGGACGGTGGCCTGTCTTATTTTCATCTTTTTTTGTTGGTTTTTTTTTTGTGTTTTTTGCGGTACGCGGGCCTCTCACTGTTGTGGCCTCCCCCGTTGCGGAGCACAGGCTCCGGACGCGCAGGCTCAGCGGCCATGGCTTATGGGCCAAGCCACTCCGCGGCATGTGGGATCTTTCCGGACAGGGCACGAACCCGTGTCCCCTGCATCGGCAGGCGGACTTTCAACCACTGCGCCACCAGGGAAGCCCTCATCTGTATTTTTAATGACTAACATATACCCTTTATGCGATAGATCCTAAAATATTACATGGATAAATATTGGAATCAGTGACCACCTCATAGGTAAACAGGGTCCATGATCTTGGAATTCTTGGTAGTAGAAACATGGCACACCGAGTCAGAAGTGAAGGGATTGCAGGATGACACCTACTTACGCCAATAAGTTCAAATCTCCTCTCCTAGGTAATTCGTACTCCAGGCAATTGAGGGAATCTAGAGGAGTCATGCTGAAAGCTTTTCAGGAATACTTGAGGAAGTGTGAAGTGGAGAAGAGAGACTGGACAGTTAGAGAAAATATCCAGATTTTTCTTTAGAAAGGAATACAAAGTTTCAACTTTTTGATTGGCAAGCTGACACTGATTTGGAAAAAGCATAGTCTGGCTTATTAAATGGATGACCTGTTGTATCCTTAACCAAAAATATAACCTTTGCATATATCAGATCCAATGATGAGATGTTCTAGATCTGTGCCTATAACTGGCTGATTCTAGATACATTCAGAAATGTTTAGTTTTGAACTCATTAATATTTAACTAAATTTATTCTTGCTAATAAAAAAGGAAATACTTTTCTGTACCTGAAGTGATGGAGTTGGCCAAAATTTCATAGAGAATACATGATCACAGACTTTTAGAGCTGTATCTAGGAATCACCTAGTTCATTTTTTTTTTTAATTCTGACAAAGATTTATAGGCTGACTCAAGATTATATGGCTAGTTAGTTCATATGTAAGTGTTCCAAATTCCAGACAGGAATAATATGCACATTTGTAAAAATATATTTATATAGCTGTGACATACTTTTCAGATATGATTCATTTATTGAACACACACACACAAACAAGGGAGGTATGTGTGGAGAGAGAGAAAGACAGGTTTGCATTGTAGTGAAGAAAACACTGACTTACTAGATCTTAACCTATGTACCTTTGATTAACTCATTTCTCTAATGGAAGATAATAGTACCTGCCTCATAGGGCTCTTTTGAGGATTTTATATGTATATATGTGTGTGTGTGGATGCATGTATATATGTGTGTACACATATATACAACTTAAAACAGTGTTTGCTATGTGCATGTTAGTTATAACTATTAAAATATAGAAGGGTCTTGTTCAGTTCATGCACTCATAATGAAGAATCTTTCTTTTATACCCAACATGCTTCTAGTGTGTGGTACAGGTCCTGATGTATCTTTGATGTCATGTTTAATTGGTGCCAGTCTGGATTCTCTTTACCCTCAATTTAGTGTTCTTCCTTCCCCCCACAGATATGAACATATACTTACATAAACACACACTCATATATGCATGTCACATATGCAGTCTCTCTCTGGTTCTGAGGAACACCTAGTTCTGTCCTGGTAGTGTGAAAACCAAGATCTACTTTTTGTTGAACGCTTCCCTCTGTGCTAGTCATTTTGCCAGCATCATCAAGGTTTAGTCTTCATAAAATGCTGCAAGATAAATGTTATTATCCTAATTTTAAGATAAGGAGACTGAGGCTCAGAGAAATTAAGTGCTCGAGTTTCCCCAGTTAATAAGTTGCAGAGACAGAATCTGAACTCCAGTCTTTCTAATTCGAAAACTCATGTTGTTTACAACCTTGCAAGGAAGTTGGAAATGCTCCTTATAGACTGCAGTTTTAGCCATTGTGGATCTTTTCTAAAGGAAGTGGTGTAGAGAATGATGTCAGCCAAAAAAGAAGTGGCAGATTTCTAACTACTGAGGCTGTCTTAACCACTTCCTAGACTAATTTGAGCCACTAGCTATGATCAAAACTGTCCTGTTAAATGGTGGAACTATAATAATTATTTAGTACTGAATTTTGTACATTGTTTTCTGGGTTTTCTTTTTTATCAATTGCTCACCCGTTTACTTGCCTAGCTTTCCTATATGTCCCACTCATTCCTTGCCAGAGAATAATGACAATCCTACCTATTACTTCTCCCTCCACCCAAGCCCGCCCTCCTCTCTTCCTGGAAAAGAAGAAACCAGAATGCTTTTGCTCTCTCCTAATATTCATACTCATCACTCTTGGATCTGATGGAGTTTTTACAGTGTAACTATAAAAGATGACATTTCATCCTAGGAGAAAAATGTCCTGGTTATATCTGAGCTAAATGGATGGATGGATTTTTCTCCATGACTTGATTTTGTGACCCAACTGGGGAAGCTTTCAGTTTTATTAGCAGCTGTCTCCCCTTTTCTTATCAGATATTCAGCTTTTAGCACCTAGCTCGAAAGAGAAAACACATGGTTTGAAGTTATTATTTAAACTTCACAAATTGTTATTTCTAAACAATTTTTCTTAGGTAGGAAAACAAATAGCTCTGACAAGGATCTTTCAAACAAAGCTGTTAATATTTGCAATTTATATGAATGCTACATCTGAATGGAATGATTGTTTAGCTTTAGTCACATTAAGATGTGTTGAAAGGAGTGGAAATAGAAAGAAAAGATGTGTGTAGTTTTCTTCCCCTAAAGATTGAGAGTTGACTTTAAAGGGAAAAATGCTGAGTGTTTCTTAAAACAAAATGTGAACTTCTTTATTTCCTTTGGACATTAGTTGCCAATATGTAAACATTTCAGGAAGAAATTTTATACAACCTCATCTGTGTGTCAGGCAACATTTAATGGTTGAAAGACAGTCCTAAGTCTCAACAATTCTTCACTGGTGCACAAATCTGGGGATTAAAATGACAGTTGATCGTGGACCTATTCTATTATAAACTCCAAGTTGATCATTTAAAGTCAGTTACGATCAACAAATGATCAAATGATCTTTATTTGGCTTTTATATTTTTCTATAAATATTTCACAACTTTCTCTAGGGTATTTTCTGTTTTTGATGTCATATATGAAGGTTCTGATTCTTTTTGGAAGGACTATTTGAATAGACTCTTGGTATACAATTTAATTGGTATCTTGCAGACATATGCAATATTCATACATTGTTTCTTTCTCTCCTTGTAGGTAGAAATAACACTTCAGGATATCAATGACAATCCGCCAGTGTTCCCAACCGACATGCTGGATCTCACAGTGGAGGAGAACACTGGAGATGGCTCTAAGATTATGCAACTAACAGCCATGGATGCTGACGAGGTAGTTCAGACACCCTCTCTGAATTTTTGAAACCTAGTATTCCAGTGATCTATCAAATTTCTATTGTATGTTGACAACATTTATTTCCTAATAACTAAGGTAAAGCGTTGTGTGCTCTTTTCCAAAGAAATTAAGTAATTCTTGAAATATGATATAGGAATGCTAAAATAAAGACTGTCTAGTCATGATTTTCCTTTGATCAGCAATTAACAACTCAGTTCATTGCTGGCTACATTTTGAATTTCTTAGCCAAATTATTTTAATTTCTCAAATAGTAAAAAATTCCTACAGAAATATCTTATTTTTTAATGCTAGTATCACTCCCATTTGCTATCTTATAACATATATAGCTAAGAATTTATTTTTTATTTGTAATTGAAAAAAGCAAATTATTTAAAATTAAAAAAAAATTAAGGCTACCTTGCAACTTTTCATTTAATTTGCATATATACATATACACAAATATATATAATTTAATTATAGCCTTATATATTTTAAGGAAATTATCTAGGTAGCTAATGAGTTTTCAATTCCATTAATAAACAAATTTCTTTCCTAGTGGTAAATTGAAATTTGGGGGCACAATCTAGATTTCTACCTTCTGTATTTATATTTTAAGTTTAGCTAATGCTCCAAATGGCATGGCAGCTTATATAATTTGTAATTTACATTTTTCCCATTAAAAAAATAGTATCACTTGTTTTCTCCTTCTTGCTAGGTAAAGGGTTTAATTAATGTTCTAGAGTTTTGGAAAGAGGAATAAAGTTCCCCTACACTAGTATCCCCTTTCTCTTTAAGCTAAGCCCCAAACAGGTCAGATAATTTAATTTCCTTACCCTCAATTAAAATCCAGAAGTATCTGAAAACTTGATTTTTGGCTTATTTCTTTGACTTTAAAAAGGTAAATAGCGGGTTCGAGCCCCGGTCCGGGAAGATCCCACATGCTGAAGAGCGGCTGGGCCTGTGAGCCATGGCTGCTGAGCCTGCACGTCTGGAGCCTGTGCTCCACAACGGGAGAGGCCACAACAGTGAGGGGCCCGCATACCGCAAAAACAAACAAAAGAAAACGAATATATAAATATATGTATAATTGAATCACTTTGCTGTGCAGCAGAAATTAACACAACATTGTAAATCAACTATACTTCAGTAAAATAAAATTTAAAAAAAAAAAAAAGGGCTTCCCTGGTGGTGCAGTGGTTGAGAGTCCGCCTGCCGATGCAGGGGACACGGGTTTGTGCCCCGGTCCGGGAAGATCCCACATGCCATGGAGCAGCTGGGCCCGTGAGCCATGGCTGCTGAGCCTGTGTGTCCGGAGCCTGTGCTCCGGGAGAGGCCACAACAGTGAGAGGCCCGTGTACCGCAAAACAAAAAACAAAAAACAACAACAAAAAAAAGGTAAATAATTCAATAGCAGACTAATATTTAACAGCCAGTACAGAAATATAATGACTTAGTCATTTATACATTTTGCCAAATTTCTTTTTCCTAAGGAAAAGGAAACAAAATAAAGCAAGGGCATTTAGGTAATTGTAGTTTTCTACTGAAAAAGATTTGGTGTTTCAAGTTTAGTACCTTCTACTCAATTTTATATAGAGAAAAGTTTATTCCCAACTCCAGCTACCATTAAGAGTTGTGTGCAGAATATTTCTATTATTATTGATAGATATGAAATATCATCAACTATAATTAAGTAAATACTGCATTTCCTTAAAGCTCATCATTGATAATATATATTTGGATAGCTCAATTCATAAAACTTCATTATCTCTTATTTAGCAAAATAACTAAAAATCAACAACAGAAAAGAAGCTCATGCAATTGCTATAAGCCTACGCAATCGATACATCAAATAATTGTAATTGTAACAACTGCTCTGTTAGCTATACTCTCTGTAGAAACAGAACAAATAAACCTCATTTATTTCAAGTGATTTATCCAAGGCAGGAAGCAATAATATGTTAATTATAATATATATATATTCCGATGGGATACACTAGTCTCTTAAGAACTGATTGTTTGAAAGAGATGCCAACATTCAACCCTTTTAATACTATTATGTTGATACTGTTATAATTTTATTTTCCCCTCTACTTTTTCTTTTCACGATATGACAGAGAAGGGTTAATACAAATGCAGTGCTACCTGTGTGTTTATTTTTCTCTCTTTAACTTTTCTGTGTGTGTGTATGCCCACACACACTTGCATTGTCTTCAAGTTCATCTTTTGAGATGTGTTTATATTTATGATGAAATTTGAAGAAGGCTGGGAAAGTCCTTATGTCTCTAGGTATTTACGTCAACACGGTTTTAGTGTACTTGTTTTATTTCTATTGAGTTTTGTTTTTTAAGTTAAAAAAATGTAAGTAACCATGCTCGTGTTATCCTGAGATGTTCCAGTTTTTCTTTTTTTTTTAAATTACTAAATGTAAGGTGATGATAGCTAGGATATGCAAGAAGTGCATTTGAGGTGAGAAAGGGTGGGGAGTTAAAGGGGCAGAAACGGGTAAAGTTATAAAGCAGGAATAACTAGGGAAAAGAAAGAATTGTTTGCCATTCAGGGAGCGGTTGGGATGTTGACAATTTGTGCAGGATGTGACTGCACTTGAAGGCATAAAAATCAACACTGAGTATTTTGTAATAGGACCTGTATGCGGGGGCAAGGAGAGGTGGGGTGGAAGGAGGAAAAGGCAGCAGAGGATGGAAGGGAGGAAATAGTTTCACCTGCAACTTTAAAGAAAAGAAGGGGAGGAGACCTTCAAGATGGTGGAGGAGTAAGATGTGGAGATCACCTTCCTCCCCACAAAAACATCAGAAATACATCTACATGTGGAACAACTCCTACAGAACACCTACTGAACGCTGGCAGAAGACCTCAGACCTCCCAAAAGGCAAGAAACTTCCTACGTACCTGGAGAGGGCAAAAGAAAAAAGAATAAACAGAGACAAAAGAATAGGGATGGGACCTGCACCAGTGGGAGGGAGCTGTGAAGGAGGAAAGGTTTCCAGACACTAGGAGCACCTTTGTGGGCGGAGACTGCGGGTGGCGGAGGGGGGAAGCTTCGGAGCCGCAGAGGAGAGCGCAGCCACAGGGGTGCGGAGGGCAAAGAGGAGAGACTCCCGCACAGAGGATCGTTGCCGACCAGCACTCACCAGCCCGAGAGGCTTGTCTGCTCGCGCGAGGGGCGGGCGGGCCTGAGAGCTGAGGCTCCGGCTTCGGTCGGAGCGCCTGGAGAGGACTGGCGGCGTGAACACAGCCTGAAGGGGGCTAGTGCTGCACAGCTGGCCAGGACGGAGTCCGGGGAAAAGTCTGCAGCTGCCGAAGAGGCAAGAGACCATTGTAAACAAGCTCCAGAGAAGAGCTCGAGCTGCGGCTACCAGCGCGGACCCCAGAGGCAGGCATGAAACACTATGGCTGCTGCTGCCGCCACCAAGAAGCCTGTGTGCGAGCACAGGTCACATTCCACACCTCCCCTCCCGGGAGCCTGTGTAGCCTGCTACTGCCAGGGTCCCGTGATCCAGGGACAACTTCCCTGGGAGAACGCACGGCACACCTCAGGCTGGTGCAACGTTATGCTGGCGTCTGCTGCCGCAGGCTCGCCCCGCACTCCGTGCCCCTTCCTCCCCCAGGCCTGAGTGAGCCAGAGCCCCCCAATCAGCGGCTCCTTTAACCTGGTCCTGTCTGGGCGGGAAGAGATGCCTTCAGGCGACCTACACGCAGAGGCGGGGCCAAATCCAAAGCTGAACCCTGGGACCTGTGCGAACAAAGAAGAGAAAGGGAAATCCCTCTCAGCAGCTCAGGAGCAGCGGAGTAAATCTCCACAGTCAACTTGATGTACCCTGCATCTGTGGAATACCTGAATAGACAACGAGTCATCCCAAATTGAGGAGGTGGACTTTGGGAGCAACGATATATATATATTTTTCCCTTTTCTCTTTTTGTGTATATGTGTATGCTTCTTTGTGTAATTTTGACTGTATAGCTTTGCTTTTACCATTTGTCCTAGGGTTCTGTCTATTTCTTTGTTGTTGTCATTGCTTTTTGTTTGTTTTAGTATAGTTTTTAGCGCTTGTTATCATTGGTGGATTTGTTTTTAGGTTTGGTTGCTCTCCTTTTTCTTTCTTTGCTTTTTTAAATTATTTTTATTTTTAATAATTATTTTTTATTTTAATAACTTTATTTTATTTTTTCTTTCTCTCTTTCTTTTTTTCTCCCTTTTCTTCTGAGCCGTGTGACTAACAGGGTCTTGCTGCTCTGGCTGGGTGTCAGGACTGTGTCTCTGAGGTGGGAGAGCCGAGTTCAGGACATTGGTCCACCAGAGACCTCCCGGCTCCATGTAATATCAAATGGTGAAAGCTCTCCCAGAGATTATAAGAAAATTATAAGACACTGATGAAAGAAATGAAAGATGATACAAACAGGTGGAGAGATATACCGTGTTCTTGGAAGAATCAACATTGTGAAAATGACTATACTACCCAAAGCAATCTACAGATTCAATGCAATCCCTATCAAACTACCACTGGTATTTTTAACAGAACTAGAACAAAATATTTCACAATTTGCATGGAAACACAAAAGACCCCAAATAGCCAAAGCAATCTTGAGAAAGGAAAACTGAGGAATCCAGCTCCCTGACTTCAGACTATATGACAAAGCTACAGTAATCAAGACAGTAAGGTACTGGCACAAAAACAGAAATATAGATCAATGGAACAGGATAGAAAGCCCAGAGATAAACCCACGCACATATGGTCACCTTATCTTTGATAAAGGAGGCAAGAATATACAATGGAGAAGAGACAGCCTCTTCAATAAATGGTGCTGGGAAAACTAGACAGCTGCATGGAAAAGAATGAAATTAGAACACTTCCTAACACCATATACAAAAATAAACTCAAAATGGATTGAAGACCTAAATATAATGCCAGACACTATCAAAGTCTTAGAGGAAAACATAGGCAGAACACTCTATGACATAAGTCACAGCAAGATCCTTTTTGACCCACCTCCTAGAGAAATGGAAATAAATACAAAAATAAACAAATAGGAACTAATAAAACTTAAAAGCTTTTGCACAGCAAAGGAAACATAAACAAAACGAAAAGACAACCTCAGAATGGGAGAAAATATTTGCAAATGAAGCAACTGACAAAGGATTAATTTCCAAAATTTACAAGGACCTCATGCAGCTCAATATCAAAAGAACAACCCAGTCCAAAAATGGGCAGAAGACCTAAATAGACATTTCTCCATAGAAGATATACAGATTGCCAACAAACACATGAAAGGATGCTCAACATCACTAATCATTAGAGAAATGCAAATCAAAACCACAATGAGGTATCACCTCACACCAGTCAGAATGGCCATCATCAAAAAATCTACAAACAATAAATGCTGGAGAGGGTATGGGGGAAAGGGAGCCCTCTTGTACTGTTGGCGGGAATGTAAATTGATATAGCCACTATGGAGAAGTGTATGGAGGTTCCTTAAAAAACTAAAAATAGAACTACCATACAACCCAGCAATGCCACTATTGAGCATATTCCCTGAGAAAACCATAGTTCAAAAAGAGTCATATACCACAATGTTCATTGCAGTGTGATTTACAATAGCCAGGACATGGAAGCAACCTAAGTGTCCATCGACAGATGAATGGATAAAGAAGATGTGGCACATATATACAATGGAATATTACTCAGCCATAAAAGGAAACGAAATTGAGTTATTTGTAGTTAGGTGGATGGACCTAGAGACTGTCATACAGAGTGAAGTAAGTCAGAAAGAAAAAAACATATACTGTATGCTAACGTATATATAGAATCTGAAAAAAAAAATGGTTCTGAAGAACCTAGGGGCAGGACAGGAATAAATATGCAGATGTAGAGAATGGACTTGAGGACATGGGGAGGGGGAAGGGTAAGCTGGGAGGAAGTGAGAGAGTGGCATGGACTTATATATACTACCAAATGTAAAATAGCTAGTGGGAAGCAGCTGCATAGAACAGGGAGATCAGCTCGGTGCTTTGTGACCACCTGGAGGGGTGGTATAGGGAGGGTGGCAAGGAGATGCAAGAGGGAGAGAGATATGGGGATATATGTATATGTAGAGCTGATCCACTATTTTATAAAGCAGAAACTAACACACCATTGTAAAGCAATTATACTCCTATAAAGATGTTTAAAAAGAAAAAAGGAAGACATTTTTGGAAAATGCTTTTGGACTCTTATGTTTAAAATTTTAAGCCCCTGAGGTTGTTTTCCTTCTTGGATATGTTTTCTCTTAAATTTTTTAGTAGCATTTTAATGACTACTGACTATTTCCAATCCTGGCTTTAGAAACCAATTTCTTTGGCTCTATGCCATGCGTAAGGGATACCTAGGCTTCCTATGGCATTCAGAATTATTGGCTGTTTCCTTTTCTGAGTGGTTTATAATAAATTAATATTAATGCTTTTAGGTAAACCTTCTATCTTCTTCTCTATTGTCAGCTCCTTACCTCTTAGTTAAATTTGAAAATATGTATATATATATATATATGTTTCAAATGTTTTCTCTCTTACCAAATCATGGCTCTGTTTTCTTTCTTCATCTAGTTTTGAGTAGGAGTCAATATTGAAAGCAAGGAGTTGCTTTTACTTTGTGGCCAGCATTAAATTGTCACACAACTATCCAGTAGATTGATTTTGCAAGATTAATAGAATTCTTTAAAATGCTAAGATTATGTAGGTAATCAGCAAATTATGTCCATATATTCTTTAGTTTATACACTTGTCCTTAATTACTAAATTGAACATAAAAATATTAGTATGTTAGAGAAACTAGTAGGTCACTGAAGAGTAATGCCTGGGTAAAGGAATCAGTTTTAGAAAGCAACATATACATGTTGAACGTAATTTAAATATCTTTTGAAACATGTGTTGGATCAAGATACACATCTCTCAGAAGCATGTGACTTTGTCAGTCTCTTGTTTCCTTCGATAAACAGAATTATTATGCTTGTAATTGGCCAGGATACTCAAGCTTTGTTCCATGGTACCATATGTGTTTTTGAAAATACTACTTAAGTTCATAAAATGCATTTGCAATTTATAGCTATTTACTTTTAGAATTCCTTCCACTTACTTTTGTCTCTGTGGTTCCTCAGGAGAGTGGAGTATTTTTAAACAGCATTATTTCCACTGGGCTACAGCTGAAATACGATATTTGTTTCTTGTAGCATTGCTGATACTGCATATTTGGAATATTAAATAAATAGACTTTTCAAAAGACCTAATTAAATCATTACTCTTGGCTACACATTTTCAGACATTCACTAGAACTACTAATGCACCACATCAGCTGATTTTGAAAGTGAAAAAGATGGTTTATCGACATAGTCTGTTGCCTTTGCTTCTGTTCAGAAGAATTATCATAAGTTTAGGAGTATTAATTATTATAGTCATTTTGCAGACAGGACATTTCTCAATTTCAAACCATTTGTACAATAGCTTGAAATGTTTTTATATCTTGGCTTTCCCCTAGTTTCCAAATTCCATTTTAGTAGGTCAGAATTGAGTGTAGCTGTTTTTCCCTGGACTGTTTTACCAGAATAATCGAATTCCTTGTAAAATAGAACAAATGGTACAGAATGTGGTCAGATTAGAAGTCTAAAATTCTTATTGAATGTTTTTGTTAAACCATACAATTACAATAAATACATTAGATACTCTATGTACACCTGAATATACAAGATAAATGTGCATAGTACGTTAAACCCAGCTGTTCCATTACTAAATTAAAATGTTCTTTGAGGCATTCACGTTACTAAATTTTAAGATTAGCTTAGGGAATGCAGTACAAATATAGCAAATGCCACTAAATGTAAATTTTGAAAGAGTATTTTTGCCTTCAACTGTTAGAAATCATCCCCTTATGTGTTTGGTCACAAAGATAAAATATATTTAACCTGTGATGGAAAAGATGTATGGAAACTTCAGCTGCTGAAATTTCCCAGCATGTCAGCTTTATAGTCTAAACACCCTAAATTTATGTTCTTCCTAATATCTTCTGGAGAGTTCTTAGCCTGTATATTTTAATAAATACCTTGCTATAGCTTAATATGGTAAAAAAAGTATATTTGTTTTATGTGAGTATATTTAAATCAAAAAGCAATTTTTGAAGTTGACAATTCCAACACTACTTATACCTCAGTGTCAAGACTCAATACTACATATTAACAGGAAATCAGAGAATATTTTCCCTGGGATATATAGCAACTCTAATCAAATTTTTACTTAAATTATTTATTTGCAAACAACTTAGTCATCAAATACATTTAACTTGTTGTATTCCTTTTATAAGAAAATAATTAAAATAGGACTAAAAGTAACAACTAGCATTGTCATACGCTTAAAGCTTCTCAAGGATTTTTCTAGGTCCTTTACACATATGAGTGCCTTTAATCCTCAGAGCAGTCCTATGTGGCAGGTATTATTACCAACCCGATTGTCCAGGTAAGGAAACGTTGGCTCAAAGAGGTTAGGTAGTGGCCCAATGACACACAATTAATAAGTAGTAGAGCAAATATTCAAGCCCAAAACTATGACCCCAGAGCATCAGATCTCAGCCAGTACAGTGTATAATATTTAACTCAATATTTCAATTATAATATACATATAAGTAAACATATCTAAATCAAACTGCTCATAATTGCAACAATATATAGATAAGTTTATAAGAGATTTTTAAATACTGTAAAATTATCATCCCCCATCATCAAATCCAGATGGGTGCTTAATTTTTTTTTTATTAATCTTTATTTGAGTACAGTTGCTTTACAACGTTGTGTTAGTTTCTGCTGTACAGCAAAGTGAATCAGCTATATGTATACATATACCCCTTCTTTTTTGGATTTCCTTCCCATTTAGGTTACCACAGAGCACTGAGTTCCCTGAGCTACACAGTAGATTCTCATTAGAAAAATATGGAACACTTCACGAATTTGTGTGTCATCCTTGCGCAGGGGCCATGCTGATCTCCTCTGTATCATTCCAATTTTAGTATATGTGCTTCCGAAGCGAGCACTGGATGCTTTAATTTTAATTTCCCTTAATTTCTTTATTTTTGACACTGCTAAAATCTGTTCTTTCTTGAAACCTTCCCTTTAACCTCTGTGGCAGGCTGTCCTCTGGGTCTCCTAGGTCCTTCCCCCTCTTCTTCCCGTAGTCCCTGCCCCTTTTTCCCATTCTCTAAATGTAGTATTCAATCTTTATGCTGCTGTTCCTTTCTTGATCTATTCTAATTTAAATCCTCAACAAATCTTGTGGCCTCAACTGTGACCTACATATATCGACCTTCAGATAGTTTTATGAAACCCCTTTTCAAATCTCTGACCACACAACCATTTCTATGGTTATGACCATTGCCACATAACAATTTCTATGAAACTGTCCTTCAATTGCTTAACATACTATACATAAAATTATAAAATTTCACTGTATACTTTCTCCTGCATCAAAGCAGACCTTATCCAGAGATATCTTCAGCAAGAGGATTCTCCTAATTGACAGCCAAAGTAATTTGAAATTAATTTTTTTTCCTTCTGTTTCACTTTTACACCCATTGCCTGGAGTTGTTAAAAGAAAGAAATGAGACTGAGTGAAGTAAGTCAGACACAGAAAAAAAAAATATCATATTTTTTATATTTGGAAACTAAAAAAAGGGTACAAATGAACTTACTTACAAAACAGAAGTAGGGTCACAGATGTAGAAAACAAACTTATGGTTACCAGGGGATAAGGGCAGTGGGGAGGGATACACTGGGAGTTTTAGATTGACATACACACATTACTGTACATAAAATAGATAACTAATAAGAGCCTACTGTATAGCACAGGAAACTCTACTCAATATTCTGTAATGGCCTATATGAGAAAAGAATTTAAAAAAAGAGTGGATATATATATATATATATATATATATATATAACTGATTCACTTTACTGTACACCTGAAACTAACACAACATTGTAAATCAACTGCAATTTAAAAAAAAAAGAAAGAAATGAGAATATAGGGGAATGTTGAACAAATGAGAGATACTGTTACTGTTACTTCTATATCCAATAACCTATCAGATCTTAACTAATTTGTCCTGTGTATTATGTTTGTTACATAATAATTGAGAGTCTCATTTCTAGAGCAAGATAGCCAGGGTTCGTATTTCTTTGTCTCAGTTTCTTTATCTTCAAAATTGGGATAATAATAGTACTTACCCAACTGGATTACCTTTAAGTATCTAAACAATTAGTGCCCATGAACTGATGTGCTCAGAGCAGTGCTTAGCACTTAATAAACACTTAATAAATGTATTTTTCTCAACTTTTCCATTCCTTCTGCCAAATTCCTGGTTCATACCTCAGATTTTGAGTGCTACAGCTCTAAGATCTGAGAGAAAACAAGAATGGATTCCTGCTTTCATTTTACAGAACAGGGACTTAGAACCAGAAAATAATACAGATTGTATAGAGTTTCATCTTGAGGAAATAAAGCCCCAGTCTCTTGGGGCCAAACTTTATTCACTGTCTCCCTTCTCTGGCCTCTCTTCATTCTAGTCCATCCTACACTATTGAGAGCCTTAAAAGATTGTTTTCGATTAAAACAAGATTAGTGGTTTCTTGGCCATACAATTCAATGTGTGTTACAACTGAGATTCTCCAACATACACCCATAATCTAATACTTTAGCTTGATTTTTCTTCTTTTATTTTAGATTTAAACTCTCCACACTACCAAATTGGTCAAAATAATCCCTGTCTTTGGTTCTTACAGTGCTTATTGCAAGCCTCCATTTAGTGCTTGATTTGTTTAATACCTTTTCATGTTGAACCAGAAGGAGCATGAGCTCAGAGTCAGGCAGACTAGGGTTTGAAATCCACGCTCACACTTACAGTGAGACTCTGCATAAGTTACCTAGCATCTCGGAACCCTGTGTCTTCATTTGAGGAATAGTATCTCATGGAGCTGTGAATTGAAGCGAGATAATGCATACTTAGTGCTGTCACTAGGCCTGGCACAGAGCAAGCCTTTAGCAAACCTCTGGTTATGTGGTTAATAGTATTAGCATCATTCGTATTTTCCATGTGTATATTTTAAGAATTAAAAAACATATAAATACTGAAGGTTGAGATTTGTTGTGTTATTTAATGGAGTGAATGGTATATATAAATACTGAAGGTTGAGATTCATTGTGTTATATAAATACTGAAATATACATATAAATACTGAAGGTTGCGATTTGTTGTTATTTAATGGAGTGAATGGTGAAAGACTAGGTAATACACTACTCTGGCTTGTTACCTTTTGAAATCTTACAGTATCATGTGAAATTAAGCCCCAAAGCTTCACTTTGTCAAATACGTATTCAGCACAAGGAGTGGTACTCTTGGTGTTCTGTTTCTAGCAGTTCAGATACTCATCTTTTTTCCCTAGGGTGCAAATGCTCTTGTCACATACACAATCATTAGTGGAGCTGATGACAGTTTCCGAATTGACCCTGAATCTGGAGATCTGATAGCTACCAAGAGGTTGGACAGGGAACGCCGTTCCAAATATTCCTTGCTGGTTCGTGCAGATGACGGCCTTCAGTCCTCAGATATGAGAATAAATATCACTGTCAGCGATGTGAATGACCACACACCCAAGTTCTCCAGGCCTGTGTACTCTTTTGACATCCCAGAAGACACTACCCCAGGTAGGTGGCACGCCCATAAGTGTATTGGCAAGGATCACCTTTGACTACAATTATGGACTATGTTTTGGCTACTCTTAAATTGTGACTAGTTTTTACCATATGCTACCAAGTATAAATGCTGGATTTTGAAATATTTTAATTAACCATCTTCACTACAATTCCCAAACAAATTTCTAGACTTTTGAGAGCAAATGAAGGTAGCCAATCATCTGATTACTAATTACAGATATTTCTGTTTCTGAAAGTATTTGTGACATGCATTGTGGATTTTTCTGGCAACCATAGTTTTGATAGCATTTTTCCACTTTAAAAACGTCTGATGTTCACTTTGTTGTAAAGCGGAAACTAACACATCATTGTAAAGCAATTATACTCCAATAAAGATTAAAAAAAAAGTCTGATGTGAATATGTTGCTGTGCATAGAAAGAGCAAAGAAAAGCACATGAAAACCTGTCAATACTGGTTCTAACACTTACTAGCTGTGTGAACCAAGGCAGTGTATTCATTTCTCTTAGCTTCAGTTCATCCTGCTGTATATGGAAACGATTCCTGTTAGAATTAGGGTAAAACGTATATAAGTTTGCTAACATGGGGTTCGAGGATTAGCAGATGCTCAATAAATGTTAGTAAAATAGGAATCCTGAATTCCCACCTTGTCTATTTGAACATATTATGCTATGACTGTTGAATTTGAGTACCCAAAATCCATGTAATTGGTGTGGGTATGCTTCCTTCCCACTATTGGAAATTCTTATCTAAAACTGAAATTGAATTCTGAATTACATTTGGAGTGAGTTTGGAATAAGGCATATGTTTTAGAAACTCATTTGACAGAGGAGTGAAACATTTATAGAAGCCTACTTCTCACTACAGTCCCCAAGATGAGTTATGCATGTCCTTCAGGTAATTCCCATTACGTTTCTTTCTCGCCTTAATTCTAGCAATGGTCATGATACTGACCAGGGTTCATGGCCTTCCCCAATCAATAGAAATTGACTAGAGGCCAGACAAGAAATTCAGGCTAGGCTTTTTTGGGGCCCCTGCCCCAGCAGGAAGGAGCAAAAACAAGTAACAGGTTCCCTTGCTCGCTCAGCAAGCTGCTTCCTTATGTGGGGTCAGGGTAGGGGTGTGCCCAGGGGTCGGGACAGAGGGGTGGCTTAGGTGTTCTGCCCACCTATTTGTGGTGCTGAGTGCAGGGGGCATGCGCAGTACCCTGCTTTTGCTCCCAACACCCAGTTTTTGCTCCTGGCTCTTCAGAAGTGGCAGTTGGTTTTTTTGGTCTTTTTTTATCTCTTGGTCCAGAATTTGCCCCAACTGGGCATGCACACAGTTATTTTCAGTCCCATATAGTTTCTCTGTATTTGTTTTGCTTGAGGAGAGGTGTGTGCCGGTGTAAGCCCTGCAGCACTGCAGCAAATGGCCCCAGGTCCCAGCCTGTTTCGGTCATATGAGCTGTCAACTGGTATCCCCTCAGCATAAGTTTGTATCATTGCTTGGAATTCCCAGTTCCTGACACTAGCAATGGGCCCCAATATATGCTCATTGAATTCATCAATATGTTTATGGATTGGTAGTGCCAGGTAGAAAAATAATGTCCGAAGTAGTGTTCATTCCCCAGAACATTTACATTGCAACATAAGATCTACTGGATATCTAATACGCTATACATTTTGATACTATTTGGGAATGTTGGTATCGGGTGTTAATGTAGAAATCTACAGAATGTTGTGTTCATTATATTTTCATAGTACTTCTCTAGTTAAAATACTTTACTGTAGAAATAAAGTTTTTGATATCATAAGTGTTCTCTTAGCAATACCCTGTCCCATTAATTTTAGACTCTTATTTTTCTGATAGGTTCTTTGGTAGCAGCTATTTTAGCTACGGATGATGACTCTGGTGTGAATGGAGAAATTACATACATTGTAAATGAAGACGATGAAGATGGCACATTTTTCCTGAATCCAGTTACCGGAGTCTTTAATTTGACTCGAATATTAGATTATGAAGCACAGCAATATTATATTCTCACTGTCCGAGCTGAAGATGGTGGGGGACAATTTACTACCATTAGGGTTTATTTCAATATACTAGATGTAAATGATAACCCACCCATTTTCAGCTTGGATTCATACAGCACATCTTTAATGGAGAATCTACCTCTAGGATCTACTGTTCTTGTGTTTAATGTTACTGACGCGGATGATGGTATGTACTTTATTTTATATACTTAAACTTTATTAAAAAATATCGTCAGCTTCATTTCGTATTTCTTTACTGTGTGCAGCTGTCACAAAATTGCATTTTGTAAGTATAGGTCCAAAGTTGAGGAATAGATTATAATTTAACTATACAGGATGAAAAGATTAAGTATTTTGTTAGTTAATATCTTATTTATAACAGTTACACTGCATGCATTGTTATCATCTTATAAGCTTTTTAAACTTTATCTTTCTTTTTTTCTCCCTAACTGTATGACACTATTGCAGGTTAGCAATGTAGAAGTCATAAAACAGCTTTTTGGTAGGTTTATGTCAGATAAATAACTATTTGCTTACATATATTCTTTTAACATGAAAAGGATAAAATATGGATGCAAAAGGAAAACCAAAGTCTCAAAAAATACTTAGAATGCGTGATTAGTTTTATATTTCTTTTTTTTTTTTTTTTTGCGGTCTGCGGGCCTCTCACCACTGTGGCCTCTCCCGCTGTGGAGCGCAGGCTCAGCGGCCATGGCCCACGGGCCCAGCCGCTCCGCGGCATGTGGGATCTTCCCGGACCGGGGCACGAACCCGTGTCCCCTGCATCGGCAGGCGGACTCTCAACCACTGTGCCACCAGGGAAGCCCTAGTTTTATATTTCTGACTGAAAATTGCTCAGAGTATTTTAGCAAGCTTTCATGCTTTGTCTCAAAGGACAGTCTCAGATCTCTTTAATTTATGCTATATAATCCAGTTGAGATTTTACATTAAATCTAGACTTTACAATGTTTGATTTTTGCTTGATTTTTATTTATTTATTTGAAAAACTTTATTTTAAAATAGGACTCCCTTGGTCTTTCTTCTAAGACTAACTTGTATATACAAATACCAGATAATATAGGCTCAGAGATAACATTGTACAGATTATCAGCCTTTAACTAAACTGTTTGGAAAGTTAGTACCTTGTTTTCCCTTCCACTGGATGCAGCTAAATGTTCATTCAGTTGAGAAAACAAGGGACATTATTTTAAGAGGAAATGGGTCTCTAGCCCAAGGATATGCCTCGTGACATAGGCATATCAACCTTAATTTAGAATTTCCTGGTTCTTGCTGACTTAAATGATTTATGTAATCTCAGAGTACCATTCTATCTCAACATTCTGCTCTATACTTAGTTTCCTTTCAGGAGTGTCCAGAATTGCCACTTAGAAAGATATGAGAGGCAAAGAGCACAGTATTTTTAATTCATGAGAATGCTTTCTTTAGAATTCATTAAGTACATTTTGAAGTTTTCCCCTCTTATTTAAGCACAGTTAATATTGGACACATAAATATACCTAAAATAGAAGTGCCTATAATGTTAGTTCTAGAAATTGCTAATAATATTAGTAACAATAACCGACAATTGTCAAATACAGGTTGTCCCTTTGTATCTGCAGGGGATTGGTTCCAGGACCCCTACTGGTACCAAGATCCAAGATGCTCAAATCCTTTATGTAAAGTGGTGTAGTATTTGCATATAATCTATGCACATCCTCCCATATAGATTACTAGATTAGTTATAATACCTAATACAATATAAATGCTATGTAAATAGTTGCCAGTGCATGGAAAATTCAAGTTTTTCTTTTTGGAAATGTTTGGAATCTTTCTTTCCCAAATATTTTTGATCCATCGTGGTTGAATCTGTGGATGGGGAACCAGCAAATGTGATGGGCCACCTGTCCTTAGTATGTACCCAGTCCTGGCCTAAGAACATTGCTCAGTCTATTTCATGCACATCAGCCCAGCTCTGTAATTGTCTACCATTAGGCTTTATACACAACTGAGGTTAATCTTTATTTTGGATGTTGATTTCTCTATTATTATTGATATAAACTTAATTAATTTACCTGATCTCTGGATATGAACTTTTTTTATTGGTTCCAACTTTTCTGTAGTGAAGAATTATCTGCCAGGTTTCATTGTGACTTATTTATTAGGTATTAGAGAGAGTCCATTGTATCATAGGATTGTGTGCAGCTCTAAAGTAAATTTCGTTTATCCTCACACCTTGATTGCAGGGAACTGGGAAAATAGCAAATAAGACACTTTTTTGTGTGTGAAAGCTGCTGGAATAATGCATGTAAGCATATGCAGAGAAATGTGTTAACCATTGACTTCAAGTTACTTTTTATGGATTTTTTTTTGCCTTTAATTGTGTTAGGTAAAAGTTTCAAGCTACATTTTTCCATTGTTTTAGTTTAGAATACTTTTATCAGTGTAATTTCCTGTACTTTGACCTAAAATATAGGACACAGTTTCTAATCTCTCTGAATTACAGGGATCATGATAAGACTGTACAAGGGTAACCTTCTTTGTTTAAAACTGCCAACTCAGTTATACTAAATAGTTCTCAACATATTTCACAAACAATATTATTTGCTAATTAGACTTTTCTAATTAGCAAATTTATTAGCAAATTTGTTTTAATCTCTGATCAAGAGTTTTCAGATGAGAGAATATTGTCATCTTAAATGAAGACATTTTATATGGAAATAAGTTTAACATTTTCTGTTACTTATATCTAAATTCTCTAATTTTAACCTAAAATTTTAGATTACATACCATTTAATAAGAATAAAGCAAATATTTTACTGTGTTCACAAGATAAGTAACACATGTATTAATCTCAAGGCTTTCATGCATACAGTTAAGAAAGTATTATATTGAGGCAAAGTATTATAAAATGGAAGTTTCATGGAAATATCCTGGCTTTGATAATTATTACATTATCCTAGAAATAAATTCATAAACTCTTCAAAATATTGGGGAGTTGTAGAGTCATAAAGCAATTGTAATTATTGCTGAATAAATTTACTGATATATGCTTGGTACACAATGCAGATCATTTGACCTGTAAATGGGTTTCATATTCCAGTGACCTGATGACCTTGTTGGAACTGCTTCATAAAAGTGAATGCTATTTGCAAGAGTTCCATGTGTTACAGCTGTATGATAAGTTGACAAATACTAGTTCATCATAGAAATAATTAGACAACATTTATGGATTGTGAATAAATATACACATTTCATAGTAGAGCTACATACCTATAGTTATATGCTATATTTCCTGGAACTAAATTATTCTTAAGATTGAAATAAAAATCAACCAAAAAAAAAAAAAAAAACCCTAACACAACCACACACACACAAAAAAGCTGCCAGAAAGAAAGAGTCATGTAAATAAACTGCTTTCAGAACATTGAACACAAATGGTTAGAAATATGAACTTTTCTAAGCTTAAAAATCTGGTGCTATGAAAGCCCACTAAATTCAAGTCCCAACACATATGAATAAATTATAGAATACTAAAATAATATATTTAGTGATTCATGATTGGGATATTTGATGCAAGGAGCAGAGAGAGAAGAATGGCCTGAGCTCTCAATTTTTCAGGATAGTACAAAGGTTCAGGGAGAATTTTGAGTTTCAATATGTCTACATGTATTTTTTAGATGTAGAGCACATGCCCAGAGTCACTTAGACTTGACAGGAATGAAAAGTCCTTTTCTTTACAGTAAAGTCCATATAGATGGCTTCCATGGCCTGTAATTGCAACCGTAAGGTCTCAGTTCCTGAGATGAGAGCTGTTTCTTAGATGCTGCTGCAATATTTTGTGCAAAACTAGTTGTATTTCTATGTTTATTTTTTCAAAGATAATGATTGTTATCGTCAGTTCATTGTTAACGTTACCACCTGATACATTTTTCATTATGAATTTGAATATAAAACCAAATTTTTCTTTTTTCATAATTCTAGCTAAAGCTTAATATTTATTACTTCCACCATCCACCTACTCCACTAAAAGTTTTCCCTAAAAAGGAGGCTCTCCTGCTGTTTACAAGGCTATAAAATCTTGGTATCATGTTCTCTTTTTGCCTCTGCAAGTTAATTGTTTACTCCAGGAAGTAGCATACACAGTGGACCAAGGGTGTTCAGATCCTTGATTTAATTACTTGCATTCCAGTTGATTTATGTAGAAATGTTAGGCCATCACTTTGTAGCCATCTGTAATTTTGTAAGTATTTTAAATTTCTTTTGATCTTGGGCATGAAAGGTTTTATATGCTTACAAAGAAGTATATCTCTGCTTGTTGGTATTATTTTTATCCAGATGTCATCATAACTTTTTTTCTCAATAATAATTGTGTATGAATTTGTGCCTCAAAGAATAGGAATTAAATATTTACTGATGGAGTTAGCCATAGGAAAGGCAAAAAATTTCCTTAGAGAGTAATTCTATTTAAAAATATATCAAATATATATATATATATATAATATATATATATGGGTATATATATCTTTAAAATCAAATTGCTTTCTAAGTAATATATACATATATTGCACCAGTTGATGAAACTTTTTATCTTTGCATCAGTTGATAGAACTTTTCTTCCCCCAAACCTGTGGAATTTTAAGTCAAAGAGTTGAAGTAGGCTCTTGACCTTGTTCTATCCAGATCTTAAACTTCTCTTTATCTCCTGCTGGTGAATTGAGCTGTGGCCTCCGTTAGCTTTATTTATTCATATTTTTCCTGATCCTCAGACTCCTAAGTATTTGGAAGTTTATAACCTCTGCTTTGTTCTCTTGTGAATAGTCTTAAATAAACTACAAAGATTAAAAGCCACAACTCTTAAATGAGGAGAAAAATCCTACCTTTTCAAAGATCTACTCAATCCTTGTTTATCCTAGAAATTTTTGTGAATAAGCCAGTTCCCGAAAGTTATCTCCATAAATATTTTTCTCTGCATCAACATATTGACAAAAGACATTAGATAAGAGACTATTAAATCACAGGAAAATAATAATTCTAGCCTTTTTTTTTAAAATAGAGCAAGCAGACTTTACCTGGTAGAAAAAAAATCCTGTTACTCAACTAAACTTACCTTTATAAAGATTGTAATGAGTTTAAAGAAAAGGCAAAAGCAAACTCAAATATTCACAGAATCTTGAGAAAGAGTATTTTTCAAGAAATAAAAGAGGAAAAAGGTGATCCAATTGTTCTAGAAGACTTTTGGCAAAGAGTGGACATCTTTTCTGACACCTGAATAGTTAAAATTAACTTCAGAAATATAGGAGCCATTTGTAAGCAGTTTTTGTAACTCAACAGATTTTCCCTAGCAGAAGATCCCAGAGTACAGTATTTTTATTAAGGATGAGTTATCTAGATATACAATATGTTTCTTAGAAATTCTTATCCTATGGTTGCCCAACAACTTTATGATAAAATATAAAAGTACACATGACATTGTGCACCAGTGAAGAAAATGCTATTCTGGGGCAGAAAATATGATTTTTCTTTCTGTTTGCACTGCTTATCTGTTGTTTACCTTTAAATTATTTACTAAACTAATAGGTTGATCCATTCTTCATATCATCTTTGTTAGAAGAATCTCTGCAATCATTTTATGAAATAAGGATTTATATATAATTTTTTTTTACTTTTATTTTATATGGGACTATAGTTGATTACCAGTGTTGTATTAGTTTCAGGTGTACAGCAAAGTGATTCAGTTATACATATACATGTATCTATTCATTTTCAAATTCTTTTCCCATTTAGGTTGTTACATAATATTAAGCAGAGTTCCCTGTGCTATACAGCAGGAAAAATAGATAAAATATTATCTAAAAATAGCCCCCAAATAGTGTGAACCTTTATATTTGGAGCCTTTTACTGCTAATATTTCTTTCAAAAATTACTTTTAAAACACGGTACATACACATAATAAAATTTGAAAGAGAATTATTTTCTCAAAGGCCATTAGCCAGATGCTTAATAGGAATTAAAAAGTATTTATTGGTTCTGACAAGAAATGTAAAAGTAGACTTAAAGCATCCATGACTAATGCCATACATCAGAAAATTTTATTACCCTTCTCTGAAAATTGGTGTCGGCCTCAATAAATTACTAAAGTGATAAATGTTTGGCTAGTAGTATAGTGTGGCACTGTTAATGTTGAACTCTCAGGAATTATGTGACAGAAATAAGTAAATGTATAGAAAAATATCCGCTCTCTGGAATATTGTTTTCCTCTTTATTTTTGTAATTTAGCATTTCAACACCATGGTAAATAGCCCGCAGTATATAGATCATTTGTTCACCAGATTGTAAACATCTTTTCAGATCAGACGTTGACAAGGAAAGGATTATGGGTTATGTATTACTTATAAAGAAAATTAACTGTGGCTAAATCATCTGTAAGGTGTGTTTGGAGGCATCATATATCAAATGTGCAGTTTCATATCATGAAAATTTTGGTGCAGTTTAGTTTGCAATCAGCACATATTTCAGAAAATTTAATTTTTCCCTTCCATTTCAGGCATCAACTCCCAGTTGGCTTACAGCATTGCTTCTGGTGATAGCCTTGGGCAGTTTACAGTTGACAAGCATGGGATACTGAAAGTCCAGAAAGCTTTGGATCGGGAAAGTCAGTCCTTCTACAATCTGGTCGTTCAAGTGCACGACCTGCCACAGCTTCCAGCCTCCAGATTCACAAGCACTGCTCAAGTCTCCATTATTTTGTTGGATGTAAATGATAACCCACCAACATTTCTTTCCCCTAAATTGACATACATTCCAGAAAACACACCTATTGATACCATTGTTTTCAAAGCGCAAGCAACTGACCCAGACAGCGGCCCAAATAGCTATATTGAGTACAACCTACTGAACCCTTCGGGAAACAAGTTCAGTATTGGGACCATTGATGGAGAAGTGAGGCTCACTGGAGAACTGGATCGAGAAGAGGTTTCTAATTATACTCTAACAGTGGTGGCTACAGACAAAGGTCAACCATCTCTCTCTTCATCTACAGAGGTTGTAGTTATGGTACTTGACATCAACGATAATAACCCTGTTTTTGCACAGGCCGTGTATAAAGTGGAGATTGATGAAAATACACTCACTGGAACGGATATAATACAAGTATCCGCAGCAGATGGAGATGAAGGTACAAATGGACAGGTCCGCTACGGCATTATTGATGGTAATGCCAATCAGGAATTTCGGATCGACTCAGTCACAGGTGCAATCACTGTGGCTAAGCCCTTGGATAGAGAGAAGACCCCTACTTACTTTTTAACTGTTCAGGCCACAGATCGGGGCAGCACCCCCAGAACTGATACCTCCACTGTCAGTGTTGTTCTACTGGATATTAATGATTTTGTTCCCATATTTGAGCTATCTCCATATTCTGTAAATGTCCCTGAGAATTTGGGGACACTACCCAGAACAATTCTTCAGGTCAGTATATTTAAATAAAACAAATATTGTGTTCATTATAAGACTCTCATTTAATTAAAATGTACATGCTTCCCCCACTCTCTTTCTCTTTCTCATCCAAAAATGCTTACTTGCAGGTATAGCAAATCTTGAAAAGGACAGTTTTATGAAAATTATACCTAAGGACTTATTTATTTCCTTGTAGATTAAATATTGCATTTCAGTTATATTCTTTTGTGTTTACTCATGTTGCACATATTTATGCATTTGTGTATTTTTGAATTTTGTTTCACTATAACTAATATCTGCACACGGTAAGAAAATAAAATGATGTAAAAGTTTGAAAACTTACAAATGTTGTTCTCCCTTCCCTCTTTACAAATCCACTACTTGGATGAAACTACTGTTAAAATTTTTTGTGAAGCCTTCCAAAAATTCAATGTATGGCTTTTATGCCTAGTTTTGCACAAATAATGCATAGTACTCTGTACCATTTTAATTTTTTGCTTGAAACTTACAAACATGTCTTTGAAACCTTTTAATATTGGAACATATGGCTCTACCTCATTATTTTTAATGATACACTTTATTTCATGATATACATTTTGTTAGTTTTACTCGCATTCATGGTGTGTATTATGCTCTCCTATAGGTCGTGGCAAGAGATGACGATCAAGGTTCTAACAGCAAACTCTCGTATGTTCTATTTGGTGGTAATGAAGAGAGTGCTTTTACTCTCTCATCTAGTGGAGAGCTTCGAGTGACACAGAGTTTGGACCGTGAAACAAAGGAGCATTTTGTCTTGTTGATCACAGCTACAGATTCAGGTAAGTCTGTAATAATCTTGTTCAACTGTGAAGAATTTCTTCATAATATAAATAAATGGAGGTATTTTTGTCTACCATTAATTTAAATATTTGTTGAAATTTACTAATGCTTGGAACTCCAGTTGTATCTACATCATTTATAGAACATATATCACTTTATGAAATTTATATGTAAGTGGTAAGAGCTTAAGCACATTACAAGCAAAGCTCTATTCCTGTAAAGCAAAATGTGTCCTTGCCTGGAAGGATACCCCAGTACCTCTGGGGATGACTTGATGCTCTAACACTTGAGCTGCGGGGCATTGCAAATACTGGGTTGGCCAAAAAGTTCTTTTAGGTTTTTGCAGAACAAAACCCCAATGAACTTTTTGGCCAACCCAATACTTTAGCTTTGAAAACATCCAAATTGTTCTAACTGGTCATGGAGATAAGAGAGTGGGTCCAGAGTTTTACTTCATTAGTCCTTTAGGTTCTGCAAAATTGTAAGTAGCCATAATAAGCATTTGATGAAGCCTCACAGAGCTCCAAAGAGAGCAGTGAGAGCCCTGGGTTCTTACTGAGATAGCAGTGGAATGGACTACCATGGAGAGAAAGAAAAGCAGCATACATTAGCTTTTAGTGTTTAAAAGCTTTTAGTGTTTAGTAGCATAAAATACAATCTATTCAAAAAAGGAACGTTACTGTTTACCACTACATTATTTTGCATATATTGACTCTATTCATAAGTGTTGATCACTTCTAATCAAAAACTGAAACAACTAAAAATTTGTTAAAGAACCATTATGCCTTGAAGAAAGTAGGTATTGCTTAAATATTTTTTGAATGAATGAATGAATGGATGGATGAATGAACCATTGATCTACAAAAGTATTGGGGAATTATGAAACATTGTCTTTATGTAACACTCATTTATAAAAATTGTCACAACTTAGTATTTTAAGTATTGAGGAATTTAGTAATGTTGACGTATTTTAAAATTTTGTTGAAATTGTTTTAAGCCAAGGCAGATTTGTTTGAACCTCAAAGGACTGACATTTTTTGTATATGTATATTCATGTAAATATGTGGCTCCTGCTATAGAAGAACAATTCTGAATGTTCAAATGAGCTGTTTTTACTGTGGCTGAAACGTTTTTGATGAATATAATATATCAATTTTTTTTATATATAACCAGTTTCGAAGTATACAATTTCATGTTACCACTTCTCATTAAAAAAGGAGATTTTAAGATTGAGTAATAATAAATTTATGTTAAGTATTCAAATGATAGTGCCATTGCTTATTAATCAAGGTGGCTCTGTCTATATATTATTTGCCGTTTGCTTTTGGAAGTGTAATCATCTGAGACTATTATTTTATGAAAGAAAGAACTATTCTCTGTATTTTTTAATGGTTGTGAATGACCATATTACATTTCATGCAAACTATAAAATCCCAGAGAATGATGAACAGAATGTAGCATGGTAACCACATAAAACTTAAACAAGTTGATCTGAAACATGTTTCATTATATGTGTAGGCAGTGCTTCTTGGTCAGTACGTAAGCATTTTCATGTGAAAAATGCAGCCACTGCCACATTGTTCAAATCAATCCAGTATTGATTCAAATCAATCCAAGAGTCACCTGGAGGGAAGAGAGGATGAAATGGAGTAGAAACTGGTAGAGGGTCAGATATTTAGAACCAAGCTTTTATTACGAAAACACCCCAGTCTCAGCTCTCCTCTCCAGTTCCTGGATGTGTGCAGTCAATTCTAGGCAAGCACAAAAACAGCCTTTGTGGAGGTCAAGTGGGGGAGGAGAAACCAGAACCAGGAATCTGGTCGCTAAGGCATCAGTCACTATAAAACTTGCTGCACAAGATGGTGTGTCACAAGTAGGTCATCCCAGGATGAGGAGCAGATTGTGATTGTGAGAATGCAGTGCAGGGCAGGGCACAACCCACAGAAGTTCTCCATCAGAGGATTTGTACTTTGGAACATTCTAAAGTCAAAAGCCATGGTAGAGAAGGAATGTAATCATCTAGACAAGAGTGCCTGTTTTCAATCAAATCATTCTGAGAATTTAAAAATCTTTTTGTGTGCCTACAAAGCCAAGGGGCGATATTGTGAAGGGGAAGGGAATGCTTGTTTTTTTGACATTTGGCAATCTGAGTCATGCAGTCAGGTTTTACAGATATTAACCCATTTCTACACATTACTTTTCTTTATTATCTCAAAGACTTTGGCGCTTTTATTTCCACCTTACTTACAGTAAGCCCCACCTCACAGTGATTAAATAACTTGCCCAGGATTACACCTCCAAGAAGTAGAAGAGCAGGATTCAGACCCTGACATATCTGACTTCCAAGTTTAGTGTATATGAAGGCTTTAGTGTGGAGGTAAAGTAAATTTTGAAAAATCTATTCATTTTCAAAATTATTTTATTTGCAAAGTAAACCCAATACTATTCTATATAATATAATATAATGATAAAAGCTTTGAATATGAATTGATCTTGATTTGAATTCTGGTTCTGTCATAATTTTCTCCATGATTCAGGCAAAAAGTATCATCTCTGTCAATCTCAGTATCCTTCTCAGTAACATGGGGATAATAGTAATTATAAAATATTTTATTACAAGGTTTAATTGATACAACATATGTTAAATTGCTAAATATGCCTACCACATCACGTATATAATGATTTAAAAAAAATTGTGATCCATGCACTTTAAACATCTTAAAATTCTTAGAAATATTTGCCCTGTTCTTTACTACATAAGTATCTTATTAGAAAATATAATTGAATTGCTTTTAAAAAGCATTTTTAAACATTGCAGTTCATATTTTTACATTTTATACATTACTACATTAAAATTTTTTATTGAGGTATCAGATTTTTTTTCAAACTTCCAAAGAATGTATTTCATAGTAAGTGAATGCTTAACCATTTAAAAACTGTAGTTCAGCCAAATTATGGTTAAGGAAGCCTTTGTGGGCTAGCCAGCAAGCTTAACCACCACTTGTAATGCTGTTTCTCCATCAATATGACAGCACAAAAGGGACATTTCATTAGGAAAAATAGAAAGAATGAAAGAAAAAGAAAGAAGGAAGGGAGGGAGGGAGGAAGAAAGAGAAAGAAAACTTGAAATGATAGAGTTAAATATTCTCTTCTAATACTCATGGGTGAGTCAGCCTGTTGGGAGGAACTTTCGCAAGTAGGAGGTTCGATAGAGCCTTGGTCTAAGTGAGCAGACTGCACAAGAACCAAGTCCTGGTTCCAGGGAGCTGAACTGTGTGCATTCCTGATGCCATCGGTCTCGATCCTGGGGAAAATTGGGGGTCTAGAATTCTTAATATAAGGACAAATAATGCAAGTACAACTCTAATTTCTATGAAGGACTGTTGCCATTAAATGAAACATGTGAAGACCAAGTGTTTATATATTCTACCCAACATTGAGATAGGAGAGTTAGAGTTATAGAGAGTGAAAATTCATATCATCGGTAAAATGAAAGTATCTGGAAGTTTGTCATTCAGGCCTTTAAATATGGTGCTTAGGAGCGTGGTGGGAGACATAAATGAGATTCAGGGACACTGGTGCCTTGGTCACAGTATTTTGGCAGTCTTGGAAATTAGAGAATTGCTTGAATTTTGCCCCAAAGCACAGATTTTTATGAGTGCTTTTTGGGGGGCTGCCTTGAAATGGACTGGTGTTTATGAGGCCACAGGAGTATAAGTATTCAGTTAGGTGTCTGAAGGTCATTTCATACAGATCACATGTAAAGCAATCAGAAATTGTGAAGTAAGTTGACTAGATGCTTTTAAGATTATTAAAACTCATACGTGACCATAATTTTTTAGTCAATTCCTTTGTATACTTTTGGTATCATCGATATCCAGTTGTATGGAAGAATGCGAGAGTTTCAGATATCGGGCTTCAGAATCTGCAGTTTAATCCTATACTCCAGGAATGAAGTCTCTAACACAGGATTTAGAATACTTATTCCCTGCCATGATTTAAAAGTCAAATTGGTAGATGACATGAGAAAGTTCAGAAAAATATGGCAGCTTTTAGGTCCCAGATGCGATGTTATTCTCAAATTTGCAGTGTTCTAAGAACAAGGGAAATATCAGTGTTCTAAAGAAGGAAGAAATTTGACAGTTTTATCCCTTAGCTCACAAATCACTTTTGCTTTGCTCTTTTAAAATTCTTACCTGATGGCGGCCCAAAGATGGGTCAGCTTCGGCAATATGGCAGCGATTGAAGCCGCAGCTTACTTTTATCAGCAGATCTCTAAATCTTTGAATATTTTTGGAGAAAATACTAACATTCCACTATCATCGTATTTTTATTTACTGACTGCATGGCTATAGAGTAGGACATCTGGAAACTCTCTGACTACTCCTGTCTCCTGCTTAAAATGAGCTGCAACCACACTATCCTATGTGTGTGGGACCGACTGTTACAATGTTAAGTAACGATACTAGGACAGAGTATAATGATTCTACCTCATTATTTTTCCTATAGGATTTACTTACTAAAGATTAACTTAATGACTATAACTCAAAGGTGATAGTTTGTTTAACTGGTGTAATGAAAAGTATGGGTATTCTGCCTTCAGTCTGTATTACTCATTGTTACTTCTTCTAGAAATGTGTACCAAGTAGAAACTCCTAGGAGGTTGAGGCTTCACCTAGGTGTAGTCATGCAGGACCTGCAGAGAACCCAGCTCTCCGTGGTTCCTTCTAAGTGGGGAGCTGGCCCTAAAGCAGTTAATGTCCTTAACATGGTTTGGCATTCTGTTCCCAAGGACCCTTCCCTACAAAAGTTTTCCTTACCATTTTCTTGTAAGTGCAATAAATAAAAGAATATGTTTTAAATATAGTAAGTAGCAGGGAATTATCAGGGAACCCAGAGCAGTATACTTTCAAAAATCAATCCTAAGAATTAATTACAAAATGGAAGTATATCCTAAAGGTAAATACATAACTTTATAATTAAAAAGAGGCTCAAATCCCACCTCTGCCACTTTCTAGGTACATGACCTTGAAGAAGTTACCATTGTGTTCATATCTATAGAATGGAAACAGTAGTTCCTATGTGAAAAACATATTGGCAGGAATAAATATGGAAATGACTTATTTTAGCTATTAATATTAGTCAACATACTTTCTGGACATCTCAAGCTTAGTAAGGCCAAGTAAAATTTTTTGACTTCTGTCCACACTAATCTCCATAAATTGTTCTCTGTCCCTGATTTCACAGTTGCTAAAGATAAACCTTGTTATCACTCTTCATTCCTCTTTCTCTGTACTCCGCATTCAACAGGTCCATTGACAAGTAGACTCTGCCTCAAAAAATGTCCTGAATTTATCCACTTTTCTTCATTTCCACTACCACCACTTTAGTCTAAGCCAGGGCTAATGTGAGAGCTTCCTAATTGCATTTCTTCCCACAGTACTTTCTCCAACAAGCAACTAATGAACCTTAAAACCATAACTTAAATCGTCATGCCCTGTCGCTTACTTAGATGCAAGAGGGAAGAGATATGGGAACATATGTATATGTATAACTGATTCACTAACACACCATTGTAAAACAATTATACTCCAATAAAGATGTTAAAAAAAAAAACACAAAACCTTCAGTGATTTCCAAGAAGAAAAACTATATTTCTTACCATTGACCACATGGCATTAAATGACCTGACCTCTGTCCACCTATCTGACTCCTTCTGTCACCAACCCCTGGCTGCCTTTATCATGTGCCACCATTGGCCATTGTCACCTCCCGACTCTGTGTTCAGTATCTTCATGTTGGTTTGGCTGAAATTGGCCAATGCAGGAGTATTTACACCACAGAAGTCAGCAAACTTACAAATCAGGTGACTTGCTTCTGGAGAGCAGTTGCTAGACATTTGTTGCAAATGGCCAGTGCCAGTTAACCTGGCCCCTTTATAAATGCTAACCTTTTCCTGACCTTGGCCCTTTGCATTTGCACTTGTTTTCCATTCATGTCTTGGTCATTTTGTCATTACCTCTAGGTAAAATGTCAACTTCTCAGAGAGGACTTATCTGACTACCAACCTAGGGTCCCACTTCCCATCTCTCCAGTGTCTCTATCACTTTAGCTTGTTGTGATTTCTTCTTAACCCTAGTTGCTATCTAAAATTATATGTTCATATAGAATATAATGGATCTGCGTATGTATAGTTTGTTTACCCCATCAATAGCTGCCATCCTTCCAGTAGCATGTAAGCTTCCTAAGTCTTGTTCAAAACTGAATTCCCAGAAACACTCCGAACAGAACCTGTCACATAGCACTTGCTTGATAGCATTTATTGAATGAATGAATGACTTAATGTGTGAAAAGTGATGATAATTAGTTATCAATTAATCACCATCCTGTTATTTTAATATGTAACTATTATTTCATATTCATTTACCATACTTATATTTATTTTGTTATTGTGTATTTAATCGCTTGCAGATTTTTCAAAGGAACTACCAAAAGGAAAAGTGCCAATATTGTTTAACTCACGGCTGAAATTCCAGAAGTTTTTGCTACATGGGTTGTGGTCATTCAAATTGACCCCTGCTTTGAAAAGCAGTGCAAGTGTTTTAAGGCTGTGTAGTGTTTAGTGTGATGTGATAAATTGCAGTCATATGTAAGGACCCACTGAAGCATTTTATGGCTTTAATTCACTTTCAAATGCTTAAAATACTGCTTGAGCTATATTCTCATGACTCTCCCCTGAACCTTCTGGCTCTTATTCAATTCTGTTATCTTGTAGATGTTTCTAGGTAGGTCTTATCTCTACTTTGTGCTGTGCTGCCTACCATTTCTTAATCTGGTTCACTAACTCAAAATCTGCATAAACAGACACTGTGCTTTTGAAGCGTTTCAGCATTTGGCGATTCTCTTATATCTGGGCTTCCCAAAGCAAAAAGCAAAAAAGTGTGAGCCTTCCATATCTCCTAAATACCCAACACCTTTTTTTTTTTTCGGTACGCGGACCTCTCACTGTTGTGGCCTCTCCCGTTGTGGAGCACAGGCTCCGGGCCATGACTCACCGGCGTAGCCGCTCCGCGGCATGTGGGATCTTCCAGGACCGGGGCACGAACCCGTGTCCCCTGCATCGGCAGGCGGACTCTCAACCACTGCGCCACCAGGGAAGCCCCCACCCAACACCTTTTTAGCTACAATAAAATATATCCTATATGTGGTATTTGGCTTCACATAGCTTGATACTAAAGGCCTATACTAAAGGCCTTCACATTAATGTAATATGAAAACTTTTGCTTGATTTGAGTTTTGTTATGAAGATTTTGGTATTTAGACAAGCTATTCTAACAGATATGTATCTATATATGTAATTTTCCAGGTCTCTTAGAATTTTTTTTAACCTTTGATGATCTTCTGCCCTCACCAATAAATTCAGGGTCTGTGAGCCATTAAAATTTGCTAGTACTCTTGCAAGGAACTGAATTATATACAAGAAAGCAGTAAAACAAAATGATGTGACAATAAGGGGTTATTGCATTTGTAACACAGTGTGTAATATGGAAGGATTTTAAAATAGAACTAGAAATGAAAAAATTCTAAGCTAGAAAAATCTGACTTAAAATGATAATTTCATAGCCAGTAGACTTCTTGGAGATGAGCCAGTCCATTTCCTTTATTTTTGAGAAACAGAACTGAGGGCTGCGATAATTTGGCCGTTTGCCAGAGCTTTGCACACCCAGAGGGTGGCAGTGTCAGGAGCAACATCCAGGACTTCTGCCTTTCCACCGAGTTCTTGCTTACTTATACTGTATCCAAAAAATCAGGATCTTATGACTGTCTGCAAAACGTAGATTTCCAAAACCATGATTTTAAGAAAGCTTTTCTTCTTTGCATCTTCTATGCTATTCCTTGTACTCTAATGAACAAAACGTTCTACGGTTATTTTTCTTTTTCCAAGTACATAAATAAATGTTTCACAATATTTTAAGTGAAGTCAAATCAATTGGAATCAGTAATTTCAATAGTGATTGTTTGAAAATGAGCTTCAGTTTAGGCACTGTTCAAATTAAATTGCTAAGTAGGAGAAGATATAAAAAATTCATTAGACTTTACAGGTCGAAGATGATAATATTGCCAAATATCCCTGCCAGTTGTCATTTTGTATGTATTAAAACGAAGCTATGATGGTAATTTAATAGACCTTATGAGTGAATTATGATTAGAGTCAGTGAGACTCATATGCTTCTATGGGCTGTATTGATGTGTAAAAAGCATCTTGACAATGTTTTGTCAGAAAATATTTATGGAGCAGTCTCTCCCAGGTATTCTTCTAGGAACTGCAGATACAATGGTGGAAAACATGACAGTCTCTGTCTTCACAGAAGTTACATTCTAGTCAGAAAGATAGACAAAATATAATATGTAGGCCTACAGTTATATGAGATGCTATGAAGTTAAATGAAGCAGGTTAAGTGGCTAGCAAAATAGGAATTGGAGGTATTATTTTTGATAGCACAGTCAGGACAGTGAAAGGTGAAGAACTGGGTAAACTTGTAGATGAAACAGCCCGGAGGCAGAGATCAAGTTGGCTATATCTAAAGAAGAGCTAGAGGGTGTAGATGGCTGCACCAGAGTAAAAGAGAGGAAGAGTCTTGGAAGATGAGGTAGGCAGAGGCTGGATCATCTAAACTTTTTAGGCCAGGGTAAGGAGCTTTAATTTTATTCAAAGAGTGAGGCCAAGTCTCATTAAAGCTTTGGACAGGGGAGTGACAGGGGATTTTGGAGAGATCTGGCTTTGTGGAGAAGAGATCTGGTTTTGTGGCAGTGGTGAAGACAGCAGTGAGAATAGAGATGGTGATTTAAAGGCCATGACAGCAAATCCCTGAGAGTGTTTGAAATTAGAGACAGTGTGGAGGTGGTGTGAATGAGCTAATATTTTATCCATGTTGAAGGTTGAGCCAATAGGACTTGATGATGGAACTGGAGGTACAGGACATTAGGAAAAGAGACAAATCCATCATGAGTCCTAGAAAATTGGCCAGAGAAATTTGGGGATGTTAAAACAAAAGTTTTTTTTTTTTTCCTCCGTGCCACGTGGCGTGTGGGATCTTAGTTCCCTGGCAGCCAAGGATGGGACCCACGTCCCCTGCATTGGAAACACAGAGTCTTAACCACTGGGCGACCAGGGAAGTCCCACAAAAGTTTTTTAGGGTGGATTATCCTTAATTATTTTTTGGATATATTGTATTTTAGACATTATGAGATCTCCAGTGGAGATGTCAGGTAGATAGATATAAAAGCTTAGTTCCCAGAAAAGATGTTTGAGTAGAGATACAACTTGGGCAGTCAAACTTTAGAGGATATTCATCCTGTGCATGCTGAGTGCTTGTATATACCAGAGTTTTTATTATAGTATCTCATTTAATCTCATAACTGCCTTGTAAATTGGATTCCAATTTTAGGGATTAAAAGTAAAACAAAAACAAAACTGAGAAGGTTTGCAACTTGATTTAGGTCTGCAGCTGTTAATCAGTGGAAATAGGATTTGAAGCCACTAAACCTGATCAAGGAGACCATTTTTAAACCATTACTCAGTTTCCCACAGATTAGCTCATCTACCATATTATGTTTTATGTAAAACATGTTTAAAGAGTTTATTCTCTTTGGGTTAAATATTATTTTTATATTAAAAAGAGCACTGGTTTTTGCACCAAAGGAAAAAAAAAGGAAAGAAAGAAATTTTGGCTCTCTGCCATTAAGACAGCAAGTAAAATAAGAATATTCATGAATTCAAAATCAAAGGATTGCTGTTCTCATCAGATCAGGAAATGCATATCCAAGGGTTTTATAGAGTGCAAATCAAATGTTAAATATTATACTAAGAATATACAATATGTACAATATACACATACATGCACATACAATAAGTCAATTGGGCTGTATGTGTATTTGCATTTAATTTGGGGGTGGGAGATTAATCTGTGTACCAATTAAATACATTACCTTTATTTATCTGTTCTCAGTCTAATATACTAAAGGAATATAGAGATATTCTGGCTATAGATTTGGCCAAAAAGTCTGGTAATGCACTGTCTATGTGTTAGCATAATTAATAGGTCTGAGGGGAAAAGTTCAGTTATTAACATTCCTAATTAAAGGCATTTATCATCTGACTGAAAGAGGGAATAAACTTCATTCTTATGCAGGGATTGGAAATTACTTTTTGATGGAGGGGATACATGATGCTTTTGCAAAAGTTAATCCTAAAATCTAAAAGGGCTAATCACTATGCTTTATTTTCTTGGTGAGGATATGGTGACATTTAAATTAATACTATCTGTCACATTGTTCAGCTGAGAGGGTCACAGCATTGCAAATGTCTCTATAATCAAAAGAGAGGTCATAAATGTGGCATATCATATTTTAGATCTGAAGAGAGTTGTTTTTTAACTGTTCCAGGAAAATTGCATTTGTCAGTGTTATTTGTGGGAAGATGTTGAAGAAGAGCTTGGCTTGTCTGTTATGAAGAACATTTTTAATAATGAAAATTGCTTGAGAACTTTCCATAAGGCACCAATGATTTCATAAATCAGATTGTGCTAGGGTAATCTTCAATTACCAGAAATCACTTGCATTTCACTTAATTATATATTTAAGTTAAAGGAAGTTTTGGTTATTTCCATTGGAGTATTTGTCTTAGATGAGAATTTTGTTTCCAAGGTTGATAACTGGTTATTGTTTTACTTCCTCTTATTTCTAGTAAATTTTTGTATAAAATCTGTTAGCAACTAAGTATTATAAATCATTTATTTAAATAACTTACTTTAAATCAGCTACTCTTTAGTAGGAACAGTTCTTCCTACATAGAATTTCATTTGTATATTCATAAGATAAAAATACAAAAAGAAAGATGATCTAACTTCCAAAACTCCACTAAATAAGATCTAGAATTGCCATCATGTTGCATAGAATTAAAATTTGATAATTTCAGTCTACTTTTCATTTACTCAATTTAAGCAATAAATCTGAGTAGACAAAGGAAACCCAAGTTTGAAATGGAAACAAACAATTTGAAATATTAAAGAGAATGTTTATATTACCTAAAGGATAAATATTAAATATAATACAAAATAATGTCAGTTTATTATGAGGAAATTTTTTCTTTTCAAAAATCTTCTAAATTTTATCTTGTTACAACTTGATCTTATTTTGTGGCCTATTTTGATAATTATTCCATAATATATTAATTTGATATTTTCAGTAGGCAAGTAGGCAGGAAGCAGGTTGTATTTCAAATTTGGTGGTAGCCTCTCGTATTTCAGAGTTTCAACGTGTGTTGAGAGGTTGTCTTTTAAAATATTCTCCAAAAAGTAACTCCTCATGACATGCTTTGTGTGGGGGATATAATATTTAGTTTCCATTACATTTTATTACTTTATAAACTCTTTTTATAAATAGATCTTTATTGGAGTATAATTGCTTCACAATACTGTGTTAGTTTCTGTTGTACAACAAAGTGAATCAGCCATATGCATACATATATCGCCATAGCCTCTCCCTCTAGAGCCTCCCTCCCACCCTCCCTATCCCACCCCTCTAGGTGGTCACAAAGCACCGAGCTGATCCCCCTGTGCTATGCTGCTGTTTCCCACTAGCTATCTATTTTACATTCGGTAGTGTATATATGTCAATGCTACTATCACTTCGCCCCAGCTTTCCCCTCCCACCCCATATCCTCAAGTCCATTCTCTACATCTGAGGCTTTATTCCTGCCCTGCCATTAGGGCATTTTTTTTTTGATTCCATATATATGTGTTAGCATACGATATTTGTTTTTCTCGTTCTGACTTACTTCACTCTGTATGACAGACTCTAGGTCCAACCACCTCACTCCAAATAACTCAATTTCGTTTCTTTTTATGGCTGAGTAATATTCCATTGTATATATGTGCCACATCTTCTTCTCCATTCAGCTGTCGATGGACATTTAGGTTGGTTCCATGTCCTGGCTATTGTAAATAGTGCTGCAATGGACATTGTGGTACATGGCTCTTTTAGGATTATGGTTTTCTCAGGGTATAGGCCCAAATTTATATATTCATATAACATAAAATTTACCTTTTTTACCATTTTTCAATGTACAGTTCGGTGGCATTAAGTACATTTATATTGTGGGCCACTTTTCAGTCTCATTTTCATAACATCACTAAGTTCTTTCTTTAGTTTTACTTGTCGCCTCTATTTAGTATAGGAATTTATATTAAGGAAATACAGTGTTTTTGATAAAGATTACTGAGAAATGATTAAAAATAAAATGTTACCTAATGTGTATATACCTAATTTATATAAACGTATTTATAAAACTAATTAGCAGTAATATATTATAAAATGAAATTTTTAAGATAAAAGCTAATGGTCATATTTAAAATGTTATATACTTACTTGCTTCAAGTATTTTCTGGATTTAAATCTAACCACATAATTTAATGTTAATATTGAATGGCTTTCAATACATTTTCAGGGAATGGCTTACTTACTGTGAGAAATATGCATTTACTGCATGGGTAAAAAAAGAAGCTAATACTTTATTACAACAAACAAGCACCCAGTCGGGACCCTTTCACCAAATGTTTGATGTCAAGAACAAATCGGCTTTGTTGCAAAGCAACAGATTTCAGTTAAGCAAAAATACTATTTCGGCTGAATAGTCGTTCAAGTTTCAAGAAAGTATGTTTAATTTATAGGGTCTAACAAAAAATGTAAAATGTCTGCAGTTTGAACTTTAATTAGATGGTTAGGCTCATTCATTACACTTATTAAAGATGTATTTTCTGATAGAGAATTTGCCTGAAACATTTTCTTTTTAAAATCTTTTTTTTTAACATCTTTATTGGAGTAAAATTGCTTTACAATGGTGTGTTAGTTTCTGCTTTATAACAAAGTGAATCAGCTATACATATAGATATACCCCATATCTCCTCCCTCTTGCGTCTCCTTGCCACCCTCCCTATCCCACCCCTCTAGGTGGTCACAAAGCACCGAGCTAATATCCCTGTGATATGCGGCAGCTTCCGACTAGCTATCTATTTTACATTTGGTAGTATATATAAGTCCATGCCACTCTCTCACTTCGTCCCAACTTACCCTCCCCACCCCGTATCCTCAACTCCATTCTCTACATCTGTGGCTTTATTCCTGTCCTGCTCCTAAGTTCTTCAGAACCATCTTTCTTTCTTTCTTTTTTTTTGATGCCATATATATGTGTTAGCATACGGTATTTGTCTTTCTCTTTCTGACTTACTTCACTCTGTATGACAGACTCTAGGTCCATCCACCTCACTACAAATAAATCAATTTCATTTCTTTTTATGGCTGAGTAATATTCCATTGTATATATGTGCCACATCTTCTTTATCCATTCATCTGTTGATGGACACTTAGGTTGCTTCCATGTCCTGGATATTGTAAATAGAGCTGCAATGAACATTGTGGTACATGACTCTTTTTGAATTATGGTTTCCTCCGGGTATATGCCCAGTAGTTGGATTGCTGGGTCGTATGGTAGTTCGATTTTTAGTTTTTTAAGGAACCTCCATACTGTTCTCCATAGTGGCTATAACAATTTACATACCCACCAACAGTGCAAGAAGTTTCCCTTTTCTCCACATCCTCTCCAGCATTTATTGTTTCTAGATTTTTTGATGATGGCCATTCTGACCAGTGTGAGGTGACACCACATTGTGGTTTTGATTTGCATTTCTCTAATGATTAGTGATGTTGAGCATCCTTTCATGTGTTTGTTGGCAATCTGTATATCTTTTATGGAGAAATGTCTATTTAGGTCTTCTGTGCATTTTTGGATTACGTTGTTTGTTTTTTTGATATTGAGCTGCATGAGCTGCTTGTGAATTTTGAAGAATAATCCTTTGTCACTTGCTTCATTTGCAAAACTTTCTCCCATTCTGAGGGTTGTTTCTTTGTCTTGTTTATGGTTTCCTTTGCTATGAAAAAGGTTTTAAGTTTCATTAGTGCCCATTTGTTTGTTTTTGTTTTTATTTCCATTTCTCCAGGAGGTGAGTCAAAAAGGATCTTGCTGTGATTTATGTCAAAGAGTGTTCTGCCTATGTTTTCCCTCTAAGAGTTTTACAGTGTCTGACCTTACATTTAGGTCTTTAATCCATTTTGAGTTTATTTTTGTATATGGTGTTAGGGAGTGTTCTAATTTCATTCTTTTACATGCAGCTGTCCAGTTTTCCCAGCACCACTTATTGAATAGGCTGTCTTTTCTCCATGGTATATTCTTGCCTCCTTTATCAAAAATAAGCTGACCATATGTGCGTGGGCTTACTCTGGGCTTTCTATCCTGTTCCATTGATCTATATTTCTGTTTTTGTACTGTTTTGACAGTACCTTACTGCCTTGATTACTGTAGCTTTGTAGTATAGTCTGAAGTAAGGGAGCCTGATTCCTCCTGCTCCGTTTTTCTTTCTCAAGATTGCTTTGGCTGTTCGGGGTCTTTTTTGTTTCCATACAAGTTATGAAACTTTTTGTTCTAGTTTTGTGAAAAATGCCTTTGGTAGTTTGATAAGGATTGCACTGAATCTGTAGATTGCTTTGGGTAGTATAGTCATTTTCACAATGTTGATTCTTCCAATCCAAGAACATGGTATATCTATCCATCTCTTTGTATCATCTTTAATTTCTTTCATCAGCGTCTTATAGTTTTCTGCATACAGCTCTTTTGTCTCCTTAGGTAGGTTTATTCCTAGATAATTTATTCTTTTTGTTTCAATGCTAAATGGAAGTGTTTCCTTAATTTCTCTTTCACATTGTTCATCATTAATGTATAGGAAAGCAAGAGATTTGTGTGCATTAATTTTGTATCCTGCTACTTTACGAAATTCGTTGATTAGTTCTAGTAGTTTTCTGGTAGCATATTTAGGATTCTCTATGTATAGTATCATGTAATCTGCAAACAGTGACAGCTTTACTTCTTCTTCTCTGATTTGGATTCCTTTTTTTTTTCTTTTTTCTCTGATTGCTGTGGGTAAAACTTCCAAAGCTATGTTGAATAATAGTGGTGAGACTGGACAACCTTGTCTTGTTCCTGATGTTAGTGGAAATGGTTTCATTTTGTTCACCATTGAGAATGATGTTGACCTGGTTTTGTCATATATGACCTTTATTATGTTGAGGTAAGTTCCCTCTATGTCGACTTTCTGGAGAGTTTTTATCATAAATGGGTGTTGAATTTTTTCAAAACCTTTTTCTGCATCTATTGAGACGATCATATGGTTTTTATCCTTTAATTTGTTAATATGGTTTCTCACACTGATTGATTTGCATATATTGAAGAATTGTTGCATTCCTGGGATAAATCCCACTTGATCATCGTGTATGATCCATATAATGTGCTGTTGGATTCCGTTTGCTAGTATTTTGTTGAGGATTTTTGCATCTATGTTCATCAATGATATTGGCCTGTAGTTTTCTTTCTTTGTGACATCTTTGTCTGGTTTTGGTATGAGGTTGATTGTGGCCTCATAGAATGAGTTTGGGAGTGTTCCTCCCTCTGCTATATTTTGGAAGAGTTTGAGAAGGAGAGGTATTAGCTCTTCTCTAAATGTTTGATAGAATTTGCCTGTGAAGCCATCTGGTCCTGAGCTTTTGTTTGTTGAAAGATTTTTAATCACAGTCTCAATTTCAGTGCTTGTGATTCATCTGTTTACATTTTCTATTTCTTCCTGGTTCAGTCTCAGAAGGTTGTGCTTTTCTAAGAATTTGTCCATTTCTTCCAGGTTTTCCAATTTTTTGGCATATAGTTGCTTGTAGTAATCTCTCATGATCATTTGTATTTCTGTAGTGTCAGTTGTTACTTCTTTTTCATTTCTAATTCTATTGATTTGAGTCTTCTCTCTTTTTTTCTTGATGAGTCTGGCTAATGGTTTATCAATTTTGTTTATCTTCTCAAAGAACCAGCTTTTAGTTTTATTGATCTTTGCTTTCGTTTCCTTCATTTCTTTTTCATTTATTTCTGATCTGATCTTTATGATTTCATTCCTTCTGCTAACTTTGGGTGTTTTTGTTCTTCTTTCTCTAATTGCTTTAGGTGTAAGTTTAGGTTGTTTATTTGAAATGTTTCTTGTTTCTTGAGGTAGGATTGTATTGCTATAAACTTGCCTCTTAGAACTGCTTTTGCTGCATCCCATAGGTCTTGGGTTGTCGTGTTTTCATTGTAATTTGTTTCTAGATATTTTTTGATTTCCTCTTTGATTTCTTCAGTGATCTCTTGGTTATTAAGTAGTGTATTGTTTAGCCTCCATGTGTTTGTATTTTTTACAGATCTTTTCCTGTAATTGATATCTAGTCTCATAGCGTTGTGGTCGGAAAAGATACTTGATATGATTTCAATTTTCTTAAATTTACTAAAGCTTGATTTGTGACCCAAGATATGATCTATCCTGGAGAATGTTCCATGAGCACTTGAGAAGAAAGTGTATTCTGTTGTTTTGGGATGGTTGTCCTATAAATATCAAGTCCATCTTGTTTAGTGTATCATTTAAAGCTTGTGTTTCCTTATTTATTTTCATTTTGGATGATCTGTCCATTGGTTAAATTGGGGTGTTAAATTCCCCCATTATGACTGTGTTACTGTCAATTTCCCCTTTTATGGCTGTTAACATTTGCCTTATGTATTGAGATGTTCCTATGTTGGGTGCATAAATGTTTACAATTTTTGTATCTTCTTCTTGGATTGATCCCTTGATCATTATGTAGTGTCCTACTTTGTCTCTTGTAATAGTCTTTATTTTAAAGTGTATTTTGTCTGATATGAGAATTGCTACTCCAGCTTCCTTTTGATTTCCATTTGCCTGGAATATCTTTTTCCATCCCCTCACTTTCAGTCTGTATGTGTCCTTAAGTCTGAAGTGGCTCTCTTGTAGACAGCATATATACAGGTCTTGTTTTTGTATCCATTCAGCCAGTCTATGTCTCTTGGTTGGAACATTTAATCCATTTACATTGACGGTAATTATCAATATGTATGTTCCTATTACCATTTTCTTAATTGTTTTGGGTTTGTTATTGTAGGTCATTTCCTTCTCTTGTGTTTTCTGCCTAGAGAAGTTCCTTTAGCATTTTTTATAAAGCTGGTTTTGTGGTGGTGAATTCTCTTAGCTTTTGCTTGTCTGTAAATGTTTTAATTTCTCCATCGAATCTGAATGAGGTCCTTGCTGCGTAGGGTAATCTTGGTTGTAGGTTTTTCCCTTTCATCACTTTAAATATGTCCTGCCACTCCTTTCTGGCTTGTAGAATTTCTGCTGAAAGATCAGCTCTTAACCTTATGGGGATTACCTTGTATATTATTTGTTGCTTTTCCCTTGCTGCTTTTAATATTTTTCTTTGTATTTTATTTTTGATAGTTTGATTAATATGTGTCTTGGTGTGTTTCTCCTTGGATTTATCCTGTATGGGATTCTACGTTTCCTGGACTTGATTGACTATGTCCTTTCCCATATTAAGGAAAATTTCAACTCTAATCTCTTCATATATTATCTCAGTCCCTTTATTTTTCTCTTCTTCTTCTGGGACCTCTATGATTCGAATGTTGGTGCATTTAATGTTGGCCCAGACGTCTCTGAGACTGTCCTCAATTCTTTTCATTCTTTTTTTTTTAATTCTACTCTTCAGTAGTTATTTCCACTATTTTATCTTCCAGGTCACTTATCTGTTCTTCTGCCTCAGTTATTCTGCTATTGATTCCTTCCAGAGAATTTTTAATTTGAATTATTGTGTTGGTCATCATTGTTGGTTTGCTCTTTAGTTCTTCTAGGTCCTTGTTAAACATTTCTTGTATCTTCTCCATTCTTTTCCCAAGATTTGGATCATCTTTACTATCATTACTCTGAATTCTTTTTCAAGTAGACTGCCTATTTCCACTTCAGTTGTTTGGTCTGGTGGGTTTTTACCTTGCTCCTTCAACTGCTGTGTGTTTCTCTGTCTTCTCATTTTGCTTAGCTTACTGTGTTTGGGGTGTCCTTTTCACAGGCTGCAGGTTTGTAATTCCTGTTGTTTTTGGTGTCTGCCCCCAGTGGTTAAGGTTGGTTCAGTGGGTTGTGTAGGCTTCCTGGTGCAGGGGACTAGTGCCTGTGTTCTGGTGGATAAGGCTGGATCTTGTCTTTTTGGTGGGCAGGACCGTCTCTGTTGGTGTGTTCTGGAGTGTCTGTGACCTTATTATGATTTTAGGCAGCCTCTCTGCTAATGGGTGGGGTTGTGTTTCTATCTTGCTAGTTGTTTGGCATAGGGTGTCCAGCACTGTAGCTTGCTGGTCATTGAGTGGAGCTGGGTCTTACCATTGAGATGGTGATCTCTGGGAGACCTTTCGCTGTTTGATGTTACATGGAGCCTGGAAGTCTCTGGTGAACCAATGTCCTGAACTTGCCTCTCCCACCTCAGAGGCACAGGCCTAACACCTGGCCTGAGTACCATGACTCTGTGAGACACATGGCTCAGAAGAAAAGGGAGAAAGAAAGAAAGAAGAAAGAAAAAATAAAGTAAAATAAAATAAAATAAAGTTTTTGAAATAAAAAATAATTATTAAAAATAAAAAATATTAAAAAGTAATAAAGAAAAAGAAAGAAGGGAGTAACCAAGCCAAAAAAGAAATCTACCAATGATAACAAGCATTACAAACTATACAGAAAGAAAAAAAAAAAAGAACAAGAAACAAAAATGGACAGACAGAACCCTAGGACAAATGGTAAAAACAAAGCTATATAGACAAAATCTCACACAGAAGCATACACATACACACTCACAAAAAGAGAAAAAGGAAAAAAAAAAATCTATATATATAAAAAAGAAAGGAGGAAGAGAGCCACCAAATCAATAAACAAATCGACCAATGATAATAAACTCTAAATACTAAACGAAGATAAACATAAAACCAGAAACCAGTCAGTAGCATACAGTAAACCCCAAGTCTACAGTTGCTCACAAAATCCACCGCCTCTATTTTGGGATGATTTTTTGTCTATTCAGGTATTCCAGAGATGCAGGGTACATCAAGATGATTGTGGAGATTTAATCTGCTGCCCCTGAGGCTGCTGGGAGAGATTTCCTTTTCTGTTCTTTGTTCGCACAGCTCCCAGGGCTCAGCTTTGGATTTGGCCCCGCCTCTGTATGTAGGTCGCCAGAGGGCATCTCTTTCCCACCCAGACAGGACAGAGTTAATGTAGCAGCTGATTAGGGGCTCTGGCTCACTCAGGCCGGGGAGAGGGAGAGGTACGGTATGTGGGGCGAGCCTGCGGCTGCAGAGGCTGATGTAACATTGCTACAGCCTGAGCCACGCCAATTTTTCTCCTGGGGAAGTTGTCCCTGGATCACAGGACCCTGGCAGTGGTGGGCTCCGTAGGTTCCTAGGAGGGGAGGTGTGGATAGTGACTAGTGCTCGCACACAGGCTTCTCTGTGGCAGCAGCAGCAGACTTAGCGTCTCATGCCCATCTCTGGGGTCTGCGCTGATAACTGCAGCTCATGCCCATCTCTGGAGCTCGTTTAGGTGGTGCTCTGAATCTGCTCTCCTCGCACACCCTGAAACAATGGTCTCTTGCCTCCTAGGCAGTTCTAGACTTTTTCCCAGACTCCCTCCCATCTAGCTGTGGTGCACTAGCTCCCTTGAAGCTGTGTTCATGCAGCCAACCCCAGTCCTCTCCCTGGGAATTGACCTCCAAAGACCGAGCCTCAGCTCCCAGCCCCTGCCTGCCCCGGCGGTCAAGCAGACAAGCCTCTCGGGCTGATGAGTGCTGGTGGGCACTGATCCTCTGTGCGGGAATCTCTCCACTTTGCCCTCTGCACCCCTGTTGCTGCGCTCTCCTCCATGGCTCTGAAGCTTCCCCCCTGCCACCCCCGTCTCTGCCAGTGAAGGGGCTTTCTAGGGTGTGGAAACCTTTCCTCCTTCACAGCTCCCGCCCACTGGTGCAGGTCCCATCCCTATTCTTTTGTCTCTGTTTATTCTTTATTCTTTTGCCCTCCCCAGGTACGTGGGGAGTTTCTTGCCTTTTGGGAAGTCTGAGGTCTTCTGCCAGCATTCAGTAGGTGTTCTGTAGGAGTTGTTCCACATGTAGATGTATTTCTGGTGTATCTGTGGGGAGGAAGGTGATCTCTGCGTCTTACTCCTCCTCCATCTTGACGGTCTCCTCTTTTTAAAATCTTATTTTAAGTTTCCTTGAACTTTTTTTTTCTTTTTTTTTTTTTTTGCGGTACGCGGGCCTCTCACTGTTGTGGCCTCTCCCGTTGTGGAGCACAGGCTCCGGACGCACAAGCTCAGCGGCCATGGCTCACGGGCCCAGCCACTCCGCAGCATGTGGGATCTTCCTGGACCGGGGCACGAACCTGTGTCCCCTGCATTGGCAGGCTGACTCTCAACCACTGCGCCACCAGAGAAGCCCTATTTTGATATATTTGATCTTTTTAGGCCACTAGTGTTAAAAGGCAATACCAGTTTAATTATTTCCCAAATAAGAGTATAAAATATGACTCAGACGAGGCTTGGAACTTCCCAATTATAATGGACTATCAGAAGATTAAGCTGTGAACAGTCTGTGTGTGTGTGTGTGTGTGTGTGTGTGTGTGTGTATGTGTGTGTATGTGTTTGTGTGTGAGATGTGTTTTTGCACATTTTAAAAAGTGCTTTTCAGAACCATAGGTATGTTTTTCTATTTGCTCTAAAAATTTCAGAAGGTTCCTATCAATTTACCTATATTTATTTTATTTATATATATATATACATATATATACACACATTATGATGTATACAATACATATAATTTTCACAAAATTAAATTTAAAGTTCATTTTATCATCTGACCTCTGATTGTATTTCAGATGTCCACTGTACCCTCCTAACATCTACAACTATAAATTTCTGAGATCTTTTCCTTTTATTTCGTTTGTTTCTTCAACCCCTTTCACTGGCTCACTGTCTTCTACCAGCAGCCTGTGTCATTACATCCTCCCTCTTCTTTCTGTTTGCATCTGGTTCTCATAAATCAATTCCAGATGAAATCGAGTAATCTTGCCCTAGTACGCCACTACCTATATAATTCATCCTTATCAGATCTATCCAAGCTAAACATTGGCCCCTGGTATTCTGATTCTTCTCATGGGATTCAAGATTAATTGGGACCCTCTGTTATAAGTAGTAGACTATCTCCAAAACTTTGACCTTTGTCGACAGTCTTGTTCTCTGACCCTGGCCATAGGCTAAAACCTATATTCCCAGATGTATATTTCTAGAACTGTTCAGCTTTTTGAACTTTCAGCCATGTAGTCACTAGATCAGATTTCCATATATTGAGTCAAAGGAGAAGTTAATAAACATTGAGGAGAAGGTCTATTAGTATGCATTATGGTTTTATATAAAGATGAATTAAACAATTATTTCTGCTCTCAATTAGTTTGTAACTTAATAGAGAATATGGCAGAAGTACATTGATAAGAATAATAATATAGAGTAAAAATGTGCAATAAGAGTGGCATACTTTTATCTGAGCCTAATGAACTGAGAAAAGATATTTTTTTTAAGAGTTCAAAACTGATTTCCTTCTGCCACTATGGCTGAATGTAAATAAATTGCTCAAATTCTTTGGGTCTAAAGTTCTTTATTTAAAAAATTAAATAGTAATACTTACTTCATGAATCTGTATATTAAATGAGTAATACATATATAAGATAGTCATACATATATCTGTTATCAAATAAATGTTCAATAATAGGTATCTATAAATATATATGTGTATATGTATTTGCACATATGTTTTTCAATTTATATATAAATATGTGGGCTAAGTTTACACAGAATAATTAAGACTTGAGTTTTTGACATACTAATATCGAGACTCTGGAACCAGCAGAAAGTTCTGGACCAAAGATAAAGTAATAGTGAACATCATGCAGCACTTCACATGGGCTATAACCAAAAAGATGTGGGGAAACAGGAACATAAGCACCAGGACCAGTTTTTCACATAGTTAAGAGGAAGGGTTCAAAAACAAGCAAACAAACACAGAAAAGCAACAAGAACAACAACAAAAACAAGACTTCATCACTCCATTAGGAGACGAGGAAGCACTAAAGTCTGTGTGGGCCAAGGACTAGGGAACTTGTGTCCTTCATCTGAGAAGAGTGTGTAGAGATGAGGCTTACTCACTTGAAATCCAGGGGCATTGCTGCTTTTTGTCCCTTGATTTCATCTCCCTGCCTAAAGCTGAGAGGAAGGGCCTTGTGGAGCTCCTGCTATAGTGCATAAGTCTGAGGCTGGAGTGAGGTGTGCGATGGAAAACCCCACCCCCAAGAATGAATGAAAAATATTGGAGGCAGAGTTCGGAGTAAGTTAAATCTCAGTAAAAGACTTAGAAATGTAGAACGTTGTCTTTGTGAAGTTTCCTTGTAAAACTTTAAAAAAGTAAGTAAGACCTTCGTGCACATCCCCTGGGGCAACAAGAAAGCGAGGCCACTGTAGAGATTGTGTTTCACTCTATCAATTCTTGAAGAAAATAGGAAGAGAAGAACCCCAAGTGCTTTGAAAGTGGGCTGTGGCTGCTAAAAAGAAGAGAAAAGGGGACTCTGGGCATGGTTCTTGGCTTAAGAAGATGTCCCATGTGGATATGGGATTACCTATGGGGCCATTTCTCAAGTCAGGCCCATCTGTTGTCGCTGGTGTGCTTTTAAGATCTTGTGAAAAAATTATTCTCTGGTATGGAGATTGAACTTGCTGAATATTTTCCTGGGTAAACAATGTTTTGTTCTTTTTGCTTACTAATTCAGAAAACACATTAGCAACAATATTTATGTAGTTTATAGACAAGGAAAGAAATCACATGTTCCTGACCAAATGATTTAGTCATCATTTTATGAGGTTTTCCATATGTGTGTCATCAGACACTTTAGAATACCAAAGATGAAACCTTTGTTTGGCAGTACTGTGTTATTTCTTAACAAGTTTAAACACTGTTGATTAGAGAGCATATCAGACATATTCAGGTCTTCTTCAAACTCTCACTGTAAATTTTTAGATTTTGCATTTTTAAACTTTCAATTCAACGTCTTCCACAAAGCTGTGAAAGTTTTGAAAGCTAAGTATTTCATATACTTATAACTACAAAAAAATCATTAAAAGAAAAGAATGATTCCAAATCTTTTCCTGAATAATATTATCATAGGATTGACTTGAAAGTTTTGTGGAGGAACAAAAATCCTGAGAACTATGACACAGAAATCTGTAGGATTAAAAACGGACCTTTAAAAGGTCAATGTTCCATTTTTCTGTTTCTAAAACAAGTACAACAACAAAGAGTACTATAGAATACATTTTAACTATGTACCAGCCACTATCCTAAGCATGTTACATTCCCCTCAACACCTCTTTTGAGGTAGGTCCTATTTTCATTATTCCCATTTTGCATATAAGGAGACAGATTTAGTGAGTGGAGTACAATGTCAATAAAAGAGATAAAAGAGCCCTTCATGTCCTCTGGGACATTGATTTAGTTATCCCTTCTCTCAATTCATCAGATGTACAGCCTCCTTCCCATGATATCCCCTTCTGTCCACACAAAAGCACAGATATCCTCTAGTTATTTTTTTTAATGCAACCAGTGGGAGAAATACTAACATCATTCACATCATTAACTTCCATTTCATCCAACTGTATGTAATTAAACACATTCAAGAGCTTTAGGCCAAACATTGGCCAAAAAGAATACCCCAGAAAAATTGATTGTGGTTTTAACATGTGCTATGAAAAATTCAAAATTCATGACCAGACTGTTGTCTCCAAATGCTCCACAAACAACCTCGACAATAGCTAGAGTCCCTCACAGATGGACCTCTTTCTCTAGCTTGTGCCTCATGCTGTTCTCGGGGATCGGCTTGCCCAGGGTCCCAGAGCATCTCACTGAGCAGTACCTGTCCAGCTGCTAACACCTTACGGCTTTTTGCCAGTAGTCAACAGCTCCACATTCAAGTCAAATCCCAGCTCCATTCCCCACTAAGTCTGTGGCCCTAAAAATGTTGTTCAGCCTTTCTCTCAGTTTACTTATATATAAAATGGAGATAAGAGTTGTACTAACTTATGAAGATTAGACAATGCAAGTAAACTTCTTCAACCAGTACTTGAATACCTAAAGACTCAGTAAATATTTGCAATTATCATTATTAATATGTTGAGTGAGATTTAAAACGTATTATTTTAATGTGCTTCCTCCTTCAGTGTTTATAATACTTCCAGATCTATTCTGGGTGTGAAATGTTTGTGACATCAGCCTACCATTGTTTAAGTGACTAGTAAAAAGGCAATTACTAGTAAAAAGGCAATTACAGTATTTAAACATCTGTAGTCGATTGTACAAAAAAAGCAAAAAGTGAGAACTAGTTTTCTTTCCTTTAATGTAAAATCAAACACCTAAAAAGTAGGATTTCTGCAGTCATGAATTTAAAAATATGTTAATGTAAATGGAACGCTTAATATAAATTATGTCACGGAGAAGGATATATATGGCAACAAAGGTCAGCTTGCAGCCTAAATTTAATTGCATAGGTTTCCGGGAGGTATCATGCCTCATTACACTGCCCAGTTCAAGTGGTCTTACACATTTTTTATCTAACGTAGAATTTGAGCTTCCTTACATAGAGCACAAAAATACCAGATCACTAAAACCACTGCATTCCTTAATTTTCTAGTCTGTTGATTTTGGTTCCTATACATTTGAGCATAAAAGCTGATTGGTACTATGCCATCAGTAATAACAATCTAATAGGAAAAAGTTTGAATAGTAGTAAGGAAATACTAGCAAATCACTAGAATATTATTATGAAAAAATAATATTGGAAGGCTGTGAATCTCAACACCATCCTGATACTAAAGAGTTACTCCATAAACATTTTACAGAGAAACAAATGAGCGAGTGAATGAATGGCTTTATTTACAAAATGTTGAGTACTGGAAATAAGTAGAATTTAAACTTTGTTTAACAGGAGATAATTTTATGGGAGAAAGAATAGTATCTTAAACAGAAAGTAAGAGTATCCAGGGCTTTATTTTATTGTACATAAATACAGTTAAACAGACTTTCATTATTTCTATTTAGAGAAATTAAAGTTTGAAAACACAACTAAGGGCAGATGATTTGCCATTTACCTGTGGGACAACCCACAGAGTCTAACCAAATATGTCATCTGATCCTCACCACAAAGAGTCTGCTAACCTTGTGTAGTACAGACCGTGTACCCCAAGATTTTGTTAAACGCTAGGTTTTCACTATATGCTGATAACGGAACTGGAACAGGAAATAAAAATGAATTGTTTCACATTTAGCTTAAATATTAAATACATGCAATAAAAATGATTTCAAGTCAGCTCATTGACATAGTGTTATTTCCAGCAAGTGGAAGATTAGAGTTTTGATGTTAACTTGAAGCTTTCTTCTTTAAGATTTCTGCAAACAAATATTGGTTAGTACAGAAAAGGGGGTTTAAAGGCCTCAGAAGCCCAGTTGAATTTTGTTGACAATAGCATTGAGAGTCACATCTAGGAATACAGTTTTTAACTCTGCCTTGTCAGCTGGCCAGCTATTCCAGGCCCAGGGGTATTCTCCAAATCTGGCTTGAGCTATTTTACTGTAAGTGCCTCTTTTGTGGCATTTAAATGATATTGTTGTGTTCTGCATTGCTGAATCAGCACCTTTAAAATAGAATAAGAGGTTGACATATTCCTTTTGTGCAGTATCACTAGGAAAGAGCTGGAATACTAGTCCCTAAATAAAAATATTTTTTTCTTGTAACAACACTAAAAATCACTCGATCACTTGCCTATGTGTTCACAAATTTTACTTTGGGATGTCTTCTAAATTCTCTTCCATAGTTCTGTCTACAGCTAATTGTTAAGTTTGCTATTATTTTTATTATTTATGAACATTAAGACTTGATTTTCTTTTCCTTCTAGGATCCCCTGCTCTGACTGGAACTGGAACTATCAATGTCATAGTGGATGATGTCAATGACAATGTCCCCACTTTTGCCAGTAAAATGTATTTCACAACAATTCCTGAAGATGACCCAACGGGGACAGATGTTTTATTGGTAAATGCCTCAGATGCTGATGCTTCAACAAATGCAGTTATCAGGTACATATTACTTTGTAAATTTTAATTATTTTTCTCATTAAACATTAGTCTTTGGACTAAATGCACACAATGCTTCATTTTGCTGAAATTCTGTAGCATTAACTCATAGCCCAGTTGTGGTTATCTATTGCTGAATAACCAACTATGCCTAAAATTAGGATTAAAACAATAATGATTTTATGTATCATTCTAAAATTTTATCTTATTCATTTTATTTATATTTTTATTGTATCTCATTATTTTGTAGTTGAGGAATTAGGGCACAGGTCAGTGGGAGATTCTTCTGCTTCTTGTGGTTGACTAGTGTCACTTATGGTATTTACCTGGTGACTGTGTCCTAGAGGGTCCAAGATAGCGTCACTCGCATGCCTGGTGGCTTGGCAGGGATGGCTGGAACTTTAGGCTCAGCTGGACCCCTTCTCTGATCATGCGATCTCAGAGCTTCTCAGTGTGGTTCTTCAGCAGGGTAGTTGGACTTCTTTATATGGTAGAAGAACCTCTGGGTTACAGGGACCTCAGGTGAAAGCTGCTAATGCTCTTAAAGGCCAGGCCTTGAAACGGCGTAGAATCACTTCCATAATACTCTCTTTGTCAAAGCAGCCATGGCCAGCCAAGAGTCCCTGGGCTAAAACCCATCGGTGAAAAGTCTTCAAACGACTGTGCCATCCTATAGTCAGATATGATAAAAATTCATGCCATTTTTATCTTGCAAAAAACTATTATGTTCACTTTAAATTGACAAATATTACAACTTAAATGAAAAATATTTTCACAGAATAGTAAGTTGTTATGCCAACCTAAATCTTATTTACTCTGGCTTGATATGTTTTTAATGGAATATATATTTTGGATGTTAATCACTCCTTGCTATTCATGGAATCCTGGAGAAAATCCACTTTTTCCTCTGGTTAACAGAGCTTTTATGTATTAATGTTTATATTGACTATTTAAGTATTACATATTTAAGTCATTTACCCAACTACTGATGGACTCTCTAAAAGCACAACCTTTTATGTGTGATGTTAATTTTCCCATATGGTCTAACATGATCTTTTGCACAGCAGCTACCCCCAAAATATTTATTTCTATTCTTCTTTCTACCAGTTTGATCAAGTTATGCATTTTAATGGATGGAATACTTATTTTGAGTTAAACACTTTACGTAACTTTTAATATTTTCCCTTCTAGTAAACCAGCCTGCATTAATTACTAGCTTATCTAGTTTATATCTTTATCTAGTTTATATCTTTGTTTCCCAGACACCTATTCCAGAATTTAGTTGTTATAGAAATATATTCCTTTTTTTTCCCCAACTGACCAAATCTCCATTCAAAACCTCACTTTTAATTCTTTTCTGTCATAACATTGGAGAAAGTCACAAAACTGTATCAACAGGGTTGACATTCAAAGGCAAATCCCTTTCTCTGTGCTCCTAATCCCATCCCATTTGATTTCCCTCAAATCATTAATTCAACAGTTACTACATTTTGCTCTGGATCTTCAGGTAATCCTTCTTTCCTTGATCATACCTTTATCCCTATAGAAATGCTCAGAATATCTGGTATTGAGTTCTGGTTCCTTTATTTACTTACATGACTTAGGAAAGTCATTTTAGTGTCTCTAAGGCTCAGTGTATCCATCAGTAAAAGTGGAGTTAAGAATTGCTACTTTCGAAATTTGTGAGAATTAAATATATATTGACCAATTACTAGGTGCCAAGTATCATATATGGAATCAGTTAATATGTGCAAATGTCTCTAACACATTATTGGGACATGAAAGTCACTAAATTTATACTAGTTTTTTTTTCTTTTCATCACTCTAATATCTATTTTATTCCTAATATATTCTTCTACAACATAGTAGTGACTGGCACCTAAATAAATGCATTAAATGAATGATCCTAGTATTCTTTACAACTGCTGCTTTTCCTCACAGTTTTCACACCACATTTTTGAGAGGGTGGGTTACTGCCTCATAGTTTTCTCTGGCCATTTATTCTTGAAAATCTCTCAGTCTTTCTCCTCCATTGCTTTACCAAAAAAGACTATTCGAAGATTCTACTGAAATTTATCAAGTCCAGTGATTTCTGAGTCTTTATTTTCCTTTGCCTTTTGCAATATTTGCACCACAGGTCAGCCTTTCTTATTGACATTATTTTTTTCTCCTCAGTGTCTGTGTAAATGTTATTTCTTATTTCTCATCCTGCGTCTCTGACCACACCTTCTAATTTGCCTTCTGTATCCCCTCTTTCTAGCTCTCCAAAGAAATTTGGACCTTCGCCACAGCATTTTTTCTCAGTCCTTTTCTTTCCTTTCTTTATTTTCCCGCACGTGTGTGTATGTGTGCGTGTGTGTGTGTGTGTGTGTGTGTGTGTGAGAGAGAGAGAGAGAGAGAGAAAGAGTAAAAGAGAGAGAGAGTAGAGAATCATCCATTTCCATGGCTGCAGCCATGAGAAAAGTTACCCAGAAAACTAGACAGAAAACCTCTAAACCTATTGTATCAACACTGACTCCACCCTGGAGATTCCCACCCGTCTTTAAAACTCTCTAGGAGGCACTTCTACATAGAGGTAGAAGTCATAAGAACAACATATCAGAAACTAATAACCTTTTCTGTTTCTCATCTTGGTGTACTGCGCTCTTTTAATGACGTTGCCTTGCTTTCTTCATCCTCCCATTGATGGCTAACAGTCATTCTCTCCCCCTACGCTCACTCAGTGGACAAGTTTTCATGTTTCTTCTTTCCTAATGCCTCTGGCACTCATTCTTTTCTGTGCATCCCTCCTGCCAAGACCCTAGTTCAGTCCATAATTACATCATGCCTGGACTATTATAATAAAAATTAACTTACTTTCCTTACTCTGGTTTCTAATCCTTCCAATCTATATATTACATGATCCTGTATAATCTTGGAGCCCTTACGATGTCCCAGATACTTTGTTAAGTTCTGAGGAGTTAAGCACTGCAGTTCTAATAAGAACACTTTAATATAGAAGGTAATTTTGAAATATTACAATTACAGTACCTTGTAACAAGTATAGTTTAAACAGAATGTGTGGAAAGAACAGCATACTCAGTGATACCTGAGGAAATAAATATAAGCTTCAAGTAATTGATGAGTTTTGGAAAGACAGAGGAGTTGCTTATGGACAAACAAGGGATGAAAGGCATTCTAGGGAAAGACAATAACAGGTGCAAAGCCAAATCTATGCAAAAACACAGCATCAGAAAAACAAAGCTCTTCAGTATGGTTGGTGTGGGTTAGGAACGGGCCTTGTAAACCATAGGAGAAAATTCACATTTCTTTCTGTGTCTAGTAGGAGAAACAGCTGAAATGTTTTAAGATGGGCAATAACATGATTAGTTTATGTTTTATGATGATTCCTCTCTCAGTGTTGTAGAAAGTGATTTGGATAAAGCAAAGCCTGAGTCAGTGAATGAAAGGAAAATGGCAGTAACATGAAACAGCTAGCTCAGTGGCGTAGCTTTAACGATACTCCCCCCTCCTCAACATCTTTCAACTTCCAGTTTGCCTAGGGCATAATGCCCAGTCTGCATATTCCAGCCACTCCGTAAACAGTCACAGCATCTTTCCAAGCTTATTCTGTACAAATGTATAGCCAAACTTTCAGCCTCACTGGATCACTTTCTGCTCCTGGGAAAAGGACCTGTGCTTTTCCAAGCATTATGGCTCTGTTCAAATCCTTCTATATCCTAGACCAGGGTTCTGCAAACAGCAGCCTGCAAGCCAAATTCGACCCAGTGCCTAGTTTTGTAAATAAAGTGTTACTGAAAAATAGCTATGCCATTCATGTACGTATCGTCTGCAGCTGCTTTTGCATTAAAACAGCAAGTTGAGTGTTGCAACAGAGATCTGATGGCCTAAAGAGCTGAAAGTATTTACTAACTGGTTCTTTACAGAAAACTTTGTTGACTCCTAGCCTAAAATACCTTCATTCTCCCTTTACGATACTATTGTAAGGTGGGTAACCTCTTTAAGACTTAGCCTAAATTTACATTTCTCCAAGAAAGGCTTTTCTATCAAAAGTGATCTCTTTGTCTTCTGAATTCCCTAAACAATGCTTCTGAGCAATTTCATAGCACTTAAACATACTGCCTGGTTTTGTATTTACTTTTCCATGTGTCTTTCTTCCATCTAGGGTATAAGTTTGAGCACAGAATTTTTTTTACCTACTTATCCATGTCTCTATTAGTTCATCCATTTACCTAAAGATGGATTATAAGAGATTATATATAATAGATTATTATAATTATGTACGTATATATACTGTTATGTGTGTAAACCTAAACTTTGAATTCTTGTCACATACTAATTACTCTGCCAAGTGCTTTTCAAAAGAAATTACATTTGATGCTCAAAACTACCAAATGAAAGGAATACATATATGTATAATACTTTATAGATAGAGAAGACTTAGAAAGGCTAAGAAACTTTATGAATTTAAGTACTTGAATGAGATCAAAATTCATGTCCAAGGGAACTGTGTTCCAAAGTCCAGTTTCTAAACTATTACTAAATCACTGTATTCTAGCAGCCCACAGTGCAGTGCCTTATGACCATAGCAAATCTCAGGAAGAGGTAAAAAAAGTTTCAAAAAATCAAATGGGGATATTTCAGCTTTACAAATGCAACAACAGTTGATTTAGATTTTAGATAACAATGATCAGTTTATGCCAGTAATTTGAAACAGTAATTTCTTGAGTCAGAAAAAAAATTAACACCTTGTTGATTTGCATTGAACTAAATCGTTGTAAACTGATTCTACATCGACAAACCTGAGCAAGAGTCCCTTTTGGCCTTAGCAAGAGCTACAGTGTGCCTTGTCTCACCCACATCCCCCCAGGCTGTGTCCCACCTTCCATCTACTGTAGGAAAATGGAAAAAGTGCATGTTGAAGTCATAAAGACAGAAGTTCAAAGTCTCCATGTACCATTTATAGATTTCATGTTTCTCTGTGCAACTAGATTAGCCTCCCTTAGACTCAGATTCCTCATCGATAAAAAATGTAGTACAAAACCAAACTGTTAGGATTGTTCTGAGGCTTCAATGAGAGCGTATATAAAATGCCTTGTAGTCTGCTGGGCGCACCCTAAGAACACAGTAAGATGCTGCAAAGTTGTAAAGAACAGCGTAGGTGTTTAGCTGTTAAGAAGGTAGCACAAGACTTGATCTAAGTTCATAACCTTAAAAGAAATTAATGTGGACCAGAGAAGCAGGAGAGAGATGCATGAAAAGATGAGAAGTGAAACAAGACTCAAATAATACAAGTAGGGAAAACCTGGGCATGTGATCTCAGCAGTCCATCCATTTATATTGTCCCCTATGTTTCTTTTATCTCTTTCTTTTTGTAACTTACAAGAATAAATTTGATTGAAACTGGTATTATAGATATTGTGAGATATTAAAGAATATCTCATATTTAAAATACACTATTGATACACTTTTATTCTTTAATTTTTAAAACTAATAAATATATTACCTACTTTTAAACAGACAATCTTATGTGCAATAGCATAAAATAAAGAATAAGAATTTATAGTACAGAGCTCCTGTATGGATTAGTTAGTTCAACCTGGGCCAGAACTCACATCATTTGCCTTTCAACACGTTGTTCATTCTAACATACCATGGTCTTCTCACATACAAAGCATCCAAATCAAATTTACATACACTTTGCCTCCTTCTTATTTTTATTTGTAAATGCTTAAGGGAACAAATATTTGAGTGAACCCTGACCTTTGCTGCCATAAAGCTGTAAGAAAGCTTGTGGCACTATGAAGCACTTGTTGCAACCCCTATTAACTTATTTGGTCATTTCTACACCTACCGATAGAAGCAAAGTTTCCCAAAGTAAAGTCACGTAATTCTCATAATCCAGGTGTCTACAGACTTTCTCCAAAAGGTAAGGCAATATGATTATTTCATGAGTCCTGAATTTCTAACTTTGAGAAATCATTTACAAACCTGTGTTATTTTTATTTTGATAAAGGGAATAGATAGCTTCTACTGTGTAAGCATAGTAATTACACTTTGTAGAGTCATTTCTGGTCCAGGAAATATAGTCAGTGCTGTTCTCACTCCTGATCGTGGCATGTGGGTGTGTGAAAGGGTGTTCAAATCTGAGTGATACCAAGTACTTTATCAATATTAATATCATTTCTCAACCAAATTCCTTCTTTATTCTTTTTCTATTTAGCTCTCATTTTATAGAACCTCTATTTAAAAAAAAAGAAATAGCTCCCAACGGTTCATTATGTCTCGAAAAAGGATGAAGATGCTGAAATGTTTGTTTTAAATGATGAACTTCATAGGAGAAATGTGCACTGGCTGCACTGCAAGGTTTTTCTTGCTGTTTCTATTAGGCACTTGCTGTTGCTACGTTTTTACGGACACAAACCAAACTATAGAAACACCAGTTAGTTCCAACAAGGGCATTTCTTTGTTGGCATAAAGGAGAAAGCTTTGAAAGATGTCTATTATCTCGCTACCCTCCAACTTAAAAAATTATGGACCCCAGCCAGCTTCTGAACCTTCAAGCTTAGCTACTTCTTTCCTAGCTGACCTCTCAGGAATATATACAGACAGCTTTTTTCTTCAGAAAGAAGATAGAAGCTATTCTCAGTGGAAACTCCTCCCTGCTAACCAATCTGGTTAGCATCAAAATATCCATGAAGATGTCATACCTCTCCTTACAACAAGAAAGCAAAGCAGCATGACCATATGAGGAATAGCAAATGAGAGAATTAGTATCTAGGAATGTCTCTGTATAAATAATCAGTTCTTGAGTTGTTCTGGACAGTCAGTATGTGTCAAATACTTTGTTTGGTCTTTAAAGAAAAAGATCTTCCACTGACCTTTCTGGTGGTGCACAGCAGAAAAAATAATTTTTAGATTCATTTAACAGATGTTCATTTGTGATCCTGGCCACTGACCACAATATTAGAGCAAGGCCCTGATTTATGCTCTCAGGCTGGTTTATTTAAAACACAATAGTCTTCTGGGTATATTCTGGGGACTTGCATGATTTAAGAAACCCACAAACCTTGTGAGGACCTGCTTGAGGTCATGGGATATCTCACAATAAAGATTGTTAATGTGATGTTCACATAAAATTTGAACTCGCCATATCCTTTCGTTGTTGTGTGATCTTACTTGTAATGTTTTTCTTGACATTTCTGCCTCGGTCATTAAATTATAGTAAATAGATGTTGCAGCATTAAAACTGGAACAAATATGCCCACGTCTGCTCTCTGCTTTAGTTATAGGATCATTGGTGGAAATTCTCAGTTCACCATCAACCCATCCACAGGACAAATCATCACCAGCGCGTTGCTAGACAGGGAAACAAAAGAGAATTATACTTTAGTGGTTGTCGCATGTGATGCTGGATCCCCGGAGCCTCTTTCCAGTTCCACCAGTGTGCTCGTCACGGTGACTGACGTCAACGACAACCCACCAAGGTTTCAGCATCACCCGTATGTCACACATATCCCATCCCCTACTCTTCCAGGTAACCAAACCAACTCGGAGGTCTCATAGATGAATAAAAACTATACATTGGACACTTTCTATAATTACATTGCTGTTATTTTTACGTGTATATTTCTGATATAGCCAAAGTTGGCAAATCCTCTAAAAGTCAACTCTTGCCTAAATAAATTGAAGGAACATCGAATCTTGCAAATTAATTCTTTCTTCCCAGACTAATTGTATTTAAGGTTTTATAATTGCCACACCTTTCCTAGTGCTGTTTCTTAATTTTACTTGAATATTGTTAAAGATTAGAATAGATTTCAATCTGTAGTCAAGGAGGGTTCTGTCCTGAGATGTAATTTGTGTGTTCTTTGATAGGAGGGACATTATCTCTTTTTCCATGCCATATCCAAGCACCTGAAACATTATCTGGAAAGTAATAGGCCTTCAACTGTATTTCTTAGTAGAAACTGAATATTTTATTCAATCTTCATAGATAGATAAGTTTTCAAAAGGTTTAATGAAGGAATCCTTCTAGTTAATTATTACTGTAAATATTTTACTCTAGTTTTGATGAGTGAAGTTTTTCTTCCATTAGTATGACTATGAAGCCGTTCATGAACGACTTTCGTATTGACAATATGTATTTAGCTTTCTGCATCTCTTTTAAATTTAGTTTGGTTTTGTTTGTTTCTTTGCAAGGAATGGCCTACTCTCAGGCACTACACAAATCATCTGCCATTGGTAATTTTTGAAATGAATTTTGAAACGGAAAATATACACATAAAAGCCATAATTAATTTTCCTTGCTTTAAGATATTTTTAATTAGAAAAACAAAAAAACGGATGCAGGATTTCTCCTCTAGTGATCTTTGATCTTCTATTCACTTGAGAAGGTCTAATTGATACCAATTGCAAGTATAAAATCCATAAATTATTGTGCCAAATTTCTATCAAAAGGAAATGTCAATAGTGAGGTCATAAATCCCTGATGACGGCCTTCAGCTGAAATGATGCTGGCAGGCATGATTCTAATCACACCCGATGTGTGGTGATGCAATATAACATCTCCTGTACAAAGTGAGTAAGGCTTAAGCATTTTTTTCCTCATTAGACATGATATAATTAATCAGAATCACTGGCCTTTTTTAAATTAGAGACTTTTCACTTGTGTCACAAACTCTTCTGTTACGGGTAGGAGTGCAGGTTTGGGAAAGGTTTCTGAATAAGTTCATCGAAAACACGTCCTTATGGCAGCTTTTCAGCTCTGTCCAATTGGCCCTCATCCCAAGCATTGACTTTTGGAATCCAAATTGAGTCCATTCTTCCTCAGTTCTTATTTCTTACTACTTTATCATTGTTTATATATGTGTGTGTGTGTGTGTGTGTACTTTATAATTGTTCATATATGTGTGTGTGTGTGTAATTTATAATTGTTCATATATATATATATATATGCACGCATACATATATACACTTCATCTCCATATGAGAATAGTTCACAGATAAGAGAATTTTGCTATAAAAGAGTGGGTATAAGGAATCAACAGTAATTTTTTAAACATATTATTTTTGTTGACATGATTACATAAAAGGTAATTCAATAATATTTTAAGACATAATAGGGCAATTATTCTTCCCCCCCATTGGGCATAAACATAGTTCTTAGCAGAACTCCTGTATTATCGTGTTTGTTGGAAGTTCTGTTATGTACAGATTTTTCTCCTAGGAACTATAATTCGGAAGGATTAGCCGTTGCCCTTCCCTGTGCTTCTCGCAAAGGCATACTGAAAATTATTAAATTCACTAGACTGCATGTGTTTTAGGTAGATAATTGCAGGTCAGTTCCTGAAGACTATTGTTAGATTTGACTGGGGAACTTCAGAGACAATATAAGAGGTACTGTTCTCCACTAGTAATCATGGGGAAATAAAGTTATGTCAGGTAGCAATATAGTGTTTTATATATAGTTTTAATATAGTGTTTTAACTTACTATCAAATGTTTTATTGGGGTTCCATGAGATGATAACTGCACACTCCCTCTTTTATAGGTTCCTTCGTCTTTGCGGTTACTGTCACAGATGCTGATTTTGGACCCAATGCTGAACTACATTATTCTCTTTCGGGTAGAAACTCTGAAAAATTTCACATTGACCCACTGAGAGGAGCTATTATGGCAGCCAGACCACTAAATGGTACTTCAGAAGTGACATTTTCTGTGCACGTAAAAGACGGTGGCTCATTTCCAAAGACAGATTCTACAACAGTGACTGTTCGATTTGTGAACAAAGCAGATTTCCCTAAAGTCAGAGCTAAAGAACAAACTTTTGTGTTTCCTGAAGACCAACCAGTAGGCACTCTTGTCACTACCATAACAGGGTCCTCCTTGAGAGGAGAACCTCTGTCCTATTATATTGCAAGTGGGAATCTTGGCAACACATTTCAGACTGATCAGTTATCAGGGCAGGTGTCCATTAGTCAACCTCTGGATTTTGAAAAGATACAAAAATATGTTGTATGGATAGAAGCCAGAGATGGAGGTTTCCCTCCTTTCTCCTCTTATGAGAAACTTGACATAACAGTATTAGATGTCAATGATAATTCCCCAGTTTTTAAGGAAGATCCATTTGTATCTGAAATACTGGAAAACCTTTCTCCTCGAAAAATACTTACTGTTTCTGCAGTGGACAAGGATAGTGGACCCAATGGACAGTTAGACTATGAAATTGTTAATGGCAACAGAGAACATAGTTTCAGTATCAATCATGCTACTGGTGAAATTAGCAGCATTCGACCTTTAGACCGGGAAAAAATATCTCAGTACGTGCTTACCATAAAGTCCTCAGACAGAGGCTCCCCTTCTCAGAGCACCTCAGTAAAAGTCATCATTAACATTTTAGATGAAAATGATAATGCCCCTAGGTTTTCGCAAATATTCAGTGCCCATGTTCCCGAAAATTCCCCATTAGGGTACACAGTTACACGTGTCACAACTTCTGATGAAGACATTGGTGTAAATGCAGTTAGTAGATATTCTATAATGGACACAAGTCTTCCGTTTACGATTAATCCCAGCACTGGGGATATTGTAATTAGTAGACCTTTAAATAGAGAAGACACAGACCGTTACAGAATCCGAGTTTCTGCCCACGATTCTGGGTGGACTGTAAGTACAGATGTCACAATATTTGTGACAGATGTCAATGACAATGCCCCAAGATTTAGCAGACCATCCTATTACTTAGATTTTCCTGAACTTACTGAAATCGGCTCCAGAGTGACTCAGGTATCTGCAACAGACCCTGATGAGGGATCAAACGGACAAGTGTTTTATTTTATAAAATCTCAGTCAGAGTACTTCAGGATTAATGCCACCACAGGAGAGATTTTCAATAAACAGGTCTTAATATACCAGAACGTCAGTGGCTTCAGTAACGTGAACATCAACAGACATAGCTTTATAGTGACATCTTCAGATCGAGGTAATCCTGCATTACTTAGTGAGACAACAGTTACCATCAACACGGTGGACAGTAATGACAACGCACCACAATTTCTTAAAACTGCATATTTTACTCCAGTCACCAAACATGTTAAAATCGGTACAAAGTTAATCAAAGTTACTGCAGTAGATGAGAAAGATTTTGGATTGAATTCTGAAGTGGAGTATTTCATTTCGAATGAAAATCATTTGGGAAAATTTAAGTTAGACAATAATACAGGGTGGATTTCAGTAGCAGCTCCCCTGATATCTGACTTGAATCAAAACTTTTTGATCACTGTCACCGCAAAGGATAAGGGAAACCCTCCGCTTTCATCCCAAGCAACTGTTCAAATAATTGTCACTGAGGAAAACTACCACACACCTGAATTCTCTCAAAGCCACATGAGTGCAACCATCCCTGAAAGCCATAGTATTGGGGCCATTGTCAGAACCGTTTCTGCAAGAGATAGAGACACGGCTATGAATGGCTTGATTAAGTACAGTATTTCCTCAGGAAATGAAGAAGGCATCTTTGCAATCAATTCCTCCACAGGTGTATTAACACTAGCCAAAGCTCTTGATTATGAGCTGTGCCAGAAACATGAAATGACTATTAGTGCTACAGATGGCGGCTGGGTTGCAAGGACTGGTTACTGCAGTGTGACTGTAGATGTGATTGATGTGAATGACAATTCTCCAGTGTTCCTCCCTGATGAATATTTCCCCACTGTTTTGGAAAATGCCCCCAGTGGGACGACAGTTATCCACCTAAATGCAACGGATGCCGACTCTGGAACCAATGCTGTGACTGCATATACTATACAGTCATCTGACAGTGACCTCTTTGTCATTGACCCCAACACAGGAGTCATCACCACTCAAGGCTTCTTGGATTTTGAAACCAAGCAGAGCTACCACCTTACTGTGAAAGCTTTCAATGTCCCCGATGAAGAAAGGTGCAGTTTTGCCACTGTTAATATACAGTTAAAAGGGACAAATGAATATGTGCCTCGTTTTGTTTCCAAACTTTACTATTTTGAAATCTCAGAAGCAGCTCCTAAAGGTACTATTGTTGGAGAAGTGTTTGCCAGTGACCGTGATTTGGGCACCGATGGGGAAGTGCATTATTTGATTTTTGGTAACAGTAGAAAGAAGGGTTTCCAGATCAACAAGAAGACTGGACAAATTTATGTTTCTGGACTTCTTGATAGAGAAAAAGAAGAAAGGGTATCTTTGAAGGTAGTGGCCAAGAATTTTGGCAGCATTAGGGGTGCAGACATCGATGAGGTCACTGTAAATGTCACTGTGCTTGATGCCAATGACCCACCCGTTTTTAGTCTAAACATCTACAGTGTTCAGATCAGTGAAGGGGTCCCAACGGGAACTCATGTGACCTTTGTCAGTGCCTTCGACTCAGACTCTGTTCCCAGCTGGAGTAGGTTTTCCTATTTTATTGGATCAGGGAATGAAAATGGTGCCTTTTCCATTAATCCACAGACAGGACAGATCACCGTTACTGCAGAATTAGATCGAGAAACCCTACCCATCTATAATCTCACGGTTTTAGCTGTGGATTCAGGGACCCCCTCAGCTACAGGAAGTGCCTCCTTATTAGTCACTCTGGAAGATATAAATGATAATGGGCCTATGCTGACCATCAGTGAGGGAGAAGTTATGGAAAACAAACGCCCAGGAACTCTGGTGATGACCCTTCAGTCCACGGATCCTGACCTCCCTCCAAATCAAGGCCCCTTTACCTATTACTTGCTGAGCACGGGTCCTGCCACCAGCTATTTTAGTCTGAACACTGCTGGAGTTCTGAGCACGACTAGAGAGATTGACAGAGAGCAAATTGCAGACTTCTATCTGTCTGTGGTCACTAGGGACTCCGGTGTTCCTCAGATGTCTTCCACAGGAACCGTGCATATCACAGTGATAGACCAAAATGACAACCCTTCACAGTCTCGGACAGTGGAGATATTTGTGAACTATTACGGCAACTTGTTTCCTGGTGGGATTTTAGGCTCCGTGAAGCCACAGGATCCCGATGTGTTAGACACCTTCCACTGCTCCCTGACTTCGGGAGTTACGAGCCTCTTCAGTATTCCAAGGGGCACTTGCAATCTGAGTTCCCAGCCAAGGTCCACAGATGGCACGTTTGATCTGACTGTCCTCAGCAATGATGGCGTCCACAGCACGGTCACGAGCAATATCCGAGTTTTCTTCACTGGATTTTCCAACGCGACAGTGGATAACAGCATCCTACTGCGTCTCAGTGTACCAAGCGTAAAGGACTTCTTGACGAACCACTACCTTCATTTCTTACGCATTGCCAGTTCACAGCTGACTGGCCTTGGGACCGCTGTGCAACTGTATGGGGCCTATGAAGGGAACAATAGAACGTTTCTTTTGGCAGCTGTGAAGCGAAACCATAATCAGTATGTGAATCCCAGTGGTGTAGCCACCTTCTTCGAAAGCATCAAAGAGATCCTCTTCCGGCAGAGTGGAGTGAAGGTAGAATCTGTGGATCACGACTCCTGTGCTCCTGGCCCATGTCAGAATGGAGGGAGTTGTGTAAGGAGACTGGCCGTGAGCTTCAAATTAAAGAGCCACGAGAGCCTTCCAGTCATCATCGTGGCAAATGAACCTTTGCAGCCTTTCTTATGCAAGTGTCTGCCAGGCTATACTGGCAGCTGGTGTGAAATAGACATAGACGAATGCCTTCCGTCCCCTTGCCACAATGGTGGGACCTGTCACAATTTAGTGGGAGGATTTTCATGCAGCTGCCCAGATGGCTTCACTGGCAGGGCCTGTGAGAGAGATATCAACGAGTGCCTGCCTAGTCCCTGCAAGAACAGTGCCGTCTGCCAGAACTTTCCAGGAGGCTTCAACTGTGTTTGCAAAACTGGATACACAGGTATGACAATGTTTGGCTTTTTTTTTTCCACCAAGACTTTAGCCATATCAAGTATAACAGAAAGTCATGAGCTTTGTCATTTTCAAATGATTTTCCCTAAAGAGTAGGCAGAATCACAGCAAATGCTTTAAGCATTTACTATTGGCCAGACACTTTTCTAAGCACTTTATCTGTATTTATTTCACTTACTTCTCACAAGAAACCTATGAGGTAGGGATAATGATTTTCCAGGTTTTACAGAGGAGGAAGATGATGTGGAGAGAAGTTGAGTTGGTATTCTAAGGTGACTCAGTTGATTTGTTGTAGAGTCGGGATGTGAGCTTACACAGTTCATTCCAGAGGTTAAGTTCTTGTACAAGAGCAAAAAGAGCATCCTATCTTCAAAAAAGTGTTCTAAAGTTAAAGGACATGGTATATTTAAAGTATAAGACCTGGACTATTTAATGTCCTAAATACAGTTATCAACTATTGTTGTTGGTTCCTTCATTTTATCATGATCATCTTTATGATTTTTTATCATAATTATCATTAGGATTATTGAAATTTGACCCACACTGTGAGGAGAATGAAGCAAGAGCTGTGATTCAGATTGAGATTAAAATGCCTTGTTATTTGTAGTAGTCGGTTAGAAAACATCACAGGCTGATTTGTAAGGTAACTGAGCCACAATGTACCTTGACATTTTAGAAACAGAGTTAAATATATTGAGCAAATTTGTTTGACTAGTCTTTGGCATCCTAATAGGACATGATGTATGTTTAAATATATCTCTGTTTCTATCCCTATCTATCTATCACCTATTTATTTATTAGCTGATCTGTAGTTAGTGCACCTTCAAATGTGTATAAATTTATGCTGTTGATAAGTTTGAGGAGAGACAATTTCTCTGCTGTAATTTGCACAGTATACATTTTTAGAGCATATATACTACATTGGGTTGCCCTGTAGTGTTTATGAACACAAGTTAAAGTACAGTGAAATAGGTAAAACCAGGATATATTTTTAAAAATTTGGTAGATGTTTTGCAGAATACTATTTTAAAAGAAGTTTTTCAGAAAATGTATTTGGATATCATATTTTAAAATGATGCCCACCATGTGTATACTTATAGTTTTATATTTGGAGAATTGAATTGCTTGATGATGATATAAAGCAAGTTTGAATAAGCCAAAGCAGATCTCATAAGCTTTGCCTTCTAACGAAATAATGTCCTTGAAATGTAAAGAAAAAACGGGGCAGCAAACATATGAATGAAAGAATCAAGGGATTTGACAGAACTTGATTTATCTATAGCTTTTGGGAAGTCACCTTAGCTTGCTGACCTTCAACTCCCCCATCTGTAAAATGGGAATAATCATACTTACTTATCTTTTAGGGTTGTTTTAATGAGTATAAATAATGTTTTTAAAACACCTAGCACAGAGCCCAGCTTTCAATAAGTAGCAATGCTGATTAGTAGCGTTAGTAGCAGTGTTAGTATAATGGTAGATGTAGAGGTGTGCCATAGGGTTTCTATAAAGACAAGCGTCAGTGGCACAAGGTAAGCGTGAGTCTTACCAGAGTTGTACTTGTAGGATCATGAATAACAGGCTTATATACATGTTATGAGTTCAGGGTTTCTAGAAAACCTTCTTCACTCTTTCCCACACTTCTCCCCCCACCAACCACACCCCTCGTTACTTCCTCTGTTGGGAATTCAACAATAAAGATGATTTATTTGTCCCATTTTAGTATAATACACTGATTCACACTTAGAGTGAGTTTACGCTTAGTTCTGGAATGAAGAAAGTGTGACTGCATTGGGTAGTAGATGGGGAAGAGGGAAAGTGTGTTAGCAAGGCACCCTATGCTGATCTCAGCATAAATGTTACTTACTGCATGAAGGGACACAGAACTAGCCCTTTCACTTCACTTCTCTGTAGTTTGTTTCTTTATTTGTTGCATTTTATTTAAACATACACCACATCCTTTTCTAAATGTAGTTGTTGAAACTTTTAAGCATACTCTTCTTTCATCATGAAATATTAATAACATTTGTCGAGTGACTATTTAAAACACTGCTTAAAGCTCCTTGCATCACAGACATTGTTATTCACTTAGTTATTTATTCAGTTCTTCTCACAACTCTATTAAATGAATTTTTTTATCATTCCCATTTAAAAACAAAACGATTTGGATCTTAGAGAGATTGGAGATGAGATAACTTGCCTCCAGCATGGCACAGAAAGTGATCTGAGTTTTGACTAAAAGCTTTACTCCGGAGCCTCTGCTCTTTATATGCCTGTCACGTCTCATCACACTTTGATCTGCACTTGCTAGAGAGTTTTGCTAGTGGGTCTGTGATATCTTCTAAGAATTTTTTTTCCCATTATTCTACTTAAACCGCACAAAAAGCCTATGAGATAGGTATCGGAATCCTCAAACTGGATAAGAGTGAAGGTCAGGAAAATTCACCCATAACCTCAGCAATAAAGACATTGCGGGTATTTCCAGAAACCACTGCTGATCATCACTGCAGTTCTGCAGTGAGGGATTCCCAGAACAGTCCCTGCTTTGCTGTCACCCTTCAGATATCATTCAACTCTCACCCACTGGCAGAAGCTAAACCTGAGTCCTGCTGTAAGGGAGTCTGAAAAAGTGATAGTTTCCAACTTCCAGTCCCTGCAATACAGAAGGATGGAATGGAGCTGGGTGTCAACAGAGAGTATCTGACATAGAAAGATCCTCCTACTGCTCCTATTTTATGTTGTAGGAAGCTGAGCCTACACTCTGGTGACTCTAGGCCCAGAGCTGCCAAAAACGAGATCATAACCTCTTTCTCTAAGGGACATCATTTGAAGTAATGTATTAATTTTACATGCGGTCCCTCCTCAGAGCTCACTTTGGTCCCTGTTTGCATAATTGGAGATAATCCAATTGATCAGGAATGATATAAACAAACGTATAATTGAATGCTTCATATAAATCTTACATTTTTAAATTAATGTTATTCTTTGTTTCCAAATTCTATATGCAAAGTCCATCCAGTAAAACTAGCAGATAATTGAAGTCTGATAGTTTTATTTCTTTGTTTTGTTTTGCAGAAAACAGTATATGAAAAACCATGCTGACACATTGTTAACCCACACACTAAATTAGGAATGCATTGTTTAAATGTCTGTAAATGTTTAATGTTCTTTGGAAAGGTAATCTCTCAAGTATCATTTTGAGTTACTTTTTTCCAGCTAGTCTTTACCAGGTAACCTGACTCAGGAAGGTGGAGCTAGTGTACCAAAACATCTTAAAGAACCAATCAGAGCTAATAAGTCATAAAACAAAATTCATACTTAAGCACAAGTGTGCCTCACAGAATGAATTTTTAACTATTCATTCTGGCTAGATTTTACTTCTGTTAACATTAAGGATTAGTGCCTTAGTGAAGCCTTCTTCAAAGTCTATATGTATTGTATTCAGATGTTTTTGGATCATCAGAATTATTTCAAAGCACCTATATTTTATACTCTATTTACTATTGTGGACTTACACTGCATTTTTTTTCAGTGATTTTTAAAGTCAGTGGCATTGCAAATTGGAGCTGTGAGAGATTATAAACTTTCTGATTAAAATAATTCTCAGCTGCTGTCCCCCCATCACACACACACACATGCACACACACACACACACACTACTGAATATTTCATGTGAAGCTAGAGATTGTGCTACAGATTAGAAGAGTGTTTATGAATTGATGCAAGTTGAGAGACTTTATCCTAAGAGCACCCCACAGAGAGTGGTTAAATATTAGCTCAACAGGGAATCTTTGTGGAGAACATCCTGTAAGGATGCAAGTAGAAAAATGAAAATTATGGAATGATTACAACAAAAAAGATATAAAGAGATATAGTTATTATCATATTGCTACCCTATTCCTGATATATTTATTTTTTTAAGTTTATTTTCAAGTTTTTGGCTACAGGGTCACATAATAAATATGGAATAAGAATATTTTTTATTTAATGACTTTAGAGAAAACTAATTTGTTTGTGTAACTTGTATTTTGGGTGGGTTTTTCTCAGTTACTAGAAAAAGAACCAAAAAGAAACTGAGAAAAGAAATACTGAGACTTCATTTTCTGTTATAATCACTTCATGTTTCACTGTTAAGAATATTTTCCTATAATTTAATTTTATATTAATAGCAGTAAATGAAGCTTTGATTAGCTGTATGTAGAGTATATTAGAAAATATGAATAAATTTTAATATAGTCTAGAACATGTGAAAAATTAATGTCTAGGTTTTCACAGAGTTTAATAGTATAAGAAATTGCATCAACTGTCAATATGACCCAGTAAATTAAAAGAAAATATCTTCCATATTATTCATGCCTCAGAAGTTCAGGGAACCCTGGAGGAAAACATCAGCCTAATAACTGCAAACCTAATATTTCTTTTCCTATACAAATGAAAATTTCTTGCATTTAATAGAACACTAATTAGAAAGCACAATTATAGTCAGTAACCACACAGCATTTGTCTTCCTGCTCCCAGGTTTTCTGTTTGCAGTACACCCTGTATTAAATCCTTCATAGTAATGAATGGTGTTATAAAGGGCAGCATGTATATGGAACTTATTTCTAAATCTTGGTCTCTCATAACAGAATTAGTTCATAGCACCTTTAACCTTTCCTGTTCACTTTCACACATCTGGATGCATTTTAGGTGTGGTATTTGTAGTAACGCCAGGAGTGTATTCCCACAAGGAGAAGTTTTCCTGTGCTCTCTAGTAAGTCCTAGTATTTCAGGGGAGGATGAGATTTGTCCATTCATCACTTTTATGTCACTTGACAGTACAAAAAGGCCCGTAAAGTTATTTACAGTTTGTGCATAGTAATTTTACCAAGAAACTTGGCAAACATTTGCTTTCACGAAGATGGGAGTTGTAACTAAGTGTCATTCTTTTAAAATCATAGCAGTCATATATTAATGTTGTCAATGATCATGTGATCAGGAAACCAAGGAATATAAACAAATTTTATTTCCAAGAGTGGAATCACACAGTTTGCCTCAAATGATACATTAACTTATTAAAGCATTAATAACAGGTTTTAGTAGCTTAAAAGCTTCTTATTTCTGTGGAAAATAAGTGTGTATTTGTAAGCATATTGTAGATATTATGTGTATCATTATATATAATCATTTGTAGTCTCATTGAGATCGTATTTGTGTGTGTTTTAAAATACGAAGGTAAGACCGTTATTTTTTTTCTTTTTGGTTTTATTACTAGCGACCCTCATTTAAGCATAATATTTTTGCTTTGTTTCCATGTGAAAAACCATAATGCTCACTGATCAGGTTATTTAGATGAGCTATCTTCATAGTGCCTTTCATTTACATAGCATGCAAAAAACAGCTACTTTCTATTAAAACAATAAAAAAGCCTATAAGCATAAACATTCAGAATATATAGCGTATATGTATTATGGAATTATATTTGCTAATAAAGTAATCAATTTAGATATAAAGTGAACTTTGTTAGTTCCACATGGTCTTCCTTCTCCTCTGTGTATAAACACAAGACATGCAAAAGTATTACTTGTGGTGATCTAACATATATATGATCTAAGCTATTAAATTGAAAACTACACAGACTATGGGATATCAGAAATCATCATATCCCCATAGGGTGGCTGAATTTAACAGGCAAGAATAAATTTAGCACAATTATACCTAACTTAACATTAAAATGTGCTATTGCAATAAGTGAAACTTGAATATACATCCTTGTCGAAAAGATCATAGATGATCACATCAGATTCGATTTATGTTCAACACTTCATCACACCTTCTGCCCCAGAACATGAAGACACATGCTAAATTTCTCCTGTAAGTTTAAACTGTAATCTTGAAAAGTCTGGATTTACCTTGGCCTCCTATTATGCATTCACTTTCATCTTCACCAGTTCCCATTCTCCATGTGCTAGGATTTTACACTTCCGAAAGCATATCTCCTTCTATCTATAATAAATAATGTATATCAACACCATTAATTGATGAATGTCAAAGCAATGAGATCACTTTATTCCTCTAAACAGCTGCTCTGACAGTTAACATATCTCAATAGAAAAAGGCTCCTTGAATTCAGGAGACATAAATGCCTTTCTCTGTGCAAGCCCTATCAGCATACTTCCAAGGCACTGACAAATATTGTTAATTGACTTGCAGCATTAATTAAGTTAATGATGCAAAATTTTGTTTCACGGTGCTCCAACACATCAGATTGTTTGTACCAGAAGCATGTTAGAGTAATTCAAACTGCTGCATTCTCTGATAATCATTATGCCATTAACATAGATGTGTGCAGAACAATACAGAATTTGTTGCTGACTTCTAATTGGGTAATAGAGCATAAACTTTCCAAACCCTAGAAATATGCATTTAAAGGCTTTTTGATTCTAAGTAAAATTATGACATCTTTCCCTCACATGTAAGGAAAAATGTTCTTTTAATAATAACTTAAATTGCAACATTGAGTTTTCAAACTGTATCTTGTAATCTATTATGGCAACCTCTTTGAAATTTACTAATTGTAAAATAAAAATATTACTCAATAAATGGAGTACTCAAACTAAAGTTTTGAAATGGTAAATAATTTACATACTCTAACAACAACAAATAATACTATTTTACCCAAACTCAACAAAAAGTTCATTTGCATAACCCCTAGAAAATTCATTTCTTAAATTTTTGACAAATATGAAGATAAAACTCTGGCTTAAAATAAAATGTCAAATGAAAGATTGAATTTTCTTTCTCCTTAAAAGACGTTCATTCTCAAACTAATATTTTCTCAGTTTGTAGCTGCTTCTATTTATGTAGTCACCGTATGTTTTAACACATGAGTAAGTCATATTTATTTTTGGGTTTCTTTCCACCTCTTGCTTTGGACTAACTGAAATAGCTGATAGTTTGTATCTGAATTAAATTCAGATGTCCATGTTAAAACCTTATTTTGTAAGGGGTAAATAAAATAACCATTTTATATAATTATTTTTAAAAAACCCTAAATTTCTTTGTTGTTATTGCTGTAGAAACCAAGATTCAAGGTGGTCTTTTCCAACAAGATTCAAAAAAGTAGAGAGTTGAGATTTCCAGGATCAACGATTTGGGTTTTTATAGTCATACGTTGTTCTTGGAGAGCACATAGGTCTAAATACTTGAGTAAGTGTACATGACCACACCCGCTAAACTGTTTAGCGTTTGTTCCCCATTTCCAGTCTTCAAGAAGTGAAGTTTGTGATTTTGTAACCTACGTATATGTGTTCACAACATGAAGGTTATACTGACCATACCTGTAAAGAATATTAGTCTATATTCTTAATACATGCTACTCTTAACAAAACTCTAAAAGAAATTTTCAAAAAAGAAAAGGAAAAGAAGAAAATAAAACCTTATTTAGTACAACGGCACATGTGAAAATTATGCATAATCTTACAGTGGAAAAAATGGAAGGACTGAGATGTGACTTTCCTGATACTAGGTAAATAATCAATAATATAGTCAATAGGTCTTATTTCATTCTCTATTGAGCAGTATCAGTATTGTATTAAGGGAAAAAAAGTACACTTCTCTAAAACAATCTGTCACAAATCCAGTTAGAAAACACCCAGAGAAGAGAGTTCTCCCATGGCACAGCATCTCTCTGGTGTGATAGTTTGTATGGGCTTAGAATAAATTTGTCCTGCCTGTTTCTCTAGTATGACTCATTGCTAAAGTACTTAAAACTTAATTTCTGTGCTTCTAGATTGTTAACTTGTTTATTTTCATTATTTCCCCTTAGAATAGAAAGGTATTCTGAAATTGTACTGTTTTACCTTGTAAGGAGATTCCCAATTTTATTTATAAAGTAAAAAATTTTGTGTTTATGACCGTTAGCAGTGTCATGAGATCTGACTCACAATTATAATTTCAAACAAACCAGCAAGTGTGGCTACAAAATCAAGCCACAAAAGCAGAAATGAATTAAACAAAAACTTTGACTGTGTTTCAAGCATAGTTGTTATGATGAAATGGATTATCTATGCACAACAGGGTCTAGTTGTGCATATAAAACTTACGCCCTTTCATGAGACATTGAATAAAGGCATTAGTGCAGTCATGCTGGGAAGTAGGTGATAGCTTTACAGAAATAAACTCTCCCTCCTGTCAATGAATGGAAATTAAGAACTCTAAGAAATGTCTTAATTTCTTAGGAAATTAAGAAATATCATTATTTCCTCAAATCAGAAAACTAAAAACTATTCTAACAAATATGTTAAATGATTACAATAATTATTATAGAACAGTGATATTAGAACAAATTTACATTTGCATAAAAAAACCACACAGCATCACAACGATAACAAAACACAGATGGGACTGGCCTCATACCCTAAGTTTTGCCTACTAGGTGATTAATTTTTCAATTATAGCTGTCTGAAACCTGGATATGGGAGCAGAGTTACAGTGGTCTGTACCATAGTTTTATAATTTCTTTGGCAAGAGATTACCCTCCAAAGGCTTCTTCTCTGCCATCTGTGAAATATGTTTCCTGTTGTGTGGATCGGTTTCCCCCACTAAAGTGGAGACACCATGTAAAGACACTTGTCTGCTTTTTAACTGTCAGACCTTCATCTTCTAGCATGCCTGACCCATAATAGGCACGCAGTCAATATTAACAGATTCAATTAACAAGATGATGTATGAGAAGTCTTTATACACTGAAATATATGCTTGCTAGGCATTATTGGTTTAGAAGAAAGACAGAGCATATATAATCTATAGTCAATAAATTTTCATAAATATTTGAAACTGTGTTTGACGTGTCTTTTTATTTCTTACTCTACTTTACAACAGGTAAGTCAAAGTTAAGGAATATTTCTTGAGAGTGAAAGGATTGTAATTTGGCAAATAAGCTAAATGAGATTCATTATTACCTTTGAGAAGTCTGAGTTAAGGATATCTCGATGGTGAAAATTATACTGCAGAAGTTTCAACTCTCCAGTTATAATACATGAAAAAATTGGCATGACAAGAGAAAATAAATTCAGTGAAAACATTTAAATATGTTCACCATTTGTGATTTCCCTGAAAACAGTAGTTCCTTCCAAGATGATTATGTAAATTACTTCCTAAATATTATAATGCACATCTTTAAAATAGGACAACTGAATAAGACTTTGAACTCAGATATAATATTCCTCTGTCCTCATGTCAAGTAAAATGTTCTTGTATTTCTTTTCTCCAAAGATAGGCTCTCTCAGGATAGACTATTACATATGGTCATGCAGTAATGGTGTTAATATATTTATGCAAGGATTTTTTTAATGAGTTTGATGCTTTTCAGGGAAAATCTGTGAATCTCCAGTCAATTACTGTGAATGCAACCCCTGCTTTAATGGTGGTTCCTGTCAAAGTGGTGTGGAGTCATACTACTGCCATTGTCCGTTTGGTGAGTAAAACTTAGTGGTTGATATAAAATATCAATCTATTTTGGCACACAGTTTAGCAATTCTGTTTTATCTTGTCTTGGAGTGACTAAGAAAATGTTAGTCGTTTTACACAGAAGGTTTTAGCAAAATAAAATCTCAAAGGTTTAGTATTTTCTGTTAATTATGGAAATTCCATTGAGTATATTGTTTTGATCATTACTAGAAAATAATCAACCAAAGATTATTAAATTTGATGTTGTCTCCTCAGGACATTTCCTCTCAAAAACTTGTGTATGCCTTCTTTTTAGCCTAGAACCTATCTAATGAAAAATCCTTTAAGAACTATTTGACAACACTTTCTACTAAAATCTTTAAGACTAGTCAAAACGTTTTTGTTTTGTTTTGCTTTTGCTTCTTTACTTTTGTTTTTTGCATTAATTCAACCACTTCAGTTAGAATGATTTGGTAACTTGACATGCAGTCTTCATATAGGCTTTGTAGATAGTGTCGTGTAACTAATCAAAATTCAGAATGATGTGTTCTGTTAAGGAAGAAAATTGTTAAAAGAATTTTTTCATATGCATGCATATTTAGTCATCATAGTGGAATGAATTAAAGGATTCCTTCCAGGTCTCACCCAAATGTTACCCTACACTGGGACAGCCAAGAACTATGAGAACAGCTTTGCAGGAAGCTTTTATTTTAACTTGGTTTGTTTCGTAGGTTGGTGATTATTCCATTTATTTAAAAGCTGCTTTACTCCACAATAAAGTATTCTTCTCCAGAGGCCCTGCAGTAGTTAGAGACTCTGTCTTTCTCCATAGGCAAGAGAGGAGAAGGATTTTTTTCTAGTCTTTCCTTGAATATATTTATTACAGTGCTACATGGACCTGAAAAGTGAATCTCAATGTATAGTAGAGAATAGAACTTAAAAAGAATTTCAGGTTTCTAGTAACCAGTAAATGTAACATTAATTCATTTTCAAGTAATTCTATGACTATCTAGTTCTAAAGTACAATATCAAAAGAATGATAAAGAAAAACAGAATATAAAAATATCTAATTGTGAGCCTTGTATTTTAGCAATGGTTCTGAGGCCCAGAAATTGAGGGCTTTGTCTACAGTCAAACAGTGAAAACAAAACAAAACAACCTCAAAATGATATATTGACTAAAACACAATTTTATTTTCAGTCCAGGATGATATTCACAGTACCTCTCTTTTTTAAAACTTCTTCAGATTCTCACTAATAATACCCTCGAAGCAGTAAAAGGTAGATCAAGGTCGAAATAACCACAATGTTAGATCTCCTAAAATGTCTTTCTTTCAATTATCTCTGTTTTTTTTTAACTTTTTATTTTATATTGGAGTATAGTTGATTAACAATGTGGTGTTAGTTTCAGGTGTACGGCAAAGTGATTCAGTTATACATATACATGTATCTACTCTTTTCTCAAATTCCTTTCCCATTTAGGTTGTTGCATAATATTGAGCAGAGTTCCCTGTGCTATACAGTAGGTCCTTGGTTATCCATTTTAAATAAAGGGTGCTGCTTTTGACCGATAACCACAATCAAGTTTCATGGTTTTAACGTGTTTTGGAAGGAAAGATAAGGGGATTGGAGTGGAAAGTGGAAAAATTATTTTCAAGGTGACTGAACCAAAATTTTTTACATTTTTAGAGATTCTTTTGCATTCCATTTGTACATATGAGGATTTAAGATAGATAGTTGATAACAAATAAGAGCAAATGGTTGCAGCATTGTAGCTGATACAACAGTGATTGCCTGTTGGGTGGATGTGTTTTGGTGTCCAAATAAACCTTCTCCTCACCATACCAGAGATCCTCAGGGGTAGGGGACTAGCACAATAACGTAAATTAAAATAGAGACAGATCACATGTAGCCGGCGGAGCGCACTTACCCTCCTATTCTTTCTAGTGGCAAAGGCAAAAAAACATTATTTAAACTTAGACATTGTTAGTTGGGAACAGAAGCCTTAAAAAGAAAACAAAACAGAACAAAAACCTTGAAACAGTACAGATTTGAGAAAAGAGAGATAGAATTAAAAGGAAAAAGTATTGTCCTTTACAAATTGAATGTGGGTGAAACATACAAAAAAATGGCAGATGGAATGCCTCAGGCAAATAGCTGGAGGTAGTTACACATGCATCCTATAACAGAACATCTTAACTATAATTTTGAAGTTGGAAAAACCTTTACACTGTTTCCCTTCTCATCAGTGAAAGATTTGCTGTTTTGGACTAATATTTTTTTAATTTTTAGACTTTTTTAGCTTATGTTTTATTAAAAAACCATAAAGTACTTAAGACTTTATAAAGAAGAACCTATATAGCTATAAGTTTATATATATGTATAACTTCATACACACACACACAATATTTCTTATTAAAGTAATTTAAATAATTTATTTTTACCTTTATGTAGGTTTATTTCATGGCATTCTATTTGGAGGGCAGTTTTGAAATTAAAATTTCAAAAAGTTTTAAATTACTTTTAAATAATTTAAAATTATTTCAAAGACAAAAATTTACATTTCTCTAGAAACAATAACAAAAACCCTTAGAAAGATAACATATTCTATAAAAATATTATCATTTTTGAAAGTACAGTGTCAATTTAAATAAAATGTAGAACATATTTCCAGTATATACTTTCTACATATATTTATATTCAAATTTTAAATATATTTTCATAGATTTATTAAAATTTAATCATAAGAGACCTAAGGGAACACACAGTAAAAATTTCTCTCTAATAATGTGTTTCATTTGTATGCTTTATTTTTCCTTTCTATTTAACTTTGATTACTCTTTCTGCATATATAAATAATATATATAATAAAATATATGTTTAATATAAACTTGAAAATTTATTATATATAAATATAAGTTTTATATAAAATATAAATACTCGATGAAAGATATATTTATGATATAAAACATATGCCATATATAATATATATGATATATAATACATATAATTCCTATAATTTCTTTATCTTTTTGTTAACTTTAGTTAATGATTAAAAATAAATCATATAGATTTCTTAGTCATTTATAATGAATATTATGTGAGCCTTTACAGAAAAAGGAAAGATAAATGACACAAGGAAATTCTAGGCCATTTTAATTTAAAGAACATTTAGATATAAAATGTGGTGTAGTCAAAACAACTAGACAATCAGTAGATCTGGCCTCAAATTTTGGCTCTGTCTCCCATGGTTCTATGACATTGGACAAGTTTTAAGTATTCTGTAAAATGATGACATTGGTTTCTTCTAGCAGAACAATTCCCTGCATCTATATTTAATGCATTTACATGAGATGTACAGCCAAAATGAAGGAATGAAACCTTTGCAAGTTAATATGAATTATGATGTGTTGGCATGGGTTAATTTTCTGATCATTTGCTACAGGCTACTAATATTTGTGGGAAAAGAATTTTGGCATAGAATTGTAACATCAGTAAAACTCACTTTTCAGGTTTGAAAAAGAACCAGCACAAACAAGTGGGAATGCTAGATTTCAGAAAAACAGAAAGCAATTTCAAAGTAGCTGCTGTAAATTATACCCAAAGATGGTATAAAACAAGAAACAGAGAAAAACTTAAGACAGTTATTTTTTTCGCTAAAGGCAGTGTATTCCTTTCCTTAATTTTGTGACTTGAAAATACCACAAACACAGGGACTGATTTTTTTAGGTCAAAACAAAATTTACCGTCCTTAATTGAATTAAAATTGTTTTCAGGAATTGTTTATTATGAAGGAAATAACTTGGTTGAAAATTACAGCATATTAAACTTTAAAAAGATTGACAAACTCACTTTGAAAGTTTTTCAGAAAAGAAACCTCTTCAGACCTACTCCATTCTACTAATTCTAATTTTTTAAAATGAAGCATAGTTAGATATGTTTCCATATTGGCCAAAGAAAAATAATTACACCAGTTTATCATTTCTTATATGCTTTAGAGATCATCATTTTTCTTTCTATTTCAAATAAATTTAGACAGTATTCTTTGGAGAGTAATAGAAAGTTGTTAAAAACGTGACATTATTGTAATTTAAAAATATTTTAATCAAAGTCATTTAATAAAACTTTACTTGAATGTGTTGTGTCAGTTTGTCAATTTTCTCATTTACAGGTGTCTTTGGAAAACACTGCGAGCTGAACAGTTATGGATTTGAGGAGTTGTCATACATGGAATTTCCCAGCTTGGACCCCAATAATAACTATATTTATGTCAAATTTGCAACTATCAAAAGTCATGCTTTATTGCTTTACAACTATGACAACCAGACAGGGGACCGGGCTGAGTTTTTGGCCCTTGAAATTGCTGAAGAAAGACTAAGGTTCTCTTATAACTTAGGCAGTGGTACCTATAAACTCACCACCATGAAGAAGGTGTCAGATGGACATTTTCATACTGTGATTGCCCGGAGGGCAGGAATGGTAAGATATTAATTCCACATTAAAACTTGTTTTATTGAATATCCAGTCAATCAGGCTGGAAACTTGAAAAGTTAAAGCATGAATTGTGGTGCAAATTGAGTTCAATTATATGTATTCATTATTTGTCCAGTTTTGTTATGAACTACAGCAGCAAATGGGTAACATTCTTCTTTTGCTCATGACAGCGTTGTTTGACTCAAAAACAACTCATCTCAAAAACAAAAAGGGAACGAAGGAAAGAAAATATCCTAGTGCATAAACATTCCATTGTATACATTTCTTATATTGAACAGATTTTTAAGGCTGTGTCAGAACGCTACTTAAAATGGCTCCTTTGCTTTTCTAAGTATCCTTGCCCAAATTGAAGAAACGACTTAAAAACAGACAGGGAAAACTTTTCTACAAATAAATTACTGGTAAAAGATGATACTTAACACAGGTTTCCGTATAGTAGGTAATAATCCTTATTATACCAGCACTTCAGTATACTGTCATCTGTGAGGTCTATGACATGAAATTGTGTTAGGATGAAGTATTGGTTTTTGACTATTAAAGTATTCTCAGAATTATAACTCAGTAATATCCAAGATTTCCATATTATATTCCATTTCATTATATGGCTCTCATAACAAACAGGGTACATATTTAGCGCTTGTGTTCATTAAACAAGTATTTTTCTTTATAAAGGGAAATGCGTCATATCTTTTCCATGTTAATGTTTGAAAACATTTGACACAGAGTAATAGAATGGAAGGATTTATTTATTTATTCATTTATTTATTCCAACTCTATCTCCATAGTTCCCCCCGTCTTCAACAACTATCAAAGATTTGGGAAAAAGTAATTTGTAACAAAAACTATTTTTAAATATTTTTCGATTTTAACGCTGACCTTTTAAAACCATAACTGCTCTTTAAAATTTTTATTTCACCCTAAAAATGGAATGGAATGGTTAAAGTATTAAACCAACTATTAAAAATTAGCCAAAAGAACAAAATAAATACTCTGAAATTTTTTTTAAATGAAGAAACTGGGATCTAAATGATTATAATTTTACCTCTTGGCTCTATGACAAGCTAGAAAAATATGGTAATTATATAGTTCTGAGATGGATGAAATGAATCATATGAGAGAAGTATTTTTGCCACTAAACTTCGGGAATACTTTGTATTGTTGTACTACATGTAAGCAACTTGCAGAAGTGATATTGAAAATGTTTTTACCATGTTTTTGCTAGCTTTTTCTGTGATCCATAATTAGGTTTAAAAGCAAAACTTTTGTGCCCTCTATAATTACCAATTTCATAAAGCTATAAGACAGAAGCTACCTTATAACATTAATTTTTTTTCTGACAAATATGAATAACAAGTTGTCTTTATCAAAGGACAAAATTCTCCATTTGTTTCCAGGAATACTATAAATCTATGTTGAATTGGCCTCAGATACAATGGCTTTTCTCTCCTCCACTCTAATTTATTACATTAAAGAAGATCTAAATAGCTTTAAAATACAGAACTATTTCCAATTATGGAAAAAAAGAGAATAGTGATTAACCCTAACGTGACCAAATGATTGTGTCAGCATGATCAAGATTGGCTGTTCCGATATTTCATCAGGTACAGTCACCACATCCATTGTGTTGCTTTCAGAACCCTACTAGATTATTAGATGTATGCTATTTGAATATAATGAGAGGTGAGAAAACAGGCAAAGAAGTGCAAATTTATGAATTATTTTAATTCTATATTGTCTTCCATTTCCTTATGAACTTGGTGTTAATATCTGTAACTATAACTTTTTTCTAATACATTTAATTTATAAAGTGTTTATAAAATTACCCCAACATTTTGAAAATGACAATGAAACAAAATTTAGTAACTAATTATAATTAAGATCATTTAGATTCTAAAAATAATCTATGTGAAAAATCTATTGGGCTTCCCTGGTGGCGCAGTGGTTGAGAGTCCGCCTGCCGATGCAGGGCACACGGGTTCGTGCCCTGGTCCAGGAAGATCCCACATGCCTCGGAGCGGCTGGGCCCGTGCGCCATGGCCGCTGAGCCTGCGCGTCTGGAGCCTATGCTCCGCAACGGGAGAGGCCACAACAGTGAGAGGCCCGCATACCGCAAAAAAAAAAAAAAAAAAAAAAAATGTATTGAAAAGCACTCATTGGAGGCCTGATTTGGTAGTAATTCAGGTGGCTTTGTTAATTGGACAGAAAATCAAAATGTGAAGATAATATCTCCACATTTTTAGCATTATCACAAATAGTAATATAAATTATATCTAAAATTGCCTACATTTTGTATGAAAAGGTGCTTAATAAATTTAATAGAGGTATAACAAATACATCTTGGGAATAATTTTTCAGATTAGTAATAGGTTACTGCACTCATTTCTGCCTGAGATTTTTTTACACCTACATAATATGAAACCAGTGTGCTTAGAGGACGATCTCTAGGAGAATAGGGATTTAGAAAATTCCAGTGTCCCTGAATATTGATGTACCCAGTCATATTGAATCTGACAAAATTAGGACAAACGTGGAGTCTGGTGTGTATATGTAGATTGGTGCTTATGTTAGCCATAATTATTTTCTAATACTGAAAGGGAAACCTAAAGGGGTTGGTAGATACCACTCACCGCAACCCTCCAAGCATACGTAAGGTAACCATATTGCTAAGATGTTGTCAATGGGCTCTTATATAGAATAGAGGATTTTACGTGGTGACCTCTAAGGTCCCCTTAAACTTCATGAACACTTGATTTTATCAAAGAAGGGCTTGGAAGCAAGAGGGAGAACAGAGAAAGAGGCACCATGAAATATGCCCAAAGGGAAAGAAAAAGAAGTTATTTCAGTTCATTTGTAATATGTCACCATAGTCATGAGGTTTTGAATAATACTAAATGTGGAAAAAATGCCCTTGTCATAATTAATTCAATCAGAGGAAAAATCTCTCCCTATTTCAGAAAACATCCAAAATAAGGCCCTACTGGATTTTGAATCTGTTGTTTTCTACAATTCAAAAGGATTTTTTTGGAAACTGGCAAAATCATTAACTTCTCAGCTTTGAATCATTGCATAGACAGGATAAAAATATCTCAATTTACAGTGGTAGTGGTAGAAATATTCAACAGTAAAAGAAGGTACATTTAACTCTGAAGATTAAATTGAATGAGCTATTATTCAAATAAAACTTTCCCTCAGGTATTTTTTCCTTTGAGTTGTATCACTAAGCTTTTAGAAAATAAGAAAAAATATATTAAGTATGAACATTCATGAAAATATGATACTATTATGCAAGATTTTTTCCCTAATTAAAGCATTCATAAATGTCCATGTGATACTCTCTAGCTTGTAATAACTTTAAGTATCTCTAGAATGGATGGATGGCTTACATAGTATACATAGAGATGTGTTAACATTTTGTTTTAGAAGTAAATTGAAAGGAATTGTGCTTAAATTAATAGTCAACATAAACATACATGGTATTATGGAAACCTAATACCTATTTTGAGATTGAATGTCCCTCAATTTTATAGATCACTGGAAAAAAAATAAAAACTACTGAAAGAGTAAACTAAATAGGACGTGAAAGTCTTGATATAGAATTGGAAGTGTAAATGTTCCCTAAAAATATTAGTATTTATTATAATTTATTTGAGAAAGTGGCAAAAAAAATTACATGGCTTATGAGAGTTTGTTGTATGGAGTTTATAATCAGTTATAATAACTTATAGAAATATTTTTAAATAGTTTAGACACTAATATTTGAGGCACAGTAAGTATAAATTGGCCCTATTTATTATTTCTGAAATGTGAGTATTTAAGATATACTTTTACAAATCCTAAATATATATTTTTATGGACAATACCTTAAAGTCATATGCAATATCAATAAAAAGGTGATATTAAGGAAACCAATCATTTCCATACATAATGAAAGAAGATAGAAAACCTGATACTTTTGCATTTAAGTCAAAGGTAATGTTAACTTGCTTAACTTCCCTGTGCTGTGTTTCCTACATTTGCTTTGCTTTCATTAAAATTAACCTCAAATGACAATTATTCTCTCTTTTTTTGTTGTTGTTACTGAAGAAACTTTATTCACAGAACAAGTGTGAAAATGTCTTTTTATTGGTACTAAAAGGGAATTTTAAGGCTGTAATACCAGCTCTTTATTCCTTAAAGGAAAGCAGTTACTATAATGATGTACTTGGAGCCACAGGGCTAGTTAGCACCTCCCTCTTCATTGGGGAACCATGAAATCTATTACGTTCCCCCAGGAGGGCAGTTTTCAATGAGAAATTGCTACATTTGTAAAGAGCATATTGACCATGATGAAAAGATTTTATCCACATCTACACGATGATGACAAAATTGGAGATGACTAAAAGGTTTGGGCAGCCCAGTTCTCAGGAGCAAAACCTAGAAACAAATGTCATGATACCCATAAAAATGCCTTGATGTGTCACAGGACACCAATCTAAGCCTTTAATTCACATTCCAGTGCAGATGTCCTCAAAGGTGTTTTGGATCAGTGGTTTTTAATTTTGTTTGTTTGTTTGTTTAGCAGAACAGCCCTTTTCTCAAAATTTTACATGGAACCCAAATATGTAAACAAAAAATATATATTGCTGGGCCAGTCTAGGTTGAAAATCATAGGATGGCAGTTCTACCCAGCAGTGGCCCCTGAGCTTATCAAAGAATTTTCCAGGCACCATGAGATCTCATGGGCCCCCCCACCCCCGCCCATAAACTCTGATACTAAATTGGAGAAGATCAGGAAAAATGAAGGAGGGGTAAGGCAATAGAAGAGACTGCAATTATCCCCCGAAGACTGATCACACTCTAAAGGGACTTTACAATTACTGGATCCTACCAAGTTCTGAACCACATTAGACTTAATAGTGTTAATTTTTTTCCTTCAACCTTGTAAGTGAGGCTCTTGAGGATCCCCAAGACAATTGTCCTCAAGACAATTGTTCTTATAAATGCTTTCATAGTATTTATCTTTCTGCTATACAAATGGACAAAGCTGGATTAGTCTTGTCCTGTGGTACTCAAGTAAATTTAGGTAGAACCTTTGATTTTCTGCATTAGGAGAAGCCCTCAGTCCTTCTATGTTTCTGGATTTGGGGTTAGGCCTCTTCCTATGAATTACTGGCCATGTTCTGAAATACCACATTCTGAATATCAACTTTACAATCTCACCAATTAAAATATCCAAAGTTTTGCAGAATTTCACTGCAGTCTGGGAAACAAAGAAGGGGCATCATTACAGCCTTGTAGAGCACAGAGTAACTTGGTTATGCAACCACCATGGTCTTAAACTGGACCACAGCCATCCCCAATGGCCATTGCCCAATAGAGAGAGCCCTGACTTCATCATATTCTTGGTCCTGGTGACCCTGACTTGATGACTTTGCTTATTGATCAAATGGAGTTTTAATCTGTCCTACTAAACAGAAGGCTTTTGTCTCAGGGGAATATGCATCCCTTAGGATACAAAAACAATTACTGTTAGTTGTGTTTTAAATATTATTGGTGAGTTTCTACTTATAGCAATATATAATAATGCATTCAGATTATACATAAATATGCTGTAATATGCCATGTATAAACAATGATTCTTATAAATGAAAAGAGCATCTAATAGACTTGTTTAAATTATCTCAAACTTTATCTTTAATACAAGTATTACGATCTTCATAGTTTGCAGTAATAGTATTTATATTATACTCCCAAAATCTTTTTGTGAATATGACTGAAATATTATTGGAAATAGACTTTTGAAAATTAAGAATCTAATTTTTTTTTATTTGTTGGAATAGTTGGATAGTAGGATAAACATTTTTCTTAAGATTGTAATCCCAGGAAGCTGTCCCAGACCTAACGTATGATATCCTAAGAGACATTAATAACATTTTTATTCTTTCATCTATAAAACAAAGGGGCTGGAGATTTTTAAAAGTACCCTCCCACTTCTTACATGCAATAATTTCACAATTTTAACTTTGGATATATCAAAGAAATATGTACCCCTAATTTGAGCATGCATTATAATTATATAATATTATAATATACTACATCAAAAATGTATTTCAACTTTAAAATCATGTCCATATAGAAACGAGTCCTGGGTAGTGTTGGCTGAAAAGGACAACAGGGTCACTAGAATCCAAACTGAACATCTCTTTCTTTTGCTTTATAGGCAGCTTCCTTAACTGTGGACTCTTGTTCTGAGAACCAAGAACCAGGGTACTGCACTGTTAGTAATGTGGCAGTTTCAGATGACTGGTAAGTAAAATTTTTAGTTTGATCTTTATTATTCCTTGACATTCAAAATGAAATTATACCTTAACAATCATTTTATTATGCTCAGTATTATAAAGAAGTTTAAGATATTTTGTCTTCTCCAAAGGGATTTTCATACTATAAAATAAAAAGTTAATAAGTAGTCTACAACATGTGTAAAAAAGGGTGTAAAAATGAAGTGGTACAGATGAGGATAAAGTTAGAGGAAGGGAAGATGAACATAGCCTATCCTCTTTGAGAAGCTTCATGAAATAGTTGCACGTGACCTGGGTCCTGCAAGAAGGCTAGGATAAGTATCCCACCTCTTTTAAATGTATTTTCTGAAAGTTGTATGTGACAATGGTTGGCAGATATTTTTCAATAGCACCTGAAGGTGAAATACAACATTACCTCACCTAAAACATAGTGATTTTGTTAGAAATAGTAACAAACAGAGAAAAAGAAATAGTGACACATCATTCATTTGCTTTAATCAACTTATTGGCATTCCTTATAATCTCTGTAGTGAAGGAAAAACATAATCTGACATTAATATTAAAGTTGTCACTTCTACTGCATTTTATTTTCTTTCCGATAGTATGCTCCTTCTCTAAGACTCAACGTTGTTATATACATCTCATGTGACTAACTGAACCTATTATTTCCATTAGTTTTGTTATTTTTCATACCCTGAAAATCTAACAATCCTGTAGGTATCTATTTAGAGGACATGCATCCATAGGTAATGTTACCCATTCAAATATACCATGCTTTACTACATGCCAGAAAAAATTATAGTCACCTCTTCTTTTATTCATTTGTTTGTTTGTTTATTATTTTTTTGGCTGCATTAGGCCTTAGTTGAGGCACGCGGGATCTTTCGTTGTGGCGAGCAGACTCTTGGCTGTGGCGCACAGGCTTCTCTCTAGTTGTGGCAAACAGGCTCCAGAGCACGTGAGCTCTGTAGTTTGTAGCACACGGGCTCTGTAGTTGAGGCACGCGTGGGCTCAGTAGTTGTGGCATGGGGCTTACTTGCCCAGCGGCATGTGGGATCTTAGTTCCCCGACCAGGGATTGAACCCATGTCCCCTGTACTGGAAGGTGGATTCTTTACCACTGGACCACCAGTGAAGTCCCTAGTCACCTCTTCTTAAGCTAAACATTCTACTGAAATCTGTTGCATTGGTACTAATAAACGTACCTTTCCTTTCTTATGCAGGACTCTTGACATTCAGCCAAATCGAGTCACAGTTGGAGGTATCAGATCGCTAGAACCAATCCTTCAGAGGAGAGGACACGTGGAAAGCCACGATTTTGTTGGGTGTATAATGGAGTTTGCAGTCAATGGAAGACCTCTGGAACCAAGCCAAGCTCTGGCAGCACAAGGCATCCTAGATCAGTATGGCAACCTTATTTCTTACCATTTTAAAGAAAGACACCAAAAGTGTATGATGATTGAACATCAAAATATGAAATTCTTGTGCCCAAAGCCCTAAAAATACCAAATGTATTATGCTGTTTTGAATTTCAATTTTTTACTTATAGCTGTGAAATTTTGGAAAAAACAAATGGATGTGTGCATATATGTATGCATATACCTTTTACCTTACATAGTTGTGAAGAATATATGAGTTAAGTAAGTAAATCACATAGAAAGGAACCTGGCACATAGTGATATATAAGTGTTAGCAATAATATGTACAAAAACTATTTGAAATTAAATAGTTTTACATATAAATGTACGTATTCCTCTTGGCCTGGCCCTAGGCTCAAATAAACGGACAAGGCAGATCCCTGCTCTTGAAGAGTTCATAGTCTCTTTAAATTCCTGATTGTTAGCCTCTAGTGAAGCTGTAATTATTGCCTGGCAATATATTATATTCTCCTAGTTTAGTCACTTTTCACTTCCTCAGTAACTATTTCATGTCTGTTCTTTCCATAAACCTCAAACATCATCTCCTGCATCCTTTTTCCAGCTAATGAATTTGCTTCCTAACTTGCTCAGAAAATTGGGGCAATCGAAACAAAACTCCCCAAAGCTCATTCCTCCACATCTTCCCATGCAGCCTATAGTCTACCCTGTATACTATTATTTAATGAACTGTTCTTATTCCCACAAAGACCAACCCCTTTTTATGTGATAGACTCCATCCCCCCAAACCTTCTTAAAACAGTACTCCAGCTTTCTAAAGCGTTTCCTTTCTCATTTCAATTCAGGCTTCTATTTCTCCCCACCCCCCTTTTTTCTTAAACTTGGTTAATCCCATTTTCACACTGTTCTGTCTCTGTCAAGTGATCAATAACCACTGTGTTGCTAAAATCAATGGTCAAGTCTCATCTTATTTGAACTTCAGCAACATTGAGAACAACGTTATTAGTTTGTCCACCAGCACACGGTATGCCCCCGGTTTTCTACTCTGATTCTTCTTCCCATCTCCTTAACCTCTTCTCGTTTGTATCTATATTCATTTTTTAAGTCATTTTTAATAGTCCTTGCTTTTAAGTACTGTCGCTAAAGCTGATGACTTTGAAATGTTTATCTTAAACTTGACGTCTCCTCTGAACTTTAGACCCTCGTATCCAACAGCATACGGAATATCCTGTGTGTATTTCTAACAAGTATTTCAAACTTAAGTTTAAAACTGAACTTCTGGCCTTCCTTCCTGACTTCTCCCAAACCCACTCCTTCCAGGTTTTCCCATCTCAGGTAATAACAACTCAGTCTACCCACCTGGTCAGCCACAATTTGTAGACCACCTTTGACTCCTCCCTTTCTGACAAACCACATTCAATCCACCAGCAAACAGAAGTCATGTCAATCTGCTATATTTAAAACAGATAACCAATAAGGACCTATTGTAGCATGGGGAACTCTGCTCAGTACTCTGTAATAACCTAAACGGGAAATGAGTTTGAAAAAGAATAGATACATGTATATGTATAACTGAATCACTTTGCTGTACACCTGAAACTAACACAACATTGTTAATCAACTATACTCCAATATAAAACAAAATTTTTTTTAAAAGAAAAAATAAATAAAATAAAAACAGAGGTCAGTTCTTACCCTGACTTATAAGGCTGACCTTCCTCTTGTCAACCAAATGGACCAGGAACTGTAAAGAGGCATAAAGGCATTTTATTTGGGGTCTTAGAATGGCAACTCGGGGATCACAGATTCCAGGGGAAACCAAACTAATATCCCACCAGAAGAAAATGGGCAGGGGTTTTTTATAGGGAAATGAGGGAAATTAATGCAGAATTTGGACTGGAGGGTAAAATTATTCTATACATGTGATTGGGTTATGGAGCACATCTCGTTTGTTACTGGGGAAAGGTATGTTTTCTTTAGTCCAGAAAAAGTCCAGTTCTCAACATTATTCTTTCCTTTTTGCAACTTAACAACTATTCAGCAGTTTTAATTTAGAGTGTTCAGCAGACATCCAGCATGGGTGGCAAACGTGGAGGTCCTTAGGTCACTTCCCAGCCATTTCTTTTTATTTATTTATTTATTTATTTATTTATTTATGGCTGCATTGGGTCTTCATTGCTGCACACAGGCTTTCTCTAGTTGAGGCGAGTGGGGGCTACTTTTCATTGTGGTACGTGGGCTTCTCATTGTGGTGGCTTCTCTCGTTGTGGAGCTTGGGCTCTAGGCGCGTGGGCTTCAGTAGTTGTGGCACGTGGACTCAGTAGTTGTGGCTTGTGGGCTCTAGAGCACAGGCTCAGTAGTTGTGGTGCATGGGCTTAGTTGCTCTGCGGCATGTGGGATCTTCCCGGACCAGAGCTCGAACCCATGTCCCCTGCATTGGCAGGCAGGTTCTTAACCACTGTGCCACCAGGAAAGCCCAAGTCCCAGCCATTTTTGAGATAGCTCTTTCCATACCCTTGACTTCCTTACCATTATCTACCTGCTCGTCTTGTTCACGTTGTTCTGACGATATTGGCCACTTGATGTTCCTCAAACATGCAAAGGACACTTTCACTTCAGGACCTCCTCACTCGACTCTTTCCTCTCCCTGGAATGATCTTCTATCAGATATACTTTTCTCTCTCTCCCTTTGTTTAGGACTTTATGAAAACAGATCCTTCCTTCACTCCCTAACCTAGAGATCCAGCAATCCCCTCAAAACTCCCAATCCCCTTTCTCTGCCTTAATTTTCCCGTAAAACTTCCTTCTTTCTAACATACTACACAATTATATATTTTTTTGTTTTTTGTCTGTGTCCCCCACAAGGAAAAAGAAATATTCCATGAACACATGGATTTTTTTCATCACTTTATCTCCATGCTTAGAACCATGCTTGGCAGGTAGTAGCCATTCAATAAACATTAGGTGCGTGAGTTGTCTGATGGAGGAGATGGGTATTTAGATAAAAATGTGGCCCCGAGAGCACGTGAACCAAAGTGTTTATTTGACCAAGAGGCTTTGCTCAATTAAGAATTAATTTAAAAAAGGAATGATCACCTCTTTTCTTTATTGTGTAAGTTGTTATTTTGTTTAATCTTCTCCATTATGAATGAGACAGGGCATGTGTTACAGGACACCTTGTTAGATTAGATGCTCCAAATATAGTTGTAACCTGAGTTTCAAAGATATGAGTTCATGAAAACTAAGCAGGTTAATAAAAGTTTATATCTAATTTTAACAAATTTCCTCCCACCTGATTTTGTGCTTTATGCGTCTTTATTCTGTTTATTTTAGATGCCCTAGACTAGAAGGTGCTTGTACTCACAGTCCCTGCCAACATGGTGGCACGTGTACGGATTACTGGTCGTGGCAGCAGTGTCATTGCAGAGAAGGACTGACTGGGAAATATTGTGAAAAATGTATGCAAGCTGTTTCATCTTCCACCAGAAATTATAATAACTATTAAAAGTATAAATATATGCACCCAAATATGTAATTGAAGTAAAAGAATTATGTTTTGATTCTAAATATTGAAAATATTAAATGGGATATAATTGGTAAAACACAGTGACATTTTTTAATTCATGTTTTAACCTGAGAAAGAGTGAAATCCTTTTAGAATTATTTACTAAATATGTCCTTCATTTCCATTTTATAAATATATCACTTAGTTATTTTTGTTTTACCTATAGGAATGCTAGACAATTTACAAAGCCAGGGGCTATATTCAGGCTTTGGCTTAATATTATCTGCACTTAGGGGATATTTCTCTGGTGAATATGTTGTATTTGGTTGAAAAGTATAATACTAAATCACTAAACACTGAGTTCAAAACATGCAATGGCAATAAAATCTGTTACAGTTCAAGGTGATACTTAAATTTTAAATTGCAATTATTGGAATTGGCTTCGAATATTACTTTTTAAATTCTTTTATTAAGTACTTGTTTCTAAAGCCTAATTTTATTAAGACATTAATGATGTTCAAGCCATCATTAGAACATGGCATTCTCTAATTTCAAGTTGTGTATCCCACTAACTAACCCTAATGGAGTCTCTTTTATAAAAATTGCTTTATTTTCAGATAAGTGGTTACTGCTTAAATCATTGCACTTATCTGATCACTTTTTAAGTAGTCATTTGATTCTATTATAATATGAGAATGAATAGAAATTTATGATTAAATTACGTATATACTACAATCGAAAAAATCTTAGTAGCAGAGTATAATTGTGTTTATTTAGGATAAAATCAAAACATGGGGAAAGTACATTGTCACATGATATTTTTTAAAGTAATGAGTATTTAGTAGGTAGGAACCCAACTATATTTGGAAAATAAAATGTCACTCACTTGAGCAATGCCTGCAGTTTTTTCTTTTTAGTTGAGATATAATTCACATACTACAAAGTTTACCTTCTTAAAATGTACCATTCATTGCTGAAGCCCTTTTGAGCTCATTTTCTTTATGTCCTTTCTTTAGCTCTATTAGCTATAACACACTTTTATACTTCAGAAGTGTGAACATTTTATCAGATTATGAAAAATTATAATTACATATGATGTTTATACATGATGACAAATTAAATTCGATGTGATTATTGCTACTAATAAAGTTACTTACAAATGTGAATGTTTGTACAATTCTTTGTTCAAATTTTCCATGTTAGAGGCTTTAAAGATTACAAATCATTATAACTGTGAAAACATATATGGATTTATTAATTTTAGAAACACAGTGAAACTTATAATCAAATTCTTCAACTGTATATTTTTAACATGTGGCTATCTCTCGAGGTATTCATAATGTATGTAGCATGTATCAAATATTTTAATGAATATTTTCCAAATGAATAATTATCATAAAATGTTTTATATTTCATGGTTCTGAAATGGATTTAAGCATTTGAAATCAACTTACACAATAATTCACAAGTGGGAATTATTTTTTCAGAGGAGGATTAAGGGACACTAATTCCAAAAACTTAATATTTTCATTGTTCTTTTTTTATAATATTTTTGTCACCAAAGAAACTCTTTAAGAAATGCCTATTGGATGCATTCATGTTTCGCTTTATTCATTGGCTTTCAGCTATTACTCCTGACACGGCCTTATCATTAGAAGGCAAAGGGCGCTTGGACTACCACATGAGTCAGAATGAGAAGCGGGAGTATTTGTTGAGACAGAGCATCCGAGGTGCCATGTTGGAACCTTTTGGTGTGAACAGTCTGGAAGTAAAATTCAGGACAAGAAGCGAGAATGGCATTTTAATCCATATCCAAGAAAGCAGCAATTACACTACTGTGAAGGTAAGATAAAAGCTAATGGTGACTTCATTTGATTAGACCGCCTGCTGTGTCATGGTTTAAATCACTTCTCCCATAATTTCTATCCTTTTCTTCACAACCCATTAGAGTTCCGACTGAGGCTGGGCACTATTCCAATATCATCTATCTTAACTATTCCTCAGGCATTGGCCAGAGTAACAAAGAACTGAATGGTTTGGTTTCTAAACACTTTTGTTTAGAGTAGAGAGCACTGCTGTGTAGGCCAGCAAAGAAAGAATTTGTTGCAATCTATTTTGCCAGATAAAAATTTATATTGTTTTTACCCTACTTTTAAACAAAGTGAAACAAAAAGATAGTATGTCTTTGAAATGGAAAATTATGTTTTTCCAAGAATTATTCCAAACATTGTTATGTATATATTAATTGGAATGATTAGAATAAAAAATTTTTGAAATTTTCTGGCTTTATTCTGGAACGTATATTCAATTCACTATTCAGGTAAATCCTGTGAAATTAAATACCTTTGGAATTTATGGTAAGTAAAATTTCAGTTAACTCCTCCAAATAATTTATAAATAAATATTTCTGAAACATTATATTTCATGATTGATTTATCATTAGGCTTTTACACATTTTTTTCCTCAGCTATAAATGAGATGCTAAACTAGTGAATCATTTCATTACATATGCATTTCCTGTCAGCTCTTAGCTTTCTTAATTTCTAAAATGATTATTCTGCTTTCCTTCCCACAAATAAGACTTCATCTTTCAGACCATCATTTTTTTTAGTTTAGTTATATCAACTGCTTTTTTATTAATATCATTCAGTCTATTATAAATCTGCTGGTAATTTTTCTATGAATTTTAGTTCATTCTTAAGAAAGCAAATCCAGATTTCCTGAATTATTTTCACTTTTAACTCAATATTTTGAAAATTACTGAAAGCTTAGTTCATAAAGAAAAGAGCAATATGCATAGAAAATTACTAGGTTTAATTCACATAAAATGCTAAAAATGAAAACAGACATGCACCTTTAAACTTCAGCTTATTTATTCTCAAAATTTCTCTCTGTCCTAGCCAACTCGGTTGTTATGTGGCCTGTACATAGCTTTAAATAGTATAAAAAACAATCTTTTTAAAATTCTCATAATCCCCCTAGTCCAGCCATTCTCAGCTGGGGGTGACTTCACCACCCCTCCACAGGGGATATTTGGCAAAGCCTGGGAACATTTTTATTGTCTTGGTTGTTGGGAGTGAGGAGGGTACTGCTGCCAACATCTAGTGGGTAGAAGTCAAATATGCTGCTAAACACCCTTCAGTGCTCACCACAACACCCCACAAGAAAGAACCATCCAGTCTGAAATGTCAATGCTGAGGTTGAGAAACGCTGCCCTAATACAGTTGAAGAATATCTTCAGGTTATAATTTTACCTCCGTTGTTGAAACAAAGAGCCCAGATCCAGAATTAATAGAGTAACTGCTGCAAAACGAAACACCTAAGTCACTGTATAACGTTATTATTCAGTGTTTATGGTTTTCATTGAAAAGTGTATTGGAAGTAAAGAAAGTAAGGAAAGAAGTAGACCACCATATTCTACCAGAAACCTTTTTTATATTCATTGAGAGGCTTTGACATTGAGTCTGTGCGTTATCTGTTAGGCTGCTTCCAAGTCCTCGTGCCATTTAAATGACATATGAAATATTTCTGTATGCTATCTCTTTAAGCCAAGAGATACAAAAACAATGTGCTTGAAGAAATTGGAGACAGAATATTTTTCTTCCTCAAGGAAGAAGCTGAATGTCGACATCCGTTTTTGTCACCATAAAATCTTGCATTTCCAACAGGACAGCAGCATGCAGCTTCTCCAGATTTCGTTGCATTGGTAGCAAGCACTTAGAAAGAGATTTCTTTTTTCCCTGAAGGGAAAATGAGTAAAAATAATGACTAATGCAGACCAAAATGCACATTTCTTTTGTATGAAAATTTTGAAAGGCGGTTTTTCAGAGATTCAGGGGTTTGGCAGGTGGAGTAAATAGATTAAAAAGAAACAGTGATTAAGAAGAACTGAACAGACAGGAAGAGAGTGACTTTTTTAAGTAAGCAAGTTACTTGGATGACAGGAATCCGATCTGCTTATCCAGGCGAGGAAGCAAGTTAGAATGGACTGTTACTTATCAGTTGGCTTATCAGTGACCAAGGCCCCTGGTTTTCCTCTGTCTTTCTTTTGGCTCAGTTTCTGACAGTTGCTTTTTCTCTCTTTCTCTCTTTTTTCCCCTTCTTTTATTTATTTCTTTTTTTTTTAATTCAGATAAAAAAAGAAACTAAGGAGAGAAAATTTCAGAGAGGAAAACAAAAGAAAAGCATTCTTATGTATAACGACTTTTGAACTGTATTTAAATTGTTTCACAAATCTCTCTTCTTTCACGGCACATTGGGTATCTCCATATTTGGAAATGTAATAATGCCAGATGATGGGCTTTGTTTCTACTCCAAATCAATTCTGGTTTTTGGTGTATTGTTTGTTTGTTTTTCTTTTGAAGTGAGGCCAGGTATGATGTACAGGGTTAGGATGATTCCGAGCTCTACAGAGTCAAAAATAAATAAGTGAGCAAATCAATCTATGAATAAATAAAACCAAGCAAAAAATGAGCATGATGTTTCAAAAGTTAGGGTGGGTAGAAGAGTTAGGTAGAGTATTATTGGGGAGAAGGAGAACATGAAGAATGTTGTAATGGAAACATATATTCTTATTCATCCTACTCCATGGCATGTTCCAAGGACCCTGTCATCAGAAATTGGTCGAATGAAAGGATGACATGGTGTGATCAATTAGGAGAGAAACACAGAGCTTGCGGAAGGCTCTTCTCAAGGCTTCTTTCCAAAAAGGACTCTGCCTATAACCAAAGAGGAGTTGCTGTTTTCACTGTCTGTTTCATGAGACATTGCCCATTCGATGAAATGTTATTGTCATTTAACCACAGTTTTCTTTTTTTTTTTCCCCTGGGTTCAGTACTGGAATATATTACTATCTGGAGAAACTGCTTTAATAAAATATTACATTATGAATAACTTATGTAAATGTGTTAGGCATATTTTCCATAAAGTAAAAATGAACTCATTTTTAATTCTACCAGATGTGTTTGTTGCATGTAGAAAAAGCATTTGATCTGAGTGACAAAATAAACGGATCCATCCTTTCATTCCCGTCATTTGATACGCAGTGCCACTTTATCCCCCGGCCGAGGCACTGGCTCTGTCTGGCAGTAGTGATGGGATTATGCTCTTTTCATCCTGCCTTATAAATTATTTCATTTTCTAAGTGTCTACTTAGAAAACTGGAAACTTGGGAGCTGGAAACTGGAGTAAGAGCATCCTGTTACCCAATGTTCTACTGGGCGAAGTAAAAGAAACCAAATATCCCTTAGATAAATTTTAAAAGACAGCCAAAATAAAGACTTGTCCAGATGCCTCATTATTAAGAACTCTCCCTTTATTCATCATAGTGGTCATCTTAATAAATAATAAGCATGATTTTTTAAGATAAAATTCCAGTGTGTAGTAGATGACAGGTAAAACAATTTCTTCATGTCTTCACTTTTCCAACTATGCTTCATTTATAGTTAATCATTGATTTCTCATTTTGGATATAGTTTTAAAATTTTTTGATAGCTATGGGCCATTTACGAAACAATTTTTTTAAACTTGCAGTTGCCATTTTAATATAAGTACTCATTAAAAGGTGTGATTTACCTATTTTAAAATTAGTATTCACCCTATTATTCATCTCAGTTGCGTTCTGGAAAATAAATCTATACATCTGGAAAAATTAGTTATAAATATAAGAATATCTTGAAAACTGCTGAGCCTATTATATGTGAAGGTATATGTTAACTACAATTGTAAAGGCATACTCTAACACAACCAGACTCCTCAACTGTTCTCTCTGCTTTAAACTGATCAATGTTTTAAGGTTTCACAACACTTTTATTTTTATTCAAGCATACCATAGTTTAATTGTACACTACTTTTAATATATTTTACAGATTAAGAATGGCAAAGTACATTTTACGTCAGATGCAGGAATTGCTGGGAAAGTGGAGAGAAATATTCCTGAAGTCTACGTTGCTGACGGCCACTGGCATACTTTTCTAATTGGAAAAAATGGAACAGCCACAGTATTGTCCATCGACAGAATTTATAACAGAGATATCATTCACCCTACTCAGGATTTTGGTGGCCTCGATGTGCTCACTATATCTCTTGGAGGAATTCCTCCCAATCAAGCTCATCGAGATACTCAAACAGGTAAATGCTTGTGTTGAGTAGAGGCACAAAACAAAGGTAAAATTGTTCCTCTAAAAGTAGTTGGATATCTGTTAATGTCCATTATGAATATTCTAAGACTATCATAACTACCTTTAGAAAGTTGGTAATAAATTATTGGTCATCACTTTCTTTAGGCATTTTCTACCAAGTTCATAACTCAGCCCAGGGTGTTTTGATCCTTTCTTTGTGTACCAAATATTTATTTATACGTTCATTCATTTACTCATCCGTTTGTTCATTCACACAACATACAGCCCTGTAGGTACTTGGCATGAACTACAATGGTGGACTCTTTTCACAGAATACATGGTCCTGTAAGGAAGACAAACATCAATCAAATCGTTACACAAGTAACTATATTATTTTAACCTACGATAAATGATGTGAGGAAGAATATAGAATTCTAAGAGGTTGCCAAAAACGTGGAGGAGGGGAAACTTCTCTGGAAATTGGCATTTGTACTTAAATCTGAACTATGAAGATGAGGATGGGAAAGTATGAAAGTTAATTTATATTGATGGGAACTAAAGGGAAAGAAGCAGATTAAGTCAGGATCACAGAACCCAGAATATTGGGGACTGATGTCACAGATGAAAGATGAAGTTGGAGAATGAAAGTTCTACTAGACTATGTGGCAATTTTTATCTCATTCTTGGAACAATGGGAAGTTACTGAAAAATTAATCACAGAAGTATCAAAATCAGATATACAGTGACATTAAAGATTTTTCCGGCTACACCATGGAAAATACATTGGAGAAGGACAAGAGGGGACTTGCATAAATTGGCTGGGAAGATATTGCAGTGATCTACGCAAGGTATTGTGTGAGCTTGGACTGGTTTGGTGGCACAGGAGTTTAAAAGTAGTGGATAAGGAAGAATATTTTAGGAATGAAAATGAGCCAAAGTGTTGATGCTTTTGGTAAAATTCAGGAAGGTTTCTGACATTCCAACTAATGGGTAGTGCCACTAAGAGAGGAAACTGCAGAAGGGTGCCAAAAAAAAAAAAATATATATATATATATCTCTACGGGGAACATCAAGATTTTGTTTGGAGCTTTCTGAGTTTGGAGCACCTTTGAGAAAGACCTTTGGGTAGATGGGTTAGAAATCAGGAGTAGACCAGTTGGAAATACTTATTTAGGAGTTATGAGTGTTGAGCAGGTAACTGAAGTACTGGGCATGGATATGATAAGGAAATATGAGGGTGTAGAGTAAAAACAAAGCCCAGGGCCTTACCTTGAGTAATTCTAAGAGCCAATGGCTGTCTAGAGGAGAATGAGACAGAAAGGGGACTAAGCCATAAAAAGAAAACCAGGAGAGGAGGAACAAAAGCAGATGTCCCAGGAACTCATGGAAAAAGAGTGTATCAGGAATGGAAATGACACTAGGGTGGAATGATGCACCAAAGAGGAAAATTTAAAAATGTATTGCAGAGCAAAGGAGTCAAAGCATAAAAGTTAAAGCCTAGGTAATAATTAGTTCATATGTATTTAGCTTGTTTTAGAATACGGATGCTAATTCATTTGGATGTTGTAAGAAAATAAGCCAATGTAAATTATGCCCTTTTGTTAGTGTCAAGATATATTCTTGGGCTTTGTGACTGGAGCATTAGCAATATTAGCACACAAATATTAGTGTAACAAAGTCTTTCTCAACTTTTTTTAAAATCATCTCCCTCTAAGGAACTGTGTTAGATCTTCTTTTCCAACCCCTGCCATCACTACCGCATAAAATGTTAATTGAATGAGTATACTCCATTTTTTTATTGAAGTGTAATTAACTTACAATGTTCTATTAGTTTCAGGTATACAGCAAAGTGATTCAGTTATATATATATATATGTGTATATATATATACACATATACACACAGATATGCACATACAGATTCTTTTCCCTTATAGGTTATTACAAAATATTGAGTCCCTGTGCTATACAGTAGGTCCTTGTTGGTTATCTATTTTACGCATAGTAGTGTTTATATGTTAATCCCAACCTCCTGATTTATCCACATCTCCGCCCCCCATGTCCCTGCCACAAGTATACTCTATATCTGCCCTTTGGAGGCCCACAAGTCATGGTAATAGCTAAGATTTTTCTTTTACTCCTTAAGAAGCTATGTTCAACTCCCCCCTTGGGAGCAGTATCACCTCCACTGAGAGTGCAAGATCTAATGCTTGAAGCTATTGGCCTATTTTGGTTCTTTTTAAGTAGTTTTAAAATAAAATTTATTTTTATGTATGTAATTCTTGGTACATAGACTCTAAAAATAAAACCAACAGATAATTAAAGGAGGGATAAAACGAAGACGCAGCCTGTTAGCGCCCTTCATGAATGTTCAGAAAGAGCAGGATGCCAGCAATCTGCTCCACGTTCTGTTATGGAAATCTTACTCATCTTGCTAACTTCTGTTGTAATATGCACGGATTTATTGCCTTCGGACGGGGTGATGGCGCTGGGACTGTGGTGTCTAAACTCTCGTGATGTGATTGTGAAGCTTCTCTTCGGCAGATCTGTGCAGCCTGTTAGGCCTTTGGTTTTCCCTAAAACGCCTTACTGCTCCTTCTTGCCCCGGCAGGGTTTGATGGCTGCATCGCTTCTGTGCTGTACGGCGGAGAAAGTCTTCCTTTCAGCGGGAAGCACAGCTTGGCCTCCATTTCGAAGACGGATCCCTCAGTGAAGATGGGCTGTCGTGGCCCAAACATTTGTGCCAGTAACCCCTGCTGGGGAGATCTGCTGTGCATCAATCAGTGGCATGCGTACAAGTGCGTCCCCCCTGGGGACTGCGCCTCCCACCCGTGCCAGAACGGGGGCAGCTGTGAGCCAGGCCTGCACTCCGGCTTCACCTGTAGCTGCCCGGAGTCACACACAGGCAGGACCTGTGAGACGGTGGTGGCCTGTCTTGGTGTCTTCTGTCCTCCGGGGAGGGTGTGCAAGGCTGGAAGTCCTGGAGGGCACGTCTGTGTTGTGAGTCAGGGCCCCGAGGAGATCTCCCTGCCCCTGTGGGCCGTGCCTGCCATCGTGGGCAGCTGTGCCACCGTCCTGGCCCTCCTGGTCCTGAGCCTGATTCTGTGTAACCAGTGCCGGGGGAAGAAGGCCAAAAATCCCAAAGAGGAGAAGAAACCGAAGGAGAAGAAGAAAAAGGGAAGTGAGAACGTTGCTTTTGATGATCCAGACAACATCCCCCCCTACGGGGAGGACATGACCGTGAGGAAACAGCCCGAAGGGAACCCGAAGCCTGATATCATTGAAAGGGAGAACCCCTACCTCATCTACGATGAGACCGATCTTCCCCACAACTCAGAAACCATCCCCAGTGCCCCTTTGGCTTCACCGGAGCAAGAGATAGAGCATTACGACATCGACAACGCCAGCAGCATCGCCCCTTCAGACGCAGACATCATCCAACACTACAAGCAGTTCCGCAGCCACACCCCGAAATTCTCCATCCAGCGGCACAGTCCGCTAGGCTTCGCCAGGCAGTCCCCCATGCCCTTAGGAGCTAGCAGCTTGACTTACCAGCCTTCCTACAGTCAAGGTTTAAGATCCAGCTCCCTGAGCCACTCGGCTTGCCCAACTCCCAACCCTCTGTCTCGACACAGCCCAGCTCCTTTCTCCAAGTCCTCCACTTTCTACAGGAACAGCCCGGCCAGGGAATTGCATCTTCCGATAAGGGATGGAAATACTTTGGAAATGCACGGCGATGTGTGCCAACCCGGCATCTTCAACTACGCCGCGAGGCTGGGAAGGAGAAGCAAGAGTCCTCAGGCCATGGCCTCTCATGGTTCTAGACCGGGGAGTCGCCTGAAGCAGCCAATTGGGCAGATTCCTCTGGAATCTTCTCCACCAGTAGGACTCTCCATTGAGGAGGTGGAGAGGCTAAACACCCCTCGCCCTAGAAACCCAAGTATCTGCAGTGCAGATCACGGGAGGTCTTCTTCAGAAGAGGACTGCAGAAGGCCACTGTCCAGAACGAGGAACCCAGCGGATGGCATTCCGGCTCCAGAATCTTCCTCTGATAGTGACTCTCATGAGTCTTTCACTTGCTCAGAAATGGAATATGACAGGGAAAAACCAATGGTATATACTTCCAGGATGCCCAAATTATCTCAAGTCAATGAATCTGATGCAGATGATGAAGATAATTATGGAGCCAGACTGAAGCCTAGAAGATACCACGGCCGCAGGGCTGAGGGGGGACCTGTGGGCACACAGGCAGCAGCGCCTGGGGTTGCTGACAACACACTGCCCTTGAAGCTTGGGCAGCAAGCAGGGAATTTCAACTGGGACAACCTTTTGAACTGGGGCCCTGGCTTTGGCCATTATGTAGATGTGTTTAAAGATTTGGCATCTCTCCCAGAAAAAGCAGCAGCAAACGAAGAAGGCAAAGGTGGGACCACTAAACCAGCCCCCAAAGATGGGGAAGCGGAACAGTATGTGTGACCTTTGTGTGCTGGCGTTATAAAAATATAAAAAACAAGAAACACTCAGACCATTGTAAGGTTGCCGAATAGGGTGGGTCACATTTGCAAAACAGGCCAGTATGAACTGGTGTTAGAGGAAAACTTAAAAATAATAACCACAATGCTGCTGAAACAGACTCAGAACAACTCTTTAATTTAAATATGTTTGGTTGAATTTCTTTTCCTGCATGCACTGTATTTTGTAACTAGTCATGTGGCATGCAGCGTTTGGAAAGGTTTTTCTTATTTACCAATGTTTGATTTGTGACTTTTAAAATTAATACCGTTGCCATTGCCGAAATGAACTTGTGCTTTTACGGTGGGGTATGTGTATTGTTTCCATTGTATTATTATTGTCATGTTTTGCATTGCAAGATCCTTGAGGTTTAACCCATCTTTGTAAAGTGTAGAAAGAGCCCTCCTATCCTTGAATGAACGACTAAGTATTAACACTTTTCAGAATTATGGATTCCGTATTCGATGTTGCTCAGAAATGTCTGAATATTTGAATATGTTTGTCATGACAGTGGGTACTAAAATTAAGTCATTTTGTTCAGCACTTTAGAACTTTCTTACAAAGTTTTGCTAAAAATTCCGAATCTTTTTTGTAAACAATTTTGGTCTTCTGACTTTCATCAGGCTTCCACTTGGAACAAAATGTTGTCCCCAGATCTCTGCCGCTCTCCTGCTGTGGAAAGATGTCCTAACAACACATCTCAGAGACACTTTTAAAAGTTATTTATTGAAAAATGTTCTATGCTTTTAAAATTTTAAAGAATCAACCTAAAGAAAGCCTATGATTGGACTTAGTTTTCAGCCATTTAACATTTACCCCAAGTACCCAGTTTTTATAATTTATATAAAGTCAAATTTCAACACTTCTTACTTTCTGTCATTTTGTAGACCCTTTTTTTAATACTGTGTAAAAACTTTTTTTTACACCGAAGCTGTGTTTTTGATACTGATATTTTCCTATGCTGAATGGTTTTCTTACTTTCAGGGAAGGTAAGAAAATACCTTTTTTACATTTGTTACTTATGTAACGTTCATATTTTTCACAGTTTGATATTTGTAACATACTGTATGCTTTCTACTTTTAAATGCCAACGATAGAATTAAAATATTTATTTAAAATACTTTGCATTCATAGTGTACTATTAATTTTTCCTTTTTCCCATACTCTTTCCATGCCCAATTGAGAAAAGTCTTTACTTGTCAATAGGGTATGACAAGTTGAATGATAAATGGGCAACATCATTTTCTTTAAAAAAACATGAGTATGGATAATTGCCAGAACAGATATTTTAAGGTCGCGTTAGTGCATTCCTACCTGTCAGAGTTCTTGGACTTCCCTAGAGCATAATGAGTCTAGACTAGGTTGGACCTTAGGAGACTAACTTTGTTATGAGCCTGGTTTAAGCATTCTGGCAAAAAATGCTTGGAAGTTCCCCCTAGATATGTTCACTAAAGGCCAGCTTTGGACCAGGCTTATAATAATAGGAGTAGCAATGAATTAAAGCTAATTATGGGAAAATGTCTGGGTCTCATTTTCTCCAAGGATGCAGCCCCAACTTTTCTAAATCCAGTCGTGGGTAGGAAGAATGACAGTGAAAGCTCTGTAACGCATACCTGTGTTTAATTTATTGATCGCTCTGCTGCATAAATTCTAAACAAATTTTACGTACTATCTTAGCCAAGACAAACCCCTGTTTTCGCGTAGTCACCCAAGAGTGAAACAATCCAGGAGAAGAGACTAGCCCGGAAGAAATCCAGTGGTGAATAAATAGTTATATCTGAAATAACAGGACTTCTGCAAATTATGTCACAACCTCAGCACTTTTTGTAATTAAATACCTGCCCCACACCTAATATTTGCTGAGAATATTATCCTCTACCACTGGTTGTCCCATAATGAATAGAGATTTTAACCGTATGTAAAAGTTCTCAGTACATAACATATGAAAAAGCTTTTAGTAAATAAAATATTTTAAATTAATAACAACAGATTGAGATCTGTGCCAGAATTATTGATAGAAAATAAAATGTGGGTATAATTTAAATTATAGTATTCATATAACACAATTTAGGGACTGAGTGTAAGATGCTAATCTAATTTGGGGGGTTTTTTTGGTCACCTGCAATAAGCCAACGTATTTTAGTATTTCCCTATGAATTTTAGGATTATGAATCTATGCACCAAATATGGGAACATGTTGCTAGCTTTGCATAACTCAAAACAGGATACATTTTTCTTTCTGAGAAACTCTGAAGCATCTCAATGTCCTCAAGAATATAAACTCTATAAATGAGAACAGAGCTAAAAGCAAGATGATAAACATGATTATAGCTAAGGGTTAAGGAGAAGGAATGTGATGCCAGGATTCTGTTTTCTAATTCTCTAGGAATTCTTTGTGAGTTAGAGAATTACTATTCCCTTGATTAATTAATCCCAGTTTCGGCATAAGATAGAATTTTTATTGGAAAATTTCTAGCCTTTGGTTCTTCTTTAAATCTTTTCCACTGAAGCAAGAACAATACTTATATAGCAAAACAAATCAAAAATGTATGCAATGAAATTTTCACTCAAAATGGAAATTAATCCTTACCAAAACAGTGACATGACATAACATTACTGTAGTGGAATGGGGATTGAAGACAAACTGACAAGGTAACAATCCCCACAAATTAATTGCTAGTGGTGACCTGCAGTTTCACACATAAAATCATGCCTTCAGAATTTTAATCCAGCCCTTGCAAGGGTATATTGGATTGCCTGGAATACAGTCACTCTTTGGGGCTCTTCCTGCATGTCTGTTGTGGAGGAAACATGACTTTCCTTCAGGTACACATAGAAAATATCTTAGTGGGCATGTTGCCAGGAAAAGCAGCTTGTGATCACTCAGCCACAAGATCTGTGGGCTTGGATTGGCAACATGGCACAGGACTCCAAGCACTCAGCTCTTAAGGAACCCATTGCTGTTGCTTTCAAGGCTCTTTCCAAAATCTTCTAAGTTCGCTGATTTCATTGACCACTTGTTCAGATATGTTAAAATCATTTGAGGAAAACAGAGCATCATAAGGGAGTGGAGGACAACTTCTGCCTCACATGTTGCCCTTAAAATGTTTACCCACACAAAGGGTGATGAAAATGATAACTGACTTAAACTATTGAAAGCTATGTTCTTTATATTTTATTTATAAGAAAAAAAATATATCACCCTGTGGCTTTATTACTTCCCGACAACACACCTAAAAAATCACTCTTTTCATGCAAATGCATTTTTATTCACTTGAATTCAACATTAGGATAAAATTAATGTGTAAAAGGTGAAAATGATTTTTAAATTTTGAATCAGTAATTCAGCAATGCACTTTTCGTTTTCTCATTATTTTATGTAATAGATTCAATTTTAAAAGGACTAACATTCTAAGATGACTGAATTTACATTCCCCTTAGGAAAAATAAGCCTAGAAATGAAATGTATTTTGGGATACATTTATTAGAGCTTTCAGTGTGAAATAAAATTAATTAATCTGTAATTAATCTAGTATATATTCCTTAAAGGTATTTTGAGTGAAATGTCACATTATTAGTAATTTATATGGTTACCATTACTGAGCCAGCCAGCAGTTTTAATCGTTTATCAGTCCAAGAGTTATAGATCAGTATTATACATGATTCAGTACTTTCATTTATTGTTAATGAGGCAAAAGGCACTAATAAATTTTGGTGCATACAATTTTCATGCATACAGATAAATATCAGTGATTCAATTCTAACATAACCTATGCATCTATGATAATCATTGCAAGCAAATATATTCTAGACCAAAGTCCATGAAGTACAACATTCTCCATCAACAAAGAAATAAACTGAGGTATAAAGAAGTTCAATGTCCTGGGTAAATCCATTTAATCACAGACAATATCAAGTGTTCTTTACATGTCAGGCACTCTTCTAGATCATGGGATAAAACAGCGAAGAAAATAGACAAAGACCTTCCTCAAAGGAACTTACATTTTGGTAGAGGAGCTGGACAAGCCATCAATAAGTAACAAATACAGTAATAACTATGCAGGGTAATATCTAGTGGAGACAAACGCTTGCAAGCCAACTAAGGCAGTGTAAGGGCTAGATGTTGACTTGGGAGTGTGCCTGCTATTTTATTTTATTTATTTATTTGGCCATGCAACACGCAGCACGGCTTGTGGGATCTTAGTTCCCCGACCAGGGATCGAACCCAGGCCCTCAGCAGTGAAAGCACCGAGTCTTAACCATTGCACCACCAGGGAATTCCTCCATGCTACTTTAGATGGGCTGGTCAGGGAGGGCCTCTCTGGGTAGGCGACATTTGAGCAGAGCTCTGAATGAGGCAGGAAAACAAGCCACGGACACGCGTGGGTGATGCTGTTGCAGGCAGAGGCGGTGGCATGGGGAATCCCCAAGTAGGAGACCATTCCATGTTAGAGGAACAGCCAGAGAGTCAGGGATGCCAGATTATTGTCAATACACCAGCAAAGACTGCACCACAGAAACCTTAGGGTCAAATGGATGTGAGGATAAAGCGTAAGAATGGTAATTCAGAACAGGCCCAGAAACAGAATGATTGTTGAAGCAAACCTTCATTTATGCATATTCTCCTGCAAAATAAGTGCATCTCCAAATGCAAAGGAAACCCTGAAAATGTGGATATGCGCTCACTCTGCATTGATGTCTAAGATCCCGAAGACAAAAGGAGAGATGTTTTTAACTGAGATGAATGTCTGTGCTAACACTGATTGATTCACGCGACCCTCCATGACCAATCCAAACCTGTACGTGTATTAATAGGAAGCATGTTAAGATATATAATAGTAAAGCAGTCTGTTTCCTTACTGCTGAGGCATTAATATATCCAAAGTATGTAATTCCTAACTTTTAGAAGGTTGTATAAATTTTAATTTTAAAAATTGACTTCTATTTTTATGAAGCAGATCATTTGCAAGGAAAAATTTTCAAGTGGAATGAGATAGATTAATATTGGTAGGAAATGGTGGCAAACGAGATATCTCTAAGACATGACGATAAATCTGTGCCTAAATTTAAGGCAACTAAAGCTTGTCCAAATATCTCATAATGAGTCTTTGTTTGTAATGAGTGTAGTTAACCTCCATCTTTGCATCACTAATAAACCTTTTTCAAAGTATGTTAGAATTTTAATAAGGATGCAAGTTGAGTGTAGTGAACTAGGATTAAGATATAAAGACAGGGGCTTCCCTGGTGGTGCAGTGGTTAAGAATCCGCCTGCCAATGCAGGGGACATGGGTTCGATCCCTGGTCTGGGAAGATCCCACATGCCACGGAGCGCATGGGCCCATGCGCCACAACTACTAAGCCTGCGCTCTAGAGCACACGAGCCACAACTACTGAAGCCCGCGTGCCTAGAGCCCATGCTCTGCAACAAGAGAAGCCACTGCAATGAGAAGCATGCTCACTGCAACGATAAGTAGCCCCCACTTGCTGCAACTAGAGAAAGCCCGCGTGCAGCAGTGAAGACCCAACACAGCCAAAAATTTTTAAAAAATAATAATTAAATAATTGATTAATTTAGAAAAAAGATATAAAGACAAACTTTAGGCATTTACCAAGAAAACTCTTGGAAGTCTTTTTTTTTTTAATGTACATATGACATACGTACAATGTATACATGTCAGACCCATAATTATGTTAGAATTCACATAGACAATTCTGACAAATGTGTAACTGACATCATATAGGTAACTTAACGACTCTTTGTGTCTCTTAAAAGAATATGTTGGATGGATGGACAGACTCATCAAATCCTCATATATCATGTGATATATTCAAGGTAGAAATACTGAAAATATTTGTGAGAGAGTCTCCATATCTGAAGACCTATAATTAAAATGAAAAGACCCCAGAATGTTTAAAAACACACTGCATAAAGGCAGAAAATTTCCAGGTGACCCATTTGGATACTTCCAATTTTATTAGTTTATGAATCAATTTGCCAAAGACCCAAATCAGTTTGCAAAGTATAAAGTGCAGTCATCATGGTATTCTGGCAGAAAGTTGGGATCTTAATCTGTGTACCATTCTAGCCCAAATAAAATAACCACCAATGTACAAAGTTCTTTGGCAATGTCAATGAGTTCCCCGTTTCCAATTAAAACCATATTGTGTGTGGTACAGATGTTGATCAAAATAAGATTCTGTTTTGTCAGAGCTGACTGCTCACTTAAGTCATCCTTTCCTTACTGTATTCACAGAGTCTTAGGCCAGAATGCTGTGGAGGATAGAGTTATTAGTACTTGACTTTGATGTCGAAAAGTAAGACATCTAGGGAATTATCTCTTCAGAAAAACAGTATGATTAAGACAATAAGTGCAGCATAACCTGCTCCAAAAATACATTAATTCTTTTACAGCTATGAGTCTGTAGAAAGAGATGTTGTACTGAATGAGGGGTAATGCTCATCAGAAAGTCAGATTATGAGATGGACTCTTTATGAGAAACTGATAAATATGAGAAATGGCTTTGGATAAGTAGAAACTGAAAAGATGGCTGCCCTCTTTTGCTTTGGGAGAACTGTCATCATGAAACTTGATTTGATGATCTCTACTAACAGGAAACCATTCATGTCTTTAACATGTTTCTTCTAACTGATGCAAAAAGCTTATGATAGCACGAGCTGCACACACTGATACATGGATCTGGAGAGTGAATCAAAACCAGAATTTTTTTTTTCTTTTAAGTTTTATGGGTAGTGATTATAGAATAGTGTTTCCTGAAAGAGGATGGTTTGGGCTGTCAGCATTGTAAGATAGAAAAAGTACATTCACATTTGAAATTGTCTTAATTTATGCAGCTTCAGATCAAGAACAGAATGAGACCAAGAAATATTCAAGAGATTTTGAAGTGGCAAAGTCAACTATCTATAATTTATAGGGAGCTTTCTATCCACATTAAAGCACAATTCCTGGCCACTCTGCATTTAATGGGCCTTTCTAAATAGATACTTGTGGGACATTGAATTCAAGTTTAACTATTCCCTACAAATTAGTCTGTAAGTGAATCTTGGTAATGCATGCTTTTTTTTTTTTTTTTTTTTTTTTTTTGGTAATGCATGCTTTTTAAAATTTGCTCAGCCTTGTCTGCCAAGTGCTGGGAAGAACTTGGTGAATAAAGATGACTTTTGCCTTCAAGAGGCTTGTGATTTTTGGTGACTAGACTCTTCCTTTCCCAACATACCTTAAAATTTGCATAGCTCTGTTTTCGGAGAATTATTTCAATATTTTCAAAGATATTTCTGTTGTACTCATGTGTGCTCCACATGCATTCTTTTGGACAATTGATGTGATCAATAACTCCCTAAACTTTGGTAATCTGCTGCATTTCTAAAGTAACAAAATAGTAGGTTTAGTGAGTTTTAAAGAACGCAAGTTCTTGAAGTAAGGCATAGTCTAATTATGTAAGACTTAGTTAAAATTCCTGGCATTTGAGAGCTTTTGCCCTGAACTAACTATTATCAGCTTTGTCTTATCCTTTACTACTACTTAATTTGAAACTGTTTCATTTGGTTTCAGGATTATACATTTTCACAGAATTTGGTGGCATCCATCCCCAGCAAAAAAAAAAATATGTTATCCAGATTCATCATGGTTTGTTGAGTTTGTGAGAAATAAAGCTGAAGTCTAATTTGGGTAAAAACTGAATAATTACCTCTGACAAGTTGTCTAGCTATCTCAAAGTTCCATTTGCCTTCCAATTCCAATGATTTTAATTTTCCATTTTAATTTCTCTGGACTCCCTTCAAATTGTTATAGGATCCATTTGTGGCTGTATTCTGTGGAAAGGAAACATTCAAAACTGTGAAGAAAAAAAGAATAACCAAATGGTTCATGCTTTTTTCTGACATTTTTGTTTTTCCAACCATATATTTTTCTAATTATTCATGAGAAACTGAATAAAATACCTCTATATGTCCTGTTTTTTCTTTCTTTTTCTAAATTTCCCCTGGAGTATTCAATATAATTTCATATTACATTTTAAGTCTTTCATTTAAGCAGATTACATATCCCCTAAAAGGTACTGCATGAAATATCTGGAAAAAAATAGCTTTATAGACTCAGTAATCATCATGAGATAACTTGCAAAATATAATCTACTATTGTCAGAGTGGAAAGGATATTATCACCGTTAATGCCACAAGACAAAAGAAATATATCTTTATACACTGAATTCTACTCTGAATGTGTTTTAGACAACAATTCATTGCTGCTTTTTTTACAGTATTACTCAGAAAACTTAGTTTTACTTTATGATTCTACCAACCTTAGTTATATTTTGTTTAATAAGTACTAGTAAAGGCCAATAACAAAATAAAATACTGTAATAGTTTAACAGTAGCACTCTGTAACAAAGACAATATCAGAATAATGAATGGGGCAACGTGATGTAGAAAAACATTTTGCCTATAGTATCAAACACTGCAAAAATTTTTTGAAGTGTTTAAAATATTGTCTCTCATAAAGTCTCTCACAGTAAAGTCTTTTAATTCTGGGGATAATTGAGAATTTTGGAACAATTTCAGAGATAAGTACAAGAATATTAATTTCTGGTTTCATTAAGCTAAGGAGACCTCTTTAATATTTCCCCTACTGTTAAAATTGGTTTTAAAACATCAGCATACAGACAAGATTAGTTAATGGAGGAAGTGAAAGATAGCAATAAATCTAACAGTTGAGATACCCTTTCTTGTGACTACACTCACTCTTTGATATAGACACATGTTCACACACAGCTTAACAAAGAAATTTGTGACCCTTTTTTAAATCAAAGCTTCTTGAGTATTTTTGCCAATTTGATACTGCTGAGACTTGAGGAAATAGTCTAACTTTCTCAAACAAGAATTTAAAAAGAATGAATTTGCAGCCAATATACTGAGTGTTCTCTTAATTCTAAAAGGATGGTTAGTAACTTACAGACAAGGTGGTTCAGAGCGACTACTGAAGTTAAGGTTTAGAACAGGAGCCTGTCAGGTGAAGAGCTGGACCGAGCATCTCACACAGATGGAAGGGAATGAGCAAAGTCATCACAGTGCGAGGAGTTGCAGTGTTCCAGGACTTGAGAAGGGCCAGGGTGTTGCCATGTGTTGAGGGAAGTCTCAAAACAAGGAGTGAGGAGAAGCAGCCCTCAAATCACACAGATCCTGGGGGGATGCATTTGCATCTTAAACTCTCTTAAATGTTCCCCACAAAACAGTCCAGTTAATCTCATCTATATGTTTGGTTGCTCAAAGTAACTTTTTTTTTTTTAATCTTAGAAGCTACATATAAGATTTTGATAACAGAGACTTCTGCCATTTGACTTACAAAAAATGGGACAAGCAGGCAATACACGAATCCAAGTTACCTATGTATATATTTTTTTTTTTTTTTTTTTGTGGCACGCGGGCCTCTCACTGTTGTGGCCTCTCCCGTTGCGGAGCACAGGCTCCGGACGCACAGGCTCAGTGGCCATGGCTCACAGGCCCAGCCGCTCCGCGGCATGTGGGATCTTCCCGGACCGGAGCACGAACCCGTGTCCCCTGCATCGGCAGGAGGACTCTCAACCACTGCGCCACCAGAGAAGCCCATGTATATCTTTTTTGAAGAATGAGCACTAAGAACCCTTACGGCGAGTATCTTTCTTCCACACACTGAATATTCACTGATCACTTCATTTGTGTAAGCTACAACACCATCAGTCTAAATCAAGACTGATTACCCAGCAATTGATTTCTATTACATAATCTGTAAGACACATGAAATTAAAATGTATCCCTAAATTATAGTTCATTCTTAATTTGCCTTTGTAATTTAGTTTTTTTAAATAAAAATTTATTAAAGAATTAATGACAAAACATAATAATAAGCATAAATAGTAAAACAACGAACATAGAATTACCAAGAACCCAATCCCTATATAACACTGTGTACATTCTTACTGTTAAACATGGTCTTATCCAGTGTGATTTAGTTTTGTCAATAGTTGAAATCAATCTCTTCTCAGTAATTCCCATAGGTGTACCCATGTGATAGTTTAAAAAATAATAACTTTCTCACACAATTTACGTTAAGATGTTTCTTTGATAAGCAATTGTGAGCCACGGCTCTTCAAGCCTGTCATACTACAGTCATTATCATCATCATCTGTGACCCTGCCTTTTGCATTCAGCATCGTTAGGGATTCTTCAGTGTCAAATGGTGAACTAGTGCCTTCCTGCTTCAAACCAGGCCGGCTTGTCAGCTCTTTTTATTTCTCTGAAGTCTACGGCTAAGCCAGTGTTTGATGCTTGCCCTCACCGCTGGCAGCCAACCCATTTCATCCCATCTTATGACAGCTGTCTAGGCCTTACTGTCATCCATTCTCTACACAATTCGAATGCAATGAGATCATGTCATGGTAAACAAATTTCACTCTTTATAATCGTGCTACATAATTAAATCGTCATGGACTACAAAAGAATCCCCCTTTCATTTTTATTTAAGACTCCAGTGAATTTCCTTCCTTTGGAATCAGTAACCTATTAGAATCATGGTAAGCTCTGGCTAAAAGTTTGGAGAATAATGATCACTCTCCTATGAGAGTTTTTTGTTTGTTTTTTATTGTTGTTTTGTATTTAGTGTATTTTGTGCTGATCATACTGGAGCATGTAAGAATGGTATAAAATAATGTCTAAGTACTAGGGACAATGTGATTTATTGATGAGACATACTTATGTCAAAAATTACAAAAATCCCACAATATTTAGCAATAGAATTTTCCTTTGACAGTAGAGATTATTCTTCCCAATTTTATTTCTAAATACTGAGTCTCAAAGAGGATAAGTGACCTCTAATCTCCACAAGGTTGATAAGGGTCAGAGCTAGAATCTGAACTGGGCTTGAACTAGATTTCAAAGTTCCTTCTTTTTCTACTACTACCTAATACTTGTATATGTCTTTTCAGCTTTTAAAGAGTTTTCAAACGAGTTATCTAATTTGAACATTATATCACACCTGTGGGGTTGATCAGACAAAAATAATGATCACATTTTACTGAGAGGAAAACAAACAGACTTGCTCAAAGTCACAGTTAATAACTGACAATGTTAATGCTTATCTCGAAATAGACATTAGCCCCCTCTGGAGTATTTTTTCCCAGTATATTATGATAAAATGTGGAGAGAGTGAAACACTGGCATGATATCTTTGATATTAAACTGCAACTATTTGAGAAACATTGAGCCAGGAATGATCATACTAGAAATAACGGTGTTGGAGTGTGAATCTGGCAATAGTGAATATTATTGGAAATTAGGAACCAATATTAAAGAATCTATAAAGAAAATATGACATCAAAAAGCTAAAAATACAAAGCCATGTATAGAGAAGATCACCAGAACATGTTAAGCACCTATGCACATTATTCTATTCTATTCTATTCTATTTAATTAATTGATTTTACTTAAGTCTCACAACTACCATACGAAGTAGTAATTTCATTCTCTAATTTACATACAAGGAAACAGAGGGTTAGGGCTTTGTTCAAAGTCATATAACTGATGAAGAGTAGAACTGGAATTCTTTTTTAGATTCTTTTCAATTATAGGTTATTACAAGGCATTGAGCATAGTTCCCTGTGCTATACAGTAGGTTCTTTGGGATTAAAATATGCATACTACTATGTATAAAATAGATAACCAACAACGACCTATTGCCTGCATTTCTTAACATGGTATGTCTTTGCCCTGTTTTCCACAACAGGGCTTATAATACAATTGAACATTCCTCCTATTTCTCTTTACTTAAGATGTTGATCCTGAACCAATGTGCTTTGCCATTACTTCCTCTTTGCTATTTCTCTATGTGCATAATGAGGGTGATAATAATACCTACTCATAAGATGGCCTGAGATTAAATGGATTAATTTATGTAAAGTGATTAAACCTTAAAGTGACCCACATGTAATCAGAACTCCATTAGCATTGAGAAGGATGAAACTGATCATTTTTCTCCAAACTGTTAGTGAGCACCTACAATGATTTTAATCCTGAAGTTGAAGTTTCTGTCGTCAAACTAGTACAGTCTGATCTGGCCTCTAGTCAAATGAGTAGAAAAGATAACAAACTCATCTAATATTCCTGGTATAAAAGTATAAGCTCTTTACTGCACAGAAGAGGCAAACAAATTTGAAAGATCTTTATGATATTATTATGAGCCTTCAAGTCAGTTCATACAGAAGATTCTAAGTGGACAAGCTTAGGGGTTTGTATCTAGAATACAGTGTGAGTGACTGTGAGATATTGCTAAGTCAGGACAGGCAGACCTTGTTTTATTGAGCTTCTCTCTCTGTTGTGCTTTGCAGATATTGCCTTTTTTTTTTTTTTTTTTTAACAAATTGAAGGTTTGCAGCAACCCTGAGCTGAGCAAGTCTTATCAGCACCATTTTCCAACGTCATTTGCTCACTTCATATCTCAGTGTCACATTTTGGTAATTCTCACAATATTTCAAGCTGTTTCATTATTATTTTATTTGTTATGGTGATCTGTGATCACTGATCTTTGATTTTACTATTGCAAAAAGACTATGACTAACTGAGAGCTCAGATAATGGTTAGCATTTTTTACCAACAAAGCATTTTTAAACTAAGGTATGTGCACTGTTTTATCAGACATAATGCTACTGCACACTTAGACCACAGTATAATATAAACATAACTTTTATATGCACTGGGAAACCAAAAATTCTTGCAACTCATCTTATTGCTATGTTTGCTTTATTGCAGTGGTCTGGAACTAAACCTTCAATATCTCCAAGGTCTGCCTGACTTTACATTAGCCCTGGGCAATGAGTTCAAATTTTCCGATATTTCTTGTCAAAAAATGTATTCTTTTCAGAAAGCCATTGTAGATGCATTGTTTCACCTTTCATTTAAATCTAAGGTTTCTCTTATACTGATATGAAATTGTTTACCCTTACGGTTTGCAACCAGAGAAGTCATACTCCAGGCATAAATAGCAAGCCAGTTCAGTTAACAGAATCATTTCTAGAGCACCCAATTTAGTATCTTTCTCAAGTAATTGTGTTAAAAATAATCACATGGTCCCTGGAAGATTCGTTGCTCTTGTGAAGGGGAACAATGTGTGTATAATATTATTGCTCATCAATTTTTATTGTGAAATAATAGAATACTTTAAAAAAGCTTCAAGTGAAATAAGTCAGACAGAGAAAGGCAAATACTCTATGATCTCACATGTGTGGAATCTAAAAATACTGAGGAGAACACAGCAACAGGGGTGCGGAGGGCAAAGTGAAGAGATTCCCGCACAGAGGATGGGTGCCAACCCGCACTCACCAGCCCGAGAGGCTTGTCTGCTCACCCGCCGGGGCGGGCGGGGCTGGGAGCTGAGGCTCGGGCTTCGGTCGGTCGGAGCGCACTGAGAGGGCTGGGGTTGGCGGCGTGAACACAGCCTGCAGGGGGTTAGTGTGCCACAGCTAGCTGGGAGGGAGTCCGGGAAAAGGGCTGGAGCTGCCAAAGAGGCAAGAGACTTTTTCTTGCCTCTTTGTTTCCTGTTGCACGAGGAGAGGGGATTAAGAGCGCTGCTTAAAGGAGCTCCAGGGACGGGCGCGAGCCGCGGCTATCAGCGCAGACCCCAGAGACGGGCATGAGACTCTAAGGCTTCTGCCGCCACCAAGAAGCCTGTGTGTGAGCACAGGTCACTCTCCACACCTCCCCTCCTGGGAGCCTGTGCAGCCCGCCACTGCCAGGGTCCCGAGTTCCAGGGACAACTTCCCCGGGAGAACGCACGGCGCGCCTCAGGCTGTTGCAACGTCACGCCGGCCTCTGACGCCGCAGGCTCGCCCCGCATCCATAACCGACCCCCCCCCCACCCACGCCTGAGTGAGCCAGAGCCTCTGCATCAGCGGCTCCTTTAACCCCGCCCTGTCTGAGCAAAAAACAGACGCTCTCCAGCGGCCTATACGCAGAGGCGGGGCCAAATCCAAAGCTGAGCCCCTGGTAGCTGTGCGAACAAAGAAGAAAAAGAGAAATCTCTCCCAGCAGCCTCAGGAGCAGCAGATTAAATCTCCACAATCATCTTGATGTACCTGCATCTGTGGAATACCTGAATAGACAACGAACCATCCCAAATTGAGGAGATGGACTTTGAGAGCAAGATTTATTATTTTTTCCCCTTTTCCTCTTTTTGTGAATGTTTATGTGTATGCTTCTGTGTGAGATTTTGTCTGTATAGCGTTGCTTTCACAATTTGTCCTAGGGTTCTATCCGTCCTTTTTTGTTGTTGTTTACTTAAAAAAAATTTTTTTTTCTTAATAATTATTTTTTATTTTAATTATTTTATATTACTTTCTTTTGTTTTATTCTCTTTATTTCCACTTTTTCTCCCTTTTATTCTGAGCTGTGTGGATGAAAGGCTCTTGGTGCTGCAGCCAGGAGTCAGTGCTGTGCCTCTGAGGTGGGAGAGCCAATTTCAGGACACTGGTCCACAAGAGACCTCCCAGCTCCACATAATATCAAACGGCGAAAATCTCCCAGAGATCTCCATCTCAAAACCAGCACCCAGCTTCACTCAATGACCAGCAAGCTACAGTGCTGGGCACCCTATGCCAAACAACTAGCAAGACAGGAACACAACCCCACCCATTAGCAGAGAGGCTGCCTAAAATCATAAGGCCACAGACACCCCAAAACACACCACCAGACGTGGACCTGCCCACCAGAAAGACAAGATCCAGCCTCTTCCACCAGAACGCAGGCACTAGTCCCCTCCACCAGGAAGCCTACACAACCCACTGAACCAACCTTAGTCACTGGGGACAGACACCAAAAACAACGGGAACTACGAACCTGCAGTCTGCAAAAAGGAGACCCCAAACACCGTAAGATAAGCAAAATGAGAAGAAAGAAAAACACACAGCAGATGAAGGAGCAAGATAAAAACCCACCAGACCTAACAAATGAAGAGGAAATAGGCAGTCTACCTGAAACAGAATTCAGAATAATGATAGTAAAGATGATCCAAAATCTTGGAAATAGAATAGACAAAATGCAAGTAACATTTAACAAGGACCTAGAAGAACTAAAGATGAAACAAGCAACAATGAACAACACAATAAATGAAATTAAAAATACTGTAGAAGGGATCAATAGCAGAATAACTGAAGCAGAAGAATGGATAAGTGATCTGGAAGATAAAATAGTGGAAATAACTACTGCAGAGCAGAATAAAGAAAAAAGAATGAAAAGACCTGAGGACAGTCTCAGAGACCTCTGGGACAACATTAAACGCACCAACATTCAAATTACAGGGGTCCCAGAAGAAGAGAAGAAAAAGAAAGGGACTGAGAAAATATTTGAAGAGATTATAGTTGAAAACTTCCCTAATATGGGAAAAGAAATACTTAATCAAGTCCAGGAAGCACAGAGAGTCCCATACAGGATAAATCCAAGGAGAAACACGCCAAGACACATATTAATCAAACTGTCAAAAATTAAATACAAAGAAAACATATTAAAAGCAGCAAGGGAAAAACAACAAATAACACACAAGGGAATCCCCATAAGGTTAACAGCTGATCTTTCAGCAGAAACTCTGCAAGCCAGAAGGGAGTGGCAGGACATATATAAAGTGATGAAGGAGAACAATCTACAACCAAGATTACTCTACCTAGCAAGGATCTCATTCAGATTTGATGGAGAAATTAAAACCTTTACAGACAAGCAAAAGCTGAGAGAGTTCAGCACCACCAAACCAGCTTTACAACAAATGCTAAAGGAACTTCTCTAGGCAAGAAACACAAGAGAACAAAAAGACCTACAATAACAAACCCAAAACAATTAAGAAAATGGGAATAGGAACATACATATCGATAATTACCTTCAATGTAAATGGATTAAATGCTCCCACCGAAAGACACAGCCTGGCTGAATGGATAAAAAAACAAGACCCATATATATGCTGTCTACAAGAGACCCACTTCATTCCTAGAGACACATACAGACTGAAAGTGAGGGGATGGAAAAAGATATTCCATGCAAATGGAAATCAAAATAAAACTGGAGTAGCAATTCTCATATCAGACAAAATAGACTTTAAAATAAAGACTATTACAAGAGACAAAGAGGGACACTACATAATGATCAAGGGATTGATCCAAGAAGAAGATGTAACAATTGTAAATATTTATGCACCCAACATAGGAGTACCTCAATACATAAGGCAAATACTAACAGCCATAAAAAGGGAAATTGACAGTAACACATTCATAGTAGGGGACTTGAACACCCCTCTTTCACCAATGGAGAGATCATCCAAAATGAAAATAAATAAGGAAAAACAAGCATTAAATGATACATTAAACAAGATGGACTTCATTGGTATTTATAGGACATTTCATCTAAAAACAACAGAATACACATTTTCCTCAAGTGCTCATGGAACATTCTCCAGGACAGATCATATCTTGGTTCACAAATCAAGCCTTGGTAAATTTAAGAAAATTGAAATTCTATCAAGTATCTTTTCTGACCACAATGCTATGAGACTAGATATCAATTACAGGAAAAGATCTGTAAAAAATACAAACACATGGAGGCTAAGCAATACACTACTTAATAACGAAGTGATCACTGAAGAAATCAAAGAGGAAATCAAAAAATACCTAGAAACAAATGACAATGTAGACACGATGACCCAAAACCAATGGGATGTAGGAAAAGTAGTTCTAAGAGGGAAGTTTATAGCAATACAATCCTACCTTAAGAAACAGGAAAAACCTCAAATAAAGAACATAACTTTGCACCTAAAGCAATTAAAGAAAGAAGAACAAAAAACCCCAAAGTTAGCAGAAGGAAAGAAATCATAAAGATCAGATCAGGAATAAATGAAAAAGAAATGAAGGAAATGATAGCAAAGGTCAATAAAACTAAAATCTGGTTCTTTGAGAAGATAAACAAAATTGATAAACTATTAGCCAGACTCATCAAGAAAACAAGAGAGAAGACTCAAATCAATAGAATTAGAAATGAAAAAGAAGAAGTAACAACTGACACTGCAGAAATACAAAAGATCATGAGAAATTACTACAAGCAACTCTATGCCAATATAATGGAAAACCTGGAAGAAATGGACAAATTCTTAGAAATGCACAACCTGCCAAGACTGAATCAGGAAGAAATAGAAAATATGAACAGACCAATCACAAGCACTGAAATTGAAACTGTGATTAAAAATCTTCCAACAAACAAAAGCCCAGGACCAGATGGCTTCACAGGCGAATTCTATCAAACATTTAGAGAAGAGCTAACACCTGTCCTTCTCAAACTCTTCCAAAATATAGCAGAGGGAAGAACACTCCCAAACTCATTCTACGAGGCCACCATCACCCAGATACCAGAACCAGACAAACATGTCACAAAGAAAGAAAACTACAGGCCAATATCACTGATGAACATAGATGCAAACATCCTTAACGCAATACTAGCCAACAGAATCCAACAGTACATTAAAAGGATCATACACCATGATCAAGTGGGGTTTGTTCCAGGAATGCAAGGATTCTTCAATATATGCAAATCAATCAAGTGTGATACACCATATTAACAAATTGAAGGAGAAAAACCATATGATCATCTCAATAGATGCAGAGAAAGCTTTTGACAAAATTCAACAACCATTTATGATAAAAACGCTGCAGAAAGTAGGCATAGAGGGAACTTTCCTCAACATAATAAAGGCCATATATGACAAACCCACAGCCAACATCATCCTCAATGGTGAAAAACTGAAACCATTTCCACTAAGATCAGGAACAAGACAAGTTTGCCCACTCTCACCACTCTTATTCGACATAGTTTTGGAAGTTTTAGCCACAGCAATCAGAGAAGAAAAGGAAATAAAAGGAATCCAAATCAGAAAAGAAGTAAAGCTGTCACTTTTTGCAGATGACATGATACTGTACATAGAGAACCCCAAAGATGCTACCAGAAAACTACTAGAGCTAAGCAATGAATTTTGTAAAGTAGCAGGATACAAAATTAATGCACAGAAATCTCTGGCCTTCCTATATACTAATGATGAAAAATCTGAAAATGAAATTAAGAAAACACTCCCATTTACCATTGCAACAAAAAGAATAAAATACATAGGAATAAACCTACCTAAGGACACAAAAGACCTGTATGCAGAAAATTATAAGCCACTGATGAAACAAATTAAAGATGATACAAATAGATGGAGAGATATACCATGTTCTTGTATTAGAAGAATCAACATTGTGAAAATGACTCTACTACCCAAAGCAATCTACAGATTCAATGCAATCCCTATCAAACTACCACTGGCATTTTTCACAGAACTAGAACAAAAAACTTCACAATTTATATGGAAACACAAAAGACCCCAAATAGCCAAAGCAATCTTGAGAACGAAAAAAGGAGCTGGAGGAATCAGGATCCCTAACTTCAGACTTTATTACAAAGCTACAGTAATCAAGACAGTATGGTACTGGCACAAAAACAGAAAGATAGATCAATGGAACAAGATAGAAAGCCCAGAGATAAACCCACACACATATGGACACCTTATCTTTGATAAAGGTGGCAGGAATGTACAGTGGAGAAAGGACAGCCTCTTCAATAAGTGGTGCTGGGAAAACTGGACAGGTACATGTAAAAGTATGAGAATTGAACACTCCCTAACACCATACACAAAAATAAGCTCAAAATAGATTAAAGACTTAAATGTAAGGCCAGAAACTATCAAACTCTTAGAGGAAAACATAGACTCTATGACATAAATCACAGCAAAATCCTTTTTGACCCACCTCATAGAGAAATGGAAATAAAAACAAAAATAAACAAGTGGGACCTAATGAAACTTAAAAGCTTTTGAACAGCAAAGGAAACCATAAACAAGACCAAAAGACAACCCTCAGAATGGGAGAAAATATTTGCAAATGAAGCGAATGACAAAGGATTAATCTCCAAAATTTACAAGCAGCTCATGCAGCTCAATATCAAAAAAACAAACAACCCAATCCAAAAATGGGCAGAAGACCTAAATAGACATTTCTCCAAGGAAGATATACAGATTGGCAACAAACACATGAAAGAATGCTCAACATTATTAATCATTAGAGAAATGCAAATCAAAACTACAATGATATATCATCTCACACCAATCAGAATGGCCATCATCACAAAATCTAGAAACAATAAATGCTGGAGAGGGTGTGGAGAAAAACGAACACTCTTGCACTGCTGGTGGGAATGTAAATTGATACAACCACTATGGAAAACAGTATGGAAGTTCCTTAAAAAACTACAGATCGAACTACCATATGACTCAGCAATCCCACTCCTGGGCATATACCCTGAGAAAACCATAATTCAAAAAGAGTCATGTACCACAATGTTCATTGCAGCTCTATTTACAATAGCCAGGAGATGGAAGCAACCTAAGTGTCCATCATCAGATGAATGGATAAAGAAGATGTGGCACATATATAGAATGGAATATTACTCAGTCATAAAAAGAAATGAAATTGAGTTATTTGTAGTGAGGTGGATGGACCTGGAGTCTGTCATACAGAGTGAAGTAAGTCAGAAAGAGAAAAACAAATACCGTATGCTAACACATATATATGGAATCTAAGGGAAAAAAAAAAAAAAGGTCATGAAGAACCTAGGGGTAAGATGGGAATAAAGACAGAGACCTACTAGAGAATGGACTTGAGGATATGGGGAGGGGGAAGGGTAAGCTGTGACAAAGTGAGAGAATGCCATGGACACATATACACTACCAAACGTAAGGTAGATAGCTAGTGGGAAGCAGCCACATGGCACAGGGAGATCAGCTCAGTGCTTTGTGACCACCTAGAGGGGTGGGATACAGAGGGTGGGAGGGAGGGAGATGCAAGAGGGAAGAGATATGGGAACATATGTATATGTATAACTGATTCACTTTGTTATAAAGCAGAAAGTAACACACCATTGTAAAGCAATTATACTCCAATAATGATGTTAGAAAAAAAATTAAAAATAATAATTAGGTAAATAACAAGGCCTTAGAAAAGTTAATTTTAATTTCTCAAAATGGTTTTCCTCTTATGACATTCCAGATTTTACAATCAATTTCTAAAAAATAAAAATGTGCTGAACAAAGAAAAGGAAATTTTTCAGGCATATCACAAAAAGAAAAATTAATAAGGATTAAACATTTTTCACACGTTGTTCAAAAGTGCATATTTTGATTTTGTTCTCACTTAAGTAATGCTAAATTATAGTATGAAGCCCACCTTAGTAACTACTCTTCAAAAGCCACATTATCCGTAATTACTGGAATTAAATTAACATTAGCTGACTGCTATTGTATATAAATTAATTATTTTTTTCTGTTTCTCTGAGTTCTATGAATTACATTATATAATCTCCTTCCTCTCAAGGGACAAAGGGTGTTACAGTGAAAATAACTGTGGCCTAGAAACAAACAAACAAAGCTTTAATTTATTATAGAGCATACTTATTTAGGGAGCTGTATTGTTATAAAATCCTGAGTTTCCTTGTGCCCAATGTCTGCAAATTGAAAATGTCATCGAATACTAATTTCAGTAGAAACTGAGGTTTCTAAATACAAAGCAGCATTTACCTTCCATGAATTCTTATAACCCTATTAAAATGTTGTACCGGAATTCTCATTTCTTTCTCCCTTATTTGATTACCTGTGTACTCCGTGTTTCATTTATTTTGTTCTTATTTCCTCCTGAGCATGGTTTAGTCAATTGATGTTTCACAGTAATTACAACTACACCTGAGAAGCCCACTATGGGGAAGAAAGAAAACAGTTGGTTCAAGTGATATTTGAAACACAGTATATAAAACACATGAACAAAAATGCCACAGCTTCTGTTGCTGAAGCTTCTCTCTTGGGTGTAGGTGACAGTAGAAGGAGACTTGGGAAGCTGGAGAATTGGGAGGGCTACGCCTTTCACACTGCCTATTGGACCCCTTTTGCACCCAACACAGCCTCTTATGAGTCCGGGCTATGGAGCAAACCCTTGGCTTGATGTCTGCTCTCATCTCACATCTTTCTTTAAAAATCTCTTTGCCACTCTACCAAGTTGCTCAAGTTTTCTGAATGATAGTGTCTTAATCCTCCGAATGACTGAGAGACTTCATTAAACAGAATATATTAAAACACAAATGTACACTGTAAAGCAAAATACAAATATATTTAGAGTTGCCTCACAGATACCATACTTTCAACACACCATTCTTGCATGTGTGGATACTTTCTTCTAAATGTTTCTAAAGACTAGATAAATCATTTCTCAAGGGAAAAGAGAATAATTTAAAATATCTAATTAGAATTTGCTTCAAAGTAATAAATTATACTCTCCTATTTTGATTTTTGTGTGTGTAAGGAAGAGTCTAATATAGAAAATGTACAATATAATTCTTACTGAGTTCTCCCTTTCATGACATAATACGTGGTCCATACGTACAAGAGGGAGAAGATATTTTGAGATGTAGTTACTGTATTTTTTTCTTTTCGTTTTGACTAAAGAATATAGATGATTAGGGTATAGTGTCCTCAGACAAGAAATAAAGCAGGTGGAGATAGGATAGAAGATTTACTGGGGTATTAAAGTGGCTTTGTTGTACATGATGTGATATTAATTAAGACACTAATAAATGTTCTTCTTCTTCTTGTGAGTTTAAAGACTCAAAAAACGTTGCTCTCAGGCATTGGGAATGAGCTCTTGGGGTCATGCTCTGACTTTTACAACAGCCAATTGCCAATCCCACGTCTTTGGCTTAAAGATAGTCTTGATTGCTTTGGGTGATTAATCGGTAGACTCTATGAATGACTTCATAGTTGGAGCAGTATCTTTCTGCTCTGACATTGCTTTGGTATTTAGTAAACTGTGAGCTGTTCTTAAAATATTGCCAATGATTCTAAAGAAGCCCAGTGCTAGGATTAAAATATGGGTTTAATATAAAGATTTTTTATAACAATTTCTTTATTTACAGTAACGGGAGAGCCAGATCATTGACCCTATTTCCAAAACTTTTCACCCCCTGGTACATGATACATAAATTTATTTGTGTAGTTATCCATGCATTAAGCCATGTTACTGGTTAAATTTCAGAATAGGAAGTGAACTGATTCTGATTGCAATCTTTTCATATTAGCCATATAAATCTGATATAGATCATATTTGATATAGATCAGAACTACAAGCAGAAGTCTAATGAAAATACCTATCCTTTTATGGAAGATACTTGTGTGATAATATCAGGTTCTTCTACATTTTAGCCAGACTTGGAAACATGTAAATAAATGGCAGCATATTTTATAATCAGCTATAATATTTCCTCAGTTTTCTGTCATGTCTACTCAAAGTCTTTCTGTCAGAATTAAGAACTTAGTTTCAGGACTGGTGAAAAGTGTTATAAGTTTACTTTAGAAAAAATAATTATAAGACAGTTTGTGTTATCATCCAAATTTCTGTTGCATCTTCTTGCAGGGACAATCCCTGCAGGAAAACTTTCTCATCTTACTGACATCAGGCTTGGTCGTGTGAGCTCCCTTTGCCTATTAAATGTGAACGGAAATAATGACACTTCTCAGCAAACATTTTAAAGTAGCCCCTAGTTCCATCATCATTCCTTTCTTTCTGCCATGAGAACAGCTCATTCGAGATAGAGGCGGCACCTTCCACCAGGTATTAGAATGGTGAATATGGAGCAGAGCTGCAATGAGCATTCATGAGAGTGAGGAGAAAAACAAACAAACAAAACCTTTCTTTGTTGTAAGCCATTGAGATGGGGTGATTTGTTACTGTAGCATAGTGTACTGAAACTGACGGATACAGACAAGCTCATGAAACAAAGACGAATAGCTCTGAACTTCAAGTTTAATAATGTAAGGTATTCTTAGAACTAATTGCAATGACGATATTATGTAGTATAGAAATTGCAGAATAACCCTTTATACTCTTTTATCGCTTATATCAGATTATTATTATGAAATATCTTGGCATATAGGTAATGTAAATATATTGATAAAACGTCATAGTTCTACTTTTACCTCCCAATACATGAGAGCAAGTGAGAATTAATTTGTCTGCATTTTTCAGAGGTACACAGCTATCTGTTGATTGAATTATTAATACTCCCAATGAATCCGTGTGGTGTTGTTACTTTTCCTTTGATGACAATTAAGAAGCACCAGTTTGTAGACTCTCTTTCTTCCTGTAATATAAGTTTAATTTATTCTCTATCATTAACAATTTTATTGCAGAGGAACATATTAAAATATTCAACAGAGGGTAATTAGCCTTCTATGTTGTATATGCAGTAATAATGCGTGAAACTACTTTGAAATTTAGTAAGTAAGCTCAGGCTAGAGCAAAACAAACTTGATTGTCTTAACAGTTAATTCAGACAAACCAAGAGACTTACAGTCCCCTATAGACATTTTGTTTTCTCCTCTCATATTGCTCAGTTTTATAATTAATAACAGAATCAAAATTACGGAATTTTCTTTTGCTGAGATAGAAATTTCCCCAGTGGCTCTCAGTAGAGGGTAGAACAATCAGCAATGTTCCAGAAAATCTGATAACAGATATTGCTGTTTTAAGAAAACAGAATTTAAAATTGCTAATTAATGTTGTTACTTAAAAGTCAGGGGCATTACAGTGTCAAAACTAAAAGGCTCAGAACAAAACTTCTCCAAAAGAGTAACTTCAAAATATTTTGATTAACTAGTCTCTGCCTTCTTTTTATAAAAGAGAATACATGGAGCAAAAGACACAATCCTGTTGCCAGCTGATCTTTTTACCCCCTAATTTAGTGGCAAATTAACCTTCTGACTATTTTATTTCCAAGGCACAAATATAATCTGTCAGCTGAAGTTGTATAGCTTGGCAGCAAACTAGATAAATTTTAAATGCATAATCGTACATTTGTTATAATCTTTGAAGGTTTTGGATTCTAGTATCTTACCCTCAGCTGGACTTCCTGTAGAGAGATGAAATCTTTCTTCCTCCAAACAATTTACAAAGGCCAAAGGTTTCTAAGGAAAAAGAAAATAAAGCTAAAGAAAACCTGATATTTTGCACAACACTGGTGGAGCATAGAAAAAAAGTTTAGAACAGAACTGAAAATCCATTAAATGATTTGTGTCCCAGGGGATAACTATGGCTAGTCTTGAATGCTCAACAGATTTTTCCATTACAGTTTTTTGGGATGTGTATTTTATCTTAATAGTAAAATAGTTCTCTGTGTTCCTGTGACTCTCATTAAGCTGCTCAAAGAAAATACTTGTTCATTGACCTTTATTCTCCTTAGGTAGAAAAGTCTGGATTTAAGTTTTTTGTTGTTTGTTTGTTTATATATTTTTTTGTTTTATAGTCATTTTCCATGATCAAGAAGTCATCATAAGTCCCCGTGAACTCTTAATAGAATTTTTAAAAAGATTATAGTATCTTGTTTTTAGATGGGGGAATATCTGGGAAAATATTATTTTTGTAAGACTAGATCAAGCAAAAAGAGGATCTGAGATTTTATGATTTCATGAGCTTTCATAAACAATCCTGAAGAAAGCTATTCCTAACTTTTAGTTCATTAATAAGAAATAGTATAGTGTGACTTTAATAAATGTAAAAGATTTTAAAGCTAGCAAAAAATGAATGGTATTTTTGTGAAATTTTAATATAAAAGCATTGCTTTCAAAAAAAGAAATATGTTTCATACTTCATTGTGAAAGAAAAAACTCTTAATGCTTTTAAACCTGGCACAAGTATTACTCATCAAATAAAATAATGTGGCTTCACTATATTCATACTTTGATTGAAAATATATTTAACTTTTTTTTTTTTTTTTTTTTTTTTTGCGGTACGCGGGCCTCTCACTGTTGTGGCCTCTCCCGTTGCGGACCACAGGTTCCGGACGCGCAGGCTCAGCGGCCATGGCTCACGGGCCCAGCCGCTCCGCGGCATGTGGGATCTTCCCGGACCAGGGCACGAACCCGTATCCCCTGCATCGGCAGGCGGACTCTCAACCACTGCGCCACCAGGGAAGCCCATATTTAACTATTAAAATTGTTTCTTTGCACAAAGTATTGTTCACATTTTAAAATAACAAAATTTATCTATAAAAGCATAGTTTAAAAAACAACAGCAAATGAAAATTATATGCGAAGATATTTAATAAGAAATAGTCAAGATCCAAAAGTTTGTCTCTTCCTAATGTATTGCATAAAAAAGAATAGCATATACACTTTCATATAGGTACTCATACTTGGATATGTTAAAATATAGTTTGTAAAATAAGAGAAGCTAAAATTCATCACCTTCTGATAATGATAGTATATGTTGGCAACGTTTCTAGAAAGAGTTTTGTATAAAAACATAATAGAGAAGGCCAATATGTTGTCTGATGGAACTAACTGAACAACAGGAATTTATTTTATTGGATATAAAGTGATTGTAAGAGGAGGTACAAGAGAAGATCCTGGCACAAGTTGGTCAGTTGGTCCTAAAACAATTAGGATTAATTTGCAGGGTTTCTGAAAAACATGAAGCAATTTCTCCTTGTAATATTTTCCCTCCTCAAAGGGATATTTGATAGAATAATGACCAATCAAATCCTCTGAGAGGTCAGCAGTTAGTGATATCAGGTTAGTAGTAGAGGTGGGTTGCTTGTGTTTGTAGTACGGTAAGTCCCCTACACACGAACCTCCAAGTTGCAAACTTTCAAAGGTGCGAACGTATGTTCGCATGCCCAGTCACGTAAGTTCACATGTCTGGCGTACATTGTCACACACGTGCGTCCTCTACAAGTGGTTGTACTTCTGTGTACTTTCTGTACTGTGTTTTTTTTGAATTTATTATCTATGTGAAAAGTATTATAAACCTATTACAGTACAGTACTATATAGCCGATTGTGTTAGTTGGGTACCTAGGCTAACTTTGTTGGACTTATGAACAAATTGGACTAAAGAACATGCTCTCGGAACAGAACTCGTTCATACGTAGGGGACCTACTGTAATCAGGAGCTTAGTTATCACTTTTGAAGAAAGATGAGTGATTCATATCTCATTGCTTTCATTACTTCCTTTCTATATGCTTTCAGTAAAGGGCCTTATGTATGGAACAGAGTGAGGGGAATAAAAGCTGAGAATGTTTCCAGTATACACTGGTTACATAGTAGTTTCCTGCTTACCCTTTTCTAATGGATCCTGTGTGGAACAAGAAAAATCACACTCCTGAACCAGTTTCCGAGTGTATACATTTACCTTCTGACGTTCTATTTCAATCATTCGTTTATCTAACACATTTCAGTTCAGCACCTTGTTTATGCAGGAGACAAGGATGAAGAAGAGAGAGAGATTCTCCTTTGTACATCTTGGAGTCCAGAGATGCTGCGAATCCCTGAGTCAAGGAAGCGTTTTGCATATGTGAGAAAATGAGAGGGCACTGTGTCTGCATTCATTTCCTATTGCTGCTATAAAAAATAACCACAAACGTAGGGGTCTAAGTTAGCATAAGTTTATTATCATACATCTACAGAGGCCAGAAGTCCAAAATCAGTTTCCCTGGGCTAAAAATCAAGATTCAGCAGGGCTGTGTTACTGCTAGAAGTTCTGAGGGTGAATTCATTTCCTTGCCTTTGTCAGCACCTAGTGGCCTAAGAATCCCTGGCTTGTGGCCTCTTCCTCCATCTGTAAAGCCAGCATCATGACATCTTCTCTCCCTTCTGACCCCTGTGTCCACTGCACATCTTTTCCCTCTGACTTGATTCTCCTGCTTCCCTCTTATAAGGATATATGTGATTATATTGGACCCAACTGAATAATCCAGAATAATCTCCTATCTCAGGATCCTTAACTTGATCACATTTGTAGAATTCCTTTTGTAGGTAAGGTAATGTACTCACTGGTTCCTGAGATTAGGGTGTGGACACCTTTGGGGACCACTGTTCAACTACCACAGTGACCAACGACCTCAGATTGAACTGTGACACAAGCAGAGGTTGATGACTGAGGCAGGGATCAGGTCTTCTAAATTGTTTGGAATCCTGTATATAGTTTGGATTTATTATTAACAACATGAGGAAACTTTGAAGTTTTTTTCTTTTTTTAATGAAGAAATTTATATGGCCTAATTTATATCACATGTTCTATGAACAATGTATGGGAGTGAAGCAAGAGTAAACATAAATGCTTACTTGTTTTCTATATTTCCATGTATTACTTTGGAAAATGAAATAAGTAACAATTAGGCTGGTATTTGTGAGGTAAAATACTTTATTTTACAATCTTAGTTCACTGTAAAAAGGAGCATTGACTTTTAGCCTGTATACTAGAAAAGTTATTAACTGTGAAATTTGGGAAATTAAGGCCATGCTACATATTAGATTTTACATGAGTTTAGAGTTCAGTGATAAACGCTCAGAAAATGCATGGGTTGCTGCACACAGTTAATTAAAAAGGAAAAAAATAGTTCCAGCATTATGTAACTCAAACCAATTACTCTAAGACACCATAGTCACAGCAGTACTTCTCCACCATCATTTAAATTACTTCTGTAATCTGAATATTGTTCCAGCTCCACTACTTACTTGAATGCTCATAAAATTTTGAAATGGCCTCTGAATTCTTCTTCACTTGGCTTTGTGATGAAATATAGTCATCCTACAGGTTGGCAACCCCAAATATCTAGGTCATTAATTTCTTCCTGGGATATATTTGAAAGGTACTTTGCCTGAAATTCAGGCATCCTATGAATCCTTGATATTGTTATCAAAGACTGTCAAATCCAGATCCTTAGAAATAGCACTGCTAGGCAGATCCTGTGTTGCAAACTTGATGTGGCTCCTGTCATTTCAAAGCTGCATGCTCTGCACAGCTGTAACAGTTCTCTCACCTTGCAGTTCTGCCACTAGGTGATTTCTCCCAGGAAAACTTGCGTTCACTTCTAGGGCACGGGTTCAGCTCTGATCTGTTGACTAATTTAAACCATGTGAATGAAGGCTGATTGTTGACCTTTTCTTAAAAGAAAATAAAAACTTAGTGGTTTTAAAACAGCTTTATGCAACCGAAACTGTAAAAAACAAACAAACAAACAAAAACTGAAGAAAAGGCAGGGCCAGTACTACCATAACACTCAAATGTGGAGTATAGCTTCACGAGTGTCACATATCTGCCCTCTAAAAATTCTTACCGAACTCAGGGCTGGCTGTGTCTGCGTGTCTGATTAAACACTGGAAGGAACATGGCAACGAAGTTCCTCTGCCCCTCTTGATGTGTCTGAAGCAGTATACACTTACTTATGTGATACATGTGACCTGGATAATGTGGGCATTCAGTCCTGAGTGATTATCCATCTGTGTATTACATCTATGTCAGTAAATAGATACCTGCAAATCTAAATGATACTTAGAAATAATTATAATTATAAAAGGAAGGCTAGGCATAAACATGAGGAATTCCAGTGAATTCCAGTGTGTCAGGACAACTTTCCTTTAATCAGCTTTTAAGAAAATCAGAACAACTAGTAAAAAGGCCAACTGGGACATACTCTTTGCCACTTAATATTTTCACAAATATTAAGCCCATTAATGTAATTTCTTTTTACCTCTCAAAAAACTTTAGGAGCTCTTGCAGAAAGAAGGATGGTGAGAATATTGCAGTTTCTCTTGGTCAACAGTCTTTACCTAGAGATTAAATAGTCTGGCTCCAAACCACCCAGCTCATTGTTTTTTTATCCACAGTATGAAAGAAAAATCATCTTTGTGCCAACCCCACATCATATAAAGCCCTAACAACGTGTTGAGTGCAACTTAAGAGCCCATAATGCATTTTTCATGAAGGTAAGGAAAATCCATTAAAGAGATTAATTTGTGTTTGGAGGTCCTACCTCTCTACAGCCAAAAATATTTATTCTGTTAACTGTGGTTTGCTGATACACAAGTGATAGTACTGAGACCTAGTGATGGCATTGTTATTGTACCATTACATCTTCCACAGATGCATCATTTATGAATTATTTAAACAATTATTTCTCAAAGAGTACTATTGATTTGGTGCTAAACTATCTTTTTTATTTTTGGTGATTATTACAGTTAAAGGTTAAAAAAAAAGGGCAAATCTAGGCCTAGTAATTTTTTCAGGAACATTCATGTTGAAGAAAGCTGCTCTTCTACACCCAGGTAATGTTTATTTGCTACCACTCTACCAGAACTTTCTGAAAAGAAAATTGGAATGTCTATAATACATTTTTAAATGATTAGCAACAACATAGATTTAGCCATTTTGATAATCTTGTTGAAGAAATACGATTAATAGGCTTGAGTTGAATTCTGTAGTTAAGCATTTTGAAATAATAAAATGCAACCTTTATGTTATAAATAATTTAAGTCACACAAACATTACAAGGAGGTGTGGTCTGAAGGAAGGGAGCAGAGAGCACAGTTTTCTCCTTACGCTACCTCACAGCTCAATTATTTATATCTTCAGTGATTCTCAATTTAACTCCTTGGAATCAACCGAAGCACTCAGGAGATATACATGCCTGGGTCCTACCCTTACAGTTTCTGATCTAACTGGTCTGAAGTTAACCCTGAGGATCAAATGTTGTCCAAGTTCTCCAGGTGATTCTAATATCCAGCCCAAGTTGAGAACCATTAAGCTAGAGGAAGAATAAAAGATCTAAAAGTGGAATGCCCTTGCGAGAAATGGGCAAGAAGAATACAAGGAAGCAAATTTTATTTTTCCCTTAAATATTTCCATTGACCAGTCTGCTTTTATATTTTCCACTTAGGACTCAGATTCTAACTATGAAGCATTCCTGTTGAATTGTTAACCAGAAACGAAAGCCTCTGAGACATGAGGTCCTCATGCTGTGTAGTTGCTTTCGTCTGCAGATGTAGCTGCTGCATATGGCACATGGTGTCTACTGCGCAGGGACAGACACCAGTGATGAAATCTAGCCTGTGTTCCTTCCCCTCTTCAGGCTACACCCTGATGTACTGAATAGAACTTTTCCTCCCCGAGGAAGGATGACCTTTTTCTAATTCGTACAGAGTATTGCACAGGATAGTGGCAGACCTGGAAGACATGGGAGATTCATGTTGGAGATTAGATTATTGGGTTAGCTAGGAGACGGTGCCCTTCACCAACCTATAGGCTGCCTCAGAGGGGAAGGAGCAGCCTCAAAGCAAAGAGCAGATCCAGCCTGGCCTTGGGCACCCATTCAGCAGCCATACTCCACTGGACCCCAGAGGCCAGAGTAGGAAAAGCAAGAACTGTGCAGTCATGGCAAGAAAAGAAAGGAGCTCGAGAAAACTCCCAGTCTTCTGAGGCAGCATAAGCCGAGCCTTAATTGGATGGGAATACCACTGTAATAATTATTCTTTGATATATGGGTAATAAATTTCATGTGTAAGAGATAGGTGTTGGGGATGGCTAATTTTGCTCTGGGTAAACTCATAAAGAAGAAATGTGATCCTACAGGGTCTTGACAGAAAAGAGTAGGTTAGAACATAGGATACTGTAGGATTTATGGCAACACACACACACAACAACAAAACGCACACCCCCCATGCAAAAACTACAGAACAAGCACACATGTATTTTATTAGACTTCCTGGATGGCCCAAGCAAGCTGACCAAGCTGTGTTTGAAACATAGAAAAGGGAGAGAGATAAGACAGAAAAATAGTGAAGGATATGGGGCCTAGAGTCAGATTAAATAAAATTTTAATTCTGTAAGCCCTTGAGGAATTTACCTAACTTCTTATACCCTAGTTTTCCTCAATGCAGTAAAAAGGATGACAATGGTAACATGTTGGTTGTTGTGAGGGTTAAATGAGATAGCCCACATAAAAAGCTGAGCTCAGAGCTTGGCACATTATAAATGCTTAATAACAGTTAGTTATGTTTTTAATTAATCAGTCACAATCTAAGTTTAACAAAAGAGTAAACACCTTGACATTAATTCCAGACCAACATATTACAAAATGCTTCAGACCTGTCCTCATTACAAAGTAGTCTTCTTCACTGAGGGAGTTCTTCTTTTTGAAAATTTTGCAGTTAAGTAAAATCATAGGCTTGGAGAGAGATAAGTTTCTAAAATATTGGCAGGGAGCCTGGAATTTTAAAAAATAATAATTCTTATCACCCTTTCAATCATCTGAGACACTCCAATCACTGCCAAAACAGTTCTTTGTTACCATAGAGACCCATAGAGATATTCATATATTAAATAACAAACATTGCTCAACAAGAATAGAAATTAGAATGAGACACTCCTGTTTAAGTTCCTGAATTAGATTTCTTTTTGCCAGAAAATGGGCATGAAGGAGATTTGAACATATGGAGGATTCTGCAAGTTTACTTATAAAGCAAATTTCGGTACTTGAAATACAGGATAGTCAGTACATTGAATAAGTGGGGCTCACCGATATAATCAGAAATTATAGTTTCTTCTATAATGATTCCCCCTACATAGCCATTCTCTATGAGGATAATTCTTGCCCACCTTTCTAAATACAGTGAAGAGATTTTTCTGGATGTTCTCAGAATAAAATACATTTTGGTGACTTTAATCCCCCACTTCATAATATACTTTTATTATGTTAACATGTTTAGTACTGTAAATTTGTCAAAATTCTGTACTCCTTTCAAAGGAAAAATGTCCTGGTCTCTACTAGCTTTGGGTGTGTTTGGCAGGGGGTGGGGTGGGTGTCTGAGACTCACGATAATTTTACTCTAAAGAAATCCTCCTAATTCCCAGCACTCCTGTCCTTTCCATTTTATCCTCTGTTATATTCTAGAAAGGTGACATTAAGAGCCAAGACCCATAAAGGAGTTCACTCCCTTCCTTTGCACATCAACCACAGGTGTTCTTGAACGTCTTTTTGGAATTTAGGAGAAGCTGGTGTTTAATGTTTTGAGGCCTTGGTTGAAATTCTTTCCTTCTGAATACTCTTTTGTGTAAACTGGTTTGCTGGAAGGTGTATCTTCTTAGATAGGACAAGGACCAGATATTTTAAGGCTTTTTTTTTTTCCCCAGTTTTTGAACTACTGTAGTGTTCAGTTTAGCCAAATTAGCTTTGTTTGTGTGTTTTCTAATTAGTAAAGTGTCATTTAATATGACACAGCCGTTCTTCACTCGGCGATGTTACCAGAAAACGTGAGATGTCACTAGGAAAATTAATGCAGCTTCTCTAGATCACTGAGTGCTGTAGTATTTTAAATCTTCTACTTCCTCCCCCTCCTCCCTCTCTTTCTCCTTCTTAAACAAAAATAACAAGAACAACTAGTAACTTAAGACTTTCTGTATCTCAGGCAAAGTATCCAGGTACACATAGTATTCCTTGAAATTTGGCTAAGTATAATACTCAACAACATGAAATATCTCCTTATAATGTATATCCAGAGAGTGAAACCCCAAAATCAAACATTAAACATTTTAGCCAATACTTCAGAAAACTGATTCCTCTGAAACCACTCCATCAGCACTAGTACTTATCAGATTTTCTGAAAGAATTCTGGGCCAGTCTTGCAAAGTTGCCATGGGTAATTCTTATTATTTCAAAAAGAGTGGAAGGCATTTTGTTCTTGTAAGAATGCAGGAAAAGTTTTTGTTCAACTGAAAATATTCCATTCTTTCTTTACAAACTGCGACGGCAACACCTCCCACCTGTCAGAGTTATATATACACCAACAAGAGGATTTAATCATGTTCCCAAGCTTGTGTGGTGGGATCGGGCCCGTCCTCATCCCATGTACAATGTGGAGGGAAGTCCATATGCATGAGGAAGAGATTCATTAACTCTATGGCAAGTCTGTGGTTCAAAGTATCTATTTGGGGGAGGGTCAAAAAAGGTTATGTAACTCTCATTTTCATCAACATTTCCAAAACGTTAAAGTAGGCTTGTTTTCTTTTTAGAAGGACGGGGGGTGGTGGTCTGGGGGGAAAAGAAGTAGAGATAATTCCTCTAATAGTATCAAATACACTTACAGACAGACATTTGGGAATTAAAAAAATGTTATGTGTAGATTTTCAGGGGCTTAAAGCTTTTCAAATAAATGTATGCACCATTAGCATTCACTCAGCTATAAAGGCTTTGATCCTCCTTTAAAAGAAGCTAGAGGAAAAAAGGGAGGGAAAGAAAGGAGTGAGAAAGCGAAGCTGTCAGCAATTTGAATGCTGCCAATTCTTACACCACTTATAAAGAGCTAATTAAACACGATTGCTTCCAAAAAGAATCATCTTTACTCTTTTTGTGTTCTTTTTATATTTATACTGTAAAGAAACTTGATTATTGATAAGACCCACGTTGAAAGCTGAATGGGAATGTCTTTCTACAATAATGGAACCATTTCTTTAGTTTACTCGAGGCCAGTCTGTATGGTATTTCGGGTTTAGGAATTCTATTCTCATGACTTCAGCTTTAAGTTCAGTTTCAACAGTTTGCAAATAAAATGTAAGACTACTGGGTTTCTCTCTGTATCTCTAGTTCTCTCTGTGTATTTATACCAGGAAATAAATCTATTTATTAATATTTCTAGCAATTAATAATTATTGTCCAGCCATACACTCAAGGCCTACCCATCACTCTAAATAAATCCTTTTTTCTGTCTCATCTTCCCATTTTCAATTAGTCATCAAAGCTTATTTATAACTCCCTCCTAACTATCTCCATCTCCACAGTGGTTTTCTTCCTCTCTGTCTACTTCCACTGTCTTTGTTAGGTCCTCATTCCCTTTCCCGGGTATTAGTGAAATTTGGTCTCAATTGCTGGTTCCCTCTTCATTTTTGAAGACACTCCTTCAATAACTATTTTCACACTGGAACCTAAATAATCTTGCTTTTAAGACATTTCCAGTGAATACATGAGATAAAATAATACAGAAAAATGTTCAAAGCAAAATTGTACATCTTCATGAGTTGTATCACAAAGCCAACCTCTGTGGAACCACCACTCAGGTCAAGAAATCAAATATGGCCAGATCCCAGAATTTTCCTCGTGACCCTAACCTCATAAACCCAGTGACTCTCCAAATATTTTGTTCTATTTTCTATGACCTCATTTGTCTTTTTGCTTACTTCTAGGAATTCTTTACATATTATGCGCATAAGCCCCTTTTTCATACACGTAACACACTTCTCCCTCTCTTTTGCTTGCCTTTTTATTCTCTTTATACTCTCTTTTAATAAACAGAAATTTAAGATTTTGAATCCAATTTATCAGTCTATTTCTTTATGGCGACTGTTTTTTGGGTCCTATTTGAGATATTCTTCCTTACTCTGATAGCATGAAGACATTCTTGTATAGTATATTTTAGAAACTGTATTGTTTTCTTAAGTCACATTGACCTGTAATTTACCTCAAATTGATTTTTGTGTATGGTGTGAAGTAGTGGTCAAAGTTCTTCCACATGGATTTCCAATTGTGCCATCACCATTTACTGAAAAGTCCATCTTTTCTCCACTGCCGTGTATTGCCAAGTTTATTTTATGCTCCGTCCTTATATCTGTTTAATCTGTGCTTGGGCACTCTATTTTATATACTGTTGTATTATTTGTCTATTCTTATAGTACAATGTCTTAATTAGTATAACTTCATAATAAGTCAAAATCAATTGGAGTAAGTCCTTCCAATTAAAAAAATAAATGTTTTGTTGGTAATTTGCTATATATCATTTTAGATCAACTTATCAAGTATGATGTTTGTTAAATGTTGTTTTACCCTTTATCATAATAAGGAACTTTCTGTGCATAATGTTTTATAATCTTTTTCTTTATCATGAGAAGCTGTTGAATTTATCAAATGCTTTTCTGTATCTTTTGTTAATCACATAATTTTCTCTTCTGTTGTATTAATGTGATGAATTTCACCAATTCCTTTCAAATATTAAAATAAGCTTATAATTATGAAGTAAACTTCAAATAGTAAAACAGTATTATCCTTTAAAAATATTTATTGGGTTTGATTTAATATGCTTGTTTAAAATGTTTGCATCCAATTAATGAAAAGATTGTTGGGTAAATGTTATTTTTTTATAATATTTTTCATGTTTTGGTATCAAAGCCTGACTTCATAAAAACAATGTGGCAAATGTTCTTTCTTTTATTTTCTGGAAGAATTTCTGGGAAGATGGTATTATTTATTTTTTAAGATTTTAGCAGTGATTGTGAGTGAAATCATCTAAGCACACGGTTTCCTTTGTGAAAAGTTAATAATGCTTACAAATACTTTCACTTTAATTGAAGTGCTCAGATTTTCATTATTTACCTTGTCAATATTTGTTAGTTTTGTTTTCGAATTGTTCAATTTCATCTAAATTTGCAAATTAACTTAATAAGATTATCCATATTATTATTATTATGTATTATATAAGGTATATATCAATGATACAATAATATAATAATTAGTATGATAATATGTTATTATTTTTGTGTGGATGATTTATAGTGTTCTCTCCCATTCATTACTGACATTATTTGTGCCTTTTGCTTTTATTCTACTAGCAATGTCTTAGGGGTTTAACATTTTTAAAGTTTTTTCTTGAAAACAACTTCACTTTTGTTGATTATTTAGTATATGATTGTTTTCTATTTCACTAACTCCTGTTCTTATTTTCATTATCTTCTTTCTTTTACATTTTTTTTAGATTCAAATTGCTGTTTGTTGCTAAATTTCTAATTGATTTTTAGGTTTTTTTTCTTTCCTAATACATTCATTTAAGACAATAATTCTTTTTAAACATGACAAAGTATTGATATGTAGCATTTTTTGTACTGTTAATTATTATTTGTTTATGCATGATTTCCAATATTCAGTATGATTTCCTCTATGACTTCTGAGTTATTTAGGAATGTATTGTTTTCTTTAAGAACATATGATATTCTGTAGTTACATTTTTCTATTGATTTCTTGCCTCATTATATTGTTGTCAGATTAAATTTTCTGTGTGATTTAAATTTTGATATTTATTGAAACAGGCTTTAGACCTGACATATGGTCATTGTTTTGTTTATGTTTTATGTGTGCTTGAAAATAATATGCATATTGCACTTTGGGGGATTATGGTTCTTTATATATTCATTAGTTCAAATTTGCAATCCTGTTATTCAAAAGTGCTATGTTTGTAATACTTTTTTTTTTTTTACTTTTTCAATCGGTTATGGATAGAAGTATCTCAAAATCAACCACTATTCTGAAATTGTCCATTCCCTTTTATCTATGCCAGACTTTACATGTTTTTAAGTCATGTTTTTAGGTGCATACAAATTTAAAATTTTTATATGTTTCTGCTGAATTTTTTTAATATGAAGTGTCCCTCTTTATTTCTAGTTATGAGCTATGCCTGTATATCTTTTTAATTTGTATTAAAATCAAAATTAATTAAATTTTGATTTCTACTGCTGTCTTTTTTAGTATTTTCATGGTATGTCTTTTTCCATTCTTTACCTGTAAGCCTTTCTGTTCATTTGATTTTATATATATGACACAAAAACATTGAACATAGTCGGGTTTTGTGTTTTATCCAGCCTAATCAACTCTCCATTTAATGGCAGCATTTCTCCAATTTTTACGTAATAATTGACATAAACTAAGATCATGTTGCTCAGTTTATGAAATCAAACTTGCCCATAATAGCCTTTAGAATAAAGTTCAAATGTATTATCATAGCATAAAACTTTATTACCAGACTCCTTTATATGTCTCTCATCTTATGCCCTTTATTTTCACCACCATGGCAGCATATGTCTGTTTGTCACTCCACATGACTCCAAATTCCAATTGTATCTTGAATATAAATATATGCATGTAAATATACATATACATATACATATATATATATATTTGTGTCTTAATTCTATGCCGATAATATGCATATACATGAATTCATATTGTTCTGTACTATTCGAGATCAGAAATGGGTTAAAGTTTTCTACAACATAAAATGTCAATACAAATTAGAACTTCATAAATTTATACCAATAAGAAAATAAGAACAGCTATAAAAGATATTTGAAGCCAGAAAGCAAACTGAATAAATACAATAAGTTTATGCCACTGGCCCTTCTGACATATTTAACAAACATATAGACATACATGCACATATATAGCTATGTATGTAAGCATATAACTACAAAGAATGTTAAGGTGCTTTATATCAATACTTAACATTTGGTCTTTTCTCACACATATTAAAACTGCTTTTTGAAAAAATTTTGTTAGAACAAACACAACTAAAATTCAATTCCAGGAGATATTTTTGGAGATAGAGATAACTAAATGTATGAAAAAGAAAAGATTTACTTATGCATTCCCATTTTATTCACATTATGTAGTGACAAACAGCCAGCATGATGTGAGCAATTAGAAATGTTCAGAGAATGTCTAATTATGATGCAGATTGGAGGGGGGATATCCATTACTTTTTAATATGATAAGCCTCTGCTGAACAAATGGGACTATAGATTTTCTTTAAATAACAAAAACCAAACAATAAAAATAATCTTAGCAGCAGCAATTACTGAGTGCTCATTCTTTGCCAAGCACTATTCCAAGTTCCTTACCAACATAAGCTCATTGCTCCTCTCAATGGCTCGTAAGGTAAGTTATTATTATTATCTTCAATTACAAACTAAAAAAAAATAAGTATTAGGTAACTTACCCAAGTTCACAAAGCTATTATGTAACAGAGCTGGGGTTAGACTGAAGGCAGATTTGTTTTAAATGTTTCAAAGTCTGGGTTGTTAAAGATTATATTATATTGTGTCAAACAATAAAAAAAGTTTGCATTTTATAATTCAGTGGTTCCTAAACTGAAGTCCTGGAGGCACTGGGACCTCAGTGGAAATAATATATATCTCTGAATAACTTTCGTGTTTCTAACTAGCGTGATAATTACTCATATATTCTCCCGTGATAAAGCGTATCTGTTTAAATATCTCTATGTATGGAACTCTATTCTAGGCCCTGGCAATAAGACAGTGAAGAAAACAAAATTCCTCCTCTGAAGGAGCTTACATTTTAGTAGAATAAGAGAGATGATAAATAAGTAAGAGACAGCATGGTGGATATATGATCAATAAGCAAACAACTATAGTAGACAGTACTGGCTCTACCACTTTGCAAATGTGTTTTCTTGGGAAAATTACTTGAATTCTCTCACCTCTTTTACCTGTTCTGTAAAGTGTGGAGAATCATAGTATATAGCTCCCTGAGATGTTATGAAAACTAAATGAATGAATATTTATAAAGATCTTAGAACTGTGCCTGGTGCCAAAATAAGCAGTACCAAAGTGTATGTTAAATATTTTTTTAAGTATGTTATTAAATGCTTTAAAATAAGAGAGAGTAAAGAAATTACATGTTAGGGTAATTAAGGAGGAAGGAACTTGGTATTTTAGGAAAAAATGATCAGAGAAGGTATCTCTAATAAAAGTTCCATGTGAGTAGAGACCTGACAAAAAAAATTGCGGTATTTGGTGAAGAACATTCCAGTCCATGGAAACAGCAGACACAAAGGCCTTGGACTTGTGGTTAAAGGGTTGCTGAAGCAGGCTGGATTCAGAATGTCTGCAGCCCAGGATGAAGGGAGTGAATGGTGCAGATGAGACTAGAGATGTTACAGGCCAAATAAAGAGACCATGGTAAAATCTGCTTTTAAGGTACATGAGTTTGTTGGCCATGGGAAGGTTTTGAGCAGTAGAAGTGACATAATTTGACTCACTCTATAATTTTCACACTAATTGCCACTAAGAGCTGACAATTGATTGTAGGAGGCAAGGACAGAAGGAAAACATTAGTCAGGAATTATTGCAGTAGTCCACGGGGAGGTGATGTGGGCCTGAACTAGCATATTACAGGAGGAGGGTGTGGGGGGTGATTGGATTCTAGCAGACTTCAGTTCTTTAAACTTCGATACCTCAAACTGAACTCCTCATATGTCTCCCACTGAGCTGCCCTCCTAATTGCTGCTTTACTAATCTTCCCCATCTTGGAAAATGAGGACTCCATTCTTTCAGTTGTTTAGTACAAATATCCTGAAATCATCCTTTTTTCTTCTCTTTCTCCAACACCTTGTTTCACACTCACTGACGAATCGCATCAGTCTACGTTTAAATCATCCCCTTCTCTCCCACTCTCCTGATACCTCTGGAGTCTAAGCTGCCATTACGTTTTTGCCTACATCATTAAAATGACATTTCAATGGTTCTCCCTTCTTTCATCCTTAAATATTTTCTCAGTAAAATGGGCAGAGGGGGGAGAGGGAGAGAGAGATTGATTGAGAACCCGTTTAGACACGTCAGATTTTATCAGTCAAAACCCTACATCAGCTTCTCCCCTCACTGGGTATGGAAACCAAAGTCCTGCTCATGGACCCCAAGGCCCCACATGCTCTGCTCATCTCCCGTACCTGGTCTCCCCTTCCTCTCACTTTCACTAGTCTGGACTCACTGTCTCTTGAATATTCTAGGTACATAACACCATTGTCTTTGGGATTTCTTTCTGCTCTGCTTAAAATATTCTATCCAAAGAAATTCATATGACTGGATCTCTCACATCCTTTAGGTCCTTACTCAGAACCATCTCCACGAAGTCTTCCCTGGCAAACCAATCTAAAGTTCCACACCTATACACACACGCACACACACACACACACACACACACACACACACACTATTTTCTCCCTTCTCTGCTTTCCTTCTCAGCATTTATCACTTATCATTACTTATTACAGTAATAAGTCATGTTGTAATGTTATTACAGTCATGTTATTACAGTAATTAGTCATGTTGTTTATTGTCTGTATCCTGTGTGAAAATCTAGATTCCATCAGGCCAAAAATTTGTTTGTTTTATTAACTGCTGTCTCCTCAGCATCTAAAACAGTGTCTGGCATATTCTAGCTGTCCAATAAATATTTGTTAAATAACAAACAAGTTATTAACAGTGGATCCAACTTCCAAGAATAAAACCATACACTTTTTTTTGTTTGTTTCTTTGCTTGTTTGGTTAATATATAGAGAGTGAGAGGATGTGAGGGTTGTGTGTGTGTGTGCATGTGGTTTGTGTGTGTGCCCAGACAATTGATATAATCATAATTCTTATTAAAATAAATATTCTGTTTTTCAGTTTGGGGGAGAGAAATGAGAATTTGTTTTTTTAAAGTATGCATGCATGTATCTATATACAACAGAAAAATAATTTAAGGAAGCCAACATTTATCAAATACTTATATGCCCAAGTCATTTTGCTGGAAGGTGACAGATATAAAAATTAATAAACTATGCTTCTGTACAGAAGTGGTTCAGAATTTGTATTTTTTAAGATGCTATTTTGTGAACATTTCATGCATGCCAAGAATGAAGCTGTTTCGGTTACTTACATAATCTCATATTATATTCACAACAGTATCATGTACTTTGAAAAGCATAGGCTTGAGATGTACCTCTAGTTTTGTCTCTAGTGAATTTGGACATAGTATCTACATTCCTAGATCTCATTTATCTCATTGTAAAACAAAACAGAGTTACTGAGCATATGCAAAGTATTAATACATAGAATCTACTTAGCATAGTGGTTGTAAAATAAACTTTTAGTTATATTAATCATTATTTTACATCTATTCTTTAAGTTTACAGTTTACAATCCTGCAAACTAAGTAGTTTCTGAAAACAACTGTAATATGAATACATAACTAGAAGATGGTATTTACTGAAAACACACAAAGTTATGCAGTTTGGGCAATGATGTATGGAAACACCTCCACTGATGGTGGTAATGGTATTTGCGACAATACTCAGGATAAATTTGGCCACAGGTATCAAGAGACTTAAAACTGTGGAACATATATATGGGGGTTATATAAAATCTAAGAATGGAGAAAAAAAATTCAAAATGAATTTTGTAACATAAAATAAACTGATTGGAGGAATAGAGGAATAGTTTTAATTGTGATGAAAAGCTGTGGTCTTGATCCTTTAGATAATAGAGTTATTAAATTTTTTTTAAAGGCCTATTCTCCTAGGATTATGTAATCTGTATTAGAAAAAGGGACACTGAAGGAACAAAGAGCCTATTAAGAAGTTATAGCAACTGTCCAAGTATTTAGTGAAATGGTATTGAGCTAAGGATAATAAAAATGTTTAAAGGTGAAAATTTTAAGAAATATTATAAAAGAAGAATTAACAAAAATTTGAGGTAATTTTTTTTTTTACTTTTTAAATTTCAGTATCACTGAGCTTAAAACATTCAGCATCTTTAACTTTTCCCTCTTTACAGAAATTTTGAGTCATCTTTAACTAGAAGGGATTAGAAAGATCAACGTTTTCTTAATTAAGGGCATATCATCAAAAGCCTAACAACAAAAACCCCATAGGTCTTTCAGAAAATTTTATTAATTCAATGTAAATTTGAAAAGTAAAAAACAGATAAAATAATTAAAAAATTTATGCTTATGCAGTATTCAATTGAATCAAACCATTAATTTGATTTTGAGAAACTGAATTAAATTATTGAGTTCACTAATTTAATCCAGAAATGGTTTCCCTGTCATAAAGAAAGTATTCTCCCTTAAAAGTATTAAAAATAGCATAAATATTTTGCATAAATTTGCATCCCTTAATATTATGTGTGTGTAAAAATTTTATGATGTGCAAAATATTTTGAAATTTTACTTTTAATTAATGTTTGTTGCCAGTAGCAAGTAATTAAATGTAAAATGTACTTTTGTTTGGGATACTGGGGATATTTTATTATGAATGGAAAAATTTAACAGAAACATAAGTTTCTTCACTCCAGTTTTTCAGTTTAATCAAACACAGATGGTTTGTACAAAACTAAAATGTTTATCTTTTTTTTTTGGGTGGGAGGGTGTTTATTAGAATCTAAACCAATTGCTTATCAGTTGAGAATCTTCCTTTAAGTATGCATTTGAATAATAATCTATTATAACATAATAGGGACAGATGGATGTTTACACCTAAACTGAATGATATATAATTTTCATGGTCATCGCTTTCCCTTTCAAAAGTCTGTTTTGGCTTTTATCCAGTTTCCATCTACTTTATTAGTCCTTCATGAATTGTCCAACATGACAGTTATTTGATTTAACCAATTCAAAGACATCCTACTGAGTGAGTAATCAAGGCCTGCTGAGTCAACACTATACTGTGGGGAATAACCGTTTCAAACTATATTATTTCTCAATATATAATAAAGAACACTTGGATTTTAAGTTGAATAAAACCTGACAATTTTTCAACTGAAGATTCTAACTAGATAAAGGTTTATCCACTTACGATTAAAAATCCAAAACCCTAACAATTTGCTTAGGAGACAAGTAAACATCCTGTGTTCATTTTATATTTTAAAATTTTATGCAACTTGATTTTTTTCAGAAAGAAAGAATTCTGGATACTCTATCAAACTGCTCTTAAACTCTGAAATAATACCAATATTCAACAACTGTCTTCATAATTAAATTGGTGGGTTTTTTAGTTTGTTATTTTCTTTTTGTTTTGTTGTGCTTTGTTTTGTTTTGCTTGAGGTTCTGGGCACTGTTCCACAGCTCTACACAGTTCTAGCAAGATGTAAAAGTTGAGATATTTCCAAAGCAACAACTTTATGCATATTAACTTTTTTGTTTGAAACCAAAAATGATAGAAATGATCTATATATGAATGTACAATCTTTCTACTCAAACCACATTTCTTAAAAACATTTAAAGCACATCATAGAAATGTTCTTTTCCTTTGTATCAGTTGGTATCCAGCACATGATATATAATTCCAGCCTTGAGTTCATTGCATTTATGATCCTCTTGCATGTTAAGCTGTCATTCAAGTCATTGCCCATAGGCTTCATTATCTTCATCAAGAGAAAGGGAATTTAAGAGTATTATGGAAGGAGCAACAAGTCTTCCTTTTAGGGTCTGGCTCAGTCTGGAAACTTCCCTTCCAGTAAAAAGAAATATTATATTAGGCCTCTTTCCAACACTTTAATAGGTTCAGAAAATAGAGAATAAAAGAATAGGTGGCACCACCAAGAATAATAAGGAATAATATTTCTAGATAATAATCAAAACATGCCTGACATTTTGAGTACAAAGCTGTAATGAAATGCAATTAGTATTGAAATCTTAACACAAGAAATAACTATTTCTGATCTATATGACACAAGACTATCCTAACTAAAAGTTTCAACAGAATATAACCAAGAAAAGAAGTGAATTAGGAGTTAATGTGGACAGAGCAAATAATCTGTAGAACATTAAATTTAATTATTCCAGAAAGTGTATTTTGTCACTCTCTATCTGCTGTCCTTATAAAAGCATAATTTAAAAGAATCTTTTCATCATTGCTAATAAAAATACAATAATGGAATGTGAAATAGCAATTGTAATCAAACTCATGTGGTCAGAAAAGACAGCCATATAATTATTACTCCTTATTGAAGAATTTTCACCTGATATTGGGTATTATTAAGTTTGCTTTCTCTAAAGATTGCTTCTTCTTATCTATCTGCAATGGAATGAAAGTATTCTTAGCATTAATTATTTAAAAATTTAATGGGATTGTACCAATTTACATTCCCATCAACAGTGCAGGAGCATTCCTTTTCTCCACACCCTCTCCAGCATTGATTGTTTGTAGATATATTGATGATGGCCATTCTGACCAGTGTGAGGTGATACCTCATTGTAGTTTTGATCTGCATTTCTCTAATAATTAGCAATGTTCAGCATTTTTTCATGTGCTTTTTGGCCATCTGTATGTCTTCTTTGGAGAAACGTCTATTTAGATCTTCTGCCCATTTTTTGATTTAGTTGTTTGTTTTTGTGATATTGAGCTGCATGAGCTTTTTGTATGTTTTGGAGATTAATCCCTTGTCATTCACTTCGTTTACAAATACTTTCTCCCATTCTCCAAACCACTGTGGAGAACAGTATGGAGGTTCCTTAAAAAACTAAAAATAGAAATACCATATGATACAGCAATCCCACTCCTGGGCTTATATACAAAGAAAACCATAATTTGAAAAGATATATGCACACTACTGTAGATTGTAGCACTATCTGCAATAGCCAAGACAGGGAAGCAATGTAAATTTCCATAGACAGAGGAATAGATATAGAAAATGTGGTACATATATACAATGGACTATTACTCAGCCATAAAAAAGAATGAAATAATGCAATTTGCAGCAACATGGACCTAGAGATTATCATACTAAGTGAAGTAAATCAGACAGAGAAAGACAAATATCATTTATATATGGAATCTAAAAGAAAATGATACAAATGAACTTATTTATAAAACAGAAACAGACTCACAGACTTTGAAAATAAACTTATGGTTACCAAAGGGGAAAGGTGTGGAGGAGGGATAAGTTAGGAGTTTGGGATTAACATACACACACTACTATATATAAAATAAATAACCAACAAGGACCTACTGTATAGCACAGGGAACTCTACTCAGTATTCTGTAATAACCTATGTGAGAAAAGAATCTGAAAAAGAATGGATATATATATATATAACTGAATCACTTTGCTGTACACCTGAAACTAACACAACATTGTAAATCAACTATACTCCAATATAAAATAAAAATTAAATTAAAAAACTTTTAAGGGGAAATTCACCTTTGGCATCATAGATTATATTGAAGCTTCCAAATCACTGTTATGTTCCAGATTTCCTTCATTTTTTTTTCTCTTGCCATAACATCCATAAATAGAGCATATCAGGCACATTGTTACCTTATCAGTGCATTTCAGGAAAGGAAATGTGTATATTTGTGAAGTTATTTTCAAAAACATGAATTTAGATACTTGCCTGGAAGTTAATAACCCAGAATGGAGAGGGAATTGAAACATAAGCAAAATGTTCTATTAATTTTACATAAAGAAGATTATGTTCATTTAAAAATATCAGACTGTGGGATCTAAAAATAAAGTTTTGAAACATAAAGAGAAGAAGTAATAATTGACAAAATGATATATAGGACATTGAACTTGAAAACCTTGGTTCTGGGCATCACCCAAGCATTTATCTAAAGAAAATTGGGTGACTACAACGTTCTAAAGATATGCAAGATATCAATACATCAACAACTTGTGATTCATTCTTAAAATTATGGAACTCTTAATCCTTTTTAAAAATAATTGTTTCCAACTGTTCATTCTTTCTTTCTTTCATTAGGTGATAACATTAGAATTTAACGTTTTCATCTATAGTAAATTTCTTGAAGGCATATTTTCAAATATAGATGTAAAACAAACAAAACTAATAATGTAGAAATTCCACTTCATACCAAGTTTTTCACCAAATATAACTAGAAAATTTATCATCCAAAGCTGGATATATTCTAGGAATGTAGAACTGATTTAACATACAGGTATCTGGGTAAATAATTACATCAATAAAATAAAGGAGAAAAATCATAAGATTTTTTTCCAGATGCTAGGGAAACATCTGATCAAATTCAACATACATTAATTATTAAATAATTAGATAAATAAAGCTTTTGGTAAAACCAGAAATAAAAGAGAACTTCCCTAATATGTTAAAGGAAAACTACATTAAAAGTCATACTCAAAGGTAATATACTTACATTTTTCTTATGAAGAATGGGTATGAGGTAAGGATATACTCTGTTATCTCTTTTATTTAACATTATATATACCCTACTCAGTGAAAAAATGTAAGACTAAGAAATAAAAGTTTTAAGGGCTGCTTAAAGAAAGAATAAACTTGCCATTATTTATAGATTATATGATTGAGTACATACAAATCAAAAAGGTCTACAGAAAAAATTTTAGTATAAATAAATGTTCTTAGCACTGTTTCTGGATAAGAGATTAATATACAAAAAAAGCAATTTTATTTCCTTCTTTATTTCCTTGTAACTATTTTTACAAACAATAATTTGAAAATAAAATTTTAAAGATGATGATCTATATAGGAGCATCATAAACAAATTAGGAATAAATATAATAAAAGATGTGCAAAATATCTACATAAAAATTTATTAAATATTACTGAGAGAAATTTAAAAAATAAAAATAAAGGGAAAATTATATCATATTCATGGAATATGAAGACTCAGTATCTTAAAGATGTCATTTCTTCAGAAATTTTTGCGTAGATTCTATGCAATTCCAATACAATTTCTGAAAGGTTTTATATGAATTCACAAATTAATTCTAATTTGCATATAGAAATTCAAAGAGTCAAAATTACAGAGGACCATTTTTAAGAACTGCTAAATGGGAGAGCTTCCTCTACTGAGTATTACACTTCTCTGTAAGTCTACATGAATTTTAACAGTACAGCATTGGTGTGATGATAGATTAATAGACCAATGAATCAGAATAAAGAGTCCAGAAACTGACCCATTCACAGTTGGATGCTTGAATTTTGACAAAAGTTGTACTGAAAAACGGTGAGAAGAATTATCTTTTCATTAATTCTTCCAGAATGAAGTGTATAGATATAAAAATTAACTAAAAATTAGTCACAGCCTTCACACTGTACTCAAAATCATTTCAGTTGAATTAAAGGTATAAATGCAGATGGTGCAATAATGAGCTCCTAAAAATTAATAAAGGAGAATATTTTTATAAACTCTGAGTAGGAAAATATTTCTTAAACCAAATATAAAATGCACTAACATTAAAGATTGATAAAATGGATTACATTAAAGATAAGGGATTCTGTACATCAAAAGATAGTATTTAGAATAAAAATAGAATTAAAAATTGCAACATATATAACAACAACAACAACAACATCAACAAAACCTCATATAATCTACAAATCAACGAGAAAAACAGTAAATAATGGTCTTTGGATTTGAACAGGCACTTCACTAAAATTATCCACTTGAACAATTAATATAACAAAAGGTGTTTGACCATTAATAATTAGGGAAATGTAACTAAGAACCAAAACAAGATACTATTATATACCTAGAAGAATATCGAAAATTAGAAAGATTGCCTATGACCAAATTTTCTCACCATAGCCAGTGGGAGTGTAAATTGGTACAACCACTTGGGAAATTATTTGGCTGCATCTGTTTTATTTGGACATATATACATACCTTATAATCCATAGGGGAAACATTACTTTTTTACTCCCAAATAAATGAATGTAAATATGTACATAAGACATGTATAAAAATATTGAGTGTTGATTTATACATTAAGAACACATTAAGACTTGAGAAGAAAAGAAAGAAAAATATGCTTTATAGGATAAAGTACAAGGAAATGAGTTTAGTCTTTAGTTCTGTATGCAAATGAAATACCAAACTAGACTCTCATAAGAAGGAGAGAATTTCAAAGTAGAATTAGTTATCTACCAAAAGGGTCTAAAACTTAGAACTATAAAAGTATCAACTCTATCTCTCAGCACCTTACTATTTAATCTCTTCATGTGCCAAAGCATCTTTCACATCCTAGTGGAAAAATAATTAGGTATATATTCACATACACTTCATCTTTCACAATTCTGCATGCTTCTTTTAATATCATCTGTTTAAGAAAGTATTGCTTTTTTGGTAGTCAAAAGAGTAATATTTTATCCTTAACAGGTCAGCATGTAATATTGTTTTCCTCAAATATAAAAATGTTGGAATGTAAAGAAACTTCTACAACTTTGTAAAGAGAAAATGCAGAGTTTTTTGAAACTGTTTTCTCTTATCCAACTTCAGGTTCATAGTGCTGACAAGATCTTCCTTCCTTGCTTTGGTCCCAAGAGTTAACTTGAAACAATATAGGATAAACATTCAAACTGAAAGGTCTAAAACTCTAGCAGTCTACTTTCCTGCAAAATAAGGATAATCTGTATTCACATTCCAAGATACAGTCAAATAGTAAAGCATCATAAGGTACCAAAGAGATGAAACAAATTTTGTCTCTCATGTGAAGTTATTATCCTAACAATACTGAGTTTTCTCCATATATATGCTATTCATGTATGGCTTTAAGGAAGACATGACATTTTGAATTAGTGTATGTTTTCTATTATGGAAACTTTAAGTACACATGCTGATGAATATTACTCTATGATAAAATATAAAATGCACAATTTCCTTCAAGATTGAAACTGTCTTTGTTTTCTATCTAAAATTACACTGATCATTCTCAAAGTGTATGAAGAGAAGACATAATTAGCTTTAAAGAAGTGAAATTTATTCAGCCAGAGTTATAATAATAAGATGGAGATACTTTTTTCTGACAGTTAGTGTTAAAACCTTAATTTTTAAAAAAATCCTCAACTGATAGCAGTATGGCTGAAATAACAATATAATTCCAATATAATAATTTATCAAGTTTCTTGGTATGGTTTTAAATGTTTTGCAATTTTGGTGAAAATTTTTTAGAAGGGAGATAAAGTGAATTTATTTTCAAGTAAATTTCTCAATACTTTTTTTTTTTATCTCTTTCACTTAATCTATCCAAAGTGATAATGTATAAGTTTGTTTCAGACCTCATTTTATAAAGGAAACATCAAGGTAGTCCTTAAAAGTTTTTACTTATTTGAGCAAAAGAGATAGAACATAGTATCCAAAATTTGCCTTTTTAAACTTAATAGAGTCTAAGGAATTTAAATGAAGACTGTAGCTAATTAATGTATTCATCTTCTATTCAACATAAAATATTCAGTATGTATCTGGCATTGGTAAGTACTAGAATTATAGTTCCTTGATGTCAAGATGTTAACATGTTTGCTATGATCTGAATGTTTGTGTCCCCCCACCCCCAAAGTCATGTTGAAATCCTAACCTCCAAAGGCAATGGTGTTAGTAGGTGAGGCTTCATCGTCAGGAGTGGGATTAATGATCTTATAAAAGAGATCTCACGGAGCTCCCTAGGCCCTTTTGCAATGTTAGTATACAAGTTAAGCACTCATCTGAGCACACTGGCATGCCCATCTTGGTCTTCCAGCCTCCAGAACTGTGAGAAATAAATTTCTGTTGTTTATAAGCCACCCAGTCGGTGGTACTTTGTTGCAGTAGCCTGAACAGACTAAAACAGTAGTGAATGAGGAAATTTATTCAACTATTTTTAATGAGTTAAATAAAAATAATGATTTTAAAGTGTGTTGGGAACAGAGAGAAAGAAGTACTGATTCCAATGAAGTAGAAGAGGTGATAAGAGTCTGCATGTGTGGGAGAATGGGTCATCTAGAAGGGGATGAGATTTCAATTGATCCTAAAAAATGAATGTTTTATGGGAAAAAAATGATATTGAGCTATTCCAAGCAAGAATTAAACATAGAAACATCATGGATTGGGTAGGTAATATGCTTCTGCTCACATTCAGATGGTTAAAATCATGTCATGAAAATCCCTGAATCCCAAAAGATCTGCAAAATACAGCTCATGGCTGCACAACTGCTTCTAGCAAAAATGACACACAATTTTGCCGAGTCTATGGAAATTGTTGGACAGCAACAAAAGAAGATAGTTCATTTTTCCATTTGTTTACTGCTGTGTTATGTACCTCACAAACCACAGTGGCATAAAACTAGAATTTGTAATTATTTCTCATGGTACTGAGGTTTCACTAGGAGCAGACAGGTGGTTCTTACTTGGAGTCTCTCAAGGGATTACAGTCAATTAGTGGCTGGGGAAGAAATCATCTGAAGGCTCAGCTGGGCTGAATATCCAAGATGAACTCAGGGCTGTCTACTGGGGTACATTTACTCAGTGTTTCTGTGTGGTTTAGCTTCTCATAACATGGTAACTGGGATCTAAAGGTAAGTCTTTAAAGGATAGGAAGTATATGCTGCTAGTGTCATAAGGACTGAGACAAAAATCTAGCACAGTCTCACTTCTGGCTTATTCTGTTGGTCAAAGTACTCAGAGAGTCCTCCTACAGTCAAAGGAAGAGGAAGTAAGCCCCATCTCTTGATGACAGAAATCTTAAAGAATGCTTGGCTGTCTTTAATTCACCATGGTTCTCTCTCTAGACACATGTTGATTATATTCTGGCCTCCTTCCCCTAAAAATATACATTCACTCCATCCCAACATCCTTAAAGTTTCATTCTAACACAGCATTATTAGCTCAAAGTTCTGGATCTTATTACCTAAGTTAGATCCAGGTGTTATGATGTTCCTTGTGTATCATTTCGTGAGTATTGTTCCTCTCACTCTAAAATTGTGTAAACTCAATTGATAAGTTTTCTACACCGTTTCTCCCCTTCTCACCAAAAAACTTACTACATAGTGATAAGATCGAGACAGGAGAACCACAATAGGCATTCCTATTCAAAAAGGAAAAAAAAAAAATCCTTAGGCACATAGCAGCCACTGTTTCACAGAAACTCTGAGATTCAGCCTGGAAAATGTCACCAGATCCTTGATTAGTTCTGAATCCTGCTTCCTGGGAATATTTTCTGTGGCTCTTAATTCTATCCTATTGGCTCTTGGTTTTGTCCTCTGAATTAACCTTCTTGGTACATGTTTGCAACCACATGGTCTTCTATGCCTGTTTGGAAACTAGGGAGGCATAAGAGCTCTTTTCATTTTGTACTTTCCCTGTCCCTTTTAGTCTAAGCTATTGTTGCTTCTGATGATATAATCCTCTTAAAAACATTACAGGTTTTCAATGAATATTATCAGGTCACTAGATTAGATAGATAGACCCTTTCAATCTTGTGAAAGACCCTGTGTAAGGTATCTGTGAGACAATGTCTTTAGGATTCTTAGAAGCTTTCTGTCTTAGAAGATTAATAAAATAATCCCCTTGGCTTTTGACTAGCTGAAAATGTGTTGCACTGCCACAGATCTTTCTGTGGTCTTAACAAAGAATCTTTCAGCTCCATGCTGGATTTGATATTTATCCCGACGCCATTTTTTTTTCTTTAAAAATGTTTTGCTTGAAGAGAATGTGGATAAGAAACAGATTGGTTTTCCAACCCAGGAAGACTTTTCTCCTTTATATTTCCTGTATACTAGGCTCAAAAGTGAGCAGGTCCTTCTTTAGTTCATATCTGCCTTTCATATTTTCTCATAGGAACTAAGAGAAGTGACTGGCACATTTTACCTTCTGCTTGAAAATCTCCAGAGCAAGATCGGTAAGTTAATTAGGCACCCTTTTTATTTTCCACATTTATTGCCAAATTTTCTGCTACACATTATGAAGGTATCATTTTCTCTAACTACCGACTGCAAATTCCTCTCTGTTCTCTCAGCTCTCACCAAAAATCTCATTGAGATGCCTCCAGATTTTATTAAGAATCTCCTCTAGGGCCGTCCAACTTTGCTTACCACCTGGTCCAAAAGTCAGTGTTATTTCCAGATTCCAAATTCCATCTGTTGTTGCACAACAAATTACCTCCAAAATTAGAGGCTTTAAACTCTAAGAATTGTATTTTAACTCATGATTTTGTGGGGCAGAAATTCAAGCAGGAATCATCTGGCCAAATCTTCTGCTCCATGTGGTATTGATTGAGGCCACTCAGTAATATCCAGCTGGTGGATGGGCCAGTCTAGAGAAATCAGAGCAGCTTCACTCACATGCCTCATGCTTTGTTAAAGAGGACAGGAAAGATAGGCTCAGCTTGGACTATTAACCATGTTATAATGCGTGGACCCCAAGAACGGTTGTCAAGATAGTCAGACTTCTTACATGGTGGATGAGGACTCCTGGAGGGAAAATTTCCAGTGGCAGACATGGAAGCTGCCAGTCTGTAAATAGCTGAGCCTGGACTCTGGCACAGTGTCATTTCATCATTTTTTACTGGTGAGGGTAGTCATAGAGCTTACCCAGTTTAAAGGTGTGTGTGCATGTTTGTGTGTATGTGTTGGGGGTGGGAGATTTGTAAAAGAATTAGCACCCCTGTTTAATCTATCATATATGTACTTGGAAAATGAGGCAGGAGAGATTTACACATGATATTAGGCTTTAAGGAAAGGCACCAATGTGGAAGGAGAAATTGATACATAAGAATAAAAGCATAATTGATGGGACAAGGTCCTGGGGTGAAACCAGAGGAAATGAGATCACTAGTATAGGCATTAGGATTAGTCTTGCAAATAACTAAGCTTGCTCTTTTCCTGGAGTCCAAAATATATGGTAACTATGGCTAAAATATTAATAAATTTGAATTGGAATATGTGATGGCTGAAAAAGAATTCACTTCCTAATTCTTGGATTCTGTGAATGTTGCTTTATGTGGCCAAAGAGACTCTTGGCAGATGTGATTAAGGATTTTGAGATGATGAGATTACCCTTGATTATCCAAGTGGGCACTAAATGCAATCAATATATATCCTTATAAGAGGAAGATAGAGGGTTATTTTACTATACCCAGAGGAGTAAACAATATGAAGACAGAACAGAGAGAGAGAGATTTGAAGATGCTGGCCTTGAAGATTGGAGCAATGAAGCCACATTTCAAGGAAGGCAGATGGACACCAGAAGCTGGAAGGAAATGGAATTTATTTCTGGGCTCTCTATTCTGTGATTCTAGACAAATTAATCTTTCTAAATTTTAGGTTTTTAATTGTAAAATGGGAAGAAAATAATACTTATTTTATAGTGTTCCTGGGAAGATAAAAATACAATGTATAATATAGCAGCAAGTATAGTGGCAAAAATGTTTTTAAAAACAACTGAATGTGTGTGTGTGTGTGCGCGTGTGTGTGTGTGTGTGTGTGTGTGTGTGTGTGTGTGTGTGTGGTTCGGGGGAGGGAAACATATAACCTAGAGGCAGTGTGAAGGACACCATGGTTGATTTGGGGCTTCGGAGTCAAGTTCTCTATGTTCAATTTCTGGGATTACTGCTTTGTGGATGAATAACATTGGACAAGTTATTGAACTTCCCTGTTCCTCAGTTTTATTCTTTGAAAAATGGTATTTATCATAAAATCTACTTCATGGAATTGTTTTGTTGATAAAGTGATGTATAATTATAATCCATTTATAAAATGCTTGGAACTTTGTGCAGACCTAATTTATACACTGATAATTTACTACAGCATAAGGAAGTTCTAAATGTTGTTTAATAATTTTGAAGATTCTCTTTCTCCATTCCAGGATTTTTAATTTTAATTTGAATGATCCTATATCTATATGTTAATTCTATTTGTTCTGGCTTATATGCCAGTTTATGGGTATAGCTCAAGCCTGGGGATTTAATTTTATGAGCCAACTAAAGCAATTGATAGAGCTAATGTGGAACATTAATTCATTATTTTGATATTTTGTACAGTGCAAAAAGGTCTGCATCGAAATTTAAATTACTTCTGTGGATTCTGTGAGCTGAGAGGTAAGAAACCTATGCAAGGGTTAGGTTTTGTGGTTAATTCTTCTGAAATCTGTAGTATTAAATATAAAATTATCCTCATCACTAAGGATAATTGTTCTCATTTTATCTTCAGTCATATTCATTATGACTGAATGATCAGGAAACCTTTAAATAATATGTGGGTTTTCTTATATTTTTTTATTTTAAACACCCAGTCAATAAATGGATATATTCTGATAGTTTATCACAGCTATTAGCACATAATTTAAAATACCCATGTTACATCTGATATGTGTATATTTGTTCTTAATTTGAAACTTCAAATGTTGAGAATCATGAATTTGTAAAAAACACTACATCTGCAAAATTTCAGCCTCTGGTTTCCATACTTTCCTGCTCGCTGTGATCACTTTTATTTTTTTATTGAATTGTGGTTGATTTACAATGTTATATTAGTTTCAGGTGTACAGCATAGTGATCACTTTTATGCTTCTGAGCACTTAGTTACCCCACTCCGCTGGCGGAAGGGAATGCAAGCTAGCAAGAAACTTGGAGAAAATTATCTACATTAAATTTATGCCTCTCATTTCAGGAAAAAGACAGAATAAGGGAAAGTTATATTTTAAAAAATAAGGGTGAAAGAAGAGTTATGTTTGAAATTTTGGTAGTAACATAGATAAGTATAAATGAATAAGACAGAGAGGGCAAAAATCCCGCATATAGACTTAGTCATTATAATTATTGCAGGTTATTAATTAAGGTGGTTGGTGGAAGGCACAGTCCAGTCTTCTAAGCTATGGGGTCTCCCACTGCTAGGGCGAGATGGAAGAAGTTTGTCAAAGGAGGAAACTGGGCTGCCAGAGCCACACAGGAAGCCTGCCCTTTCAAATATCCTGATAAAAGAAAGGACTAAATAAAAGACTTGCAAGCTTCAGGGATCTGATGATGAAGAGCAAAGGTAAAAGGCCAGAAATACAAGCCTTCTATTTCTTAGCCTTCGAGTTATAGTGAAGATATGATTTGTTAAATAAATGCATAAAGCAAAGTAAGCATTAGTGTCCATTGTGAAGTGTAGCAAATCACTTAAGCCTAATTCTCCGAAAGGCAGGAGAGAAATGGAACAGTACATAGTACACCACCAAAAGCTGGACCCTTAATTTGCCCACTTCTTTGGTTAGAAGACCATAAAAGCACAGAGGGGTGTTTGGTTTCAACATTCTACTCTTCTAAATGCAAAATGCTAAATGCATTTTTAAAGAACAGGATTATGGGAGTGTGAAAATCTCACCCTCTGGTTGAAAATGGAAATAAGTTAGTGTCACCAGCTTTGAAAAATATGACTGACTTCCTTCCCGAATTTCCCACTCTATAACCAGTGTGTTGTTTTAATGCATCATCTTTTCCAAGCAAAAGAAAGCCTCAGAAGTTGTATGTGTGTGACCAGAAGAGATTAATCTGGCAGTTTATCAAGAGCTCATAATACCACTTAGTATTTTTCTCTCTTTTTTACTTTATTATTTTTCCTTTATGAAATGGTAAGTTTGTCTTTTAGTTAAAAGTTAATGCCAAGTTTGATACTTTTGAGATAAGAGCAGCAGAAATTCAATTTCAAGGACTTTACAATTCCATTTATTTAAGTTTTTTACATTGTGAGCAGCAACTGATTATTTTTCAGAGCATAAATTTTATTTTACATATTTATTTATGTATTCAGAGACTTTGTCCTTTCAAGAAAAGATAATTCATAAGCAACTACTAGATGTCATGTACTCAGCTAGGCTTGGGAGTTACAATAAGGCATACATATTTCTCTGTCTCACAGGTTCTATATTCTAGTGGGGGAGAGAGACAAACAAGTAAACAGATACATCAATGAAATAAAAAAAATTTTGATTACTGTTATGAAGGAGACCTTGTTAACTGTACAATTAAAAGGTAAGTTAAAACAAAGAAACAAAAAATGATGAACCAGAGACAGTGTTTTATATTTTTAATGAACTTTATGAAGCTCATTTAAACAAGATGTTGAGGAAAGCTATTTCACAGATACCTTATTGGTAGACAGTTTTAGGAAATTTAAAGAAGTCATGCTTGTGTAATACTTAGACTGATTGTAGATTAATATAGGTTTGTATTATTAAGTCCACATAATGAAGTCCTAAAATATTGAAGAAGTTTGGGTTTCAGAGCATACAGGCATTTCTGAATGTTTGGGAAACACATATTATTATTTCTATTGCCCTATAATGACTTTTCCCTCTGGCAAATGATCTGCTCTCCATAACACTTGTCTTTTGTTTCTCTCTTAAACCCTGAAGCGGGGCATTGGTCAAGTTTTTATCTTTCCTTGTTTTGATATCTAAATCATCTCCCTCATGGAACCATCTACTGCTATAGCTTTAAGCATTACTAACATTTTAGTTTTCAAAAGTGAATCTAAAAGAATTATGTTCCCTCCAGAATCTGCTCTATCCTGACTCCATCTTTCCCACATCTTAGGCAAGAAAACTCAGAGTAATGAAAGAATCCTCTCTTTGCTTACATGTTCCCACATCTAACTTACTGTCAGATATTAATTCCAGTGTTCCTCACATATATTACATCCATTTTATTGTGACAGTCAATAATCTCTTTAAGATAGATGATTATTTACTGCAAGAAATGCCTAACTATTCTGTTACTTTTCCCGAATTTTAATTTATGTTATTCAAACCTTATAGATTAATCTTTTCTTAAGTGAACCTCATAGTTCTCTGTTCAAAATGCCCTAACATCTGGCCAATTTTATTAATTTAAACACAAACCCACTGGCCCTGACATTCAAGAAGTTTACAATTATTTTCCTGTTATAATATAGTAAGGACTATGTAAGCATTTACTTACACTTTTTAATTATAGAATAATAGTAATTACTATTATTATTGTTATTAATAGCAGTAGTAGTATACTCACTTTACTCCCCTTTATTTGTAGTATTTTGGGGTTCAAAGAACCCAACTGTAGCATTCCAAATCTGCCTTCTACTTTTAATCAACCATCAAAGTATTCCATCGGTTTTCATTTAACTGCCTGATCATTTGTGTTGAAGGACGGGTAGTGTCCTTATAGCATCCTCTCCTCTCCTTCACACCTTCCTACTTTTGCCAAAAGCAATATAGATGTGTAGTTTTTAATATACACATATTGAGGCATTTTCTCTGAAGTCTTGAAAGTCCTGATCACAGTTTTAAAACTACTTGTAACATTATGGTCCTCTCTTCTAGTGATATTACCCATTTAGATCACATACTTCCTACGGTTAAGGATTGTGTCTCATTTTTTTTTTGTATTATCTTAATGTACTGTAGAATAGCATGTTGCACATAATACACAGTTGATAAATATTATTAAATAATAATTGTTATTAAATAATAATATTTAATAAATATTTTAAATATATAATTTTTCATATTGCCATCTTATTTTATAGCAATTTTGTTAGCTAGAAACATGCACTGACAAGTGAAAGGGCAGAGCATAGCTACAGAAATCACTCATTGGTCAAAATCTATAATTTCTTTACATTGATATTCATTTAAATATCTGGAAATGTCCCTTCTACAACTGTGTAGATTTTATGGAGGTCTCTTTCTTCCAGATTAGTTATAAAAATCTGAAATAAAACTAGATTCAGTATCCAAGTATGGGAGATATTTGAGGAATACATCTCAAGACAAGTTCTTGTTTATTTCTATTCTTTGTTTCATACAGTTTAATTTTCCATACATGAAAAAGATATTTTTACTCATAGTTTCACAGAACTTGGTTATATGTTATGTTTATAAAAATCTGTTTAAAAACTGTATTTAGGGGGAGAACTTCAAGATGGTGGAGGCAGAAGATGTGGAGATCAACTTCCTCCCAACAAATACATCAGAAATACATCTAAATGTGGAACAACTCCTACAGAACACCTACTGAATGCTGCCATAAGACCTCAGACCTCCCAAAAGGCAAGAAACTCCCCACATACATGGGTAGGGCAAAAGAAAAAAGAAAAAACAGAGACAAAAGAATAGGGACGGGACCGACCTGCACCAGTGGGAGGGAGCTGTGAAGGAGGAAAGGTTTCCACACACTAGGAAGCCCCTTTGCGGGCAGAGACTGCGGGTGGCGGAGGGGGGCAGCTTCACAGCCACGGGGGAGAGCGCAGCCACAGGGGTGCAGAGGGCAAAGTGGAGAGATTCCCACACAGAGGATCAGTGCCGATGGGTACTCACCAGCCCGAGAGGCTTGTCTGCTCACCCGCCAGGGTGGGCGGGGGCTGGGAGCTGAGGCTCGGGCTTCGGAGGTCGTATCCCAAGGAGAGTACTGGGGTTGGCGGCGTGAACACAGCCTGCAGGGGGCTAGTGCACCACAGCTAGCCGGGAGGGAGTCCGGGAAAATGTCTGGACCTGCTGAAGAGGCAAGAGACCATTGTTTCGGGGTGTGCGAGGAGAGGGGATTCAGAGCACCACCTAAACGATCTCCAGCGACGGGCGTGAGCCACGGCTATCAGCGCGGACCCCAGAGACGGGCATGAGACGCTAAGGCTGCTGCTGATGCCACCAAGAAGCCTGTGTGCGAGCACAGGTCACTATCCACACCTCCCCTCCTGGGAGGCTGTGCAGTCCACCACTGCCAGGGTCCTGTGATCCTGGGACAACTTCCCCAGGAGAACGCACGGCGCGCCTCAGGCTGGTGCAACGTCACACTGGCCTCTGTCGCCGCAGGCTCACCCCACATCCGTACCCCTCCCTCCCCACGGCCTGAGTGAGCCAGAGCCCCCTAATCAGCTGCTCCTTTAACCCCATCGTGTCTGAGCAGGAAAAGACGCCCTCAGACAACCTACACAAAGAGGCAGGGTCAAATCCAAAGTTGAACCCCAGGAGCTGTGCGAACAAAGAAGAGAAGGGGAAACTTCTCCCAGAAGCCTCAGGAGCAGCGAATTAAATCTCCACAATCAACCTGATGTACCGTGAATCTCTGGAATAACTGAATAGACAAAGAATTATCGAAAAATTGAGGTGGTGGACTTTGGGAGGAACCGTAGACTTGGGTTTGCTTTCTGCATCTAATTTGTTTCTGTTTTTATGTTTATCTTAGTTTAGTATTTAGAGTTTATTATGATTGGTAGATTTGTTTATTGATTTGGTTGCTCTCTTCCATTCTTTTTTATACCTAGGTATATATATATTTTTCCTTTTTTGCTTTTTGTGAGTGTGTATGTGTATGCTTCTTTGTATAATTTTGTCTGAAAAGCTTTGCTTTTACCATTTGTCCTAGGGCTCTGTCTGCCTGTTTTTTTTTTTTTTTTTTCTTTTTTTTAATATGGTTTTTAGCACTTGGTATCATTGGTGGATTGGATTTTTGGTTTGGTTGCCCTTTTCTTTCTTTCTTTCTTTCTTTCTTTCTTCTTTCTTTCTTTCTTTCTTTCTTTCTTTCTTTCTTTCTTTCTTTCTTTCTTTCTTTCTTTCTTTCTTTCTTTCTTTCGTTCTTTCCTTCTTTCTTTTTCCCCCCACTCTTCTTTGACCTGGGTGGCTGACAGTGTCTTTGTGCTCCAGCTGGGTGTCAGGCCTGTGCCTCTGAAGTGGGAGAGCCGAGTTCAGGGCATTGGTCCACCAGAGACCTCCCAGCTCCACATAATATCAAACAGAAAAAGTGCTCCCAGTGATCTCCATTTCCATGCTAAGACCCAGCTCCTCTCAACGACCAGCAAGCTACAGTGCTGGACAACCTATGCCAAACAACTAGCAAGACAGGAACACAGCCCCATCCATTAGCAGAGAGGCTGCCTAAAATGAAAATAAGGTCACAGACACCACAAAACACACCACCAGATGCCCACCAGAAATACAAGATCCAGCCTCATCCAACAGAACACAGGCACTAGTCTCCTGCACCAGGAACCTACACAACCTGCTGAAGCAACCTTAGCCACTGGGGACAGACACCCAAAACAACAGGAACTACAAACCTGCAGCCTGAAAAAAGGAGACCCCAAACACAGTAAGTTAAGCAAAATGAGAAGACAGAGAAACACACAGCAGATGAAGGAGCAAGGTAAAAACCCACCAGATCAAACAAATGAAGAGGAAATAGGCAGTCTACCTGAAAAAGAATACAGAGTAATGAGAGTAAAGATGATCCAAAAACTTGGAAATAAAATGGAGAAAATACAAGAAATGTTTACCAAAGACTTAGAAGAACTAAAGGGCAAACAGACAATGATGAAAAACATGATAAATGAAATTGAAAATTCTCTAGAAGGAATCAATAGCAGAATAACTGAAGCAGAAGAATGGATAAGTGACCTGGAAGATAAAATAGTGAAAATAACTAGTACAGAGCAGAATAAAGAAAAAAGAATGAAAAGAATTCAGGAGATTCTCAGAGACCTCTGGGACAACATTAAACACATCAGCATTCAAATTATAGGGGTCCCAGAAGAAGAAGAGAAAAAGAAAGGGACTGAGAAAATATTTGAAGAGATTGTAGTTGAAAACTTCCCTAATATGGGAAAGGAAATAGTCAATCAACTCCAGGAAGTGAAGAGGCCCTATAGAGGATAAATCCAAGGAGAAACATGCCAAGAGACATATTTATCAAACTATCAAAAATTAAATACAAAGAAAAAATATTTAAAAGCAGCAAGGGAAAAAAAATCATAACATACAAGGGAATCCCCATAAGATAAGGTTAACAGCTGATCTTTCAGAAGAAACTCTGCAAGCCAGAAGGGTGTGGCAAGACATATTTAAAGTGATGCAAGGGAAAAACCTACAACCAAGATTACTCTACCCAGCAAGGATCTCATTCAGATTCAATGGAGAAATTAAAACATTTACAGACAAGCAAAAGCTAAGAGAATTCAGCACCACCAAACCAGCCTTTCAACAAATGCTAAAGGAATTTCTCTAGGCAGGAAACACAAGACAGGGAAAACATCTACAATAACAAACCCAAAACAATTAAGAAAATTGTAATAGGAACATACATATTGATAATTATCTTAAAAGTAAATGGATTAAATGCTCCCAACAAAAGACATAGACTGTCTGAATGGATACAAAAATAAGACCCATATATATGCTATCTACAAGAGACCCACTACAGACCTAGGGAAATATACAGACTGAAAGTGATGGGATGGAAAAAGATATTCCATGCAAATGGAAATCAAAAGAAAGCTGGAGTAGCAATTTTCATATCAGACAAAACAGACTTAAAATAAAGACTATTACAAGAGAAAAAGAAGGACACTACATAATGATCAAGGGATCAATCCAAGAAAAAGATGTAACAATTGTAAATATTTGTGCACCCAACACAGGAGCAGCTCAATACATAAGGCAAATACTATAGCCATAAAAGGGGAAATCGACAGTAACACAATCATAGTAGGGGACTTTAACACCCCACTTTCACCAATGGACAGGTCATCCACAAAGAAAATAAATAGGGAAACACAAGCTTTAAATGATACATTAAACAAGATGGACTTGATATTTACAGGACATTCCATCCAAAAACAACAGCATACACTTTCTTCTCAAGTGCTCATGTAACATTCTCCAGGATAGATCATATCTTGGGTCACAAATCAAGACTTGGTAAATTTGAGAAAACTGAAATCATATCAAGTAATGTTTCTGAAAACAATGCTATGAGACTAGATATCAACTACAGGAAAATATCTGTAAAAAATACAAACACATGGAGGCTAAAGAATACACTACTAAATAACCAAGAGATCACTGAAGAAATCAAAGAGGAAATAAAGAATTACCTAGAAACAAATGACAGTGAAAACACGATGGTCCAAAACTTACGGGATGCAATAAAATAATTCTAAGTGGGAAGTTTATAGCAATACAATCCTACCTCAAGAAACAAGAAACATCTCAAATAAACATTCTAGTCTTACATCTAAAGCATTTAGAGACAGAAGAACAAAAAAACCCAAAGTTAGCAGAAGAAAAGAAACCATAAAAATCAGATCAGAAATAAATGAAAAAGAAATGAAGGAAACAATAACAAAGATCAATACAACTAAAAGCTGGTTCTTTGAGAAGATAAACAAAATTGATAAACCATTAGCCAGACTCATCAAGAAAAAAAGAGAGAAGACTCAAATCAATAGAGTTAGAAATAAAAAAGAAGTAACAATGGACACTGCAGAAATACAAAAGATTATGAAAGATTACTCCAGGCAACTATATGCCAGTAAAATGGACAACCTGGAATAAAAGGACAAATTCTTTGAAAAGCACAACTTCTGAACCTGAACCAAGAAGAAATAGAAAATATGAAGAGACCAATCACAAGCACTGAAATTGAAACTGTGATTAAAAATCTTCCAACAAACAAAAGCCCAGGACCAAATGGCTTCACAGACAATTTCTATCAAACATTTAGAGAAGAGCTAACACCTATCCTTCTCAAACTCTTCCAAAATATATCAGAGGGAGGAACACTCACATACTCATTCTACGAGGCCACCATCGCCCTGAAACCAAAACCAGATAAAGATGTCACAAAGAAAGAAAACTACAGGCCAATATCACTGATGAACATAGATGCAAAAATCCTCATCAAAATACTAGCAAACAGAATCCAACAGCACATTAAAAGGATCATACGCCATGATCAAGTGGGGTTCATCCCAGAAATGCAAGGATTCTTCAATATACACAAATCAATCAATGTGATACACCACATTTACAACTTAAAGAATAAAAACCATATGATAAACTCAATAGATGCAGAAAAAGCTTTTGACAAAAGTCAACACCCATTTGATATGATATAATGAAAACCCTATAGAAAGTAGGCATAGAGGGAACTTACCTCAACATAATAAAGGCCGTATATGACAAACCCACATCCAACATCGTTCTCAATGGTGAAAAATTGAAACCATTTCCTCTAAGATCAGGAACAAGACAAGGTTGTCCACTCTCACCAGTATTATTCAACCTAGGTTTGGAAGTTTTAGCCACAGCAATCAGAGAAGAAAAAGAAATAAAAGAAATCCAAGTCAGAGAAGAAGAAGTAAAACTGTCACTGTTTGCAGTTGACATGATACTATACATAGAGAATCCTAAATATGCTACCAGAAAACTTCTGGAGCTAATCAATGAATTTGGTAAAGTAGCAGGGTACAAAATTAATGCACAGAAATCTCTTGCATTCCTATACACTAATGATGAAACATCTTAAAGAGAAATTAAGGAATCACTCCCATTTACCATTGCAAAAACAAGAATAAAATACCTAGGAATAAACCTACCTAAGGAGACAAAGACTTGTATGCAGAAAACTTTAAGACACTGATGAAATAAATTAAAGATGATACAAACAGATGTAGAGATATACCATGTTCTTCAATTGGAAGAATCAACATTGTGAAAATGACTATACTACCCAAAGCAATATGAAGATTCAATGCAATGCCTATCAAATGAAGAATGGCATTTTCCCAGAACTAGAACAAAAATTTTCACAATTTGTATGGAAACACAAAAGACCTCGAACAGCCAAAGCAATCTGGAGAGGGAAAAACAGAGCTGGAGGAATCAGGCTCCCTGACTTCAGACTATACTACAAAGCTACAGTAATCAAGACAGTATGGTACTGGCACAAAAATGAAAATATAGATCAATGGAACAGGATAGAAAGCCCAGAGATAAACCCACACACATATGGTCACCTTATTTTTGATAAAGAAGGCAAGAAAATACAGTGGAGAAAAGACAGCCTCTTCAATAAGTGGTGCTGAGAAACTGGACAGCTACATGTAAAAGAATGAAATTAGAACACTCCCTAACACCATACACAAAAATAAACTCACATGGGTTAAAGACCTAAATGTAAGACCAGACACTATCAAACTCTTAGAGGAAAACATAGGCAGAACACTCTATGACATAAAACACAGCAAGATCCTTTTTGACCCACCTCCTAGAGAAATGGAAATAAAAACAAAAACAAACAAATGGGACTTAATGGAACTTAAAAGCTTTTGCACAGCAAAGGAAACCATAAACAAGATGAAAAGACAAACTTCAGAATGGGAGAAAATATTTGCAAATGAAGCAACTGTCAAAGGATTAATCTCCAAAATTTACAAGCAGCTCATGCAGCCTAATATTCAAAAAACAAACAACCCAGTCCAAAAATGTGCAGAAGACCTAAATAGACCTTTATACAAAGAAGATATACAGATTGCCAATAAACACATGAAAGGATATTCAACATCACTAATCATTAGAGAAATGCAAACCAAAACTACAATGAGGTATTACCTCATACCAGTCAGAATGGCCATCATCAAAAAATCTACAAACAGTAAAGGCTGGAGAGGGTGTGGCAAAAAGAGAACCCTCTTGCACTGTTGGTGGGAATGTAAAGTAAATTGATACAGCCACTATGGAGAACAGTATGGAGGTTCCTTAAAAAACTAAAAATAAAACTACCATATAACCCAGCAATCCCACTACTGGGCAAATATCCTGAGAAAACCATAATTCAAAAAGAGTCATGTACCACAATGTTTATTGCAGCTCTATTTACAATAGCCAGGGCATGGAAGCAACCGAAGTGTCTATCAACAGATGAATGGATAAAGAAGATGTGGCACATGTATACAATGGAATATTACTCAGCTATAAAAAGAAACAAAATTGAGTCATTTGTAGTTAGGTGGATGGACCTAGAGACTGTCATACAGAGTGATGTAAGTCAGAAAGAGAAAAATAAATACCATATGCTAACACATATATACAGAATCCAAAAAAAAAAAAAATGGTTCCGAAGAACCTAGGGTCAGGACAGGAATAAAGATGCAGACGTAGAGAATGGACTTGAGGACACGAGGAGGGGGAAGCATAAGCTGGGATGAAGTGTGAGAGTGGCAGAGACTTATGTATACTACCAAATGTAAAATAGCTGGTGGGAAGCAGCCACATAGCACAGGGAGATCAGCTCTGTGCTTTGTGACCACATAGAGGGGTGGGATAGGGAAGGTGGGAGGGACGCAAGAAGGAGGAGATATGGGGATACATCTATATGCATAGCTGATTCACTTTGTTATAAACAGAAACTAATAGACCATTGTAAAGCAATTACACTCCATTCAAGATGTTAAAAAAAAAATAGAGGGAACCAGAAAACATCAGTTTTTGCATTAGGACTAGATGGGAGGCTGTTGTTACTTAGTGATTATACATATTTCAAAATAATTTTATTGATATGCATAAATTAATTTGGAAGACACATTAATAAATTCATAAAATTAGAAGAAAAATAAATTAAAAACTGTTTTTCTTTTTTGCTAATAATTTTCAAGAATAGAAATTTGTTGCTTTTTTGTTTATATGGTGTGAGTACCAGAAAAAATTATAATTCAATATCATATTATTTGTGAAATGAAATATAAATTTGAATAACAAAGAGTAATTAAGTGACTGTCAGGAGTATATGAAGGAAATTTGTTGTGGGGAAAACCGAGTCACATTTAAAACATGATTTTCTTGTGTAATATTTCACAGCAGATAATGGCTGATAAAGAATAATTTATTTTTTTTAACCTTAAATCTACCTGGATAAATCTGAAGATTGATGATCATATACCATTAGTTATAACAAAAAAATCTGTAAAAACTAGTTTTCAGTTATTATAGAATGCAAATCTAAACATTCAAATTTAGAAAGTATAATTTTTGTGGTTTTCATTTAAAACTTGTATCTTATGTACCTTAGAGACTCTTCTAAATGGGAACAATTATCCCTTTTTTAAAATGATTTTTTGTGAATCTTTTTTTTTTTTTTTTAGCCATGCCGTGTGGCTTGCAGGATCCTATTTCCTGACCACAGATTGAGATTGAGCCCGGGGCCATGGCAGTGAAAGCACCGAGTCCTAACCACTGAACCGCCAAGGAAGTCCCTGTGAATCTTTAACAGTCAAAAAGCCAATACTAGTTTTATGATACATATTTTGAATGTTAGTGCTATTATTA